>NC_141693.1:1679670039-1680942539 GCF_964263255.1 Lissotriton vulgaris | reverse complement strand
GCAGGGCGGCTCCAGCGATGACGCGGCGGCTCAAGAACCAATCCTAGCGGGGCGGCACTGAGGGGGCTCGACCGCCTCAGCCAATGGGAGGGCAGCTCCTTCGTTCTTGCTCATGACGCGGTGGCTCAAGAACCAATCCTAGCGCAGCGGCACTGAGGGGGCTCAACCGCCTCAGCCAATGGGAGGGCAGCTCCTTCGTTTTTGCTCTCCGCGGCCCCGGCGAGGTCCTCAAGTTATTCTCGGCCCCGGGCAGCGGCGACAATCAGGGAGGCAGCGTTTACACGTAGTAGGAGGCGGCAGAGCGCTCGGGGTGCCACAAGTGCCTTACCAGATTCGGGGGCGTTCCAGAGAATCGGCTTTCGGCTGACGTAGCGTGACGTCGCCAAAAGCCAAAAATTCTCGGGAACGCCCCCGAATCTGGTCCGAGATTGAGGGACAGAGCCCTCTCCCAATGGCTAGCCTCCATTTATGGAGCTAGCCAATGGGAGGAGGGGGCTGTTACCCGACTCCCGACACAGATCATAAGATTTTTTCCTAGTGCATGCGTACTTCGTATGCATGCATCGCTAGTCAAAACCTAAAAAGGGTTGATGCGCGAGACGGCGGATCCCAAGAGTGAAATGAAATGTTTTTTAGGTCTCGGAGGCGTAAACACCGCGCCACGGGCGTGCAGGGCTTTCCAAGGCATGGTTAGGCTTCTGGGTTTCTGCACGCTCATACTAGCGAATTTGTGAGTAAACAAAAAAAGTGCATTTTCGCGGAGGCGCTGGCATTTGACAGTAGGACGTGTACTTCGCGAAGTGTTTATATTTTAGGCGCATCGGGAATAGTCACGAGATTCCCAGTAGCACACTGGAAAGATGCCATTGGTGCAGCGGGAATGTTTGTAATTTCAGAATGCACTTTCAAACGTGAGAGGAGCGTTGCACACTTTTGGTGAACCACGCCATTGACGTGTCTTGTGGTTTAAGGGCCTTGTGTGCTGTATTAAAATCTGGCACTAAATCCACCGATAAAATACTGCAATATGGATATCGTGCAGAAAAGGTATTTGTGAATGACTTTACAGGCGCAGCGTGAGCACACAGAAGTGCAAGGACGCACCTGCAGCCAGCGGGAGGACTCGGGAGGCGGCGGCCACACCCCCTTGCTACCGGGGGAAAACAAAACAGACCTCGCGTCTCCCGCTTCGCGGGAGGCGCAGCGTGAGCACACAGAAGTGCAAGGACGCACCTGCAGCCAGCGGGAGGACTCGGGAGGCGGCGGCCACACCCCCTTGCTACCGGGGGAAAACAAAACAGACCTCGCGTCTCCCGCTTCCCGGGAGGCGCAGCGTGAGCACACAGAAGTGCAAGGACGCACCTGCAGCCAGCGGGAGGACTCGGGAGGCGGCGGCCACACCCCCTTGCTACCGGGGGAAAACAAAACAGACCTCGCGTCTCCCGCTTCGCGGGAGGCGCAGCGTGAGCACACAGAAGTGCAAGGATGCACCTGCAGCCAGCGGGAGGACTCGGGAGGCGGCGGCCACACCCCCTTGCTACCGGAGCCTATTTAAGTCAGCCCTCACCTCCGGCCCCGCGGGACGCGCGCGGGTGGGCGACGGGCTAAGCCCGGGCAAAGGGCGGGCCCTCTGTGGCCCTCAGAGGACCCGAGGAGGACGGGACGGGCCACCCCACTTGGCCCCATCATAGAAGCAGGTACAGAAAACAACTAACCCTTTTGCTTCCAATTATCATTTGTCCCTGACCCGTCCAGTGTCTATTTTGGAGCTCTTGCAGTCCTAAAAATATGTCTTTCTGGGAGGACCTGAATGCCTTGTGTGGCACAAACTACGCCCCTAACATATCAACTCCACCCACATCTGGCAGAAATACTGACCTTATAAACCGCACTCCCCAGGAACTACCTTTATTGCCTGTAATGATTCCCACTCAAGCTAACACGCTGCCCCAGGCCCTAATCACCAAAATGAACGTTGAGGAGATTCCAGCTAATGTTGATCAAATGTCCTGTAGCCCCTCATCACCCCCCGCTATTTCAACTGTTTCAACGCCACAGAAGGTGGGGGCCACAACAAATGATTCTGTTTCCCCCTTCCAATTCACCCTACTGGCTCACATTGAACGATTGCTGAACGCGGCCCTATCACCCCTGGTCACAAAAATTCAGTACTGCTCGCAGCGCCATATGGTAGTTGTCTCACCAGGCGTAGTTTTAATCCCTTGACACACCGACTTCTGTCAAAAAGGTTCACTCAGAGTCTGGGTAGTCAATTTTATTTATCACTTCTTTTTTGAGCACTGCACATTGTCTAGTCCACCACATGGCAAACATGTTGCTAGTTTTACGACATCCATTCCCATTCCGGCACTATATGGCCGCTTTTGGATATGGATTGATCTGCAATTCCCACGTGATGTAAACTCCACCACATGGGTGGTCTGATGGGTTTTGTACTAGCTCAATGTTTCCCATAACCTCCAGCAACATGGGTTCACATATGCTGCCCTCTGTCCCTGAGTTACTGTTGTAACTCCCAGACCTGTTCTGCTCCTTTGTGTGCTTAGTCTGATTATTGGGGAGTGAGCAGACAGGTCGGTAAATATTCCCCTTGACCCTCCATACCCTTTTGTTTGTTAACACAAAAATTCAGGACCTGGGAGAAAGGTTGTCCAGCGTGGAAAAAATTGTACAAAGGATTAATCCATCAAATGTAAACACTGCTTCTCCTTTATGTTATACGCCCTCCACCAACCATAAGAAACCTAAGTCTACAGAACACAGAAAAGCACCACCAATTGATCCCTCTACTAGCAAACCCACCCCAAAAAGATGTAATATTACTTCTAACTCTTTAATAGCACCTAGGATTCCTCATGAAAGAAGGCATCGAATCAACCTACCCCCTGAAGCCGCCCCCTATGTGACTGTTCTCTCTGGGGTGCCAGAGCTTAGACAGGGCAAATTTGAAACAAATCAGGACCTGCTGAACAAAGCCATCTTCTGGCTCAATAACAAAAGACCGCTGCCACCTGACCTAGATGGCGGAATTGTAAGCGTCAGGAGGGTAGGATGGTTGGGTACGTTGCCCAAAAACTGTCCAGGAGATCTGATTTTAATTAAATTCAAACACAGGAACATTGTCCCCTACCTAAGATCCTCTCAGCCCAAAACTGGAGATGGCCCTATTTGTATCTGTGACTTGTTTGACTTTTATCCTGGCCCCAGAGTATTGAACTATAAAATCCGTTGAAAGGGGGTTCCTGTGTACAATGCGCTTTTATTCTGCACAAGACTGATTCTAGTTTGTTTTAAATGGTCTAATTTATTTTCCCTTTTTTAAACCTGCAATTAATTATTGTGCCTTTATATATGCATGTATTTTATTTTTTTCTCTGATGCTTTTATGGTTTTAAACTTAAAAACCGAATAAAGCTTGATTTGATTTGATTTGATTTGACTTTACCACACATATGCCCCTTGAAGGGGCCATCCAGTCAGAGTAACGAAAAAAGCGCGCCCACGGTGCCCTTGCACCTGATCGTACATTGTCAGCAATCAGCACTGCTGATAATATAATATTCGAGGCCATCTGGGTAGGTTGTAAAACCTCCTGTGACAACTTTCACCAGATGGCACTGTTTTGTCCATGTAATTTCTTCCTGGAGAAAATGGTGTGTGCACAAACCCCTGGAATTAGAGCAATTTGCTTGAACGTCGTGACTGTAAAACCAACAGGAAACAGATTGCGCCTGATTTTTCCAATTACATCAGAGCTCGGATTATTCAATTGCAGAGGGACAGGCCGCATGCACTTCCCAAATCCTGCAACACAAGTCTGGCAAGACCCACATCACGGCCTGCCTGTCCCAGTGTTCGGGTTCCTAACTCCCTCTCTCAGTCATAGCTCCCTGCAGGGTCGGATTGGGATCACAATTCGGCCCGGGCACTGACGAAAAAAGTGGCCCACATTCAAGGGGCGTGGCCCATATTTAAGGGGCGTGGCCCACATTCAAGGGGCGTGCCCTTTCATGAAACACCATTTGCACAGACAAGGAATGAAAGTGGGAGGATACTGTTCTTGCACAGGACACAGGGCCAAGGTGACAATGGCCTACATGCTGAGCAACTAAAAAAAATAGCAAGGCCCCTTTTTGTCACAAAATTGTTCGAGCCCTCCAGGGAAGGAGCACCTGAAAAGCAGCAAAGCCCCTGCTATTACTAACCTACTCAGCCCTCCCCAGACCTTCAGCTCAGGAGCACATGAACAGAGGTAAGGCCCCTGCCATTAGTAAATTAATCAACCCTCCAGGCCTTGGGAAAATGTCCTGGCAGGGGAGCACAAAACACAGCTTTCTGGGTCATCCAAGGTAGCCAGGTAGCCAGGGGGGAGGCTGAGGTGAAGGTGGTGCATGGGAAGTGCCTTCCCAGTGTGTTATGGCTGTTTGAGTATTTACCATTTACTGTAGTATTACCCTTGTACCTGGGTATGGTACCCTTTTGTAACTTGCACACGTCACTTTTCTCTTGTAACACGCTGTTTGCTACCTCTCACTTTTGTTTGCTTTAGATACTTGCACAAGTGCCACCATTGCCTACGTAACTTTTGTTCTTGTGCTGGAGTGTCTGCTATTAATTGCAGTATTATACCTCTACTTGTATTTTGTGCGCTATTGTAACCTGCACACATATCACTTTTTCCTCCTGTAATGTATCGTTTGCTCCTCTTGTATTTTGGTTGCTCACTATTGTCACTTTTGATTCATGTAACTTAACGTTTGCTTTTGTAATTTGTCCACTTATAATTTTCTCCTCATGTATTATTGCTGTTCCTAGTGTGAAGCGCTCTGACACCTTCGGGTAAAGTCCGCGCTATATAAAAAATCTCATAAATAAATAAATAAAACAAAAAGATTTCAAACATTACCAGGCCCCCACAGCAAGACCCATTCTTCCTCGTCCACTATGCCCTGAATGTGAAGGGCTGTGGGCGAGGTGTCAAGACTAACACTGTTTCTGGGCTGCATGGGCGCCAGGGGGCCGAGGTGCAAATGGCTCAAAGGCCTGAAAAACACCTGGCCCCCAGGGAGGCCGATTATTGCAAACAATCACCCCTCCCCAGCCCAGCCTCAGCTTGATTGCTTGGCAGGGAGGGGTGAAGGAGAGGCCCAGCTGATAATCGCTGTCTGGCCGCACAGCGAGGCTGCTTTCATTTTCTCTGTCTCCGTGCACTCTGTGGGCCGTTTTTTTTCTCCCCTTTCCTAGTCCACTCTCTGTGGACTGGGACAGGGGAGAAAAAAAACGGCCCACTGAAGCACCGGCCCTTCGGCCCATTCCCGAATGCCCGCCTTGCCAATCCGCCCCTGCGTCCCTGTCCCAGTGTCTGAGTCACTAACTTCCTGCCCTAACCTCTCGCTCTCTGTCCCTATGCCTGAGCTCACAACCCCTTGCGCAGGGCACGAGTCCTAAAAAGAGAAGCGGGGGGGACGCTGTCACCAGAAGTGACGTCACGAAAGGAAGTGACGTCACGAAAGGTGCGCTCCAATCTGGTCCCAGAGGCCTAGGAGTGAAGTCCGAGTGAAGCCCAGCTGTTTGGCAGGGGGGACGGCGTCCCACTGATAAAATAAGTGGGGGGATGCCGTCCACCCGCGTGGTACCCCGACTCGAGCCCTGCCCTTGCATCAGTGTCTAATTCCATATCTCTCTGTCCCAATCTTTTAGTCCATCCCTCCCTCTCCCAGTGTCTGAGTTCCTAACCCCAGGCCCCAGGTAAAGCTCCCTGTCCCAAGGTCTGAGTTTTTAACTCCTAGCCTCTTTTTGAGTCCATATCTCTCTGTCCCAATGGACCAGCCTATATCTCCCTGTCCCAGTGTTTGAATTCATACCTCCCTGCCCCAGTGTCTGAGTTCGTATCCCCCGCCACGTCTGCCTGTCTCAGCGCTTGTGACCCCTGCCCTCGCGCCCATGAGGCTAGAGAGTCACGAGCGCTGCTCTGTGTAGTGCGTAAGAAGCTGGTAGGGGAGGAGCCACTGTGTCCTGGGGTAGAAATCAGGCAATGGGTGGCTCTGGAGTTGGGGGCTGGAAATAACACTAGACGGGGGGCAAGGGAGGCCGGGCAGAAGGCGTGGTGAGTGCTGGGCGGTCTGTAACGAGCATCCAACGCTTGCGTTTTGAACCCAACCCGTGTTACATGAGGAGGCCTGTGAGCTCCGGCTCGAATTCAGATTCAAAGCGCGAGTATGGATGCCTTTTCAAGGGGGATGGTCATTCGGTGGCACAGGGGGCAGGAACACCTCCCTACAACCTCTCTCTCTCTGTCTCTCACTCTCTCTCTCACTCTCTCTTCCTGCCATGCGCGGAGCCCATCCACACTCTGTCACAGCGCCTTCGGAGTCCCAGCCTACGCCGCTGCATGTTTCATTGCGATTTTTAACAAAGACCACGTCCAAAAAAGCAACAAAAACAGCACAAATGTGAACGTGCCTATGCTTGCTGCATGCGCCGACGCCGACGCCGTGCTGCTACCGCCGCTTGAGGCCAGCCGCCGCCTCCCGCGCCCTCAGGAGTGTGCCCTGGAGCATGTTCAGCACCGGCGGGGCGGACAGCTCCAGGCCTCCCTTTTGATCTCTGCGCCGGCGCTCCTGCGCAGCAGCAGCGGCAAGAACCGAGCCTGGGCTCTGGGGGGCCACAGTGACGGGGCCAGTTCAGGCATAGGGCCGCGTGCATGGGACCCGCCGCTGGGGCAAGAAAACCCCAGGAACTTGGCACAGCGCGTGTCCCCTGTGCCAATGGAACTTAAGGGGCCACACAACCGCCATGGGGTCTGAGGACGTGTGCAGGGAGTCGTTTGTGTCAAGAGAACACGGGTACGGCAGTACAGTGGGCTGTGTGTATGTAGGCGAGTTGTGTGTGTCAAAAGAACTTAGGGGAATAGGCACAGTGCCAGTGTGAACGGGGCCTGTACGTGCCCCCGCCCCCTGTTAATGGAAGCCAGGGGCGTGTGCAGAGGGCCCTGCGTGCACAAGGAGTTTTATGTCAGGGCGGTGGCTCGTGTGTGTAGGGGTGCTTGTGTGTGCAGGGAGTATCCGTAGCATCCCTTGACACTGTGGGCAGGTGCCGTACCTTTGCAGGGTTTGCACAGTGGCATTCAAAACCTTTGTGAAGAGGCTGGCAGTGCACCTGTGCGCCTTTCTAAAGCACAGCTACTCATTGCATTTCTGTCAGAGATGTTAGTACCGACTCCAGAGAGTTATTTGAAACCTCCACGTCACTCATGCCTTAAATGTAAACATTCTGTGGGTGATGAAAACTTATATGGAATTGAGAGATTTCGGTTTCTGCCTTCAGTGAGGGAGGGAAACTTGCTTTGTTACGGTACCCGATCTGTGTGAAAGTAAAACTAGCAATCCCACTGTCCACTTTGTACCTGTTTTGCAGTGGGGTATGGTTGTACCGCTGCAGTCCCAGCTGTACCTGTCCCCTGAAAGAGTGAAGCTTCCACCATTTCTCCCCAACGTGTACCCCGCTCTCAGAAGGTGTGCTTAATACTGCTGTCTGGTTGTCACTGAGAAAAAAACAAAGTATATATTAAATGAACTCGAAGAATGCGCAGTATGAACCAGGGACAATTTCACAATATCTGATTTGAGATACCTTCAGTCCTGGGGAAGGCTCCTGACTCCCTAGGAGCAATCTTCGAGTGCCAAAACATGTTGATGCAAAAGAGAAGCAGAACACATTGTTCGACCTTCTTGTTTTTAATGTCGTGGTAGGGAGACACATGTAAACATGTCCATATACATCTGTCAGGTTAGCAAAGAAATATCTTAAATGTGGATATAAGGGATAGAACCTGCCTCCATGCTTCCCAGTTGTAGATGCGGAACCCGCTGATGAATACTATGTAAGTGAGGGTTAATAATCTTATGAAGTACATAAAGGCATGGTAATTCTACAAAAGGTTCGACTGCTTCTTACAAGAGCGTTGGGTTTCTTGTATGTTTATGCTGTTCATGGAGAGTATAACATAGTCATTTAGCCTCTCTCACTCCCTTTTTCATGAGTTGGCTACCTATATTATATCTGCCTTAGGTGTGAGAGAATTGCGCGATGTTCTTTCTGCTACCACCCCCAATCCTTTACTTATTCTTTGTATTAGGGAAGGTTGCACTCCTGGACATCTTGTACCTTTATTGTATTGTAAAGCTTGACGTAACCTTTTCATTACACAAATTATTCACAGTGCCAATGCTGGTTTTTAATGCATGATGTGAAAGAAAGAGTGAACACTCACAAAACATGTGAGCAGAATTAATATTTAGGTGTGACACAAGTAGTTTTTCAAACAGATATGACGACTTTGTACTGCCAAGTGTCTCCATGCCATGTATAACTTCTATGACCAGTTCTGACATTTTAGCCACCAGCACTTTTTTTTGTAGCCCTAAAGAAACTGTTCCAAGGAAATCTACAAGTCCCACAATGCAACATGTTTCCCGAAAACCTAGGAATGGCTGATGGTATTATATAGTGAGACTTGGCAGACGTGTTTGAATTGCAAAATTATTTGTATTTCCTGACTTTCTGCATTATTTCTTGTAGGCAATCATGAGTTAAACATCCCAGTTGGTGAGAGGGTTGAGGTCTTTCCTGCAAATGTGCAGGGCTCAGGGTGTGTGTAGAGGACCCCACGTGTGAAGGGTGTGATGTGTTTCAAGAGAATCTGGGATGGGAGGCACAGTAACAACACAGGCACTATGGATGGCAGAGACCTTTTAAGGCATGGGAAAGTTGCCCAGGACCCCCACCTTCTAAGGGCTGTCCTAGTAAGGGGACAATCAAATTCTTGACATATTAATGTTAGCCATAAAAAGCAGCTTCTTTTTCTAACTCAACGTGCTTAACAGACATTTAAGGCCAGAATTACTAAGGATTTTGTTAAAATTCAAAATGTTATTGTCCTATTGCTGGTGTTTCATTCTGTGTTAAGTTAGCATTCATGACGCCATTTTATTAGCAGCCGCCATGTTATGTTATGTTATGTTAATAACAACTTATAGAGCGCACAGACACCTGTAGGTTTCATGGCGCTAAGTCTGAGGGAAGTTGCCAAAAGTTCCTATGCATAAGCTTGCGCAAACAGCCAAGTCTTCAGGGCTTTCCTGAAAACCAGGAGATTGTCACAACTCCTGAGTGTCAGGGGAAGAGAGTTCCATAAACTGGGGGCTAGATAAGAGAAGCAGCATTCTCCTTGCCCTTTCCATTTGAATGAGGGGATAGTTACCAGATGGAGGTGGGCTGAACTGAGGTTGCGCGGGGGTTCGTATTTGGTGATCATGTTTTTAATAAATCTGGGGCTGTTACCGTGCAGGGCCTTGAAAGCTAAGCATCCGGTCTTAAAGGCTGCCCGTTGGGCCATCGGTAGCCAGTGAGGTTTCGATAGTCCCGATCTAGCTGACTGCCATTTAGGCTGATTCCAGATGAGTCTTGCTGCCTGGTTCTGAACAATCTGTAATTGTTTTAATAAGCCCGCTGACAGGCCGAGGTAAAGTGCGTTCAAAAAATCGAGTTGTGAGAGTACCAGGGCCATCACCACCTGGAGGAGGGCTGAGTAGGTCAGCAGGTGGGCGATTTTCTTGATTTTCCATAGTTGGAAAAAACTGGAAGAGGTCACTGGTCCCACCTGTCCATTCTGTTCTATGATCGAATCTAAGTTCCTGCTCATACTGTTTGCCTCAGCAGAAAACTTTCTCCATGCGTCTTTCCTCGTGTTTCTCCTAGGCCGAGTTCAGCTGCACTAAAGAATGTACTCTCTATTGTGCCATACCTTTGCTGTTAGATACGCTCGTTCCCACCGTCTTGAATGGTGGGCATGGGCAAAGTAATCTTGGAGTGAAGATAACATGTACCCGGTCCCAGGACTGTAGCTCATCCTTCTGTGCCTTGTTTGTTTGCTAATGCCTGGACTGGAATTTTTAAGCCTGGGCATGTTCTTAGGGATTTGGAAATGTATAATATCCTATGTTCTGTTGGGGTAGTCAGTCCCTCGATAGCCATCTTATGAGGCTTGTCAGAATGGGCTCTGCTGCAGCGCAATACTAATAAACAACTTGGGTTAATATTCTCTACTGTCGGAGGAGCTACGACAGCAAACAAGATGGCTGCTTAGGTTCCCAGCTCCGCCGATCTCCGTATTCCGCCGCAAGATCCTGTATAATATCCTGACCTTACGCCCAGCCTCTGCTTGTATGAAGTGTTCCTCACTCCGATGGCGAAATCCCAACGTTTTTATCTGCTGATTTAACGAACTTACACCTTGTTGAAGATCGTGGCCTGTTCCGACGGTGAAGCCGGGGCCTCGAGTATCCGCAAGGCCGGGCTGCAGTGCAACAACATCGGCTGGGGACCTTGGCAGGGTCCGGTCGATCGCAGTGGAAACTTCATCTATGCCCGAATTTGGTGGCAAGTGTTTTCCTATCCCAGCATCGAGAGAGATGTGACCTGCTTGCTGACTGAAGGTGGGGATCCCCGTCCCGCAGACCCGGCATAGATTCCTGCCGGGTCTCGGCAGGTCGGGACCCCGGCCCGCGGTGTTTCGCCTGGTCACCGCGGCTGTGTTTAACGGCGGGTCACCGTTTACGCCTGCCCTCTCGTGATCCTGTTTGCCCCTCCCGAAAATGCCAGTTTCACCCGGGGAGCTGATCGAGACTGGTACCGAACTTGATAATATGGATCAAACGACATCGGGGCTAACGTTAAGATCAATACTGTCGGAACTTTGGGCGTTTCACTCGCAAATGGATGTGTCCTTGACTAAAATGGATGCATGCCTAACTGGGATTCTGCTCGAGGTCCCGGACACTGCCCTACGGTTGAATCAGCAATCTACGGCCGTTCAAGCAGCGGCCATTTTGCCTTTGTGTGAGGACCCCGTGAGGGAACGAGTAGAGAAGCGAATATCAGAATCAACATGTGTGGGGTTCCTCAAGGCTCATCCCTAAGTCCGACACTATTTAATATCTATGTGTCGGACCTTGCCAATATCATCAAAGCATATGGGATGAGCCTAACCTCCTACGCTGACGACACACAATTGGTTCTGGCCATTAAAGGCGATGGATACGAGGTGGCAGAGCGCTTCCAACGCGGAATGCTAGCAATCGGAGAGTGGATGGCATACAACTGCCTTAAGCTCAACTCCGAAAAAACTGAGGTGGTCATCTTTGGACCCCTTTTACCAGACTGGTCAGCAACCTGGTGGCCATCAGCCTTTGGAGTCCCTCCTAGCCCGGCCCTTAAGGTCAGGAACATGGGAGAAATTTTTGATGTGGATCTTAACTTTGTGGCACATGCGAACAGAGTAGCGGCAACACCCCATCACAAATTAAGATTGATCAGAAAAATCATCCCGTTTTTGCCAGATGTAGCTGCTAAAACATTGGTTAGTTCTTTAGTTTTATCGTCCCTTGACTATTGCAATGGCCTATTCTTTAAATGCCCAGGTCAGGGTAACCAATAAGCTTCAGACAATACTGAATGCAGCAGCACGTCTGCTTTCTAGAACACCCAAGTTTTCGGCCATATCAGACACAATCAAGAAATATCATTGGTTGACGATCCAGAATCGGATCAAATTTAAATCACTTTGCATAGTGTACAAGACACTTCATGATCAAGGACCACATTATTTTAAGGATCAGCTGATACTCTATAAACCTGCCAGACAGCTTCGATCTGTTACTCTTAACCAACTAGTGGTTCCACGGTCTAAAACAGTCTCATGGGGTGATTGCCGCTTTTTAGTCGTGGCACCCAAATTATGGTATACCCTGCTGCAGCACATTAGGACAAGCCCTTACTTTTGTATTTTCGCAAAAGATTGAAGACCTGGCTTTTTAATCAGTAATATCGCCAATTAACCTTCAGGAGCCTTTATCATCATGGGAAAATTATGTGAATAATCTAGCGCCGAGACGCCTGCAAGTATTCGTTCGCGCTCAATCAATGGAAAAAATAAATAAATAAATCGTCAATGACTTTGGAAGTATCGTGTGGCGTTACCCCCCGGAGAACTGTGCCATAGACTCTCCCCTCATCGTGTTGTGGTCTCGTCCTCCTTTGGAGATTCTACGATCCCGGGGCGAGGAACATCGAGACGGTCCAGCACGGGGAAGGACACTTTCAGTGCTTGAACTTTTAGTAGAGTTATCAGCTACAAGTGGTAATGGCTTGACTTTCGATGGCTTCCTTCTCATTTATGACTTTTATGTGTGCTCATGGGTCTCACTGGGGAGGGTCCATGTGCTGGTTCGGAAGGTTCAGGGTTAAGTCCATTGCATCGGGATGATTTGGACCTACTGTTATTGACACCTGAATTGCAACTATTTGATTAAAGAGGCTGGGCGGTGTATCACGGTACCCCCTGTGGTCCTTTGTAGGAGTAGCTCTACATCCGTCCTTTGCGGCAGGGGGGATCTGTGTTGGGCAGGGGGACGAAGGGGTCGGAAACATCGTATGATTATGCCCTCCTCCATTCTTCTTCTTCTTTTTACTTATTTTAGGGTTTAGGTTAGTGGGGCGACAGGCACGCTGCTAGGGTGCAGGGTGGTGGGTAGGAGGGGGGGTTATTTTGCCTTTCTTATTTTCTATGGCCTTTCTTTTCTCCCTTCACTTTATTCCTTTGGATCAGTATGGTTTGTGCTTTATTTTGACTCATCGAGATCCGGTATTTAGTGCCCTTGCTTTACGTTCAGTTGAACCTTGGGTGGGCAGGCACTGAGTACTGGCGTCTACGGAAATGTATATTGCACTGTTGTGCTCTCTGAATCGTAAGTCTTAACGCCAGAGTCCCATGAATGGCTCTTTTATCTGCATATCCTGATTTCTTGGCCTGTACCCCGTGTCCTATTGTTCATATTATATGGCACCTGATCCGCTCATTTAAATAATATAAAATGAAAACCTTTATTATCTCCTGTAATTTATTAATGCGTTCTAGTACAAGATCCATTCTGAATCGCTGCCGTACCTCAGGGTTGTCGGCTGAGGAGCTGTGTTAAATTTTGATAAATCAGGTTTCACTTCTGTTTAGCGGCCGGCCCCTGTGGTTGTAGACCCGTACTTGTACCTTATGAATGCTGCAATAAAGGTTTTAAAAAAATATATATATTCTCTACTGTCTGACTGACTCTTCATTTGTTTGGAATGCCGAGTGGTGGTTACAAGTGACCCGGATGACCCTATCCGGGTCTCTTCTTTCAATCTGCACCTGGGCAAATTCGAGCAAAGAGAGGCAAAACAGCACAAACTCTTGCAAGTGTATTTACTTTCTGGTGCAAAATGTATTTTATGCTGGAAGGATACTCTTTTCTCAGTGCGGATAGCTCTTTGCGCTGCTTTGCGTCATTTTGCTCGAAGAAGGTGTAGCTTTGGTATCATGTAGTCAGATTAACACTAAGGGTGGGCGTAGTTCGCGGAGTAGCGCTATGTGAAGCTACGCGAAGCTACGCGAAGTGCACTTCGCACTACGCGAACTTCACGTAGCACTACGCGAGCTGCGTAGTAGCATGTTCGCACTGTGCAAGATGTGTTTTCAATGATTGCACAGTGCGGACAAGCATCCGGCACTGTGCAATCATTGAAAATGGCATTTTCGCGAGCATGCGCAACCACTCACAATGAGAAACCTTACCTCCTCGCGTTGAGAATCTCGCCAGGATGTCATTTTGCTTGCTCGCGGTCGCAAACATGACGTTCAGGACCGCGAAAAAGCAAAAAAAGAGCGCTGCACTACTCTACGCTGTACTACGCGTGTTCGCACTATGCTACGTGCAGCTCGCGTAGTGCGAAGTTGCGCAAACTTCGCAAACTCCGCGAGCGTAGCGCAGTGCTTCGCCCAGGGTTAATTAACACAAGCAGCTATAGTTTTTGATACAAAGCCCCCTCCACTAAGATAGCCAGACAGGGCATCAAAAAATCAATGCCCCCATAAAAGGGTGCTAACATGGAGTATGTTTTAACTTCTCCAAATATTGCACACAAAGCATATGTGGTGCACTGTACTGCAGACACAATGTGTGGAATGTTTAGAATGTGTCTTGGCATATGATTTCATATTGGAAGGGTATTTTTCCAGTACAAATCCTATGCACAATATCATGCAGGCACCACTGAACCATGGTGCAAAGGTCATGTGCGTCGCTATGCAGCTTGTTTGTGCACCATTGCAGTGGTGGAAAGCAGCAGCAAGCCATTTTAATAAAACATGGCTCTTTGCTGCTTTCTCCCCATGTGCAACCCTCCACAGTAACTTGGTTGCTGTGCTGCTTTGATTTACAACTTGCCCCTCTCACCTCATTTGTCTCTCTAAACCTCTTTCTTTATAGATGTCTCCACCTCAACATAACTTCCTCTCACAACTCTCCATCGCCATAAAATCCTCACCTCTCTTCCCCTATTTCGTGCTGACTCTTAATGTCTTATTTTGACTCTTAATGTCTTATTTTGGCTGGTGCTTACGGCCTTTTAAAGGAGAGTGCGTGAAGCCGCAAGGAAACGATCCAGTCCGGGTGGGCGAGAAAAAAGTGGACAAGGTGGTAACTAGGAGGGACAAAAAAGCCTCCGGGCCAACCATAACAGCCCGTTTAGCATAATAGGTGACGCAAAATGATGCGCACCAATGGAAAACACGGGCGGAGCACAAAGAAAACTTCTGGAACCGTACAGATTACAAGAAGCCCTTGCATGGCAAGTGCAGCGCATGTGCGCTGCTAACACTAGGTGAGACCTAAAAAGAAGAAGCGGGGTGTGGCAGAAGAGAACCCTATTGGATTTAAACTAAAGGAGTGGTGACAATCCTCAGAGCAGGACTTTGATGTTCTCTGTTGCAGCAAGGATGCTAGGAGTGAAGGGGGACAGTTGTGATTACAAACATTCACCAGCTGAAGTCACTATTTCTAGTGCTCTGTGCTTATGTTTTATTGTGGCACTATCCATTAGTACTCTAAACGTCTAGGAAGTCACCCTTTCCAGGATTTTCCTACAAAGGGAGAAAAAACTGGTTAAACTCTGAATTCCACACTAAATGTTTTTGGAGTGTGTGTTTTTACCAAGAGTCGAGGTTGACGGGTTCCACCAAGATTTCAGGGAACACTAACTCCATCAAAGACACAGTGGGCCCCGAGCATGCAGGTGGCACTGTGCGTGGCACGTGTGAAGGGGGACTCTACAGCAGCAGGGCGCCTGTGTAGGGTTATGCGTGTGGGCCTGCCTCTGCATGTGCAGGGTTCTGCAAGTGTGAGTGCCTCTGCAGGGTTTTGCGTGTGCGCTTGCATGTGCAGAGTTCTGCGTGTGGGCGTGCCTATGTAGGGTTCTGCGTGTGCGCATGCATCTGCATGTGCAGGGTTCTGCAAGTGTGACTGTCTCTGCAGGGGTCTGCATGTGCTCGTGCCTCTGCACGTGCAGAGTGTTGCAAGTGTGACTGTCTCTCCAGGGTTCTGTGTGTGCTCATGCGTCTGCATGTGCAGGGTTCTGCAAGTGTGAGTGCCTCTCTAGGGTTTTGCGTGTGTTCGTGCCTCTGCATGTGCAGGGCTCTGCAAGTGTGAGTGTCTCACCTCTGCAGGGTTCTGCGTGTGCCTATGCATGTGCAGGGTTCTACAAGTGTGGGTGCCTATGCAAGGTTCTGCGTGTGCGGGGTTCTGCATGTGGCCGTGCCTCTGCCTGTGCAGGGTTCTGTGTGTGCCTCTGTCTGTGTGGGGTTCTGCATGTGGGCATGCCTCTGCCTGTGCAGGGTTTTGCTGTGCCTCTGTAGGGTTCTGCATGTGGGCATGCCTCTGCCTGTGCAGTGTTCTGCGTGTGCTTCGGCAGGGCTCTACATGTGTGGGTGCCTCTGCCTGTGCAGGGTTCTGCATGTGTGCGTGTCTCTGCAGGACTTTGCATGTGCAGGATTCTACATTCTTAGTGCCTCTGCCTGTGCAGGGTTTTGTATGTGCGGATGCCTCTGCCTGTGTATGTTTTGTATGTGCGGATGCCTTTGCCTGTGCATGTTTTGTATGTGCGGATGCCTTTGCCTGTACAGGGCTACGCATGTTTGGTGCATCTGCCTGTGCAGGGTCTTGTGTGTGCGGGTGCCTGTGCAGGGTTCTGTATGTGCGGGTGCCTCTGCCTGTGCAGGGTTTTGTATGTGCGGGTGCCTCTGCCTGTGTAGCTTATGAATGTGCTGGTGCCTCTGCCTGTGCAGGGCTCTGCATGTTCGGTGCCTCTGCCTGTGAAGGGCACACTGACTACTTTTGGCACCCGATGCCGTCCGACCAGAGGGGCGGAGGTGCGTGGGATGATGGGATGAGCGTGCGCCGGGCGTGTCTCAAGAACTGGCGAACTCCCTGAAAAAAAACAGTTGCGTTGCATCTCCGAGGGTGCAGGGCGCGCTGGTCCAGGAGGGGGGGGGGGGGGGGGGGTAGGGGACAGGTGCCATTAGCCGAGCAGTACAAACGGGGGTGGTGATGGATGGAGCATCTGAACCAATCAAACACTCACACCCAGTCAACAGATCTGGGTTTATTCCATCACTGTTCTTTAGCCCACTCTGCCATCCCAGTTCAGACATGGCCATATGCAAATCAGTCTGACCATGCGCCTCATGGGAACAGTCCAGCCCGACTGCCAAGCCATGCCTTCCCTGGACCGGAAATAAGCTTCCTAGGACTGGTTTCTGGCATTACAGCCGTCTTCAGCCAGGCTTGCTTGAATCCAGTGGCAAAGTGAGCAAGGGACTCACGTCTGAGGTTCCGTGAGAATCATAATGACGTTTTGGCCATGCTCGGATATGGACGAGTTTGGTATCTATGAACCGCAAATGACGAGTTTAGTAGGTGTACGCATTTTCGCTACACTACTTGGAAGGGTTCGTCCTATTTGTGGGTATCTCCATCTGAACCCTCGGGTTCCATTTTAGATACGGCATCAATTTTGTTTCTTGCCCTCACGTAGCCGGCGAACGGACAGTGTCCGCTTGGTGACCCTGGGATTCCCAAGCTCTTGCGGAAGACGCATGTTCCTTTGAGTGTGTCTTTATGATGAGGGGGATGATACGGCAAAGGCAGATGGCTCCGCTCAAGGCTCATCTTGCCGTGCCGGTTTATTGTTTCAGCCTTGCATGCGTTAGGCTCGAATCCTTTGATCCTGTGATCACGCTTCCGATATTGCCCCCTCACTCTTTTCAATCTGTTGTCTGTCTTTGTCTTCCTTGCACCTGTTTCTGTCTCTTCTCTTAGCTCGTTTACAACCAGAGTGGAATGTGCCTAATGGTGGGATAACGTGCTTTTACAGTTGGGAACCGGCGATGTTACTGTAATTATGTTCCGGGCTCCTGAAAACATGAATAAAATCCTTTTGAAGTTTACTGTGGGAACTGAGTTGTAACCTTTTGTTCGCTATGTTGTGCAATGACGAAAATGTGTATAAAAGAAGCGATCCACTTTTGCAATTCGAAGCAGACTCTCAGAACCTACACTTTGTTGTACTTCTAGCGATCTCTGTATCCCTGCAGTAAATAAACGCTGATCTTTGACGCCGAAGGAAGTGTCCCGTGTCTCTGTGATTTGTACGCCAGAACAGGTAACCCACAAAGGTTTCAGGTGTTGTCCCCTGGCACCGCGGGGCCTTAGAATAGCCCAGTCCTTCAGTTGGCGCCCACGTGGGGCGACATCAGCGGTACCAGTCCAAAGCCTGACGATCGTGAGGAACTTCGTGTGAAATCTCCGAGGGAAGGTGCACCCCGCTTCATCGATCCTGTTGTCGAAATAAGTGGTCCGAAGATTTTTCCCGCGAAGATTCCCGCCTCCTGACGGCTGCAACGGACTGATGCCCTGACTGTCGACCTGTTTTGGCGCCTGGCGTAGTCCTTTGTACGGCGAGACGATAGACGGGCCTTCCTGGTGACGCCATTGTTCTTTCAGTTAAGTATTTGTGGGTCGCTCCCAGAAACCTTGGTTGTTGTTGTTGAAACTTGGTTGTTTGCATGGTTCCATTGCATTTGTGGTTCTTAGTTGTTGGTTCTTAGTTGTTGAGTTTTTATTTGACGATTGCAATTGCCAAAAACCGAGGGTCTCGCATTTTTGCGAGGATATCGTAATTCGATAACCCTTGAAGTTTGTTAACTCGGTTAGTGTGCACGATGCCTGGCCGTAGTACTTTGTTTGGTTTCCTTAAATGTTGTAGCACGGATTCCCGGTTGGAGGACTCATGTCCGATACCTCCAGTTGGAACTCCGATTTATGAGCTTTATAGTCGACACGGAGTGGGTCCTATTGTCTATAATGAATGTTGGATCCGCTATACGAAAAATGATGGTGTCCTTAGTTGGCCACCCCATGGTAGTTTCGAAACTGAGATTTTAGATAATCTCGAAGCAAAATTGTTCAAAAAGAAAGCTAGGCCAGCAATGTTTGATTACTTTCGGTTATGGCGCAAAGAGGCCAAGCAGAAAGAAATCAAACAGATTAAGAGAAATAAGAGAGATGGTATCATTACGATGATGCAAAGTGCAGAACAGTACCAGCGAGACAAAGAAGAGAAGGAAAAGGACGTTTTTACCAGATTGAATCGTATGGCGGTGGATAAATGTTATCCGGTTTTACCGTCAAGCTCTGATAAGAAGGGAGAAGAAACGACTGAGGATCCTTTGTTATCCTATCTATTGAAATCACCACCTCCTTATGTACAGGGTACTACAGCCCCTGTAGTTCCTTCTGTTCCTCCACCTGTTGTTCCGGCGGCTGCTGGTCAGCCTGTCGTTGGTCCTGTTCCTCCGAATCCTCTTGTTCCTCAAGTGGGCCCTGCTCCTTTACCTCCCCTTCTTCCTACTGCTCCTCTGCCTGTACCTTCTCAGTCTATTGTTCCTACCACTCCTGCTATCTTGGCTACTCCTACTGTTCCTACGTTTATTCCTAATGTTGTTGCCCCTGTACTTCTCTCCTCTTCTCCTTCTGTTCGTAGTCGTATACCTAGTACTGTTGCTAGTCTCTATTCTCCACTTTTCGGACCGATACTTGGGTCCGATGTCTCTGACATCTCTCAGAGACGGAGTCAAATTCCTGGTGGAAGGGAGAGTGAGACGTTAGTAACTATGGCGCGTAGGTGGATTAGACATCCTGCTAAGTACACTCCGCGCATAGTTTTCGATACGTTCTCTCAGTTTAATGAGCCCACACAGAGATTTGTGTTCGAGGAAATGTGCAAATCGTTGAGAGAAGAGTGGGATAATGATGAGTTAGATAATGTACCGCCCGATATGACTGAACTTCAGAATCAGTTCTCAAACGGTATGATTGTAGGCGGTAATGTACGACGTGCATTAGAGCGTTTGTTAGCCTTTAGGACTACAGTGCCTCCTCGAGTGTCGTTTGACGACGACTCCGATGATTCGAAAGCACAACCTGGTCAGTATCCTATGCGAGAAGTTCCCCCAGTGTGGATGCCAGGTGATGCTGCTGCTAATCCTGCAATTTTGCCACACTTCCAGAGAGTTTGGATACACCTCCCATGGAAGCGATCTGAAGTTTTGCAGGTGAAACAATCTTTACCTGACCCCCGGAAGAATCCGGCAGGTTATTACAAGGAGTTATCCCAACTTGTGGATGCTACTATTATGAAACTTGCAGATATTGATATGTTGTTTGGTAATGTCGTACCGCAACCGATTTGGGCGAAAATTCGTCAGGAGAATCATGCAGCTGAGTTAGGTGGTGATTGGGCTGCTCTTGCAGCGGTTGATGGACGGCAAGTTGGTGGGGCTAAGCCTGAACAGTTAATCACGGATCTGCCCCAAAGAATCATTACGCTCATGAAAACACTTATGCCAGCGATGAGGGTAAACTGGGATAAATTGTCTGCTTGCAAACAAAAGAAAGACGAGAGTGTCTCTGATTTCTTTACTAGATTTGAGGAGGCATTTATCGATCATAGTGGCCAGGATATGAGCACTGAGGGAGGTCAGTGGTTGTTTGTTGATACGTTTGTGTTGAATTTGTTGCCTGAGGTATGGAACAAATTGAAAAATTCAGAAAGTGCATGGGCTGTTTCAACCACGGCTCAAATCTTAGCAACGGCTCAATACTATGAGAATAGGGAAAAAGAAGAAAATGATCGTGCAGACAAGAAAACGAAGGCGCTTAAAACTAAGGTTTTGTTGCAGCAAGCATATCCTCCGCGCTCAAATCAAAATGACTCGCAACAGCAGTATCGACCGCAGGCGCAGTCTTCTAGGATGCAGTCACGCTCTGACTCTTCTGCATCCAGGTCTATGCTTGGGTATAATCAATGTGCATATTGTAGGGGTGAGGGCCATTTAAAGTTTAATTGTCCGGTTTTACGTGACCGAAATAATGGTGTTTCGGCCCGAGGAGGTCGTAGTGGTCCTCAGCAGGCATCTCGAGGTAGAGGTCGTGGTACCTCTCAAAATCAGAATGAGCGTTCTACTTCTTCATCGGACTCGAACAATTGTTTTGATCAGCGCGATTCATCGTCCGGTAGATCTGCACAGTATCATGTGGATGACTATTATGTTGAGCATGACATTGGTGCAGACAGCAATTACTAGGACAGCCATAGACAAAGAGAGGGAGTAGTATCAGTTCCGGTTGATCAGAGAGGGCCTTACGTCGCAGTTGCCACATCGGGCGTAGTTGAGCCTTTTCTGTTGGACACTGGTGCAGCGAAAAGTTCCATCATGCATTCGAAACTCCCTGGCGCACCTTTGTCTGGCTTAACGAATGTTTCAGTTGGATTCTCTGGCGCCCCGGTTAGCAATCCAGTTTCTAGCCCTTTGCCCCTTACAATTGGGCCACGTGAGCTAGAGGCTCCTTTGATCTTGACTACTAGTTGTGGTGAGAATCTTTTGGGCCTGGATTTGTTGAAGCGGTTATATGCGACTTTGTACTGCTCTCCTACGGGAGTGGAGCTTATCTCTCCTATGTACTTGTCAACTGATAAACTCCCACCGGAATTGAGTTCTCTTCCTGAGTCTTTGTGGGCAACAGGTCCCAATGATGTGGGCCTGCTGGACATATCACCTTATGTCGTCCAATTGAAATCAAATGTGCTATTACCACGTATTCCCCAGTATCGTATCTCTCTTGATGGCGAGCGAGCGCTATTAGCGATCATTTATGACTTGATCCAGAAGGATGTCATTGAAGAAACTCGGGGAAATGTGTGTAATAGTCCTGTGTTACCTATTTTGAAACGAACTGACCCATCCAAGCCTCCTGTGTACCGTTTTGTCATTGATTTGAGAGAAGTCAATAAAATCGTGATCCCACAGTTTCCCGTGGTGCCTGACATTACAGCTTTGCTGACCCTGATTCCAGCCTCTGCCTCTTGGTTCTCGGTGATCGATCTGAAGAATGCTTTCTTTAGCATTCCGATTGCTGAGGAAAGCAGAGATCTATTCGGCTTCTCATTAGGTGGTCGCAGCTTCAGGTTTAAACGCGCACCACAGGGCTACTGTGAGAGTCCGTCGATCTACAGTCAAGCCCTTAAGAGCCAACTAGATGCATTTGTATTACCGGCTGGTGCGGCCTTGATTCAATACGTTGATGACCTGTTAGTGGCTGCTGACACTGAGCAAATTTGTAAAACTGCTACAGTATGGCTGTTAAAGCATCTATGTGACTTACATCACAAGGTGTCACCTTCTAAGCTACAGTATTGTTGCCAAGAAGTAACCTATTTAGGTCACTTATTGTCAAAGGAGGGAAGAAGGTTGACCCCAGAACGAATTGCAGCGATTGCTCGAATGACTGTGCCAACAACTCAGAGAGATGTGCGTGCCTTTCTAGGTATCACGTCATACTGCAGACAATGGATTCCAAATTTTTCATTGTTAGCGAAGCCATTGTTAGCTCTCACGTGCAAGGATGTTCCGACTCCTTTGCCATGGACTGGATCTCACATGGCCCAAACCAAGATTCTCCAATAAGCGGACCCAGAACCTCAAAGATATCTTAGTCCACACCAGACCTCAACCAGAGCAAGGAGCAAAACAAATACGACTTTGGGACCTTCCACCTGTCCAAGGTCACTTCCCGTGTGGAAGTTGTTCGGTTTGTCATTTAACAGCAACAACAAAGATGATCCAACTATTACCGAACCTAAAATGGTACATAAGAACCCACACCAACTGCAACTCCAGTCATGTGATCTATATTATCACATGTCCGTGCAACATGCGTTATATCGGATTGACATGCCGAAAAATAAGACAAAGGATCTGTGAACACAGAAGTAATGTGAAGTGCAGGAAGGCCACTACCAAGATGGCCAACCATTATCTGGAGAAGGGACACACAGTGGAAGACCTTAGATGGGTCATCCTAGAGACTCTGATTACAAAAGACCACAATGCAGAACGCATCTTGTTCGAAAAGGAACAGAGGTGGGTCCATCGTCTAGGAACAGACCAACAGGGATTGAATGATAACATCCCATGGCTAAGCCTGAATAGATGAGTTATTTCCATGAAACCCAACTATAATCCCTGTCTACCCTGTGACCAAATTTCTATCAGTATAACAATACAATCTGTGAAACCTACCTAGATTTCATGTGGATAAAGTGTGACCATACATCAGGAATTCATAAGTAAAAGCCATTCAGCACTCAGGCTATTCAATACATCTTTATATTGAATAATCAAACTGAGCTAACTGGTAATGCTGTGTGTCCAAAATAAACTAACTGACCTTCTCCAAACCATAAAGGTGCTCCTTAAAATCATTACCATCTATACAGAAATATCATGGTGAAGTACTCATACACGGAAGTCTTTTTTCTACATTAGCCCTTTTTTCCCTTCCCGTTTTTCACAGGATAAGTTACCCAAAAACTCCTGAATGAAGGCATTAATAATTGCCCAAATAATATCAAGTAACAGCCTCATTTTGTTATTTTTAATCGTTCACGGAGTATTTCCCGCTTTTTCATAGTCTTTCATCAATATCTACACTAGAGACTAGCACTTAACCCGGCAGAAAGGGTAACTTCCGCATCCGGGCCCAAGAGAGGAAGAGACAGCACAAGCTGCATGCAGGAGAAGCGAGCGACGAGGTATGGCGATCGTGGACCAGACGAACACGGCACAGACACAGATAAGTACACGCCGGTCCCGTCATTAAATGTCTGCCTCTGTTTTTATAGAAGCGCCCCTCCTTCTAACCTCCTGGAGCCTGTTTGAGAAGCTAAATATTTAGCCCATGAGAGGTATGTGCAACCTGCCTAACTATCCTATGTAGAATCGGCTTTAAAGAGCCACACTAACAGGAGTCACTATGAGGGTTAAAATGAGAGATTCAGACTTATTTCAGAAAGGGGAACTCCTTACAAACACCTGGGAGCACTTTTTCACTGATCATAGTAATATTTAAATGCACCTAACTCAACAGTGACTATATGTACCAAATTTCACAGTGATTCCACTACATTTATGTAGATACACCCGAATTACCGCAATGTAAAAGTTACATGAAAGCATGTCTCGTGATCCATGAGAACTCCACATAACGTATGCTGATCATAAGACTTAAGAACAATACTGACTGGTTGTACTTGGTAGTGCGAATACTTTTCATAACAATTCCTAAGAAGTTCTCTATCCCATTTATGTTTGTGTGTTAGGATGAGTATGTGGTTGACGTCCCCAATTAAGTAGGAAGTCTCATAGCGGAGTTTACTCATGAATAACCTTTTTTTAAAATACTTTTGTAAATATTGTCTAAGTAATACACACGTCCCTATGACCCGCACCCTAGAAATTGATTTGTTGTTTCACCCACAGGTCCAATTTTGACCTTCATTTAAGAGTAGACATCAGTCACTCTTTACACAGAACTCACCTGTTATGTTATGTTATGTTATGTTAAAATGGGACTTTTATAGCGCAACGGCTACTCCAAAGGAGTGTCCCGGCGCTTTGAGCTGCAGACCATGGAAAAGAGCAAGAAACATAACAGTAACAGAACGGGGCCCAAGGGAGGGGATAAATTATCCAGCAAACAACCAGGTTTTCAAGTCTTTCCTGAAGACAAGCAGATTTGCGGTGTTTCGCAGGGACAACGGTAACGAGTTCCATAGCTGAGGAGCAAGGAAGCTAAAAGACCGGCCGCCTAGCCGAGCCTTTTTAATGCGTGGTACCCGAGCCAAAGCCAAGGCTTCTGACCTGAGGGATCGTGCAGGTCGATAGAAGTCCAGCCTCCTCTGGAGATACTTGGCGCCATTACCATGCAAGGCCTTATGGGCAAGGGTCATGGCCTTAAACAGTATCCTCTTCCGCACCGGAAGCCAGTGGAGGGATACAAGGAGATTAGAGGCGCTAGTGCGGCGATGAAGGCCAAAAATGGCACGCGCAGCAGCGTTCTGGGTGACCTGCAGACGTTGGAGGAGATATTCAGGCAAGCCCAGATATAGGACATTGGCATAGTCCAATCTGGACCCTATAAGGGCCTGAACAGTGATCCTCCGATGTTGCTCCGAAAGAAGGGGAAAAAACTTGCGTCCTGGTCCTGAAGAAAGCCCTACTGACCCTTACAGGCGACACGAGGCTGAAACATGTCGACCATTGTTTAGACACCAGAGGATGGAATATGTATGAATCCTAACTACCTCTAAAAACATATTCTGCCATATCGTCAACCCACAATTCGATCCCGGACAATAAAAGTGCATTTTTCCTGGAATGATTGGATTGTTTTTATAAATTCACTCACACGTCACCCACTATCACTAATCACTACTGTTTTTAACCTAGGGTGTTCTCCTCCAGGTGGAGGGTGCATACCAACTGACCCCATGATTCTGCACAGACGTGTAAACGAAGGCCGAGAACCAACATATACCGCCCATACCACCATTGCTACACGTGTATGAGGGTCTTTTACCAAGGGTCATCCCAGTTAGAACTGTACCCAGGTTATACAGGACAAGTGATCCTCCCTCCCCCCTTTTGATTAAAAATACTTGAAGCTAAGGAACTTGGTGGGATCACAAGCATTCCTTCTCCCCTTTTTTGATTGATATATGTTCAGCTGCGAACAGCAGTGGGAGCTGTAAAGACACACTACTTCTATAGGTGTCAACGAAAACTTTGAAATTGAATAGCAGGACCAAGAATACCATGGCGTCCAACTTTGGCCTGAGCTATTCCATCGAGGAGATAGATGAGATACTCGCTAGACCCCAGCTTATGGCGGACGCTAATCTGACTCAAACCCTGACGAACAATGATGAATGGGATGAACTAACTGAATTGAAAAAAGAGCAAGTAAGAACTGCGGTACATGGTATCATTATGACAGAATACTTACATGTGAATGCGGCACCCAGAGGCCTCTGGGTGACAAATAGTCCGCGAATTTTCCTAAAAGACTTGGCCTTCAGGAAGGATTGGTCGTCCATTTCGTGGAAGTGTACTAGAGATTATTTAGTACTCATTATCAAGACAGCCACACGACTAACAGACGAATTGAAGATCAGAATCCAAGTGATTGAAACAAAACTGAATAATATGGTACACATAACAGTTTATAAACAAAAATTGGACGAAATCAATAAGGAGATAAGCGACAACCAAGAATACCTCACACAATCTAAACTCCAGAAACTATCAAAAGAGCTGAAAAGGTTCTCAATTGAGCGGATACATCCGTATAGCAGTAAAGATTTCAAGAGCAATGACAATGCTTCTAATTATGGCACCAACAGTGGCTCATCTGTGGATGGGTCTGACAGCAGTGGGGATGACCAATACAGTAATGGAAGAAGAGGAAATCATAATAGGCGGGGTAATCGCAGAGGACAAAGTATGTGGCCACATTACCAAATGGGCCCCCCCCATGCCTTTCCAGCTGTTTAATCCACATTTCCAGGGCTGGATGAACCCCTACTTCCAAGGCCACCCACCTATGAATCACCAACAACAACAACAGTTGGGATCCAACTTCAATCAACGTCCTTTTTTAGGAGGGGGCCGGGCACCACAAAGGCAAAGAAGAAGAGGAGTGACTTGGTCCGACCAACCACGACAGGTACAGACCAGGAGTGTCACCAAAGCCAAAGCAGGACCGAGCACAGCGACTTGATCGTAAACTTGACAGAAAGAACACTCACTCCAGATCAAGTCAGAGTACTGAATAAGGGCCTCGGGTATGTACCCACACCTAACTTGGATATCTTCAAAACCAAGTGTGAAATATCAGAATTTTGCCGAAAATTGAAACTGAAGGCATTTTTTGCTGGACAAGAAATGCCTACTACGGATGGTGACACCTCGCTCAGAAAAAAATCAAGATTCTGTCCTATGAATTCACAGATACCAATTGAGATACAGACATTCGAACAAGCAGTGATGCTTGAACTCAATGACCTAACCACCCAGGTTAAGAAACCATTTCAGAACATATCAAAGAGAGAACAACAAGCTCTTCAAGAATTGAAAAATGACAAAGATCTGGTCATAAAACCAGCGGACAAAGGTGGAGGAATTGTCCTGCTCACAAAAGAAAGATACCATCAACAATGCTTAGAATTATTGTCTGACAACACCTTTTATGAAATCATAACAATTGATCCAACACCAAGGCTGCAACAAACAATAACCCTGATGATAGAAGAGGCTGAAACACACAATTGGCTCTCCAAAAAAGAAGCAGAGTTTCTCCAAACGGACACTCCAAGGACACCATATTTTTATTCATTACCGAAGACACACAAGGCCAGAAATCCACCACCTGGACGCCCTATAGTGTCTGGTATAGGATCAGTCCTGGAGCCCCTGTCCCAGTTCGTTGATGAATATCTCAAGCCTTTGACCCAACAAACTCCCACGTACCTCAAGGACACCAGAGACCTTTTAAACCACCTTTCCACCGTGACTTATTGTGAGACAACCATGATCATTGTAGGATTAGACGTGGAAAGCCTCTATACGAGTCTTCCCCAAGAGAAGACACTTGACACCCTGGAAAATATATCATTCAATTTGGATTGGAATTTTAAAACACCGAGACATTTCATTCTTGAGTGTTGCAGACTTGCATTAACAGAGAACTATTTTCAATTTGAGTCCACCCTGTATAAACAACGACACGGAACGTCGATGGGCAGTACATTTGCCCCGAGTGTGGCCGGATTATATGTCAGCAATTTTGAGGAAACGTATGTCAACAATCAGTGTAACCCCTTCCAGAAACAAATTCATTTCTGGAAGCGTTACATAGATGATATTCTCCTCATTTGGGAAGGAAGTGTTGAGAGTCTGATACAGTTTCATAAATGGCTAAATGTTCAAGACCAATGGCTGAAATTTACATATACATCTAGCAAGGAGAGTCTGGATTTTCTGGATATTACAATCTATGTGGAAGAAGGCATACTACAAACAAAAACTTTTTTTAAACCAACAGCAAAGAACAGTTTACTGTCTTTTAATAGCCATCACCCACGACCACTCAGGGAGAATCTTCCCTATAGCCAGTTTTTACGATTACGCAGGAACTGCAGTAAAACTGAGGAATACCAACTCCAAGCAGATGACCTATGTGTTAAACTTTCAGCAAGAGATTACCCCAAGAAAGTGATCAAGAATTGTAAAAAAAGAGCCAGGAACCAGAATCGAGAAAGCCTTCTGGAAACTAACCCAAGAAATCAAGAACAAGATCTTATGACCTGTGTCACAACATATAGCCCGGCTTCCAACCAAGTTAAGAAGATAGTAAATAAACATTGGCGAATTCTAACCTCGGCCAATCTCACATGGCCCAAACCAAGATTCTCCAATAAGCGGACCCAGAACCTCAAAGATATCTTAGTCCACACCAGACCTCAACCAGAGCAAGGAGCAAAACAAATACGACTTTGGGACCTTCCACCTGTCCAAGGTCACTTCCCGTGTGGAAGTTGTTCGGTTTGTCATTTAACAGCAACAACAAAGATGATCCAACTATTACCGAACCTAAAATGGTACATAAGAACCCACACCAACTGCAACTCCAGTCATGTGATCTATATGATCACATGTCCGTGCAACATGCGTTATATCGAATGACATGCCGAAAAATAAGACAAAGGATCTGTGAACACAGAAGTAATGTGAAGTGCAGGAAGGCCACTACCAAGATGGCCAACCATTATCTGGAGAAGGGACACACAGTGGAAGACCTCAGATGGGTCATCCTAGAGACTCTGATTACAAAAGACCACAATGCAGAACGCCTCCTGTTCGAAAAGGAACAGAGGTGGGTCCATCGTCTAGGAACAGACCAACAGGGATTGAATGATAACATCCCATGGCTAAGCCTGAATAGATGAGTTATTTCCATGAAACCCAACTATAATCCCTGTCTACCCTGTGACCAAATTTCTATCAGTATAACAATACAATCTGCGAAACCTACATTACTATAGAGATTTCATGTGGATAAAGTGTGACCATACATCAGGAATTCATAAGTAAAATCCATTCAGCACCCAGGCTATTCAATACATCTTTATATTGAATAATCAAACTGAGCTAACTGGTAATGCTGTGTGTCCAAAATAAACTAACTGACCTTCTCCAAACCATAAAGGTGCTCCTTAAAATCATTACCATCTATACAGAAATATCATGGTGAAGTACTCATCCATGGAAGTCTTTTTTCTACATTAGCCCTTTTTTCCCTTCCCGTTTTTCACAGGATAAGTTACCCAAAAACTCCTGAATGAAGGCATTAATAATTGCCCAAATAATATCAAGTAACAGCCTCATTTTGTTAATTTTTAATCGTTCACGGAGTATTTCCCGCTTTTTCATAGTCTTTCGTCAATATCTACACTAGAGACTAGCACTTAACCCGGCAGAAAGGGTAACTTCCGCATCCGGGCCCAAGAGAGGAAGAGACAGCACAAGCTGCATGCAGGAGAAGCGAGCGACGAGGTATGGCGATCGTGGACCAGACAAACACGGCACAGACACAGATAAGTAGACGCCGGTCCCGTCATTAAATGTCTGCCTCTGTTTTTATAGAAGCGCCCCTCCTTCTAACCTCCTGGAGCCTGTTTGAGAAGCTAAATATTTAGCCCATGAGAGGTATGTGCAACCTGCCTAACTATCCTATGTAGAATCGGCTTTAAAGAGCCACACTAACAGGAGTCACTATGAGGGTTAAAATGAGAGATTCAGACTTATTTCAGAAAGGGGAACTCCTTACAAACCCCTGGGAGCACTTTTTCACTGATCATAGTAATATTTAAATGCACCTAACTCAACAGTGACTATATGTACCAAATTTCACAGTGATTCCACTACATTTATGTAGATACACCCGAATTACCGCAATGTGAAAGTTACATGAAAGCATGTCTCGTGATCCATGAGAACTCCACGTAACGTATGCTGATCATAAGACTTAAGAACAATACTGACTGGTTGTACTTGGTAGTGCGAATACTTTTCATAACAATTCCTAAGAAGTTCTCTATCCCATTTATGTTTGTGTGTTAGGATGAGTATGTGGTTGACGTCTCCAATTAAGTAGGAAGTCTCATAGCGGAGTTTACTCATGAATAACCTTTTTTTAAAATACTTTTGTAAATATTGTCTAAGTAATACACACGTCCCTATGACCCGCACCCTAGAAATTGATTTGTTGTTTCACCCACAGGTCCAATTTTGACCTTCATTTAAGAGTAGACATCAGTCACTCTTTACACAGAACTCACCTGGTCCTGAAGAAAGCCCCACCGACCCTTACAGGCGACATGAGGCTGAAACATGTCGACCATTGTTTAGACACCAGAGGATGGAATATGTATGAATCCTAACTACCTCTAAAAACATATTCTGCCATATCGTCAACCCACAATTCGATCCCGGACAATAAAAGTGCATTTTTCCTGGAATGATTGGATTGTTTTTATAAATTCACTCACACGTCACCCACTATCACTAATCACTACTGTTTTTAACCTAGGGTGTTCTCCTCCAGGTGGAGGGTGCATACCAACTGACCCCATGATTCTGCACAGACGTGTAAACGAAGGCGGAGAACCAACATATACCGCCCATACCACCATTGCTACACGTGTATGAGGGTCTTTTACCAAGGGTCATCCCAGTTAGAACTGTACCCAGGTTATACAGGACAAGTGATCCTCCCTCCCCCCTTTTGATTAAAAATGAATGGACTGAAGAGTGTCAGAAAAGTTTTTCTGAATTGCGTGATACGTTGTGTTCGGCTCCTGTGTTAGGTACTCCTGATCACAGCAAGCCGTTTACACTATACGTTCACGAGAGAGAAGGTTGTGCGTTGAGTGTTTTGACGCAACAATTTGGTGGCAAACAGCGTCCATGTGCATATTTTTTCTCGACCTTAGACCCAGTAGCTAGAGCATTGCCGAGTTGTCTAAGAGCGACAGCGGCAGCTGCGATGTCCATTCTACAATCCGCAGGCCTGGTCATGGATAATATGCTTACAGTGATGGTTCCGAATGCAGTTGACACTCTCTTGAATCGAACAAAAACTCAACACTTGACGAGGGCAAGGTTGTCCGGTTATGAGTTGGCGCTTTTGGCAAGTCATATACAGAAAAAGCGTTGTAATGTGCTGAATCCAGCGACATTGTTGCTGATTAATATGGAATCAGATGATGTAGCACCATATGACTGTTACTTAAGAACCGAAGAAGAAACGAAGGGTCGTATTGACCTGAAAAACACTCCATTGGTAGATCCCGATGGTACTTTGTATGTTGATGGTTCATGCTTCAAGTTGCCGAATGGTGATGTGACGACTGCGTATGCTGTAGTGACGTTGAGTACGGTTGTGGAAACTGCGAGATTGAGTCAGAATTCAGCGCAAGCGGCAGAGTTGATTGCGTTAACGAGAGCTTTTGTTTTGTCTAAAGGGAAGCGAGTGAATGTGTTTACAGACAGTCAGTATGCATTTGGCGTAGCCCATAGCTTTGGTCGATTGTGGAGAGAAAGAGGATTTATGACGCCGCATGGCACGAAGATCCAACACGGACAGCTCGTGAACGATCTTTTGGATGCACTTACATTGCCTGAGCAGGTGGCAATCATTAAATGCAGCGCGCATCGAAAGGTTACGGATGATGTGGGTCGTGGTAACGCGTTCGCAGACGAGATTGCTAAGGAAACGGCCAAGAATTTGATGAGTCGAATGAATGTTACGAGTTCACTGACATGGCCGGCGGAGACTGGTATGTGTGAAGACACCGTTGAGAGTGTGAAAGCGATTCAGAATGAGGCTACTGAGATTGAAAAGACTAAGTGGAAAGAAAGCACGGGAAAGTTAGACGCGCATGGATGTTGGGTTGATTTGTCAGAATGTCAGAGGTGGATGTTACCGGATGCATGTGTGCTTGCCGTTGTTACGACGGCCCACGGCTTGTCACACATTAGCGCACAAGGTATATGTAAGTTGTTGTCTACTAGATTATTCTTATTAGTCTGTCTGTGTAGCTAACTAAGATTGCACGGTTGGCGAAACTCCCATTCTAGTCAGCAATAGCTCTATCAACTTAGTGCAGTCCTCTGGGATTGTCCATAATGTCTTTTGAAGTGTTCTATCCAACGTAGCGAGTACGGAGTCAGAGCCAAGAAGTGTCAGAGGCACGGACTCATGCTTGCAAAAATTGCAAAACCTTTCACTCAGTCACTCAAGTCTGGACCAAAAAACACAGAGTCTCTCTAAGTTTAAAAGCTTTATTAAAAGTAAACACATTTATTAAAATGAAGTCATAATAAAAAAACGAAACGTTTAACTGAGAATGGAAAAGTGGTTAGTGCTGACGATTAATTGAAGACATTTCTTGTGGTCGAGCCGAGCTCTCACCTTGTTTCAACTTGATCTTGTTGTTAGAAGTCCATCTTCTGTCTGTGTGGAAAAAAATGGTGCGTGTTAAAAAGCCAGCCTTCATCAGTTGTGCCAAAAAGTGCTGCATTACATTGTTTTCACATGTCTTCATTCCTAGACCAAATACTAGTGAGTGGTTTATTCTAACATTCTTAAATGTACTTTGTAGGTGGAACATCTGGTGACGGGGCCAACGCGGAGGTGGTGGTGCTCGACACGGAGGCGGAGGGCAATTCCTCAGGGGAGGATGCAGCGGTTCCAGTGCCGGCTGTGAGAGTTCAGACGGTGGTGGTGGCGGGCAGAGGTAAGCTCTTATATATTCCTTACTTATTGAGATTGAAGACGCGGCTGGGAAGGAAAGAATATGAGATGCATGGCTGGGTGAATGATGAAGCAATGATTGGTGGAAGGACAACAGCCTGGGTGGGTGACACAGAAACTGTATGTGTCCATATACCTGGATCATGCTACTATCTGACTCTTAGATAGCATATGTGTATCTAGAGCAGGGGTACTCATAGTATGGCCCGCGGGCCGGTGGCGGCCCGGCAAGCCTTCCTTGGCGGTGCGCAGACCTTGCAGACAATCACTGCTCCCCCGGCCCCGACAGAGCAGAGTGGAGATGCAGGGCCACAAAGAGGTGAAATAGAACAAAGCCTCTGCTCTGTGGGGCCGGGCAAGCAGTGATTGTCAGGGTGTAGATGCAGGGGCGCTACAACAAACGAAGCCTCAATATTATGTTAATGGTCTTTTAAAGACCTGTTAAGTACTTTGGTGTGGTTGTCTGTGTGTGCGCGTTGAGGAAGCTGTCTCAGCCCGGGCTGAAGGCTGACACAGACAGACACACACACAGTGAGATGACAGAGGGGGAGGGAGAGGGAGGGCAGGAGGGAGAGAGAGATGGAGAGGGAGGGCAGGAGGGAGAGCATGAGGGAGAGAGATGTATGTAAATGCTGGGTCTGGTGGCTCAGTGGATGAAGGCATCTGCTGCAGGGACCTGTGTGCAACCTCATGGTCACAAGTTTTCGTTTTGCTTTAGCCCCGCCCCCTCTGACTCCGCCCCCACCAGTGCGGCCCTCGGCCACAAACTACACTCTAAATTTAGCCCCTGAGAGAAAGTTTGTGAGTACTCATGATCTAGAGAGAGTAGACGGTCAGTGGATGAACTAAGTGTAACTTTGAAGAGCATGTAACACTGCACCCGCACGTCCGTTCCAGTGTAGGAAAGGCAAGGAAAAGAAGTTTTAATTTTGTCCAAATACTACCATCAATAGTAGCAGTAGTTTGTATTGCAAGCACAGCATAGATCCGGTTATTACGGTGGCCACTCCCTACCTCTCTTAATAAGTTTAGTAGTACTCAGTCATTCATGTGTGGATGTATCACTGGTCACTCAATAAAAAGCAAAGCACCTAAAGTCATCCCATATATAAGCAAAAACATCCCATGTGAAGTGATAGATAATCAGATTATTTATCTTCTTCAATTTTCCATTTCTAGTACTCATTTGCACTGTAGGGTGAAAGTTAAATTAATTAAGCAGTAGCCCTTGTAACAGAGTATTCTCAGTGCCACCCATAATAGAAAAGTAAGAGCTTCACCACCTGCATGTACTGGACCGGTACAGTAACGCAAGTCTGTCTCACTCACCATGGTGTGCGTCTGTTTTTCTCGGGTGCAAGTTCACTGCGCTGGCATTATGCCGGCTTGCAGAAGATAACGTACCAATTTTCCTAAACAAGAGACAAGAAGAAGAATAAGACTGGTGTACTTTCATAGTCGACTCCAATGGAAGTCCATAGTGCTCGTAGAATTTGTTCCTTAAACTCCCACTAATGTTAGAGCAAGGATGAAGACGTGGGAGGTTAGATAGATACTGGCCTCAATAGTTATGTAATGCGCTTGCAAGTTAATAATAATAATAATAAAAACATTTATAAAGCGCATGGCTGCACAACTGTGTATCCCCGCGCTAATTGCTGAAGAATCTCAACCGAGAATCAAGTCAAAGGAAGAAAGCGTGGCAGAGTTATTGAGGGAACAGGTGGGTTTTCAAGTTAGCTCTGAACAGAGTTTCCGATGGTTCCATTCTTAAATGAATAGGAAGAGCGTTCCAGTGTTTCACTCCTAGATAACGAAAGGAGCGACCACCGATTTTTGCTCTGTGGATGCGGGGAAGTTTGAAAAGGGACATTCCTGAGGACCTCAGGTGACGGGTAGGGTAGGGCGGTGTATGCTAGTTGTACTGCAACACAAATTTCTGCTGAATGATTGAGTTAATCTTAAAGAGCATTGGTTACAGACTATGTCTTTCTTTCTTCATATAGATGCTCCTTCCAAACCAACAAGGAGGAAGGAGCTGGCTAGAGCGGCCCGGCAACGGAGGATCGATGCCACTGTTGCAGAATATCGGCGGCTGGTGGCCCTGGAGCACAGTGGTCCACACAGACTGAGCCGGGCTGCCAAAGCCAAACGCCACCGCCGAGCAGCAAGGACAACAGCTGCCTCTCACAGCCATTGCACCTGCCAGGCAGTCAAGGCACGCCTGCGCCGCAGTACCCTGATGGTGTCCCGCCTTCAGCAGGAGCTCCACCACTTCACAAACGTGTTGGAGGGGCTCCGCTTAGAGCACGCCTTGCTCCGCGAGGAGCATGATGCCCTGGCCCAAAAAGTAAACAGCATCCACCCATAGTGTCCCTTGCCCCTTTTTTAGAGACTTTTGGGGGGTGGGAATTGGGAGTTGGGTTTTTGGGGACTTTTGAAGGACAATCGTTGGGGTTAGGGAGGGTCTTGCGGGAGATTATTTTGTTAGGGATACATATAAATATACTTTTTCAAACTTTATCTGAGCATACCTGTTTTTTACTGCTTGCCTGGTGGGTGGGGGTTTAACAGTGACTTTGTTTTCCTGAAAGTTTAGTTCCATTTTCTTCCTTTAAGTGTATATGCCCAAATGTTTTCAACACTAAGTGCCTCTCACAGAGTAAGTGAAGTGAATTCAAGAGTCCTAGGACTTTAGTAGTACTACCGTCAGTCTCTCGTCTCTCCTAATACTCCATTATACCCCCAAACCACCAAACGCTTATCTTACCTGTAATTTGTGTTTGAAAGTAGGGCTAGACCCAGGGCTGGCTCCACGGGAAACAGCGAATAAGGTTGGCAATCCTGGGCGGATAAAATTTCCTCATAGCGGTGGTACTAGTGGTGTGACACAGTGGCAGTTGCATGCCTATGGAAAAAAAGAAAATTAAATCTGGTTTATCCTCCTGAGCAATTCAACGGTACAATAGAGAATATAGCAGGTGACAGAAGTACACTAGAACAGTGCCACATTGTAGCCTAACAAATGGTAAAGTATAACTACTAATTCGGTTGAAGTTCTTTGGCATTAGCCATGGGTCTTTGTCAAGCAGAGTAAGAATATATCCTCGGATTTCTTCACCAGCCTGTTGCTATCACCTTATCCTCCCCAGCAAGTGTGTGGATTTATTGCTGTAATTTAGTCACACATCAATCAAAACCACACAGCCCGGGGGAAGAGGGTTAGGGTTTGAAAAATGGATGGGTACGGGGGTTTTTGGGAAAGGTTTTGGGAGACAAGAAAAAATAGCACAGCATGGACAAACAATTGTGAACATAAACAAATCTTTGGGGACAAACCTATCCATCAATCTTTGAAAGTGCATGCACTACTGCATGCATGTCAGTGAAAAGTAAGTAGTACTTTCGACAACTGTGGAAGAAAGAATGCGACAGTACAGGGCGTGTGTGGAATTATTGATAACTATATTCAACATAAGGTCTCTGTTGCCAGATACCTGAGAGCCTTGCTGGTCACTATAAATCCATTCACAACACTCAATGGGGTTGGTCTGGAAGGTATAGTAGATAGAAAAGGAGAAATTGCTCTTTTTCTAGGTGTCCCCTCACTCACCAGGGTTGCCCCTTGGTGACATGCTTCATCATTGGGGCCATCCCAGTCCTCTACGGGCTGGGGCGTGCTGCGACTTGCGAATTACGTAGGAGCACTTACAAATGACTATGTGTGGTGCAGATGTGATAGTGGAGTGGACTAAGTGATGTGTTAAGGGATCAATTTAGAAGCAGAGAGAGATCCAAGAAATGCAGTCACAGTCAGAGAAAAAGACAAAGGATGCTGTATCTGTATGTTGTTGTAGTTGTCCTGTTGAATTTGGTAAGTAAGTTGCCTGCAGAAAAAAAATCCTCTTATTAGCGGCACTCCTCCATTGCAGCTGACGCTTCGTCCATCGATGTTGGTGACCAGAAGACACCCTGTCCACTGCCTGCCTGATGCTGAATTGTGGCTCGCTAATGTGAAGCCTGACTCCATCCTTTTTTCCCCATTGCACAGACTGAAACCCGCCCTGTAATTATTCAACGAAAAACAGGAAGTGATATAATATTACAACACCACTGATAAATAAATATAAGGTATGTAGGCTGTGGAGTGCAAAAAGTCACACTTTGATTTTCCTAGTAGACAGTACAATATTTTTGAAAGTGCGTACTCTGTCAGAGTCACCTTTTGAAGGATAAATAAGTATGGGCAAATTAATGTAGCGGATCTTTCCCCTCAAGCTAGGTGTCCTGTAAACTGTGTTTTAGAACAAAATTAGATCTTCCCAGCAGTGCTCCCTCCCAGACCCTTACTAAAGCCAGTCGCAAAAATGTAGAAGACCCCCAATCAAATCTCAAAAAACTAGGCCTAGCAGAAAACTGATGACAAAACGTACTTTGAAAGTAAAAGTAGGCCCAAGTACCCCCTTACCCACCGTGGATTGCATTCAAACCACTTGCAAGCATCCAAGCAAAAGTAACCATAGCCAGCATCGCTCCAAGACTCGAAAACCCCCCCACCCAAACACATGCAATAGAAATACTGCTAACCCTAACGAACCCTAAGTTAAGAATAGTGGCAAAGGCTTTCTTTAACTATGCCAAATCCCCCCTTTCCCACCATGGATTTTCTTCAAATGACTTGCAACCAAAATTACACATTCTCACGAGTGCTCTAAGAACCCAGAACTCAGTTGCAAAAATCTAGAACACCCCGAAACACATGCAATCCTGCTGCTAGGGCTAACCCTAACGAACCCTAAGTTACAAAAAGTGCCAAAAGGCTTTTCCGCGAGGATTTTGTCCCAACCACTTCTACCCGGTATTAGACCTTCCCAGGAATGCCCCAAGACCCGCCAACCCACCCGCCAAGAAGCATAACACCCCCAAACAGGCCAAAAGCAAAATCTCATACTTGCAATATTTCTCGGCCTTCGGTCCAAACGCGCTGCGTAGCTAGGCCATAAGTCGGGTTTGCCACCACGGATTTCCTGAAAAGCAAATGCAATCAAGATTAGAGTGTCCCAGCAGTGCTCCCAGACCCCGAAACTCACCCACAAACACCAGGAAGCCCCACAAACAGGCCCCCGAAAACTCTACATTGAGCAAAATGTCAGAAATAGCAAAAAATAAAATCGACGTGGATTTTATCCCAACCACTTTTATCCGGTATTAGAGCTTCCCAGCAATGGCCCCAGAGCCGTCAACCCAGGAGAAAACGAGTAGAAGACCCTCAAACAGCCAAAGAGCAAAAGTACAAAAATGGGGACTTTGTCATTTTTTTCCAAATTTCCCAAATCACTCCGCACGCGCTCTGCAGCTAGGCCCTAACTCCCCTCTGCCACCATGGATTTGCTTCAAACCTCTTGCAAAGTAAAGTATATATAGCCAGCAGTGCGCCCAGACCCCGAAACCCACCCACAAACACCAGGAAGCCCCCCAAACAGGCCCCCGAAAACGCTACATTGAGCAAAATGTCAGAAATAGCACAAAAAAAATCGGCCTGGATTTTGTCCCAACCACTTCTACCCGGTATTAGACCTTCCCAGGAATGCCCCAAGACCCGCCAACCCACCCGCCAAGAAGCATAACACCCCCAAACAGGCCAAAAGCAAAATCTCATACTTGCAATATTTCTCGGCCTTCGGTCCAAACGCGCTGCGTAGCTAGGCCATAAGTCGGGGTTGCCACCACGGATTTCCTGAAAAGCAAATGCAATCAAGATTAGAGTGTCCCAGCAGTGCTCCCAGACCCCGAAACTCACCCACAAACACCAGGAAGCCCCCCAAACAGGCCCCCGAAAACGCTTCATTGAGCAAAATGTCAGAAATAGCAACAAAAAAAATCGGCCTGGATTTTGTCCCAACCACTTCTACCCGGTATTAGACCTTCCCAGGAATGCCCCAAGACCCGCCAACCCACCCGCCAAGCAGCATAACACCCCCAAACAGGGCAAAAGCAAAATCTCATACTTGCAATATTTCTCGGCCTTCGGTCCAAACGCGCTGCGTAGCTAGGCCATAAGTCGGGGTTGCCACCACGGATTTCCTGAAAAGCAAATGCAATCAAGATTAGAGTGTCCCAGCAGTGCTCCCAGACCCCGAAACTCACCCACAAACACCAGGAAGCCCCCCAATCAGGCCCCCGAAAACGCTACATTGAGCAAAATGTCAAAAATAGCAAAAAAAAATCGGCCTGGATTTTGTCCCAACCACTTCTACCCGGTATTAGACCTTCCCAGGAATGCCCCAAGACCCACCAACCCACCCGCCAAGAAGCATAACACCCCCAAACAGGCCAAAAGCAAAATCTCATACTTGCAATATTTCTCGGCCTTCGGTCTAAACGCGCTGCGTAGCTAGGCCATAAGTCAGGGTTGCCACCACGGATTTCCTGAAAAGCAAATGCAATCAAGATTAGAGTGTCCCAGCAGTGCTCCCAGACCCCGAAACTCACCCACAAACACCAGGAAGCCCCCCAAACAGGCCCCCGAAAACGCTACATTGAGCAAAATGTCAGAAATAGCAACAAAAAAAATCGGCCTGGATTTTGTCCCAACCACTTCTACCCGGTATTAGACCTTCCCAGGAATGCCCCAAGACCCGCCAACCCACCCGCCAAGAAGCATAGCACCCCCAAACAGGCCAAAAGCAAAATCTCATACTTGCAATATTTCTCGGCCTTCGGTCCAAACGCGCTGCGTAGCTAGGCCATAAGTCGGGGTTGCCACCACGGATTTCCTGAAAAGCAAATGCAATCAAGATTAGAGTGTCCCAGCAGTGCTCCCAGACCCCGAAACTCACCCACAAACAGACGGAACCCCCCCTAAGAGCACCTCAAAGGCAAGCAAGTCAGCAAAAACACTAAAAGATTTGCGCCTCGGATTTGGTCCAAACCACTTTTATCCGGTATTAGAGCTTCCCAACAATGGTCCCAGAGCCGTCAACTCACCTGCAAAGAGGTAGAACAACACCCCCACAAGTGCTGAGTCTTTCTTCATTGGGCGTAAACCAGCCCTCTGGTTTGATGGAAATAGGAGTCTGGAGGAGGAGGATAGAGGAGCATGTTCTTCTGAACTTGTGAACCTGAGGAATGCAGACTGCGGCAACTTCAAATCAATCAGCAAACCAGTGAAGACAGTTCTGCTGATGGGCTTGTTTTTGTGATTATCTGATTAAAGTTTGAAATATATTAACTGTGCACAACAAAGAAAGACAGACACACAGGAATAAAAGTGAATAAGGACGAAAAAGAAAGTTATTGATTCGTTGTCTCATTTTCAGGGCTCTGTATCACGGTCCAGGAATGAGAATAAGGCTTCGTCATCATACTCTGCGAATTCAGGCAGGGTGAGCTCAGTGTCACCTGACAGAGTAGAAATTCCCTCATCTATGTTGCTGGCCACCTCGTCTTCATCCGGCGCGCTTTCTCGTACTCTGAAATCTGGTAGTATGAGGTGCTGATTCATCTTGATCATTGTTAACCTCTCCACATTTTTGGGCGAGAGGCGGCTCCGTTTGGGAGTTACAATGCCACCAGCAGCACTGAAAACACGTTCAGAAGACACGCTTGCGAGTGGGCAAGACAAGTAGTTTAAAGCCAGGTTGGTGAGCTGTGGCCCCAATTCTTTTTTTCCATGCCAATACGCCAATAGGTCAGAATTAACATAGACCTCTGTTGAGTCATTCAGATAGTCCTTCACCATCGACTCAAGGTCCTCATCCAAGGTTCCTCCACTTTGCTTAGCTCTTGCTGTGCCTCTGAACTTTTGAGAACCAAACCCATGCAGAGCTAGCCAATCCTCTTCAGCCTCCAATGTTTCTGTTGTGTCCGGTGCAGATGATCCGGTTGCCGGTGTCTTTAACGGCTGAGAGGTCACTTGTGCCACAGCCACAGGTGCAGAAGTGGATTGTTTTGACTGGGGATGGCCTGCTGATGTACTGCCATTTCCTTCAATTTTCAGCCGTTCTCTTTCAAACCTCTTGGCTGACAAGGCTAGCCAATGTTTGTACTTTGGAACATGTTCATCATTAAATGGAAAGAATGCTTGGCCTGCCAGCGCCTTTTTGTAGCGTGGATCCAGAATAGTAGCACAAATGTAATGCTCTTCTGAGTGGATCATTTTAAGACGTTCATCACCTTGTAGGAGCTCTAATAATTTCTCAGCCAGAACAAAAGAGTCTTGGATTTTTACATCTTTTTCAAACACATAACACACCTCCTTCAGTTGGTCCTCCAGCATGTACAACAATGGGATAGCTTTTCCCAAATTACAGCCCTCCTTGCTGACTGCACGTGTGAAGAACTCAAAAGGACGAAGCATGCGTGTCAGGCTTTGAACTATGTTCCATTGCGCCGCACCCATCCTCAGGTCATCCTGAGCTGTACCCTCTGTTAAGAAATATTGATCGAGTACCGTATACTGCTCATACAGACGCTCAAGCATGTAGAAGGTTGAGTTCCAACGTGTTACCACCTCCTGGATGAGTGCTTTCACTGGCATTTGACGTTGATATAGCAGGCTCCTCAGCTGCTTCCGGGCCTTAAAAGAATGGCTGAAATGGTTGCACATTTTTCGGCAGGTGTCCAATACTCTGTACGCTGCACTGCCTTTATTACCCAAGAATTTTTGGACAACCAGGTTTATACAGTGCGCCAAACACGGCACTCTGAAATAGTTACCCAGCCTCAAGGCCTTAACTATATTGGCGCCATTGTCCGTGGAAACATAACCAACCTGGCGTTTTAGTGGGGACAGCCAGTTAAGGACCTTTGTGTTAAAGACATCCAAAATGTTTTCTGCTGTGTGACGTTTCTCCAAACCAAACATGGCTAGTGTTGCATGTTTCCGAGCAGCTTTAAAAACAATGTCCGTGTCAACACCTGTGTTTAGCTTTGCTTTAGCCCCTGAAAAAGAGACCCAGTGTGCAGTGATGCACATGTAATCAACGCCTGCGCCACTGGTCCACATGTCTGTTGTCAGATGTATAGTGTGAACAGCACTCTTCTGCAAAGCTGCCCCAATCACCTTCAGAACATCTTCATGTAGTGCTGGAACCGCAACTCGGGCAAAATAGAACCGGCTAGGAACCTTCCATTTAGGGCAGAGCGCTGCCACTAATTCTAGAAAACCAACCCCTTCTACAAAAGAAAAAGGGAGAAGGTCCAGAGCTAGCATTTTAGCCAGCTTAGTGTTATACAGACGCGTCAGTGGGTGGTTGCGTTCATATTGCGCTTCTGTAAACAACATATTTTTAATGTTGCCCTGGACCAAGGATTTACGGGATGATGATGATATCTTCGACCCAGTTACGCTCGCTGATGAACTTTTCCGCATTGATGTCTCACTCTCTCTCACACTCTTAGTGTGCCTCACATGGGGTGTGCTGCTGACAGGGGTACTGGGTGTAAGTGAAGTGTTTGAATCGTCTTCTTCCTCCTCGTCATCATCAGATGAAAAATCAACGTTTTCATTACGTGCAATTCGGGCTTCCTTGACCGCCTCTAGGTGCGCAAACCATTGGACAGGGTGCACTCTATTAAGATGACCTCTCTGGCCTCCGGTACCATAGTTGGTACCAAACTTACCACGACTAACTCGAAACTTACACATGCTACAAATGGCTACGTTTTCCATTCTTGGGCAAACACTAAAGAAGTCCCAAACTGGAGACTTGAAATGTCTTTGGGGGCCGGAGGAGGCGGCGATACTGGTGGTGGTGGTCCTGCTGCTAATGCCAGATGAAGTGGAGGATGTGGATTGCCGAACTTCAGTACGTTTTGCACTTTCACCACCACAAATTGAGGTCGAGGTGGATGGAGGTCCCTTCTTGCGAGGAAGAAATATGGAAGCGGTAGGTGTTGGTGTACTAGTTAACTCCAAATCTAATGATTGTTGTGTTTCCATTTCCATTGCCTCCTCGTCGACATCATCATCACGCTCAGCAGCTTCTCGGGATAGGGTCAAAATGTCTCTTTGCTGCATGCCCGCTGGGGCTGCAGTGACCTTTATGATGACTGGCTCGTCGTCATCGTGAGAGGCTTCACCAGCAGCAGTATGCGTCACTTCTTGTTGTGCCTCATCACACTCCATAGCTATGAGTTTTTCGACGACCTTCCTTTTACGCTTAGGTATCTTTGTCAGATCATGGTGTGCCTCACTCTCAGGCTGCCGTGGTGGTACCCATTCGTCATCCAGATCATCAGAACGCGGTGGGCTTGAAGAAGATGTAGACACCAACCTTGATCTTTTCCTTGCTAGGGATGTGGAAGACAATGAATAATCATCAGGAGGAGTGGCTTCCAATGATACCTCGGCTTGATTGTCGATTTCCTGATGTGCCCCTACTTCGGGAGGGACAACTATTGTGGGAACTTGTTGCGACCCTCCATGCACCTCTGCTTGCGCATCTCCTTGCGCTGCCTCTCCTTCCACATGTACTTGGGCTTGTACTACTTGCACATGTTGTTGTTGCGGCTGTGGTTGTTCAACACTTGTCACATGAGTTACAACAACCTGTGTTGATTCAGGGACATTGCTGCTACTTTCTTGCGATGAGCCAACATCACTGGTCGATGGTGATTGGAGAAGTACACTGACTGCCTCTGAAGCACTCAAGGGCTTTGACTTAAGTTGGCGTGGTGGTGGAGGCACTGAACACAATGTAGCGGGGGTGCTGCTCCCAGCTTGGTCCCCAGCAGACCCTGCTGCTGCAGGCGTACTTTTTTTTTTGCTCCCAAAATACGTGGCGGTTGGCACACCAGCCTCCTTGGTAACTTGCTTCTTCTGCTCCTTACTAGCAACTTTCTTGCTAGAGGAGCTACGGAGACCTTTTTTTGGGGCCATCTTCTTCAGAGCAGGTCAGACAGCAGGCCGCAGTTGCATGAATTGTAGAGTTGTCTGAGGCCAGACGTGACGTCGCGTGACGTTATGCTGCACACACACACCGCTGCAGGACTTCTTCCTGGCACTGGTGGATCTCTTGAGTCTTGTGCACCTAAAAACAATGGAAGGCAGAGGAACATCAGTTCAGTTATACACCCCAAAAAAATCGGGGAAAAAAACAGAAAAATCAGCACAATCCCATTCCATCCATGCCCTCCATGATGTTTAAGTTCAAGACACCCCACAGAAAGACTAGGCCCATGCAAGACACAATACCCCTGGTGAAAAGGCCACAAGTACAGCCCCAAAAAACGAAAATCACTGAAAAATCAGAACAATCCCATTCCATCCATGCCCTCCATGATGTTTTAGTTCAAGACACCCCACAGAAAGACTAGGCCCATGCAAGACTCAATACCCCTGGTGAAAAGGCCACAAGTACAGCCCCAAAAAAAGAAAATCACTGAAAAATCAGCACAATCCCATTCCATCCATGCCCTCCATGATGTTTAAATTCAAGACAACCCACAGAAAGACTAGGCCCATGCAAGACTCACTACCCCTGGGCATAAAGGTTGAAAAGTAGGCAAAATTGTTGCAGGCCTAACAACAATGCCTACATTCAAAATGGCCACTTGCCTCCCAGCACATGGCCAGGGCCTGTAGCAGCACTCAAAATGGCCCCCAGCCACATGGCCTGTCCCTCCCCATGAACACCCCCAAAAATCAAAAACCACTGCAAAATCAGCACAATTCCATTCCATCCATGCCCTCCATGATGTTTAAGTTCAAGACACCCCACAGAAAGACTAGGCCCATGCAAGACTCAATACCCCTGGTGAAAAGGCCACAAGTACAGCCCCAAAAAACGAAAATCACTGAAAAATCAGCACAATCCCATTCCATCCATGCCCTCCATGATGTTTAAGTTCAAGACACCCCACAGAAAGACTAGGCCCGTGCTAGACTCAAATATCCCTGGTGAAAAGGCCACAAGTACAGCCCCAAAAAATGAAAATCACTGAAAAATCAGCACAATCCCATTCCATCCATGCCCTCCATGATGTTTAAGTTCAAGACACCCCACAGAAAGACTAGGCCCATGCAAGACTCAATACCCCTGGTGAAAAGGCCACAAGTACAGCCCCAAAAAACGAAAATCACTGAAAAATCAGCACAATCCCATTCCATCCATGCCCTCCATGATGTTTAAGTTCAAAACACCCCACAGAAAGACTAGGCCCATGCAAGACTCAAATACCCCTGGTGAAAAGGCCACAAGTACAGCCCCAAAAAACGAAAATCACTGAAAAATCAGCACAATCCCATTCCATCCATGCCCTCCATGATGTTTAAGTTCAAGACACCCCACAGAAAGACTAGGCCCATGCTAGACTCAAATACCCCTGGTGAAAAGGCCACAAGTACAGCCCCAAAAAACGAAAATCACTGAAAAATCAGCACAATCCCATTCCATCCATGCCCTCCATGATGTTTAAGTTCAAGACACCCCACAGAAAGACTAGGCCCATGCTAGACTCAAATACCCCTGGTGAAAAGGCCACAAGTACAGCCCCAAAAAACGAAAATCACTGAAAAATCAGCACAATCCCATTCCATCCATGCCCTCCATGATGTTTAAATTCAAGACAACCCACAGAAAGACTAGGCCCATGCAAGACTCACTACCCCTGGGCATAAAGGTTGAAAAGTAGGCAAAATGGTTGCAGGCCTAACAACAATGCCTGCATTCAAAATGGCCACTTGCCTCCCAGCACATGGCCAGGGCCTGTAGCAGCACTCAAAATGGCCCCCAGCCACATGGCCTGTCCCTCCCCATGAACACCCCCAAAAATCGAAAAACACTGCAAAATCAGCACAATCCCATTCCATCCATGCCCTCCATGATGTTTAAGTTCAAGACACCCCACAGAAAGACTAGGCCCATGCAAGACTCAATACCCCTGGTGAAAAGGCCACAAGTACAGCCCCAAAAAACGAAAATCACTGAAAAATCAGCACAATCCCATTCCATCCATGCCCTCCATGATGTTTAAATTCAAGACACCCCACAGAAAGACTAGGCCCATGCAAGACTCATATACCCCTGGTGAAAAGGCCACAAGTACAGCCCCAAAAAACGAAAATCACTGAAAAATCAGCACAATCCCAATCCATCCATGCCCTCCATGATGTTTAAGTTCAAGACAACCCACAGAAAGACTCAGTCCACCCACCACTGAGTACCCCTGGGCAAAAGGCCCCAAAACAGCCCAAAAATCGAAAATTCCAAAATTGTAGTTGCAGCAACTGTAATGCCCCAAACAAACTTTCTTGTAAAATTTCTAATCCAACAGTGATCCAAAGAAAGTCAAAAAGGCCTCAAATCCAAATATCCAGCAGCATCCACAAAAAGTAATCCTTCCAGCTCCAGATCCAAATGAAAAGTGACCAGGAGATGGACAAAGCACTGGGAGGAGCCTGCTGGACAGGAACAGGAAGAAAACTGTGGGGCACTTCCTTCCTCCCACCCCCCTCACCCCCTCCCCAAAATGGACTCCTCGCTAAAAAAGTGCAGGCAAATGTCAACCTAAGGAGTTATTCAGATAAAAATCATCATTTCAAGAAGGTTTATGCTGCTTGCTGGTGGATTTCTTGTGCAGAATTGCAAATTTTATATTTTCGCTTGTGCGAGATTGTTGCTGCTCGCCGCATCTCAAATCTCGCAATTGCGAAGTACCGCGAGACGTGATCTCGCCGTACTCGCGTTGACACACTCTCGCTGTGCAAGTTGGCAAGCCGCGATGACGTAATCGCGCTCGCCAAATTCCCGTGGGATCACACAGCAAGATCCAAAATGGCGCAGCACTCGCAAAATATCGAGAAAAACAACTCGGCAAACAATGATAAACGCCGCGCGCCGAAATCCGATGCGTGCGAATTTGCGGATTTTGCGGGAAATTCGCAAATCTCGCAGATTGCGAATTTACCGAAAATCCGCAAAATCCGCAAGCGTAACGGATTTTCCGCCCATACTTAACGGTGATGGATTAAACCCAGATCTGTTGACTGGGTGTGAGTGTTTGATTGGTTCAGATGCTCCGTCCATCACCACCCCCCTTATGTAACGTTAGCCGAGCAGAGGCACACAGTGATGAAGAGAACTCCCGCTGTCCACCAGCACCGGCGCTGAGGGCTCTGCAGACAGGCATCCCCTCAGCCCCCCTCAGCCCCACGCCCTCCCCGCCAAAAGGAATCGTTGGCGCTGTGGTTCCCGCCGGTTACAACGGCAGAGAGCCCAGCTCGAGGACTGCACGAGGTTCAAGCAAGAGGGGTGGCAGGCTAGTCCTTCAAGGCGCCACGGTATGCAGGGTGCACTGCCAGACATCCACGTGACAGGGGCATCTCCCACCCCCCATAGAGGCACGGAGTGGAGGGAGGGGGAGTGTGCAGGGTAACTCCTTGGTTTAGAGTACACGGCCAGTGAGAAGGAAATGTTCCTATCCCAGTTGTTTCGTGGGTGTAGGGTGCACTGCCAGAGGGTCAGACGCTCCATGGGTGTATGGTACACTGCCCTAGAGGCAGGTGCTTCATGGGTGCAGGGTACACTGCCAGAGGGTCAGGCGCTTTGTTGGTGCAGGGTACACTGGCATGGGCTTAGGTGCTCCGTGGGTGCAGGGTACACTGCCAAGGTTCAGGTGCTCCGTGGGTGCAGAGTACACTGCCAGAGAGGCAGGCGCTCTGTGGTGAAGTGTACACTGCCAGAGAGTCAGATGCTCCGTGGTGCAGGGTACACTGCCAGAGGGTCAGGTGTGCTGTGGGTGCAGGGTACACTGCCACAGGGTCCGGTGCTCCGTGGGTGCAGGGTACACTGCCAGAGAGGCAGGCGCTCTGTGATGCAGTGTACACTGCCAGAGGATCAGGTGCTCCGTGGTGCAGGGTGCACTGCCAAAGGGTCCGGTGTGCCGTGGGTGCAGGGTACACTGCCACAGGGTCCCGTGCTCCGTGGGTGCAGGGTACACTGACAGAGAGTCGGGTGCATTGTGGGTGCAGGGTAGACTGCCAGAGAGTCGAGTACATCACCAGTGCAGGGTACACGGCCAGAGGGTGAGGCATCAGTGGGTGCAGGGTACACTGCCATAGAGTCGGGTGGTCTGTGGGTGCAGGGTACACTGCGAGATGGTCAGACGCTCCGTGGGTGCAGGGTACACTGCCAGAGAGGCAGTTGCTCTGTGGTGCAGGGTACACTACCAGAGGATCAGGCACTCCGAGGGTGCAGGGTACGTGGCCAGAGGGTCAGGTGCACCGTGGGTGTAGGGTACACTGCCAGAGGGTCAGGTGCTCCGAGGGTGCAGGGTACACTGCCAGAGGGTTGGGTGCTCCACTGGTGCAGGGTACACTGGCGAAGTAGCACATGCTCCGTGGCTGCAAGGTACACTGCCAGAGGGTCAGGTGCACCGTGGGTGCAGGGTACACTGCCAGAGGGTCAGGCAAGCCGAGGGTGCAGGGTACACTGCTAGAGGGTCAGGTGCACCGTGGGTGTAGGGTACACTGCCAGAGGGTCAGGCGGTACGAGGGTGCAGGGTACACTGGGAGAGAGGCACATGCTCCGTGGCTGCCGGGTACACTGCCAGAGGGTCAGGTGCTCCAAGGGTGCAGGGTACAATGACAGAGGGTCAGATGCTCCGTGGGTGCAGGGTACTCTGACAGAGGGTCAGGTGCTCCGAGGGTGCAGGGTACACTGCCAGAGGGTCAGGCTCCGTGGGTGCAGGGTTCACTGGCAGAGTAGCACATACTCCGTGGCTGCAAGGTATACTGCCAGAGGGTCAGGCGCTCCGAGGGTGCAGGGTACACTGCCAGAGGGTCAGGTGCTCCGTGGATGCAGGGTACACTGCCAGAGGGTCAGATACTCCGTGGGTGCAGGGTACCGTGCCAGAAGGACAGGTGCCCGGGGTGCAGGATATACTGCCAGAGAGTTGTCGTGCTCCGTGGGTGCAGGGTACACTGCCAGAGGGTCAGGTGCCCTGTGGTGCAGGGTACACTGGCGGAGCGTCAGGTGCTCAGTGGGTGCAGGGTACACTGCCACAGGGTCCGGTGCTCCGTGGGTGCAGGGTACACTGACAGAGAGTCGGGCGCATTGTGGGTGCAGGGTAGACTGCCAGAGAGTCGAGTACATCACCAGTGCAGCGTACACGGACAAAGGGTCATGCGTCAGTGGGTGCAGGGTACACTGCCATAGAGTCTGGTGCTCTGTGGGTGCAGGGTACACTGCCAGATGGTCAGGCGCTCCGTGGGTGCAGGGTATACTGCCAGAGAGGCAGGTGCTCTGTGGTGCAGGGTGCACTGCTACAGTTCAGGTGCTCTGTGGGTGCAGGGTACACTGCCAGAGGGTCAGGTGCTCCGTGGGTGCAGGGCACACTACCAGAGGATCAGGTGCTCCGAGGGTGCATGGTACACTGACAGATGGTCAGGTGCTCAGTGAGTGCAGGGTACACTGACAGATGGTCCGGAAGAAACTCGGAAGGACTCACGGACAGAGAGCCCTCAGTCCTAGGTCTGTGGCTGGCGGTGACTCGGTGGTGGGGGCCGCCGGACCCAGGAAAGGCAGTTGCCTATATCTTGGACGTGGGGGGAAGGACACCACGGGGACCCCCACAGTCCCGGGTCAGAGGTCTGCGAATGGCGGGACATCGGGATAGGGAACCCTATGTTTAAGATGGGGCACGTGGCCCTTGCCGAGTGAGTCTCGGGGGGAGGGGGTCAGGGACCCCTCAGCCCCCGCAAAGGACCCCGGGCCGGTGGCAGACAACTCAGAGAAAGGGACCCCTAAGAGACCATGTCTCGGGAACACGGGTCTCAGGGTGAGGGAGCCTCACCCCCCCCCCCCCCCCCCCCTTCCCCCCTGACCCGAGACACCAGAGGACACCAGGGCAGGGAACCCTCTGTCCCAGAGGAGGCAGGGCACACCATGCCCCACGAGTCTCAGAGTGAGGGAGCTACACTCCCTGCCCGAGGTACCGGAGGACACCAGGGAGGCAACCCCCTGTCCACATGAGGCAGAGCCCCCTGCCTGTCGAGTCTCGGGGCGAGGGAGCCTCCATTCTTGCCCCGAGGTACAGATGGGCACCAGGGCAGGGAACCCTCTGTCCCACATGAGGCAGGGTCCTCTGCCTGACGTGTCTCAGGGCGGGGGAGCCCCCACTCTCTGCCCCGAGGTACCGGAGGGCTCCAAGGCGGGATCCCCCCAGCCTCAGCACAGAGGCACCGGCAGGGCAGTGGGAGGGAGGTGTCTCGGTGTGCCGCTGCACAGTCACGCCCCCGCCCCCCGCGCGCTCTCTGGGGAGATTCCTGTAGTTTTTCTGATTTTATTTTCGGATGTCTGGCCGGGAGCGGGAGGCGGCTGCACACTGTCAGGGTGGCAGCTGTTGCCGATGACAGCTGTGCTCAGCGCCCCATGCAGGGGGCGCGGTGATCCGGCGCACTAGGCGGGACGCGCTCTCTGTGCCACTCGGCGCCCCTCTCAGATCTGCGGTGAGGGTGGGAGCTGCACCCCTGTGCCCCAGTGCCCGGGGTGCGTGTCAGTGCAGGTGGAGAGGGTGCTACGGACACAGACCATGATCCACCCCCGCCGCTGCTGCGCCCTGCCGGGGGCATCTCCCTAGCCCGACAGAGGGGCACCCTCGAATTCCCGGGATATAGCGGACACATACAGTAACCAGCATGCCTGTGCGCCGGGGGCACGTGGCCCCCCAGAACACCTACCTGGACACCATCATTCGGAAGTTCGAAGGTCAAAGTAAGTCCGATTTTTTTTGTTTTTTTGCGGGTACGCTTTGTTCTTTATTGGAAGTTAGCTTGCTTTTGAACGTGCCTACTTTAAACGACATAGTGCACCACGGCACAGGGAGATGGAGTTATTTGCCCAAGATTACACATTTCGGTAAAGTGAGAAAACCGGGATACCACGTTGGGCTAATAAGTGGTTTCACTGTAACACTTTCGCCTTTAGACCCTGGGTACTCGCAAACATTCTGTCTGTGGTGTGCCCGATGGATGCCAGCAGGGTAAAGCGGAAGGGGTGGTGGTGTAAGGTGGGCGTAGGGGAACGAAGCACGCTCATGGTGTGGGCAGTGAGTTGTGGAGTTATTTTGACGCTTTCATTCCATACTGGCCTCTAAATGAAGCCCCTAGTCCCTAGAAGAGTCATACATTTGGCAAAACAGGTTCATGTTGTATCTGAGCCGTATCCCTCTCCCGCGCCCTGGGGTGCGCCTTCTCTGCTTGCTTTCGCTACCTGCGGAGAGTCAAGTGTTCAAATGAGTTAGCTTGATTATTGCAATGGAATGAAATAGGACCTCAGGGTTCACAATCTCTTTATGTCTTTAGTCTTTTATCATCAAACATTAAGAGTGCTCATAAACAGTCGCAGTTCGGTAATAAGTGCTACGAAAAATCATTAAAAAGAGGTGTGCAATTCACTGAACTTAGACTGTTCAAACACCAAACCCCAAACCCTTACCGCCGGATGTGGGCAGAGAGAAAGCTTTAGCCGTGGCCCTCAGAGACTTGACATTTACTCCTTTACCTTAATATGCTGATTGTGAACTCTGTATTCAGAGTCCACAGTCCGTTGGCATTTCTTTGATGAGACTAGCCTCTGCGTCTCACCACTGGAAACACTGACACTCTGTGTCTCACTACTGGAACCGCTGACACTCTGCGTCTCACCACTGGAACCGCTGAGACTCTGCGTCTCACCACTGGAACCGCTGAGAGTTTGCGTCTCACCACTTGAACCGCTGACACTCTGTGTCTCACCACTGGAACCGCTGACACTCTGCGTCTCACCACTGGAACCGCTGAGAGTTTGCGTCTCACCACTTGAACCGCTGACACTCTGTGTCTCACCACTGGAACCGCTGACACTCTGCGTCTCACCACTGGAACCGCTGACACTCTATGTCTCACCACTGGATCCGCTGACACTGTGCTTCTCACCACTGGAACCACTGACACTCTGTGTCTCACCACTGGAACCGCTGACACTCTACGTCTCACCACTGGAACCGCTGACACTCTGTGTCTCACCACTGGAACCGCTGACACTCTGTGTCTCACCACTGGATCCGCTGACACTGTGCTTCTCACCACTGGAACCACTGACACTCTGTGTCTCACCACTGGAACCGCTGACACTCTACGTCTCACCACTGGAACCGCTGACACTCTGTGTCTCACCACTGGAACCGCTGACACTCTGTGTCTCACGACTGGAAGCGCTGACACTCTGCGTCTCAACACTGGAACCGCTGACACTCTGCGTCTCACCACTGGATCCGCTGACACTCTGCGCCTCACCACTGGAACCGCTGACACTCTGCGTCTCACCACTTGAACCACTGACACTCTGAGTCTCACCTCTGGAACCGCTGATACTCTGTGTCTCACCACTGGAACCGCTGACACTCTGCGTCTCACCACTGGAACCACTGACACTCTGTGTCTCAACACTGGAACCGCTGACACTCTGTGTCTCACCACTGGAACCACTGATACTCTGCGTCTCACCACTGGAACCGCTGACACTCTGTGTCTCAGCACTGGAACCACGGACAACGGAGTTGTTGTGCAATGAGCAAGATGGAAACTATGGAACCAAAAAGACATATTTTATTTTTAGTCTTGACCCCGACTGTGACAAATTGTGTCTCTTGGGATGCTCATTTTCTGAGCTTATTTCTCTGCTTTTTAAAAAAGAAAAAAATTAACAGAGATAGGACCAACTTAAATCAAATTAAATGCTGGTAGCAAGTCTGTGATAAGAAAACGGGACTGTAACCCAACCATCATTTGATTTTACCAGTGGGGAAGAAAACAACTTGTTTCGTAGTCCACTCACCAAAATATGGTGCAATAAGAAAATTGCAATTCTTGAAACCCGGAGTCCTTCACTGGGGTGTTGGGACTTCTGCTTCACCAAGTTGTTTAATCATGATCAAATCAACACCTTTCTATGCCTTAATTCACATAATTTATTGCAGTTACTCTTTTTGCCCTAAGTGGGACGGGTATGGACAGACGTGGGTCCCTTGCTCACTGTGCCACTGAATTCAAGCTAGCCTGGCTGTTGGAGGGTGGCATACCCCGAAACCGGTCCCAGGATGCTTGTTTCCGGTCAGGGAGGACCTGGCTTGGCAGTTCGGTCTGGACTGTTCCCATGAGGCACAGGGTCAAGATTGATTTGCATATAGCTATGTCTGAACTGGGGTGGCGTAGTGGGCAAAAGAACAATGGATTTAACCCAGATCTCTTGACTGGGGGAGAATGTTTGAATCATTCAGCTTTCCGTCCATCATTTGTTGCAGTTACACTTTTCCCCATAATTGCCATCATGTGATGGAAGTGGCCAAGCCACTGAAGGCTCGGGCTGAGCTCGAGTCAGATGCCTGGCTCAGCTCGAGGTTCTCTTGAATCCTCGAACCTTCATGTGGCTTCTGTCTCCCACCTGCTCCTTAAACTCATGGGCTAAGAACTGAAGGCAAAGCATTAGGTTTTGATGTAAAACACGAAGGGGAAGTGATAACCATTTAGTGACTGAATTGCACAATGTGAAATCAGGAAACCTGGGATCAATCCCGGATTTCCAACTGGACCAAGTTGTGTGATCCTTGGCAATTGTTTTATTTCATGTTGCCTTGTTTTTCTTCATTATCTCATATGAAAGCACTGAGAAACACATTTCTGGATGTGCGCTGTACAAAACATTCTGGTGTTTAAGCTAATAAACTATGTTGTTCCATATCTAATAACAACCTAGGCCACACAGAAGGTGCACGTGACTTCCCTCTTGTTTCACTAGTGGCATTGTTGTCAGAGCGGGGAAGGCGTGAATGTTTCATGTGTAATTAACTCAATGCAGAGATATGATCTGATGTACTAAGGTGCAAAGCTTCAGCATTTTAATGAGACTTTTTTGAATTTCTGAGAAGACTTTGACATATTTCTATGTTTGTTGCATGATGTCTTTAGACATGAAGGTGTTTCTAAAGATACATGTTGAAAGGACACCATTGCTGTTTTCTTCCCAAATGCTTGTCCCTTTATTTAACATCTTTCTGTTTGTTAACGTTCTGAGGGGTACACTGCAGCCCAGTGTTCCTGTTCACAAGCCGGGGGTACATGCTATGGCGAGGGGGGGCACCAGCCACCCCGGGCCGTACTTTGAGTGTCCGTGCTTTCGAGCACATCTTCTGCAGTTGGGAGGAGTTCAAGATTGACTGCTGAAGGCGGTGGGTGTCTGTTGGCTGTTTGACGTTGACAAGGTAGTTCCGTGGGTTGTAATGTTGTAGCTAAGACATCTGCGTCCCATCTAAAAGCCGCTAGACGCCCATCTTCCCAAGATCTAAGTAAGCTCCACTGTCTTGCTTGTAACAAGAACACGAGTACTTTTCCTAATGTCGAAACAAAGGAAACTTGTAGCATAATAAACGATGCATAGACGTTATGGCAGAGTAGTCCAGGCATGTGTCAGTCTCTCTTCCAGGGCTGCCTGTGCCAGTGGCCTTAAGTGCTGGACACTTGCCCAGTCCTGCTGGCCTTCGCTGCCACCTGACATTAAACTGGCTCTGCTCTAACCGCGAGGGCCTGTCAGAGGCTTCAGAATGGGCTGTGACATGACTGACTTTTCCCTTCATTGGCGCCTCTAAGAGGCTGCGACTGACGTAGGATGCCCTCGAGCGCGGGTACCAACACCACCGAGTATGGCTAACTTTGGGGCCTCGTCAGGGGTCAAAAGCACTATAGCAATGCAACCACAGACCATGGCAATCCCGGATGGACTATCAGAGGCCGAGGCTTACTAGTGACTGGCACATTCCCATCCCTGCAGGCGTGTGACTCGCTCTGCACCAACCCTGCTGGGCTTTCAGAGGCAGCAGCTAGCAAGCGACTTCGCTCGTCTCCCATTTACCCCGCAGCCCGGTCTGGCGCCCTCCGAAAGTCCCGCGCTCTCCCTCGTCCTTCGACGGAGGCGGCTCAGAGAGAGTTAACTTTTCATCCCCGCAGTCGCTGATTTGAGGCTCGCAAATCCCCGGGGCTTCTGTTCGGTGTGTAATTTGATCTCCTGAATGAAGAGTTATGTTTTTTTCCAGCTGTAGCCAGAGGCATTCTGGGCAGACCCGCAGGCCTGATCCCTGCAGCCCCTGGGGAGGGAGGCGCCGCTGTGGAATATTTGTGTCTGTTGTGCGCGCGCGCGCGGCGTGTCTGAACCTGCCCGCCGGATATAAACACTTCCCCGCGTGCACGGCTCGGCTCGCGGTGCCTGCGTCACACTCAGTGCTGAGTGTATGCCTATGAACACGGGTGTGTGTCATACTTTTCTCGGAGTTTCTGTCAGCTGTAGTTGATGTCCTTCTTTCTGTGTAACCACGTGTGACATGTCAACATGTGTGGGCTTCACGTGTTCTTGTTTTTGTCTAGCATGTTGTAGTATTGAGACTCGAAGAGGTTTTGAGTGGTAATAAACTTATTATAAGTTAACAAGCAGGTACATTCTGCCCAACCGGACAGCACGATGTTCAGGCAGGATCTACCGGCCGCTCTAGCTTCGCTTTCCATGTTCCATGAAACGCGAACCACAGCGCGTGCAGCAGAACATGTGTAACGCGCATAAGAGCTGTAAACAACATAAACATAACTGTGTAAACAACACAACACAACACATGTGCTACTGTTTGTCTCTTTATGTTTGTGTCGCTGTATACGTATACATGTTTGACTAGCTTTCTACTTGTATTCCTCGTTTGCTTGTTTTAGTCTGTGTTTGCTCAAATAAGCGGTTTTTTTCCTTGTTTGTGTACTACTCAAATGTATAACTCTGCGAGTTCTGTTCTTCACTGTGTTTGTCTCTTGTTCTGGCACACTTCACGTGTATGTCTCATTTTAGATGTACTTCTGTATGTTGATGTTTCTCATTCTGCATCGCCTCCATACACGTGTCTCTAGTTCTCCATGCACCTATATGTTGGTGTCTTGTTCTGTACGTTTCTCTGTTTTGTTCACCTTGACATTATGTATGTTTATATGCCTCAGTCTGGTGTACCGCTGTAAATAAATGTAAATCCAGTACTTGTATAGCGCATGTATCACCCCCTGAAGGGGTATCTCGGCGCTGGGGGAAGTTAGGAAGATTAAGCAAGCTACTGCCCAGAGTCGCATGGTACTGGGCAGACCCCTGCCACCGAAGCCGGGGATTGAACCATGATCACCAGCGTCCGTCGCCCTGGCCGTGGCGCCACACCTCTCCCTCGCGCTGTATGTTTGTCTCTTATTCTCCTTCTACGCCTACTTGTTTTGTATCTTATTTGCACACGCCCATATGTTTTTCTGCTTATCTTCTTGTGTATCTATATTGTGTCTAGTACTAAGGGTGATTGTTTATGGTCTTGTACCTTGTCCTCCTTTATTTTATTGTTTTGTTAGGTATGTACTTCTTTGTGTGTTAGATACAAGACGTGCTTCTTTATGTTTGTACGTCTCTTTCAACAAGTGCTGTTTTATATTGGTGTATCTTGGTCAACATGTAGTGTTTAGTCTTGTATATCTTGTTGGGCAGGTGTTAATTTAATTTTGTGTATCTGATTTAACAAGCACTGCTTTATGTATCTTGTTCAAAAGGTACTTCATCATGTTGGAGTATTTTCTTCAACATATGTGCTTTTGTGTTGACATATCTTGTCAGCGTATACTTTACCTTGAAGTTTTGTTGGGCATATGATTCTTTAGGTTTGGGTATTATATTCAACATCTACGTCTTTGTGTGTGTGTCGCGCTGGACATACACTTCTTTACTTTGGTTTATCTCATTCAACATACTTCTTTTGTTTTAGGCGTCTTGTTCAACTTGTTCTTATCTCGACAAAAATACTTCTCTGTTTATTTCATTTAGCATATACTTTGTTTTTGTTTCTTGTTCAACTTGTTCTTCGTTATGTTTGTGTATTTTTGTCATCTATCTGCCTACACATACACTTACAGTTTACCCCACAAGTCTGTCTTGCTTGATCGTGTTCTAACCCTATGTGGTAACATTGTAAAGAAGGAGGTTACTGGTGGACAGCCTGTCTCTGTTCCACCTGTGAAGTGCACCTCAGTTGACCGAATGCTGGAGAGGGCTATGGGAGTGATGAGCACTGAGATTGCTCTGACTGAGAGGCGTTGTTCAGAGAACCTGGGCTCTGCACCAGCTCCTTCAGCTAATGAGGCTAACAAGGTTGCTATTGACCTTCGTGCTGAGCCCAAGTCTGGGTCGACATTGCTCACGGCCACATTACTTGATGAAATTGTTTATGCCACCATCTCTCCCGCCATGGCAGGGCATGAAACCAGAAGCCCTCAACATAATTTCCCAGCCAGCAAGAGGGTAATCGGGGGAAAAGCGGGGGACACGCGGTAGGCATGGAGCATCATCTTGATATAATAATCAGGCTTCACAGGCCCTACCCATGAACTTAGCACCTCAGGTATCTTCCCCTCTCCACACCTCCATATTGTCTCTCTCTTCCTCTTGTGGTGGGGGCATTGGGGGACTTAAGTTACAGCCGGTCCCACATTGATCAACTTATGGATGACTACTGCAAGATCTTAAAGTTGCTCCTATTGGCCGAACTTTCCCCCTCGATGGTTAGACTTAAGGGTATTAAGTCTCAGCGACCTTTTTACGCCTGTCACCTCAGTCATCTGCTAGCATGGTTGCCAGGGGTAGCGAATAGAATAGCAGGGGGAAAAGTTTAGCGTCTCTCAAAAATGGATTATGTGTTACCAGAGCCTAGGCAGGTTGTGGTCACTCTTACGTTTGGCTCCATTAAGGGTCTTACATTGAAATGGGAGCAGGTTGACCCAATACATTTGTTGGAAAACCTTGTGTCTGAAAACTATGGCGCAATGCATAAGTGTCTGTCCCCGGATGACACACCACCTTGAATAATAGAGGAATTTGCCAGTGTTTGTTCAGCGATTTCACAGGCTTAACTGTAAAATGTTCCACCTCCACTCCCTCCCTCCATTGGTGGTTCAATGCGGCCTGTTTGAAAGCACACAAGCAGTTGAAGATGGCCCTTAAATGTGTGCCAAAAAACAGGGAAACAATTATTAATGCACATAAATAATAGAAAGCCACTTTGATGGCAAGGAAGATTGAATTGAGAAATTAAGCCTGGTCTGATTTGATGCCTGCCATGAGTGGGAGGGACGCTAGTCGATTCTGGGAGGTCACGACCGCCTGCTTTTTGCTGAAGGGCCACCCACTAATGTTAATTGTTTAATCCTGGAGACTTCATTGGTTGCTCACTTCTCGCAAAAATTGAATTCTCTGAGTAATGATGGCAATCACCAGGATTTTGGGCTCTTCCCAGGAAAAAACTGGAGATTGGCTTTTAAGTCTAGCCAGTTGATCACTGTGAAGGAAGTCGATGTGGCTATTAAGCACAGCCAGTGCAGGAAAGCCCCGGGGCCTGAGGGAGTCCCTGTAGATCTGTTTAGAGATAACCTTGATCGCTGGGGTCCCATTCTCACTAACATTTTTAGAGCACAATTATTGGTCCTCTTCCTTCCACATGGAAGGAGGCTATTGTAGTACCCATCTTTAAAAAAGGTGCTAGATTTAACCCCACTTGTTATCAGTCAATTCCCTACTGGACTCCAAAGTTAAGATCTTGGGTAGGGCTTTATTGGCACGTCTAGTGGGTTGGGCCATCTCAAATAATATTCTCTCAGAAGCACAATATGGTTTCAGACAAGGAAGGGGTATGGCTGAGCAGTGTCTGAACCTCTCTTTCATTGTTGGTAAGAACACAAAGTGCATGAGGGTCATTACATCCAGCCTTCATGGACGTGCCATGTGCTTGTGATATGGTGAATTGGTCTAAACTATGTTATATGTTGGGGACCCTGGGGTAGAAGAACCCCTTCACACCCTCCTCTGGCGTTTGCACCGGGATACTTCAGCCAAGCTAAGTTACGGACCTGGGGGAGAATATACTTCATCTATAAATTGCAACCAAGGTGCCCGTTAGAGCTCTATCCTAGCAAATTCCAAAAGGTATTCAAATAAAGTTTCAAAGTTTTCAAAATTTAATTAGACTTTTTCATCAGTATGTCTCATATTTTCTTCATATGAAATGGATTATCAAACGTTGTTGTCATCATTAGACATGAAAAACGCTCCAATGCATTTCGGACTCGACGTCCTTTATCAAGGAGCACTGCAACAAAAGATATACGGAAAACCCAATGTAAAAGCTTGAATAAACAAATGCAAAAATCAGCAGACAATGTAAAAACATGGTGACTGTGCGTGAATACGCAAAACTGTGAAAATAACCTCATGCACCCTTGTAATCGAAACAGGCAATGGTTAGATAAATGGAAGAAATCACCCGTTTGTGAAATTCGAGGGTAAATCGGAAGAGCGTGATGTCCGCGCTCCGGACTTGAAAAAGAATACAAAGTAACAAACGCTAATGCTCGGTAACGTGGTTGCCGGTCTTTAACAAGCATGCGGAGTTCAGTCTCAGGTAGTTAAACAGGGTGACAGGCGGCTAAGAAAGCATGCGCTGTTCGAGTGAACGGCAAGATTCAGACAGGCAAGAGTAAGCGGCAAGATTCAAACGGACAAGACTTACAGAGTGAGATGCAGGTTAGGAAGCGTGAAGCTCCGGTTCAGGTAGTAACAGCCTTCGCGGAGTGGAAGCGGAGTTTAACATAACGGAGACGAAGTGGTGAAAATAGAAGAGGGGTGAATTAGAAGGGTGTGCAAAACGTGGCCATCTTAGAATGGTGCAGTGGTTGAGAATAAGTTAAAAAAACACGGAAATGTAAACAATAAAATGCAAACAGCCAGATGTTACGAGTCACCAGGATCGTATCTGACCCTGACACCAGAACCAACCAAGTCTTATCCATGGCATCTAGATTCCGGGAGAGAGGTTACCCAGAAATAGTCCTTAAGGAAGCCATTGATCGAACCTCATCAATCCCTCGTTTGGAAGACTGAACTCCGCATGCTTGTTAAAGACCGGCAACCACGTTACCGAGCATTAGCGTTTGTTACTTTGTATTCTTTTTCAAGTCCGGAGCGCGGACATCACGCTCTTCCGATTTACCCTCGAATTTCACAAACGGGTGATTTCTTCCATTTATCTAACCATTGCCTGTTTCGATTACAAGGGTGCATGAGGTTATTTTCACAGTTTTGCGTATTCACGCACAGTCACCATGTTTTTACATTGTCTGCTGATTTTTGCATTTGTTTATTCAAGCTTTTACATTGGGTTTTCCGTATATCTTTTGTTGCAGTGCTCCTTGATAAAGGACGTCGAGTCCGAAATGCATTGGAGCATTTTTCATGTCTAATGATGACAACAACGTTTGATAATCCATTTCATATGAAGAAAATATGAGACATACTGATGAAAAAGTCTAATTAAATTTTGAAAACTTTGAAAACTTTGAAACTTTATTTGAATACCTTTTGGAATTTACTGTGTTGTTGTACCACACAGTACCACAGAAGTGTGCCCACCACAGGGATGCGCTTACACCCCAGTAGCGCACTCAACCCCATTATACTATTGGACGCACCTGAACAGTTGCGTCACCTGTAAGGTGCACCTTAAATTGATCAACTTTTCCTACCTTTTCAACAAACCTTTAATCTCTCCACAAGCTGTGCGCCGTGCTTCACTTCATCTGCTTACACTCAAGCTCTATCCTAGCCCCGTATTTGTTTATTCTTTATATTAATGGTTTAGAAGCTCTCTTGCTGCAAAAGAAATTGGATTTCCCAAGGTACTCGTTTTATCCAGACACTGCGGATGATGCCAACCTATTGGTTAGGACTGCCATCAGCATTCAGAAAGCGCCGGACACCTTTGTGGGGTTTATGTCGTCTATGGAATTGAAGATTTATCAGCAGAAGTCATCCGTAATTGTTTGTGGGCCAAAGAAAACGAAAGCTAACACTTTTTTTTATTGAGGGAGCTCCAGATGCCAAGGTAGAAAGTTTCTCTTATTTGTGTCTGCTTTCGATCCACAAGTTAACTGGGAGTCCTCGTAAGTGTTGGGGGGGGGGCGTATACCTACTGACCAGGGTAAGCGAATCTCATCTTCACAGCCAAGCTAGGACATACGCCAGTGATGGAAATGATCACTTTATATAAAGCTAAATGTCTCTCAATAGCTACGTATGGGCAGGAGTGTGTGGGTTGTATGAGAGCTCCAGACTTCAAACAGTAGAGAACAGCTTTCTCCGAAGACTCTTGATGGTACCGCAGGGTGCACTGACCTTTGTTTGTCATTCATAAGTGGGATTACATTTTGTGGGAGATATTTTGGGTCTCGCACCACTGTTATCATGCTTAAAAATTTGGCAAACTCCAGGGCTACGATTCTCTAAACATTCTTCAGGATTGCCTGGCTTCGGATAATGCTGAGTCTATTACTTGTCTAGGATACCTTAAAAGTACACTCAATCATCACACTGTTAGTCGTTCAATTATTTCTCTCCTATATAAAGTCTAAAACGAAAACAATCCTTTTTTCAGCTTTTCCCCCTAGTATTGACAAAGCCTATTGGACAGGCTTTAATGTGATAATCAGTATTTGAGTATGCATCACAGGTAAATAGCGCTTGTGTGTGCGCCAAGTTTTACATGTTTTGGCACATTAAAGCCAGGGCTACTGGCTTTGTCAATTCATGCTTTGTATGTTAATGTATCTCACTCATAACATACTAGTTTACATGTGTGCATCTTGTGGAACCTATATTTAATCTGTGTTTTATTTGTCTGCTTGTTACGCAAGTTGGTGTATTCGGTTTGACATGAACTTCTGAAATTTGTATGTCTATTTTAATACACACTTCCTCTGTATGTTTGTGCATCACATTTACTTTGAGTATATGCTTTAGTATATCTCGTTTGCCAGGTACCACTTTAGTGTGTTTTTGCATCTCGTCCAAGATGTATATGTATGTATGGGTATCTCGTTTGACATGTATTTCTATATTTGTGCATGCTCGTTAACATGTGTGATGGCATGTACTTCTGTTTGTGTATATCATTTCATGTGTTTTTCCTCTTTTTGTATTTAGCTCGATATATGCACTTTTCATGGATGATCCTAAGGTCCCTGTCGGCTCACAGTAACACATTTCCTGACAATAGCTTCCTATCTTACATTTCAATTAAAATCCCTCTCTATAGTGAATGAGTGACTTTGGGAAATGGCAGGACTTGCCCTTCTCTAAGAGCGTAGGTATCCAGCGTCTATGTGACAACCTCCTGCTATAATGCCCAGTGTTCTGGCCAGCAAGGGCCTCTAGTGGAGCCCCTGGGATAGGACTTGAGGGAAAGGATGCAGAAGAGAAAGCAGAGGGGCGGGGCCACCCTTTTTGTTTCTACATGGGAAACGGCCGCCCTCCATCTCACACTGAAAAGACACTTTGGATTACCTGAGAGTAACCCCAAATTACTGCTGCACCTAAGGGAAAAGGGATCAGGACATGACAAAGGGGTCAAGGGTCGCTGCTCTCTTGAGATGACATGGGGCCTCCTCTCAATCTTGGTAAACACCAAGACAGTCTCCAAACTCACCAGATCTGCAGTCTGAGAGGTCCCGTGTGATCAGAGGCTGCAGTCAACTTTGCCAAAATGTAGAAAATACAGGGGGTCCTTCAGGACAAAAGAAAATATGTGAGGTGTGGAACACATGCACAAATGGTGAGAGACGTTTGATCCCACAGAGATCCTATCCTGCCTTTGTAATCTTGATGTTTGTCAACCAAACCCGAATAGCAAGGAAAAGACAAAGTTAAGGCCCCTGTTGAAAGTTAACTTTGCAACATGCCTAACCGTGTTCACAAAGCGTGACGTGTCAACACAACTTTGTAATAATAATTCTTATTTGTAAAGCGTGAACAGATCACCCCCTTAAGGGGTTCAAGGCGTTGGGGGCTGTCAGGAAGAGTAAATGAGCTATTGCCCAGAGTCACATGATGCTGAGCTGAGCTGCCGCCGGTGATCGAACCGTGAACCTCGCGCTCTGCAGTCAGCCGCTCTGGCCTCTGCGCCACACCTCTACTCATTGCGATGCCGTCGCCACTCTGTTGCGCATGATGGAACATCCATTGTTCTACTTCATGCATATTTTAATCGTAGAGGAAGAGTTATGTTTGGGTGGAGTACTTAGCAGTGTAATCCTCACACTTTCTGGGTTTTCATTGTAGAATCTTAATAATAACCCACAAAGTGTTTTTTGGCAGTTTTTTTTATCTTTACCTTCCTTTCTTTAGACTGGTTCAGCATATCAGGACCGGAGGCCCCTAGACAACAATGCTAGGGTGAGAATTATTCCAAAGTGGGGACAGCATCAGCTTCAAGGGCATATCTTCCATCTTAAAATTATCAAGCATATAAAACCCTGACAGAACTCAATTAACCTGACATCCTATGTGGTAGTAAATTAGCATATTAAATACATGCACTAGCATTGTTTGAATTTTTATCTGATATGTTTAAAATTCTGTTTGCTTTGTAGAAATTAGTTTGTAACATCCGCCCTCAATAACACAAGCATATGCAAACATCCAAATAATTATTATGTATCGAACACAACCTGAAGGGCAGGTTGGCACGGGCATGCTAATTGTGACGCTTAGCATTATATAAAGATTTATATGCCAGCTTTTTATGAAAATACAGGCCACATAAATTTCTCTTTTCCCACGTCTTTTTTCTGAACTTCACCCCCTCACGCTTTGAAACAAGTATCAAACTTTGAATCCTGTTTTCGATTTTTAGCTTGTTTTTTGGTTCTCTAGGTGATCAATTCCCTATAAAATGAAAACTTGAAGGTGGCAAAAATATTCACAGACATGCAAAATAAGCACAATCAGCCTTTTGTTTTAGTTTTCTTTTACAACGTCCTTCACTTCAACCATAAAGCAGAACGGATGAAAATAGCTATTTGTTAGAAATGGGCTTTCCGTTTGGCTAAGGCTTGCGCCAAAGTCAGGCAGAAAGAAATGCGTTACTTACCTGTAACTGCAGTTATCCAGTATTGGTATCTTTCATAGATTCACATGCCTGAATCATTCCCCGTCGTCGGGGTGGGAGTTCCCGGTACATAAAAGAGTAATGTCATAAAGACATATACATAGTAATAGGCCAGAGGCCTCTCATTAGTAACATATCCATTTCCTTTTGTAAAAAGGACCAAACTTTGGCGAAGAGCCAATCAGATATCACCACCCTCTTGAACCTTCCTGGAAGGAGCCCCAGTCCCTCAGATTTTCATAAGCACAGTGCTAAGTAGTACCTACTGAGAGAATCAAGGTGAGCCCTTCCGGGAGAGGTGGGTGGGTTGCATGTGAATCTATGAAAGATACCAATACTGGATAACTGCAGTTACAGGTAAGTAACGCATTTCTTATCCAGTATTAGGGGTATCTTTCATAGATTCACATGCCTGAATCAGAGTAGCAAGCAATCCTCCGCACATTTCGTAAGGTACAACATGCAAAATCACTGGATATTAGAAAACCAATTGTGAAATATAACATGTACCAAAATACCATATAAAAAAGAAATGTGTGAATATACAGTAGGATGGAGGGATGAAAGAGAGAAGGCTCACCTCTAGTGAAATAGATGACGGAGCACAGCTTGTCCTACTGCTGCACCTTTCATAAATTCTGAATCCAAGCAGTAGTGCCTGGTGAACGTATGTGGTGTCTTCCATGTCGCCGCTCTGCATATGTCGATAATGGGCACTCCCGCAAAGACCGCCATTGAAGTGGAGACAGCTCTGGTTGAATGAGCTTGAACTTTAGAATGCAGAGGATGACCTGCCTGGTGATGGCAAACGGTAAAGGCTGCAGAGATCCAGCGAGAAATGCTCTGCTTAGGTAAAGGAAGACCTTTTCTGGACCTGCTGAAGGCAACAAAAAGCTGGCTGGATTTCTGAAACTGTTCTGTTCAGTGGATGTAGAACTTTAAACAGCGTTTGAGGTCTAAAGAGTGGCGAGACCTCTCTGCTGCTGAAAGTGGATTTGGGAAGAAAGTCCGCAAGACAATAGGTTCATTCAGGTGGAAAGTAGATGGAACCTTCGGGATGAATTTAGGGTTGGTCTGTAGAATAACTCTGTCCTGTTTGAACTGCAGGAAAGGATCCTGAATAGAGAAGGCTTGCAGCTCACTTACACGACTTGCGGATGTTAGCGCTAGTAAGAGAGCGGTTTTCCAAGACAGATGTTTGATGTCAGCTCTGTGTATTGGCTCAAATGGATGCTTCATCAGTTGAGCAAGCACAATGTTTAGCTGCCAGGTGGATGGTAAAGCTCTCACCGGAGGGAATGTCCTGAACAGGCCTTTTAGGAATTGTTTAACCAGTCTATTGGACCAGAGGGAAGAACCAGATGACGAACGCCTGAACCGAGATATGGCCGCTAGATGGACTTTAATAGAGGCATGGGCCAATCCAGAGTGCGCCAAATGGAGCAGTTAAGGTAGAATTTGTGCAGGTGTTGAAGAAAACAGGTGTATTTTGTTTGCCTTACACCATACACAGAACCTTTTCCACTTTAGAGAATAGGTCTTGTTGGTACTGTCGGCCCGAGCCCGGGCTAAGACTGCCCTGCATTCTTGAGGAATGTTTAGGTTCTGAAACTCTCTGAACTCAGGAGCCAAGCCGACAATCTGAGAGATGCTGGATCCGGATGCTGGACTTGTCCCAAGTTCATTGTGAGGAGATTCAGGCAAGGCTTGAATAGAATCGGCGGTTCCAGCGACAGGAGATGAAGCTCTGTGAACCAGTGCTGGCGCGGCCACGCTGGGGCTATCAAAATCAGGGTACAACGCTCTGCCTTCAGTTTCCGGAGGACCCTGGGAATTTGGGGAAACGGAGGAAATGCGTATGCAAAGACATTGCACCATGCGATCGAAAATGCATCCCCTAGCGATCCTTTTTTGGGATGTCAGCTTGCGTATTGTTGGCATTTTGCGTTGTGCTGTGTCGCAAACAGGTCCAGGCGAGGCCTGCCCCACCGGGCGAATATAGAGCTGAGAAGTTGATGATCCTGCTCCCACTCGTGGCACACCGAGCGTGTTCTGCTTAGAGAGTCCGCCAAGACATTGTCCGTCCCTGGGACATACTCTGCACAAAGGGAAATGTGGTGTTGAAGTAGCCATTTCCAAATTCGTTGAGATTCTAGAGACAACGTCAAAGAGCGAGTTCCCCCTTGTTTGTTTAGATAGTGCAATGTGGTGGTGTTGTCCGTTCTCACAAGCACTGGGGAATCTTTGATCCTGGGCAGGAACGCTTTTAATGCCAGGTAAACTGCCCTTAACCCGAGGAGGTTTATATGCAGTTGCTTCTCCACAAGGGACCACTGCCCGTTGATTTGAAGGTCCTGAAGGAACGCACCCCATCCCTCCAAAGACGCATCTGTAGTTATCACATGTGGCGAAATTGGAAGTATGAACGACAGACCCTGCCTCAGATTTTGTGGGTGAAGCCACCAGTTTAGAGCATGGACAATGGTAGTAGTTATCCGGATTATGTCGTCGAAAGATCCCCTGGATTAAATCCACTGAGCGGATAGCGCCTCCTGAAGTGGACGCATAAGAAGGCGGCAGTGTGGAATCAGCAGAATGTTTGAGGACATCATTCCTAACAGGGATTTGTACAGGCGCACCGTGATGGACTTTTTGGATTGAATCCGGGCGGCCAAGGTCTTCAATTTCAATTGACGTTCTCGAGAGGGGAAAGCCTTTCTCTGAACGGTATCCAGGACAGCTCCTAGGAAAGAGAGACACTGGGATGGCTGAAGGATGGATTTCTCTTCGTTGAGAGTAAACCCCAGATTGTTGAAGAGCTGAAGACAGGCGTTGGAGGACTTGGTCACGCCTGCGAAAGTAGGTGCCTTGACGAGCCAGTCGTCTAAGTACGGGAAGACTTGGTGATGTTGTTGACAGAGGTACGCTGCTACAGGAGAGAGACATTTGGTAAAAATGCATGGCGCCGACTTCTGTCCGAAAGGCAATACTCGAAACTGGTAGTACTTGCCCGCCACAGCGAACTTGAGGAATTGTGTGTGGTTCCTGTGGATTGGTATTTGAAAATATGCGTCTTGAAGGTCTAAAGACCCATGAAGTCGTTCGCATTTAGGAGTTGCAGCTCCTCCTGGATGGACACCATACGGAATGACTGTTTTTTGAGGTATTGATTGAGGTCTCTTAAGTCCAATATAGGTCTCCATTTTTTCTCCTTCTTTCGAATGAGAAAGAAATGGGAGTAGAATCCCTTGCCCTTCTGATTCCGGGGGACTCCTTCTATCGCTCCTTTTTTGAGCATGAGGGAGAGTTCCAATTGCAGCAGATGCAGATTTTTGTGCCGCATTGGTACTGGCGGCTTTTGAGGAGGAGTTTCCACGAACTCCAGAGAGTGACCGAATTGAACAAGTTGGAGGACCCATCGATCTGTTGTAATTTGTTGCCAATTGCGAAGGAAGGATGAAATTCTCCCGCCAACTTTGCAAGGTGGAGAGGAAATGGAGACCTGTGGTTGAGAGAAGTCATTGTCTTCTGGCTGTGTCCTTCTTCCCTCCTCGTCCGCGAAAGGAAGACTTGTTGTAGGACGACTGGTTTCGCTGCTGTCTTTGCTGGTACTGGGGTTTATATTGCTGATTGGAGCTATACGTGGATTTGTACCCCTGATAGGCGCCTCTAGAGGACTGACCTCTTCCTCTGGAGCCTCGAAAGGAAGGATTTTTGTATTGGAGAGTAACTAGAGCCTTTGCGGTATCAGTATCTTTTTTGATACCCTGGAGCATCTCATCGATGTGTTGGCCAAAAAGAAGTTGACCGTCATACGGCATGTCCAATACTTTGGCCTGAACTTCGGGCCGGAAAGATGTTACTTTAAGGCAACCTTGGCGCCTCAGTACTGCTGCTCCTGCCAGCTGACGGAACCCAGTGGATGCGATATCCATCGCCACATTAATCATCTCCGAAGCGGAACGCTCGCCTTCAAGGAGAATCTTTTTCGCCTCTTCTTTCTGCTCCTCTGGAAGCGAATCCAAATATGGAGCGATATCTGCCCACATTTGGCGGTTGTAGCGTCCCAACAGTGCTAAAGAGTTTGCTGCACGCACTGTGAAAGCTGACATGGACGAGAACCTTTTCCCTATGTTATCTAGTTTTCGACCCTCCTTATCTGGCGGCGCAGCCAATGCAGCCGATGGATTTTTTGGCTTGCGCTGCGCTGCCTGGGTAAGGACAGAGTCCGGCTTTGGATGGCCAGTAAGGCAAGCTGGAGCTGTGTCTGGAGCTTTATATTTTTTGTCCAGTCTGGGTAGTACTGGAGCCAGAGATGAAGGGTTTTGCATTATTTTCTCCCCTTGTTCCCAGATGAACCGAACAGCTTTTTGGAACGGTTCCTTAAAATCATAAAGGAAGCAATCCTGTTGTGTTGCTGTTACATTGAGTTTGAATCGCAACTCTGCTCTCTCTAGGTTGTTGTGGAATCCCCCAATGTCTTCCGGCGGTGAATCCGCTTGTGCCTGTACAGGGGATGCTGGACCTGGAATCACATAGTCATCCCATTCGTCTTGTGTGTCCTGGAGCTCCCCCTCCTCGCATTGTTGCTCTTCTTTTTCGTCTTCCTCATCAGAGGATGGCTGAGGACGTGAAGGAGCCGGGTCTTGATGAAGGACTAAAGGAGTAGGCCGAAGCCTAGGTGGCGGTGTCACAACTGGCGGTGTCACAACTGGCGGAGGCGGAGCAGTGGACGGAAACCTCTGCTTGAGGTCCGCAATTAGAAACTGCAGATCTGTCACTATGGATGCTGGGAGACACACAATAGGCTGTAGAGGAGGCGGAGGAGGTTGGAATTCCTCCTGGTACTCCACATCATTCTGTCCTTGTTCCTCATAATCCGAGCTTTCATGAAGTTTTACGTGTGGCTCAGAGGGGCTTGTTGCTTGTCGGAACATAGAGTTCTCATCAGAGTCCTTCATCAGAGTACTCAGTATCCAGAAGATGAGATGGGGGAATGGCTGGACCCTGCTCGGAGAGGTCAATTCCGGCGTGAGAGTACGCATGGTCATCCTGAAATGCGTATAAGTACACTTCAAGGGAGGCGACTCTACCGTAGTCGAACCCATCGACGGAGTGGTCGTCGACGGGGGAACGTCGACAATCAACCCAGATTCCGTCATCGACGGTGTTTTCTTCGATGACAACGTCGTCGACGGCAGCGTCGTCGACGATGGTTGCTTCGTCGATGACTTCGTCGACGCCGGTGTCCCCGTTGACGGCCTCGTCGACGCTGGTGTTGCCGTCGACGACTTTGTCGACGCTGGTGTGGCCGTCGATGCTGGTGTCGACGACGATGATTTCGTCGACGATGAACCTGTCATCGTCGATGGCGCCTTTATCGGCGATGACGATTTCATCGACGACGATGAGGTTTTCGTCGACGTCGATGCCACTTTTGTCGACGATGACGATTTGGACTTCATCAACGATGAGGCACTTGTCAACGGTGGCGTCGTCGACGATTTTTTGATAATAATCAGAGATGGAACAGACCTACTTGTCGACGACATGGATGTAGTAGTCGTCGAAGTTGAATGTAAAGATGACGCCATCGACGTGGAAATCGTGGCTGTCGACGTTGTGACAGGCAGAGCTGAAGACATCACCAAAGGTTTCTTGAAGGCAGGGTCAGGTTGAGAAACCTTCACAGCAACGGCCTTAGAATGAACCTCTGAAGACTTGGGCGTCTTCTTTTGAGGTGGCTGTAAAGATAGTCCTGGGGATGACGTTCTAGGCCTTTTGGGAGAAGAGTGTATACTCCTAATGGAACACTCACTCTCACCTGAAGAGACTGTTTGATCCCTGTCCTTGAGTCTCTGAAGCCATATCAGCAGGCGGCCCTCTCTATCCTTGAGAGTTTTGGCTGAAAAAGTGCGGCAGACTTTGCAATCTTTTGCTGAATGGTCAGGGTAGAGACAGTAAAGGCAGTCCTCATGCCTGTCATCCACATGAAGCCTCTTTTTGCCACAAGAGACACATGGTCTGAAGAGCCCCTTTTTAGGAGTGTCAGCCATGGCTAAATTGAAATTTCCTCACAGAAACATAATTCTGAGACAAATATGTGGAAAAAATCCAAAAATACAAAGAAGCTGAGCAGAGCTCAGAGTAGACTCCCTTAGCACGACGTGCTGTAGAAAATCTGAGGGACTAAGGCTCCTTCCGAAAGTTCTAGAGGGTGGTGATATCTGATTGGCTCTTCGCCAAAGTTTGGTCCTTTTTACAAAAGGACATGGATATGTTACTAATGAGAGGCCTCTGGCCTATTACTATGTATATGTCTTTATGACATTGCTCTTTTATGTACCGGGGACTCCCACCCCGACGACGGGGAATGATTCAGGCATGTGAATCTATGAAAGATACCCCTAGTACTGGATAACCACTACTCTAGTCAGGGCAAGGGAGTTACACGCCAAAGATAACCCCTGCTCACCCTCGAGGTAACGTGACGCGAGCAGTAAGGCTTATCCCAGAGGCTATATAGGTTAAGTGTTGCGCGCGCACCCAGCAACTACACCCAAGGCCCACCACAAAGGAAACTCCACACAAGGTTATATATACAAATAGCCTTTGTATTATACCAAACACATTAGATAAGAAACACACACTTTACAATGTGCCAGAGGCACTGGCAGAATTTACAGAGGATGTATGTACAGGACAGGGCCACATGGACCACTGTCAGGAATATGCACTTTTAGAACTAGCACTTGGTAGAATTAGCACTTTGTAGGAACAACACTTAGAACATAGAACATATAATAACAGTAGTACCAAATAGCAAATGTAGCACACAACCAGTAACCACTGGTAAAAGGTACCACCTACGCAACCCTAACCACCTTCGGAAAATATCACACAGGGAACCATGAACTCACTAGTATAACCTATACTAGGTAAAACAACCACCTTAGCATAAAAACACATTCAGAGGTATAGGCACTGGTATTGATATTTATGAATCTGTTAAGCTCGCTTCTGAATTTTTGATAACTGGGATGATGAAATCTCAACATTTTATGTGCTTATATGATCTTTATTACACTCCCAGCAAAGTTGTTAAGTGGAGTTCGACATTGGGGATGAAATGTAATCGCTGCGGCTTGTACGCAGCCAATGCTGTACACATGTTTTTTCAATGCCCTAAGCCTTGAGAGTTTTTTCAACAAATTGAGAGCTTTTTGGCTGCAGTTCTTCAATCTGATGTCAAGTTAACTGCAGAGTTGGTGCTAATTGGTACAGACTCAGGCACCCCAATACACAAATCATTAACTTGTTTTCTTTTTATATGCATGGCAGTTGCCGGAGCCTGTATTACTAGGGAATGGATTATTCCGGATCTCCCCACCTTCTTTAATTGGAGGGAAAGATTATTATTTATGTACAATATAGAATCCGCTATGTATAGACTAAAGGGTGTCAAAAGAAGAGCTTTGGGAGAAAAAATATGGGCCCCAATTGCAGATTGGATCTAGATATTGTTTGTTCTTGTATTTGTCAGTAACTACATGTATGTTTTGAATTTGTAACTGTCCATTGCTGTATTTCCTTGCATAAAACAATAAACTTAAAAAAAAAAAACAGAGGGATAGGCACAAAGATATTATACATGATGCAGAAATTACATTAGGCAGGTCATTACAAATTGCGCAAAGATCACAGAAGGCCAAAAACATGTACCCCACGCAAGGGCACCACACATGAACTGTCCCCAGGCCAACTGGCCTCTAAGGGGCTGAAACGTCCTGTGTCCAAAATGTTAGGGCAGGCTGCACAAGCAGCCAAAGAAGGATTGCACAAGGAACTGGCCTAAACAGAGCAGCTGCCCACTAAGTGCTGGGCAGCTGTAGAATTGGGCCTGGCACCAGCGAGCTCAAATCGAACAATGGTGCCAAAACAACGTGGGAGCCTCAGGAGCCTCGCAGGCTCTATGACCAAGACAACTGTGCCCCCGTGAGACTCGTGGGCTCTGAACAAAGATGGCCCCTTGGAGCCTCGTGGGCTTTGTAGAAACAACTGGGGGGAGGGGGGAGCCGCCCGCTGCCAACCGGGGCCGCTCTACCTCATGGAAACTGCCCCCGTCGTTGGAGTCCCGCTCAGGGGACTCGATTGCTGGAAATGCCCCCTGAGCCCCGTGGGCTCTAAATAACAAAATGTCCCCTTTCTTTGGAGCCTCTCGGGCTCTATGGAAGCATGCCCCCAGAGCCCTCGTGGGCTAAATCAAGACTGCCCCTGGAGCCCTCGTGGGCTAAGTAAGTAAAGAATTCCCCCAGCACTGCCACAACGGAGCCCCACTCACCGGGACTCCTGGGGCGGGTGCTCCTCCTCGGCGCTGCTTCTTTCCTGCGTCACCCGGCGGCCGAGACTCCTTCTGCTGGCGGCTTCCTGGGCATACCCAGGAGCACGGGGTAGGCTCCCGCTACTTCCTGCTTCTTCTCCGGGGCCTTCTCCTCGTCCCGCGGCTGCGGGGCTTCCGGATCTCCTCGGGCCAGCAGCCAATCACAGCGCGGCCCGGGGAATGACGTCACAGGGGTGTGCCGGGCTGGCAGCCAATCACAGCGCGGCCCGGGGAATGACGTCACGGGGTGTCCCGGGCCGGCGGCGGTGAAGTCTTTGGGGCAAACGAGGGGTAGGCACCCTCTTAATTAAATATAAGGTCTCTGGTGGGGTGGGCACCTGCCAGGGGTGCAACAAAGACTCGGCAAGATTGTGGGTCAAATGCAGGGTGGACAACTGCGCTGAATTAAAGAAAGGGGGCGATCCCCACATCGGGAAATCCCTCGGGTCGGGATCACGGCTCCAGCGGCGCCAATGCGCTGATTTCAGAAGGGGAAGGCCAGCGCTCCCCATGGCTGGGAGGCAGGAATCCCCAAAGTCCAGGGCAAAGTCTCTGGAAAGGCAGGGGGGCAAATGCTGGGCCCAGGGCCAGCTCACAGGGCCCTCCAAGCAGGGAGGCAGTCCCAGTGGCAGTCCTCCTGGCGCCCAGCAGCAGCATGCCCCCTCAAGATAGGAACAGGTAGAGAACATTTTTTAAGGGGTCACAGCCCCTTTTTATACACTAAGGGCCGGATGTAGGTCGGTCGGTAACGGCCGAAAATCGGTATTTTCGGCCGTTACCGACCAAGATACACAAAATGGTATGTAGGGCCATATATTTTACAGATTCGGTAAATTTACTGATCGGTAAATTTACCGAATCTGTAAAATACCGAATCGGTATTTTTACCGATTCGGTAACAATGAGATGTAGGTGGGACTCTTCTGAGTCCCACAAGCCTTACAGAATCGGTATTTTACCATGAAATCCAACTTCATGGTAAAATACCGATTCCGGTGTGCATGCACATGTGTGCATGCACACCTGTGCCATATGACAGGCAGACCTGCCCTTAGGGCAGGTATGCCTGCCACATGGCCCCCGAATCTTTTTTGGGGGTGCTAGAGGGTGTCAAAGTGACACCCCCTGCACCCTTGTCAAAATCGGTATTTACCGATTCGGTAAATACCGACCGGTAATGCCCCATTCATTCCTATGGGCTTCAAAGCCCATAGGAATGAATGGGGCATTACCGCCCGCCCGCTGCCAACCGGGGCCGCTCTACCTCATGGAAACTGCCCCCGTCGTTGGAGTCCCGCTCAGGGGACTCGATTGCTGGAAATGCCCCCTGAGCCCCGTGGGCTCTAAATAACAAAATGTCCCCTTTCTTTGGAGCCTCTCGGGCTCTATGGCAGCATGCCCCCAGAGCCCTCGTGGGCTAAATCAAGACTGCCCCTGGAGCCCTCGTGGGCTAAGTAAGTAAAGAATTCCCCCAGCACTGCCACAACGGAGCCCCACTCACCGGGACTCCTGGGGCGGGTGCTCCTCCTCGGCGCTGCTTCTTTCCTGCGTCACCCGGCGGCCGAGACTCCTTCTGCTGGCGGCTTCCTGGGCATACCCAGGAGCACGGGGTAGGCTCCCGCTACTTCCTGCTTCTTCTCTGGGGCCTTCTCCTCGTCCCGCGGCTGCGGGGCTTCCGGATCTCCTCGGGCCAGCAGCCAATCACAGCGCGGCCCGGGGAATGACGTCACAGGGGTGTGCCGGGCTGGCAGCCAATCACAGCGCGGCCCGGGGAATGACGTCACGGGGTGTCCCGGGCCGGCGGCGGTGAAGTCTTTGGGGCAAACGAGGGGTAGGCACCCTCTTAATTAAATATAAGGTCTCTGGTGGGGTGGGCACCTGCCAGGGGTGCAACAAAGACTCGGCAAGATTGCGGGTCAAATGCAGGGTGGACAACTGCGCTGAATTAAAGAAAGGGGGCGATCCCCACATCGGGAAATCCCTCGGGTCGGGATCACGGCTCCAGCGGCGCCAATGCGCTGATTTCAGAAGGGGAAGGCCAGCGCTCCCCATGGCTGGGAGGCAGGAATCCCCAAAGTCCAGGGCAAAGTCTCTGGAAAGGCAGGGGGGCAAATGCTGGGCCCAGGGCCAGCTCACAGGGCCCTTCAAGCAGGGAGGCAGTCCCAGTGGCAGTCCTCCTGGCGCCCAGCAGCAGCATGCCCCCTCAAGATAGGAACAGGTAGAGAACATTTTTTAAGGGGTCACAGCCCCTTTTTATACACTAAGGGCCGGATGTAGGTCGGTCGGTAACGGCCGAAAATCGGTATTTTCGGCCGTTACCGACCAAGATACACAAAATGGTATGTAGGGCCATATATTTTACAGATTCGGTAAATTTACTGATCGGTAAATTTACCGAATCTGTAAAATACCGAATCGGTATTTTTACCGATTCGGTAACAATGAGATGTAGGTGGGACTCTTCTGAGTCCCACAAGCCTTACAGAATCGGTATTTTACCATGAAATCCAACTTCATGGTAAAATACCGATTCCGGTGTGCATGCACATGTGTGCATGCACACCTGTGCCATATGACAGGCAGACCTGCCCTTAGGGCAGGTATGCCTGCCACATGGCCCCCGAATCTTTTTTGGGGGTGCTAGAGGGTGTCAAAGTGACACCCCCTGCACCCTTGTCAAAATCGGTATTTACCGATTCGGTAAATACCGACCGGTAATGCCCCATTCATTCCTATGGGCTTCAAAGCCCATAGGAATGAATGGGGCATTACCGGTCGGTATTTACCGAATCGGTAAATACAGATATTTACCGATTCGGTAAAAGGAACATCTGGATGTTCCTACATATCCACCCCTTAGATTTACCGATTTTTAATTACCGAATCGATAGAATTCGGTAATTAAAAATCGGTAAATCTATTTTACCTACATCTGGGGGTAAATCCCTTTGTCTGTGTCTGTAGGGTGGGGGAAAAAACAGTCGCAGCTGGTTTTGGAGCACTGTGTTGTGCCCAGCCACTCTTCCCATTCACTAGTAAGGCCAGGGTCATCAGTCGCACCACAGGGGGCAGAGCCAGCATTGTGTGGGGAAAGCCCAGCCCTATTCAGGTCCCAGGTTCACCCCTCCCTCACATTAACATAAAGATCTCCCATTCACCACTGGGGCAGACCCATCCTGACTCCTGGAGCCAGGCTCACCAGCCAGCTCCAGCCAATCACAAGCCAGACAGCCAATTCACATATTTTACTCATGCAGGAAGTGGCACTTCCACACTAGACACAATCATGCCGCACACATCATTGCCCAGCATTTAATTACACGAGTCCGCACATACCAAACTCGAGCTTGTACTCCCCACGCATCAGGAACTAACATGGACACATACATTCCCCATGCATTCCTGATGGAGGGCAGGCTAACCTCACTACACACACGCACTTTACCCTGGGACACAGTGAAAGTGTGCAGAAGCCCAAAAATAACTAACACTGGGTCACCATAACAAGCAAAAAGTTTAGGGGTGAACCTGCCAGAAGGGCCAAGTCCAACACAATTCCTTCAGCGAAACATGAAAAAAAGGCTTCTGTTAAAGTGATTAGCAACTCAGTTACCTGCACAGCAGTCCAGTTATGCTGCAATAGCCATTGTTTTTCTGAACTAGCTACCATCGACCAATCAGAAGGTTCTAACCACAGACACACGTTGTGATTGGTTGATTGCTGTCCATCAGAATAAGAAATTATCTAGCTGACGCAACAAGAATTTTCAGTTCTATTAAGGACATGTAGGCGAGGATTTTGCTTCTCTTTGCTTTACTGCAAAAACACAGCAGCCAATAAACAACTTTGAAACTCAGCATACCCCGGAAGAAAACCCCCCTGTATAGTATGCACCAATCACTATCAGTCCACTATAATACATACTTCGTAGTGACCCCATCACTTCCTCTTTCTTTGCATTAAACTTTAACACAGTCCACAAACTTGACCATTGAACACTGGACCACCGAATTCTTAATCGCCGTGGATCCAAAATTGAGCACGGAGTATCATCCTCAAAACTAGAGTCGATGTCACCATGTCTTATGTCTGCCTATTCTGTCCTCCTTCCAAACAGCGTCATCCTGATCGTTCAGGTCTGCTTCCCTTGATCTCCTATAAAGAGAATAGTGGTCGTAATATGCCATTCATGAACTCTGTGCATTTCATAACTATTATGGCATTCACAAATGAACATTCCCTTATGTTCAAATACAAACAGGTGGGAAAGAAATCAAATCATCACCATGAATTATACATGAAACATTTCACTTGCAATAAACCAGTTATCATATAAAAATACCATCATCATGTCACCTAGGTGAGATAATCCTCGCCTCCGTGTCCTTAATAGAATTGAAAATTCTTGTCGCGTCAGGTAGAATTTTTTTAATTCTATGTCAGTGCACAGAGGCTCAGATTATGCTAGTTTAAAGTTGTTCCATAACCGTCAAAGACACATCCACAATCGCTTTATGATAAAATGTCTTAAACGTTGAGTCAGAGGACCAGTCTGCCGCAGTCATAATATCCTGTAAATGAGAGCCTGTATAAAAAGCCTTAGAAGCCATCGCTCCTCTAACGGAGTGAGCACCAAACATGGCAGTGTCAACACCTGCAAGTCTCAGTAACCAACTAACCCACCTGGCTAAAATCGCTGCAGTGACCGGGCGGAAAGGTCTCTAAAGGGAAATTAACAATTGCCCTGCAACATCATTCCTGAACTCTCTAGTACAATCCTCATAACATTGTAAACACTGAACCACACATAACTTGGTATGATGAGGAAAGTCAGGATATGAAATACATCTTGAATGTGTTTTTGTCCATTTGAAAATTGTGAAAGAGACTCCCGAAGGAGTAAATACTCTTCCTGCTATATTCAAAGCTCGCACGTCCGAGACTCGTCTGCAGGACACATGACATAAAAGCATCGTAAGTTTTGCCGATAACTGTTTCCGGGATAACCCCTCATTGGCTGGCCAAACTTTAACGAAACGTAAAACTAAATTAACATCCCATAAAACAGAGTACTTGGGTTTCGGGGGTTGACCAATTGGATACCCCTCACCACTTTACACACCAGGTTCCCCCACCGGTTTACCATCCACATGTTGATGACCAGCCGAAATCGCTGAACGAAAATTGTTCACTGTTCCGATATGCCATTCCTGAGCTGGCGAGTTCAGAAAGAAAATTAACTATGAGATGGACACCGGATTCCACAGGATCTGCTTGCTGTTCAGAACACCAACTAACCCATCTACGCCAAGCTGACTCATATCGCTTGTGCGAAGCAGGGGCCCATGATTGTGAGAGGAAAAACAAAGACTCCTGTGAAACTCCCGGCAAATGCCATCGTCACCTGAAAGTCTCCACGCCATGAGAGATAAGAGGCCTTGCATTACCAGGGGATGAGGCAACCCCAAGGCGTCCTCCAGAATCTCTGGAAACGACTGTAGTCAAACCGGAAGAGCACACGACAAAGCTAGCGCCACAGGAAACCACGCTTGCGCTTTCCAACACGGTGTGATTAAAAACACCTCAGCTCGCTACCGCCGGAGTTGCGCCAATACTCTCGGAATCATGGCGAAAGGTGGAAATGCATATAGAATGCCCTTCTTCCATGACTGAAGAAATGCGTCTAAGCTGATCACCAGAGGGTCTGGACCCCAGCTGTAGAACCGAGGAAGTTGCGCGTTGAGTCTTGTTCAACTGATGGAATACGCCAGGATGCAGCTTCCAATCGCTGGCATCCCTCAGGAAACAGGAATTCCAATCCGCTACAACATTCAAAGAACCCGGAATGTATTCCGCCGTCACCGATATATGATGGGTCAGGCAATAATGCCAAAAGTCCTTGGCTATCTCCACCAGAAGACGAGACCTCATACCCCCAGACAATCGTAAAAACTACACACATCAGCTTTTTGCGCATGCACAGATCATGGGCATAGACAGAGGACTGCTCCCCGAGAGCACAAAGCGCGTCCCGCTCCACAGCATTTAAAATCAGCCCACAAGGCACCGGAGTGCCGAAACGCCGCAAATCTAAAGCGCGTCTTGGGCGGCAAGCAATCCACATAAAGTACAATAATGAGGAAAAAAGTCAGGAAAATAAACAGCGCGATCGCGAGCTTGGTGTCACAAGCGCTAGCAAAGCGAGCACTAAACATTCAATGATAAACCATATGCATGAAATACAAATACCGTGAAATACCCCAAGTCAGAGAAAATGAAGGTACTTATCTTGCTGCTGCAGCAGCAAAGAAAGAGGAAGTGATGTGGTCACTACGAAGTATATATTATAGTGGACTGATAGTGATTGGTGCATACTATAGATGAGGTTGTACTTCCAGGGTATACTGAGTTTCAAAGTTGTTTATTGGCTGCTGTGTTTTTGCAGTAAAGCAAAGAGAAGCATAATCTGAGCCTCCGTGGACTGACATAGAATTGCATACGGAGCTTACTATTTTAGGCTTGATCAGAAATTCTGATTGTCTGTCATTGGCTAATTGGAATGGGTTTCATTATGGTTAAATCATTCTGATTGGACAATGGCTGTACATTCAGCAATTGCCCTGCTGTGCCCCTCTTTTCACATACTATTTCTTGTGAGCCAGGAAGGGTGGCCTTGTTATCTCACAAGAGTTAGCAGCAAGATTACGGGCTTTCTTCCCTTTTTTTCCTTCTGTGATAGGAGGAAGTTAATCAGCAGGAGCTGCATATTTGCTTTGAGGTTTCCTTACCACAAAATGTACTTTTTTACCTAGTCCTAATGGTAAGTTTATGTCTGTGACTTGCATGGAACAAACAAAAGGTTATGGGAGGAAAACATGTTAATAGCCTACATCACTGGCAATCTTACTAGGTAATATTCTAATCAAGACGATTAGTGTACCACTAGAGTCAAACTATACCTCAATGATGAGGCCTAAGAAGGCCAAAACCAGTCTGGGGTGCTGGTGTTTCCATGCCGAGGGAGTATTGCCTGGAAGTTTAGGATGGACAGTGCTCATGAGGCACACGGTCAGTACTGATCTGCATATTCAGGCCTCTGTCTAAAGTGACACAGTGGGCGAATAGTAAGGGTTTGTAATGCTACCTAGAGCAATTGCCAGTGTGTTTCTTAAACATTTGACTTCTGTGGACCCTTACTTAATTAATTATTGAATCCAGGAACCCACACTGAATCACTATTGAAATTTGGGAACCCCAACTATTGGAACCTGGGAAGCCTTTCTTCTATTATTCCAATGATATGAACTTCAAACTATACACAAAATACAGAAACAATAATTCAGCGAATACACAAATAATTAAATATTTAATTTAATTCACAAACAAATGTAAAATTTTCAATTTAATGGGAAGTTTAGGTCTTTTCTAAGTTCAACTGAGGCCACGCATTGTCCATACTTTGTTTAATGCATTTGCACTGCTCCCACAAATCAATCTGAGGACACCAATTAAATTTTTAGGTTCCAATTTCAAATCCCTTCACATTTACAGAATGTTTTAAAATATTCAATTTAGCATTTTGCTTCTTTAATTACATACGCTGTATTAATCTGTTGATATTGCTTAATTTTCTAAGCAGTTGTAGGCCCCCTTAGTTGTGTACCTCAAGGGGTCACAGGACCACAGGTAAAGAACGACTGGTTTAGATGATTTGCAAGTATTCTTCCCATCACCTTTTGTGTGTTTTAAATGGCTTGCATTGATTCACTCATCAGTTTAGATCCCTTGGAATTCTCGTATGAATCCACAAACATCTTATATTTCTAAACATACTTCTCTCATCCCTATAGTCCCTAATCATATGTCTACTTTAGAGACTCTTTACCTCTACTCTTTGAGAATATGGTGATATTTCACACATTTTCAGACCCTAATTTTCACTACCGCCATTATTTTTAGGTTTCGCCTAGACAGCACATGCAATCAATCAATCAAGGCATTTATAGAGCGCACTACTTACCCAGAGGGTCTCAAGGCGGTATGGGGGGGGGGGGGGGGGGGTTCCGCTACTGCTCGAACAGCCAGGTCCAGGATGAAGCCCAGGTTGCGTGCGTGGTCTGTCGGTTTGGGTGCGGTGCCCAGGGCGGGGGGCCACCAGGAGTCGTCCCTGGCAGAGGGCGAGGAGCCCAGGATGAGGACTTCTGTCTTGTCTGAGTTCAGTTTCAGGCGGCTGGTCGTCATCCACTCGGCTACGTCTTTCATCCCTTCGTGGAGGTTGGTTCTGGCGGCGGCGGGGTCGTTGGTCAGGGAGAGGATCAGCTGGGTGTCGTCGGCGTAGGAGATGATGTTGAGGTTGTGCTGGCGTGCGATGGCCGCAAGGGGGCTCATGTAGACGTTGAAGAGGGTGGGGCTGAGCGAGGATCCCTGAGGAACGCCGCAGATGACTTCCGTGGCTGCTGATCTGAACGGTGGTAGGCGGACTCTCTGTGTCCTTCCGGCGAGGAAGGAGATGATCCACTCCAGTGCCTTCTCCTGGATTCCGATGTTGCTGAGGCGTTGCACTAGGGTGCGGTGGCAAACAGTGTCGAACGCCGCGGAGAGGTCAAGGAGGATGCAAGACATTTTGTTTACATACAGAGGGCTTACAGTCCACCCATAGCATCCCGTTGGCTAGCTTGAGCACATTCTCATTTGCTTCGTTCCAGTTTGTCACGGCATGCCTGCATCATGTCCTTTCCTTGTGTTTGGCCTTCCCCTGGAGCATTTGCCAAGTATTAGTGTCCTTCCACTGCTCCTATTTTTAGAGTTACTTTATTTTTGAGTTCAAGCACTCCATTTGAGTGCTTCTGTTTTTAGCCATCTCCCAAACACCACTGCATGTGCTTCTTTTAATATTGCTTCTTTTCTCTTCTCCCCGCCCATGTCCCTGTTTCTGTTTTCTTCTACCTCCCCAACTACCCTGTCACAGTTTCTTATAATGTCTGTTTCTTCTACCCCCATCGTCTGTTTCCTCTATATCTCTGATTCTTACACCCTGTCTCTGTTTCTTCTCCCCCCACCCACTTTGTCTGTATCTTTTACTTCCCCACCCACCTCATCACCTGTTTCTTCTAGCCACAACCCACCCTGCCCCTGATTTTTCATGCCCCAGTTTCTTCTCCCACTGTCCACCCATCCCAGTTTCTTCTCCCTATCCACCACCTACCTGTTTCCTTTCCACTCATCGTGTCCCCATTTCAGCTCCCTATCCCTGTTTCAGCTGAACCTAGCCACTATGTCAATGTTTCTTCTCCTCCCTCCCACAAACCCTGTGTGTTCCTTCTCCTACCCCCTACTCGCCCCCTCTTTCTCCTCCTGCTCCCCTCCTCTCCACCCTCCCAAAACACAAAAGGAAAAAAAAGGGCTATGACATGGCCAGCGCTAGGTGCTTCATAACCCATTTTTCTACTGCTCCGGGACTCTTCCCTCCCATTCACCACCCCACCCATCTTCCCATTCATCACCCCCACCGACTGACAAAGTCAATAGCTCGCACATATGCGAAACATATTGACTTTGCCAATGTTTGTTTATGTTTATGGTTAAGGGTGCAACTAGGGTGGAACAATCAATGGGTTTGCTGAGAATAATGACAAAGTTCTGACTTTTTGAGTATTGTCAACAGGGTAATTCTTTTACTACAATGGCGCCCGCCCGTTGCGACTAAGAGCCTGGGATTACATTCACTGAAGTTGGCTATTGCGAGATAGTATCTATCACGAGTGGGTTACTTGTGAGAGCCCCCACCTTCCTTTCTTGGAACAGATGCTGCCCGCTGTCCCTTAAGATCTTCTCACTACGGTGAGACCCTACGTAGGGTGCCGCTGGATTGATTTCCAGGAGTCCTTAATCACCGTGTCCTGAGGAGGCCAGATTTGTTGGAAGGCCGAAACGCGACCGCGTCGACACTTTCCCTACAGAGGAGTCTTTATGTTGAAATGTTTTGGAATTTATGGCCACTTGACACACTCTTTGATTTAGGTTCTGTGTAACTACCTTTGGGAACCAAGTGTGTTTGACTACCTCTGAGTGTACCTTCTAGATTTATTAGGAGGACACGGAGCTGTATTTTTGTTGGGTGAAGAAGAAATTATTTGTGATTCTCTTGTGGTAGAAATTGTTGTGTGTTGTCTTTATTGTTGTGTATATTTGTGTACATATGTATGTATAATTGTGTATAGTGTAAAATTTGATATAGAAAATTCACGGAAAATAACCATTTGTGATTACAATAAGTAAAATATGTAATCACGTCTTCTTCTAGTTGTGATGGTTATTAGAATTTGACAGTAATAGACTTGTGGACTAATACCACAAAGATATTAGAATATGTAGTCCCCTATTAGTGTAATCTTTTGATATCTATCCCTCCTTTTTCCAACTCTTTAGTTCTTTTGCATATTGGCAACATTGGCCACTACCGAAGAGCCTATCCTGGAAAGTCTACATTTCACAACCATTCACTACATGTATGACGTCAATACCCAGCCTCCTGGAGTATGTCATCCAGTTGTCAGTGTCAGTGGCACTTGTAAATATCAACCAATCCTGATTACTTGAATCAAACCTGTCATTGATTCAATTTTTTTAACCATATTTTTCACACCTGAGCTACGCTTAAGTGTGCAACCAAAGCTTGGTTCATCCACAGAGTATAGGAAGACAGTGAGTATTGAGGACGAGGGGGTATTCGTCCAAAGTTCAAGTCAGATCTTTTGAAAAAACTTTATCTAACAATCTGATACCCTTCTGCAATCTGGAAGTAGTGGCATCAGAACTCTTTTTTTCACATTCTCAACAGAGATATGCAATAAGCAAGTTTAATCAAAACATTTTTATGGAGGCATGTAGATTTAAGGTGGCAGCATTGTGTACTAAAAATGTCGCTGAATAACCTTGTTAATTGTTCATTATTGAGCTTTTTTAATGCCCAGTTCATACGACTGAGACGTTTTTGACAACATAATTCTTTTGTGTGCTGGAGTTTTTTGTGCATCACTGGAGAATATATTGAAAACATGTAGTGCATGGAACTGAGCAAATATAGCCTGTATACGTCCAGGCCGGCCAGATCCATGTCAGATTTTGATGTCAATCACGGCCCAAGCTGATGAGTTCCAAATAAACTCGCCTTTAAATGAAAATTGTGTGGCTAGTCTGAAAATCTGTTATGGATCAGGCACATTGGGCCTATGATTGACACCCATGGAGTAGAGCAATAAGGGTCTAGCATGAGTGCCCACGTTTGCCCATAGGCAGCATGCCGTAAAGATTTATGTCCATATGAAGAGCTATGTCAGACTGTGTGTGTAATAGCAGGAGTGTTAGAAGATACCACATGCTCCAGCAGCTCGAAATACAAAGAGTTGCATCAGTGAATTAACAGAAAGATAAGTAGGTGGCTTGTGGGGTGAACCTTTCATTCTGATGGGAGTAACCTGTTAATGCCACACTCATTTAGAACAGAAAGACAAATAATTGAGAGTGATGGTTCTTTGCAGCCATTTCAAATACGCTTAGGCCCTTCAATTTGCATTCAACAAACAAACAAGAAGACCAAAGCAGCTGTTCTGCTTAACAAATAGTATAACAAGCAATGGCGTTGCCAATAGGTCTCGCAGTAGGAAAGTTGGAGCTATTGGTTTTGTAAATGACATTTTATATTTATATATCGTTATTGGCATTGTCAATAACAATATATAAATATAAAATGTCATTTACAAAACCAATAGCTCCAACTTTCCAAATGCGAAACCTATTGGCAACGCCAGTGCTTGTTTTCTTTGCTTAAGGACTTAAAATAGCCATAAAAATAAAGTAGAGCTGAAAAAGAGGAAGAAAAATGCACGTTAAAAGTGCATATGCAAGCAAGCAAAAGAAACATGGGCAGAAGTGTTAGTGAACGAGAACCCTGCACAAATTAACACCAATGTAACGTTTAAAAAAGGTCTAAAACTGTATTTGCACCTTCTTGTTTTCATAATGCTTGCTGTCACGAATGTGGGCACATGACCACGTCGCCAGGGTATTTTTGTACATATGTATATCATTTAAGCTAGGGAGTAAGCGAATTAAGAAAGTTATTTTAAAAAATAGTTAACGAAAATAAATGCCAGTCTGCTTGCATAGCAGTGGTGTGCGTCAGTATTTTGGTTTGATTGTAAACATCCCAACGATTTTGAGAAATGCTTCCACATAATGTACTATATTGAAATCAATATGTCCATGCAAGCGCACTAATTTCTTCAACAAGCATGGGCATGCTTCACATTTACTGATACTAAGGGCTGATAAAAAGCAGTTGCACTGGGCATGCCAGTCCACTTATGTTTTTTCGCGGGTGGGAGGCAGCACGGAGGGTATTTACCATGTAAATGTTTACCAAGTGCAGCAGATGAGCACGAGCATGCGCAGAAGCCGCATATATCACTTGTGTCCTCACTAGGCCTTACTAGGTTCATGCAACTTTCTAAAATCTAGCGCCTATCACACAATTCTACGTGAGAAGCAAGGGATCTTGACGTCAGCAGGTATTACAATCTAGCTGACCGAAAAGTAATTCGAAAAACAATTAACCAACATGGCTCCGTTAAAAAATAAAGAAACAGTTTCAAAGCGGAAAAACATATGCATACATTACAAAAGCATGACGTGCAAGCGGACTTTCATAGCATAAAAATTAAAACACATTGCTGCTGGAAACTGCCTGCAAACAAACTCCCATCTGTTGAATGAATAGCAAGGCAGCAAAGCGAACGTGCACGTATATATTGCAGGTTTTAAACCTAACATGTCAAATGAAAGCCAAGCGCTTTAAGCGCAGGATGTGACAAGGCAGCAAAGCGAACGTGCACGTATTTATTGCAGGTTTTAAACCTAACATGTTAAATGAAAGCCGAGCGCTGTAAGCGCAGGATGTGAAAGCAACAAGCAAGCAAGTTTACAAATAAAAAAAAAAAGCAATGTCCTGAGCAAATGAACAAACTCCCATCTGTTGAATGAATAGCAAGGCAGCAAAGCGAACATGCACATATTTATTGTAGGTTTTAAACCTAACATGTTAAATGAAAGCTGAGCGCTGTAAGCGCAGGATGTGACAAGGCAGCAAAGCGAACGTGCACGTATTTATTGCAGGTTTTAAACCTAACATGTTAAATGAAAGCCGAGCGCTGTAAGCGCAGGATGTGAAAGCAACAAGCAAGCAAGTTTACAAATTTTAAAAAAAAGCAATGTCCTGAGCAAATGGTGTACTGAAAGTACGGCCGGCCACCGGCCAGCCATGAATAATTAGGGGAGGAGAAGCCGCACAGCACACGCTGGGAGAAGCCCTTTGATGTGCTGTGCGGCCGTGAAAAAATGCAATTAGGAGGGAGGGAGGGAGGCTGATGCGCGTGCTTGTTTGGTCACGTGATTCACGTGAACTCAAAGAAAACCGCACCAAAAAGCCCTTGGTTTGACGAGCATTTTGAGCACTTGAATTCTCGCTCCGCTCAATGCGCTTGCGCGCATTGATAGGTCGCGAGACCTAAAAAGGCATGTAGGATGTATATATACGCTCTGAGCATCTGTGTGTGTGTGTGTGTATGTATATATATGTATATATATATATATATATATATATATATATATATATATATATATATATTACCTACTGGCAGTCACCAGTAGGTAGTTATAGTTAGGACCAAGTTTCCATAGGAAATCCGCAACATTCTATTTGGAATAACTTTGGCGCCAGTTGACGAATCTTCACGAAATTCTCCAGGAAGGGGGCCTGTTCCACTCCGCTCCTTCCCTGAAAGTTTGGGGGTGATTTGTGAAGTGGGGAGTGAGAAAAAAGGGGGTCCAAAATATGTTTTCCCCCTGCAATTTTCCATAGGACCTTTAGCCAGGGCTACTGCCCGAAAGGCTGAATAGAATTATACCAAATTTGGCAAAAAGGTAGAGTTCGGTTCGCAGATTACCCTTTTTGTTAAATGGTGTAAATCCGTTCAGTAGTTCCTGAGAAAATCAAAAGTAAAATCATATATATATCTATAGACGAAGTACCGTACGCGTACGGTAAGCGTACCGTAAAATGTACCATTACGAGCATGAGCTGCATGCTGATTGGCTGTCAACTGTCTGTCAACACTCCAAACCAGGAAGTGTTGGCAGCCATCTTGTGCCTCGGCACAAGAAAACAGAAAAAGAAATGTGAAAATGCGAAAAGGGGGCAAGGTAGAAACACCCTGACCCCCTAGGCCTGCTTAGGGGGTCCCACAAGGACCCCCAAGATCAAAAAAATATATATTTTTTTTTAAATCACGGGATATGCGTATGGTATGCGTACCCTGCCGATCCGGCCCAAAAAATTAAGACACCACTCTGCAAAAGCGCCCCCCTGGCGCGTTTGCAGATGGGGAAAAAATTCCCCGTGAATACTGGGGGTCCCTGGGGGCCAAGTAGCCCACCAGGAACCTCCAATATGTGCCAAGGGGCTGCCTTGCAGAGACGTGTAAAGAGGCCATGCCCCTTTTTACACCTCTCTGCAACGCAGCCCCCTGGCGCATACTGGAGGTTCCTGGTGGGCAAGTTGGCCCCCAGTATTCAAGGGGAATTAGTTCCCCCTCTGCAAATGCGCCAGGGGGCTGCCTTGCAGAGACTGTAAAAAGACCACGCCCTTTTTTACACCTCTCTGCAACCCAGCCCCCTGGCACATACTGAAGGTTCCTGGTGGGCTAGTTGGCCCCCGAGGACCCCCAGTATTCAAGGGGAATTAGTTCCCCCTCTGCAAAAACACCATGGGGCGCGTTTGCAGAGTGGTGCAATCCGTCACCTCAAGCCCTGCCCCCTCCCTGCACGACTCTGGAAACGCGCCCCCTGGCACGTTTGCAGAAGGGAAAATAATTCCCCTTGAATACTGGGGGCAAGTAGCCCACCAGGAACCTCCAGTATGTGACCTCATTAGACCTCTCTGCAAGGCAGCCCCCTTGCACGTTTCCAGAAGGGGAACTAATTCCCCTTGCATACTGGGGGTCCCTGGGGGCCAACTAGCCCACCAGGAACCTCCAGTATGTGCCAGGGGCCTGCCTTGCAGAGACGTGTAAAGAGGCCATGCCCCTTTTTACACCTCTTTGCAACGCAGCCCCCTGGCGCATACTGGAAGTTCCTGGTTGGCTAGTTGGCCCCCAGGGACCCCCAGTATGCAAGGGGAATCAGTTCCCCCTCTGCAAACACGCCAGGGGCTGCCTTGCAGAGAGGTGTAAAAAGGGGCGTGGCCTCATTACACCTCTCTGCAATGCAGCCCCTGGCGCATACTGGAGGTTCCTGGTGGGCTAGTTGGTCCCCAGGGACCTCCAGTATGCAAGGGGAATTAGTTCCCCCTCTGCAAACGCGTGAGGGGGCTGCATTGCAGAGAGGTGTAATGAGGTCACACCCCTTTTTACACCTCTCTGCAACGCAGCCCCCTGGCACATACTGGAGGTTCCTGGTGGGCCCGTTGGCCCCCAGGGACCCCCAGTATGCAAGGGGGATTAGTTCCCCCTCTGCAAACGCGCCAGGGGGCTGCGATGCAGAGAGGTGTAAAAAGGGGCAAAGCCTCATTACACCTCTCTGCAACGCAGCCCCCTGGCGCATACTTGAGGTTCCTGGTTGGCTAGTTGGTCCCCAGGGACCCCCAGGATGCAAGTAGAATTAGTTCCCCCTCTGCAAACATGCCAGGGGGCTGCGTTCCAGAGAGGTGTAAAAAGGGGCGTGGCCTCATTACACCTCTCTGCAATGCAGCCCCCTGGTGCATACTGGAGGTTGCTGGTGGGCTAGTTGGCCCCCAGGGACCCCCAGTATGCAAGGGGAATTAGTTCCCCTTCTGGAAACGCGCAAGGGGGCTGACTTGCAGAGAGGTCTAATGAGGTCACGCCCCTTTTTACACCTCTCTGCAACGCAGCCCCCTGGCAAATACTGGAGGTTCCTGGTGGGCCCGTTGGCCCCCAGGGACCCCCAGTATGCAAGGGGAATTAGTTCCCCCTCTGCAAACGTGCCAGGGTGCTGCGATGCAGAGAGGTGTAAAAAGGGGCAAGGCCTCATTACACCTCTCTGCAGCGCAGCCCCCTGGTGCATACTGGAGGTTCCTGGTGGGCTAGTTGGTCCCCAGGGACCCCAAGTATGCAAGGAGAATTAGTTTCCCCTCTGCAAACGTGCCAGGGGGTTGCGTTGCAGAGAGGTGTAAAAAGGGGTGTGGCCTCATTATACCTCTCTGCAAATCTGCCCCCTGGTGCATACTGGAGGTTCCTGGTGGGCTAGTTGGCCCCCAGGCACCTCCAGTATGCAACAGGAATTAGTTCCCCCTCTGGAAACGCGCCAGGCGGCTGCGTTGCAGAGAGGTGTAATGAGGCGGCGCCCCTTTTTACACCTCTGCAACGCAGCCCCCTGGCGCATACTGGAGGTTCCCGGTGGGCTAAATGGCCCCCAGGGACCCCAATATGCAAGGGGACTTAATCCCCCAACTTAGAACACGCTATGGGGCGCGTTTGCACAGTGGTGAAGGTAGGGGCGGGGCTTGAGGTGATATGTGTGCAAACATGGCCTGTGGCGCATTTTAAGTTGGGAAATTAATTCCTCTTCAATCCAGAGGTCTCCTGGGGGCCAAGTAGTCCAACAGGTACCTCCAGTAAGCGCCACAGAGCTGCGTTGCAGAGTGTTGTATAAAGGGTGCGTGCCCTCTGAACACCTCTCTGCAACGCAGCTCCCTGGCGCATACTCGAGGTACCTGGTGGGCTAGTTGGCTCACAGGGGACCTCAGAATTGAAGAGGAATTTATTCCCCAACCTAAAACGCGCCACTGGGCGTGTTTGCACACATGTCACCTCAGGCCCAGCCCCCTTCCTTCACTATTGAGCACAATATTCCTCTAAAATCAGCGGAACTACGAATTCCGATTTACTCACCTGTTATCACGAGAGACGTCTGTGCTGCATCTTTGAGCGCACTACTGATCCTGAAAAGTAATTCTAACCATATTTACAGTAACTTGAATTTCCTTCCACATTGACTGGTTTCACTTGGAAATTTTTCTAAGTGTGGAGTTTTGGAACTTTAAAAAATTCCTCTAAAATCAGCCGAACTACCAATTACCAGTTATCAGGAGAGATCTCAGTGCTGCATCTTTCAGCCCACTACTAATCCTGAAAAGTAATTCTAATCGTAGTTACAGTAACTTTTTTTTTTTAACAGAGTTTTATATGGCGTGAACTTGACCCGGTTTCTGGTATCAGAGCACTTTACATAGCACCAGTTTCGTTACATGAGGACACACATTAATTTTTGTTTGGCACGGGGAGATTAAGTGATTTGCCCAGGATCCAGGAAGTTCAGCGTCATTGCCGAGACTCGAACCCGGCTCCCCAGATTCGAGGTCGACCACTTGGCTAACATTGACATGTTTTACTTGTAAATTCTTCTAAGTGTGAAGTTTTGGAACTTGAAAAAAATCCTCAAAAATCAGCCGAACTCCGAATTTCGATTTACTCACCTGTTATCAGGAGAGACCTCAGTGCTGCATCTTTCAGCTCACTACTATTCCTGAAAAGTAAATTTAACTGTACTTACAAGTAACTTGAATTTCCTTCTATAGGATAGCATTGCCTGCTATATAAAATATATAAATAAATAAAAAAATTAAAAAATATATATATTACAATTTCAATATTTTTTTTAAAAAAATTCAATTTATATTAAAAATATGTAATGTAATTTAAAAAAAATATCTAAAAATAAATACTTTAAAACAATGTAGTAAATTAGTATAAATATATATAACAATTGATACATTTAAAAATTATCATTTACAAAACCTTTGAAATTCACTGAAAAAACCATAGGTTTCAGCCACGTTATAGTTAGGAATTACAATTTAAAAAACCTTTGAAATTCACTGAAAAAAACATAGGTTTCAGCCACGTTATAGTTAGGAATTAGCATTTAAAAAACCTTAGAAATTCACAGAAAAAAAACATAGGTTTCACACATGTTATAGTTAGCCGGACATTTCACTCATACAAAACCATTGAAATTCCCCCGTTATAGTTAGTTCAGCTAACTATAACTCGTGCGCCCCAATGCACTGCTGATGACGTCACATATTACATCACTCATGACATGGTCAGTGACATCACTCATTACATCACTGATGACATCTAAAATGACATCACTGATTACATCACCACTGGATGCCATACCACTGTATGCTACTCCATTTTACGCTACTCCACTGTACTCTATTCCATTGTACACAACTCCACTCTCCCCATTTCACTGTATGCTATTGCACTCTACATCACTCCACTCCACACCACTCCATCGTATGCCACTCTGCCCAGCTACACTCCATGCCACTACACTGTGCTCGGCTCAACAGCAATATCCTCCTCTTAAAAACAGTCTTCTCCCCTCCACTGCACAACACTATACTCCACTGGATTATTCTACACTGTACAACAATATACTCCTGTTAATACCAGTTTACTGCATTCTACTTTACTCTGTAGCATTTTATGACACTTGACTATACGCAACTCCCTCTACGCCTCTCCACCACAGTTATACTCTACTCTAAAACACTACTCCACTGTACTCCGCTAATGCATTCTAGGCTCCACTATGCCTTTCATCTGTTCGGCAGTCTATTCCACTCCACTTTACCATTCTGTACCACACTCTACTTTGCTCTACGCCACTCCACAGTAAAAACACTTTAATCCACTCAGTGACAATACATTCCACTCTCACACTTTCTGACACACCACACCACTCTGCTCCACTGTACCACACAACACTCCACTCTACAACACTTTAATCAACTGTATACTACGCCATTCCACTCTACTTGACTCCAAGCCACTGTACTCTAGAACACACTACTCCACTCTATGCTACGCCACTCCACTGTAATCCACTCCAATCTACTCCACATTATGACACTTTACCCAATATTTCACTCTACACTGTACCATGCATTCCACTCTACTCATCCCCACTTTAGCACACATTCCACTCTGCACTGCCTCACCGTACCACACTCCACTCACTCTATGCAACTCCATTCTACAAGACCTACTACACTCTGTGCCACTATATTCCACTCTATGTCCCTATACTTTACAAAATTAAAAGAGCCTTTATCCACTAGGCCACCTAAAGGCCATGTGAAGGGGGAGTTGGGTGCAGGGGCCAACACCCACTTAGTACGGTTGAAGGCCATGTAAGGAAGGATGGCGCCCATGTTGGGTTGGGGCCATGTGGTTGTACAACTGGCCAACCCTACAGCACACAGCAGGCCAAAAGCCCAATGCATTTGGGACTGGTTTACCTTGAGGTGTTAGCCACCCATGATGGGTTGGGCTCAGAGCTTGGTCAAAGGCTGGGCACTGTGGCTGGGCCCTGCGGGTAAGCCCACTGTGTATGATCTTAGGTGATGTGCAGTGGGGGTTTATAGCCAGCAGCTGGATTGGCCTGTCACTAACCCCTCACTTTGTACAGCCGATTACCATGGGTGGGTGTGTGGGGGTTGCCCACCTAACACAGAGCCAGGGCACCAATTGTGACTGCATGCCTGACCTTGCAGCCAACATCTGATGTATACAGTCAAAGGCCATGTGCAGAATGGTATGGTATATTTTCATTGAAGTTGGATGTACTACAGACCCAGAATCAGGATTCTCAATCTGGGAGGGCGGTTAAAACATCTAAATGAGCCATGAAGATGCATGGAGGGAGTAGGCAAACATCAACAAAAGTATAGCAGTTACCAGGAAGGTCAGTGCCTGCTATATAAACAAGAATTTCATAAGTCAATAGCCACCTGTGAAACCTATAGGTAGGCTGTGGAGTTTTAGGTTTAAACCTATAATAACTGATAAAACCCGACTGAAAGAGAAATAGCCCTCACCAGTTAAAACATATAAACACTGAACAAACACCTGCACAACCACAAACTAAATGCCATTCAAAGAGAGGAAAAAGCGAAAGAGTCCTTTTTTTTTCTTCCTGAAGGGGCCAATACAATGTAACTTTGTTAAACAAGCTAGCAGTAAGAAAGACTGAGCTAACATTATTCTGCTTGAGTTTTGCTGTTTAGGGATGCCACTAAATTATTGTTTCTTGTTCCTTTTACTTTTTCAGTTTTGTGGTCTTGGGTCTAAAGATGCTGTGTTTAGAAGCATGTTTTAGGTCTTGTTTAATTATTTTATAAACTGTGGAGAATCAGGAATATTTGATTTTTTGGCTTTGTATGAGTCTTTCTCTGATAGGTAAAATGGCTGGTTTCATAAGAATCTTTCCTAATATGTGTCATCACATTTACCCACAGAGAATGGGTAAAAACCCTTAATACATCAGCCCACAGTTTCTAGTGGGTCAGTATTGATAGTAGGTGAATTGCCAACACCTCAGGCTTTAAACATTCAATGCAAGGTATAGTGACAAGTATATGTATAAAGAGTGCTATCACCAAGCCTCTGGGATATTGGTAAAAACATGACACCAGACTTTTGGAAAACATGGAATGCAGTGTCGCTTGGAATGCTCTGCAAAAAAGGTGATTTCCAAGTTCAACAAAGATTGGAGTGATATTGTTTGTATTTGCAGTGATTCAACTACGTATATGAAAACGCTGTGTGATGACCTGTCAAAATTGATACCTGACCTGAAGTGATTCCCTGTAGGAGATCCTTGCCACTTGTTAGATGGTATGCTTAGTTAATGAGGGATGCTATTGACTTTTTAGTCCATTCTGGTGCATTGTTTTCTTATGCACAGGAACTAAAACGCAAATATTTATCATTTCGTGCTTTGTGTGGCATCAATGAAAGAGTCATCCCAACTGTGTCCCTTAGCTGATGGTTCTCAGTCCAAGGGATTATGAATGCTATATTATCCATGTGGCAAACCGTTTACAGAATGTTTGCTGAGTGATGATAGCAACAAAGAGAGTACACATAGTTCCCCAGGACGACAGGATGGAAGGGAAGGAGAGTGTGTGTTGTGGAGTAGAAACAAGGACCAAGAGGGAAGGGGGAATTCCCTCTTGGGAACTAGAACCCTCACACACCCTGAGTGATGATGCCAAAGGCAAGAAATGTGAGGATCTTTGGTTGCAAATTGATGAGTAATGTGAAAAAGTACACGCTACTGCATTATTAGATTTTTACAGGTAAACATAACTGCTGTAGTGTTCAGCATAATTGGTGTAGATGTGAAACATCTCCTTGAAAGTAGGCTGGGTGACACCTTAAGTGACTTTGGTGCTGCAACATGTTCCATGTTAGAGTGTATGCCACTTGGTAAGCAAAGCAATGTTGAAGAGCAATTCAGGAATGGTTATTGTACAATGTATGAGAAATGGCTTGCAATGATGCATAGAAATGTCCCTTCACCTGGCATTTGAAGTCAATGACTTCACCACCCTTGGCATTTGAAGTCAATGAAACCTCACTGTGGTACTCTATAAGAGTTCGAGATCCCACGCTGTAGTTTCAAAAGTGCTGCTTCATTTTTGCCCAATTCAATAACTCTGAGGGCATAAGCGCCCAGCTCAATGCAAATGTTGCAGAGTCTACCCTGAGAATCGCAATCTTCAAGTGCACCAGTATTGACATGGAAAGCTATGTTAGTGACCAGAGTTAACAAATTGTGTACTGGCTGTTTTGGCGTTGCCCGTCTCAAGTGCCGATGTTGAGAGGGCCTTTTCACAGAAATTTACATGGGAAGGAATGAGCAAGCGCACATGACCAAAGACTCACTGAAGAAGTATTGTATGGTGTACTACAATAAGTTTATGTATACGTACACTGTCTATATACCATTTTCTATCAGTGCAGAAAGCAAGCAATAATAAAAGCTAAAAGTTCTATAAACACTGAAAAAACACTTTTTGTGTTGTTTTTAGTGGCACGTAAATGTGTAACCACTGATAACAACTGTTTTTTTCAGGTATTGAAATCACTAGAAAACAATGAAAAAACCCCACCGGAATGTACCAAAAATAGAAACTGAAAACAGGAAAACCTACCTATAGGCTTTGCCAATCTTTTTTAGTCATACAAAAGGCACATTGGCATAGCTGCTGCATTATTAGAGACCTAAGCTACAAGTTCAACACGGATGCATGCCTATGAAAGGACACTGGCTTTTTTGTATTTTTTTACAGAGATGGATCAGTAAATAAAATAAAAAGCAGCACAATAGGGCTTTTAAAAAAATATATGAAGCGAATGAGCAGGTTGCGAGTTAGAGAAAGGATGAGAGATGAAGCACCATAGGTGGGTGGAAAAGCAGCATACTGGAATGAACACAAAGGCAACGGGAGAAATATACTCACGAAAGAGAGGAGCGTGGAACCCAAAGGGGGAGAAGCACATGGGCGAGAGAGAGCAACCTGGGGGCAGGTGGGCTTAGTGAAGCACATGGGTGAGAGAGAGCAAAGTGGAGGGAGGGAGAAAAGCAAACAAGGAAGACAGGCTTGAAAACACATGAACTCTCATTGAGTGCTTAAACTAAAAGAAAAAAATAGTTCCCTAAAAGCAATGAAACTAAGTATTAAAGCCAGCGAACCAACAATATGGTAAAGAGGCTATGCTCCATGGGAGGGACAAATGCAAGATAGACTGGCTAAAATAGCGCCATCCAACTGAAAGCAAGCCAATAAGAGTGACAGTAAAGTTAACAATTAGTAAGCAATGCCGGGCAGCAAGCCCCTGTATATTCTTGTTAAGCTCAAAATATCTCTTTCTCAACCAGATAGCTTGCATTTTCTGGTAGGCACAACCTCAAATGACATCCTGACAGACCCATCAAACTACTGACTAATTGCACTACTTGATGTTGATGCCAACTATTACACAAAAAACTGTAGTACCTGAACTAGCAACTTAAGGTGCATATCAAAATCTTTTGCCGTTCTTTCAAACATAATAGCAGAAAAGTGTGCCTACATGGGATTTTCTAATGAAGACATCGTTTTAGCATTCAATATACAAATAATGATAAGAAGCTCTATTCAGTCGCTTGCACTAAATTATTTAAAAATTCAATTTAACACATTTATACTTAAACTAATCTGTTAAAAAAAGATCTTACACAAGTGTAAATGTTTTCAGAGAATTGAATTTATATTGAAAAACCTTTCAAAGGGTACAAAAAACTTATACAAATGTCTAAGTAAAACCACACATAGCATCTGAGGTTTCCAGATAATTTTAGGTTACAAACACCTCTTTGTCATTAATGTGGACACCTCTTTACAAAATAATGTAACAGTAAAATGTGACCAATTCAATAAAAAACAAATCCTTGAAGACAACAGTTCAACATAAATGTAAGTGTAATTGTCAACGTTTCGGTCTATATTGTAGACATCAGCTATACCATCTTCAGGACGTACAATTCAAGTGTAGGATGACCCCTACACAAAAGGAACAATCCACAAATTACAAAATAATCTGAAGAATGAAAGAGAGAAAGAAATACTCCTGTGCAGAAAAAGAAGAAAGTGTGACTAATCAAGTTTCAGATTTGTTTTTTGGACCCTTTGAAAGGTTTTCCTTATAAAGTCAATTCTTTGAAAACATTTACACCTGTGTAAGATCTTTTTTCAACAGATTAGTTGTAAGTATAATTAGTGAAATTGAATGTCTAAATAATTTAATGCAAGCGACTGAATAGAGCTTGTTATCATTATTTGTATATTGAATGCTAAAACATTGTGTTCATTAGAAAATCCCTTGTAAGCACGCCTGCTATTATATTGATCACCCAAGTCTCCAAGGGTATATTGGGTTTTCCACTTGTTCTTTCAAACTAGCTTCTGCAATGGTACATCAGTCAAAATTCTAGCACTGTCTGTTGTCATCCACAAATACGTTAATACGCTAATACTGTTCGGAGCTAACCAAGAGCTGTACTCTATTCTATTCAGATGTTTTAATATAGTGCATAACTACCCAATCGGGTCTCCGAGCGCTAAAGACAACACACCTGCGGGTTTGCTGGATGCACTTTAAGTTGTGGAATGAACCGTGGTTAGAAGAGGTGTGTCTTCAGGAGATTTCTGAAGTTGGTTACGGGTTGGTCCAGTCTGAGGCTAATGGAGAGGCTGTTCCATAATTTGGATACAAGATATGTAAAGGACTGTGTTCCCCACCTCGCCTTGTTCATCATGGGTACTGTCAGCAACTTTAAATTCCCAGATCCTTAAGACCTCTAAGAAATGTATGGGATGAGGAGCTGCTGACCGGGGGGGTGGAACTTTTCTGTGTATTGTCCGTAGGGCAATAAACAGTGCCTTGAAATAGATTATTTTCTGCACCGGTAGCTAGTCCACCTTACAACCTGGGTTCAAACAAAGATTCTATCAATGTGTAGAGGTGCCAAATAATTTATGATTTTTAGTTTAAATGTGAAACAGTGGGCTCTCTCTTAGTGATGGAAAGATGAGAGCACGTGTGCTTTGTTAAAATACCCCTCACACACTAAAAAAATCCGTTAGTGTCATGCTTCATCATAGGGGTCTTCCCGTCCCTATAACGGGGCGGGGCGTGCTGCGACCAGACGGACTACGCGGGAGCACTATAAATGTGACAGAGCTATGTGTGGGTGCAGTGACTTCAGTGAAGTGTAGGGATCTAACTAGTGAAATGCGAAAAATACAAAAAAAATTAAAAATTCCCTGGCTAGTAGAACAAATACATTTTATTAGTGTCTCTAGCTGGAAATATTAAAAAGGGGAAGGAAGGTAGAGTGATTACTAACTACCAAGTTTTGACTTGGTAGTTAGTAATCACTCTACCTTCCTTCCCCTTTTTAATATTTCCAGCTAGAGACACTAATAAAATGTATTTGTTCTACTAGCCAGGGAATTTTTAATTTTTTTTGTATTTTTCGCATTTCACTAGTTAGATCCCTACACTTCACTGAAGTCTAGTCTAGTGAAATGCGAAAAATACAAAAAAAATTAAAAATTCCCTGGCTAGTAGAACAAATACATTTTATTAGTGTCTCTAGCTGGAAATATTAAAAAGGGGAAGGAAGGTAGAGTGATTACTAACTACCAAGTTTTGACTTGGTAGTTAGTAATCACTCTACCTTCCTTCCCCTTTTTAATATTTCCAGCTAGAGACACTAATAAAATGTATTTGTTCTACTAGCCAGGGAATTTTTAATTTTTTTTGTATTTTTCGCATTTCACTAGTTAGATCCCTACACTTCACTGAAGTCACTGCACCCACACATAGCTCTGTCACATTTATAGTGCTCCCGCGTAGTCCGTCTGATCGCAGCACGCCCCGCCCCGTTATAGGGACGGGAAGACCCCTATGATGAAGCATGACACTAACGGATTTTTTTAGTGTGTGAGGGGTATTTTAACAAAGCACACGTGCTCTCATCTTTCCATCACTAAGAGAGAGCCCACTGTTTCACATTTAAACTAAAAATCATAAATTATTTGGCACCTCTACACATTGATAGAATCTCTATGTTTATTTGAATCGTTCAGGAGGGTGATTCTATCTCTACCTCTACGCTTCCTCTATTGATCTTTTTTGTTCAAACAAAGATTAGCAGAACTACTTCTGTATCCCTTGCAGTTTATACTAACATGACTGGGATCTCATCCCTCTCTTGTTCGGCTTTTATGCAGGAGACATAGGACCTGTTTGGACTCATTTCAGATCTTGATACCTAAAACAGGGGTGACCTTGACACTAATATTACAGTATGCAGATGGCACTGTTATATTGAACAGAATTAGTGTCTGCCCTACAGTATCACTTAAGTGCCCTTCAAAAGTACTGTGAAATCAAGAAGATGGCAGTAAATACAACAGACACGTGTTTTAGTATTAGGCATAAAGGTCGAAAAAGTAGGGTGGGGTGTTTGAATGTCCAAGGAGTTGTCAAATTACCAGCCTACAGATATCTTTGTCTGGTTCAATGGAAAAGGTAGTACTCAAGATCAGCTAGAATTGCTAAAATTGAAAAGTGCTTCTTAAATCTATGTGTTGAACAAGCTTTTTACTCGTGTCTTAGTCCCGTTTGCAAAGCCAATCCTAGATGCAGGAAGGACCATATATTTCTGTGCAGTTTACAGTGTGGTGCATTGGGGCATCCAGAAAAACTCCCAAATGGTTGTAAACTGAACCATGAATCTTGCTCATAATCTTACCCAAGTAATTACATCCACCTCTCAAGAGCAAATTAAATTGGAGCCTAACCAAACAAACTCTGTGAAGGAAGTTTGCTTTGTCCTGACTAGCGCCAAAGTAGAAATTCAAAGGGCGTAAAACTAAAATCTGTGGGTTTTTTTCTTCCTTTGAGGCCTTACCCCTTAATCCTGTTGTTTAAATACTCACATCATTGGATATGCAGAAGGTATTGCAAATTGGATTTGTGTGTCATATATGTAAATGGGTAACTGACAAAACATCTAAAGGACAAGTCATACTGACTAGAACTAACTAAAGCAAGAAAGCGTGAGCTTGTCACCTACCCTCCAGTGTGCTGTTGAGGTATCTGTTAGGTATTCTTCTAATCTTTTATAAAAATTAAGTTTTAATGAAAGGTTTGGGCTTTCTCCTTTGGGGAGCAATGCCAAGTGTGCATTAAACGCAAACATTGCAGGTCGCTGTGGACTCTTCAATAACATCAAATGGTTTCTTAAGCATGTACTTTGTTGTTGCTCCAAGCCACAAAACTAATGCAGACAGTATCTTGGATCTCCCTTCACTAGACTGGACATACAAAACTATGCTTTTTAAGTAATGCCTTACTGAGGCAGAGAAGGCCCCCAACTAACAAGTAGTTTTGTGAAATGTATTAAGGCAATATTAAAATCCATGTTGTAAATGACAACCCACTGAAGTGAGGAATATTGCTTTTTAATATGTCATGCAGATTACCAATGCCTAATAATTGATTTTTGCTTCTTTGGTGATGCTGGGTACTGCTAAACATTTAAGTTGCAACTGCAAATATTTATTGTTCACTAACATATATTTATTGCTCATAATCTTCAATTGAATATACCTGAACTATTTAATCTCCAATTTATAAACTTACTGTTTATTTTTTCAGCCAATTATAAATGGGCTAACAGTACTGCCTTTGGGCCAGGTTGAGCAAATTCCTTCCTATCAGACAGTGGCATAGCTAGCCACTCTGCCACCCATGGTGGTCCCTGAGTTTGCCACCCGACGGCTGCATATGAGAGCTGAGAGCGGGGGGGATGTTGCTGGCGATTCCCACGATGGCCACCCTGCACGGCCACAGGTAAGAGCGAGGGGGAGTCTGCAACCCCGAAAAACTCGTGCCACCAGGGGTGGACCATCTACCCCACCACCCCCCTTGCTATGCCACTGCTGTCAGACCATGTAGGTCCCACCTTTTTCTTGTGTCACTCAGCTGAAACCAATAAAGACAAGTTTCTTATGGCGGAAAAACATCATAGGAGTAATTTTTCTCAACTGTTGTACATTCTGTCACTGTGGTCATGCCAGGACCCTGTTGGGGCGACCGATCACTTTTCACAGCATCACTAGATTCAGGTCTTCCTCAGAGTTCATAAATACATGCATGAAACAGATCAATTTCTCAACTTTTGTTGAATTAGGAAAGCCTTACATTTGATTATTTTTTTATAAACATGTGGGCAAGTAAATATGACAAGAACAAAATATAATTTATAGTTCTGAGGGAGGTGGTTTTAACTCTTAGGACATGTTGGGGACGACCAGTGAATGGTGCATTTAATGCTTACTGGGCCAGCAACACAGCTTGAAATTTTCGGAAGCAAACATCATTTTAAACAGGGCTTACAGTTTCTCCCCAATAAAAAAGTGTGGTACATTTACAGCCCTTGAAGCAGTAGCAATAATCAGATACTGGTTCGGTTTTATGCCAATCCAATCCAAAAATTCTTTATTTCGGCCATATAGACCATAAAAGATGCAGTACAAGACATTACATACATTAGAATAGATTTTAAAATACATTTATAAAATCTCTCTCATCCAGCGAGGAAGGAATTATAAAGACATTAAAAAAAGTTCAGGGGGCTTTTTTCTTTCTGATCAGCCATATTGCCATTAAAAATTTGGATACAGCGAACACAATGTGACCCAGGGTGCTGGTTTTCAAATTCTGAATGCCTGTGCATACTCTATAAACCCTAGGTTCTTACAGAGTGGCGCTATCCAATATTTTCTGGGCCTTTGATATGCAGGGCACACAAACAAGATGTGGAGGTCATCTTCCTCATGAATGTTACAGCAGGAACATATTTTATCACCCCCGTTGGTCCACTTACAGGTGAATGAGTTAATGGGAAGTGTGCCAAGCCTCCATTGAACAAACAATTTCCTCGCCAGGATGGGGCAAATAAAATCCATAAAAGGTTCAAAAACATATGAATTTTTGGATTCCAAGAATCGCGAAGTTAGGGTGCCGCTGTTTTGACCATTCATCATGTGTGCAATGGACCTGTCTTTGTAGATTTGAGACAGGGCTTTGCGCGAGATCGTTTGACAACCTCGCACAGGATCCTCCCATAGGTCACGGAGATTCATGGCAAGCAGTTCATTTTTCACAAAGGCGAGCCAGGGGATTTTGCCATTACATTTCAAACTCATGACGTGGGTAAGGTCCTCCCTATAGTGGTGAAGTTCATTTGTAGACCAGAGCCTGTGCCAAAACTTCACTGGCTTTGACGCAAGCTCCTCTGCAATAGGGGGGAGACCCATGTCCATTCTCAATGGCTGTAGTGGTGTAGCTCGTGGGAGAGCTAATAAGCGCCTTAAAAAGCTATTTTCAACTATTGGTAGGTCCTTTCCAGCTTTGTACCCCCATACCTCACTGCCATACATGGCCGCTGCCTTGGCCTGGGTCCTATAAGTTTCAAGGGCCGTACTTATGGGCTTGAAGGAGGAGGTATTAGCCACCTTCAGGATTGCGCCCGACAGCTGGGACAATTTAACCCTTGATCGTACTATCTGGCGGTCCCATGATAAGTTTTCCTGCAGTGTTACCCCCAGATATATAAAGGTAGGCACCCTCTCAAGGCTCACAGAACCCAGGGTGGGATTGGGCCTAGTTTTAGTTGGTGGATTGAAGATCATATACTTGGTCTTCTCTATATTCACCTCCAACCCGTGCTGCCAACAGAAGAGACCAAATCCATCCAGGATCCTCTGGATCCCCATGGGGGATTTGGAAAGCAGGAGGGTATCATCGGCAAACATAATTGCCGGAACCCTCCTGCCTGCCAAATATGGGGCGTCGTTGTCCTTGACGTTTTCCAGATGTGAAATGACATTATTGATGAATAGACAAAACAGGGTCGGTGCCAGGACACAACCCTGCCTCACCCCTCGACGGACAGGGAACCTGTATGAAAGATTGCCATCTCTCCCACACCTGACCTGCGCATAGTTGTTCTCATGCAGCCTGGCTATGATGTTAAGTAATTGGGGGGGTACTCCTAGCTTTTCCAACACCTCCCACAGTTTCCTGCGCGGGACTAGGTCAAAGGCTGACCTCAGGTCCACGAAGACCATGTACAGTCTTCCTCCCTCGATCCTCACCGTCTTCCAGTAGAGGAGGACGAGGCGGAAGATCTGATCCATGGTCGACGTGTTTTTCCTGAAGCCAGCCTGCAAGGGGCTCATGATGTCATTATCCTCTACCCAGTCTAGTAGGTGGTTCAGAATAAGGCGAGCAAAGAGCTTTTGGGGGACATCTATAAGGCTAATTGGCCTGTAATTAGCCGGGCTCAGAGGAGACCCTTTCTTATATATCGGCACTATTTCAGCCCCTAACCAAGAGGAGGGGACCGCCATACCTCCTAATATAGCGTTGAAGAGGATAAGAAGGTACGGACCCCAGATGTCAGGATGATGTCTGAAAAGATCCCCGGGTAGCTTGTCCAACCCTGGTGCCTTCCCCAGCGCTAAGCGCTCCAATGCTATCACCACCTCACCTAGGGAGAATTCCAGGGCCATGTCCTGAGGACAGGGGGACTCCACCGCCGTCCCTTCGGGCCAAAGAGTGGTTTCTTGATAAAGTGCTCCGAAGTGGGCCTCCCAGACCGAGGGGGCGATGTTGGGTTCCACTGCGGATTTGAGTTCCCCCGTTCCGTTGTTTACCAGGGCCCAACATTTTCTAGAGTCTTTGGTTTTAAGGGCTTCAGCCAGATCATGCCAATGGTTCCAATCCCACTCTGCCCTTGCATTGGCCAGTGCTGACTTATACTCCCTCCTGAGGGCTACTTCCCTCGCCTTGTCGCTGCCCTCTTTGATGGCGAAGATTAGCTCAGATTTAATTTTCCTACAGGCAGGGGTGTACCAGGTCGGGGTACGAGTCTTTTTCCTTCTTGATTGTACCACCGGATTGAAGACCTCTGCAAGGTCCCTCACTAAGACCTGATGAATGCCAGATAGTCTCTCATTGTAATCAAGGGGTCTTGGTTGGTTTATGAGAGCGTCCACCTCCTGGAACCTGGTTCGGTTTTATGACAAAAAGGGCAATAGAGAATTATTTTAAATCACCCTTAGAAATGGGGTGTTTTCTGCCTTTGAAAGGAGGCAAAGGCTAGGAAGGATTAGGGCATATGCCAGGCAACAATATCAAGGTTTTCATTGACAAGTTATTTGCATCAGTCTTTCAGAAACACTTCCTGTTTCATCATTACCTATCAATGGCTAGGTTGCCACCATGTCAGTATTTTACCAACCTGCCACATATTTTTGAGTATAGTCTTGGAAAACTAATTTTCTACTTTGTGTCTAAGTTAAAACAGCACCCACATAACAAACCATTTCAAGGGTGCTTTAGAAATATCTATACTATTCCTAAAGGATCTATAAAAGCAAACTGGGGAAAATTGCTAGTTTGAAAAAGAATAAAGAGAATTTTACTCCTAATATTAAGGCATAGTCTCAGGCGCCTTTCAGAATCTCATAAAGGGAATACATTGATTGCATTTTTCTCGGGAAAAAGAGGCAATTCTATTCATTGTTACTGTACAGATCACACAGATAAATCTGCCCCTCGATGACTTTGATAATGTTCCTTCCTTGTCAGCAGCTAAAGTATGAAATTTGTTGCAGCTCTCATGCATGTGAACTGATAGGCTCAGGGGAAATGCTGCAGGCACATGTGAAGCATTAAAAAACACACAAACGGACAAGCAGGCACACGTGAAGCATTAAAAACACACAAACGGACATGCTTCTTCTGAATGGGCTTTGGGAGGTCCACAGGTTTCTGCTGTTGGCAGGGTCATGGGGCTCCCGTGGGGGGGCCTGGCCTGTTTAGGTGTAACACATAAACACATGTTTACAAAAGTCTCAGAAATTCACTTAAAACACAGGGAAAAATAGTTATGGTTATCAATTAAAACCAAGAAAACACTGAAATTCACAAGTTATGGTTAGTTAGCTCTGCAAGCCATAACTTGCTGACATGCAACCCAAGAAATGCAATGCTTCCAACCTCACAATATGTATTCGAAGAAGTAACAACCCTCAAAAACATAATGTAATTATGCAGCAATATATACTTAAATGACTAAATTAATATTACTTTCATAGTCCTTTTATAGTTTAAGGAGATGTTATAGTAAGGTTATGTTCTAAGACCTTAATGTATGTTAGAATAAACCCCAGGGAATTCACACAAAAAAGCACAAAGGTTATGTGTGATGGTATACGTGGATGAAAACTATCATGCACTGCTTATGACCTCATATATGGTACGTCACTTATGACATGTTAAAATTAAACAAAAAAAGCAGCTCACATTATGGGTTGAGCGTTAGCCCAGGAATGGGTGCAGAGACTGGCCAAAGGCCAGTGTACGATGGGGGTAGTCATTATATATATTTTTTTTCTACTAAACTCTTTTTTGTGTATTTTAGTGGGGTTTTTGTGTTTTTTTAAACATTAGCGCATGTCTTATTCCATCACTTGACTCTAATGTCACTTTAATCTTTGTGGTTTTATTCCGTGAATTTGTTTTTTTTAACATAAGTTAAGGTCTTAGAAACCAACTATAACATCACTATAACCTTTGTTTTCTTCAAATCATTACCTAATATAAAAAAGATAGATATTTTTACTGAAAAAAACAAAAGTTAAAGTGATGTTATAGTTAGGTGAAAATAATAATTTAAACATAACTTTTTAACTCATAAAAACACTGAAATTCACCAGTTTTAGGTAACTGAAATAACTATAACTAGATATCGTCAATGACGCCATTTCAGTGATGTTACCAATGATGCCACAGAACATAAAATTGAATTGATGTAATATGTCAGGTCATAAGCAGTGTAGTAAGCAATTACAATGCAATACAATACAACGGGTTAAAAAAAAGATACAGCATGTAAGGCAGAAAGATAGGTATGAATGCAGTGGGGTTGGGCTGAAGGCAGGGGGTTTTGTGGAGGGTCATGCCTTGCTATGGAATGAGTTGGATGCAGGGCATGACCACAGGTCAGGCACTGCTTCCAAACCCTGGTTACACACAGGCAAACCCCATGCACTATAGAGGTTGGCTCAGAGCAGGGAATAGAAGGTCCCCTGCTGTGACTAGGCAAACCCTCAAAGTTTTGACAACCATGATCAAAGCACCAACTTGCAAAGGTACAGAAACAAATAAGACAGCAAGGAAGAGAACAACATGGTGCGTGGCATTACCTATGGTATCTGTTGTATGTGTAGATAACCATAACCGGTTACATTTCAGTGATTTGTTTCATTTGAGTGAGAACGAGTTTCCAGCTGTGTTTTCAGTATACATAGAAGTAAAAATATTGTTATAAATATGGTTGTTGCTGAATTGTCTAACTAATGGAGCTGGATTCCATAAAAGCAAAGTGAGACCGGCTTGAAATAATGAAAATATGAAAAAACATGTTATTTGCTTGAGTTCAGTAACTTTTTTACTCAAATAAAATGTATAAAGGAACACCCAGATACCCTTGTGGTAGGCAGACCACTCACTTGTCCATTGACTTTTGATGGACTATTACAGATTGAAAACCATCCTGGGCAGTGTTGAAGCATGCCGAGTCATATAGTTGTCTGAGGCATATATTCACAAAGGGAGCTTTGCATGGCAAATTGATGTAATAAAAAGCTTCAGCCTAAACCCAGTTTTCTCAGGCATGTTTTGCTTTCTCTTTTGTGTCGCACAAAACAGTACACCCGCAGAGGGAGGAGAGGGCACTTTGTCACTAGGATTGCACGAAGGCATTGTTAGCGTAGGCACAACTTATTACTGAACAGTCTGGGGCATAAAATCCGTGGTTCTTGATCTGTTTCGGATAATTGGCCAGAATGAATGGGGTTCTTGTTGTGAATGCCTAAACATGGGCAGCACACTTTTCAACCTGGAGGCTGGGTGGAAAGTATTTAGTATCATTTTCATGTTCTTTACATCACATTATATTTAGAATTAATTGAGTAATGCTATTTATTTGTAAAACATTTCTATCCGTATTTTGCATATTGCCAATTTATATTTTGCTCATTGTGAGCGTATATACATTGATACATATGGATTTTGTTTGATAAAAATTGAAGTTTCAACTAATATATTCCTGCATTTATTTGAATGATAAAGATGCAGTCCTGCTTTGGTGCCTGATGAGATTCAGTGCCATAAGAAGCCATGCAATGCATCACTCATATATGGTGTACTTTAACACTGAGTTACAAACACATGCGCATCTGCAGCTAGTTAAACCTTCATTGGGACCCCTCTTGTTGTTTCACCTCCCATGTCTATAAATCTGCGCACTTATTGGTTTGGCAGTTATTATTAACAGCATTGAGAATCACTCAAAAGAAAGCCCATTTTCCGTTTTATTCCATATTTAACAATGAATGTACAGTTAGTGAGGTAGACGGGTTTTTGTCTGTATTAATTGTAAATATCAGTCAAATGTAAAACTAGGAGACCTACTCTTATGAACCTTGTGGGCGTTATAGAAATCAGCATAATGCGGTTTATGGCAAAGTGCACTGGTATCACCTTAGATCATATGACATAGGTAGGTCGTAGCAAGATGGCGGACATTTATCTCCATAAACAGGCAAACAGGGGACATAAGGCAGGCCTCCCCCCGCAGTTAGATGTTATAAAAACACACTCTGTGTAGCATCTGGACAAGCGTGCAACGCTCATAGGGCTAAAAGGGCTTCAGCCCCACCCGTCTTGTGCCTCAGCCCGGGCTGCTGCAGCTCGAGCTGCTGCGGGCTCGGGGGCAGTGTTTGGAGTCTTATCTCCAGGACTCCCGAGTTTTTCACAGGTCTTTAACCCCTTCCGTGCTGCGAACGTCCAACGGTCGTCGAGTGCACTACCTCGCTGGTGCTGCGCACGACCGTTGGACGTCCGAATCCTGTTAGCGCGATCGAACGTCCGCACTGGGGCGGAATGTTCGACGCGCTAAACGGGTTAAAGACCATTTGCATATTTACATACCGTTGTAGGCTGGTTACTGAGGCTTATTTTTTTTTCTGGTTCCCGTAAACCCTTAGCCTCCACTCTGCCAGTTCCTTGCATCTTAAATTCACGGTCGTAGAGTGAGAATGCATTTCATGAAAAGGAATATCAAGTAGGGTTGCCAAAAGAAAAATGCCAGCCATGTGTTGTTTAAAGAGCCTGCAAAGACCTCGTCTTGACACTAAATAGGATTATAAATAAAAAAAGTATGTATTCATTTGTAATGTGACTTTTCTGTCTTTGTTCCTTTGATTATTAGTCATGGATCATTCAGGCAGCCCTAGAACAGAATAAAAAAAAAAATTATATTTGCTGTTCGAAGTTTGGGCAGATAAGTGCTGAAAATGCGACTACAGGTGACTGCTTATTTTTGTACTGTCCGGTACATCAAAATAGCTGACAATCCTAATCATAAGCCTGGAAGTTTGTTGCTGGATCAGCACATTATTTATTTCCTCCATCTTTGATCCCTGATTAATGCCATAATACCAATAGTTTAACTTATATCTGAAACACTATGCCGCCATCAGCAACATGCTGAGTTACTTCAAGAGTCTGGGAATGCACCCTGCGTCCAGACAACTTTCTCCTCATTCTCGCTCACTTTCACGCTCACCCTGCACTCACAGTGTTCACTCTGTACTCACAATGCACTTGTGCTGTTTACCCTATACCTCACCCTGCATTCATACGAGCACACTAGTCACCCTGCATTCGTGACACTTCGCTCACATGTCCCCCTCACTGCTCAATCAGCAATCACACTCAAACATGCCCATCAATAACCATGCAATCATTCATCCCACTCTGCACTTACAACTGCACCCAAATTCATATGGTCACCTCATTCACCCTGTAGTCACTCCTCTTACCCTACTCTCACACTGTCACATTGCTCATCGTGCACTCACATGGGCACTCCTCACACCCACATAGCGCAGAGGGTTGATGTGCCTGCTACAAAGAACGTGTGCCATGCAGATACAGAACTGAGTGTGAGAAAACTATGAGTAGTGCTATAAAAAAATGAAACGTCAGAATGGTGCTATATAGAGATGAAATGCATTGCTGGTGAGTGGTAGTGAGGCAATTCGTGGAGGAGGAAATGGGGGAGGGGTGCCAAAAAAGATTGTTGCACCTTGCGTTACCAGCGCTAGGGTCAGCCCTGTCTGAGAGTGTTAGCGCCTCCCAACGTTCGGGTCTAGTTGTGCCCCTGCCATTGGCAGATGCCCACTGACACCAGAAGTATTCCATCCTGGGGCCTTATGACGTCACGGGCAATAGGTAAAAGGTGCACTCTGACAAAGGCCACTTTAGTCAGCCGAGGACGTCAGAAGCTCTCATCCTCACCTGTTGTCTTTCAAAGACTTTCACTGCACATCACAATGAAAGCTGTGCAGAGCCAATGAATATTGGATGAACTTTCGGGGCGCTGCGCACCCCCCAGGGCCTGCTTAATATAAATGCATGCAGTCCGTGTTGCGGCGCGTCATGCTGCTGAAGCAGCCGTTACATTCACACCAATTAACACTTCGACGTGTGACTCTCTCGGCTTGTATTCGCACTTTAGTGTTCTCACTGCGCGTGCTTTTACGCACAACAGGCGCCACCGTGGACAGAACGAGGAGTTTCCAGACAGCGGCCCTGAAAGCCATCTCGCATATCTGTGCGATTGTTGTACATGACAAAGTACCTCCGCTTCCCCCTAACCGCAGAGACAGATTTACCCCTCCTTACCAGCCTCGTCTGAAAACAGGTTAAAAAAAAAGTCCTAACAGATGCCGGCTGCCTGCTATCAAGGCCTCGCCCGAGGCTTTAAACCGCCCTGCCGTACTTTGCAGCGATGCCACCGCAAAGTACCATGTTCCTGGTGCGCATTTCTAATTAAATTGCACAGCAGATGTGAGGGCTTAGCAGAAAGGGACACGCGCCGCCTTCCCATAAGCCACGGCTCGCGCGCGACCCCGCCCCCGACGGCTCGCGGCTTCTCTTATCTGTGCCACGTGCTCCGTGTCCTTCCGAAGCACCTGAAGCCAGGCAGGGCATGGCCGCTAGTTCAACACAGACTGCTCCTAGCCGATGCGTCTTTACTCAGCCGTTTCACCCACTCCTCAGCCGACAGCAAAGGAGGCTTCAAGTTTCGCTACCTGAAAAACAAAATACTTCGACGTCGACCTAGGGTTTTAGATGAAAGTTTTGAGTTCTGAAAAATGCTTATAACTGTCCATGGCCACCAATTTACTTTGATATATTAATCATATATTTTCTAATGTAACTTTTACAGTCACAGTTCTTAAACAAGTATTAAGCATTATTTAGAACAACGTATCATAATGGTGTTGAGATTATCCACCATGGTAGGATGAAGGAAAAAGTTAGCCCAGCCAGGACTAAACTTGATACTTAAGGTTATATACGGGTCTCTCCACTAGGTGTATTAACCACCTGAGCGGTGTTAACGAAAGTACAACATAGCTGAGAGTGCTTAATTTGTAAAAGATACAACAGTGCTTAATTTGTAAAATATTAAGTGCCATGGCTCTGACCAGGAGGCCACTGCAGCTTGCACCACCCATCGCCCTTGTCATCACTGCCAAAACAACTATTTTTTATTTATTTATTTTTTTTATTGGGATTTGTATAGCGCTCGGCTGCCCCAGCAAAGGGGCGTCCCGGCGCTGCGAGCAGAGCTAAAGACAGAAAAAGAAGAAAGCACCAGAAGGGAAGAGGTGCGGTTACTGAAAGAGGTGGGTTTTGATGGCTTTCCTGAAAGCCAGAGGTCCTGCATGCCACGGATAGTTTCCGGGAGGCTGTTCCAGAGCTTGGCAGCGAGCAGGCAAAAGGATCGACCGCCCATTCTGGCTAGATTGGTACGGGGAATGACCACCAGATGTTGTCCTTCTGAACGAAGTGACCTCCCAGGAATATATTCCGTCAGGAGGGGGCGCAACATCGGGGGGGGGGAGGCGGTTTTAAGGATTTTGAAGGCAAGGCAAAGTGCCTTAAACTGAATCCTTTTTCCCACCGGGAGCCAGTGTAGTTTTTTCAGAGCGCCAGCCACTGAGGAGTGGCGGGGGAGACCTACTGACCATCTTTCTCGCATGCAAATGTGACAGTTCAGATTACTCCAGCCGCGGTCGGGAGCAGATGTACCTGCAGGGCAGTGACGTGGTGAGGGGCAGGGTGGGGTGTAGTAATCTATGGATTACGGAGCTTCACAGGTTAGTAAACATATAAATAAATAAAACAAATTTTGTGCGAGCACTGCATTGCATTTGGGTATGCAGTGCACGCAACAAAATTTGTTTTATTTATTGATATGTTTACTTACCTGTAAAGCTCCGTAATTCATAGATTACTACCCCCACCGTGCCCCTCCACCTCCCCACGTCATCGCCCTGTAGGTACACCTACTACCGACCGCGGCTGGATTACTCCAGGTCCCTAAACCTAAAGGAATGACTGGGGAGGCAAGGATTAGCAATTTGTAATGTATATTGTATTCCTAAACAACCATTGTTCTTCTCATCTCTAAATCAGATGAGCATTGCCACCATGTGGTACACTGTTCTTAGTATGGTGTTGACAATAAGGTGCTGATGCCGAGCACTGGATACCAATTAAGTGCCGGTGCTGAGCACCGGAAAGCACCTACTAAAATTAAGCACTGCGACAAGTTTGACAAGTCCCTGCGTGATGTGCTGCTCCTTTGCAGGTTTTTTCTCTGAATACTGTGACTTGTAGTCCTGTTTTATAATAGAATAAACAACAAGGCTTACACGTCCCAAAATACAAATATAAAACCTGGACTGGAGCAGCGCATCGCACATGGACCTGGGAAACTCAGCTAGGTTGCCACAGTAATGTTCAGTGTTTACTCCCTTTTGTAAACAAATTCTTGAAGCGGCACACAAAGATGAAATATTTTCATACTAAACTGGTTTGTTTCATGTGCTTAATGGTTATACGTGAGAGACCACTGTGCATATGTTTCTATGTATACATCCACACAGTTTGTCATGCTTCAGCTATTTTCATAGTGTGTATTGCCTGGACCTTAAATTTTCTGTCGATGTTATCCCCATTGGTTTTGTCAACAAAAATCTTACTCCGATGGCCCGATGGAGTAGAGGCAGATGAAGGAAGAACATTATACCACCTGCCTTATTTAGGGTGAACGGTGTAATGGAGTTAGTGTCTGGGGGGAAAAATGGGAAAAGGTTGGTGAATGGACATCCAAATAGATGGCAGTTGTCCAGCAAAGTTTTTGTACATTTTCATTTCAACTTCCAGAGGTGACTGCTGGGCGGGCGGTCATCTCTACATTTTGGCAGACTGTAGTTCATCAGGGTGGCAGAGGTAATGTCCACCTGATAAAGTGTCATATGCCAAACCCTAAAACTGGCCCCAAGGCATGCATAGTGATTCGTCATGGGGTAACTTGGTACTTACTCCAACCACAAACACACAACAGATCTCCTGCTTGCCTCAGAGCGTCACGTAATTAGTTTAGACAAATGAGAAACCAACTATCTCAGAGCTGAGAGATGTATGTGTGTCCGAGGAGTGTGCGCACCACACACTGAGTAGGTGGTTATCTATGACAGATTTAGTTCAGAGTGACGTTATCATAAGGGCAGGGCACTCTCGAAGGACTGTCACCATCCCAGACAAAACAACGCTGTTTGAGTACTGCAGATGGTGTATGAGTGCTGTAGAAAATCAAGGTTTTTATCACCTTTAAACCACATCAAGCCAGATAGGGTGAGTGTGTTATAATGAAAAAAAACAGGATTGACTGGCATCCTCGCTCAAGCAATGAGTTGCAAGTCTGCAACCAAGTTGTAAGTTGTGGTGGTCAACATTCAATACCAAGAAATGCCATGTGGATGCTCCAACCAATCAAAAAGGTCAGCTCTTCGAAATTACAGGCCAAGCAAGATCTGTACAGTGTGGAACTTTGTGAAATATTGTTCTGGGCACAGACAAACCTATGTTAAGAAATGAATACAGTAGCTTCGAAAGAAATACAGCATGTCACACTAAGTCTATTTGTAGTGGTATAGTGTGAAAAATATGTACAATAGACCTGTTATGGTTTAAAACAAATTATTTCCACTCTTCTATTAACCGGTGTGCATTATAAAGGCATGCTTTTATTTTTAAATGCTTATGATTGGATATTGACCGTGAGTGTGATCCTTGTTGTTATACTCTATTTGGTATCAAACTTCACACCGCTTATATATGTGCAAGTAGAGAAGGCTAAACACAAGATTTCACTGGCACATTAAGGAGACCAAGAACTTGTGGCTTATATTGGCAGACTTAGGCCCTGAATAAGATTTTGTGCGAAATCAGAAGATTTCTCCCAAAACAGGAATACAAGTCGGGTGCAAATTGAGCCTGATTCAAGAGTTTGTCTCCACAATTTGTGCACGAAAATCCATTTTGTGCACGAATGGATGGGTGAAATTGTGCAAATTATGTGTAATTCCCCATTCTTGGATGCACAAACTGTAATCGGGCGCAACTTGCACACCTGCTATTTCGTATACCCCGTGTTAATGCAAACTAGTGAGTGCACAATTTGCAGCTGCATATTGTGGGCCCATTGTGATCATCCTCCAAGTATCCTTCATAGTGGTTCAGGCCAGAAAACATGCAGCTGTAACTCTGACACTAAGTGCTTTCTGGAACCGACAGATTCTGGAGACACAAGCCTGGCTGTGTGACTTGGACATTTGTGCTCTGCCTGTGCTCTACTGTGTTGTGGGAAGCCTGCACTGCCTGTCATGTGATTAAGAGAGGCTTGCTTTCTGTTTTCATATGAATTAGTGAAGCTGCCCTGCCTGTCCTGTAGGTGTGCTTTAGGGACACTTCCTCTGTCCATCTACCTTGTGTCCTGTATGGAGGCTTGGCTGCCTGACCTTTATCAGTAATTTAAAGAAGTCTGCTCACTCTGTTAGATATTTTCTCTGTGATTTACAGAGGCTAGTTATCCTTGTTCTAGACCTGTGATTTCGATAAGCATGCTCTGCCTCTCGTGTACCGGTGGTTTAGTAAACCTTGCCCTGTCTGTCCTGTAACTGTGATTCAGAGAAGCTTGCTCTGCCTGGCATGCATCTGCCATTCAGGATGGTTGATCTGCCTGGCCTTTGCCTGTACCTTGAATTTAGTGAAGCATGGTGTAGGAAAGTGCCCCTTTTTGCATGGTTACACTGTAACCTTTTGACAGATACACAATGCTAACTTGACTGAGTGTGCCCTGCGTCCCTGCCATTCAGGCTACCAGGGCCTGTGTTATTTCCCACAACTGTACCTTTGTTTCCACAATTGGCACATCTTTGGGTCATATGTAAGTCCCTAGTATATGGTACCTCTGGCACCAAGGGCCTTGTGACCTGAGAGAGCCCCTGGGGGCTGTAGCATTCTTACACCTTGGATCGGTGGTTGGCTGAGGTAGGTACCTTAGGCCAAGGAGGGACCCGCGTTATAACATCACGGAAAGGAAGGTCACCTTCTTATATAGCCCCGCTTATCCCCTTGGTAGCTTGGCATGAGCAGCCAGGCTTATCTTCAAGACAAATGTGTAAAGTATTCGCAACCACGCTCACAATAATCCAATGATGAGCCCACAATTAGACTCCACGCGAGTTTTATAAATCGAGTATAAACTTTATGTAAAAAAGATATTTAATAAGACCACACAATACAAAACCAACATATGAGGTTGTGTAATATTTTCTGCTGGCTGGTTGTTAGGCCAGCCAGCCCTTGTAAGTTCTGGCGATGTCAATGAGCACTTCTAAACATTCTCCTGTACTCCTAATATTTATTTATTTTGAAGGTTTTATATAGCGCGAACATGACGCTTGCGGTTATCAGAGCGCTATACAAGTAAGGTAGTTAAACAAAAAAACAATGTCAAAAGAAACATAGTATTTCGAGATACAGACTTATGTTACAGCTGGTTGTTCCAAGAGTCCGAAATAATGTTCAAGTGAATTTCGTCATGAGAAGAGATTTAACTTCTATTTTGAAGGAGGCCGATGATGGGTTGAGTCTGGTTTCTGGGGGTAGTGCATTCCAAATCCTTGGACCAATTCAAGATCATGTCATACAGTTCGTAATGCTAGAATCAGGCCCTTTTGCAATGTAAAAATACTGTAATGCGTAACACAGCAATCAAACACACTGCAATGAAAATAATGCAATGGGTAATGCAACAAACAGGCACTTTTGCAAGGTAAAATAATGCAATGCGTAATACAACCACCAGATGTGTCGTTCTGCAAAAATAAGGCAATACGTATACACTAATCACGTCATTCGTTATACAGGAATAATGCTATGCTCAATACGACAATCAGGTAGTTCATTATACAGAAATGATGTAATGTGTAATACAAAAACAACAGTTGATGGACAGAATGCAGAACAATGTGATACAATCACCCCGGTACAGAGATCTGGGCCTAAATCCATCGTGTTTTTGCATTCCACACCACCCCAGTTCAGACATGGCCTTATGCAAATCAGCCTTGACCATGTGCCTCATGGGAACAGTCCAGCCCGAACTGCCAAGCCATGTCTTTCCTGGACGGGAATCAAGCATCCTAGGACCGGTTTCTGGATATCAGCCGCCTTCAGCAAGGATAGCTTGACTCCAGTGGTGTGGAGAGCATGGGACTCACGTCTGAGCATACCCATCCCACTCGGGGTGACAAATGCAAAAACAACAGTTGATGGACAGAATGCAGAACAATGTCATACACTCACCCCAGTACAGAGATCTGGGCCTAAATCCATCGTTTTTTTGCACTCCACACCATCCCAATTCAGACATGGCCATATGCAAATCAGCCTTGACCCTGTGCCTCATGGGAACAGTCCAGCCCGAACTGCGAAGCCAAGGCTGATTTGCATATGGCCATGTCTGAACTGGGGTGGTGTGGAGTGCAAAAAAACGATGGATTTAGGCCCAGATCTCTGTACTGGGGTGAATGTAGGATATTGTTCTGCATTCTGTCCATCAACTGTTGCTTTTGCAATGTGTAATACGTCAGTCAGGTACTCTGTTCTGCAGAAATGGAATACTACGTAGTACACTCAGGCCCGATCACCTGGCCTTAGGCTGTCTATCCGCCTCTCCTTCTGACTTGCAGTCAGCCTCTCACAGTTGCCTCCAACACAGTACGATGTAATCTCAAAGTGCAGCTTCGTACTCCGGCCCCTGTTCCACCACTCCCCTTGGCAATACGGGCCGCAATACGAGCCGAAGCAGAGGCTCGCATTGCCAACATGAGAGAGAGGCTGAGAACGTCTCCCTCCAAGCCCGCGTCCCGCCACAGGATTCGACACACGTTACCTGGGGGGCGTAAACTCACTCTCCTCTTTTCCTCCAGCGGCTGGGCCTCCAATGCAGCTTTGTGAAATGGCAACGGCGGATCGGGCCGGCAACTCAGATCCTCCGGGACTGCCAGTCCGGACCGCTTCACAAAGATCTCAGGCTGCCACAAAGCACACACACACAGTGTCGCTGAGTCTTCCTTCACTCCGGGTGCACAATCACTGGGAACTCCACACACAGGTCTCCCGCTGCATGAAGATCACTCGCACAGCGTCGCTGAGACTCACTTTAATCCGGTGCACACGATAACACAGCAAATCCTCACAAAGGCTCCCAGTGCACAACGCACCCTCACACAGCAGCGATGAGACTCACTTGGAGTCTGGTGCACACGATAACAAGGCAAATCCTCACGAAGGTCTCACAGTGCACAACGCACATGCTCACAGTGTGGATGAGACTCACTTGGATTCCGGTGCACACGATAACAAGGCAGATTGACAGGAAGGTCTCCCGGTGCACAACGCACCCGCACACAGTGGCAATGAGACTCACTTGGATTCTGGTGCACATGATCACTGGACAATCCTCACAAAGGGATTCAGGCTTCACAAAGCACACTCACACAGCATTGCTGATCCTTAATTGGATTCCAGGTGCCCATGATTACAGGCCGTATCATCATGAAGATATCAGGCTGCATAAAGCACATGCACACAGCGTCGCTGAGACTCACTTGGACTCCAGGCGCCCACTATCACAGGGCAGGTCTTACGAGGGTCTCGGATTGCAACAGGCACGCTTGCACAGTGCCTCTGAGACTTTCCTGGAAACGTTTGTGTTCCTGTGTTTCCGAACAGGGAGCCAGCTCACCGCAGGCCCTTGGGGATAAGTTACTTCAGGACACAGCACACAGCAAAGTCCTTCAAGCAAGGGGGACACAGCACACCGCAAAGTCCCTTTAGCCTTTCCTTGGTTGAAACAGCAAACTACAGGCCAGCCCCAGATCACACAGCAAGGGTCAGTCCTATCCTTCAGTTGTTTCTTCCTTGGCAAAGGTCCTCTTGACCATGAAGTAGCCCCAGTCTTGTTCACACTTGATCAAGCCATTCTACAAAGTTCAGGGGTTTCAGCTCCCATAGTTATAACCCTCAATGGCTTTGACATTTTTGTGTTTCAGGGGGCACTGACCCTTGTTCAAACCAGCTCTGGGTGCCTTCCTGCCAGTAACACCTCCCTTCCTTTGATTAGTGGGGGTCTGGATTCTCAATCACTCGGCAGGAGATGGGACAATTGTCTTATAGCAGCAACACAGGTTTCTTCACCTCTAGGGGCTTCTCCTTCCCCTACACTCCAGATGCAGGTCAGCCTGTTGCTGTTTCACCTCCTCCCACGGGTCAAGACATTTCCCATATCCTATTGCTTTCAAATCCAGTCAGTCAATCCACAGCAAGGCAGAGACACACAGAAATGTCAGAGCACAAAAACACAGCCACTTCTAAAAGAGTGGCTTCTGAACACACAATGCAAAAACCACCTAAATAAAAAGATGTGTTATTACATTGTGAGTTCAGGCATACTAAACTTCCCCTTTCCATCTTAAGCTTTTAGGCAGATAGGCTGGAAAACATATTACTCAGCCTTCCCATTCTGTCCTATGGGCAAGATGTCCTTTCAACAGTGAAAAACGAAATGGAGATTATTTCACTGTCAGGACATGACACACACCTTAGTACATGTCCGACCTTTCAAATACACTGCACCCTGTCGAAGGGGTAACCTAGACCTCCATAGGGGTGTCTGATGTGCCTAGAAAGGGATGGGTAAGGTCTGGCTGATGAGTGCACTTGACCGAACAACATGGCAGTTTAACAAACTGCGTGCAGGCCCTGCAATGGCAGGCCTGAGTTCCCATTTTAAGGCTACTGGTGTTGGTGGCACAAATAGTGCTACAGGTCCACTGGTGACGGTTGCATTATCAGCCTGGCACACATAGTGCACTTTACTAAGGGCTTTACTTAGTAAGGCAAACAAACCAATCATGGACAACCAATTACCATTACACTATACAGGGAACACTTACACTTTGACACTGTTTTACCAGTGGCAAAGTGTCCAAATAATCAAAGTTGGCAACACCATGTCAGAAAGAAGGTCGATGGGGAAAGCAAAACGTTTAGGGACTTTAGCCAAAAAGAGCCAAGTCCTACAAGCATGTTTTATGCCACCCTCAGAGACCCCTCACCTTAACACCCACCCATTGCTATTGCAGGATGCGTCTTTTGGTGCAGACCGAACTGAAGTTGACATGGCACACACTGTGTACCATGCCCACCAACACTGCCCGTGGCATGGGTAAGTCACCCCTCTAGCAGGCCTTATAGCCCTACAAGCAGGGTGCACCATACCACAAGTGAGGGCATAGCTGCATGAGCAATATGCCCCTACAGTGTCTGTGCCATTCACAGACATTGTAAGTGCAGTGAAGCCATTTTGAGTACATGGGCTGGGAGTTTGTCAGCCCAAACTCCACTGCTCCATGATGGTTTTACTGAAGACTGCGTAGTTTGAAACCAAACTTCTCAGCATAATAAACCCACACTGATGTCAGTACTGGAGTTATTATAAAATGCGCTCAGAGGTCATCTAATTGAGACCCCCTGAAAAACGACAAATTTTTTGTGTATTGGCAGACTGGTCCCTGCCTATTGCTTAGCAATTTGTTCTGTCTGTCCTGCACCTATAGTTTAAGAAGCTTGTTCTGTTTGTCCTACACCTATAATTTAGGAAGCTTGTTCTGCCTGTCCTTCACCTGTAGTTTAGGAAGCTTGTTCTGCCTGTCCTGCACCTACAGTTTAGGAAGTTAGTTAGGCCTTTCATGCACCTATGGTTTAGGAAGCTTGCTCTCTTCCTGTCCTGCACTTATAGATTTGGAAGCTTGTTATGTCTGTCCTGCACCTATAGTTTAGACATCTTATTCTGCCTGTCCTGCACCTATGGTTTAGGAAGCTTATTCTATTTGTCCTGCACTTATAGTTTAGGAAGCTTGTTCGGTCTGTCCTGCACCTATAGTTTAGGAAGCCTGTTCTATCTGTCCTGCACTTATAGTTTAGGAAGCTTGTTCTGCCTATCCTGCACCTATGGTTTAGGAAGCTTGTTCTATCTGTCCTGCACTTATAGTTTAGGAAGCTTGTTCTGCCTATCCTGCACCTATGGTTTAGGAAGCTTGTTCTATCTGTCCTGCACTTATAGTTTAGGAAGCTTGTTCTGCCTGTCCTGCACCTATAGTTTAGGAAGCTTGTTCTGCTTGTCCTGCACCTGTAGAGCTTGCAGTCAAGCCCTGCTCCTTTGGTTAAGAACTCTTGTTGTGCCTGCCCTGCAGTCTGTGTGCTCTTACCTACTCTGAATAAGAGGAGGGCACCCATCTCCAGCCCAGACCCTGCTGGCAGAGCCCGAGAGCAGACAATTACAGTGTTTGCTGGCTGGTTGGTTGGCAGAATGCCAGACGGGGGTTGTAAACCCTCTGCCACCCTGTTTATTTATCCTATAATGGATGAGAACGCTTCCCGTCCAGAGGGCTTTGGGCTCTTCATCATTGTATGTTCCCTGATAACAGATTAAAAGCTCATCTCTGGCCTGCCCCGCCCTAACCCCCCTGCTCTTCCTGCCTCTCTGGCCTGCCTTCTCCACTGTGTCTCTCACTTACAGTTCCCACAATCCCACCCCTGTTTAAAAAAAATATAGCAGGCACAGGCGCTGGTCCAGAGACCTTATGAGATTGCAGTGGGCGATGGCTGGTAGGCAAGCCTAACAGGGAAGGGAAGGGTTACGACATGTCAGAACTTCTGTTTTTCAATTTCCAGCACAAGAGGCCTGGCTCTAAACGTTGTATAGGTATATATATATATATATATATATATATATATATATATATATATATATATATATATATATATATATATATATATATATATATATATATATATATATATATATATATATATATATATATATATATATATATATATATATATATATATATATATATATATATATATATATATATATATATCAGGGGTCCTGCCCAACTAACCCTCAACTTCCTGAGCACAATACATTAGCGATGTAGAATCAAAAGATAAACGGTGTTAGAGGGATTAATCAAAACACATTTATTTTCAGTCACAGTACAATTAATTACCCTGCTTCTTCCAATTTATAATTCATCACAAATTCTTTTCTTTTCTTTCAACTTGTGTACGTTTCAAGTGACTGAACAAAAAAGACACTAAAGTCACAACCGATTACTACATGTAAAGTGATCAAATATATACACAATATACACATCTCTACATGGACATAGAAATCACACTCATATATATGATACATTACATATCTACAATATATACAAAATATATTACATACAACATATACAAATATCAAGAAAAAAATTAATTCCCTATTGCGAACAAAACAAACAGAGCGTACACTCTTGATTCAGAGTAATACACTAGAAGGTAGTCCCTAAAGCGCTTGAGGAGTAACAACTAAAAAATTAATAAAGTGGCACTTAATTTCTTTTATACAACTCTAAATGGGGGGACTCCTTAATGAATGTCGACGCAGGCGCGGTCGTGGTTGCGTTTCAGCCAGAGAATCCTTTAGTATTTCTGAATGGATTGGGCGTTCTCAACAAAGAAGAACTCACGCACGACGCTAGTAGGAACCTATCCCACTGCCGCCTGGTCACCAATGGCCAAAGGGCCCTTGTGACGCTGTATTTCACTAGCAGAAAAATGTAGTGCAAACACTATCCAATCAAAGGAGAAAACTTTCGAGGATACAGACTGGCGGTATCTTCAACTTCGCGGTCCTTTCACAGACACTTGGTATTGATCCACTCTATGCCAAAATTTTCCAAAACAGCATTTGTAAAAGTTTTATAGGCAAGGCCTCTGGAAATATGTGACTGTGCAGCTGCTGCAATTTTCGCATAATTATAGATTTGCCACACTTGCCACATAATCCATAATCTGATGCATAATCTGTAGAACTTTAACCTCCCAAAAATGTTTCTATCTCAAACTGTTCAAAAGTTACTACAAATGTGCCGACAAGTGTTACCGCACCGTGTGAGGCCCTTTGCAAAGTTGCACTGGTCACCTTTCTAATGCTCTATTTGGATGTTAAACTGGTACTAATGAGGTGCAACCAATGAACACACAGTGCTACTAAGTTTAAATAATAAAATAAAGAAGTAATACTATGAATGAATGAATGAAGCAGCACTTATAGAACTCGTAGCTACCATAGGCATCCCAGCACTGAGAAATAACTGAGGCTTCAAAAATCACCTAGGTAAGAGTCATGTTTTCAACAGCTTACGGAAGGCTATATGATTGGGTTCCCATCGTAGTTGAAAGGTAATTCCTTAGTTTGGCAGCATTATACAAAAATAGCCGGCCACGACTTCCAGCCGTCTTGATTCTGGGGACGACGGCCAGGTATTGCTCGTCTGAGCGCAGTCGCCTTTTAGCTCGATAGGGCTTAATCTTGGAGGAAATAATCTCTGGTCCTTTCCCTCCTATCATCTTGTGGGTGATACACAAGGCCTTGAAGTGAACTCTATCCCGGATGGTGAGGCAATGGAGAGCTTTCATAGCAGGTTTTTCAGACTACCGGTTTGGAGTCCACATGAGGATCCTTGCGGTGCAGTTCTGTACTGTTTGAAGTTTAGCAAGGACCGAACTCGGGGCACCAAGGTATAAGGCGTTGCCGTAGTCCAGGCATGAAAGGATAAGCACCTGGACCATGAGTTTTCTTGTCTGGAAGGGGAGCAGAGGGAGCACTTTACGAAGCATCCTTATTATGCCAAAGCTGGAGGCCACAACCTTTCTGGCTTGGACTTTAAAGCTGAGGTCTGAGTCCAACCAGAAGTCCAAGCTCTTTATCTCTGACTTGGGGGTAGGTGCATAGCCCATAGCGGCTGGCCACATAATGTCTGCCTTGAAAAGGGAAGGATTGCCAAGGAGCATCCGCTTGGTCTTATCACCACTTAATTTTAAGTATGAATGTTTCATCCAAATGGCTACTTCTTCAAGGCAGGGACAGAGGCAGGTGGAAGCCCTGTCTGAGTGGTTAAGCGCAACAGCCAGTTGGGTGTCATCAGCATAGGTCACAATATGCACCCAATAGGGAAGAACGATGTACACAAGAGGAGCCATGTATGCATTAAAACGAGTGGGGCTCAGGGAGGACCCTTGAGGAACCCCTCAGTGGAGGGGCCTGGATTTCGAGATGGCCTCACCCTCGAAAACCTGAAAAGATCTTTTCTCCAGGAATGATTGCAGCCAGGTTCGGGCTACTCTGGACACACCCAAACTTCCAAGTCATTTGACCAGAATGAAGTGGTTGACTGTATCAAAGGCCACGGTGAGATCTAAATGAATTGCGGCCGCGGAGCCCCCAGCATCGAGAATCTTTCTGGATTCTTTCACGACTGCCAGCAGAGCCGTTTCCATTCCTTGGCGGGGGCGGAAGCCAGTTTGAAAACGATGGATAAGGTTATGAGATTCCAGATGTGTGGAAAGCGGCTTCTACACTATTTTGCTAATCCCTGGGAGAAGCGAGATGGGTCGGTAGTTAACAAGACAGTCAGGATCCAGGCTAGGTTTTTTCAAGAGGAATTTAACCATGACTTCTTTCCATAGAGGGGGGACCACCAGGGCGCATATGGAGGAGTTGGTCCAGAATGACTGGACCAACTGATTCAGCCACCCACTTCAAAATCTTAGGCGGGGCAGGGTCTCTAGGTGACCCGCTCTTTACAAGTACAGAGGTAGTCAAAAGTGATTTACAGTCCGTTAAGGGAAAGTCCTTTAGAGAATATTCCTTACTCCATGTGTAAGACTCCTCAGAATAAGGAGTGATATGACAGTCGGTCGAAGCGAAAGATCCGTAGATCGTTTACATTTTGTTATAAAAGTATTCTGCAAGTTCATTGCAATGTTGGTCCGTAACTGTGGGTGTGTCAGGGGGAGAGGGAGAGGGAGCTCTCAGTAGTTTTTTTGCAATTTGAAATATTTTGCGGGGGAATTGGCCGCCACAGAGACTTTTTCCTCAAAATAAGAGGCCTGGGCTTTTTTAATTTTAAGCTTGTAGATTTTAATAGCCTTCCTATATTCCTTTTTCTTGTTAGGGGAGAAGTCCTTTCTCCAGACTCTTTCAGTTTTTTTTACAGATTTACTTTAATTCTCGGAGTTTAGGGGTGTCCCAGGCTTTTCTATTAGACCCTTTATAAGACTGAGTGATTTTCTTCGAAAGGATCTGGTCTAATGTCCCTTAAATCCAGTTGTTGAATCTCTCATTACCCACCACTGGATCAAAGTCAGGGAGCGGCTTGGAATTTTCCAGTGCAGACACCCACTTTCTAAAGAAAGTTTTGGCCAGTGGCCGGACAAAATTTGCGTTGGCCGAGTTTGGTGAGGGGGGGGGGGGGGGCGGGGGTAGCATGGGTAGAAAACGAATGGAATGGGATCAGAAAATGGTCCGACCAAGAAATAGGAGCCGATTTCTGACAGAGTAATTCCTCCAGATTGTAAAAAATGGGGTCTAGGGGGTGCCCTTTCAAATCTGTTACATGTAGCACCTTTTGTGTGAGCTGGTAGGCCGCGAGGTCCAAGGACAACTCGGATGCAGCCTTCGATGCCAAATCATCGGAATCGCCCAGAATAGTGAAATTTGAGGCGGTGCTAGCGACTTTGCAGAAGTGGCCTATAGATCCAGGGGGACGATAAATTAGGATGCCCGAAAGGGAGAGCGTAGGCTTGAATCCTATTGACAAGTGGAGGTTCTCACAATCAGTTAAAGGGCTCCCAAAAGTCCGACAATTGAGGTGGCTTTTATAGATTATGGCAATGCCACCCCCTTTACCGGTCGCCCTGTCCAACCTCTGTATTACATAGTCAGGGGGAGGGCTTGGACAATGACGGGCTCTGAGCCTACTTTCAGCCAGGTTTCAGTGAGAAACAAAACACATCCACATCTGGATTGACCAAATTGTCTCCGACAACTCTAGTCCAAAGGCCCACCATCCAGACCGCCGTCAAAGAAAGCCCAATGCCCCCTGGTATACCCAGTCCCTCACTGAAATCCATCTCCTTTGCAGGATTCAAGAAAGGAAATGGAGAAAAACCTATGACGAAGCCTCAAGACTACTTTACATCCAGCAGAGGAAATCATACCTGTCTAGCATCAAAGTGGCCAAAAAGGAATACTTCACCAAAGCCATAGATGAAGCCCAACAAAAACAACAAACCGTCTTCTCCATAGTTAAGTCTTTTACCAATCCCAAAGCTCTCCTACCCGAAATTCCCCCATCCCAAATCTTATGCAATCAAATTGCCGATTTTTTCATAGATAAAATTGCCGACATCCAGAAGGATTTCCCCCAACCTCTAATCACCACCCATGAAGTCGTTACAAATCCATTCACCTTGGGCAGTTTCTCACCAGTCTCCCTTCAACAAACTCAGAAGGCAATCCTGGCCTGTAAATCGGGAGCTCCTACGGACTCATGCCCCCCTAGCATTCTTCACCATCTCATCGAGGCTGTGAATCCCACAATTAATGCCATCATTAATGAATCTCTCGGCTCAGGTATTGTACCCGATGACTGGAAAAAGGCCATTGTAAAGCCCCTAATGAAGAAGCAGAACAAATCCCCCACTGATCTCACTAATATGTGTCCGATTTCTTTATTACCCGCTCTAGGTAAAATCACGGAGCAATTAGTGTATGGGGAGTTAAAAACCTTTGTAGAGAACAACCATTTTCTGCACCCACAACAATCAGGGTTCCGCCCCGGCCACTCCACCGAAACTGCCTTGATAGAATTATCGGACTCCATTAAGTTCTTGCAGGATGAGGGGAGACAGGTTGTACTCATCCTGCTCGACCTAACAGCAGCGTTCGACACCATCTCGCACGCCATTCTTATTAACAGAATGCGCGAGATCGGTGTGGCAAACACTGTGTTGACATGGATAACTTCGTTCCTGTCCAACAGATCCCAAACGATATCATTAGGACCTTACCTATCCAGCGAAAGATCAATTACATCAGGAGTCCCCCAGGGGTCCATACTTAGTCCTCTCTTTTTTAACATTTACATTGCCCCTCTCCTTGCAGTGATAGAATCTCACGGAATCCTCGTCACATCGTACGCTGACGACACTCAGCTTGTCGGCACCATTGATAAAAAAATGCGTGGATGCAGACCTTAGATTCCAGAACTGTCTCTCTGAGGTTTTTTTATGGCTGAACAAAAACCATCTCAGATGCAACAGTGCTAAGACTGAAATAATACCTCTAGGGAAAGATCTGTCCTTTTGCCCAAAAGACTGGTGGCCTAAAAATTCAGAAGCCCCTCCCAGCGCTGTCTCCTCGGCACGTAACCTTGGCGTTCAATTTGACGCATCCCTTACCTTCGATGATCATGTCCGCATCACTGCCGGGTGCTGTTTTAGCCTTATTAGATCACTGAAGAAATTTTTTGACTTCCTCCCCGTTGCAGCTAGAAAATCAGTCGCGGTTGCTTTAATTCTCTCCCGACTTGATTATTGCAATGGACTAATGGCAGGAGTGAAGAAGTCTACCCTCAGGAAACTACAAAGCGTTCAACACGCCGTGGCCAGACTCATGCTTAAACTCCCCAGAAGGTCTTCTGCCTCAGCAGCCCTTAACGCTCTTCACTGGCTACCACTCCACAAAATAATTTTGTTTAAACTTCTGCTCACTGTATTCAAAGCCACTAGAAAAACAGGCCCCCTCTACTTTACCAAGCGTTTTACGTATTACAATCCCACACGTTGCCTAAGATCCTCAGGAACTAATCTTGTCATAATTCCAAGATTCAAGTTAAAAACCAGGGGGGGGAAAACCTTCTCCTTCCTAGCTGCTAGAGCCTGGAACAGCCTCCCTGTCAATCTCAGGTTAGTCGAAACTGAGAGCCATTTCAGGAAACTTCTGAAAACCTGGGTGTTCCAGCAATCTGATACCTCGGTCCTAGCAGCCATATGATCCATCTTATCACCACGTTTCTCTCTTCTGCACGCTCAGCGCCAAGATGCTCCTTCCGGAGCGATAGCCGCGCTTTACAAATTCCCATAAATATCAAATATCAAACATCAGGGTCCTCATCCATTAGCAGAATGAACAGCTCTGTAGTATGTTTAGGCAAGGATCTGCAATTTGATAAAAGCAATTTTAAATGTTTATCGGGGCGGCGCAACTGGAATAAAGGGGGTGGGGGCGACCAGAATCTGAATGAACAGTGCGTGCAATTGGTAGCTGGACTACTGGGAGCAATGGAATGAAGATAGTTTGATTCTGGAGGTTAGTTTAACTGTCTAAGCTGCTCCGCGCTATAACAATACTTATCTGAAGTGAAAAGGACAGGGGTTGTGGCCCCTGGCCCTGTCCGGACGCGGATGGGCGCAAACGGGCTTGCATTTGGAGCGCCCCCTGCGTGCATCCGCTGCACTCGTCCGTGGCGCGGTCGCATCATCGGGCTATTAAGAAGCCTGAATAGGTCCCGCGACTAGAGAGATGACCTGAATAATAGCGGCTGAAAGTGCGTGTGAGGAAGGCCTAAAACAGTAGCAGCTTGCCCCCAAAGCTATGACCCAGCTCTGTTAACCACAGCACATAAAACCACAGGTATGAACAATAGTTTTATAAAACAGAACAATTTTTAAAATACATTTCCATACACTATTAAAATAGCTCCAGATTCAGTTTCAATACTTTAAGAAATGTAGCGAGGTAGCTGTGCTCCCCAGTGCGCCTAGCGTGACTCGTGGCAGCTTCAGTTAATGCAAAATTATAAAATGTGCTGCATTTCGCTGCATAATCTGATGTTTCTTGCCATATAATTTACTCAAACCTGCTGCATAATTTCGGCCTCTCCTGCCGCATAATTCTAGTGGCCCTACTGATAGGCGAGTCTGCAACTACCAATAGGTGACACACGTTAGTATGGAGTACCCATGAACAGGGAGAAGATAAGGATGGGGCGCATGGACAGTGATGTCATCGTTTTTATTTAATTTTTTGCGGAGTTTTATATTGCGCAAACTTGACCCGAAGGTATCGGGTATCAGAGCTCTTTACATAGAACCAGTTGCGTTACATGAGGACACATTAACTTTTTGTTAGACACGGGGAGATTAAGTGATTTGCCCAGAATCACAGGATGTTTAGCGTCGGTGCCAAGACTCGAACCCTGGTCCCCAGATTCGAGGTAGACCGCCCTAGCCATTAGGTCAACTCCTCTCCCCATAGTTGCGGCGGTCCTATGATCCAAATTTAAATTAAGCAAAGTACTTTTCATGTCTCAAGCGCACACGTGTACACAACTGTTCACCTGCGTCCAGTGCACCGAAAGAACAACAAGAAGGAATTTACTTTTATGAACAAGAAAGAGCATGATAAAAAAAGTCACCCCATGGTGTTATTACAAAGCTCACCCTGACATGGGTGGGTAAACAAATGCGCTATAAGCAAATTAGGCACCCGCAATTGTCCCTGATCTTGGCTGGTGGTATCCAGGAAACAGCGGTGAACAGCACCTAAGTTATACTGCGCTATGCAAGGTGTGGCTGTGGAGAATACTGCCCCCGTAATTTGCAAGATCTCACTGAAAATCCTCAAACATTGCACGAATGAAGAGGAAGAAGGAGCACCTGACTTTCTGAGATATGCGGGGAATGAAAGGCAACTGGACAGCCGACCAGAAGTTCCCCTCATTTAACGGATACCCACATAAGCACTTCCTATTTAGTGATGGACACTGCTCAAGACTTTGAAAAGCTTGCCATGCTCTCTTGTTCGCCTTAGCCGATGAGTCAAATGTGTGTACAAACAAAGAAAGGCCAAAACAAACAAGCATTTGCAATGCAATCAGGCTCGCCGTTGGGACCTTATATGTATTTAGCTATACAGCACATTAGCCTGGGTGCTGAAACATCTACTGTTCTTTAACATCGAGGGAACGTAAGCACCAAACTGCATGACATGCCAGGTATGGGAACACATGGAGAGAAATATTGCCTGTCAGTGGAAAATGCTATAGTCTAAAGCTCTGTTTTTAATAAAAAAAATAGGGCCTCCAGTGGCTCGTGGAAGACATTTTCTATGGACTGGAATCTAGAGAATGCTAAAGTGATTCTAGTATTTTACTGACCTCTGCTGGTCGTTTTCTATCAAGAAAGTTAAATAGAGGCAGTTGCCACATTTAAAAAAAAAAAAAAGTCCCTCAACAGAAAGCAATTCTGGTATTTTACTGACCTCTGCTGGTCGTTTTCTATCAAGACAGTCAAATAGAGGCAATTGAACAGAAAAAAAAGTCCCTAAGCGGAGGCAGACAAGTCCTAGGGCTGATCTCCAGAGCCCACAACGTACATATACATATAAGTATATAATAAGTATATACTAAAGTATATACAAGAGGTCTTGAATGCTGGACCTAAAAAACAGCGTTGGTTAGGGTACATACTCAAGGAAACCTGTGTAAATGACTCGAGGAAAAAGAAATGCCCACCCGGGCAATAAAAGAGATGGAAATGAGGAGCCAAACTGAATTCAGCAGTGGCATAACCCAAAATTATGCCACTCCCAAACCCCAGAATGTGATGAGGGGGGTCAGTCTTCCACATCTCACAGATTTTCATTGATCTTAGGCTGAATGGGGTCCAGTTGAAGGGTTAGGGGGCCCAAGAGGGTTGGAACCATCAACCCCCTGCAGCATGGTTACTCCCCTGGAATTAAGGGCAGATCCAGTATTGGCAAGCCAATCGTGGTAGCCATGCCAAGTTATTCAGAGCTTTAGTTGGTGGGAAAAAACTGTAGAGTCTCTAAAAAGGTGCATGGCCCAAGAAGTGTAACTAGAAATGTTTTCGAAGATGCATTGCCTGTGTTATTAAGGGCATGGCTTGAACATGTAAAGAAAATGTTGTGCTTCCTCTAGCGTGCCATCCAACTGTTTTTTGGTACCTTTCTGAACTTTCTTTCATTGCAGCCAGATAGATATATCTCAGAACTACTGACACATGTCTAAAACAAGCCACAGATATTGACTTTATCATTGGTTGCTAGCTTTATAAGATAAATGAGGAGCAACAATGATGCTGTTATAAATAATGCTGAAAATGTTTCAATTCTCAAAATATGGAACTGAATTAAATATTACCAAGGTCTGTGGAAGGGCTAGTGGTCCTCAGAATGTCTCAATCAGTTCTGTTCTCCCCTTCACACTACTTTCCTCTGCATTGTATGTTAGACACTTAAGGCCCTTTTCTCTCCACATCTTTCTTAAATCCACTGTCTGCACAGCTCACACCTTATCAATTTTTTCTTTGACAGCCTATTTTCACTCTCTTCTGCCTGCACCTCCGCATATCTCCTTAATTTCCCCCCAAACACACAACATTCCTATTCACCTTAGCCATCACATTTTCTTCTGACTTTTGCCTTGTCTATATTTTGACTAGGCCTGAGTGGAGTTCACGCGCGGAACTCCGTGCAGTGACCAAAAAACTCTGGCATGCTGTTTCGCAAGTGGCAGAATGCGTTACATCGCGCCGTTTGCACTGATTTTTAGTACCGGGTGTTTGTTCTGCGTTGTTAATTCAGCGAGAAAGCAACCACATGCAGGGCAAAAGGGATCTGCTTTTTTGTGATGCTTGAGAGGATGTTCTACTCGAGCAACAGCTTCCTCAATGCGAATGGAAGGTTTCTCCATGCAATCAGATGGGACCATCCGGAACCGGCCACAATGAGTAATCTCGCCGGGGGGGTGGTGTGGAGCAGCTGCAGCCCGTACAGGTAAGAGCAGTGGGGCCTGGTCTGGGAGATTTCGACAGGCGACCATGAGGGAAAATTATTTATTCATTTTTCCCTCCTGGTGGTCTGTCGAGTCCCCCGCCCCAACCCAGCCCCACCGTTCTTACCTGCACGGTCTGCTGCTGGTCTGGAGTACGATTTTCCCCGCTAGCCAGCCGCGGCCGGTAGTGGGAGTACCTGCCAGGCGGTGATGTGGGGAGGGGGAGGGGCAGGGTGGGGGGTAGTAATGTATGGATTATGGATCTTCACGGGTAAGTAAACACATAAATAAATAAAACAAATTTTGTTGCGTGCACTGCATCGCATTTGGTGATGCAGTGCACGCAACGAAATTCGTTTTATTTGGTTATATGTTTACTTACCTGTAAAGGTCCATAATCCATACATTACTACCCCCTCCCCCGTCACCGCCCCGGCAGGTACTCCTGCTACCGGCCACGGCTGCCGCTAGCGCTCACCAACTTAACGTTGGTGAGTGCAAAAAAGAGTTTTTCAGACCTGTGTGCGCTCTGCAGAGTGGGGAAAAAAATCTGCAAACTCAGTGAGCTAAATGTCATGCCCAGGTCTAATTTTGACAACTATGTACCTCTTTCACACACATACATAGAATCGCAATTTCAGCTGGCACACATGACCATTGCTCTGTGGATTGGATGTCCATGTCTTCTGAACATCTTTTTGACCCACTGTGAGAAACTCGCATTCGCTTCAGGCTCAACTGCAGAGCTTTCAATCCCGGCTGTTTATAAACATCTGGGGATGACTCAGTTCAAAGTATGCACCATACAAGAGTAATGTGCTGCATGAAAAAAACTACAGAAACACACCATCCTGGAAAAAGCAAACACTCTAAGATAATGCAATATTAATAAAACGTGAAATATAAACAGGAACTTTAGCGCTGACATGGATTACTAACATTTTTTACATTCATTGTTTAGAGATCGATCACTGTTTTTGTCTGTAAAGTTTAAAACATGAATGCAGGTCTCGATAGGGACCTATTTCGGTGTTCACTTTTAAATACTGCAAACTCTGGGACCTGGAGGGAGCCATCCACTTAACGTCCTGGCAATATTTGCATTGCTGTGTTTTTTTAATACGTTTTTTGCAAGCATATGCAAGATAAATGAAGAGAAATTGAAAGACATGCCACAAAATCGACATATAAAGGGAATAAAAGGAAAAGGGAAAACTAAAGGAGCAGTCTGCCAGTCCTGGAACTGAATCTCCGTAATTTTCAGGTGCCTGTGCAGAAATGAGCAGGCAAGATGCAGTTACTCACAGGACAATAGAACCAGTCGCTAAAGTGGTATGAACCATTGCACCAGGCTATAAGCTGTCTTGGGATGATACCAAATGCAAATGACACTCGGAAGGGCAATAGGAGAAGAGGACTGACTCTAATCAACTCTCTTTATATATGTATTCCATTTATAAATGTTTATTTATCATTACAAGAGCATATCAGACAGCAAAGACTGCTAGGCGAGACATAAACACCTACATAAGAGTGCTCTGTGCATCACTATCCCCTACACACCCTTCTCTCCATCTTTGACTTTCCTTTCAGTTAGTAAGTCCACCTACAGTGGAATTTTAAGAGAGAAATTTCAGATACAAATCCAAAACGCAGTTCCATATTAACGCTTGATATATAGACTTCTTCCAATGAGGCACGAAGAAAATGTTTTCCCCTTCAGGGAAGAACACTCCCACAGCCCTTACAAATCAGTCCTCTGAGACATTCCTGGGGGGAGGAGGAGGGGGCTTTAAGGCTATTAGAATATTCTGCCCCCTCGAGGCAGAATGTTCTCGCGGAGCCCGAGGGGGTTTAAATACCCCTTTGTTCACAGAAATAGCTGTGAAATGAAAAAAACTTTAGAATGTTGCTCTCCGAGCTTCTAACCCCCATTAGAAGCCTGGAGCAGTCCATTGTCTTCAATGGAGTGCTCAACATTCTAGTGTTGTAATACTTATGGCAACCTCTGGGAAATAGCATAAAGTCCCACAACTAAAGTTTGAAACACCAGTTGCTAGTGGTCATGGTTTGGCTTTTTAGCCCATACAAGCTCCTGAACATGGCCAGTTCAGAGTAAAAGTTTGGGACTACCAAGGACTTAAAGAGTCCTTCATCTTGGTAACAGATGTCCCATTCATGTTTTTAGCACCCTTAAGTAACAGAGACACTGCAATATCTGCCATTAAGGATAGTAGCAATTTGCATACTTTGAAGTCTAATATTTTTTAAGACTAATATCTTTGAACTGTTCAAGATATTTCTTCGCCCATTGGGTAGGAAAAATGGGACTCCCTCAGAGACAGGATCAGAGAAAGGCATTCATGTCACTTTAATCACACATATGCTGAGACAATCCTTCAAGTGCTATGTCCCTCTTGAACCTCATGGTTAGGTGAGGTCATTCTTTAATGTAGGGGCTAGTACCGGCTTGACCATTTGCATCAACAGGTTCAAAGCTTCTATTGGTCGTGGTCATTGTTGTGGATTATTCGGGAGTTCCTTATGTTGCACAGACCTCGTTGTCCTGTTTGATATAGATATTGTTAAGCTTTGGGCTCAGAATGAACAACTCACTGGTTACTAGACCCAAAGCCTCTCCCAGCATTGTTGATGCTGGAACCACTAAGTGGGCACTTGGAGCGCTCTCCCAGCACACAGGCCAAGGCGAGTGCTATCCTTTGCCTGAAGCCAGATTGAGATCAATCTAGAAGTTACCAGTGTGAGAGGCACACTAGCCATCCTTTTGCACTCCTGAGGACTCTGTGGAAGGGATGTTGTGTGATCCCTGGTGCCCTGGGAGGTCTCTTTGTCGAATTGCTGCTCTCCAGACAAGTGTGCCCACAGCATCAACGCCTTCAGCAGATGATGCTTAGGAATACATAGTATCCCGCACAGGTCCAAACAAGCCCATGCTACAGTCAAAGGCAGATTTAAAATGCTAAATGTGCCTCAAGGGTGGCAGACTATACGCAGTCTTTACGGGAGGTGGACAGTTGTCCAGCTCCAATCAGGTCAGGAGCTGTTTAAGATCCTGGTAGCAGCTAAGCAGGAGAGATGACCAGGCCTTCAACCAGAGGGAAAAAGGGCTTTCCACTGGCGTTGGGCCTGATTTAGATTTTGGTGGACGGCGACGGATATCCCAGTCACCGAAATATATATAAATAAATCCCATAGGATATAATGGGATTTATACTTCGGTGTATGGGATATCTGTCACTGTTGAGACTGAGTAACCCGTTCACCAAGATTTAAATCAATCTCCTCTGTGTCTTAGCAGAGAGGTGGTTATGTGTTGGCATCATTCCCAAGAATCAATAGCCCTTGGTAGAGAGGATTTACAATTTTCTTCCGAATAATGCTTTAACAGAAAAATGATGAGTCCGGGCATTAGACTCCAGTAAAGTGACAGAGAGCGTGTTATCATGTGTTATTTTGGGTTACCAGGTTGCTTTTTTCTCCAGATTACTACTGTTATCTCTGCCTACCTCCTCTATTTTCTTTCCTATTTGATTTTTGGTGATGCATATTCATATAGTAGAGCCCTAGCCCCGAGAAGTAACAACATTTATAGTGACAGGATGCATGCTGCATGCAGAAGAGGTAGTATAGGCATTTCCTAACACTGACAAAAGCCTGCGAGAACATCACATAGGCCCAACTGTCTTGCCCTGCACAGTGTCTTCATGCTATCCTTATCTTGTACCTCTTTCATTTCATTTATGTGCCTCACCTGTCACTATCCACTTTAAACCATTCTGAACATGAATATTCTACTTCTCAGTCTACAGAGCCCTAGTTCTCACCTTTCCCTTCTCCCACCTTGAGCCCGGCTCTTCTTTTCTCTTCTCGCTGCATACATTATTCCTCGCCGTATGCCTCTCCACTGACTTCCCTTTCATCTTCAGCCCCCAGCCTGCTTTTTATGTATAATATGGAAATGTGCTCTCAGACTTGCTCCAATATACTTTTCCCTGTTCACAACATTTTCTGTTCCTTGAGGACTATCTCAGTGCACATGCCCAAAGGCACCTCTTCCTCCTTGGGCATTTTCTTTTTAGGTCTGGTGATGAAACAGTTTGTTCGCTATCCTCATGTTTTCTCTAAAAAATCATATAGGTCTTTTGAAGTGTCATTCACATTTTTCTTTCTCCAACAACAGCGCATACATATTTTATTTCCGCTATTGCATTGCTTCCCAGTGACAGCATATTCTTCTAGCATGTGAGCTCATCCTTTTATAAAGTATTAGCCACTTCTGTGCCAGGGCTGGTAGGACAATTCCTGCTTTCAATCCTGATTCTTATTTATTGTTGCAAATGCTCATTGTTTCAAACAAAATGTTTTTACATTTATTCGTAAAGATCCGTGCCATCTTTACTGCCTATCCTTTTTTTTAACTATTTATTAAATACACATTATTAAAAAAAAAGGAGGCTTGCCTTTGCTCTTTATTCTGCTTGACAGCCCCAGCTCTGGCCACAAAGGTGCACAGCTGATCAGACAAGCCCGAACGCTTCCACCCCTATTTTTTTCAGCCTGCGTCCACCTGATGGATACCTAGTGCCTCATTGGGAGTTTGAGACAAGGTAGGGACACGCCAAGTGCAATCGCATGACCACGCCCACAGACCAGTGAGATCGCTCACATTTCCGCTGGGCAAAATCGTGGAAAGACAAATTTGAGTGCATCTTATATGGGATTGTCTGCTATGCTTGAGGATCTCAATGAAAAGTATATCATCAGAGTGGCCCTAGTAGGAGCCTACACCTCCATCCTTGAAATTGCTGTGTTCAAAAGCAATAGTGAAACCGTTCCTCAGACTTAGAAGAAGTTAAAACTTGTGGTAGAGCTTATTCCCTTTCCACTATTCTTTATGTTTAAAATTGATGGTCCTGAAGAAGGTGGCTTCAAAGTGATAATGTGCCACCGAAACGTATGTTGACCTGGATGGAAGATACCTATCTAACCGACAACACAGCCACGAAGTCTGTCTTTGATCTGTCCTTACCGTGACTTCTTTGGTGTATGTGAGCTGGTTGGGTACTGCATATGCATGGTGAGAGAATGAGAGTGCATGATGGTATCTTAGGTTAGCATGGAAGTGGGGTCACAAGTCAGGGGATATGTGCTCATAATGATATGATAAAATTATTGTTTGTGATAAAAAAAATGTCTATGGTGATTTGTCCCAATTGATGAGATTGTTGCAAATGAAAAATAATGTAAACGTTTTTATCAACAAAACTTGTTTATCTTTTATCTTTTTTGTATGTGAACATAAATGAAAACATTATGCAATACTTTAATTTAAAAAAACAATATTAAAAAGATAGAGAAATTGTAGTGTGTATTGTGGATAGCCCCATAGAGCTGTTGTCAGCCTGTATATAAGTAATATAGGTCTTTTGAGAGTTTTTTGTGATTTTCTCGTTTGCTCCCCCTTCTCCCAGACCTGAAAGCAATCTTTAGGGGGGTATCTTTGGACATTGATGGCTTGACTAGGCCAGACCAAAGCTTGTTTTCCATGTTTTGTTTTGTGAAGCTTACTTTTTATCAGTGTCTGTGTGTGTCTCGTGCCTGCTACTTCTGTCGCCTTTCGAAGGACTATTGTCTGGTCGTTTCCAAGCTCTTTCTCCGCTCCTTTGAATTTTATGCCCACGTCATAACACTTGTGAAGTGGCCAGCACAGTATATTTGGGAGGCATCATTCCAATCTCTTTGCAGAATTAAGAAAAACTATGGGCCTCATTCAGAGTTTCGAGTAACCCCGTCAGGATAGTGGAGGACAATACCTCCGACATCCTGAGGGACCTCCTCCAACCAAATTTAGAGTTGTCCACTGGCCCTGTGGACAACTCTCTACATTAACAGGAACTGTTGTCATGGCAGTTCCTGTCTATGCATGAAACATCTGAATGACAGTACAGTCTGAAATGATGACAGACAAGCAAACTTTTGAGAAAATATTTGTTTTCTCCCAGGGTGATGGGGTGATTATTTTTTACCTGTCCCTTACAGCCAGGTTTACTCCAAATTGGGTAGATGGTATAAAGTCCTTCCTTTTTGTTTGTTGGCCCATACTTTGCTGGGCCATTAGAGGAAGTATTCTGTCAAGAAGACACAAACAAAAAAATGGGACTATCATTTTTTAATTGAATGCCACTGGAATATGAATTATTTTTCCCATTAAGTCAGAGAAAGACATAAAAGGCATCAAAGACACAGAAGAAAATAACCTCACAAATATGTATTCATTAACTTTATTACAAATGTTGTAAGAAATAAGACACTGGAAAAACAGAGACATTTTGTAACCTCCATCCTTGTGATCCACTAATCAATCATTTCCCAGTTTCACTTTACCACTCATTATCCAGACAAGGAAAGTGGATCCACTATGAAGGTTTCAGAACTGAGATGGGATGTCTCTCCTTTAAGTATTTTGTAGTTGTTGCTCAGACACAGCCTTTGTGCTAGGTGATGGCTTTCACAGGCAGCAATAGTGCTGGCTCCAAGCAGAAGCATCCCATCTAAGGATACAATAAGCATGAGATCGCAGCACCTAGCACCATGCTGATTAGTCATCAGGCAGCACGCCTTAAAAGCGCTGTCACCTTTAACAAGAGAAACTTATAACCTACTTACTTCTACCCTCTACCTTATGTCATCACCCAAGAAGAACTAATCAGCAGCCCTATGATAAAAAGGACCACAAACTTTTTGGGGGGTAAACGTTTCCCAATTCTGCCTCACTTCATTTTTGGGTCTCTACCTTCTATCCACAGGGAAGCTGTTTCTACACTCCACTGTGTAGGGAAGCTGTATCTACTCTTCATCACGTCATGTGACATGCATCCCATTGGTCCATGTACTAAGACTTTCATCACACAAGGAGTCTTACTACTACACACAAAGGGGCAGATTTACTAAGCACCTGCATTGCCCTTGCGTCAAGCAAGGCAACCCAAGGCACCACACGCCCTTAAATAGGATTTACTAAGCAACGCAAAGCCACCTTGCATGGCTGTGCGTAGCTTAGTAAATCAAGAGTAACGCAAGGAAGTGCAAATCACGGCCTTGCGTTACCCTGTGTTGAAAAGGAGTTCAATGAGTCCAGCATGGACATTCTTATGCATCCACCCATAGAATTTGACGCAATCCCACCTTAACTAGGGTGAGTAAACCGGGGATTGCGTCAAAATGGTATGTATTCCCAAGTGAGGTGCGACGAGGAGAAATATCTGTATTCCTCCTCATTACTTCCGCTTTCTATGAGCGCTGCATAATGCAACACTCATAGAAAGAGGAAAATGGCTCACAGGATTGTATTTGTGCAGGAAGGTGCCCATTTATGCACAAAAACAATCTTGCTAATAATGCAGGCACTCTTACGCCATGGAAAAGGGGACCCGTGTTGGTGCTAGGCATAACACAGCGCACCAGAGCTGGGAGAGAGCAGAAATACACCCTATCTTAGTAAAATTGCTACAATACTGCTTTTTCTCTGTCACTCAAGTTATCCTGCTACCTTGTGTGACGTCTTAGTAAATCTGCCCCCATACCACATACATGCACATACAATGTCAGCGCAAGGTCTGGGGGTCACACACAATCCCTCATTGAGCCATCTGAGATGATCTATCTGGAGCCTCCATCATCCCCCTTTCTGCTCATCAGAGCCTTGTTATGATCTTGAGTTTCCCTTTGCTGATTGTCATATCCCTTTGAACCCTTTGGTAGCCAGTAACCATTTTTCCTTACTTCAACCGTCAGAGTTTCTCAAACCCTTTCTGACATCCTTCACAGTCCTCACTCATTTTCAACCATCCACCTTTACACTCCTGTGCCAAGCTTCAGTCCCTATGCACTCAGATCCACCCTCAGACTATTGTGCCAGCATTCGACCACATCTTCTACACTCAGAGGTCAGTGCTTAAAAGTCCTGGCTTTTTATTCACTTTGCATGCTCTGATTTCTTAGCAAATACTTACCTACTACATATGTGGGTAGAAGAGGTGGTGGTTTCTAGGGGTCTGCAGTATAAGAAGCATGAATAAGAAGCATTTACATAAGGGATATCCTAATACATACGGTCTAGACTAATATAGATGTCCTCCTGCTCCTGGTCTTCCTATTTCACTTCCAGGTCCTTCTTTGCCTTTAAGTATTGGTTCTCCTGCAAGTCCTGTTCCAAGTCCTCTTTTTCTGAACTGTTCTGGCTTCCCTTCTGGATCCTCATCCTGGCCCTAGTCTAACTACTTCTGTTCACCCATGAACTGGTTTTCTGAATCTGAGGTTCCGGGTTGTAGTCCTTCCTGACCCTGGTCTTCCTGACCCTGCTCTTGGTTCCTCCTTATATTAGCCCTTCTTGGGTTTTCTGATCCTGTTACTACTGATCCTCATCCTGATCCTGCTGGTCTGCTGGGTCCTTATCCACCTATCCCTGTTGTTCTGTTTATCCTAGGGCTGGCACTCCTAGTCTTCCTGATTTGAGTCACCCTGATTCTCCTTGTCCTGCTCCTTTTGGTCCACCTGGTACTGTCTCCACTAGTCCTGGTACTCCTTATTAGGTCCCCTGGGATCAGATATGGCCATTTTGGTCCTGGTCTGGCCCCATTGATCATTGTGGCTCTGGTTGTCCTGGCTCCCCTTATCCTCACCAGCCAGGTCTTAATACCCCCTGCTCCGAGTACTCTTGCTTTACTTCACACTTCTGGTTCTGGCCACTCTGTTCCTCCTAGCCCTGTTTCTGCTTATACTGTTCCTTCTAGTTCACCTAATCCACACTATCTGGACCCTCATCTTAATAAGCGTCATATAAATGCAATTACAATATCAATTACAATGGGCGTAGTCCACCTACTCCCGGCCTGACCAGTTCTCCGGATCCTCTTCCAACATGCCATGATACTCTGGGCCCTGGTCCTCCTCTTGGAATAACATCCATTTTATCCTGATCCTCCTTATTCAAATCATCCTATTCCTAGATGTTCTTTGCCACCCAGGTTGGTCATCATGGCTCCTGTCATCCTGTCTTTCTTTGTCCCGGCCCTCATTTTCCCCCTCATCCTGGTCCTGCTTGTCTTGGTAGGCCAGGTCCTGATACTCTGGGACTCTTTGAATTGAGCTGCCTGTTTTCCTGGCTGTGGTGCCACTGGTCCTCCTTGCCCTGGTCTTTTTAGCTCTTGTCCTGCTGGCTCTGGTTGTCTGGCCATCTGTTCTTTATTCTTCAGTTCTTGTTCTCCTAGTCTTTCTCTCTCTCAGTCTTGTTTGCCTAGCCATAGTCTTCCTATTTCTGGTCCTCGTAATCTGTATTCTGTTCCTGGATTTATGCCCAATAAACTCAGTCCTTTTGTTTCTGGTTCTCCTCGTTTGAGTCCTTGCATGCCTAATCCTCTTGGTTCTGGTCCATCTGGCCATCATGGTCCTTTCAGGCCCCCTTCTCCTAGCTCTTTCATTTCTTTCCTGATCCTCTTGACCCTCCTCCATTTAACGTAATCCTTTTGATCATTCTCAAACTGCTCATCTGATTTCTAGTGCCTCAGTTCCTGGTCCTGCTATATCTCTCAGTCGACCTGCCCCCTTGTGTCCTGGCCCTCTTACACATTGCCCTCTTAGCTCTTGTCTTCCTGCTTTTGATCATCCTTGTCCTCCTGGGCACATGCATTGTCTTCATAAACCCTTTGGCACTGTACCCCATGGTCTGGGCCCTCTTATTCCTTGTTCTCTTTGTTTGTTTCCTTCCGAGCCTCATCAGTTTCGTCCTACTCCTCTTAGACATCTAGGTTCAGTCCCTTTAGCCTTCCTGGCTATTCTAGTCTTCCTGATCTTCCTCAACCTGGTCATGTTACACCCAGGTCCTGGTCCTTCTAGACCTCCTGGTGTTCTGGTTTACCTGTTGTACCTTGTTTTTGTCTATCTGACCATGGGCACCTCTATCATGGTCCTCCTATAATGGTCCTAGAGTCTGGTCTTCTCTCATCCTTCTAGCACTGGTTCTCCTAGTTCCTATGTTGTGAGTCACCCTGGTTCAAGTAGTTCTTGTCACCCTGGTTTAGGATCCCCCTGATTCTGACACTCCTGGACCTTTGGATCCTGGTTCCACTGGACCTAGACTTTCTTGCCTGGTCATTCTAATCTAGGGTCTCGGTCCTGCAAGCCCTGGCCCTTTCTGGTTGTGGTCTTCCTGGTCCTTTTGCTTCTGGCTCCTTTGTCCTCCTTGATCTGATATCTGTGGTCTTGGCCCTCCTGCCACTTGTCCTTCTCTCCATTGGTCTCCTGGTACTGGCCCTTTTTGGTCTGTCTACTTGCGTCTGCTACTATGGCCTGGTTGTCCTCATCCCTGCAGTCGTGTGCACAGGTCCTCCTAACCCTTCTTATCGTTATGGTCCCGGGCCTTCTGTTCCTTCTACCTCTGGTCCTTCTGTGTTTTGAGCCCTTGACCACTGGTACCAGATCGCCCTGTTCCACATCTTTCAGGTCTTCCTGATTCTGATACCTGGTCCCGGTACCCCATGGGCTGTTTTTATTTGTCCTGGTCATCGTCTATTTAATCTCTGTGCCCTCTGGATTAGTAACCCTGGTCCTCCCTAGCCCTTCTAGTGGTCCACCTCTTGGCCCCTATTGGCCTACTTTTCATCCTCCTACTGCTTCCTTCCCCAGCGCCCCTCCACACTGACTCTAGTCAGGTACAGCTTCCAAGCCTGTCACATAGATTTTTTTATTTGGGCTTCCAGATTTCTTTTGCTGAGACAGCACTGTCAACTAAAGAAATGAGAGATCAGTAGAGACAGACCTTGCCCACTTAAAACACTGCTTAACATGTTAAAAGTCAGAGCTAGCATTCCTAAGATACATTGTCCGGGTAACTAAAATGTCAGTGAATAGTATGAAAAAGTGTGTTTATACACAGGCAGCAGAGTGAACTCCTTGAATTACCCAGATGCATTACTTACCTATCTCCTGCTTTCACTTCCCCATTCCACAGAATGCCCATTACTGTGTCTCACTTAATTTACCTCTTGCAAGTGCCAAAGCAAGGTGCCCCCAAACACCAATTACCTTCTGTACATGTCCCTCCATCTGCTGCAGCTTGTTGACTGCTGCTTTGTTGCCAGATTTTAAATACTAAGCAAGCGCAATCCCCCTTAACTAGAAGCCTAAAGCTATCACAAGGCCTTCCATAAGAACCCCAAAAGAGCCCACACGCTCAAAAACCTTTAAAAGGAGTATAATGAACATTTAAAAACAATGTATTATCACGAGTTAATAAAACATTTCTGTACCATGGTTTAAAACCATACTCAGTATTCTTTGCTGACAGCCAGATAATCCCTGACTGAAACGCAACATACCTGTGTGCCATATTCTGAAACTTTTATTTGATTTCTACATGCCTCATTTGAATGATAAAATAACATGAATGTTTTTATTCAAAATTAATTTAATGTTTTTTCCACCTGTTAACTGCTTAGCTTAATTCATTCACTTACCTTTTTACAAAGTATTGTATATTTGAATATGCACTTACGTTCAAATGCTTCACATATGTTGCATCCCCATTACAAGAGAGCCACCACACTACCATTGTCTTGAGCCCCTTTTATCTTTATGGGCGGCTAAATAAAGACCTTCTTCACATTATTTATCTGGTCACTAGTCAAATTGTACATCATCTTTACCATTTAGTCAATGGGCATCTAAACAGCAGAAATTATGTACTATTTTGCCAGCCACTGGGTAAATTGAAGATATTTCGTACTATTTAGCCAGTGTTCGGGTAAATGGACACTTCCTTAATTGTAGCTGCTCTGACATCTTCATCCAAAATTAGGGCCTCATTAGGATCGCGGACGGACTTGCGTCCGTCCGCGACCCCAGAGCAGGAGGGAACCTCCGCATGGCATGCGGAGTTCCCTCCTATGCAATTAGAATGTGACCGCCACCCTGGCGGTCACATCCTCTATTTTTAACATTGCGGCGGGTGCGGCTTCAAGCTGCACCAGCGGCAATGTTAAAAATGCACGCATTGCATTTGCATGCAGTAAGAGGCAGGCACAGCGCGGTGCCTGCCGCTTTCTGCATGCAAAGGTACCCCCCATGCATAGGTACCCCCCATGTGCACCCCCCACCCCCCCTTCACCTAGGGGGCCCGCAACGGGCCCCCGCAGTGAAGTTCCGTATGCTTTTCCACGGCGTAAAACCCGCCGCGGAAAAGCATAATTTACAGGCCATCCTAATATGGTGAACGGTGTCTGGAAGACACCGTCACCATATTAGAGCTTTTCCGCCCCGGTTGTAGGCCGACCGCGGCGGAAAAGCTGCGGACGGAAACCAGGACCCACCAGCCATCCTAATGTGGCGGTGGGTCTTTGGTCAGTCCGCTGCGGTTTTTCCGCATCCTCTGGGCCGGCGGTGGCTTCCGCCGGCCCCGAGGATGCGGAAAAACTGCAATCATAATGACCCCCTTAATGTATTTGCTCCACCTTAATATTGTTCAAGTGCACTGCATGCTATCGTCCCATAAGTGAAATAAATTCCACAAACCCCGTTTTCAGTTGCGGTGAAATGCTGTACACACATAGATATAGAGCACTACAAAATGCCAACGGATGATGGCAAAAATAATTTTGTCGTTTGTGATCTGTGCCAGCAGATATGATTAGTAATAGGGCTGTAGGCTTTTCGGATACTGAGCTGGCTTGGCACTCTCAGTGAAGAATGTCTAGCAAAAAGGAGGAAGGTTTTTTTATTCTTGCGCTAACAGAAGTGATTCTCATTCCATGTTCCCTCTTCAGCTGGCTGTGCAACCACCACCACCAACAAAAACACCCACCACCATTGACACCCTAATGCCACCAATGCTCGAAACAGCAGTTTAGAGGCCGAGCCAAGAGTCTTTCTTAGCTCCAACAGCCAAACACGAACTGAGCTATTAAAAGGGGCCATCATGTAAATCACACAATAGATGACATCTACAAATTAGACAAAGTACTTTGTTAAATTACATATGAAACCATTTTTTGTAGAGGGTTAACCCAAACCTGATTCACTTGTTTGAGATCCAACACGTTGCCTAGGATCAAACAATGTTGGCCCTGTTTGGAAGCTGGGATTTCAGCCCTGCAACCAGCATGTTAGTAGTCGGACCATATGCAGTTCCGCTACTAGAATTAAAGTAAATGGAACGCTTTGTGCATTGCTGTCTTTTGAGAGCTAAATTTGTAAACTGTTCAATATGTTCAATTAAATTATTTAAAATTATACAAATTACAAGATAAATTTACCTGGCACTAACTACGAATTATTTCTCCATACAAATTAGGTAGACTAAGTATTTTAATTCACATAAGATTATCTCCAAACTTAGTAATAAACACAACAGTAAAGAATATAGAACTCTCCCCACCTGCGTTCAGAATAAATTACCAGAGTTCTTGGATAAACGTATCAGTTCCATAGTCTGACAAATGCACCCCATCCTGGTGGTACATTGCTTCTCTGGAAATCATCCGGTGCTGGAGGTAGCGCAGGCGGCCCTTCACTGAGCACAGCTTGCTAGTTCGCCGTTCAATCGCCTCACCGAGACGTTCAAAGATCTAGGGCCCCATGCCCTGCGTGATATCATGCCAGACCAGACTAGTTTCGTTGATGGGAACACATGTCCCAGCCAGGCAAACTCTGCTAGTAGGGCTTCCTTGACAGCCAAGCGCCCCCCTGTCAACCATGTCGTTGCCTCCCAAATGCAAAATAATCCAATCCAGGGATTTGTGCTCTCGTGCCCTGAGCTCCTCGACGATCCGCCTCAAGTGTCGGATCCGCATCCCTCCAACGCCATGTCATACGAATTCGGTCTCGCCCAATGCGGCCGGTTTCACCACCTCTCTTCGCTGCAAGCGCACCGCCGCGCGACGCACGAAAGAGTGCCCGATTACCCATACCACGGAAGCGGGCATACTAATCAAAAGAGAGAGAGATGGAACTGTTAGACACTGCACACATATGCATCACAATAATTCAGGTCTTACATATCGTTTGTAGCAATCAGAGGTCCAGCGACCTACACCTTTCACCATGATGGGGGGCAGACCCGCCCCTGCCGCTAAAGTTGCGGCGCCAATCCTAAAGGAATGAGAAGAATAGCCCGCTGCTACTAGTCCCAGGTTCCCCAGGGCCAACCCAAAGACTGCCTTAAACTGGTATTGCGACAGGCAATCCCCGTTTTCGTGTACGAAAAGGGCCGACCCCCCGCCTGCTGGGCGTCGGGCCAGGTACGCCTGCATACGGGATACAAGGCAGGCAGCTATCCCCGGGGCAGGCCGCAACTGGATGTTGACCCCCTTTCCTGTTTGGTCTGTTTTGGATCGTCTCAACCGCACTACTAGACCCCCCGGGGAAATGGAGATATCTTTGAGCTGCAGGCCCCCCCCCGTGGTCTACTCTGGAAGCCCCCACAATCTCACCCAGGCGGAACGCCCCGTAAAAGGCCCGGCAGAAGGCCGCCCCCAGCATGATTCCCTCGAATGGTGACTGGCAAATAACAGGCAGTACCCCCAAAATATCAATCAAGGTCGGGAGATCCAAAGGCCTACGACAGTCCCGCCGTGTCCCATCTAATCGGGCCCATCCCGCTAAGGCCTTCCTGATCAAGAATGAAGTCCCAGGATCCCGCTCCCCCGCCAGTTTAGCAAAGAAGCCTATCGCCGCCAAGGAGGACCTAGCATAGGACACTGTTTTGCCCTGATCCCGCAGGACCTGTAAAAAGGTGTACATCGTTTCAGTCGAGAAGACCCTCCCCGCACCCAACTGTTCAACAAATGATTTGTAAACATTAAACTGCGACTGATAGGCGCGTTTGGTGCGATCACTCAGGGCGGCACCTACCAGACCCGCTAAAGCGGGGCTCCAATTTTCCACAGTGACGTAGGGAACGTCGTCATGCGCTCTTCCGCCTGCGGGTGGACCCTCCGGAAGTCCTGCAACTTGGAACGAGACAAAGCGTCAGCAGCATGGTTATCAACACCAGGTATATGTGCAGCCTTAAAAGTCAAATTCAATTTCAAGCATGCCAGCACCAACAACTTCAGCAACCTCAGCACGTGTGGGCAAGTCGCTCCTTGCCGATTGATAACCTGAACCACTGCCATGTTATCTGACCAGAAGGTCACGACCCTGTCCCTGAAGCGCTCTGCCCACACCGTAACTGCCACCCAGATGGGAAAGAGCTCTAAAAAGGCTAAATTCCTAGTCAAGCCTGCTACGTGCCACTCCGCTGGCCAGACCGCCCCACACCAGGCAGGGCCCAAGATTGCCCCAAAACCAATACAACCAGCTGAATCGGTGTATAATCCTAGCTCTTTACTGGACACCGGCGGCGCGGGCCACACTACCCGCCCGTTGAAATCTGCCAGGAAATCCCGCCACACCTTGAGGTCCTCCTTCACCCCTGCTTTTAACCTCACCCGGTGATGCTTCTGGGTAAGACCCACCATCGCGTTGGCTATAGACCTCGAGAAAGGGCGTCCCATGGGAATGATCCGCAAAGCAAAGTTTAGCTGCCCCACAAGCACTTGTAACTGGTGCAACGTCACCTTTGGACATGCCAATGCTACCTCAATGGCTAGGGAAAAAGCCATTAATTTATCCATCGGCAATCTACATTCCCCCGCTACTGTGTCAATTTCAATGCCCAGAAAGGACATGCACGTGTCAGGGCCGACTGTCTTGCTCGGTGCCAGCGGCACCCCAAATTCCTTTAACATCGCCACCAGCTGGCTTAGGGCCAATGCGCAGGCATCCGACGATGCGGGACCCATTACCATGAAATCGTCTAAGTAATGCACCACATCCGTACATCCTGACTTTTGCGAAAACACCCATTGCAGCATGGAGCTAAAGGTCTCAAAGTATTTGCAGGAGACCGCACAACCCATAGGCATACATCTGTCGTAATAAAATTGCTGTTGGACCTGAAAACCTAACAAATGGTAATCCTCAGGGTGTACCGGTAACAAGCGGAATGCTGACTCAATGTCGGTTTTTGCGAGTAACGCCCCTCGGCCTAGCTCCCTCACTTTCTGAACAGCGGCATCAAAAGATGAGTACGTCACTGAGCACACCGCCGGGTCTATGGCATCGTTTACCGATGCACCTTTCAGTGCGGATAAGTTATGGATCATTCTAAACTGTCCCGGCTCCTTTTTGGAACCACTCCTAAAGGGGAGCAGACAAAGTTCTCCCAGGGAGGAGCCGGGAACGGGCCAGCTACTCGGCCTAAAGCCCGCTCTTTCTCTACCTTTGTGGCCACTACTGAGGGATGGGTTCTTGCTGAAATTTGGTTCCTACACTGAGTAATAGGAGGGACATGCGATGCTGGTATACGAAAACCGCTGGAAAAACCTTCAAACAACATCCTGGCAGCTGCCCTATCCTGATACCTGCCCAACCAAAAGATCAGTTTCTCAATGTCAACAGGAGTAGGCAGATTAGACTTGGGGAGGCTTGATATCCTTAGGGGCGTTGCCCCCCCGTTCTTTGGATTTCTTATTGCACTTTGACTCAGGATGGGACTGGTTACCGCAGTAGGCACATGCGTGCTTTACCTTGCACTGCCCAGGGGGCCATGTGCACCCTTTACCATTGAATGCCCAGCATGTACCTTTCTTCTCGCCCGGCCCTCCCTGGGAAGTCCGAAAGGGCTGCCTAGCCGGGTGTTCCCTATTGCTTACGCTCTCTAACCAAGCATTGACCTCAACCTGATCCCAACAAATGGAGGGGTTTTCTTCCTTCGCCCAGCGAAACTCCCTATCGTATGTCAGCCAGGCAGAACCGCCATGAGTGGCGTGCGCCTTTACAATCTTATCAGTATAAAACACCAGCGGAATCGCCAACTCTGGCCATTTTTCCAACAACACCGTAACATAGACGTGAAAGCCGAACAACCAATTGGTTATGGTCTCCTCTATCCTAGGTCTCCGATCTCGGAAGGAATGATCCTTCCCATCCCTGTCCTTGTAATCCTCTTCTCGCCTCTTCGGCCTGATAAGGGAGAATATATCTACGTAGGCACCTCTCCAAATCTTCTCTCGCATTTCCGTACTAACATGCGTAGCTAACATCCCTGACTGGGACAATACGTTCCCCTGACTAGTTCCCACCTCGCTGCTCCTTAGCGTAGTGTCACCAGGCTTACCTCCTGTAGGTGGCACCGCTATCGCTGTCGCGGGGGGCTGTGTTCCAATCGCTACGCTGGGCAACGCTTTGCGCGACTCGACTAAGAGCGCCAACTGCCTCTGAATATCCTTCAATGCGACCTGTTCTGTGACCTGCTGGGGAACCCACGGTGCTGCCGCCCCAGCGCTCCCTCTCTCTAATACCCTTTCCGGGGCTGATAATTGGCCCACTAGAGTGGAAACTGACGCCAGCAAGCTATCCAACGGATCGCCAGGGGCTGCCACTGCGGCCACCGGCTGCGGTGGGAGTGGTGCCGGAGGGATCGTGACTAATGGTACCGCGCCTCCCGGCGCCAACGCCCTAAGCGCCTCCCTAATCTCAGACAAAACTGACCCACTGGGTCTTCTGGTGTGACCACACCCGGCTCAGGATCAGAAGGAAAGACCCGTTCTGCATCTAAAGGAGGAGTGGGGATGGGACCTACTGATCCCTCGTCCTGTTTCCCCCCGGCAGGGCTAGGCCTATTCTTCGTCCCTTTCCCTTTTGGCTGTGCCTTGGCCTTCTTCTTTAATGGCGGACAAGCAGCCTTCGGTAGCACCCCCCTGCGTGGCCGCTCTACTACTTTGGGCTGCTCCCCCCGGGAAGAATCACTCTCGTCCCCGCTATCGGGAGTCTCCTTGCTCAACTTTTTTAGCAGCAATTTCATAATCTGCGCTAATTCAGGTTCAGAATCCTTTCGCTTTTGTCCACCCTTTTTTGGCGCCATGCTAACTATTGCGCGCTTCGCACTACCTCGCTATAGCACCTAACGCGCCCTGCGTTCCCTGTTCCCACACCCCTAAGCACCGTTCACGCCGCCTGGCAGGAGCCCGCACCACGAAGAACCCCGCACACAGCCGTAAGCCCCGTAAGGCAGCGACACTCCAATCCCTACCCTGCACCCACCGTGACTCCTCTGGGCTATTTAGGCCGAGCAGGGACTGTAGCTCGCTGCGGGAAGGAGACAGTGGCAGTGTCCCCGACCCGCTTTGCGATCTGACCTGGGCAGTAAGAGCTTGACAGCGCTTTGTTTTAAATAACATTTGTTTATTCAGGTGTTTTATTGTGATACTGTGTTCTACTGATATCGTATGCTTTTTAAAATTCAATACCCCCCTGCACCACACGCCATTACTGACTGCCGGAGCCGCCTCCCTATTACTCCTCGTGGGGGCCTGCAGGCACTTCCGGTCGGCCTGCACGAAGAGCGGTTAGCGCTCTAGTGCTTGACTTCCTCTGGGCTATTTAGCCCTCGCAGATCCACGAGCGCGCAGCGATCTCGCGCAGCCCCGCCGCGTCCGCGCTAAGGCAGCGCCAGGCGCCAGACATTCTGCTCCTTCTACCTGCTATTTACGCGGTAAGATGTGCTACTCGAAGACAGAGTTGCTGAGTCTTCCGCACCCCTCTTGTTCTTGTGCCAGGCGGAACCCAGCCCATATTCTAAATCCCCTGACACACCTCTCCCAACTCTGCTCTACTACCAAATCTAAACCTAAACCGCCTTAGGCCCTTAGGCTAGGACATCTAAATGTTAGATCAATGCAAAAACATCATCTAGAAATCCATGACCTCTTAACAGATCACTCTCTTGACGCCCTGTTCATGACCGAGACGTGGCTCCATGATGACATGGACTCGGTTTGCAATTTAGCTACTCCTACGGGATATACCACACACACTGTGAACATGAGCTCAAGAGGGGGCGGGCTAGCGCTCATAGTGAAATCTCACCTTGCTTGTCAACTAACTAAAGTAGACATTAAGGGCAGCGAAAGCGCTCGTTTCTCTATCAAAGCCAACTAGCAGTTCTGCGCAACTGGCCTCTTGATCTATAGACCCCCGGGCGCAGACGCCCCTTTCATTAACTCACTCCTACAGTATTTGGGCACTAACATCACGAAAACGGATAATTTTACGATCATAGGTGATCTCAACTTACATCTAGACAGAGACACCGAGCCCAAAGTTGCCACTTTTCTCGCGGATCTTGCTGCTTTTCAGCTTAATCAACTCGTAAGTGGTCCCACCCACAGAGCGGGACACCTCCTTGATCCCATCTTTTCTAATATTACGAGTGGATCCGCATGCCCGCCCATTCCCATGACCTGGACAGACCATCATCTAGTAATATTGGCAATTGCCTGCAATACTAGCCCTGTTCTGGTATCCACTCCGCTAGTTCAAAAACGTCCATGGAGAAAACTTCGCCTAGAAGACCTGCATAACCTCCTGGTGTTAAATCCCCCTCCCACCAATGAGGACCTTGACGTAGGGTATGACCAGTTCTGCCTCTGGATCACCCAGGCACTAAACACCATGATCCCTGCTAGATGGATCAAGACCCGCACCCATACGGCTAGTCCCTGGTACAATTCTGAACTAGCCACTTTGAAAAAGGAATGCAAAAAGGCGGAGAGGGGTTGGAGAAAAAATTACGATGCTAACCTCAAACAGAATTATGCCTTACTCCAGAAAACCTATCACCGAAAGGTGTGTAGAACAAGAGCGGCATACTATGCCGATGAAATCAACAGTAGTTCTAACACCTCTAAATCTGTCTTTAAAATCTTGAAAGACCTTACTGCGAAAAAAACTGTTAACACTGCCTCTACCTCCCCGGACCTCTGCAACAATATGGCTAATTTTTTCACGAATAAGATTAAGAAAATTTATGACACCTTCCCAAACCGTTTGCAGCTTTCAGTTACTCTGGACCCCACCAGACCCTCTCTCTCCTCCCTTCCTACACTTGAGCGAGAGAGTTTTCAAAAAATCTGCAGAAAAATCAAATCGGGTTCCCCGGCGGATCCCTTAAAACCAGAGACTTTCTGTGAAGCCCACGCACTTATCACAGAACATATACGAGACATTATTAACCTGTCTCTCTCTACCGCCAGAATTCCTTCCAAATGGAAGCAGGCATGGGTATCCCCCATCTTAAAAAAACCCACTTTAGACCCCACGCTTCCTGAAAATGTTAGGCCCATCTCCCTGCTTCCCTGGCCAGCCAAAATCATCGAGGCGCATGTTAAAAACATTCTGACCAACTTCCTCCTTACCAACAACATTCTGGATGACTCCCAACACGGGTTTAGAGCTGGTCACAGCACCGAGACAGCCTTGCTCAGTGTTACAGAGGACCTCCGTACCATCCTTGACACCGGCGGAACGGCAGCACTGGTCCTGTTGGACCTCAGTGCTGCCTTCGATACGGTGTCGCACGAGGTCCTTCTGATGAGACTGGAGGAAATTGGAATCACAGGGACAGCCCTAGGATGGTTTAGAGACTTTCTTTCTAACAGGTCTTTCAGAGTCTCCACCCCCCCTTACATCTCTAAGGAGCATAACATCGGACAGGGAGTGCCGCAAGGTTCTTCCCTGAGCCCCACCCTGTTCAATGTCTATGTCCGCCCTCTCGCAGAGGTGGCCAGAAGGAGCGGACTAGCATTGGTGTCCTACGCTGACGACACCCAGTTGGTGGTGGCTCTTAACAACAACAGTGGTCTGGAGGCTCATCACTTCAAACAGACACTTACCGACATCACCAACTGGATGATGGCTAATTTCCTCCAACTTAACGCGGGGAAAACAGAGATACTGCTCCTGGGGAAAAACACCGCGTCCTGGGGAGATAGCTGGTGGCCTGATGTCTTGGGCCAACCTCCTAAGCCAAAGGAATGCGTTAAAAATCTGGGAGTCTGGGTGGACTCGGCACTGAAGTTCACTCACCATACTAAAAAGGTGGCTGCCACCTGCTTCGGCATTTTACGTAACCTCAGACCTATTTTGAGGTTCTTCGACTGCCGCACTCGCCAGTTAATTGTTCAGGCGACCATCTTTTCAAGACTGGACTACGCCAGTTCTCTATTACTGGGGGCGAACCTTGCCGAAACCACCAGACTGCAGAGAGTTCAGAATGCGGCTGCCAGGGCGCTGGTAGGTCTCCCTCGCCACTCCTCGGTGGCCGGAGTCTTGAAAAACTGCACTGGCTCCCGGTGGGTAAAAGGATCCAGTTTAAGGCATTGTGTCTAGCCTTTAAAATCCTTAAAACCGCCTCTCCCCCTATGCTGTGCCCCCTCCTATCGAAGTACATTCCTGGGAGGTCGCTTCGCTCAGAGGGACAACATCTCGCGATCATCCCTCGCACCAGACTGGCCAGAGTAGGCGGCCGATCCTTTAGCTTTCTAGCTGCCAAGCTATGAAACAGTCTTCCGGAATCTATCCGTGGCATGCAGGACCTTCTGGCCTTCAGAAAGGCCATCAAAACTCATCTCTTTCCATAACTGCTTCCATTCTTCTGCGCCTTTAACTCTCTGCAAGTAGTCTTTTCGCAGCGCCGGGACGCCTCTTGGCTGGGGCAGCCGTGCGCTATAGAAATCATTATAACATAACATAACATAACTCACGGCTGCCCACGAGGCCCCCGAGGCACTCGACCCCTTACCTGGCTACACGAACGATGCTCAGTGCTTCTGCTTCTAGAACTTCGGAAAGCCGGCCTGGATCTCGAGAATGGCCAGGAGCCGGCGTGAGCAGTCAGGTATCCAGAAGTGATAGCGGGAACAGAGACCCCAGTCACAGGGAGTTGACCCTAAATAGGCCCAGAGTCTCCACCCCCTGACCCTCAGGTCACGCGATATTGCCAGAGCGGAAATGGGTCGGCCGGACGCCGATTGGGCCGTCCGCCCGACCAACCACCAGAGACCAGGAGCGGGCGGGGTCCGGAGAGGCCGGGTCCTAAGTGCGCGCGTCGTGATTCTCCACGCTTGTCAAAGTAAATGGAACGCTTTGTGCATTGCTGTCTTTTGAGAGCTAAATTTGTAAACTGTTCAATATGTTCAATTAAATTATTTAAAATTATACAAATTACAAGATAAATTTACCTGGCACTAACTACGAATTCTTTCTCCATACAAATTAGGTAGACTAAGTATTTTAATTCACATAAGATTATCTCCAAACTTAGGGGCCGATTATGATTGCGGAATTTCCGCATCCTCTGGGCTGGCAAAAGCCACCGCCGGCCCAGAGGATGCGGAAAAACCGCAGCGGACCCACCAAAGACCCACCGCCACATTAGGATGGCTGGTGGGTCCTGGTTTCCGTCCGCAGCTTTTCCGCCGCGGTTGGCTTACAACCGCGGCGGAAAAGCTCTAATATGGTGGCGGTGTCTCTCAGACACCGTCCACCATATTAGGATGGGCTTCCAAAGATGCTTTTCCGCGGCGGGTTTTCCGCCGAGGAAAAGCATGTGTATCTTCACTGTGGGGGCCCGTTGCGGGCCCCCTAGGTGAAGGGGGGGTGGGGGTGCACATGGGGGGTACCTATGGTACCCCCCTGCATTTGTATACAGAAATCGGCAGGCACCGCGCGGTGCCTGCCGCTTTCTGCATACAAATGCATTGTATGCATTTTTAACATTGCGGCGGGTGCCGCTTGAAGCTGCACCCGCCGCAATGTTAAAGATATAGGATGTGACCGCCACCCTGGCGGTCACATCCTAATCAGCACAGAGGGAACGCCGCTGCCCATGCGGACGTTCCCTCATACTCTGGGGTCGCGGACGGACTCAAGTCCGTCCGCGATCCTAATGACCCCTTTAGTAATAAACACAACAGTAAAGAATATAGAACTAAATATAGTAGAGAGAAACCACTATAGTAAAGTACATGGGATTAAAATAAGCGTTACTAATGCTAATAGGTCTCGCATTTGGTATCAATTGTCTTTGGCAATTGTTTTTAGTCCTGAGGCTGTGCTGCATGGTTAAACAATCGACGTGGCCAGCGACACCATTTTTTAGGCACGTTGCCCATGCATGCACTGGACTACAAAATAACTCAGCAGCTTTCGATTTTCTTTGTAGTTCATCGGTAATAAAAAGGAAAACAGGCACAAAAGCATTTTTTTTTCAAAAGTAGGTAGGAGAAGCAACAAAGGAGGCAGCAACAGAGGGGCGAGGAGAAGGAAGAAACATGAGCGTGGAGTGAGGGGTGGAAGAAACACTGGGGCGTGGATGGGGAAAGCGACATATAGGGCCCGGGTGGGGAAGCAACACTAGGGCAAGGATGGGGGGAGGGAAAAACACCGAGAGCAGAGTGGAACGCTCAGGGGAGCAAACGGGTGAAAGAGACCAACGTGTAGGGGGCAGTGGAGAAGCACATGGGCAAGAAACCAACAGGGACATTTACAAGGGTAAGTGCAACATTGAGGGGGGTGGTAGCAAACCATCAACCACATATAGCAACAAGTGCAGGAGGAGAGAAGTACACGAGGGAGACAGCTGGAAAGCACATGCACTTTCTATAGCGTTCTTAACCCAACTGAAAAAAAATAGTGCTTGAAAAACAAGCAGAGAAAGCATAGAATCCAGCCAATCAAAAGAGACTGTAAAGCAGCTATGCTCCAAGGGATTGACAAACACAAGACTGACAGGCTGAGGCATGGCTAAGAATCCGGCAAATGACAGTGACAGGAAAGCCAACCAATGGTTAGCAATGGGCTGGCTCCAAGCCCCTGTAGGTTCTTGGTAAGCCCTCAGTATGTCTCACAACAGATAGTGCAGGTTCTGTCTAGGAGGTGAAACCGAAAAATGTCTCGAAGCAAATAACTCTCTTTATGTCAATGTAATAGGCTTTCCTGACCTATAAATGTGTCGAAGCAGATCACTCTCTTTATGTCAAGGTAAATGGCTTTCCTGATCTATCACAATCAATAATTTCAGAAGATTCCCTACACCTTTGCAGGGTAATAAACAAAATCATTTTTTTAAGTGAAACCCTGCACAGGCTGTCTTTGCTCTGATTATAATAAACTAGAAGAAGAAGACACAAGCTAAAGGAATTCGGCATGGAGTGTGATGTCGGGTCACTATATGGTTACATTTCGCTAGAGATGTTTAACTTTTCTCTGCCTATCTTTAAAACTGAAATCCAGCCCCCTACTCTATGTCTGTGCTTCTGCATCTCTGACTACTTCATTCCCTTCAATGCTCTGAATAGAATCAACAGCACTACCATGCCCAAGACCACCATCAACATCTACATTGGCTGACACCATCTCCACTACTGTCAACACTAATACCACCACTACCCACAACACTGATTATTAAAATCACCGCCAATTGCATTCTCATAAACAAAGTAAGAAATAACACCCACCACAATTTTTTCCATCAACATCAATTACACAGCCCGCAATCAGTATGACCAATTACATTTCTACCTACCGCAATGATACTCCCACCAATGTTTTTATTTATTTTATTTATTTTTTAATTTAGCTACCAAAAAGGTTTCCCGGCGACGCTTGACAGAAAAAGAGGAAAGAGTTAGAAAAACGACCAAGTTATTAAAAGTTTGCCTGCAAATTATTGGTTAAACAACCAGGTTTTTAAATGTTTGCGAAAATTGCTGAAGATAGTTTCGTTCCTGAGGAGTGGAGGAAGGGAATTTCACAGACACTCTGATCTTAGGAACTGAGAACTTAGCCTGGGTGGAAGAGCGAAGAGAGCGCGGTGGTGTATAAGGGTGGACAATGGCCTTTAGGTATTGAGGGGTGTTACCGGACTTCACTTTAAACATATAGCTCAGGGCTTTGAACTTCACACGGTTTTCAACCCTGAACCAATGAAGATCACGACGAGAGCTAGAAACAGTGGCAATTCTAGGAATCTGACAGAGCAACCTGGCCGCCGCATTCTGCACCAATTGTAGTCTGCGTATCACATCCTTATTGGCGCCTAAGTACAGGATGTTGCCGTAGTCCATTCTAGACGTGAAAAGAGCTTGGACTACAGTTCTTTGAGTGGAACTAGGCAACATTCAAAGGATCTTTCTAAGCCATTTAAGGATGGTGAAGCAGGTAGGTGCCACATTTATTGCTTGCTGCTTCGTTGATAGTTGGTCATCCATGATAATCCCCAGATTGCGAACTTGAGCAGTGGGTTGAGGGAGAATTCCCATTTCAGGCGGCCAGTGCTGAGGGCCCCAAAGGTCCTTGTTCTTTCCCAGAATAAGTACCTCAGTTTTTTCGCCATTAAGTTTTAGCGAATTGGCTTCCATCCATCCAGCAATTTTCCTCAGACCCATCTGAAGAGATGATGTCTTGGAGGACCTATCCGCCGATTAAGAAAAAATTATCTGGGTATCGTCGGCATAGGAACAGATTGACAACCCCGCTTCTTCAGCAATAGTTGACAAAGGTTTAACATAAATATTAAACAATAGTGGGCTCAAAATGGAGACTTGCGGAACTCCATAAGGTGAAAAAAGAGTTTTGGAAACAGCCTCAGAAGAAAAATCCTGGAACGTACAGTTAGCCAAAAAGTCGCCAAGCCAATTAATGGCTGGGCCAACAACACCCAATGATCGCAGAGCTTTCAGTAACACGGAATGCGACACCGGGTCAAAGGCGGCGCTTAAATCAAGCAATATAAGCGCCGCAGTATCCCTAGCATCCAGATGACCACTTAACATCTAGTGACTCCTAGGAGAACGGTTTCAGTTGAAAAGTCGTCCCAGAAGCCTGACTGCGATGAGTGCAGAAATTTTTGAGAAGCAACAGATTTGATGAATTGAGTGTTAATATGTTTTTCTAAAATTTTAGAAAACACTGAAAGCAATGATATCGGAAGGAAGTTGGACAATAGCGCCGGATCATCGTTTGCTTTTTTCAAAAGCGGGAGGACCATAGCATGCTTCCACTCCGCAGGAATAATAGATTCACAGATGGAAGCATTATGTAGCTCCATGATAACTTTCAAAACAGATGAACCCAGTTTCTGCATTATCATAACAGGAAGTTGGTCTCCGGGCGAGCCAGATTTAAGGCTGTTTACAATGTGCTTGAAAGAGGTGACATCTAATAGTGCCCAATTTTCAAGTTTAGAACCAGATTCCACAAACTCACCATCCAACTGTTCAGCTGTGCTTGATGTTATAAGAGTTTTAATGGCTGGCTGTAGAATATTGGCCTGTTTAACATTCAGAGCAGAGTACATTTTTTCCACTTTTCCAGGAAAGAATTCTGCCAGATCCTCACATTGTACTTCAGTAAGTGTGTGTGTGAGGGGGTGGGGGGAGTGGATAGATTGCCTGCACCAGATACATTTTTTACTACTTTGAACAGGGTCGTAGGGCTGTTCTATGCATTATGTATAGTGGTATTCACGTATTCAGCTCTGGCTGTGTTACAGGAAGAGTGGTAGGCTCTTATAGCTATTTTATAAGCAAGTTTAGGTTCAATTAAATAATCTTTCTTCGAGCGTCTTTCGAGCGTTGCACATTTACTTTTTTCCCGCTTTATCTTCTCCGAGTACCAGGGAGCAGGAGGGCGATGATTATTCAACTTCTTTGTAGAAAGAGGAAGACATATGTCAATAGATTTTTCAAGCCAACAGCGAACATTTTCTATGTCAGCTAAAGAGACCTGGTTAGTGTCAGGAGCATTATTGGATAGAGACTGGCTAAAAGCTTTAATATTCAGCTTCCCCCAGTTTCTACATTTAACTTTACAACCCATGATGAGTATGGATGGAATAGACGAAACTTGCTTTATACTGAAGCTAGTTAGATAGTGGTCTGACCACGTCACAGGAAGAGCTGGGGAGCAATCAATCTTTAAAAGATTGGAAAAAATAGGATCCAGTAAGGGCCCAGCCAGGTGGGTGGCACAGCAATCATGAAGTAAAATATTCATGGCAGCTAAATCTGAGATCAAAGTGGTGCCAATCCCGCAAGTCGGGTCATCAAAGGGAAGATTTAGATCGCCCAAGATGGTAAAATTTGCAGTATATAAAAAGTAAGGAGCAACCAAGTCAGGAAGTGCAGCAGCCCAAGGGCCAGCAGGCCCAGGGGGATGATAAAACAAAAACCCTGAAAAAGTAAACTGGGGACTTAAGGTCAATTTAAATAAGGCAGCTTCACAGCCTGTAAAAGTTAAATCTGCGAATTTGCATGTGTATAGATTTTTATAAATAATCGCAATTCCACCACCTAATTTGTCTTTCTTGTCCTTCCTCATTATTATATAGTTAGCAGGCAGAGCAGTAGCTACGTCAGGGCCGGAGCTGTCATGTAGCCAGGCCTCCGAAAGGAACATGGCATCCGGCTGCTCAAAGAGCAATTAATCAAAGATGTCCGCCTCGTGCTTAGGAAGCGAGCGGCAATTAATGTTCAAAAAAGTAAAAGCTTGCGTACCTACTTTAGCGGCTATACCAGAGGTATTACTTAGTGTCTTAGGTGTGGGCAAAGTAGGGGTAGAAACAGCCTTGGTGTTATCATTATGCGTATTTACGGCATACTGACAATAGATGCAGCTAGAACCGGTAATTTCCGGGTGAAGTAGCACACATTCAGGCAGTTGTAGAGGGCGCAAAGCTAGTAGCTGATCATGTGAATATTTAATGGGGTTTTTGCTAATTTAGGCAGAACTCCTAGCCTCTAGACCCGGCCAGACACGGACACGTGCAGACGGGCTTGCCTTAAGCGCACCACGGGGGCGCCTGCTGCACGTCCGATCTATGGCCATTAAGTAGTGTTGGGGGCAGATGGCGTGCAGTGACTAGAGCGCTGATTGCAAACAGCGCATGGCCCAGGCAAAATGGCCGCCTGGCGCCAAGCATGCAGTAGTAAAAAGAGGGGAAAATGGGGTTTAACACACTCCGATACAATAACAAATCAAATTAGCAGCAGAGGAGGTTAAAAAGCATTTAAAACAGTTCCCCTAATATTTCCCACAGTATTTCAGGATAAACAAGCTAAGTCGCTCGAAAGTGAACTGTCAAGCGCTGCACGCCGATCTCAGCCGGTTAAGTAGTGTTGTGGGTGGACAGCGTGCAGTGACTAGAGCGCTGATTGCAAACAGCGCGTGGCCCAGGCAAAATGGCTGCCTGGCGCCAAGCATGCAGTAGTAAAAAGAAGGAAAAAATGGAGTTTAACACACTCCGATACAATAGCAAAGCAAATTAATAGCAGAAGATGTTAAAAAGCATTTAAAACAGTTCCCCCACTATTTTCCACAGTATTTCAGGATAAACAAGCTAAGTCGCTCGAAAGTGACCTGTCAAGCGCTGCACGCCGATCTTAGCACATTAAGTAGTGTTGTGGGCGGATGGCGTGCAGTGAATAGAGTGCTGACTGCAAATAGCAGGTGGCCCAGGCAAAACGGCTGCCTGGCGCCAAGCATGAAGTAGTAAAAAGAGGGGAAAATGGAGTTTAACACACTCCGATACAATAACAAAGCAAATTAGCAGCAGAGGAGGTTAAAAAGCCTTTAAAACAGTTCCCCTAATATTTCCCACAGTATTTCAGGATAAACAAGCTAAGTCACTAAAAAGTGACCTGTCAAGCGCTGCACGCCGATCTCATCACATTAAGTAGTGTTGTGGGCGGATGGCGTGCAGTGATTAGAGCGCTGACTGCAAACAGCGCGTGGCCCAGGCAAAATGGCCACCTGGTGCCAAGCATGCGCAGTAAAAAGAGGGAAAAAATGGAGTTAACACACTCCGATACAAAAATAAAGCAAATTAGCAGCAGAAGAGGTTAAAAAGCATTTAAAATAGTTCCCCCAATATTTCCCACAGTATTTCAGGATAAACAAGCTAAGTCGCTAGAACGTGACCTGTCAAGTGCTGCACGCCGATCTCAGCCCGTTAAATAGTGTTGTGGGCGGACAGCTTGCAGTGACTAGAGAGCTGATTGCAAACAGCGCCTGGCCCAGGCAAAATGGACGCCTGGCACCAAGCCTGCAGTAGTAAAAAGAGGGGAAAAATGGAATTTAACACAATCCGATACAATAACAAAGCAAATTAGCAGCATAGGAGTTAAGAAGCATTTAAAACAGTTCCCCCAATATTTCCCATAGTATTTCAGGATAACCAAGCTAAGTCGCTAAAAAGTGATCTGTCAAGCAATGCACTCCGATCTCAGCCTGTTAAGTAGTGTTGTGGGTGGACGGCGTGCAGTGACCAGAGCGCTGACTGCAAACAGCACGTGGCCCAGGCAAAATGGCCGCCTGGCGCCAAGCACGCAGTAGTAAAAAGAGGTGAAAATGGAGTTTAACACACCCTGATACAATAACAAAGCAAATTAGCAGCAAAATAGGTTAAAAAGCATTTAAAACAGTTCCCCCAATATTTCCCACAGTATTTCAGGATAACCAAGCTAAGTCGCTAGAAAGTGACACCAATACTACTCACTAAAAGCACCAATTACAACACCATAATCAACACTTCCCAACATCATAAACAAAGGAGCCAACATCTCACAGTGACGGACAAAAGGAGATGAAAATCCCTCCAAATATAATTTCTAACCCACATTGTGAGGAGGCTGAGCACAGCTGGTGTCCATCGGGGTGTCGTAGCCTCCCCAGGACATGAGGGGCAGCCTTTGTTTTCAGAGTGGCTCACAGGCAGTGCCCTGCACAAAGCCCCACCCCTTTCAATGACCACACCCTCTCAGAAGCATTCTGTTGGCTAGGGAGGTAACGGGCTCAAGGCCACCTCTCACACTGTAAGTTTTTTTGAAGGTCTGTCAGTAGTCTCATGTCACTGTGAGGTTCCGCCTCATGGTGCCTTATCACTTTTACCTTTGTCTGTACCGTTCCTTATCAGTTGACCCCCTCCCGTCCCAGCGGTGCCTTGTCAGCGTATGCTACAGTTTTGAAGTTCTGTCAGTGTTTGCTTCCCCCATGGAACAGCCCTGCAGTAGTTTCAATGTGTACTACTTTCCTGCAGTGCTGTATCAACAAGAACTTTCCCCTTACATTGCCCAGTCAGTGTGAACATCATCCATTGTGAACTTCTTCGAAGTGCTTTTCTTTGAAGTGCTTTTCGTGAGAAAGCTCTCCTTGCAGTGCCATATCAGTATTACATGCTTCTATTCTGAATAGTGTTCTTTCATTGTGCGATCCCTCTTTGCAGTTCTCCGTTAGTGTGAGCTCCCTCCTAGCATTGCAGCGACCTGTCATTATGACCTCCCTCCTTACAGTCACCCATCATGGTGACCTCCCTCCTTGCAGTGTCTCATCACTGTGAGCTCCTTCCTTCATTGCATTGTCAAAGTGACCTCCCTCCTTGCACTGCGCATCACTGCGAGCTTCTTCCTTACTCTGCATTGTCACCGTGACCTCCCTCCTTGCAGTGTCCCATCACAGTGAGCTTCTTCCTTACACTGCGTTGTCACAATGACCTCCCTCCTTGCAGTATCCCATCACTGTGAGCTGCTTCCTTATATTGCTTTGTCAGCGTGACCTCCCTCGTTGCACTGCGCATCACTGTGAGCTGCTTCCTTATATTGCTTTGTCAGCGTGACCTCCCTCCTTGCACTGCACATCACTGTGAGCTTCTTCCTTACATTGCGTTGTCGGCGTGACCTCCATCCTTGCACTGCGCATCACTGCGAGCTTCTTCCTTACGCTGCATTGTCACCGTGACCTCCCTCCTTGCAGTGTCCCATCACAGTGAGCTTCTTCCTTACACTGTGTTGTCAGCATGACCTCCCTCCTTGCAGTGTCCCATCACTGTGAGCTGCTTCCTTATATTGCTTTGTCAGCGTGACCTCCCTGGTTGCATTGCGCATCACTGTGAGCTGCTTCCTTATATTGCTTTGCCAGTGTGACCTCCCTCCTTGCACTGCACATCACTGTGAGCTTCTTCCTTACATTGCGTTGTCAGCGTGACCTCCATCCTTGCACTGCGCATCACTGTGAGCTTCTTCCTTACATTGCCTTGTCACCTTGACCTCCCTCCTTGCACTGGGCATCACTGTGAGCTTCTTCGTTGCATTGTGTTGTCAGCGTGACCTCCCTCCTTACACTGCGCATCACTGTGAGCTTCTTCCTTACATTGCGTTCTCAACATGACCTCCCTCCTGCCACTGCGCATCATTGTGAGATTGCTCCTTACATTGCGTTGTCAGCATGACCTCCCTCCTTGCACTGCGCATCACTGTGAGCTTCTTCCTTACATGCGTTGTCAACATGACCTCCCTCCTTGCATTGCGCATCACTGTGAGATTCTTCCTTACATGGCGTTATCAGCGTGACCTCCCTCCTTGCACTGCGCATCACTGTGAGCTTCTTCCTTACACTGCGTTGTCAGCATGACCTCCCTCCTTGAACTGCACATCACTGTGAGCTGCTTCCTTACACTACATTGTCAACTTGACCTCCCTCCTTGCAGTGTCCCATCACTGCGAGCTTCTTCCTTACATTGAATTGTCAAAGTGACCTCCCTCCTTGCACTGCGCATCACTGTGAGCTTCTTCCTTACATTGCATTGTCAGCGTGACCTCCCTCCTTGCAGTGTCCCATCACTGTGAGCTTCTTCCTTACATTGCGTTGTCAGCGTGACCTCCCTCCTTGCACTACGCATCACTGTGAGATTCTTCCTTACATTGCGTTGTCAACGTGATCTCCCTCCTTGCAATGTGCTTCACTGTGAGCTTCTTCCTTACATTGCGTTGTCAGCGTGACCTCCCACCTTGCACTGCGCATCACTGTGAGCTTCTTCCTTACACTGCATTGTCATTGTGACCTCCCTCCTTGCACTGCATATCACTGTGAGATTCTTCCTTACATTGCGTTGTCAGCGTGACCTCCCTCCTTGCACTGCGCATCAGTGTGAGCTTCTTCCTTACATTGTGTTGTCAGCGTGACCTCCCTCCTTGCAAGCGCATCACTGTGAGATTCTTCCTTACATTGCGTTGTCATAATGACCTCCCTCCTTGCAATGTGCTTCACTGTGAGCTTCTTCCTTACATTGCGTTGTCAGCGTGACCTCCCACCTTGCACTGCGCATCACTGTGAGCTTCTTCCTTACACTGCATTGTCACAGTGACCTCCCTCCTTGCAGTGTCCCATCACTTTGAGCTCCTTCCTTACACTGCATTGTCAGCGTGACCTCCCTCCTTGCACTGCACATCACTGTGAGCTTCTTCCTTACACTGGATTGTCACAGTGACCTCCCTCCTTGCAGTGTCCCATCACTGTGAGCTTCTTCCTTACATATTGTGTTGTCAGCATGACCTCCCTCGTTGCACTGCGCGTCACTGTGAGCTTCTACCTTACATTGCGTTGTCATCTTAACCTCCCTCCTTGCAGTGTCCCATCACTGTGAGCTTCTTCCTTACATTGCGTTGTCAGCGTGACCACCCTCATTGCACTGCGCATCACTGTGAGCTTCTTCCTTACACTGCGCTGTCAGCGTGACCTCCCTCCTTGCACTGTGCATCACGGTGAGATTCTTTCTTACATTGCGTTGTCAGCTTGCCCTCCCTCCTTGCAATGCGCATCACTGTGAGCTTCTTCCTTACACTGCGTTGTCAGTGTGACCGCCCTCATTGCACGGCGCATCACTGTGAGCTTCTTCCTTACACTGCGCTGTCAGCGTGACTTCCCTCCTTGCACTGTTCATCACGGTGAGATTCTTTCTTACATTGCGTTGTCCGCTTGCCCTCCCTCCTTGCAATGCGCATCACTGTGAGCTTCTTCCTTACACTGCGTTGTCACCGTGACCTCCCTCCTTGCAGTGTCCCATCAGTGTGAGCTTCTTCCTTACATTGCATTGTCAGTGTGGTGTCCCTCCTTGCACTGCGCATCACTGTGGGCTTCTTCCTTACATTGCGTTGTCAACATGACCTCCCTCCTTGCACTGCGCATGACTGTGAGATTCTTCCTTACATTGCATTGTCAGCGAGAACTCCCTCATTGCACTGCACATCACTGTGAGCTTCTTCCTTACACTGCGTTGTCAGCATGACCTCCCTCCTTGCACTGCGCATCACTGTGAGCTTCTTCCTTACACTGCGTTGTCAGCGAGACCTCCCTCCTTGCACTGCGCATCACTGTGAGTTTCTTGCTTACACTGTGTTGTCAGCGAGACCTCCCTCATTGCACTGCGCATCACTGTGAGCTTCTTCCTTACACTGCGTTGTCAGCATGACCTCCCTCCTTGCACTGCGCATCACTGTGAGATTCTTCCTTACATTGCTTTGTCAGCATGACCTCCTTCCTTGCACTGCGCATCACTGTGAGCTTCTTCCTTACATTGTGTTGTCAGCGTGACCTCCCTCCTTGCAATGCGCATCACTGTGAGTTTCTTCCTTACATTGCGTTGTCAGCGTGACCTCCCTCCTTGCACTGCGCATCACTGTGAGATTCTTCCTTACATTGCGTTGTCAGCAAGACCTCCCTCTTTGCACTGCTCATCACTGTGAGCTTCTTTCTTACACTGTGTTGTCAGCGTGACCTCCCTCATTGCACTGCGCATCACTGTGAGCTACTTCCTTACACTGCATTGTCAGCGTGACCTTCCTCTTGGCACTGCGCATCACTGTGAGCTTCTTCCTTACATTGTGTTGTCAGCGTGACCTCCCTCCTTGCAAGCGCATCACTGTGAGATTCTTCCTTACATTGCGTTGTCAGAATGACCTCCCTCCTTGCAATGTGCTTCACTGTGAGCTTCTTCCTTACATTGCGTTGTCAGCGTGACCTCCCACCTTGCACTGCGTATCACTGTGAGCTTCTTCCTTACACTGCATTGTCACAGTGACCTCCCTCCTTGCAGTGTCCCATCACTTTGAGCTCCTTCCTTACACTGCATTGTCAGTGTGACCTCCCTCCTTGCACTGCACATCACTGTGAGCTTCTTCCTTACACTGCATTGTCACAGTGACCTCCCTCCTTGCAGTGTCCCATCACTGTGAGCTTCTTCCTTACATTGTGTTGTCAGCGTGACCTCCCTCGTTGCACTGCGCGTCACTGTGAGCTTCTTCCTTATATTGCATTGTGAACCTGACCTCCCTCCTTGCAATGCGCATCACTGTGAGCTTCTTCCTTACATTGCGTTGTCAGCGTGCCCTCCCTCCTTGCACTGCGCATTACTGTGAGCTTCTTCCTTACATTGCGTTGTCAGCGTGCCCTCCCTCCTTGCACTGCGCATCACTGTGAGCTTCTTCCTTACATTGCGTTGTCAGTGTGACCTCCCTCCTTGCACTGCGCATTACTGTGACCTTCTTTCTTACATTGTGTTGTCAGCGTGACCTCCCTCCTTGCAAGCGCATCACTGTGAGCTTCTTCCTTACATTGCGTTGTCAGTGTGACCTCCCTCCTTGCACTGCGCATTACTGTGACCTTCTTCCTTACATTGTGTTGTCAGTATAACCTCCCTCCTTTCAATGTGCTTCACTGTGAGCTTCTTCCTTACATTGCGTTGTCAGCGTGACCTCCCACCTTGCACTGCGCATCACTGTGAGCTTCTTCCTTACACTGCATTGTCACAGTGACCTCCCTCCTTGCAGTGTCCCATCACTTTTAGCTCCTTCCTTACACTGCATTGTCAGTGTGACCTCCCTCCTTGCACTGCACATCACTGTGAGCTTCTTCCTTACACTGCATTGTCACACTGACCTCCCTCCTTGCAATGCGCATCACTGTGAGCTTCTTCCTTTCATTGCGTTGTCAGCGTGCCCTCCCTCCTTGCACTGCGCATCACTGTGAGCTTCTTCCTTACATTGCGTTGTCAGTGTGACCTCCCTCCTTGCACTGCGCATTACTGTGAGCTTCTTCCTTACACTGCGTTGTCAGTGTGACCGCTCTCATTGCATTGCGCATCACTGTGAGCTTCTTCCTTACACTGCGCTGTCAGCGTGACCTTCCTCCTTGCACTGCGCATCATGGTGAGATTCTTCCTTACATTGCGTTGTCACTGTGACCTCCCTCCTTGCAGTGTCCCATCAGTGTGAGCTTCTTCCTTACATTGCATTGTCAGCGTAATGTCCCTCCCTGCACTGCGCATCACTTTGAGCTTCTTCCTTACATTGCGTTGTCAACATGACCTCCCTCCTTGCACTGCGCATGACTGTGAGATTCTTCCTTACATTGCGTTGTCAGCGAGACCTCCCTCATTGCACTGCGCATCACTGTGAGCTTCTTCCTTACACTGCGTTGTCAGCATGACCTCCCTCCTTGCACTGCGCATCACTGTGAGCTTCTTCCTTACACTGCGTTGTCAGCATGACCTCCCTCCTTGCACTGCGCATCACTGTGAGCTTCTTCCTTGCACTGCGTTGTCAGCATGACCTCCCTCCTTGCACTGCGCATGACTGTGAGATTCTTCCTTACATTGCGTTGTCAGCTTGTTCTCCCTCCTTGCAATGCGCATCACTGTGAGCTTCTTCCTTACACTGCGTTGTCAGTGTGACCTCCCTCATTGCACTGCGCATCACTGTGAGCTTCTTCCTTACACTGCGTTGTCAGCATGACCTCCCTCCTTGCACTGCACATCACTGTGAGCTTCTTCCTTACACTGCGTTGTCAGCATGACCTCCCTCCTTGCACTGCGCATCACTGTGAGCTTCTTCCTTACACTGCGTTGTCAGCATGACCTCCCTCCTTGCACTGCGCATGACTGTGAGATTCTTCCTTACATTGCGTTGTCAGCTTGCCCTCCCTCCTTGCAATGCGCATCACTGTGAGCTTCTTCCTTACACTGCGTTGTCAGTGTGACCGCCCTCATTGCACTGCGCATCACTGTGAGCTTCTTCCTTACACTGCGCTGTCAGCGTGACCTCCCTCCTTGCACTGTGCATCACGGTGAGATTCTTTCTTACATTGCGTTGTCAGCTTGCCCTCCCTCCTTGCAATGCGCATCACTGTGAGCTTCTTCCTTACACTGCGTTGTCACCGTGACCTCCCTCCTTGCAGTGTCCCATCAGTGTGAGCTTCTTCCTTACATTGCATTGTCAGTGTGGTGTGCCTCCTTGCACTGCGCATCACTGTGGGCTTCTTCCTTACATTGCGTTGTCAACATGACCTCCCTCCTTGCACTGCGCATGACTGTGAGATTCTTCCTTACATTGCATTGTCAGCGAGAACTCCCTCATTGCACTGCACATCACTGTGAGCTTCTTCCTTACAGTGCGTTGTCAGCATGACCTCCCTCCTTGCACTGCACATCACTGTGAGCTTCTTCCTTACACTGCGTTGTCAGCGAGACCTCCCTCCTTGCACTGCGCATCACTGTGAGTTTCTTGCTTACACTGTGTTCAGCGAGACCTCCCTCATTGCACTGCGCATCACTGTGAGCTTCTTCCTTACACTGCGTTTTCAGCATGACCTCCCTCCTTGCACTGTGCATCACTGTGAGATTCTTCCTTACATTGCTTTGTCAGCATGACCTCCTTCCTTGCACTGCGCATCACGGTGAGCTTCTTCCTTACATTGTGTTGTCAGCGTGACCTCCCTCCTTGCACTGCGCATCACTGTGAGATTCTTCCTTACATTGCGTTGTCAGCGTAACCTCCCTCCTTGCACGGCGCATCACTGTGAGATTCTTCCTTACATTGCGTTGTCAGCAAGACCTCCCTCTTTGCACTGCGCATCACTGTGAGCTTCTTTCTAACACTGTGTTGTCAGCGTGACCTCCCTCATTGCACTGCGCATCACTGTGAGCTACTTCCTTACACTGCATTGTCAGCGTGACCTTCCTCCTGGCACTGCGCATCACTGTGAGCTTCTTCCTTACATTGTGTTGTCAGCGTGACCTCCCTCCTTGCAAGGGCATCACTGTGAGATTCTTCCTTACATTGCGTTGTCAGAATGACCTCCCTCCTTGCAATGTGCTTCACTGTGAGCTTCTTCCTTACATTGCGTTGTCAGCGTGACCTCCCACCTTGCACTGCGCATCACTGTGAGCTTCTTCCTTACACTGCATTGTCACAGTGACCTCCCTCCTTGCAGTGTCCCATCACTTTGAGCTCCTTCCTTACACTGCATTGTCATTGTGACCTCCCTCCTTGCACTGCACATCAGTGAGCTTCTTCCTTACACTGCATTGTCACAGTGACCTCCCTCCTTGCAGTGTCCCATCACTGTGAGCTTCTTCCTTACATTGTGTTGTCAGCGTGACCTCCCTCGTTGCACTGCGCGTCACTGTGAGCTTCTTCCTTATATTGCATTGTGAACCTGACCTCCCTCCTTGCAATGCGCATCACTGTGAGCTTCTTCCTTACATTGCGTTGTCAGCGAGCCCTCCCTCCTTGCACTGCGCATCACTGTGAGCTTCTTCCTTACATTGCGTTGTCAGTGTGACCTCCCTCCTTGCACTGCGCATTACTGTGACCTTCTTCCTTACATTGTGTTGTCAGCGTGACCTCCCCCCTTGCAAGCGCATCACTGTGAGCTTCTTCCTTACATTGCGTTGTCAGTGTGACCTCCCTCCTTGCACTGCGCATTACTGTGACCTTCTTCCTTACATTGTGTTGTCAGAATAACCTCCCTCCTTGCAATGTGCTTCACTGTGAGCTTCTTCCTTACCTTGCGTTGTCAGCGTGACCTCCCACCTTGCACTGCGCATCACTGTGAGCTTCTTCCTTACACTGCATTGTCACCGTGACCTCCCTCCTTGCAGTGTCCCATCAGTGTGAGCTTCTTCCTTACATTGCATTGTCAGTGTGGTGTGCCTCCTTGCACTGCGCATCACTGTGGGCTTCTTCCTTACATTGCGTTGTCAACATGACCTCCCTCCTTGCACTGCGCATGACTGTGAGATTCTTCCTTACATTGCATTGTCAGCGAGAACTCCCTCATTGCACTGCACATCACTGTGAGCTTCTTCCTTACACTGCGTTGTCAGCATGACCTCCCTCCTTGCACTGCGCATCACTGTGAGCTTCTTCCTTACACTGCGTTGTCAGCGAGACCTCCCTCCTTGCACTGCGCATCACTGTGAGTTTCTTGCTTACACTGTGTTCAGCGAGACCTCCCTCATTGCACTGCGCATCACTGTGAGCTTCTTCCTTACACTGCGTTTTCAGCATGACCTCCCTCCTTGCACTGCGCATCACTGTGAGATTCTTCCTTACATTGCTTTGTCAGCATGACCTCCTTCCTTGCACTGCGCATCACTGTGAGCTTCTTCCTTACATTGTGTTGTCAGCGTGACCTCCCTCCTTGCACTGCGCATCACTGTGAGATTCTTCCTTACATTGCGTTGTCAGCGTGACCTCCCTCCTTGCACTGCGCATCACTGTGAGATTCTTCCTTACATTGCGTTGTCAGCAAGACCTCCCTCTTTGCACTGCGCATCACTGTGAGCTTCTTTCTAACACTGTGTTGTCAGCGTGACCTCCCTCATTGCACTGCGCATCACTGTGAGCTACTTCCTTACACTGCATTGTCAGCGTGACCTTCCTCCTGGCACTGCGCATCACTGTGAGCTTCTTCCTTACATTGTGTTGTCAGCGTGACCTCCCTCCTTGCAAGCGCATCACTGTGAGATTCTTCCTTACATTGCGTTGTCAGAATGACCTCCCTCCTTGCAATGTGCTTCACTGTGAGCTTCTTCCTTACATTGCGTTGTCAGCGTGACCTCCCACCTTGCACTGCGCATCACTGTGAGCTTCTTCCTTACACTGCATTGTCACAGTGACCTCCCTCCTTGCAGTGTCCCATCACTTTGAGCTCCTTCCTTACACTGCATTGTCATTGTGACCTCCCTCCTTGCACTGCACATCACTGTGAGCTTCTTCCTTACACTGCATTGTCACAGTGACCTCCCTCCTTGCAGTGTCCCATCACTGTGAGCTTCTTCCTTACATTGTGTTGTCAGCGTGACCTCCCTCGTTGCACAGCGCGTCACTGTGAGCTTCTTCCTTATATTGCATTGTGAACCTGACCTCCCTCCTTGCAATGCGCATCACTGTGAGCTTCTTCCTTACATTGCGTTGTCAGTGTGCCCTCCCTCCTTGCACTGCGCATCACTGTGAGCTTCTTCCTTACATTGCGTTGTCAGTGTGACCTCCCTCCTTGCACTGCGCATTACTGTGACCTTCTTCCTTACATTGTGTTGTCAGCGTGACCTCCCTCCTTGCAAGCGCATCACTGTGAGCTTCTTCCTTACATTGCGTTGTCAGTGTGACCTCCCTCCTTGCACTGCGCATTAATGTGACCTTCTTCCTTACATTGTGTTGTCAGAATAACCTCCCTCCTTGCAATGTGCTTCACTGTGAGCTTCTTCCTTACCTTGCGTTGTCAGCGTGACCTCCCACCTTGCACTGCGCATCACTGTGAGCTTCTTCCTTACACTGCATTGTCACAGTCACCTCCCTCCTTGAAGTGTCCCATCACTTTGAGCTCCTTCCTTACACTGCATTGTCAGTGTGACCTCCCTCCTTGCACTGCACATCACTGTGAGCTTCTTCCTTACACTGCATTGTCACAGTGACCTCTCTCCTTGCAGTGTCCCATCACTGTGAGCTTCTTCCTTACATTGTGTTGTCAGCGTGACCTCCCTCATTGCACTGCGCGTCACTGTGAGCTTCTTCCTTATATTGCATTGTCAACCTGACCTCCCTCCTTGCAACGCGCATCACTGTGATCTTCTTCCTTTCATTGCGTTGTCAGCGTGCCCTCCCTCCTTGCACTGCGCATCACTGTGAGCTTCTTCCTTACATTGCGTTGTCAGTGTGATCTCCCTCCTTGCACTGCGCATTACTGTGAGCTTCTTCCTTACACTGCATTGTCACTGTGACCTCCCTCCTTGCAGTGTCCCATCACTGTGAGCTTCTTCCTTACATTGTGTTGTCAGCGTGACCTCCCTCATTGCACTGCGCGTCACTGTGAGCTTCTTCCTTATATTGCATTGTCAACCTGACCTCCCTCCTTGCACTGCGCATGACTGTGAGATTCTTCCTTACATTGCGTTGTCAGCTTGCCCTCCCTCCTTGCAATGCGAATCACTGTGAGCTTCTTCCTTACACTGCGTTGTCAGTGTGACCTCCCTCATTGCACTGCGCATCACTGTGAGCTTCTTCCTTACACTGCGTTGTCAGCATGACCTCCCTCCTTGCACTGCGCATCACTGTGAGCTTCTTCCTTACACTGCGTTGTCAGCATGACCTCCCTCCTTGCACTGCGCATCACTGTGAGCTTCTTCCTTACACTGCGTTGTCAGCATGACCTCCCTCCTTGCACTGCGCATGACTGTGAGATTCTTCCTTACATTGCGTTGTCAGCTTGCCCTCCCTCCTTGCAATGCGCATCACTGTGAGCTTCTTCCTTACACTGCGTTGTCAGTGTGACCGCCCTCATTGCACTGCGCATCACTGTGAGCTTCTTACTTACACTGCGCTGTCAGCGTGACCTCCCTCCTTGCACTGTGCATCACGGTGAGATTCTTTCTTACATTGCGTTGTCAGCTTGCCCTCCCTCCTTGCAATGCGCATCACTGTGAGCTTCTTCCTTACACTGCGTTGTCACCGTGACCTCCCTCCTTGCAGTGTCCCATCAGTGTGAGCTTCTTCCTTACATTGCATTGTCAGTGTATGTGTGCCTCCTTGCACTGCGCATCACTGTGGGCTTCTTCCTTACATTGCGTTGTCAACTTGACCTCCCTCCTTGCACTGCGCATGACTGTGAGATTCTTCCTTACATTGCATTGTCAGCGAGAACTCCCTCATTGCACTGCACATCACTGTGAGCTTCTTCCTTACACTGCGTTGTCAGCATGACCTCCCTCCTTGCACTACGCATCACTGTGAGCTTCTTCCTTACACTGCGTTGTCAGCGAGACCTCCCTCCTTGCACTGCGCATCACTGTGACTTTCTTGCTTACACTGTGTTGTCAGCGAGACCTCCCTCATTGCACTGCGCATCACTGTGAGCTTCTTCCTTACACTGCATTTTCAGCATGACCTCCCTCCTTGCACTGCGCATCACTGTGAGATTCTTCCTTACATTGCTTTGTCAGCATGACCTCCTTCCTTGCACTGCGCATCACTGTGAGCTTCTTCCTTACATTGTGTTGTCAGCGTGACCTCCCTCCTTGCACTGCGCATCACTGTGAGATTCTTCCTTACATTGCGTTGTCAGCGTGACCTCCCTCCTTGCACTGCGCATCACTGTGAGATTCTTCCTTACATTGCCTTGTGAGCAAGACCTCCCTCTTTGCACTGCACATCACTGTGAGCTTCTTTCTAACACTGTGTTGTCAGCGTGACCTCCCTCATTGCACTGCGCATCACTGTGAGCTACTTCCTTACACTGCATTGTCAGCGTGACCTTCCTCCTGGCACTGCGCATCACTGTGAGCTTCTTCCTTACATTGTGTTGTCAGCGTGACCTCCCTCCTTGCAAGCGCATCACTGTGAGATTCTTCCTTACATTGCGTTGTCAGAATGACCTCCCTCCTTGCAATGTGCTTGACTGTGAGCTTCTTCCTTACATTGCGTTGTCAGCGTGACCTCCCACCTTGCACTGCGCATCACTGTGAGCTTCTTCCTTACACTGCATTGTCACAGTGACACCCCTCCTTGCAGTGTCCCATCACTTTGAGCTCCTTCCTTACACTGCATTGTCAGTGTGACCTCCCTCCTTGCACTGCACATCACTGTGAGCTTCTTCCTTACACTGCATTGTCACAGTGACCTCCCTCCTTGCAGTGTCCCATCACTGTGAGCTTCTTCCTTACATTGTGTTGTCAGCGTGACCTCCCTCGTTGCACTGCGCGTCACTGTGAGCTTCTTCCTTATATTGCATTGTGAACCTGACCTCCCTCCTTGCAATGCGCATCACTGTGAGCTTCTTCCTTACATTGCGTTGTCAGCGTGCCCTCCCTCCTTGCACTGCGCATCACTGTGAGCTTCTTCCTTACATTGCGTTGTCAGTGTGACCTCCCTCCTTGCACTGCGCATTACTGTGACCTTCTTCCTTACATTGTGTTGTCAGCGTGACCTCCCTCCTTGCAAGCGCATCACTGTGAGCTTCTTCCTTACATTGCGTTGTCAGTGTGACCTCCCTCCTTGCACTGCGCATTACTGTGACCTTCTTCCTTACATTGTGTTGTCAGAATAACCTCCCTCCTTGCAATGTGCTTCACTGTGAGCTTCTTCCTTACCTTGCGTTGTCAGCGTGACCTCCCACCTTGCACTGCGCATCACTGTGAGCTTCTTCCTTACACTGCATTGTCACAGTGACCTCCCTCCTTGAAGTGTCCCATCACTTTGAGCTCCTTCCTTACACTGCATTGTCAGTGTGACCTCCCTCCTTGCACTGCACATCACTGTGAGCTTCTTCCTTACACTGCATTGTCACAGTGACCTCCCTCCTTGCAGTGTCCCATCACTGTGAGCTTCTTCCTTACATTGTGTTGTCAGCGTGACCTCCCTCATTGCACTGCGCGTCACTGTGAGCTTCTTCCTTATATTGCATTGTCAACCTGACCTCCCTCCTTGCAATGCGCATCACTGTGAGCTTCTTCCTTTCATTGCGTTGTCAGCGTGCCCTCCCTCCTTGCACTGCGCATCACTGTGAGCTTCTTCCTTACATTGCGTTGTCAGTGTGATCTCCCTCCTTGCACTGCGCATTACTGTGAGCTTCTTCCTTACACTGCGTTGTCAGTGTGACCGCTCTCATTGCATTGCGCATCACTGTGAGCTTCTTCCTTACACTGCGCTGTCAGCGTGACCTCCCTCCTTGCACTGCGCATCATGGTGAGATTCTTCCTTACATTGCGTTGTCAGCTTGCCCTCCCTCCTTTGAATGCGCATCACTGTGATCTTCTTCCTTACATTGCGTTGTCAGTGTGACCTCCCTCCTTGCACTGCGCATTACTGTGAGCGTCTTCCTTACATAGCGTTGTCACTGTGACCTCCCTCCTTGCAGTGTTCCATCAGTGTGAGCTTCTTCCTTACATTGCATTGTCAGCGTAATGTCCCTCCCTGCACTGCGCATCACTTTGAGCTTCTTCCTTACACTGCATTGTCAGCGTGACCTTCCTCCTTGCACTGCGCATCACTGTGAGATTCTTCCTTACATTGCGTTGTCAGCAAGACCTCCCTCTTTGCACTGCGCATCACTGTGAGCTTCTTTCTTACACTGTGTTGTCAGCGTGACCTCCCTCATTGCACTGCGCATTACTGTGAGCTACTTCCTTACACTGCATTGTCAGCGTGACCTTCCTCCTGGCACTGCGCATCACTGTGAGCTTCTTCCTTACATTGTGTTGTCAGCGTGACCTCCCTCCTTGCAAGCGCATCACTGTGAGATTATTCCTTACATTGCGTTGTCAGAATGACCTCCCTCCTTGCAATGTGCTTCACTGTGAGCTTCTTCCTTACATTGCGTTGTCAGCGTGACCTCCCACCTTGCACTGCGCATCACTGTGAGCTTCTTCCTTACACTGCATTGTCACAGTGACCTCCCTCCTTGCATTGTCCCATCACTTTGATCTCCTTCCTTACACTGCATTGTCAGTGTGACCTCCCTCCTTGCACTGCACATCACTGTGAGCTTCTTCCTTACACTGCATTGTCACAGTGACCTCCCTCCTTGCAGTGTCCCATCACTGTAAGCTTCTTCCTTACATTGTGTTGTCAGCGTGACCTCCCTCGTTGCACTGCGCGTCACTGTGAGCTTCTTCCTTATATTGCATTGTGAACCTGACCTCCCTCCTTGCAATGCGCATCACTGTGAGCTTCTTCCTTACATTGCGTTGTCAGCGTGCCCTCCCTCCTTGCAGTGTCCCATCAGTGTGAGCTTCTTCCTTACATTGCATTGTCAGTGTATGTGTGCCTCCTTGCACTGCGCATTACTGTGACCTTCTTCCTTACCTTGTGTTGTCAGCGTGACCTCCCTCCTTGCAAGCGCATCACTGTGAGCTTCTTCCTTACATTGCGTTGTCAGTGTGACCTCCCTCCTTGCACTGCGCATTACTGTGACCTTCTTCCTTACATTGTGTTGTCAGAATAACCTCCCTCCTTGCAATGTGCTTCACTGTGAGCTTCTTCCTTACCTTGCGTTGTCAGCGTGACCTCCCACCTTGCACTGCGCATCACTGTGAGCTTCTTCCTTACACTGCATTGTCACAGTGACCTCCCTCCTTGAAGTGTCCCATCACTTTGAGCTCCTTCCTTACACTGCATTGTCAGTGTGACCTCCCTCCTTGCACTGCACATCACTGTGAGATTCTTCCTTACATTGCTTTGTCAGCATGACCTCCTTCCTTGCACTGCGCATCACTGTGAGCTTCTTCCTTACATTGTGTTGTCAGCGTGACCTCCCTCCTTGCACTGCGCATCACTGTGAGATTCTTCCTTACATTGCGTTGTCAGCGTGACCTCCCTCCTTGCACTGCGCATCACTGTGAGATTCTTCCTTACATTGCGTTGTCAGCAAGACCTCCCTCTTTGCACTGCGCATCACTGTGACCTTCTTTCTAACACTGTGTTGTCAGCGTGACCTCCCTCATTGCACTGCGCATCACTGTGAGCTACTTCCTTACACTGCATTGTCAGCGTGACCTTCCTCCTGGCACTGCGCATCACTGTGAGCTTCTTCCTTACATTGTGTTGTCAGCGTGACCTCCCTCCTTGCAAGCACATCACTGTGAGATTCTTCCTTACATTGCGTTGTCAGAATGACCTCCCTCCTTGCAATGTGCTTCACTGTGAGCTTCTTCCTTACATTGCGTTGTCAGCGTGACCTCCCACCTTGCACTGCGCATCACTGTGAGCTTCTTCCTTACACTGCATTGTCACAGTGACCTCCCTCCTTGCAGTGTCCCATCACTTTGAGCTCCTTCCTTACACTGCATTGTCAGTGTGACCTCCCTCCTTGCACTGCACATCACTGTGAGCTTCTTCCTTACACTGCATTGTCACAGTGACCTCCCTCCTTGCAGTGTCCCATCACTGTGAGCTTCTTCCTTACATTGTGTTGCCAGCGTGACCTCCCTCGTTGCACTGCGCGTCACTGTGAGCTTCTTCCTTATATTGCATTGTGAACCTGACCTCCCTCCTTGCAATGCGCATCACTGTGAGCTTCTTCCTTACATTGCGTTGTCAGCGTGCCCTCCCTCCTTGCACTGCGCATCACTGTGAGCTTCTTCCTTACATTGCGTTGTCAGTGTGACCTCCCTCCTTGCACTGCGCATTACTGTGACCTTCTTCCTTACATTGTGTTGTCAGCGTGACCTCCCTCCTTGCAAGCGCATCACTGTGAGCTTCTTCCTTACATTGCGTTGTCAGTGTGACCTCCCTCCTTGCACTGCGCATTACTGTGACCTTCTTCCTTACATTGTGTTGTCAGAATAACCTCCCTCCTTGCAATGTGCTTCACTGTGAGCTTCTTCCTTACCTTGCGTTGTCAGCGTGACCTCCCACCTTGCACTGCGCATCACTGTGAGCTTCTTCCTTACACTGCATTGTCACAGTGACCTCCCTCCTTGAAGTGTCCCATCACTTTGAGCTCCTTCCTTACACTGCATTGTCAGTGTGACCTCCCTCCTTGCACTGAACATCACTGTGAGCTTCTTCCTTACACTGCATTGTCACAGTGACCTCCCTCCTTGCAGTGTCCCATCACTGTGAGCTTCTTCCTTACATTGTGTTGTCAGCGTGACCTCCCTCGTTGCACTGCGCGTCACTGTGAGCTTCTTCCTTATATTGCATTGTCAACCTGACCTACCTCCTTGCAATGCGCATCACTGTGAGCTTCTTCCTTTCATTGCGTTGTCAGCGTGCCCTCCCTCCTTGCACTGCGCATCACTGTGAGCTTCTTCCTTACATTGCGTTGTCAGTGTGATCTCCCTCCTTGCACTGCGCATTACTGTGAGCTTCTTCCTTACACTGCGTTGTCAGTGTGACCGCTCTCATTGCATTGCGCATCACTGTGAGCCTTTCCTTACACTTCGCTGTCAGCGTGACCTCCCTCCTTGCACTGCGCATCATGGTGAGATTCTTCCTTACATTGCGTTGTCAGCTTGCCCTCCCTCCTTTGAATGCGCATCACTGTGAGCTTCTTCCTTACATTGCGTTGTCAGTGTGACCTCCCTCCTTGCACTGCGCATTACTGTGAGCGTCTTCCTTACATTGCGTTGTCACTGTGACCTCCCTCCTTGCAGTGTCCCATCAGTGTGAGCTTCTTCCTTACATTGCATTGTCAGCGTAATGTCCCTCCCTGCACTGCGCATCACTTTGAGCTTCTTCCTTACATTGCGTTGTCAACATGACCTCCCTCCTTGCACTGCGCATGACTGTGAGATTCTTCCTTACATTGCGTTGTCAGCGAGACCTCCCTCATTTCACTGCGCATCACTGTGAGCTTCTTCCTTACACTGCGTTGTCAGCATGACCTCCCTCCTTGCACTGCGCATCACTGTGAGCTTCTTCCTTACACTGCGTTGTCAGCATGACCTCCCTCCTTGCACTGCGCATCACTGTGAGCTTCTTCCTTACACTGCGTTGTCAGCATGACCTCCCTCCTTGCACTGCGCATGACTGTGAGATTCTTCCTTACATTGTGTTGTCAGCGTGACCTCCCTCCTTGCACTCCGCATCACTGTGAGCTTCTTCCTTACAATGCGTTGTCAGCATGACCTCCCTCCTTGCACTGCGCATCACTGTGAGCTTCTTCCTTACACTGCGTTGTCAGCGAGATCTCCCTCCTTGCACTGCGCATCACTGTGAGCTTCTTCCTTACATTGCGTTGTTAGCGAGACCTCCCTCATTGCACTGCGCATCACTGTGAGCTCCTTCCTTACACTGCATTATCAGTGTGACCTCCCTCCTTGCAGTGTCCCATCACTGTGAGCTTCTTCCTTACATTGCGTTGTCAGCATGACCTCCCTCCTTGCACTGCGCATCACTGTGAGCTTCTTCCTTACACTGCGTTGTCAGCATGACCTCCCTCCTTGCACTGCGCATCACTGTGAGCTTCTTCCTTACACTGCGTTGTCAGCATGACCTCCCTCCTTGCACTGCGCATCACTGTGAGCTTCTCCCTTACACTGCGTTGTCAGCGAGATCTCCCTCCTTGCACTGCGCATCACTGTGAGCTTCTTCCTTACATTGCGTTGTTAGCGAGACCTCCCTCATTGCACTGCGCATCACTGTGAGCTCCTTCCTTACATTGCGTTGTCAGCGTGACCTCCCTCCTTGCACTGCGCATCACTGTGAGCTAATTCCTTACACTGCATTATCAGTGTGACCTCCCTCCATGTCCAGTGTTACTGCAGGGTCCTGCAAGTGCTCCAGGGCCTCAGCATGTTACTAGCGAAGCTGGCTGTTCTAAACTCCCTTCACTCAACTTGCTGTAGATGATACTGTACTTGCTCTGGTAACAAAGGACTTCTGATAAAGTAACCCCTTCAGTGACCGATTTTGTTACCCTATTCTTGAACTAGATCAAGCTACAGACACTTTACATCGTTTAGGAATTTCCCCTTTAATCAAAAAACAGGTCTGGGCCCCACCTGCCTAAATAGGTTTAGTCTTAATATTTACCACAGTACTTGTGAAAGTGGTGTGGCACGAGTGCTATGTCCTTGGTGGTAAGTTAAGGCTGTGCTTGGTACACGTGCTTTTGACCACTGTATTATGAAAGCAGATTTCCGGATGGGGTAATGTGTGACAAGAATGTTTGTACATTCTTGCTGTGTCCATGTTTTATGTGCTGCTGTGTTTTTGTGTGCTTCGTTATTGCGATTTTGTAGTGTTGTGCTAGTGCTTTAGTTGTGTTGCTTTTTGTTTTGATTTTTTTGTGTTACTGGTATAATACTTCTTCGTGTATGTTTTTGTGATTCATTCTGGTGTGTACTTGAGATATGTCAACAAATGAGGCCACATTTCCATCAAAAAGCAATAATGCTTTTAAAGTTCATGTGACAAGAATCCATTTATCACTGTTTAAGATGGTAAAACAGCACTGCTCCAGCTGTGCAACTAGTTAAGACACCCTATGTTGGGGACTGTATCTGCGCACTTCGTGTGGTGTGACCAGCCATGTCCCAACTTCAGCCATCCATGGAAAGAAAGGCCACGCTTGATAGGCAGTAATCCGGCTCTCGCCACAGACGTTGAATCGGATTGGTGAAACGTCCAGGACAGTGCTCTTGTTCATGCTCGGAATGGCTTCCTCTCTCGTTCAGGATCCTATGTGACCCCGTCCCTGCCTTTGACACTACAATCTACTGCTGGGTAGCTATAACCGGCCACCATATCTCAGATACAGCTGATCAACACAGGGGACTTTATCTGCAGCCCTCTGAGGGTAGGCCATCTAAAGCATCCTCTCTTTCAGTGAGAATCCTTAGCGACTTTCTTTGACTTTCTCAAGACAGAGGGTCGGGGTGGCGTTTCTAAGCCGATGACACCCACATTTATGTATGTGCTAATGTGGCCCAGTGGAGTTTTACCATGAGTGCCGCCGAAGTGGTGGAGTAACTTCAAGGCACAAGTAGACTTTGGGCCTGATGTCCTGTCCGCCAAAATATAAATCTCATAATAGCCTATGGAATTTATATTTCGACAGACAGGATATACATCACCGTTGTGACGGAGTAACCCATCCGCCAAGATCTAAATCAGGCCCTTAAACTGTTTTAAAGATTGAAGCACTCCTAGCTCCTGCAGCCTCTTTAACCCCATCTACATTGTTTGGCATTGACTCAGTCCTTGCCAGTAAAGTTTGCCCATAGGCTTCACGACCCTGAATGCTAAGGTTGCAAAATTTCTAAAGCAAGCTGCAGTGCTTGTGCGGAAGAAAAAATATCTTTAAGTAGAATATAAATGTATGCATTTATTTTGTGATTGCATGATGAAGAGTCACATGGACTGAGGTTGCCCTGGCAATAGCTAAAAACAAAATGGACATTCTCCAAGCCCTAGCCTGTCCCAGATGTACACATTATATATAAAGTGGGCATTCCAAGAAAACAAGACGTTTTCGTTAGAGAAATGTCACAGAAACTAATGTTCTCTCGGAGGCTATTTTGCTATTAGTGATGGCCTCCAATCCATCTCTACCTCTTTCTCACTGCCTTGCATTCACCGCCCTCAGCACCGCCTGTGTGCTCACTTACATGCGCCATGTTTAGTCCTTTCTCTCTTTTCCCACATACATCTTTGGTGGCCCCATTACTCAATTCAATGACACGATTTATCAACCTCAGCAAGATGGGAGAGATAGTCAGCCCTCCAGAATCTAAACCAAGAGGACCTTTGTTGACGCCATGAACCATTTGGTGAGGGAGGCAGTGAGAACGTGACAGTCATAAAGTTCATCTACTCATGGCTTAGGAAACCATGAAACAGTATTCAGTCGAGTGCACCAGGAAATGGTGATATCTGAACTAGGCAACAAAAGTTATGTCTTAGTGGCAGAAAACAATACACCCTTAGACTGAGGCTCAGTCTCAGTGAGAGGTTAACTGGTCGCAACTGCTTATGCATAATTAAGCAAGGACGAGGGTAGCCCCACTGCAGCAGGATCCAGGTAGCTCAATAACCCGTAATGATTTTTTATCGTATTTCAACTGCACCCCAATTTTGTTCATGGCAAAACATAGTGCAACATTTCAAGTTGTCTGGGTGTTGCGAGTGGCGGCCAGCATGGCTCGCAGGTGGTGATGCGGGGGTCGTGCGAGGGTGTGTAAAATAAGATTTTTAAAATGAACTTACCTTCCAGCCGAGTCCAGTGTCTCTGCTCCTGCTCTCCTGCAATGCAGCATTGAGATTGGTTTTGAACGTCCAGGTTCGACGCGCAACCAGGTAATGGGGGCCAGGGCATGTTCTCCATGCAGGCTGAAATGCAGCCTGCATGGAGAACGGGGAAAGTGCACATGACTGGTTTGGCTCAAAGACACCTTTGGGGACAACCATGGTGGGCCTAGTTGTTTCCACTGACCGCGATTAATGATATATCATCTAGAATAGCCGACCACTTGATGGTGTAATATGCTGAACTCTGTTTATTTCTTTACATAAAGATATATGTTTTTTTAATACTTAGAACAAATCTCCCTCTTGAAGTTTTTAAACCAGGCTCGGCCGAGGCTGTGATCAATTCTACACTATTAATTGTAATCAACAATGTCCATATAGGGATCATCATGAAAAAGAATACTTGCAGTGTACTGTGTTCACAGTAAATGTAAAGAATGTAAAGAAAGATAAGGACAGGAGACATGCATATGTATATTCTATCATACTAAATATATATATATATATATATATCTATACTACTATAATAAAGGAAGAACTTTCAGCCTTTGAGGCGGGTAAACTCAGGAACCACAGCGCCAATCCACACACCCGATACACCGTTGGAATTGCCAGTGTGTGTAGATGGTTATAGGCTATATCAAATTTTTAAAAAATGTTATTTAAAAAATTTACAGTAAAAAAAAAAGTAGTCCCTCCGAAGTAGCGTCGGCTGCGACGTGCGTTCTCACGTTAGGAGCGCGGGGGTAAGCGGCGCCCAGGAGCGCCACAAGGAGCGGCAGACATGGTGCAGGGGAGGAGCGGTGACGTGAGGAGCAGCAGACAGGCCAGCGGCGGTGCGAGCAGCCGACAGGCTGGAGGAGCGGCGGCTGAGGTAAGGGAGCGGCAGACATGGCGCGGGGGAGGAGCGGTGATGTGAGGAGTAGCGGACAGGCCAGCGGTGGTGTGAGCAGCAGACAGGCGGGAGGGGCGGCGGCTGAGGTAAGGGGACCCATGTCGGGGCAGGCGGGGGTCAGGGCAGTCGGGGGTCGGGACAGGCGGGTGATGGGCCTGGCGGGGGCCCGGGCTGCTGGACAATGTCGGGGCAGTCGGGGGTAGAAGAAGCCTGTTGCTCCCCGACAAGGTCGGGACGGGCTGCTAGTACATATATATATATGTATATATGTATATGTATATATGTATATGTATATATGTGTGTGTGTATATATATATATATATATATATATATATATATATGTGTGTGTGTGTATATATATATATATTACCTACTGGCGGTAGCCAGTAGGTATATATAGTTAGGACCTAGTTACCATAGGAAATGCCAAACGTTCTATTGGGAATAACTTTGGCGCCGATTGAGGGATCTGCCTGTAATTTTCCTCAAATTTGCCTCGCTCCTTCCCTGCAAGTTTTGGGAGGGATTCGTCAAGCGGGGGCCGAGGTAAAAGGGGGGTCCCAAAACATGTTTTCCCCATGTTAATTTCCATAGGGACATTCTGACAAGGCTACAGCTCGAACGGCTGAACGGAATTACACCAGATTTGGCAAAATGGTAGGGACTGGTATGGAGCAGTGCCTTTTGTATGTTTGGTGTAAATCCCTGCAGTAGTTCTTGAGAAAATTGAATTTGAAATTTTTCTAATGGCATTTTCTATGGAACCTTTAGACACGGCTACAGCCCAAACGGCTGAACGGAATTACACCAAACTTGGCAAAATGGTAGGGACAGGTATGCAGTAGTGCCTTTTCTATATTTGGTGAAAATCCCTCCAGTAGTTGTTGAGAAAATGAATTTGAGCAAATTATATATCTATATGCGCTCAACATTCTATTGGGAATAACTTTGGCGCCGATTGAGGAATCTGTGTGTAATTGTCCAGAATGTTGGCCAGCTCCGCTACGCTCTTTCCCTGAAAGTTTCGGGGGGATTCGTCAAGCGGGGGCCGAAAGGGGGGTCCCAAAATGTGTTTTCCCCATGTTAATTTCCATAGGGAACTTTAGACACGGCTACAGCCCGAACGGCTGAATGGAATTACACCAAACTTGGCAAAATGGTAGGGCCTGGTATGCAGATGTGCCTTTGCTATGTTTGGTGAAAATCCCTCCAGTAGTTCTTGAGAAAATTGAATTTGAAATTTTTCAAATGGCATTTTCAATGGGATCTTTAGACACGGCTACAGCCCGAACGGCTGAACGGAATTACACCAAACTTGGCAAAATGGTAGGGACAGGTATGCAGTAGTGCCTTTTCTATATTTGATGAAAATCCCTTCAGTAGTTGTTGAGATAATTGAATTTGATCAAATTATATATCTATATGTGCTCACCGTACGTGCACTGTACGGTACGGTACGCGTACCGTACGCGTACATGCGCGTACCCTTACGTGCACGAGCGAGTTTCTGATTGGCTGGCAGTCGACTGTCAACATTCCAAACTGTCCAATCCAGGAAGTGTAGGCCACCATCTTGTTTTTCAGGAGAACTGAGGCACAAGAGAGCCCAAAACAAGAGTGGAAAACACGAAAAGGGGGCAGGGTAGAGACCCCCCATCCCTCTAGCCCTTCTCAGGGGGTCCCAAAAGGACCCCAAGGGCAAAAAAAATAAAACAAAAATCGCGGGATACGCGTACCGTGCACGGGGTATTTAACACTGGGTGTATCAAAGGTTATATTAGAGTGTGAGGAGGTGCATCGTATTATCACATGAATGATATCATCAGTGATGTGATCAGTGATGTCAAATGAGATGTCATCAGTGATGTCATCAGTGATGTCATTTGAGATGTTAATCAGTGATGTCATCATTGATGTCACTGACCATGTCATGAATGATGTAATATGTGACATCATCAGCAGTGGATTGCGGGTGCGCGAAATATAGTTAGTACAACTAACTATATAGGAGCAATTTCAATGGTTTTTTAAATGCTAATTCCTAACTATGTAAGGCCTGAAACCTATGGTTTTTTTAAGTATATATATATATATATATATATATATATCCACAACACCCTCCTGTGAGCAGAAGGAAGGGGCCATGCAAGGAAATCAGGAAAAGGTCTTTATCGGAAAGCAGAACTGGCATAATGCATTTCTGCTTAATTGCCTTCCTCAGATGTCGCTGCCAAACTGAAACACAGCCATGCCTCCGCTTTTAGACCGTCCTGCGTTCCGCCCCCAATTAGGAGCTCACACCTCCCCAAACATGTGATAATCCACCATGTTGCAGTACTGTAGGTACTACAACACCCAGAATGCTTCATACCTGGGCGGGTGGTACATGGGGAAACTCAAATGAAGTCCATGTGGCTTTGGTGCGATGTAGGGTAAATCCCATTGGTCCAGTCCAAATATACCCCTCAGACCCTTCCTGTATCCCCGCATACGTTCCAACCTCTGGCGCACAGGTTTGCCGGGTTGTGAGCGGGAAATAGTGTCCCAGTACTCCTTGTGAAGTCACAAGCTGCCGGCTGGCAGAGTCCCTTGCTCAACCTGCACTTGAGAGGTGGGCTGACACAATCCAATACCTTGGGCGAAAACAAGCTGCGTGAGCAGAAGCCAGTGATGCAGTCAGCCAACCTGATGGAACGGGGCCCCCTAAAACGTTTCTGGCTGACGCGACAATATCCACAACACCCTTCTGCAAGCAGAAGGAAGGGGCCACGCAAGGAAATTAGGAAAAGTCTTTTTTGGAAAGCAGAACTGGCATAATGCATTTCGGCTTAATTGCCTTCCTCAGATGCCGCTACCAAACTGAAACACGACCATGCCTCCGCTTTTAAATCGTCATGCATTCCGCCCCCAATTAGGAGCTCACACCTCCCCAAACATGTGATCATCCACCCTGAATGCTTCATACCCGGGCGGGTGGTACGTAAATTAGAATTTTTTTATAACATTCAATAAATATACAAAATCAATCTACTCCGTTTATAGAGTGGACACATGGTGCTTAATAGTGAAAATCATTGACCAAAACAGTGGTCACACTTATTTTATGATGAAAACTGTGAAAAGGCTGTACGCAATTCAGTAAGTCTAAACTGGAGCTGGGGATGCCTTCTTCTGAACTATCCATTGAAACATCTGCAGGCTGTTCAGAAAGCTGTCTTCTGGTTCAGGGCACTTCTACAGCACATTGATATGTGCAACTGACCTTATTCCACTGTCTCTCCATTGGCTGTCTGTACTACAACAGATAATAGTAGATCCCCTATTTACCTCCCGGTGCTTTGACCTATCTTTCCTAAAAGATTGTGAGCTATTCACAGGCCAGAGCACTCCGGTTGAGGGACATCACATTCTCATTTAACCTGTAGCCCTCCTCAATCTTGAGCAGAAATTCAGTCCAGGGTCTTTTTTGCAGAATATGTTTCCTAAACATATTGTTATGTTATTTACTTTTTAAAGTGCAAAGGTTACCCGGGTGTGTAGCTAACTCTTCTAAGATCAAGATTTCTGGGGAAATTGTCAGTGGGAAATTCTATAAGTTAAAAAGCCAAGCTTTCAGCTCTTTCCTGCTCTGCCTTCAGGAAATTAGGAATAGGCACTTGCAGAGCTAAACGTGGGCTGAGGCCTGCTACGGCCGGGCACTGGCAATAAAATGGACATTGGAACACAAACACACAGACATTGAAGCAAAGCCCTCACTGGCCCTCATCTGCTCAAGGAAAGCAGAGCACCTGTCATATGCCAGATTGTTGAGAGCTGAGCTGGATCCACTTGGCCGGCCTCACTGCATCACATCTACAACTCATTTAGATTTAAGAGGTGATCTAGTCAATTTGAAAAAACTGTGACTGATTGTTTCACATGCAAAATAACATGTAAACCTTCCTAGCTGCTAAGAGGCATCATATCTTGTGTGGCACCTTCAGTCACTTCTGGGATCCTTAGCTGGCAGCTCTTTTTGTTCTAGCACTAGCAGTTCTGTTTTTCCATTTTAAGCAGAGGCTGAAAAATCAGAGCTTTTGGCATTAAGTCAAGGAGCAGAGCAAAACCAAAGGGGATGATGGAGGGAGTGTTGAACATTGCAAGCACTCACCCCCAGTCAACTGATCTGGGTTTATTCCATCATCATTCTTTAGCTCACTCCGCCACCCCAGTTCAGACATGACCATATGCAAATCAGTCTGACCCTGTGCTGAACTGCCGAACTGCCAAGCCACGTCTTCCCTGGACCAGAAACAAGCATCCTGGGACTGGGTTCTGGCTAATCAGCCGTCATCAGCCAGGCTAGCTTGAATCCAGTGGTAAAGCGAGCAAGGGACCCACATCTGGGCATACCCTGCCAACTTAGGGAAAACACAGCAAAACCAAAGGGGATTATGGACGGAGTGTTGAACATTGTAAGCACTCACCCCCAGTCAACTGATCTCAGACTTGAGTCCCGTGCTCTCCATGCCACTGGAGTGAAGCTATTCCGACTGATGAAGGCTGAAAGCCCGAAACCGGTCCTAGGATGCTTGGTTCCAGTCCAGGGAGACAGCATGTAATTTAAGGTAGATGCAAGTGGACTAGAATCCTGTGCGTAAAAAAACTAATAGAATCTTACTTTGCGAAAAATGATCAAGCAAGGTAATTATTTCATAGGTTATCTTTGGCTGTAATGGATAAACACTTGACAAAGTAAAAGTAAGTTGTGCATCGTAAAATATTATTATTTACAGTAAGCAGTGAAAACTCCGTCTTTTAATGTCGTTTTATATAGGGCAAACGCGATCAGAAAGGTATTATTGGAGCTTTGCTTGAGCACCAGTTACATTACACAAAAGAACATACATTTTTTTGCAGGCACGGGGAGATTCAGTGATTTGCCCAGAATCACAGGATGTTGAGTGTCCCTGCCGAGACTCGAAGCGGGTAACGCAGTTCCAAAGTCGGAAGCTCGGGCCCCTACGCCACATCTTCATCTTGAGCACCCGTTTGACGTTGAGAAATGAATTGTCTTCTGATCTTATGAAATGTATTTTCTTCCTAAGCCTTTACTCACTTATTTGCCATTCTGTTAAAAATTCAAAACAGATTCATTACAAGGCATTAAGTCTGAGTAGTTCGCACAAGGACAAGACCCCATCACAGTTTTCATCCACCCATGATTTCATCAAATTTTCATGGCTAAACGAGTATAATTCAGGGATTATTGACCATCTGGTCGCTGCTGACTGGATTGTATAAAAGATCAACTAGAACAATTTAGTCTCATTTTCTGTGCTTGCTCTTACTTTATTTAATTTATCACAATAAAGAGGGGCGATAACAAACAAAAAGCTGATAAAGTGGTGTGAATGAATCCCAAAGTTTCATGAAATAAGATGGTTTTGCAGTACGCCCGGCCACTCAAGGCAAACACTCTGTGCTCACAAAGTCCAGGCATGTACCTTGGTCTCCCACGGTTCAGGCACAACAGGCATCGCCAATATTTGTTTTTGTACATGCTGCTAACGAAAGAGTGAACCTACAAAATATGTGATCAGGGTTTCATAGCTCCCTTGTGGCTCCATGCAGTGGGACAGTATCAGCCATTCCTTGACTTTAGCAAAAAGAACAGAAAAATGATGGACAGAATGCAGAACAATGTCATACATTCACCCCAGTACAGAGATCTGAGCCTAAACCCATTGTTTCTTTGCTCACCATGGCTCACCATGCCATTGAGTTTGGACCCAGCCATGTGCAAATCAGTCTTGACCCTGCGCTCAATGAGAACTGTCCATCAATTGTTCTTTTTGCATTTGTCACCCCCGAGTGGGACGGGTATGCCCAGACGTGGGTCCCGTGCTCTCCATGCCACTGGAGTCAAGCTGTCCTGGTTGATGTGGGCTGAAAGCCCTAAACCAGTCATAGGATGCTTGTTTCCAGTCCAGGGAGGACCTGGCCTGGCAATTCCGGCTGGACTGTTCCCATTGGGCGCAGGGTCAAGACTGATTTGCATATGGCTCTGTCCAAACTGGTATGGCATGGTGAGCAAAAAACACAATGGATTTAGGCCTAGATGTCTGTACTGGGGTGGATGTATGACATTGCTCTGCATTCTGTCCATCAACTGTTCTTTTTGCATTGATTCCAGCAGTACCATGAGTGTGAGCTGAAGTACCAAAAGCAGATCTGGCAAAAATGGTCAAACCAGCTCAACTCCCTTTGTCTTGTTGCACAATCTCTCTGTTCCCATTCAGCAATTCTCTCTCCCTCTCTTTCTCTTGAAGCCACTGCTTAATTTGAGCTGGTGGTTGCAGGTGGGTCCCACCTGCACTCATTTTTGGGGAACTGCACTTATTTTCCCTCATCAGACTTCCAGCCAGAGTAAGAGAGCTGAAAAGGGGGAAAAAGTAGGAAGAAAAAGATGGTAAAAAAAAAGATAAAAGGCGAAAACACAGGAAAGAGAATCTGGAAGAGTGAGATAGAGGGGCAGGAAGTGTGGGGTGGTGGATGAAAGAGTCACGAGGGGATATCAAGACTACATAGCCTATGTACTCGGCACCCTGATATTCATAGCACCAGCAACCGGCTTCCGAGTAAAAATGTAGGTCCCAACATTTATTGTTTTAACAAATTAAGCACTGCTTGAAGCCTTCCCGTGCCTGCTGCAATTAACCTTGGGGAGCTGGAGAAAGTGACGATGCACCAGGAATGACTCTGGGCTTTCAAAAAACTGCCCTCCCAGAGCTCGGCCCACCGGGAAATGCCCAGTGAAATAAAAGGCCTGTTCAGCCCTGGCTCTGTTACTGAGTTAGTTTCCCATTAGTTTTACTGCTTATAGAGGTGGGCAGAACTCGACGAATTTGACTCCACGGAGTTCCATAAAAAATCTGCGAGATTCTGTGGAGTTCTGCCAATGGGAGAATATAGGCGCTTCATGCTGCTCGTGCTGTGATTTCGCTCTGGGAGCGAGTTCCATGTGGAAAATGTAGAAAAGATGATCGTAGGCATAAACTCTGCGTAAACAACACTACGCAGCATGCCAGAGGGCGCAGCTACTTCAGTTGCTTTTGCTACAGCACGAGTACATTTTCTACTCGAGCTGCAACCAACCCCGAACGGTCGCTTTCCTCAGCATTAAAAAAATCTTGCTGGATATCCTCCTAGCGACAGGAAATGGAGCTAGGGGATGGCAAATCTCGCTTGCCAACTTACCGTTCTGGAGTCGCGTGAGTAAAAAGCCCTCCACATGGCGATTGGTGGAATTTAGCCGGAACTCAGAGTAACGCGAAGTCGCTAAACTTCCACCAATTCCGCCAGCGGAACAGAATATTTTGCCCACCCCTATTTTCCTAGCAGTTTCCCACCGGAAGGTCACTTTCCCACTAATGAACTCCAGCAGATAAGCTTCCGTTAGCAGTGCCCTGTCATGGCTGTGGGACTCTTCAGTGTGGCCTTCTACCAGCAGTGCTAGTTTCCCTCTGCCCTGCCTTGTCATTGCAGCAGAGCTACTGCAATGCATGTATGGGATTGTGTGGATACTTGTTAGTTTTCATATAGCGGGAGAAACTATGTACATCAAGAGGGAATTTATAAAAAAAATTCAAATTATTCTTCAAGCATTCACTTACTAACAGAGATTCAACAATGTTCCAATAATCGCCTCATTTTCAATCAAGGACTGAACCAGGTATTTGAACGCAGGTCCCCTCCATAAAAAAAGTAGCAATTTTCTCACTAGACTACATCTCCAAAAGTAACTGACTAGCCATGACACCATATCCCCTTTTTGTTGGGGTCTTCCTGCAGCAGTGCCCAGCCAGTGCTATCGGACTGCAATAGTGCAAGCCTCCTTCAGTAGTGTCATGACACTGTAATAAGACTCCACTCTGTATTAACAACCTTCAGCAGTGCCAGTCACTGTTACAGAACTCCAGCAGTGCCAGTCACTGTAAATAACCAAAAGGAATCCACTCCTTGGGTATAGGGCGTATCCTCCAAAATTGGGGAACACCCTTGTTGTTTTTGGTCCCCTCACACACCAACAGGCCCCTTGGTGTCATGCTTCATCTTCGGGGTCATTGTATCCCTCTACGGGATACGGCGTGCTGCGACCTACGGATACGCGGGAGCACTTAAGATGACTATGTGTGGTGTGGATGGGGTATTGAAATGTGAGTGTATGGTTGGGTTTAGATCTAAGTGATTGAAGTTTAAAAAGTACCTGGCTCGTGGGGTAGCAAAAAACTTTTCATGGACCCCCGGGCTGGTGCTATTAAAAATGGAGTGTGGGAGATTGGAAACGCAAACAATGTGCACTACCTCCTCTCTGTGTGCGTCGACATGTTTTGGTGTAAAAACACCTTCTTCAGGACGGGGTACACAAATCCCCACCTTACTCACAATCACCGGAGCCACGGAGGGGTCGGTCGGGAGGAATTTCCTCGCTGAAATCGTGCTAAACAGCAGAAGAGACCCTGACGTCTGGCTCATGAGGCATTTCTACCCCTACAAAACAGTCGGCCAATGAGCGGCGTTTTGCTAGGTACACTGCTTTACCTGCACTATAGTTCTCACTTTTATTAGAAATCCTTATACAAGTTAGAGAAACGTGAGTAAGGTGGGGATTTGTGTACCCCGTCCTGAAGAAGGTGTTTTTACACCGAAACATGTCGACGTACACAGAGAGGAGGTAGTGCACATTGTTTGTGTTTCCAACCTCCCACACTCCATTTTTAATAGCACCAGCCCGGGGGTCCATTAAAAGTTTTTTGCTACCCACGAGCCAGGTACTTTTTAAACTTCACTCACTTAGATCTAAACCCCACCATACACTCACATTTCAATACCCCATCCACACCACACATAGTCATCTTAAGTGCTCCCGCGTATCCGTAGGTCGCAGCACGCCGTATCCCGTAGAGGGATACGATGACCCTGATGATGAAGCATGACACCAAGGGGCCTGTTGGTGTGTGAGGGGACCAAAAACAACAAGGGTGTTCCCCAATTTTGGAGGATACGCCCTATACCCAAGTAGTGGATTCCTTTTGGTTATTTACATTTGTCCAGGGAGAACGAATCCATTTCGATCTATTTCTCTCTCTCCCCCCTTTGTTATTGATAATAAGTGCCAGTCACTGTGACAGGACTCCATCAGTGTTAGCAGCCTTCAGCAGTGCCTGTCACCATGATAGGACTCCAGCGGCGTTAGCAGCCTTCAGCAGTGCCCCTCACTGCGACAGGACTCCAGCGGTGTTAGCAGCCTTCAGCAGTGCCCGTCACAGTGATAGGACTCCAGCGGCGTTAGCAGCCTTCAGCAGTGCCTGTCACTGTGACAGGACCCCAGCAGTGTTAGCATCCTTCAGCAGTGCCAGCCACTCTGACAGGACTCCAGCAGTTCATGAAATGTCTATGTTTTTTAGGGTCTAGAATATCTTCGTCACCTAACCAAAGAAAAGAAAGTCATTATACAGATAATCCAGATTGAGAACATCAAATAGCATTAATATACTCCGTGTTTTTTAAGTAAGTGACCTTATCTATGATATGAATGTATTGTATACCATTGTTTAAGTCCCGCGTTGATAGCACGCTGCGAATTGCCACCATTTAGAATATTTCGTATTTTCCATCACTAATATCAATCATTTGATTCCTCGCATTTGCCATCCTATGTAAGAACCCTGCTTCCTCACCACCAAAACTTGGGAATAATCTATTTAGTATAAAGGTATCCACTCCTTCTCCCTTTTTTGGCCATTATCTCATATAAGAATATATGAGTTAAAAGGATTCACTCCATTTTTCTATTTTTCTTGATGATCATTAAGGCAAGGAAAAGAAATCCGTCAAAGTATTATTGTAATATTAATAAGCTTGGTCACAATAGAATGGAAAGTCTGAGACTATTAGCCTAACATTGGTTTGTTTTAATTTTCTCTGTGTAACATAATATAAATTGATGCATTATTGTACATAATATTTTTTGTTTTATGGAATTTTCCCATTTCAGATACTATCGTGGCTGCTCCAGAAGAAGGCGCTGGTTCGCCGAAACGCGCGTAGAGATTATTTTAGCCACACCTTTCTCTCTTAAAAACTGTGTTCATTTTATATAACCTTCATTTGTTGGATTATTTGTCCTTCTCTCTTAAAGTGTTGCTGTGTATTGTTGATTTATTATGTCGCATACAATTTGTGAATATGTATTATTATTTTAATGTGTTTTTTAAAAGAATTTATGAATAAAATTGAACTACCCCTTTTTTACAAACAACCTATGTTTTAGCTCAGTTCATTTCGACCACTTATTACGTTCTGTTGCCTAGATTGATACATATCAAATTATTTGCTTTTCCCTGGTCTAGGAACTTCATTTCCATGTACTCAGGGGGTCCTTGATAAATATTTACACAATTTTCCCACAGCCTGTCTGTGCAGGGCCACTTTATTGTTGTTTTATTCACTGGATACATTGTTATTCCTTTCCTTGCTTTAAGAGCCATCATATATACCAGATAATTTATATATAGATCCATATAAACATTCAGAGCATATGGCTCTTCAAAAAACCTTTGGATTTACCGACGAGGAATTTGAGACACTAGTCGGTATTTCAAGTTCTTTTAGTCACCCTTCAAGCGAACCCCTGCGTCATAATGATGACACTAAAAAATTACTGGACCTTAAGAAAAAACTAACACGTATTGAAGCCCACGGCGAATTTATGTTGGCCTATCTCCGCCTGGGCATTATTCCATTAGGTCTCCGTGTTAAAAACATTCCCGGTCTCTTTGTACACCACAAGGCATTTCTTGACAAATGGAGCAGAATTGCTAGCAGGTGTTCGAGGGACCTGATGATGCTAATAGTCGAAACCGCGAAAGAATTAGCTGCGGAAGTAAGATCAGATATCGATGAGCTTGAGGATAAAATCAAAAAAATGGGCAATATAGACGATGCAATGAAAAAAATTGCTGAGTGCAATAAGGAAGTAGAATCGTTTTCCAGCTACTTAGATAAAAGAAAGAACGATAAATTACTTAAAGACAAACGATATGCTACAATTGAAAATACCTACCCCTATTTAACAGTAGATTTTTATAAACAAAACCATTTCACTACAGACAACAGTGAAGTACAACAACGGGTAAACACCTTTTCCCAAAGTTCAGACTCAGAGAATGAGACTGAAGGGTATTATGAACCAGAACCCAATTACAACTACAATTCAGGTAGAGGGGCCCGCAGACAGCCTTTTTTAGGGAACCGAGGGATGGGACGAGGACGTCCCAGAGTCCACTTTCAGGGACAACCGAGAGGGAACTACAAACCCCAACACCATCAGCAACAACAACAGGAGGAACCACAATTTATTCGAGAGACAAGAAGCAGGCAGTATTGGAAGCAGGGAATATAATTCCCATCTTTAATCTTTCTAAAACTGATTTAGATTCTTCCAGTATTGCTCTGCTATCTAAAGGTCTTTCTTTTGTGCCCCATTCAACTCCAAACCTTTTTGAACTATATTGCGATATAATTTCTTTTTTTCGGAAAATACGTTTGAAAAGATTTTTCTCAACTAATGATGATACTGATATAGAAACAACCAATGCCAAATCTTTATGTCTTCCCTCGACCTTTAGTCCCTCTTTGGAACAACTAGGACCAGAAGTGGCCACTTTTGAGCTGGTCGTTTTAAAGAAACTGGACCAGGCCTTGAGATACATTCCAAAACCAATCTATAATATAGACAAAGAAGAACATCTAGCTCTATCAACTATTTCCACCAACAAAGATCTTACCATTAAGAGTTGCGACAAGGGAGGTGGGATTGTCCTTATTGACACTTCCCAATACGAACTAAACATGTTAAAAATGCTAAGCGACAAGACCTTTTACATCCCTACTCAAGCATACTCTTCACTGAATCTATCTAAAAAAATAAGATCTTTAACCAAAACAGCTTTAGAAGATGGTCACATCAATCTTAAAGAATTTGAATTCTTAAATCACAATCTGGGAAAAACAGCCTGTATATACGGGCTGCCTAAGATTCACAAAAACCCTTTAGATCCACCTTATCGACCCATAGTGTCAACCATTGGTACAGCTACTGAGCCCCTTTCCAAATATATAGATAACCACCTACGTCCATTTATATCTAAGATCAGGTCATATGTGCGTGACACAGGTGACATGATTCAAAAGACAGAAGGCTTAACCTTTACCTCTGGAAGAGACCTTCTAGTTACATTGGACGTAGAGTCTCTGTATAGCAATATTCCCATCCTTGGAGCAATGACAGCTACATCTTGGTTCATTGACTCATACAACATACCCTGCCCTAAATCATTTTTATTGGCATGTCTAAAAATTGTCTTAACTGACAACTTTTTTGAATTTGGCTTGAATACTTATCGCCAGATAAAGGGTGTAAGTATGGGGGCTTCAGTAGCGCCCTCGATTGCGAATATATATATGGCGGCCTTCGAAGCAAAAAACATCTATAATGAATTGGCGCCCTTTTTCGAGTCTGTCTCCCATTGGTCCAGATACATAGATGACATTTTTTTTGTCTGGACCAATGGGAGGGAGGCACTAGACGAGTTCGTCTATTGGATAAACGAAGCAGACCCTAATCTCCACTTCACGTCGCATATCAGTGATGAGAAGGTTGAATTTTTAGACATTGAAATTATAAATGATGATGGTTTTTTAAAAATGGATCTACATACGAAACCCACAGCAAGAAACACCTTGCTGCACTACAGTAGTTTCCACCCTAGATCACAAAAAGATTCAATTCCATTCTCTCAGTTTCTACGGGTTAGGCGCAACTGCACCAGCCTGGCAGACTTTGATAAACAGGCGATTGCGATGAGAAGTAAATTCATCGAGAGAGGCTACCCACACCGGCTAGTGAGACACGCTTATAAGCGTGCCCGCTATTATGATCGCAATTATTTGCTCCAACAAAAGCCAGCTAAAACCACCAACCAGGTGGTCTGTGTAACTAAACATTCCACCCTTGACACAAAAATTAAACAAGTCATAAATTCAAACTGGCACATTTTAAATAGCAATTGTACTCCAGAACTGAAACTAGCTAAACCACTATTTGCCTACAAAAGGAATAAAAACATCAAAGAACATATTGTTCGTTCACGTTTCCAACCTACATCGGACAAAAATCTTTTAACACAGAGGTCGATTGTATCAGGCAATCCGATAAAAGGAACTTTCCCCTGCTCCTCATGTTCCTCTTGTGCTAGTATCATAAGAGGAAAAGAATTCACACACAATGGCCACACAACAGTGGCAAAAGAAATGTGGAACTGTAAATCTTCAAATCTGATCTACTTTATACAGTGCCCGTGTCTCCTCGGGTATATAGGAGAAACATCTCGAACTATACAAACACGGTTAAATGAACATCGTTCAGCGATAAGAACCCACAAACTCGCTGCCCCAATGGTGAAGCATTTCCTAGAAAAGGGACATCAGGCAGAGGACCTTAAATGGAGAGTCCTAGAAAAAATTCATACTGCAGACTCCAATGGGGGTTGTGCCATCAGAAAAAAGAGAGAGGTGTTCTGGATATTTGTCTTCAACACCTTTCGAGAAGGAATGAATAGCGAATTGCCATGGGAGCACGCTATTTGCTAGAGCATCTTTTGACTCTCCCTACCGCAGCAAAAACAGCTTCTCACTCTTTATGATTAAATTTAAATTACCTAATAATAGGCATTCAGCAATAAGAAAAGTCAATCCCAGTGTTCTCCCAAGATGTAGTTCACCCTGCTCCCTTTTTATCTAAAGTTTAAGCTCCTGATTAGGGGAATCTTTCCCTGCACCTCACTTTGTCGTACAGGTGTAATTAAGCAACAACTAGATCGAAGGAATATTAATGCTCGACTTTTCTAAAATAACAAAAGGCATGGAGCCTCGTTAAATTCACACGCATTATTTTTTGTTTAATGGAAGTACAGTTTTTACGAATTTCAGGAAAAATAACTTTCCTATAGAAATCTTTTTTACTCTAAAAATATTGAAAAAACCAGCACCAAATCTATAATGAGTCATTTTTGTGCACCTAATCTTGAAGCGCTATATATTTAGAATCTTTTTGCTTGGATTTGACATCAGCTAAATCTGACTCTAGTCCCAAGTTAAAATATAGCTCCACTCCCCAATTGCTTTCCACTCGGTTAAGCTGGTTAATCCTTGTGCTATACATCAGCACCGATGTATATCCAGTGATATTTTACGTGGGAGCCATTGCTGATTCTTTCTCTAGAGAATCTGGTCCTTTTTTTACTTCTTCCTATTTTTTGGTCCTTCTTTCATGTTCACACCAGTGACATTTTACGTGGGAGCCATGGTTGATTCCTGCTCTAGAGAATCTGGTCCTCTTTTCATTTCTTCTTAATTTTTGGTCCTTTTTTTATGTCAACACCAGGTCAGGTGTACTCAATCATCCAATCAAATAGGGTATATATACAGGAAGTAAAGGCACTTTAAAATGCCGTCTTTCGTGGAAGGAGCATAGAACCCCCGTGTCCCGCCGCCGGAATCTCTGAGCCCTGTTGATATCTATTGGGTAAGTGTTCGCTAAAATCCCTATGCGGTAATTTTACTCTGATCACTTGTTTAGTTAACTGATAATCTCCAAAGTAAACAGTGGGTAACAGAATTCTCTCTCTCCTTCCCCCCCCTGTTTGTTCATTTTACAGACAGGGAGTTATTTTAAACCACTTTGAAATCCATCGCTCCTTGAGCACAAGTAAAAAGGTAACTATCAGTCCTTCTTCTTTAAGAGACAGTAAGTCTATGAAGTCGCCATGCATTGACTGTTCTCCAAAAATTGATGCCAGAATTCTTTCCATCCATTCTATAGGCAATCTCGCCATTTGTTATCTCCACATCAGGAGGACTATATCTTTTGGGATCCACAAAAATATTCATTATCGTGGCCATACATTTTAACTCCGGCAGGCGGGTCTAACTGAAATCCCACTCCTCACTTAAGGTACCTTCATCCTCGAAAATGAAAATGTTTTCAAAAAACTACTAATGTATCCTCACTAACTGTCTAGTTAATATAAAATATCAAAAATAGAAAAGATTCAATAAACTAAAAGAACTCATAATTTCTTCTAGGAAATATAGAAATTCAAAAATCAACAATCAAGACAAACAAATTACATCGTGTGACTATGGAATATCTATCTGCAAACCTTAACTAAAATAGGTAAAACACTAGCTTGGTCCTTTCATTAAATATGGGCTGGTTAGAAAATCATAGACTACACTAAAACAACAATCAATGTTCATGAAATGTCTATGTTTTTTAGGGTCTAGAATATCTTCGTCACCTAACCAAAGAAAAGAAAGTCATTATACAGATAATCCAGATTGAGAACATCAAATAGCATTAATATACTCCGTGTTTTTTAAGTAAGTGACCTTATCTATGATATGAATGTATTGTATACCATTGTTTAAGTCCCGCGTTGATAGCACGCTGCGAATTGCCACCATTTAGAATATTTCGTATTTTCCATCACTAATATCAATCATTTGATTCCTCGCATTTGCCATCCTATGTAAGAACCCTGCTTCCTCACCACCAAAACTTGGGAATAATCTATTTAGTATAAAGGTATCCACTCCTTCTCCCTTTTTTGGCCATTATCTCATATAAGAATATATGAGTTAAAAGGATTCACTCCATTTTTCTATTTTTCTTGATGATCATTAAGGCAAGGAAAAGAAATCCGTCAAAGTATTATTGTAATATTAATAAGCTTGGTCACAATAGAATGGAAAGTCTGAGACTATTAGCCTAACATTGGTTTGTTTTAATTTTCTCTGTGTAACATAATATAAATTGATGCATTATTGTACATAATATTTTTTGTTTTATGGAATTTTCCCATTTCAGATACTATCGTGGCTGCTCCAGAAGAAGGCGCTGGTTCGCCGAAACGCGCGTAGAGATTATTTTAGCCACACCTTTCTCTCTTAAAAACTGTGTTCATTTTATATAACCTTCATTGGTTGGATTATTTGTCCTTCTCTCTTAAAGTGTTGCTGTGTATTGTTGATTTATTATGTCGCATACAATTTGTGAATATGTATTATTATTTTAATGTGTTTTTTAAAAGAATTTATGAATAAAATTGAACTACCCCTTTTTTACAAACAACCTATGTTTTAGCTCAGTTCATTTCGACCACTTATTACGTTCTGTTGCCTAGATTGATACATATCAAATTATTTGCTTTTCCCTGGTCTAGGAACTTCATTTCCATGTACTCAGGGGGTCCTTGATAAATATTTACACAGGACTCCAGCAGTGCCAGTCACTGTGACAGGATTCCATCAGTGTTAGCATCATTCAGCAGTGCCAGTCACTGTGACAGGACTCCATCAGTGTTAGCATCCTTCAGCAGTGCCAGTCACTCTGACAGAACTCCAGCAGTGCCAGCCACTGTGACAGGACTCCAGCAGTGCCAGTCACTGTTACAGAACTCCAGCAGTGCCAGTCACTGTGACAGGACTCCAGCAGTGCCAGTCACTGTGACAGGACTCCATCAGTGTTAGCATACTTCAGCATTGCCAGTCACTATGACAGGTCTCCACAATGTGTTAGCAGCCTTCAGCAGTGCCCGTCACCGTGATAGGACTCCAGCGGCGTTAGCAGTCTTCAGCAGTGCCCGTCACCGTGACAGGACTCCAGCAGTGTTGATTTCGTTCTGCATTACTATGCCACTGACTCTGATAGGACTCCAGACGTGTATTCGTCCTCCAGCAGGTCAGAGTTATATTACACCAGCAGCAGTGGTAGAACAGATTGAATCATTAAAACAATGTTTCATTAGTGGTCCATTTAAGTTGACATGACTGAGCCGCCTGAGCTGAAGTGTACATTTTTGCAATTAAGAAAGAATGTTCTTCTTTATGTTTAAAAGACATACTGGTGCTCTTTTCCATTAACTGAAAAGCAGGATGTATTTTGTGGTGTTGTGCTGAAACAAAATATAATTTATTTTGTGGCTTTGGAGGAAGCAGTGTCCGAACTGTAATCACTCTTGCAACACATCAAGGAGGTTTTGTTGTGACTGGGGGTGACCCTGAAGGGTCCATTTTATTCAATTTGCACATAGATGTAGTGTCATCCTCTTGGTGTTAGGTCATGGGTTAGCAATAATTAAGCGTTCCAAAGGCATTTCTACTAGTGTTGCAGTTATAGTTTCACATGATTATGAAAATCTATTGGCTGTTATCATTTTTACTTCATTTCACACAATGTTATTTTCATATTTGTTTATTAAAGAGTTTTATATAGTTCTGGCAAGGTATCAGAGCACTTACATTGGTAAATGTACACAACACGATAGCAAGTATAGTCAGGACAACTGAGTATAGTCCGATCAGGTCGGTGGTTGAGCACGAGGGAGGACAAACGACAAGGAGGAGGTGAAGGGAGAGCGCGGTGGAGAATCTGTAACGGGGGAGGGGGGGTGATACAAGATCCACTAGCTGAGATGGCGGAGAAGGAGGCCATCCTTTAGCTGTCTCTTGAAGCACAGGAAGGAGGGGTTTGTCCTGATTTGTACTGGTATGGAGTTCCAAATTTTAGGGGCGTTGCTTGAGAGAGAGTGTGGCAGTGTTTTTCGTTTGTGGGCTTTGCGTGGAATGAGACGTAGAGTATAAGAGCTCCTTAGGTTTCTCGTCTGACCTGCCATTTTACCTTTTGCAGCAAGGTAAGCAAGTTTCCCATCGTGAAGAGCTTTGTGAGTCAGGCAGACAGCTCTGATGCTGCAGCAAACTTAAATCGAGAGCTAATTCAGTTCTTTCAAGGGAGGGGAGATATGGTCATATTTGGTTCTAAGGGGCGCAAGGTGGGATTTTACCTAGCCTATGAGGATGGAGTTCATGTAGTCGAATCTAGATAGCACCAGCGCTTGCATGGCAGATTTGAGAACGTTTAGCGGTAGGTAGGGTTTGATTTTGTGCAGAAGTTTCAGGTTGTAGAAGGCACTCTTCGAGTAATTCTTTATGTGGTCTTTCATGATCAGTTAGGGGCCCAGTGTGATTCCTAGAGATTTGACAGAGTCAGTTAGGGTTATATTGCAGTTGAAAGATGTCTATGGCAGATAACCATTCTAGCATCAGGGAGGACTGGTCTGTCTTTGAAATGAGGAGAATGTATGTCTTATCTTGGTTGAATTTTAGGTGGTTGCAAGATAGCCAGAGTTGGACTCCTTTGAGGGGGTCATTTAGTCGGTGTTTGTTGACTAGTGAGGAGATTTTCACGTAGAGCTGGATGTCAACTGTGGACAGATGGAAGGGGATGTTTGCTTGGTTGAGGATGACGGTGAGGGGTTCAATGTAAATATTGACCTGGGTGGGCAAAAGAAGAGAGCCTTGAGGGGCAACCGGGTTATTGCCACTGTATCAAAGTCTTTTTTACTTATTTTTTTAGTTGAGAGCAGTTTTGTAGGAAGGATGTGAACCAACGTAGGACTACCCCGTCCACACCAATCCTTTTTTTGGAGCTTGTGGTCAATCATGTCGAACAGTGCTGATAGCTCTAGGCGTATGACCAGGCAGCATCGATCTGAGTCCAGGGATTTGTGGAGGTCATCTACTATAATAAAAATGTGCTGTTTCCGTGCTGCATCCTTTTCTGAAGCCCGATTGGTGAGGGTCGAGGAGATTGCTGTTTTCCATGTGTTTATTAAGTTGTTAGAGAACACATTTCTCTAGAGATTTGACTAGGAAGGGCAGATTGGAAACAGGTCTGAAGTTACTTAGGTTGTTAGGGTCTGCTTCTGGTTCTTTATGTAGTGACGTGACATGGCCGAGTTTGAGACAGTCAGGCATCTCTTCAGTCATCAGGGATCTGTTTTTAATCTTAGTCCATTACGGGGTTAGTGTGTGATCAAGTTTGTTTGCCAGAGAGGAAGGGAGGGTGTCCGCTAGGTGGGAGAAGGGTTTGGATGTGGCCAGCAGAATAGATATGCCCACCTCTGAGAGTGGGTAGAGTACCTTCCATTTTCTGGGAGACGGGTGGAACCCTTGGATACAATTGGATCCGTTGTTGTCCTGTGGGGTGAACATTGCTAGGGTGGTCATGTAGTGGAAGGGGAGTTTGTTATCTTCATTTGAGAGGGGGGTTGTCTTTGGAAGATTGGTTGTGGTCGTCAAATGCGAGCTAGATCTTCATTACTTTTTCATTAAAGAATTTGGCAAATTTGGGGCATCATTCTTTGGATATCTGGGGTTTCTTTTGGGTTGGTTTGGTGATTTGTTGCTTGATGATGTTGAAGAGCTCTGTGGGGCAGATTTTGGCGTTCTCTAGAGAGTTATGGAAAAAAGGAGGCTTTTTCAGCCATGATGTATTTTTTTATATTTACTGCGTTCCCTCCTGAGCCAGCCAAAGTGGGCTGAGGTAGGATTGTCTTTCCTGCCACTCAGAGCTGTCTTTTTTCCAAGTTGAGGTCTTTGTTGAACCAGGATCTTACTGGAGTGTTATGTAGTGTTTTGTACCAGACGGTCTACTTGGTCCATGATAGAAGATATCGCCGAGTTGCAGTGAGAGGTGAGTTTAGTTGTTGAAAGGTTCTCTGATGAGAGGGGTAGAAGTGTCAACATTCTTACTTCAAGGTTCACAAGAGGGACTTGCCTTAAGTTTCTCATCCATTGGATGTTTTTTTTTTTGTTTGTTAGTTGTGTTCATGTGAAACAAAATAATTCTGTGGTTTGACCAGTCAACATGGAGGATGTTGTCTGTAGTTAGAGCTTTTCCTTGAGCTATGATATTGTCTAGGGTTGAGCCTTTATTGTGGGTTTGACCTTCGCAATGCTGGGAGAGATTCTTATTGACTTAAAAGGTCATTTAAGATTGGATTAGAATATGAGTGTGCCTCTCACTGTCTGAAAACCCATAAAAAGTGCTGTTTGTGGGATGTGTGCCTCTTTTTGACTTTTTTATGGAGGCAGATGCCATTCCAATCCTCTTTATGTACTTATGTATTTTATAGACTTGTCAGTTTGGTATTTGATTCTGTACTTAGAATGTTTTTATTCTGAAGGATAACCTTATGTTAAAACCTCTCACTTACTAGGAATTATTGATTTAACTAATTTTGTTATCCATAATGATTCTTAAATTTTGAATAACCATTCATAGTTTTGATTTTGAATATTGTCTTGCAAAGGTTTTCTTTATTTGCGCTGGGAATCACAAGGCCTCTATCCAGCGTGTTGGCCCTTTGTTTTTATTGGTGGCAAGCTCCGGCAGCATCTTCACCTTCCAGCCTTGCTTTACAAGAGGGACAATACTTCCTTCAGCAGTGACATGTCAGTGTTTTATTCCTTCATCAGATTTAACATCTTCCAGCATCTTCCAACAGTGACATGTACTGTGATAGACCACGAGCAGCGTTAACTTCCGCCAGCAGCGTAATGTCAGTGTGTTAGACCTGAATCCTTCAGGTAGTGTTTCTCCAAACATTTTGCTTTTCCAATTGGGTTTTGCTGATTCTCTTGTGGTGGCCTTAGGGCCTAGGGCACTTTCCCATTGTAAATACAGTGTGAATGTGGGTGTTGCTTGCTGCACACAATAGGAAGAGGTGCTTACCTCGTGTCTCTAAATATGTTTCCAGCTTACCATTGCAGGCTGATGCGTGCAATTGCGTGTTCACTCAGACTGGCCATCCTGATTGGACCTTTCATTTCCAGGCCAGTACCCAAAGGTATGTCCTGAAGGGTGGAGCGAGCGGTAGGTGAAAGTCATGGAAGGTACACAGGTGTCCCCCCTGCCCCGGGAATTGAGGAATAACCATGTGTGTTTTTGATACCTATGAGGTTTGCTCGTCCCATATGCTAACATTGGGAATTGGTTGCTATTACTGCAGGTTGCAATAGAGGATTGCAGTGGAGCAGCCGCATGATGTTTCCTGTCATTGGATTTGCAGTGGCAACCCCTTGCCAGTGGTCAAAGTGGCTTTTTCATGATTCACGTAGAAATGCCACTACCACAGCGTGTGTGATCAAGCAAGGCTTGGGTCCGTAACTCCCCAGACTGGACCACCTCAATGTTGAAATAAGCAAACAGGATGTCTGGGGGGGGGTATTTTGATTAGAGTTGTGATAAACCTTAGACCATTAATTCCAAAGTTTTTAAGCTTTATTTCGCTTATTTTTGATATTTCAACAAAGACATTCATAAATCAATAGAGCATGTCTTTTCAAAGAAACATCCCATTAGTAAATCGCACAATTCAAAAACGTTTGAAAAGAATTATATACAACATTTACATAGTGCATAAAAAAATTGTGAGAAAAAACAATAATATATATGGAACGTTTTTGAAAACAGATAATAACAACAAATCAATAATCACAAGAAAAATATCCATAATTCATGTGTACCAGCCTACATTCATAATAACACCAGACAGACAGTTACTCATTTCCGAAACATTTGTTTCTTGTCCTGCCTGTGAGAGGATGGGGATACCTAACCTACTGATGGGTGTTGTCAGAAGCTGCTGAGGGAAATATTATTTAACATTCTTCATGACAACATCAACAGTCCCCCATACTCAAAGACAACGCGTTTCGAATCCCTAACACATCTGGGATTCTCTTCAGGACTTGGACTTGGTATATTGGCTCTTAATTGTGGTGTGGAGTGGTTCCACAGGAACTGATGTCCAGAAACGTTGCTTCAAATCTTATATTGTGATCGAAGCTTCAAATGTGTGTGACCTGTGGGGCAACTCAGTGGTGTCAGTCCATTATCTTGAAATTAAAAAAAAGCCATTATTGATGCAGATGTTTTTAAACAACAGCTGCTCCCAAATCGTATCTGTTTCCTGTAATTCGTTCTCTGTACTGCGGTAAATATTAATCCAACATGCTACTCTGCTTCCAAACCAGCAGCCTCTCACAGGCAGGACAGGAAACATGTGTTTCGAAAATGAGCAACTGTCGATCTGGAGTTAATATGAATGTAGGACTGGTTTAATTTCAGGCTGGCACACATGAGTTATTGATGTTTTTCTTGTGATTATTGATTTGTTGTTATTATCTGTGTGCAAAAACGTTAAATATATTATTATTTTTTCCTACAACATTTTTTTTTGCACTATGTAAATGTTGTACATAGTTCTCCTCAAACGTTTTTGAATTGTGCGATTTACTAATGTGGTGTTTCTTTGAAAAGACATGCTCTGTTGATATACGAATGTCTTTGTTTAAATATCAAAAATAAGCGAAATTAAGCTTAAAAACTTTGGAATGAATGGTCTAAGGTTTATCTCAACTCTAATCAAAATACCCCGCCCCCCCAGACATCCTGTTTGCTTATTTCAACTACCACAGCTTGGACATTTCTATGCTCTAAAACTCTTTATGTGCCTTGGTGCTTGGCTCCAGTCCACACTGGAGGTAGGGGGAAGTATACCTGGACATTTCCCAGTGACAGCTATAAAACACTGGACATTCAATTGAAATGTCCAACCTGTGGCATTTGTGGGCCTGTCCACAGAGAGTGTTGGAGGAGGTTTTGGCACCTGGCCTCCGAGGCCAAATCGTGGCCCCACTAAAGATTAAGATCCGCATTCCACAGCCTCATGGCAGACAGGATGGAAATTTAGAGGAGACATCTGTGTGGTTCAAAGGGAGACCCTTTGAACAACCCCCAACTTCAAAGGCACACTCCAGTATAACTACTGGTACCATCCTGCAGCATGGGGTGAGATACGCTTGTGAGGATGTAGAACCGGAGAATTGGGACTACGTGGTGCACATTGACAAAGACCTCTGCTGTGCAAAAGGAGGATTACTTCCATTGAATACAAGAACTGCATGCCCTTCCTGAATAGTGACTTGCCTGGGCCAAATATCTGCTGCTGTGTGACTCCCTGAGGTGTGCTCTCCAAGGGCTTGTCAATCATGCCCCCTGTTCATTCGGAGGTCTCAAAGACATCAACAATCTCCTAAGAGCGACCCACACTGTCTACCGGTGACACCTGAAGCACAGTGCCCTCTCAAGTAAATGTAAATTGATACTTGTATAGCGCACTACTCACCCGCAAGGGTCTCAAGGCGCTTGTACAAATACCGCTGTGGAACCCATCCTGGCTTTCCCTGTGAGGCGTCCACTCCTGGGCAACCCCAAGGTGGAGGCCAGGCATCCTTAGCGTTGTGGGGGCCGTTGTGGAGATGAAGCAAGCTATTGCCCAGAGTTGCAGAGTGGGACTCTATGATTGGAATAGGCACCGAGGCGAGAATTATCAAGTCAGTGGAATTTTGAGCCTAAGACCCGCCGAGGCGGGGAATTGAACCCTGGTCCCGGGCTAGACCTCTGCATCAGGGTCTGCCGCTCTAACCATTGAGCCACACTTCTCCACAAGTACCCACATCATCTACTGGATTCAAGCTGGCAACACAGCGTGGAACCAAAAATTATGCCTGGAGACTGGAACGCCTGGTGCAGAGCCTCCAAGTCTAGCCCTTATCTAAGGCATGTGGTCCTCGCATCGTGGGGGCCTTGACACACATAAGCGTCTAATTGGTGGTGAGCGGACTCACTGGTTGCGGGACTCAAAGTGGCCTGCTTTGTTGATCTTGCCACATCTCTCTCATGCAAAGCACTGACTGCATGCTCATTGTGACCCACGGAGGAGGTGTGGGGGGCGTAACTGTAGTAGTGCTTCATTCTACCTCATAAGGCATTATTGAGTTTGAAACAGTGTGTGTGACCGGACCGGTCTGGTGTGACCAATATCGACGTACACCAGAAGTTGTTCCTCATTTCCAGGGAGGCATGGATTTTGCATTTTATGTGACCAGAATGGTCTGGTGCTACAGGTATCATCATAAACCTGACATTGTGAACGGATTGACTGGGTGCGACTCTGATCAACTTGTACTTGACGGGGGGCCTCCGCTTTCCGAAAGGTCAGCTGCTTCTTTTTCCACTCATCTACTGTTCCCTTTCTTGGCCCTCAGCACTGTGGACCAAATGCCCTCTTCTCACCCGGCCCTCCCTGACGACACTGGGTTGCCAGTTAGTATTGCCCGGCTCGGGCCTGGGTAGCGAGAGTGACTGACTGAGCTGGAGAAACACCCTAGAGAACTATTGGAAGCGTGTCAAGAGACTGTGTGACCCCCCCCCCCGTGCCTTTGCAGAACTGGGCTGGTGCCAGAAGGCCCCTGGGGGCCCCTCTGGAGTGACCATCTATTGTCCTTGGCCCGTGTCTGCTCCGCAACCTGTGGGTGAACTTTGCGATTTGCTGCTAAAACCCCTTTTGCCTTCTGCCTCCTAATTGACCATCCTACCTACCCCCACCTGCTTCCCGGTCCTTGACTAAAAGTGACTTAAGCCGCGTGTGGCCTAGTGCCCGGGAGGGGGAAGTTGGGGCGTCGCCAATATGTGTGTGCAAGATAGTCGGGTGAGTGGAAGGGCAGAAGGTGGAGGGAGGCTTGGGGCCACGGGGTCTGCAGAGTGTAACCACTTGACCTGCTGGGTATCTGTTGCACAGCATTAGGGTGCTGAGTGCGTATGTGTAGGAACCCTTCCGTTAGGCCTTGCCTGATATTCATTGCACCACGTAGCAGCACATACTGAGTGTATGCGTGAAAGTGGCAGTGCGAAATCAACCGTGATTCATGACCCTAGACGGCAGCAGTTTGCCCGATATGTTGATTTGTTACAAGGAAAAGCATTATATTTGATATTGGTTTTACCCGCGCAGCCATGGGTGCTGCTAAAAAGTTTTATAAGTTGTTGTATGTATATATTTCTGATATTGTTGTGGCCCGGGGTGCACCCTATAACTGTGTGGTATTGAGTTATAAGAATTGCTAGGGTGGGTCTGGGGTGAGGTGGACAATATGTTACACGACCCGACGACAGAGTAGTAACTTGCACTCTGCCCATGTCTCTGATTTAAAAACTGCTTTTTTGCACTTTGCACATTTAAAACTGCTTTTTGCACCGAAGATTGTGGCAACACTGTTTTAATTGTTTTCGACCATTTTAAAAATGTTTTTACATTGCTGAAATCCGATTGTGGGGGAAATTGAATTTGAAGGTTGGGGCGGTGGGACTCGATATCTGTTGTTGACCGGACACTCCCTGGCTGCCATTGTGGCTCTGGGTGCACCGAAGGCAAGCCCGTCAGCATCCCAGAATGCTGCCTGACAAGTCAACACTGTTTCATCATCTTGCTTCAATATTCTTCGCATGCTCAAAAAAACATTTCGCTGGATCCCCACCGAAACTAGAAAAACGGTCACCCACGCACTGGTTACGAGCCGCCTGGACTACGGAAACACACTATACGCCGGCACCACCGCAAAACTCCAGAAAAAACTCCAACGCATCCAGAACGCTTCAGCCAGGCTCATACTAGACATCCCGCGTAAAGAACACATCTCTAGTCACCTGAAAAACCTCCACTGGCTCCCCGTAAATAAGAGGATAACCTTCCGCCTCCTAACCCACGCACACAAAGCTCTTTACGAAATTGAATCCGAATGCCTCAACACACGACTGTCCTTTTACACCCCCTCCCGTCAACTACGATCCTCCAACCAAGCCCTTGCCACTGTACCTCGCATCAACAAAACCACCATGGGAGGTAGATCCTTCTCCTACCTGGCAGCTAAAACCTGGAACTCACTTCCCACTCACCTTCGCCTTACTCAGAACCACATAGCATTCAGAAAACAACTTAAAACTTGGATCTTCGACAAGTAATTCCCCTCCCCTCCTCTAGCGCCTTGAGACCCTATGGGTATGTAGCGCGCTATATAAATCTCTTGACTTGACTTCTGCAAACATTGTAAAATGGGACGCCCATCCCACTCCCGACGCTAGGCGCGTAATGAGTAGAGAAACTCCCGCCATGTGCATCCCCCCCTTCAGATCATTGTGAACGGGGACAACCTGAAGGCAGCCTTTTTGAATACAAGATGCTTAAAACAGCATGAGCTCCAACTCTTCGACCTCCTCACGGACACCAAGCCGGATGTCATGTTTATTACGGAGACCTGGCTTAATGATGGCTCCAACCCTACCATCGCCAACGCCATCCCCGGGGGTATAAGATAATAAGGAAGGATAGATCAGGTGGTGGGGCGGAGGGGTCGCCATCATATATACAGAAACTATTTTTCCTTTCTACCACTACCCATTGAAGAGCTTGAGGGGGCCGAAGGCCTCAGCTTTCATTTGACTATGACAGCTCATCAGTCGATTCCCAGAGTGGTGATCTATCAACCGCTGGGCCCATTTGGACGGTTTTTGGAATCTTTTGGCCATGTTATATCTCCAATTGCGGCCAAATACAGACATTGTTTGGTTCTTGGGGATTTTAACATACACATGGATCAATTAGCCGCCCCTGAATGCGTAAAGTTATATGAATTCTTAAGCATTCTTAATTTGATGCCTCAGGTCCGGCTTTCCACTCATGAAAAAGGGCATCTCTTGGACCAGATATTCTTCACAACTAAGATAGAAATAGACACACCTCTTTCCTTAATCTGGTCGGACCATTTTCTGCTGACCTTTAAAATAGGCAGGGAACCTGATGAACCCCAATCTTATTGTAAGCTGTGGGCCAGCAGTTTTAGGCCATTTGACCAGATTAAATGTAAATGTAATGTAAATGTAAATCGGTATTTGTAAAGCCGCTGCACCACACCTCTCCGCCAGAGACCATTGCCACTGTGCGCAGTCAGCATCCTATTCCCTTTAGGGGTATTTTAGAGAGAGATGTACTCTCACTAGAAGGCTGGCATCGGGAATGGTCTATGCAATTAACCCCCTCCTAAAATACGAGCAGCCAAGGCATGTAGAGCCCCTGCTCCGTGGTTTACAGAGGTTCTAAGAAAAAGTAAAAGCGCCTGTAAACGTTTAGAGAAACCTTGGAAATAGAACTGTAACCCTGTAAATAAAACCATCTATAAAGTGTCTCTGAAAGACCACTATGCCAAAGTTCGTGAAGGAAAAAAAAATGTTTGTCTTCAAAAATTGAACAAGCTGGGAACAGCAGCAGGGAACTATTCAAGATTGTAAAGGACTGTTCCTCTCCCAAAGCAATCATTAGTCCCTTAACCCCCACCTACAAATGGACGACTCATATTGCGCACTATTTTTTTTAATAAAATCAAAATTATTCAGGATTCGTTTGGAGCCACAGATCTGCCCCCCCCCTGCCCTTTCCAAATCCGATGGGTCCCTATGGGAGTCCCCCCCATGCCTCTGGCCAGTTCTTTGAAAATGATGAAAGCATTGAAATCAGGGTCACCCTCAGACCCTGGCCCTGCGAAAGTGTTGGCATCTATGTGGAGGTGGGTAATCCTGCTGTGAATCAGGTTCTGAACTTGTCCTTGGCTGAGGGACTTATGCCTGAAAGCTGAAAGCATAGAAACATTCTCCCATGCAGTGCCCTGCCACCGTGACAGAACTGCAGCAGTGTGTACTTCCTTCAGCAGTGCTGGGTCAGTGGTACAATTCTCCAGCAGCGTTAACTTCCTCCAGCAGTGCCCTGCCACCGTGACAGAACTGCAGCAGTGTGTACTTCCTTCAACAGTGCTGGGTCAGTGTTACAATTCTCCAGCAGTGTTACCTTTCTTCAGCAGTGCCTGTCACTGTGACAGAACTGCAGCAGCGCATCCTACCTTCAGCAGTGCCAGGTCGGTGTTACAATTCTTCAGCAGCGTTAACTTCCTCCAGCAGTGTCCTGTCACTGTGACAGGACTGCAGCAGTGTGTCCTTCCTTCAGCAGTGCCGGGTCAGTGTTACAATTCTCCAGCAGTGTTACTTTCCTCCAACAGTCCCTGTCACTGTGACACAACTGCAGCAGCGCATACTACCATCAGCAGTGCCAGGTCAATGTTATAATTCTCCAGCAGCGTTGCCTTCCTTAAGAAGTGCTGGGCCAATATTACCTTCCTCCAGCAGTGCCTGTCACTGTGACAGCATTGCATCAGTGTTACCTTCCTTCAGCAGCGACAGGTCGGTGTTACCTTCCTCCAGCAGTGCCTGTCACTGTGACAGCCCTGCAGCAGTGTTACCTTCCTTCAGCAGCGCCAGGTCAATCTTACAATTCGCCAGCAGCGTTACCTTCCTTAAGCAGTGCCGGGTCAATGTTACCTTCCTCCAGCAGTGCCTGTCACTGTGAGAGCACTGCAGCAGTGTTACCTTCCTTCAGCAGTGCCAGGTCAATCTTACAATTCTCCAGCAGCGTTACTTTCCTGAAGCATTGCCGGGTCAATGTTACCTTCCACCAGCAGTGCCTGTCCCTGTGACAGCACTGCAGCAGGCCATGCTTCATTCAGCAGTGACGGGTCAGCGTTACAATACTCCAGCGTTACCTTCCTCCAGCAGTGCCGGGTCGGTGTTACCTTCCTCCAGCAGTGCCTGCAGCAGTGTTACCTTTCTTCAGCAGTGCCGGGTCGGTGTTACCTTCCTCCAGCAGTGCCTGTCCCTGTGAGAGCACTGCAGCAGTGTTACCTTCCTTCAGCAGTGCCAGGTCAATCTTACAATTCTCCAGCAGCGTTACCTTCCTGAAGCATTGCCGGGTCAATGATACCTTCCTCCAGCAGTGCCTGTCACTGTGACAGCACTGCAGCAGTGTTACCTTCCTTCAGCAGCGACAGGTCGGTGTTACCTTCCTCCAGCAGTGCCTGTCACTGTGACAGCACTACAGCAGTGTTACCATCCTTCAGCAGCGCCGGGTCAATGTTACCTTCCTCCAGCAGTGCCTGTCACTGTGACAGCACTGCAGCAGTGTTACCTTCCTTCAGCAGCGGCAGGTCGGTGTTACCTTCCTCCAGCAGTGCCTGTCACTGTGACAGCACTGCAGCAGTGTTACCTTCCTTCAGAAGCGACAGGTTGTGTTACCTACTTTCAGCAGTGCCTGTCCCTGTGACAGCACTGCAGCAGTGTTATCTTCCTTCGAAAGCGCTGGGTCGTGTTACCTTCTTTCAGCAGTGCCTGTCCCTGTGACAGCACTGCAGCAGTGTTACCTTCCTTTAGCAGCGCCAGGCCAATCTTACAATTCTCCAGCAGCGTTACCTTCCTGAAGCATTGCTGGGTCAATGTTACCTTCCTCCAGCAATGCCTGTCCCTGTAACAGCACTGCAGCAGTGTTACCTTCCTTCAGCAGCGACAGATCGGTGTTACCTTCCTCCAGCAGTGCCTGTTACTGTGAGAGCACTGCAGCGGTGTTACCTTCCTTCAGAAGCGCCGAGTCGTGTTACCTTCTTTCAGCAGTGCCTGTCCCTGGGACAGCACTGCAGCAGTGTTACCTTCCTTCAGCAGTGCCGGGTCGGTGTTACCTTCCTCCAGCAGTGCCTGTCCCTGTGAGAGCACTGCAGCAGTGTTACCTTCCTTCAGCAGTGCCAGGTCAATCTTACAATTCTCCAGCAGCGTTACCTTCCAGAAGCATTGCCGGGTCAATGTTACCTTCCTCCAGCAGTGCCTGTTCCGGTAACAGCACTGCAGCAGTGTTACCTTCCTTCAGCAGCGACAGGTCGGTGTTACCGTCCTCCAGCAGTGCCTGTCACTGTGAGAGCACTGCAGCGGTATTACCTTCCTTCAGAAGCGCCGGATCGTGTTACCTTCTTTCAGCAGTGCCTGTCCCTGTGACAGCACTGCAGCAGTGTTACCTTCCTTCAGCAGTGCCGGGTCGGTGTTACCTTCCTCCAGCAGTGCCTGTCCCTGTGACAGCACTGCAGCAGTGTTACCTTCCTTCAGAAGTGCCCGTTCGTGTTACCTTCTTTCAGCAGTGCCTGTCCCTGTGACAGCACTGCAGCAGTGTTACCTTCCTTCAGCAGCGCCGGGTCGGTGTTACCTTCCTTCAGCAGTGCCTGTCCCTGTGACAGCACTGCAGCAGTGTTACCTTCCTTCAGCAGCGCCAGGCCAATCTTACAATTCTCCAGCAGCTTTACCTTCCTGAAGCATTGCCGGGTCAATGTTACCTTCTTCCAGCAGTGCCTGTCCCTGTGACAGCACTGCAGCAGTGTTACCTTCCTTCAGCAGTGCCTGTCACTGTGACAAGACTGCAACAGTGTTACCTTCCTTCAGACGCGCCGGGTCGTGTTACCTTCTTTCAGCAGTGCCTGTCCCTGTGACAGCACTGCAGCAGTGTTACCTTCCTTCAGCAGCGCCGGGTTGGTGTTCCCTTCCTTTAGCAGTGCCTGTCCCTGTGACAGCACTGCAGCAGTGTTACCTTCCTTCAGCAGCGCCGGGTCGGTGTTACCTTCCTTCAGCAGTGCCTGTCACTGTGACAGGACTGCAGCAGTGTTACCTTCCTTCAGAAGCGCCGGGTCGTGTTACCTTCTTTCAGCAGTGCCTGTCCCTTTGACAGCACTGCAGCAGTGTTACCTTCCTTCAGCAGCGCCGGGTCGGTGTTACCTTCCTCCAGCAGTGCCTGTCACTGTGACAGGACTGTAGCAGTGTTACCTTCCTTCAGAAGCGCCGGGTTGTGTTACCTTCTCTCAGCAGTGCCTGTCCCTGTGACAGCACTGCAGCAGTGTTACCTTCCTTCAGCAGCGCCGGGTCGTGTTACCTTCTTTCAGCAGTGCCTGTCCCTGTGACAGCACTGCAGCAGTGTTACCTTCCTTCAGAAGCGCTGGGTCTGCTTACCTTCTTTCAGCAGTGCATGTCCCTGTGACAGCACTGCAGCAGTGTTACCTTCCTTCAGCAGCGCCGGGTCGTGTTACCTTCTTTCAGCAGTGCCTGTCCCTGTGACAGCACTGCAGCAGTGCTACCTTCCTTCAGCAGCGCCGGGTCGGTGTTACCTTCCTCCAGCAGTGCCTGTCACCGTGACAGGACTGCAGACGTGTTACCTTCCTTCAGCAGCGCCGGGTCGTGTTACCTTCTTTCAGCAGTGCCTGTCCCTGTGACAGCACTGCATCAGTGCTATCTTCCTTCAGCAGCGCCGGGTCGGTGTTACCTTCCTCCAGCAGTGCCTGTCACCATGACAGGACTGCAGCAGTGTTACCTTCCTTCAGCAGCGCCGGGTCGTGTTACCTTCTTTCAGCAGTGCCTGTCCCTGTGACAGCACTGCAGCAGTGTTACGTTCCTTCAGCAGCGCCGGTTCGGTGTTACCTTCTTCCAGCAGTGTCTGTCACTGTGACAGCACTGCAGCAGTGTTACCTTCCTTCAGCAGCGACAGGTCGGTGTTACCTTCCTTTAGCAGTACCTGTCAATGTGACAGGACTGCAGCAGTGTTACCTTCCTTCAGGAGCGACAGGTCGGTGTTACCTTCCTCCAGCAGTGCCTGTCACTGGACAGCACTGCAACAGTGTTACCTTCCTTCAGCAGCGCCGGGTCGGTGTTACCTTCCTTCAGCAGTGCCTGTCACTGTGACAGGACTGCAGCAGTGTTACCTTCCTTCAGCAGCGCCGGGTCGTGTTACCTTCTTTCAGCAGTGCCTGTCCCTGTGACAGCACTGCAGCAGTGTTACGTTCCTTCAGCAGCGCCGGGTCGGTGTTACCTTCCTCCAGCAGTGTCTGTCACTGTGACAGGACTGCAGCAGTGTTACCTTCCTTCAGCAGGGACAGGTCGGTGTTACCTTCCTTTAGCAGTACCTGTCAATGTGACAGGACTGCAGCAGTGTTACCTTCCTTCAGGAGCGACAGGTCGGTGTTACCTTCCTTCAGCAGTGCCTGTCACTGTGACAGGACTACAGCAGTGTTACCTTCCTTCAGGAGCGACAGGTCGGTGTTACCTTCCTTCAGCAGTGCCTGTCAATGTGACAGGACTGCAGCAGTGTTACCTTCCTTCAGGAGCGACAGGTCGGTGTTACCTTCCTCCAGCAGTGCCTGTCACTGGACAGCACTGCAACAGTGTTACCTTCCTTCAGGAAGCTTTGAGCGCCCAGTAGTGAGAATGTATCCAGGCTGACCTGGTAGATACGGCTTTATTGATGCCTCTAATCTGATGAAACAAAATTGCTTTCGCTAAAAGCTTGCTACACACCGGAAAAGGCACAATCTCAGAGGAAATCAAATAATAATATTACTGGGATGTTCTTTGTCCCTATTGTTTTCCTATTAAACAAACCTTTTGTGGCGCATCTGGTTCAGTGAACAGGCAACTATGTATTATTTTTAGAATTTGGTTGAAAAAAATCATATTGAAGTATTCTGATGTTGCCACAAATCTAACACCCGAGAATGTGAGATGAAATGGAAGGAAGGCGTTGTATCGCTGCTGCCTCTGCTTATGTCGTGAGGGAGGGAGGGAGGCGGCCCGATTCCGCTTCTGATCTGGCAGGAGGCGGTGCACTCTGACGGCCAGAGGGGGCCCACGAGGGTGTCAGAAGTGAGGGGCAGTCTGCTGTGACCGGCACCTGTCTGCGCGTGTTGTGAGGGGGGGTCTGGCGTGAGAGGGTGCAGTCTGTGGGTGGGGGGGGGGGGGGGGGGGGGGGCAGTGGAGGGGGGGGTCCATGGAGGGTGTCAGAAGTGAGGGGCAGTCTGCTGTGACCTGCACCGGTCTGCGCGTGTTGTGAGGGGGGGGGTCTGGCGTGAGAGGGTGCAGTCTGTGGGGGTGGAGGGGTCCACGGGGATGTCAATAGGGAAGGGCAGGTTGCTGTCAGCTGCACCTGCCTGCCCGTGTAGTGAGGGCGTGGAGGAGCCCAACCTGAGGCAGCCTTTCACCCGGCCCGAGAAAGAACAGTCTGATGGGGAGGGAGTCACATATAAGACTGTGCATGTGCTCAGATTCTAGTATGTTTGGGTTGTAGTTAGAGTTGTCATGAGAGAAGTCTTTCATGTAAATATTGTTGATTTCTGTTTGTTGTGTATTTATACTACCTAAAAGATATGTTCATGTGAAGTATACTATGAACATATGTTAACTAAAAATGAACATAAAGAGGAAAATATTATGAGATAAATTAATGAATAAATGAATGTTTTCCAAATTACATCCATGTAGATGAATGGGCATCCATTAGATAGTTTAATCCCCATGAAATGGTCAGGCAGTCGTAAAACCAAAACAAGGCCCGGGTATAAGACTGAACTCGATGATACGCGTAAAGGATGTAAGAAACTGGAGCGGATATGGAGAAGAAATTTCTGCCCGGTAGCAAAGGACACCTATCGGGCAGGAATTAAGAGCTATCATAAAGCAATACACCAGGCACGAGCGGCTTTGCTCTCCAAAGAAATCCACGAAAGTGATAATCCCCATAAAACCATGTTTTCTACACTTGCCAGTCTGCAATCCCAGCAAACTGGCGCTGGGTGTACCATCAAGTCCAACAAGCAGTGCGAGGAGTTGGCCACCTTTTTTGTTAAAAAGGTGGACAATATCTAAAGCTCCTTACCTGCCACACACAGTAACTTGCCGGCGGCACCTTGTTGTCAACGGCTAAATACCCTTCATACTTTTCCTCCGATCTCGGCAGATTAGTTACGAGTACTGTGTAGTAGGATCAAGTCGGGCTCCCCTGCCGGCCCTCTCAAACCTGATCAATTTAAGAAGGTACTGCCGACTATTTTACCCTTTCTGAATCAGGTGATCAATAGGTCCCTCAGTACAGCCATGGTGCCCAGGGCTTGGAAAAAAGCGAAAGTAATTCTGTTACTTAAAAAGCCTGCGCTTGATGCAACAAAACCAGAAAGTTATCGCCCTATCTCTTTGCTTCGCTGGGCACCTAAGATCACAGAGGCATATGTGAACTCCCTCCTGTTGGATTTTCTTACCCTTAACAACATACTGGATCCCTCCCAAAATGGTTTAAGGCCAGGTCACAGCACGGAGTCAGCCCTCCTGGCGGTGACAGAACATCTCTGGTCAGCCATGGATGAGGGGCAAACATTGGTGCTGATCGTGTTGGATTTGAGTGCCGCGTTTGACACGGTGTCGCATGATATTCTGCTGAGATGCCTTGCGGAGGTAGGAATCACGGGCCTGGCACTGGAGTGGCTTGCCTCATTTCTTCACAAGAGTTCATTCTTGGTATCTGCCCCTTGTTTGTGTCCATTGAATATTGCATCAAACAAGGGGTGCCACAGGGCTCCTCCCTTAGTCCCCTACTATTCAACATCTATGCTCATCCTTCGGCCGCTGTAGCCTTGAGTAGGGGCTTGACCATGGTCTCATATGCTGACGACACTAAGTTAGTGGTGGCACTCTCTAATAACTCCGAGCAGGACGCCCTTAAGTTTCAGGGCGACCTTGCGGCAGTGGCCGAGTGGATGACCGCTAACTGCCTCCAACTGAATTCCAACAAGTCGGAGGTACTGTTGGTAGGTAGGGACTATGGTCTGTGGAGGGTTCTCTGGTGGTCAGCTAGTCTGGGCATGCCCCCTTCCCCAAACAAGCGGTAAAGAACTTAGGGGTTTGGTTGGACTCATCTTTAAACTATCGATTCCAAACCAAAAAAACAGCAGGGACCTGAATTCGACTTTTACGGGGGCTCAGACCACTATTGGGCTTCTTTGATGCCTCTACACGTCAGGTCATCAACCAAGCAATGGTTCTGTCCAGACTTGACTACGCCTGCCCCCTCTATTTAGGGTCCAATAAAGCAGAGGTTCAGAGGCTGCAAAGGACACAAAATGCAGCAGCCAGAACACTCCTAGGCCTGCGCAAATCCTGCTCTGTGTCCAGTGCCATCCGTCGTCTTCATTGGCTACCCGTGGCCAGGCGTATTGAGTTTAAGGCGTTATGTACCTCTTTTAAGGTTTTGAAATCCGCTACCCCTCCTATCTATTTTGGCTAATCTTCCTTTACCATATGTTCCATTACAGCCCCTTCGGTCACAGGGTCAGAATCTGGTAGTGGTCCCTCGGATACGTAGAGTTTGGGCTGGGGGCCGCTCCTTCTGTTATAGAGCTGCCACTTTATGGAACGCACTTCCTGCGCAGATTTGTGGACTCAATAACTACTTGCAATTTAGGATGGCCATCAAGACTTTTCTTTTCCCCATAATCTAGCTGGTGCTAACTCTGCTGTCTGTCAGTGTTTTCCTTTCATCGCAGGTACGGCCCTTTGCTGGGGCAGCTGTTGCGCTTTACTAGATACTATAACATAACATAACATAAAATAGTGTGGATCGAATATGATCTTGGAAGTATAAAAACAGTGATGAGTTATACCAGTGATAAACAATAGAGTAGGCAGGTTGCTTTTTGTTGATTGTCCATTTCCCCTGTTTCTGCTTTTCTTTATCCCAGTAGTCAGGGGCCCTCATGTCTATTAAGTGATCTGTGTCTAACAAGAGTTTGCTTTGTTGTTGTTGTTCCTTATCCTTAACCCCTTCACTGCGGCGGCTATTCCGCCGCAGTGCTAAGGGGGCGGGGCAGAAGAGCGGCGGGCGCAAGCTGGTGACGGAACCGCTCTGTCACCAGCGTCGGTTGCGCTGTGCTTATGACGGAGCGGTTCCGTCATGGCCCCGCTCAATAGAACGCTCAGCGCAGGCGCGGAATTCGCGCCGCGCATGAGCGGTGGCCGGGCCATGACGGAACCGCTCCGTCATCAGCACAGCGCCACCGCAGCTGATGACGGAGAGGTTCCGTCATCAGCATACAAGGGGTTAAAAAAGAAATATGAATATAATGCTTTGCTTGGCATTATACAAAGCATAGACGGACGGATTCATTGTGGATAAGATGCTACTTACAGAGGTAGTGGTACTGCTGGTATGTTTACTACCCTCCAGTGACCTTAGCTATCCTCCTCTGTTAGTTACAGCCTCTGTTTTTCATTTCTGGAGAGCACTGGTTGAAATTATCCGAGGGGGTTGGCAGTGCTCCCTGGGGTCTGGTAGGTGCTGTCAGCAGCAGCACTGCCTCTGCCAGCCCTTGTATTTATTCAGTGACCTTCAGTTTATTTTCTTTCAATATGGTGCTAAATGAGATTCGGCCCCTTTAAATGAATGGCCGGTGGGCCTCATTGCCACAAATAACATTCTCCAGCTGTGACTTGAACCAACCCCTGCTTCAACGGCCTGGAGTGCTGGCCTCTTGCCTTGAACAAGAACACAAGTGTCTGTCTCCTGCCAGAGAAGCCTGCTTGTCCCTTTGAACCACTCTCCTGTGGCTACAATTGTCCCAGGAAAAAGATGGAGTCGTGGCTGCCTGGGGAAAAGCAGAGGCTCTGCTGCTGCTACTGTGGCACCTATTTCACGTGCCTGGGGGTCCACGCGTCCAGTGGACCAAACAGCTGTTGCTGCTGTAGAGACATCACAAGGAATCGCTGGACCTGGGCACTCTGCAGTGGACCTGAGCTGTAGGTGTGGGGCAGCGCCGGGACTCATTCTGCTCTTTCAGTGACAAAAATGCCCTGATAACTACTTTTGGTCAGTTTTGAGCATACATTTTTTCCCTACAGCATTTCAGTTTGTTTCAGATATAACTACATTTTGTGTTCTTCATTCTTATGGAACTTTTCCTATTAAATGCTGGACAGTTTATATTCTTCATGTGTTTTATGTTTTTAAACTGTATGGTGGTTTTGGTTGCTTTCTTTGAAGGAAGCTTTTCAGTTTGAGCCAGACAACCATGCGTGGCCTCGACTATCCTCGTGGAAATAATTTTATCTAAGGAGGGTCAGAATGTTTGAACTTTGTGGGAACTCAGTCATAGCACTCATTAGGAATGTAGGCTTTCTGCCAGTAGCGGCCAGTGTCCTTGCAAAGTGGTGAGGCGAGAACTGGAGATGATGGACAACCAAACAAGGAAAACATTAAAAAATAACTTACCTGCCCCTCCAACACCCCTTATTGGCATTGCAGCCACAGGCTTTCTCAATTCCCTGAGGTCAATCCTGACGCTGCTCTCAGGCTGAGAGCGGTGTCAGATTGGCCGGAGTGCTCTGAATTTGCGCTCCCAGGTAGACTGGGATCCTGTGCCTGCTGTCTCCAACCCAGAAACATAGCTTGGATTGAAGACAGCTTCAGGGCTCATGACGGTTTGGCCATCCTAAGATGGCCGCCAACTGTCACGTGCACTGACAACAGTGCACATACCCTCCTCCTCTGCCTGTCATCTCCATGGTCCCACCCCTAGACACGATCCTCGGGAGAAAAATAAAACGATAAAAACGTGTGTTTTTTTGGCTGGTGGTGGGCGGGGGAGGGGTGAAGCTCGTCCGCCATAGCAGAGAAGCCACTGCTGCTTTCAGCTGTAGCTTAACAATCTCATTTCCCACAGTCCAAATAATGTGTTGCAAAGATCCCTAACAGGAAACGAGAGCTCATATTCAGCCCAATATACAATACAAGCCATTGCAGTATCAGACAGACGGATCTACTCTAACCAAGCTTAGTGACAACAGATAACCACGACTGTGATCAGGGAAAATCCTAACAATATCAAGAGCATATAAAGGGCGCCCTAACTACGACAACATTAGGAACCGGAGCGATTGTAGAGCTGTGCTACACAAATCCTGGTCACATAACAATAATCTACAAAGGATCTCCTTACATAGCCTGTGGTTATTTAGAATATTTGGCATGGATAACAACCACCATTGCACACCCCTGATCAATGCTCAAAAATACACAAGCAGTGTTAAAACCAGTTTAACCAAGAGAAGTTGTATGGTTTAGGAATTTAATCATGTGGGTGGGGGCGAGAAATCAAACTGGAATAAAGTGTGATATACCCGTGCCAGCCCCAGGGTAAATGTCTTCTCAAATTATATATTAAAACTAATTGGTAGAGGTAAATGTCTAATATACAACTGTCTATGTATGAAGGTGGGTGAATGCTGTTGGACCGCGCCAGGCTTGGATGGAAACCAGCAGGCGAGCAGCAGATGTTGTGCCTGCGAGGCCGGGTGTACAGGGATTTAACCCCTTCGCTGCGGCGGCTTTTCCGCCGCAGCGCTAAGGGGGAGGCGGGGCCGCGCGGCGTTCCCGTGCTTGTGACGGAACCACTCCGTCACGGCCCGCGGGTGAGCTGTGCTTGTGACGGAACGGTTCCGTCACTGCCCCGCCCGCTCTTCAGAACGTCCAGCGCAGCCGCGGAATTCGCGCCGCGCAGGCACGGCGAGCGCGCCGTGAAGGAACCGTTCGGTCACCAGCACAGCCCACCCGAGGCTCGTGATGGAACGGTTCCTTCACGAGCATGGGAGGGGTTAAGTTGCTGATCTGGAGAAGAGTTCTTTTGAGCAGTAGTTGAGAGTTGAAGTTACTCAAAGAAGGCATCAAGTCTTCAGATCTACTTGACAAGAGCTCCCTATTGCGATAACTAAGCCAATTGAAATGCTGCCAAGTGAAAGCTGGTGTTGATGGCACCTTTCAGGATTGGCTCAGTAGCTCTTGCGGTCACTTCTTTTGAAAGCGCAGAAGGCCCTTTGCCTGACTGACTGGGAAGAGGGATGCTCAAGGTACAGAAGCCTCACAGTGACTACATAATGGCATTCCGCCAAATTTTACGACTGACATCAGACACCGGCTTGTGGATTTTTCTTGTTCAGAAATTTAAATACCAAACCTTTTTTTAGGAAATTTCATGCAGAACACATTGTACTCTGGAATTCCTCTACATGTAGACAACGTGTCAAAAGCAGTCCAAATGTAGTCGTTTTTCTGGAAATCTTGTACACCGACAGCTGTAAGACACCAAGACATGATCAAAGCCCCAATCTGGGATATCATTTTGAGCCCCCAATCATCAGATCTGCTGCGCTGAAAGTGAGCTATGACAGATGATGCTTATGGACACATGTCCCTGTTCAACTGCTGCCCAACAGTTCACCTCAGGACTTTAAGTAGCCCCAGAACAGATCATTTTGTGGCAACCCACTACTTGCAGTAGTGCAGTTTTCAACCCATTATAACACGGAAGGTCTGGCACCTACTAGAGTTACCAAATGAATAAATTAATTATTGACTAGTCAAACCGATAACGTGCTACTTAAAGAGTAAAAAAGTCTCTGGGTGCTATTCATTTTACAAGCACCATCTGAAGCTTAATACAGCATTTTTGTAAGGCACTTATCGAAGGACTCATAGGGTTGACAGCTTTGTATTGGCTAGGGAACACCATTGCATATCCAAAGAACTTCAACAAAGAACTGACAATGCTTCATGCACATCAATCTTGAGAGTGAAATTACAGAAATTCCTGATTTATTTTGGATTATTCTGCCTTAAAGACAAACAGAACTAGCTGGATTAAGATGAACAAAGGCTAAAGAGGCCATCTCAAACACTCTGTGCCTACATTGATGGCTTTCATTGAAGTCCAATGATTGGTCTTCAGACGTGAATTGTGATTTAATCTTTCCAAACTACGAACAGCACTCTTTGTGCCACATGAACACACTGTGGCATATATTCGGGTAGGCCACTGACCTCAACATTTCCCTTTTGGTAACTGGCTTGGGGCCGGCATGGCAATCCAGGGCCACTGTCTTCCAATTGTGACAATCGTACCCTTTTACCTCGGTCTCCCTCCCTCCATTTCCCTTAGCCTGGACAATCTCCAAAGACTTCAGAAGTGTTCTGGGGCCTTCTTCCAAATTACATTCCTGTTTGGCAGGCTCTTGCTATCCTCCATTTTGTTAGCCACTCACCGACAGGGGTTTCATAATGGGTTCTTGTCTTCATGCAGGCAAGCCCAGTGCACATGCTCAATGCTCACCCTGCCTCAGACTTATGGAACACGCATGTGCACTAACATTGTCCGCAATGGAGGGAGTGAAGGACCTGATTGAGAGGACTCGTTAGACCTTTGTCACCAGTTGAGGATATTAGGCAATTCTCCATTAGAAGGTAGCACGTAAAATGGCCTGACCTTACTATGTAACCTTCTGCTGTCAATACTGACAGTTCTTCTCAGGCTGGTGAGATGGCAGTGGTCATTCTCAGAAAGCACGTATGCGCATGGTGCCTACCGGCCAACCACCGAGGCTCACTCTGGTATCAATCTATTTCACTACAGGACGATTGTCTTATGCGCTAAAACAAAATAATCTGCAATACACAGTGGCTTGCTGTAAAGGGACAATGAAGCCAGAATGCAGGCTACAACGAGCCATGCCGGGACATTCCCACCCCAATGACTATGCCACTGTCATTCAAACTTGAGAATGGAATTATTCTATCATCTGCATTTTACAAAAAACGATATTTACTGTGTTTTAGATGGGAAACAGCGGTTTCAACAGGGGTGTTACCATGCAGGTAGGTAACAACGCAGTCATTACAACAACCGTGTTGTTACCACGAGTGGCTTTACATCGCAAGTCGTTTCTGCGATGCCAACTTGAAAGAAAACTCAAGATTCACTTACAGCTTGACATTTCTCCTGCCTGCCAGTCTATGGCTGTGGGTGCAGAAACTCTTACAGACAGAAAACTCTGTTGCTGATGCAGAGAATTCCTGAATCCCCGAGTTCGTACAAGCATTAAACAGCGGAAGTGTGCAAGAGTTGTGAGAAACCTCTTGAAACTGAAAACAGTGGACTACTGTGTGCAGAACCAATCATGAAGATATAAGATATTTTTAAGGTACTTTTTTTGCAAAACCACTTTCTGTGAAGTTAGGAAGTACGGATATCTACTCATCACATATTTTGAGACAAGATCTACTACATTCTTACTGTGCAAACTTAATTTGAATGGAATCAATATAGTACTCATTCTATGAAATACTCACTTTATATGCAGCACCTGATTCCAGTAATCCAAGATATGAGTAATTTTCCACTACTGAGATTTTTCCAGGTGCACATTTACTATCTGGCAAACTTTGTGCCAAGAAAAGGTGATGAGAAGATTCAAAATCCAGAGCAGGAGGGACATTTCAAGCTAGGTACAATTCCAAAGTGCTCTTGGCTGTTCAGGGCATCCTTTAGAGTTTGGTGGAGCAGGAGTACCACGTAAACAGAGGAGAAACCTCCCAGTGCATCAGGGCCATTGCTTTGTTTTTGTTCTCAAATACCAAACCCCTGCTTTGGGTGTTTGTTTATTAAAAACATTTGAAAACTTGGATTAGTAGGCAAAATGATGCCCTGGTGGCAATGTTGAGCGCCTTTAGTGGGGCTACCCTAACCTGGAGCTCCATTGCACAGAGATCCGTGCCTGTCTGATGGGGATCCCTAACTTTAGTAGGTGGTTCTCCAGGATCAAGATTGTGACCTTCCCACTGGCTTGGTGGCTCAGCAGACCATTTGCCAGATTGTAAATGACTGTATTTATAGTTTTAGGCACAGATATACTAAGCCTTTCCATCTTCCTTGCGTCATGCATGGCAATGCAAAGGTTTCAGCAAGATTTACCAGCAGGCAATGTGTGCTGCCCGGCGCGGCTTTATAATGTAAAGTAACACCTAACAAAAGGTTCAGGTACACAGTTTCAAAGGCAAACTACAAATTAATACTGAAAGATTAATTCAAATAAAAAAGGGCAAAAAAAGAAAAAAAACAATTATAGTGTGTCTTTCACAGTTTGACACATTCTGTGGCCACAAACAGTGAAACACACACTATAATTGTTTTTGTTGTTCTTTCTGTATATGTAATGTCTGTATGTTAGCCACGTGTTTGGCAACATGAATTTGTTGTCTTAGTTTTGCCAACACTATTCTATGAGCGTTTATTGGATCTGAAATGTGTTTTATCTGTAAATTATATGTTTAATAAATTATGAGTACTATTTTGAATTGGGTTTGAAATATAGGCTTCTTTCTCTCCCTTTTTTCCTTTTTTTTCTTTTTTCCCCCTTTTTTATTTGAATTAATCTTTCAGTATTAATTTGTAGTTTGCCTTTGAAACTGTGTACCTGAACCTTTTGTTAGGTGTTACTATAATCTGTCCCTGGTTCAGGGGTATTGGACAGCCTCTGTCGTTATTAATGATTATAATGTAAAGTAACACAATGCAGAGGCTTGCTCTGTGTTACTTTACATTTCGAGCTGGTAAGCGTTCCATGGGTGGAGCTCTGGTGTTCCTGTGCATCCACCCATGGATTTGATGTAGTTTTAGATTTACAAAGGTTTGTAAGCCTGGGATTGCATCAATCGTTACGCATCCGAGAGGATGGGTTAAAACCTTGTTTTTGCACCTGATTATTTCCACTTTCTATGTGTAAGGCATTATGCCTCTTTGGATTGTTTTTGTGCAACTTGGCACAAGGGGGGGCTGCTAGGACGCTAAGAAGACACAGTCCGCCAGCACTAGGAGGAAGCAGAAGTGAGCCATATCTTAGTAGATAAGATAGATGGCTGCTCTCTCCTTTTCACAGCAGCACGGCAACTTTGCTTGGTCCTCTACCTTGCATGAAACAAAAGTAAAAATGCCCCTTTGTGAATTTAAAAAAAAATTGTATTTGTGTTTTGGTTAGTTGTTGATCATTCACCAAATGCCTTTCCACAAGGAACTGCTTGAGTAAAGCTACCAACTGTGAGACAGGGATTGTTCAAAGATAACAGTACACCTCAGTGGCGGCTGCACAGGATCCGAAGCAGTGGGGCAGGGGGAGGAGACAGACAAAATAAAATTAAAAAATTGAACTTACCTGTCGCATTGCTCCTCTCCCGATCCTGATGCTGGTCCAGTTCCGGGCTGATCCCACTGTGCAGGCTCCCAGATGCCGATTCCTGACGCTGCTCTGATGCGGGGAATGCTATTCCCAGTATGAAAGCAGCGCTGGGATTGGTTCGGCACTCAGACAGTGACTGGAAGCCTGTGGCTTTACTCCACCTCGCCTAAAATGGCCGGCCAAACCATCATGCGCACTTAGTAGTGCCCATCACCCCTCCTCCCCACTGACGTGCATGGCCCTGCCCTAAGACGCGCTCGTTGGCAGCCGCAGGTGATAAGAAAAATAAAATGATAATAAAATTGGTTTATTATCATTTTATTTTCTGCTGTCACCTGGTGAGATGAAGCTCCTCCGCCATAACGGAGGAGCCGCCCCTGTATACCTTTTAGGCGTTAGATTGAATGGACATTTGATGGTGCCCCCAACCTCAGGGACGTAGATTTGATGGTGACTCCAGCCTCAGAGATGTAGATTTGATGGTGTCGCCAGCCTCAGAGATGTAATTAGATGGTGCCCCCAGCCTCAGAGACGTAGATTTGATGATGCCCCCAGACTCAATGGTCTTCCAACCAGATTATTTAAATATAACCACTGTCCTGAACTTCAAGTCATCCCAGAGTCTTGCCAAGGCCCAGTTTGACATCTGCTCTACAAGTAGGACCCCTCTATAGACCTAGCAAGCTATAGGTTTTTTTCTTAAGTGAAAGTGGAGGCCAATTATTTTATGGATTTTGATGCTCTGACTTTCACATATATTATCTTACTCAACTTTACGTTGCACTTCGATAGAGTGTGTAGAAACCACTAACGGCATAAACAGAGCCAATGGAGTATTTGCCAACATCTTTTGAGGCCAATACAGATGCTTTATACAGACATGGAGGTGAAAGTAAAAATGAGTGGTGGGAGCACAATTTCCTCTATACACAGAGGAGGACCTCAGGCCACGGTGTCTATTGTTGCGCATCTCATATGATCACAGATTTAAACAACACTCTCAATAGTGTGATACCTCACAGCCCAAAAATTGGCGGTCAACCTTTTACGTCTCTACAGTATGCTGATGGTAAGAATAACCTCCATCGGCTTACAGAGACAGATTTATGTCTTGAACTCTATTGCCTGAATACCTATCCCACCACATTACACCTCACAGGTCTGGAGGGACTTGGTCCTAATAAACTCGTCCTTGCACACCAAGCAGCATATGTCAAGATGTGCCATAATTTAACACAGGGTGAAGCTGGTCCTGGATTGCTTGCGTTCTGGTTCTGGGAAGACCTAGCTTGGCAGTACGTTTTGGACTGTTCCTATAGAAGCAGGGTCAAGACGGATTTGCATATGGCTGGGGCGAACTGAGGTGGCATGGTGTGCAAAATACCGATGAACTGGGATGCGGCACGAGTAATTACCAGTGGCTGAGATTAATTCAAGCATGACATCTATCACTTTTTTGTATACTTCATAATTTAAAAAGGGCTTCTGTCCCATCACTGAAACACCTTTTATAGAAAGAGATTGTATCAGAGAATGATGGCAGAGTTAATGAACATGTACAAGTATCCGGAGACCTCTTAAACATCAAAGAGGAATGGGCTATGCGAATGAGTGCAGCCTTGTTTTAATCTATTGTAAACTATTCGCTTACGGCATCTCGTAAACAATGACAAGCTCACTTTTAATAAACGTGCTAATGCATGGTCTGTGATAAACCCTTCGGTTCCATGCAACGCTATAGGAGCAGATTCTCCAGCACAGTATATACTAAAGTTAATAAAAAGTAGACGTGGTCTGTTCCCCACTATTGATTTTCTGCCGTTCTGGATCGATAGGCACTTGGTAGAAAGTTGTAGGCTGAGCAGTCAGTGCCACACACTCTGGGCCTCCTTTATTATATTTTGACACACCGCAGCACAACAAGCCTTCCTGCTGTGCTGCTGTGCACCAAAATAAAAAGGCAGGAATGCCCCATATCTAGAAGATACAGCACATATCTGTCCTTCTCCCCTGTGCCAGCGCACAAACAGCAGCCATGAGCAAACGCAGACACCCTTGCGTCATGTTGCAAGGGTGTTTCCGTTGCAGAGATGATTGTTGTTGTGCAGGAAGGAACACCTTCCTGCATAAAACAATTATTGATGACATAAAAGTATTTCTCCTCGTGGCACCACTACTATGCCTCCCCTGGGGAGGTGTATGATGCTGATTCATTCCCAGCTTTACAAAATGTTGTAATCTGGGAATGTGTCAGGTTCCATGGATGTTGCATGGGAGCACCCACAGCAACACCAATGGAACGCCCCTTTCACACAGAGTAATGCGTGAAAGGGGCCTATATTTACAAGGCCATGAAAAGTCAAACAGGGTGACTTTACATGACCTTGTAAATATAGGGAAGCCGATTGTGCTGCACACCGGAGGCACAATGGGCTTCAAAATTAGGCCCTCTGCGCCTGTCCCTCTCTTTCTAATGTGGGTTAGAGACAGATTCCTAATCCATTGAATCACTTGGGTGTTCACACCTTTTGCCAGGCACTGGTTTCTCAAAGGTGACCAACCACAACTGACAGGTTTATCAAGCACGTAGAACCCAGCGAGACAGTGTTGGTGTCTGTTACAAAATAGTACTGAACCCCTAGGTATTTACTTTCACAATCCTTGAGCTATAGCATTTTGTAAGGAATTATTATTAGGGCTCCCGTTTTTATGGTTTTTTTTGTTTACATTTCCGTCTGTATTTATCCATCTTTATGTTTTGCTAATTTCATCTGAATTTTTCCATTTTTATTTTGGGTTTTGTGGAAAGATTAAGCTGAAATTAGTATATTTCCACATGTATTTAACTGGTAAATATGCACTCATGCTTGAATGCTTACCATGTTTCAATGCTGTAAACACCTGCACAAGATAAATCAATGCACTTAAAGGAAATATGCAAATTTCAGTATCAATCCTGTGCATATCTACTTCTGTTAGAGCCTCTTTACTATAATTCCTGGCAGACAGTATTTAGAATTACTCAAAAAGCAACCTAATGTCTGGTTTTATCCACATATAAAAATAAATACAGAGAAGAAAATAAATGTTTTCTGTCTGTATTTATCTGTAAAAATCTGTAAAAACAGAAAACAAGGAGCCTTAAATATTATTAATGTATTTTTAACTTTGCGCATATTATTAACAGCTTTGTGATGGGGTCATACTTTTACTGTTGCTATTGTAGATTTTTCTTCATACATTGCAAGCTTAGGCTGTTATTCTGTCGCAAATTAATTGGGGGATTTTTTTGTAACTGCCCATTTGTAATTTCTCTTACCATTTTAGGTAACTATGCAAGATTCATTCATTCATTCCTCCACAACTTAATAATTCCAGCCCCTCACACTGATTACTAACGGCAACATATCACAATTTCTACCCCTGTCATCTTCTGACACTGCGTGCGAGTGGCAGCTCCCAGAACCACCCACCAGTCTCTCACACTAGGATCAGCTCTTCATGGTGCACCTAGTGCCAGATTTACAGTCCTACTTCACCATTCTAAATGCCACTGCGCACTTTTCACACGCCGTTTGAGAGGCTAGCACCAGGGGCGGCCCTACGCTCACGGCGGCCCTAGGCAGGGAGCGTAGGTAGGGGGCCCCGGAAGAGGGGGTCCGGGTGGGGCGGAGCGCGGAGGTCAGTGAAAGGGGGGGGGGGGATCAGGGTGCTTGGAAGTGGAACACAGCCGGAGGCCGCCAAATCCCTGCCAGGGGCCGCCACGCAAATATGTATCCATCCTTAGAGGATTATTATATTAAGGATATATATTGGCATGTGGCCCCTGGGGTTTGGTGGCCCTGTGCAGGTGCACAGCTTGCACATGCCTATGGCCGCCCCTGCTAGCACGGCTCCTCATTGGCTATCAGAGAGCACAAACCTCGCCATTGCCTGTGGAAAGGACTGGGCCCACATCAACGATGTTTCTTAACAGTTTCTCGAAGACTGACAGGATACCATCTTACACATCTCCTCTGAAAGACTGGTCAGGGTTAGAGGTTGATAGAACAAACACATTGTTTACGTGCAAAGATTAGTACCAGCAGCACGTTTTCCTGCTCAAACAAGGGAATGTTTGTCCAACACTGCTAATCAGTAGTAGCAACTAATCCTGCCCACCAATGCCAGCGTCAGTTCCTGATCCTCATGCCTTCACCAAGTGCCAGCCCTTCACACTGCTTGATAGTGCCAGTTTCACACACAGCTAAGTGCAAGCTGCTCCCACAGCCTGCCAGGGCCTGTATCTCACACTGCCCGTCAGGGCCTGTATCTCTGCGCCTGGCTCTAAGCCTGGGCTGAAAGTGTTCCATGAATCACTTTTGGGATGATTGTTTCGGGTTTTATTTTCTGCTTACTTTTCTAACTTGGGTTCTTCTTTGCCTTCCTCAGACTATCGGCCTGTAGCCCCTCCCTCGCCCACCATTTCCCCAGGCTCCAGCTCTTTACAAATCTTTCCCATGCCTCGCACTCCAGCCTCCTGGTCAACCCCTCCCACCTCACAGGACTACTTATGGAGGCCGCTATGCGGCCGCGCCTAGGACCCCTGGCCCACAAAAACAACTGCTGCCTCGCATTGCCTTGCTCAACAGCAGGCCCATTTTCCTGCATCCGCTGCCGATTCAGACACCTCCCAGAATCAACTCAGAGGCCTCCTGATCAATGCTAGGTCGCACTGCAAGCAAGCCGCCGAAATCTGGTACACCATCTCCACCCTCGCCCACAACGTGACCTTCATTACAGAGACTTGGCTCTTCACCCTTGCACCCCAGACATCCCCATCGCAACACCCATCGACCACACCAACAGCCCCAGGGGTCTCATCCTCATTGTACACAAAGAATCAATCATCTGCTGATGAAGTGACCACACTAATCAAAAACACATGAACTTCCAGCTCCACGTCTACAGACCCCCAGGACCACGAACTGTCCTCAGCGACGCCATCACCAAATTCATGACCCCGCTCACCATCGAATCTGGATACTATGTCTTCTTTGGAGACCTCACCTTCCACCTGGACGACCCCACTGACACCAACTCTATCGACCTCCTGGAATGACTGGACAACATCAGCCTCAAGCAGATGGTCAGAGACCCCGTACACAAAGCAGGACACACACCAGACCACATCTTCATGGCCAGTACCAGAAACAGATACAGTGACACACGGAAATCACCTGGTCTGACCACTCCATCATATACTTCACCATCACCAGACCTCCCTACACCCCCTCAACCACCACAGCAACCCCTTCCGCAACCGAACCAAAGTCACCCAGCACCAATGGACCGACTCCCTCAGCAGCACCCATCCCAATACCACCACCTACCTGAACCAGTCAGTAGAGAACTTCACCGTCTGGATTACCAACGTCGCCGACCGAGTCTCTCCAATCACACCTGACAAAACGCACTCATCCACCAAACGAGCCAGTTGTTACACTGTAGAACTTGGCACGTCGAAACAAGATGACGAACAAGCAGGGACAACAATAACCGAGCCACCTTCAAGTCGGCCCACATCGACTACCGCCGCCACCTCAAAACCATGAAAAAGGAGGCCCTAACACACCGGGTCGGGACCAGTTCCAACCAAACCAAGGAACTCTTCACCATCGTCAGAGAGTTCACCTGCCCATCAGTCACCAAAACCCCAATCTCTGCCTCACAAGAACTCTGCAACTCCCTCGCCGACCACTTCCACTAGATAGCAACCATCTACAGAAATGTCGATCTCCAACCCACCGACCTCCTCACCATCCCATTGAACACTGCCGCCGACTACCCACTCACCACATGAGAACAACTCAGTACACCAAACACAACCACGCTAATGAACTCCATCCACACAGGAGCACCCACCGACCCATGCCCCGCCGACTCTTCAACCTCGGAAGAGACGAGATCAGCCACCAGCTCACCACCATCCTCAATGCCTCAATCGCCACAGCTACCTTTCCTGATGCATGGAAACATGCAGAGGTCAGACCCCTCCTCAAAAACCCCTCTGCCAACCCCAGTGAGCTTCAGAACTACCATCCAATCTCACTGCTCCCCTTTCCTGCCAAAATCCTGGAGAAGCCATCAATCTAAAAATTACCAAACACCTGGAGAGTAACAACCTACTGGACCCTTCCCAATCAGAATTCAGAGCAAATCGCCGCACCAAAAAACAGCCCTGATCGCCACAACAGATGACATCCACACCCTACTTGACAAAGGAGAATCAGCCGCCCTGTTCCTCTCTTCAGCCCTCGAAACCATCTCCCACCACACTCTCATCGATCAGCTGTGCCAGATTGGAATCACAGATGACACGCTCAGATGGAATAGTGGTTCCTGTGGTCAATGTATTCGATATCTGGTAATGGTTAGCTCAATGGCAATGTTTCTGGGAGAAGAGATGTCGCAGAAAGAAAAAGAACCATATACAACTAGACATTTATGAATATTTGCATTTTATATAAAAAAGTAATCAATTTAATCAACAAAGGTGTGGGGTGTTCCAAGTGAACATAGAACCTAAATATCAAAATTGTGACCGTTTGTGACATAGAAGTAGGTTTCAAAAATACAAAAATGACCATATCATTCATTAATAAATCACAGCCATCTAGAACAATGGTAGGGGCTGGGAAATGGTTCGTTTTGGGATTGTGTCAACAGTGTTTCGACCCCACATTCAAGTGGGGTCGCTTCAGGATCTAGCATAGATGGGCACCTGAAAAATGATAATCAGGGGATCAGTAACGACCCATTTACTGATCCCCTGAGTATCATTTATCCTCTGTAAACACGGATTCACATGTTTTTTCTTCAACAAAGTTACTGACGTTGCATACCAGGATACACGCCATAAGAACTGTCAGTTCTCTTCCCCTCACTGGGGTAAGTTGCAACACATCGTACCTACATGGCAAGTGAATATTTTCAAACCACATGAATGCTCACAAGCTCTTTTTATTTGTATCTCTCTCCCCAATTAGTGCCTGGCTGGGCCCCAAGTGAGTATGTCTCTTACAACACACCTGTGGTGTGCACTTGACACTCTGACAGTTGGTCCAATTGTTTCAGGTACTACAACCTTTACTACCAATAGCTTTCTCGTATATCTCTTCTTCCTTGACCCATTTACTGATCCTCTGATTATCATTTTTCTGGTGTCCATCTATGCTAGGTCCTGAAGAGACCCCCTATTGAAGGTGGGGTCAAAACGCCATCAACACAATCCCAAAACAAAGCATGTCCCAGCCCCTACCATTGTTCTAGATGGCTGTGATTTATTAATGAACGATATGGTAATTTTTTTATTTTTTAAACCTACTTGTATGTTACAAACTGCCACAAATTTGATATTTAGGTTCTATATTCACTTGGGACACCCGCACATTTGTTGATTTAATTGATTACTTATTTAAAATAAAACACAAATATTTATAAATGTCTTGTTGTACATGGTTCTTTTTCTCTCTCCGACATCTCTTCTTCCAGAAACATTGCCATTGAGCTAAGACATTACCAGATATTGCACACATTGTCCACAGGAACCACTGATATATAATAGATGCCCTAGTTCCATGTGAGTAGGGTGGCCCTTGTCTTTCCTAAACATGCTTAGATGGAAGGCAACATTTGTCATGGGGCGCACATCTCCCTCCCTTCACCTCTCAACCCAAGCGCACTATCTGCAGCATCCTGCAAGGCTCATCTCTCAGCCCAGCTCTCTTTAACATCTACATGACACCCCTCGCATGCATCGTCAGAATCCACGACATCAACATAGTCTCCTACACCGATGATACCTAGCATGTCCTCTCGCTCTCTGCGGAACTGACCACAACGAAGACCAACTTCCACAAATCTATGAAGAACATCACAGCCTGGATGAAGGCCAACTGACTGAAGCTCAACACTGACAAAACTGTAGAACTGATCTTTGGCAGAACTACTCCAAGTGGCCATAAGAACTCAGACCCATCCCTACTCCGAAAGACCACGCCCACAACCTCTTCATCATTCTGGATAGCGAACTCTCCTTGAAACGTCAGGTCAATGCTGTCGCCTAAGCCTGCTACCACACCCTCTGCATTCTCTGCAGAATCTTCAAGTGGCCCCCCATCAGCACCAGGAAAACTGTGATGCAGGCCCTCGTCACCAGCCGACTGGACTACGGCAACACACTCTATGTGGGCATCACCACCAAACTCGTGAGAAGACTCCAGATGATTCAGAACGCAGCAGCCAGGCTGATCCTCAACCTGTCCAAGAGAAACCACGTCACCCAACACCTGAAACACCTCCACTGGCTCCCCATCAAAAAGAGATGCTAATTCAAACTTCTAACCCACACACTCCATGATCGATGGCCCCCCTACCTGAACCACCACCTGAATTTCCACCTACCTCCCAGGAACCTCCAGACTGCTCACCTCACCCAGATACCACGAACCCACTGCTGCCACACCGAATGATGCATCTTCTCCCACCTTGCCACCAGGTCCTGAAACACCCTTCCCCTCCACGTCCGTATGGCACCCTGGTTAACTCCATTCAGGAAGGGACTCAAGACCTGGCTCTTCGACTGATACCCACAGCATAGCGCCTGGATACCCTCCTGGATGCTAAGCTGTGCTATATAAGTACCACCTGATTGATTGATCTCACACTGCCCTACTGTACCTGTTTCTCACACTGTCTGCCAGGGCCTGTTTCTCACCATGCCTGCCTGTGCCTGTTTCACACACTGCCAGTGCCAGTTTCTCACCCTGCCTGCCTGTGCCTGTTTCACACACTGCCTGCCAGTTTCTCACCCTGCCTGCCTGTGCCTGTTTCACACACTGCCTGCCAGTTTCTCACACTGCCTGCCAGTGCCTGTTTCTCACACTGCTCATCAGCGCCAGTGCCTCACACTTTCCAAAAGTTTGAGCTCTTCTTTCTTCCCAAAAATATGAGCTCTTCTCACTGTGCACAGCAGGTGCCAGGCACATCAGGGCGCACACGTATACCAATTGTTAAATAAAAGGCACAGGCTGTGAGCTCCCATCACAAAGTAATTAACAGACAGAACCATTCTGCATCAAGCTGTTCTTCAGATGAAAAAGGATGTCATAAAAACTACTGAAAGAGACATTTGTTCAACTCTTTAAGGGCGGATGGACGTGGTTCGAGGTTTGCTTTTGTGCTTTACCTCCCTGTGGACATTTTGACATGCGCTGCTATATTAAAACTAATTGAACTGAGCAAAAGAATGAGAGCAAACATCGCTGCAATATCCTGTGTCTGGGTTAAGGAGGAAAGTAAAGAAAGTAAAGAAAAGACAGTGAGAGAAAGAAAGCGCGAGACCAATAACATAACCTGGGCCCGGGGAAGGGGGGTAGGGGGGAGGCGGGGAGGGGGGGGAGAGTGCTCAAGCTATTGCTTGAGTAAATCCTAGTTAAGTACGAGAAGAGCAGGTGCACGGTCTACAACGACAGACACCCTTTCATACCTCTGGCTTTCAGTCATTCAAACACATTCCTTCATAGCTCCGGAACTGTTTTGCAAAATTCCTCCTGCCTCTGTCTGTCACCCTCCATGCACCCCCCATACCTCACTTGTATCTTTAATGCTGCACCTCCACATCTTCTCTCCACCCCTCCCCCTCTCGCTACCATGACCTTCCATAACAATGGCATGCGTCACCCCTGCAACCAGTCCCGGCCATTTAGCCAAGAGCTCTTTGCATTCTGAAACTTGTAGTTTTGCTTTGCGTATTATAAATACAAGGTTAAGAATCTCTGCGTGCAGTGTGTTGTTGGCTACATGGCGAGGACTCTTCTGAGGATGCTACAGATGGAGTGTCTTATCTCTCCCAAGTAACGCATCCTACTTGGGCCTCTCACCATATGCCACGCCCACTCCTCTGCGCCTCTTCCAGTCTTCCCACTGGACACTTTTCCCCTATCCAGACTAACCCTGGGCGTAGTTCGCATAGTAGCGCTACGCGTAGCTACGCAAAGTGCACTTCGCACTACACGAGATACGCGTAGAGCCACACAAACTGCGTAGTACGCTGTTCGGGATGATTGCACAGTGCCGGATGCTTGTCGACCCTGTGCAATCATTGAAAACGGAATCTCGCACAGTGCGAGCTGTAATTTTCTGCCACTCGAGTAGATTTTTACTCAAGCTGCAGCTTTCTCAAAGCAGACTGGTAGTTTCTCATCGCGAGCGGTCGCGAGCATACGCGACCACTCGCAATGAGAAGCCTGACCTCCCTGCGTTGAAAATCTCGCCAGGAGTTTTTTTTTCCACCCTCGCGATTGGCAACTTGATGTTGCTGATCGCGAAGGAGGAAAAAGTCTCGCCGAGATGTCATTTTGCTCCCTCGCGGTCGCCAACTTGACGTTGAGGACCGTGGGTGAGCAAAAAAAGCCAACTACGCTACGTGATTGTGCACTGTGCTACGTGCAATTCACGGAGCGTGAAGTAGCACAAACTACGCAAGCTTCGCGAGCGTAGCATAGTTGTCCGCCCAGGGTTAATCCAGGCTGGAGCTTAACAAGAGAGGATCTTCTTCCATAGTGCCACATACATCGACTCTCTTCTGCATGCCCACGTGGCATCATCTCTTGCTCTGGGTCCTCACAATATGCCGAGTGTCACCACCATTATACATGGATGGACATCATTAAGCGATGGCTGTTCACGATATACAAATTATTACCATACTTACGGTAGCATTGCATATTACTGTCCCCCACAAATACGCATACATACTGAAACACCCACAAAAATGTCCACAGATACAGTTGCCGCAAAGTATTCAAATCATTTTACATATATATCATATACTTACCCTGTGGCTCGTCCCACCCTGACTACCTTTGCTCGACTGCCGACCTTGTATTTGTAGTTTTTATTTATAAAGCACAACATTCATTCAGAAGGATATCACAGCGCTGTGCTAGGACTCCGGTAAATGGGTGAGCGGTTGATGAGTTTGGCCGGTTTTAGGTTTTAGCAACCTTGCTTGTACTTTCCATCGTATGCAAGGCCCTGCCTCTCACATGCGGTGAGTAGCACTACACACACCCGTGACAGAGCCAGTAAGTACGATGCAGGTAATTTCATTGGGTTTGCCCTGATGTACAGTGCACTTTGGAGACCAGTGTGCCGCCTTTTCGGGTCACTAAGGTTAGTGTATCAACGCCCTGAAGATCATAAAGGGGCAGATTTACAAGCCCCTTGTGTCATTTTTGCGCCGCAGTTGCGTCACTTTTTGTAACGCAGCAGCAGCGTAAAAATGTGGCCCATTTAAAACGTGACGCATCTAGGGAGATGCGTCACATTGTAAAGCCCTGCGTCATATTATATCTACGTCGGGTATAATGTATGCAGGATGGACATTCCAACGCAAGAAAGACTCGTAGAAGTGACGCAGTGAAATCTACAAGATTTCACTGCGCCACTTCGGGGACGCCACTACGTCACATTCTTATGCCTGCTTGAAGAAGGCTTAAGTAATTATGCCACAAGGGAGACAAGGGAACCCTACCCACTAGGGAACCAGGGTCAGTACTTTATATCGGAAAACAATGGTTCCAGTGGCACAATAAATGTAAGACTGATAGTCAATACAATCTATGTTAATTATTAACAATTAAAGGGTTAAAGGAGGGTATCCGACAGAGAAACGACTCTACACGGAAGATTCCATATCATCAATAAATTTTATGTTTCTTTGTTTGATTTTTTCATTCTTTTTCAACAATCAATAAATATTAGTAGTGTTACAAAATTAAGTGCAAAGTGACCCAAAGTGTAAAGTGAGAACCAAGGAAGTACAACAATTATACAAAACTAATACAAACAGGAGTGACATATAAGGTCCCGGGCGACGTCAAAGAAGGATACCATTAAATGTTTGTGATTTTGTGAGCTCAATGTTAAACTGCACGGCCTCAAAATCTATCCCAAAAACTGGGGGGAAAGTTGCATAAAGGTGGTCACGAAAAATTAGCGCTAGCCCTCCACCTTTTTTTCCTCTCTGTCTAGTGGAAAAATATCATGGCCTGGAGGAACTGCTGCTAGGATATCTGGGCCAGAACATTGGTCGGCCAACGTTTCTGTCACAAACATTATATCAATGAGGTACATTAGTAAGAATTCACAGAATGGGGGCGGAGCTAGCCAGCGTCGATGTCGGACGCGTGAGCTTTCGGCTCCTCACCAAAGCCCCGAAATATCCAGCTAAAATATCCTGAATAGTGCCCAATTTGCAGTGTGCGAGGCCCCTCCACCCCCCCCCGGTGCCACCGACCCTGTCCACGAAGCCTGGCGGACTTGAGCGGGCGCTCCACTCTGAGATATTGTGGCGGAGGTCCGCGACGCGGAGAGCTGGCGGACCAGGCCTGAAGCCGCGGTCTGCCCTGTGGTGCGATCCGGGCGACGTCACCTGACGTGCGGCCCCAGAACGTTAGAGGAGTCGGGGGCTCCGCGCGTGAACGCTCGAGAGGACACTTTGCCACCGGGACGACCCACTACTCTCCCCTGAAGCCCCGCAGCGGCCAAATCGACGCCCCCACAGCGCCCCCACTCAGGAGACCCGTGGCAGAGGGCACCGTGAGTACATCGGCAACCGGCGCGGTGCGCAGAAACTTTGAGGCGGCCAAGGGCAGGGACGGACCCCATAGCGCTCAGGGCCTACAGAGCGCCGGCGCAGGAGACAGCAGGCACAGGCGGCAGCTGGACGGGGGGCTACGACTGCTCAGCGAAGTGAGAGGGTTTGACCAGCACCATTAATAGCGGCGACATTTCCCCTGGAGACGCCATCTTGGCAGGACTGCTCCTCCTGCCCACGCAGGGCCACTGGTGGCAGTGTACGGCAGGCGACACACTTCTGCGTCCCCGTCTATCCTGAGACGAGGGGTACACCTTCGGAAGCGCGCCCCACAGCGCTAAGGAGGAAACATGGGGAAAAACGATAGTACCCAGGCGAAGCTCTCCTTTGACCGCCGCAGGCCAAAGGGTTCCGAGGTGCTAGCCCCGGAGACCTCCCCTAAAGGACCAGCGACGGTGACCCCGGCTCCCTCAGAGCTTAGAGAACTGTTGGCTTCTATGGAGAAGGGCATCCAAAACAGCATTGAGGCAGTGGGCTCCAAGATTGACGCTTTGTCATACCGCATGGACCGAATGGCGGAGCGGGTAGACAAGCATGCAGAACGCCTGGACATGGCGGAACGCCGCCTCACGGAGGCCGAGGAAGCGCAGTCCGAATGGGATAAGGACAGGAAGCAATTTGGCAGGCTGCTGCAGGTAATCCGTGACAAAACTGAGGACTTGGAAGCGCGCTCCCGCAGATCGAACATTCGTATAACGGGGGTGGCAGAATCAACTCGGACTGGCAAGATGGAGCTCTATGTAGAAAACTTGCTGAAGGTACTGCTTGGAGAGGACGCCTTCTCCCCGATGTTCATTGTGGAGCGTGCACATCGCACGCTGGGACCCCAGCCACAGCCTGGCGCGCCTCCCCGTCCCATCATTGCGAAGCTCCTGAATTACAGGGACAGAGACATTGCTTTGCGCTTAGCTAGGGAGAAGGGTAAACTTCAGATGGAGGGCATGGACATTTCCTTATACCCGGACTTCACTGCCAAGGTACAAGAGGAACGCCGGCAGTTCGCTCCGCACAAAAAGCAGCTACGCGAGCTGGGGCTCGATTACGCGATGCTTTACCCTGCTAAACTAAGAATTAATACGGGTGGGAAATCGTACTTCTTTACAGATCCCAAAGAACTACAAAAGTCACTGAAGGTGTGGGCCCGGGAGCGCAAGGAGCAAAGACAGCACCAGAGTGAGGAGGCGGGCTCGGCTTCGCTCATGGATGAGCAGGACTGAGGAGACTTCGCTGGAAGGGGTTGCCCTCCTCCCGGAGGCCAGTACTTGACTCCCCGCCGAAACTGTGATACACCTCCCCCGGTGGGGGCAGTAAGTTCGGTAAAGTGGGGGATTGTGCGTTGTGGGGGGGAGGTAGCGATAGCGCTGGAGGGCGTCCTACTTACAGGGAATCTGGGGACAACGACGCGGGGTGCTGCGGTGAAATGGAACTTACACTGAAGGTCGGGATTGGGAGGCGCTGGGGATGGGGGGGGAAGGGGATCCACCCCCCCGCTTGTTAATTGAGGAATGCAAATCGTTTTGGGCACTGAACTGATCTTGGGGCTGGACTGAGGCACCGGACTGAGGGTATATTTTGTGACCGTTGGTGGTTTTGTACAGTTCCGGCACGCTTTGCCCCAGTGCTTTTGGCTGAGACTCTCCCTAGGGAGTTGGGTTTCGAACTGTCTAATTGACTCTGGTTCTTTCTTCTTTTTTGGTTGATGGGGAATGTTGTGGGGACCTGTCTGGCCGGGTTGGGGGTGGTCAGCTGTGGGTGGGAGTGGGTACTAGGGGTAGGAACAAACGCTAGGTTTGTTGTATTTTTTCATGTTGAACTGTTGAAGTGCCCGAAGTTTGCTACGAGTGTTTGGAACTGTGGAAATTTCAATGTACGGAGCGGCTGGCTAGCCGCGTATGGTGACGACCCAATGCATTGCTGTGCTCTCCCTACCCCTGATTTCACAAAGGTCTGTAACATGATGCAATGTCTACTGCTGTAATGTCTGCTCACACACAAGCCCACAACACACTAAAGCTCCTGACCTGGAATGTGCGGGGATTGAATAACTATCGTAAGCTACGAAAAGTCCTTAGCTATCTCCACAGACATCACGTAGACGTAGCCCTATTGCAGGAGACCCACTTGCCTACTAACAGTAAAATGTTGCAAACCAGGGGGTTGGTGGGCAACATCGTGGCAGCGGGTTTCACTACCCACGCCCGTGGGGTGCTTATTTGGGCCAATCCCTCCTCGAGATTGAAGTTGACGCCGGTGCATGTAGATTTGGAGGGTAGGTATGCCCTTGCTAGGTGTGTGGGAAGAGGACTGGATCTGTTGTTGGTGAATGTCTATGGCCCCAATTATGATAGCCCGGAGTTTTACACGACCCTGTCTGCCGCATGCAGGCCACACGCTCAGCCGCAAATGTTGTGGGGAGGGGACTTTAACTTCGTGTTTGACCCCGCCAGGGACCGCTCCACGGGCCCGACCCGGAGGCCGGTCGCATCTGCTGTCTATATGAAAGCGGAGATGACCAAATTGAACCTAATAGACGTCTGGAGGGATAAACACCCCATGCAGGGAGGATTCACACACTACTCAGCCTACCACAACATACACACGAGGATAGACTACTGGCTCGCCTCCCCTCCGGTCCTAAGTGCAATTAGCTCATGTGAGGTTCTTCCGCGCACCCTCTCTGACCATTCCCCTGTGCTGATCTCCCTTTCCACTGCCAGGAAGGGGATTCCGCCCTATACCTGGCGGTTCCCCCCCTTCGCGCTACTGGACGACGCCTTCCGAGGGGAATTGGCGGAGGATATAGTACTCTACTTCGCTACCAATCTCAAATCGGTTGACGATTTCTTTACGGTCTGGGAGGCCTTTAAAGTGTATATCAGAGGAATGGCCATGTCCAAACACTCCAGCGTGCTACGCACCATTAGGCGAGACCTTTCCAATTTAGAAATGAACTTGGCGGACTTAGAGAACCGCGGGCTGGCGGCTCCCAGTGGCGATGATGGTCCGGCGCTGTCGCAACTGCTGTTGGAATATAACGCGCTGGCGGACAGAGAAGTTCTCTTCATGGGCAAGTACGCCACGGCTCGAGCATATGGTGAGGGGGAGAGACCAGGGGCGTTATTGGCTCGTATGGTCAAGGGCTCCCGGAGACCCTTGGTGATAGACGAACTGCAGACTCCGGAGGGGGATAGAGTCATGGAGGAAGAACAAATACTGGAGACCTTTAGACGCTACTATGCGGAACTCTATCGTTCCAAGGCAGGGGGTGCGGAAGCCGAAATAGACGACTACCTAGACCACATCTCCATGTCTTTCCTCAAAAATTCGGATAGGGAATTTCTGATGGCCCCATTCCACGAAGACGAAATTTTAGAGGCCCTGGGGAGCATGAGGTCGGGCAGTGCTCCGGGCTCCGACGGTCTTACAGTGGGCTTTTACAAAGCATTCGGAGATCTTCTGCTCCCGCAGTTGGTCACTCTCTTTGACACTGTTTGTGAGAATGGTGAAATGCCCCTCTCCATGCGGGAAGCCCTGCTGATTACGATCCCCAAGCCGGGGAAACCCCCAGATCGCTGTGGCTCGTACAGGCCGCTCAGCTTACTAAACGTAGATGCAAAATTATATGCCAAAGTACTGGCCAACAGACTGGCCTTACTAGTCCCTGAACTGGTAGCGCCGGAGCAATCTGGATTTGTCCCTAGCAGGAATTTAACCTATAACATCCGTACGGTGCTGGGCACGATACAACATGTTAAACAGGAAAACCGCGCGCTGGCGATTTTCCTAGACATGGAAAAGGCGTTCGACTCTGTCGAATGGCCGTTCATGATTAGAGTACTACGAAAACTGGGCCTGGGAGAACCGTTCATGCAGAGGATAGGAGCACTGTACCATCGCCCCTCGGCCCGACTGCGGCTGGGAGATAGGGTCTCAGAGCCGATACACATCAGCAGAGGGACTCGACAGGGATGCCCCCTGTCGCCTCTGCTCTATGCGCTGGTGGCGGAGCCCCTGGCCTGTGCCATCCGAGAGTACCACAGTCTGGAAGGTATCAGCTTCCCCACTTATAAAATTGGTATCTCAACGTACGCAGACAACACGTTGCTTTACGTCCGAGATCCAGAGACCAATCTAACACCGATTCTCAGGGAAGTAGTCCGCTTCGGGTCACTTTCTGGACTCCAAGTGAATTGGGACAAGTCTATAGCCTTCCCCCTGACACCTGTGACACGGCCCTTCGACATGGAGTACCCTCTACAGTGGACAGACGATTCGGTCAGATACTTAGGCATCCGCCTGCACACTGACCCGGAGATCCTGATCCGGGACAACTACGGAATCGCATTTACCAAACTGTCCGACGACGTGGAGGCCTGGATCAGGCTCCCACTTTCGTTACTCGGCAGGATCGCCATCATGAAGATGATAGTGCTCCCCCGGTTCCTCTTCCTCTTCATTAACATCCCGGTGGTCCTGTCGAGGGGGTTCTTCAGGCGACTCACGCAGGTCTTGATTAGGCTGGCCTGGGGAGGAAAGCAACCCCGAGTCAACTGGGCGACCCTGACTCTCCCGTGTGAGATGGGGGGATTGGGGGCCCCGGATCTGGAACGCTACTATCGGGTGGCGCAGGCGACACACCTGCACTCCTGGATCCACGGTGACGCACGCACGCCACACCTCATACTAGAGAGGCTGTTTTCCGATCCGCTCCCCCTGCCTGCGACGATCTGCCTTCCTACGGACCGGTCCGTCGGGCGGATGGACTCACTCAAGGCGACCAACCACGCCTGGCGCGCTCTGGCAAGAGCACGTGGCTGTGAACTGCTGTATTCTCCACTGATGCCTGTGGCCTGGGCCCTCTGGCTAGACCCGCTCAATGAGAAAGGCGTGATAGAAGCCCTGCGAGCCCTAGGCATAGTAAAAATGGAGGACCTGTTCTTGGAAGGCACCCTAAAAACCTGGGAACAACTCCCCCCCACTACAACGGGCCCCTCCTTGTTGCACAGATTCCAGTTCCACAGGCTCCGCTCAGCTTTCCGGGAGATACTGGGGCCTACTCTGGAGGAGCCTGAGGAAATCCCTGAACTGACGTGTATTATTAAGAATAAAGCGCCTGCTAAACTGGTCTCGCGAGTTAACAGGTTGGGGGTGTCGCATCAGACGCTGCCATCTTCTAAAGCTAGGGCGGCGTGGGAAGAGGATCTCCAAGCCCCTGTGGATGACGCCATGTGGCGATACTGCTGCACCAGCACTCGAAGGATTTCTCTAAATGGCAGGCACCGGCTGGTGCACTTTAAGTACTTACAACGGGTGTATTACACCCCCGAGCGGTTACACCGCTACGGTCTTCGCGCCTCCGCGGAGTGTGAACGCTGCCGCGTTCAGGTCGCAGATTTCTTTCATTTGGCTTGGCTCTGTCCTGGGGTGAGGTCCTTCTGGGAGGAAGTATTTGCGGAGCTAGACCAGATTCTGGGGGAGCCGCTGCAGAGATCTCCGGCACTTGCACTCCTTGGTTTCTCCAAACCGCTAGCCCCCTCGCTGCGCAGGCTTGTGGACATGGCGTTGCTGCTGGCCAGGAGAGTGATCGCTGCCTGCTGGATGCGCGGGCCACTCCCTACCAAAGCGAGATGGCTTAGGGACTTACAGTACTGCTGCACCCAAACAGAATTGTACAGTGACTTACTGCCGCCCAGAAGCAGGCCGAAAAACTTCTGGGACCTTTATAAAGAACACCTGAGCAAAGGGGAGGAAGGCTGCTCTGACATCTCTGAGAACGGTGAACTTCAGGATGAGGGGGTGGACTGTGGTTTGGGTCCGGGAGCCCCACCCCGAGGGGAGGAGTGATGTTTGGAATGTGAGAATGGGCAAAGCGGGATGGATGCATGCATCTCAGGGAAGGCGGACAGGGAGGGACGTGGGGAGTGGGGCGGCACGGGCGGAGGGATGGTTCGACACACACGGGGGGCGCACGCAGAATTGTTAGCACAGGGGGATTGGTTAGGATTCCACGTTTACACTCGAGAGCAAACGGGGGGGAAGTTGGGGGGGGGGTTTTAGGGGTAGTTCCTTTCACGTTAAATTGGTTTAAGACCGCCATGTTATTTTTGCGATTGAGACAGCCGACTGTGATATTGTGCTATTTAAGGCTTACAGTGGGCGATACGCCTAGTAGATGCTGACCGGATTCCACTACATCTCGCCGCCGGGCCTCCGGGATGCCGGCATTTTGGCTGTGTATTGAGTTTCCTGTGTATAGACCATCTGGTCCTTAAGTAATGTTCACCAATAGAATGTGGTACTGTAAGATCTGTCTATGTTGACGAACGGCTATGCTATCAATAAAGGTCTTTAATAAAAAAAAAAAAGAATTCACAGAATACTGAATAGTGCTTCACTAAGGATCTGCTATTCAAAAAAGAGCAGTTGAACTGAGAGGAGTCCTTGTGACCCTTTCCCCTAATGGTAGAAAGTACTGGTTTAATGGCCAATGGTTGCTACAAGTGAGGTGTGAGCGCCCACTTCTATTACATGATTTGCACAGTGGTGTTACGGGTTCCAGTAAGGTATTAGGGCACCAGGTGGCGCATTGCATGGTTTTACCAGGGAAATTTAGGGCCAGAAGTGCTTCACGGAAATAGGTGAGCCTTTGGCCCAGGTCTGGAATAAAACTGCCAGGTGAATGGCTGCTGGGCGCTACCAGCTGCTTTTTCAAGCCCGTCATGAAAGGGGCATGGTCAGGGGAGTGGCGAGTGCCGCAAGCGGTCTGGTAGAGTTGAAGAAAACAGGTAGAGAAAAGTAAAAAGCAAACTGAGGTCCAGAGAGCTTTCCTCAGGACCAAAGTGTGTAGGTGCAGATTACTTAATTTTAAGTGATTATGTAATTTTGGAAATGTGTAGCACTCGCTAAGGTGCTTTACATGTGTGAGGGGGATTCCCTCTTAGAGCATTCGTTGGCTTTGGAGGTCGCAGAGACAACAAGAGGTTCAACGCAGACACTGACCGAAAGTTTCGGTCCACTCCTCTGCCGGACTACTCCATGGGGCTAATTTGGCAACAAGCCAACTAATGCTCTAAGATGGAATCCCCCTCACACATGTAAAGCACCTTAGCGAGTGCTACACATTTCCAAAATTACACAATCACTTAAAATTAAGTAATCTGCACCTACACACTTTGGTCCTAAGGAAAGCCAGTTTTAATCATAAAGGCCTGGCTGAAACCTGTAGACCACACCTGGATGTAGGAGACCCAAATACCACTCCTATAACATCCATCAGCCTTTTTTAATGCTAACAGTGACCCAATTAATAAAATATAATTTACCCTCGGGTACTGGGATCCCTGTATAGCTTTTAAACTTTCACCTTCACGTCACTACACTGCACACTCAGAAACACACCTGCTCCGCTGTATTCAGGCGTCAAAGCACACCCGGGACATACTCGGTGTCACTGGGTGGGCCCGATGATGAAGCATGCCACCAACCAGGTTGGTGGGTGAGGGCTTCATGAACAAACAAAAGGGTTTGTACCCTGTCTTACAGTCTTGAGTCGATGCAAATTCACAAATAGGCTAGTTCTTATTGACTTCACACAAAAGCTATTTTCTGCCATGGTTTTTCAGGCCACTGTACAACTTTCAATGGTGGAACATGTAATTTTAGCATCTTTTCACTTGACACACACACCTGACATTCCCTCACAACTCGATCTATGAATCTGTCTATGCCCGGCCACCAAAAAAAAACTTCTAACCAACCTTTTCATAGATGACATTCCAGGATGGGTTTTATGTGCTAGGTCAAGTATGGTGTCTTGCATTCCTCTTGGAGGAACACACTTTCCTGATTTGAATAAAAGGGAACCTTCAAATTCCAATTCTTCTGAAACGTTAAAAATTGTAATAATTCTGCTTTTATCAAGTTTCTTCTGGGCCATCCATTTAACACATATTTTTTAAGTTCACGCCATTTGTCATCTAATTGTTCACATTCATTCCATTTATCCTCTTAAATGCCTTGGAATTGATCTAAAACAATGTCACTAATGGTAATTACAAAATCAGACTCTTTAATAACTTTTACCTCATCAGAGTTGCAAGGAAGAAGAGACAGAAAATCTGCAGTCACATTTTTTTTCCCCGAAAAATATTCAGTATTGAAATTATACTCCTGCAATTTAGACATTAATCTCGCAATCCTGTCTGTGGCATTCCAACCTCCACCCGTGGATAGTATATTCACTAAGGGTTTATGGTCAGTCCTGAGCATGAATTTGCTTCCCCACACATACAACCTGTAATGTTCAACTGCCCAAACACACGCTAGGAGTTCTCTTTCAATAACGGCATACTTACCCTCACATTCATTTAACGTGCCTGAAGCAAAGGCCACGTTCCATTAATCTTTGCCATCCTTCTGTGACAAGACACCACCTAAACCATACAGAGTTGCATCTACCGTAATGATACATTCTTTTTTCATGCAAAAGGGTTTTAAAGTGGGTGCACTCACAATCTCTCTCTTGTCGTTCTTTAGTCCATACATACTTCACATTCTGTCTTAATAATTCTCTCGACAGTTCCATTTTTGTTGCAAACCCTTCCACAAATTTACCATAGTATTCGCACATACCTGTGAAGGACAAAAGCTGTTCCTTGTTTTCAGGTGATGGAGCATTTATAATGGCGTCTACATTTGTTGTCTTAGGAATCACACGATCTCCTGACAAAGTGTGCCCCAAATATTCAACTGACTTTTGAAATAATTTACATTTATGTGCTTTTAAAGTGAGACCATGGTTCTCTAATCTCCTGCACACTTCCTCTATGTGCATCATATGCTCACATTCATTTTTGGAAAAAATCTAAATATCCTCCTGAAAGCATTTTACATAATCATCCAAGTCCCTGAAAACCTGGAACATTACTCTTTGAAACACTGATGCGGCTGACGCCAAACCAAATGGCATTCTAGTGTATTGATATAGACCAAATGGTGTGATAAAAGCCGCACATTTTTTAGATTCTTCTATAAGTTCTATCTGATGATATGCCGATCTCAAATCAAGGGTAAAAAATATTTTTGCACCATCAAATATAGAAATAACTTCATTAATATTGGGTAACGGATGACAATCCACCACTATGCTTGCGTTTAAAGCTCTCAGGTCTACACAGACTCTTAATTTTTGATCGGGTTTGCGGACAAGAACAATGGGGGAAACCCATTCAGATGACTCAATGGCTTCTATTACTCCTTCATCCGCCAATTCTTTCAACATTTCTTTGAGTTCTTCTCTAATATTTATTGAAACTCCTCTTATTTTTTGTTTAACAAGAACTACATTTTCTTTAAAAACAATTTTGTGAGAAAAATTCTCAATTTTTCCCAACTTGTTGGAAAAAAAGTTATCAAATTTACCAATCAGTTTTTCCTTATTTGAATCCAACATATTTTCATTATTGACAACAGCCACATTGTTAAACAACCTATTGTCACATAATGATACGGTTCACTTGCTCTTAGATTTAGCATTATACCAAGTTTGTATTGGTCACGCCATCCTAACACATTCACACCTTTAGGAGTAATATACAATTTGATCATAGCACTCCTGTTCTTAAAACATATTTCCACTTGAAAATAACCTTCAATATCAATCTTAGTACCATTGAAACTTTCAGCAATGATGTCCCTGGATTGTAGGTTATCATATTGTAACTTGTGGCTTAGATTCTCATGGTAGTATTTCTGTGTGATTATGGTCCAAGGAGAACCAGAATCCACCATTTATAGTAGATTTTTCCCATGAATTTGAAAATCACAGTTAGGTGATTTGTGAACTTTGTCTGGTACAGTATCCATAATAGATACCACAAAACCTTTATCCATATCAGATGGTTGTTCACACGGTTGTAAATCTCTACTTACCACATATGATACTGAACTTCGTGTTTGAGGGTTATTAGTTTTATAATCCCTACACACACTACTGAAATGACCAATCCTTCCACAATTATTACATTCCTTATTTCCAGGACATCCTGGAAAGGAAGCGATGTGGAATTTTTTACCGCACCTATAGCAAACACTATTGCTAAATTTGCTGTTGTTCCTTTTGTACACTTGAGAACCATTAAATTTGTTCCCACTAGATTTCACATTTCCAAAATAACGTGTTTATTGTGAACTAATTTTGGGCTTGACTATATCATCCTCAGTAGTAGTTTTTTCCGCATTATGCTTTACATCCATCCACTTTTCAGGCTGTTCAAGTGCTTTTGCTTCGGAAATTGCTTCCTTCAAACTAGGATCCCCCATGACCCATAACCTTTCTTGTATCTTCTTGTTTTTAACATGAACAATAATTTTATCTCTAATCATTTCATCATTTATGAGACCAAAATTACAATGTATTGACAATACCCATAAGGATGTCAAGAAATCGTCAAAAGACTCCTCATCTTTTTGTTTCCTGGTGCAAAATTTAAACCTGTCTATCACAATACTTGTCACTGGCTTAAATCTTTTTTCCATCCTCATTAAGTCTTCTGTATAGACATTTATGTTATCACCACTACCGTCATTTGGAGTAATAATAGGTGGTAAAGCTCTAAAAACAACTTGCCCCTCTGAACCTAAACAGTGTAATAGTATGTTTTTCTTCCTCTCAGCACCCATCCGCTCCCCATCTATAGCCTTCATATAATTGAAAAACTCTTCCTTCCACCTGGACCACGGAATAGGTGGATCTCCTTTTAATTGCCAAAATATTGATGGTTGATCAAATTGAATGGCCATTATATGTATATGAGTATTATTAAAGTAAAGTATGAAAAATGTGTATGTAATAAAATACTAAAAATGGTTTAAAACATCCTAAACACCACCAAACAATATGAACATCAATGGTTTTGCATATTGTTAAAGTTATATGTGTCTAAACATAATACCATTGTAGTTTGACTCAAGAATTTTGTTTAAACACAACTCAATTGTAGCTTGGCTTGAGAATAATTACCGTAAGAGTCCCAATGAAAATGAGCAAAACCTTAAAATCCCAAAAAAAACTGCAGCGATGACACAAATCATTAATGTGACTCACGTTTCATGAAATAACTTGCATATTAGTGTTCGGAAAACAAAAGAAAATCATCACTGCCATTTCATGTTTCCTCCTGTTGCTGTGGCAACTCAAAATGGCCGCTAAAGACGTGAGGGCACGTACACAACGTGAACGCGATGACGTTAGTGATGACACAGTGAAGTTCCAGCGAGTCTCACGAAGTTCCAGATAGCCTCAGCGACGTTCCAATATCGCTTCGTGGGGAGAATGGGTTTGAAAAATGCCGACAAAGAACCTTGTATAGTAAAGATATGCCAATAATACAAGACAAAAAAAATACACAGTAATTAGCACAATATCGTCAATGAGAAAGAATATTGTTGATGAAATTATAGCGATGGCGAGTCTCAGATTCCCTGAAATAAAAAATGACCAAATGTACTGAGGAAAGTTCAGCAGAGTTAGAATAAAAAGGAAGAAATATTGTCAATAGCTGCTAAATCCAGTGTAGAAATCCGCCATGACTAAATCCAGTGTAGAAATACGCCGTGGCTTATTGTATGGAAAGTGTAGGTAATTATAAATCCACCATAACACTGTCGCTGGTGCTATCAAAACACAGGAATTAATATTTTCTTTCCATAGAGCCGCTGGTGCTATCGATGCACTACCATTAAAGTAGGAGTTTAGTTCTTAATAATATGCTGATATCGCAATATTATAGTAACATTGTAAATCATGTTATTTGAATTCACCAATAAAATGTTTATAAATCCACTGAAATAACTCCCGCTGGTGCAATCACAGCACAATTAATAAACTGACTGCGGCTGGTGCCATCAAAACACTTAACCAACTAACATCCATAAGAATCCAAATACATTGAAAAATTGAAATAATCTTGTGGGTTCAAGAAACACTCTGTACCTGTGCTGGATTAGTTGACAAGAGTGGTTCTTCACATCGCCATTGTTAAATAAAGTTTACAAGTTCATTGGATTTAGTCTGGGCATCAATTCTGTAGAGAAGGTAGCATAAAAATCAATAGGAAATCCATCCGTTCTAGGAGTCTTATTCTGTGCCATGGATTTTATGGCACCCTATCTCTTGTGGCGTTATCTTGCAGCCCAGCTCCTCTGCCTTATCCACTGCTAGCTGCAGAAGCTGTTAGTACCCCAGATAGGTCAGTAATACTAAACTATCATGCATTATTGTACCTTCGTAAAGGTTCGAATAGTATTGGGCGAAGTGGCCTTTAATCCACTCTTGGGAGTTAATCCTGTCCCCTCCCTCTGACTCCAGCTCCGTTACAGGCAAGCCATGTTTGTTGAGGTTAACCAAAAAAGCCAAGAGGGAACCCGTCTTGTTACATTCAGCATGTGTTCCATCCATATATTGGCAAAAGTCAAAGCATTAAAACTGTTCTGTTTGAACTGCCACGGTCTTCCTAGCCTCCAAAAGGTCAGGCTGTAGTTTTTTTGGATACCCTTGCCAGCACTCTTTGATTGTTCTCAGGTGGTCCTCCACTACCAGAATACTCAGACAAGCTTGAAGGAGTCCCATTCCACGTGGAAAGAGAATGTTGTGTTAGCATTATTCTCTAGAAGTGTTTTTCTAAAAAAATCCATGTCCAGTAAGAGATTCTGCTGCGGATCCTGGCCATGTCCAGGTGTGCTGAAATCATGATGTAACAGGTATATACTGTACACGCCAAAGGGCTTGCTTATAGCCATTGAAGAGGGCGCTGGTGTGTAACCTACTACCCACTCAGATTAAAGATCTGGCCCAAACCTTCGTGATGTATTTATTTTCCTTTTACAGATACATATACATGCTCAGCCCCGCCAATGCGTTTCGTCCTACAAGGACTTCATCAGGATTGGAATTTGTTGTCTAATTCCAGATGTTTGTAGTAACTGGAAAAACACCTTACGTTCCACGGAATCCAGTCATTAGAAAATCATATCTGATAGAATCCCCCTAAGCATGAGTCTTTAGTACATATATGTGTATCCTCCTTTATCCAAGGGGAAAGCGATTTCTACCCAGAATTTTCTATACGAATTTCCATTTACATAGAGTTGAGGGATCGGCAACCTCCATCTTCCAAGGTCAGGATAAGCTTATGGACTGATTGTAAATATTGTTGTCATGAAATTGTGATGCTTTTATGTTATAATATATTAGAAAACAAGTATTCACTTATAGGAATATTACATGGTTGGATAACAGACATTCCTATATTGTCTTTTTCAATAGGCCCTTTTTGTGATGATTTTTTGGCAATGGGATCACAACCAGTTGACATTTATTCAGAAGTTCACAAAAATATGGATAAGTACTAATGCGATAGTCTGATAGCCTTATTGCCTGCTTTTCTTGAACTAATATTTTGTTTATATCCTTCCATTAAACTGGTTTTACTTCTCCAGCTTGAGTATGTGCTCTCTTCTTTGAGGGGGTTGGGACTAACCTTGTGAAAAAAAAAAAAATATATATATATATATATATATATATATATATATATATATATATATATATATATATATATATATATATACAAAAGTCTACAATTTTAAAACATAGTTTTCAATCAACATAGAGAAAGGAAAGAAAGCAGCGCATTGGGTCAACAACATAGAAAACATATTTTGCTATCAAGCCTCTATGTCGGCCATCTTAGAATGGTCCTAATTATAACAGTGGTATTTACAATTTAAATTCATTCATAAGCATTTTACTCACTACTCAATGTCAGATACATGATTCTCTTTACATATGAGTTCTCCAATTTATTAAATTCAGTAATCTATTTGGAGAGCTGGTAACCCAGATTACCTTTACTGGCAGGTTTTTGTCCTTTTTTTGTGTTTACGTTATCACAACCTGGCCGTTGGCCAACAGAAGCACGAAAGGGGTTAATTTGCCAATTTTTCTTTTCGTTTTCCTCCCTGGGATCTGGAACTCTTTGATTTTATGACTATTTCTATAGGCCTTGCAATTCATACAGGCATAAAATCTTGTGACTAAGTCCCTTTTCTTGGGTCCTTCACAAAATGACTTCTTACCAGCTGATCTTTAAGAGCGGGTCCTCTCCTATAAGTCATGAGAGGATTGTCAGAAATGTGTGGCCCTATAACGTTGTCAGCCTTCAAAATCCTCCAATTCTTTAAAAAAATGTGGAAGACCTCTGGGAAACTGGTCGTATAATCAGGTATCATTCTGGCCATTCCCTTTTCGTCCTGTTTGGGACCTGGATTCTCACTTGAGACCACCAGCAGATCTTTCCACTGTACATTTTCTGACTTTCTCTCTGCTTCTCTCAACACTCCCTCTTTGTATCCTCGTTCTCTGAACCTATTTCATGCTCCCTGTCTTGCTTTGTTACATTCTTTATCTGTGGAGCAATTTCTTTTCAATCTTACTAGTTCCCCATACGGGACCCCCACTGATCACACTTTTCGGGTGGTAACTCTCAGCTTGCAAGGTGCTATTTCCAGCCGAGGGTTTCCTATTCAGTGTGGTTTCTATGGTATTGAATTTGATATAGACCAATAGGTCCTGATATGGCACTTGAGTGTTGCTAATGCATTCTGTGAATTTGAGGTTACAATTATTCCTATTCAGGGCTGCAAACTAGGCAACCGCCTCATCATAGGACCCCTTACCAATAATGAAGAGGTCGTCCATATAGCGGGCCCACAAAACAACCCTGTCCAACCCGTACTCTTGTTCACACACCAATATATATATATATATATATATATATATATATATATATATATATATATATATATATATATATATATATATATACTTTATATTTTTGTGTGTGTACATACATATTCAAAAAGGGTTTCTGGAGTAGTTTACTCACAGAACAGCACTCCGAGGAGCATTCGGTATTCCAATAATTTATTCAGCATGGCAGATGAAACATGTGAAGCCTCTACACCCACCGCGTGGAAAATATATATTTGGGAGACAGAGGACCTCACGCTGCCATGATGATGCACAGGTGATTTCCCCATCACTATGATCACCTCAAAGACCATTGGTTGGGGTGCTGAGGGGGGGGAGGGGGGTCTAGCTCGCTGGGGATACCTCTTTCCCGCTAAGCGTCACTGATGCAGTCAGGCAAGATGCAGTCCTCTTCTCCTTTTGCTTCAAATGTCAGGGACGAGCAGCTCGCGACGTGAAAGATAAATGCCCAATTAGTGATGAATATTAAAGTCTTCCAACAGACATGGTAAAATATTCTAATGAATTCAGAGCGTCGAGCTCGCGGCTCAGTAACGAGCTGAACATGTCCCATATTCTGCTGGACACCTGCTCCGCTGCCAGGTGCCTGGTCACGAGACCTGCCTTTCCATGTCAGAATATTACACGGAATCGTGCAGTACATGTGGGGAAAGGAAGTACTGACCAGTGGGGTGACGGAGCAGGTGCAGTGTGGAGAGGCGGGGATAGCAGTTATAAGGAAGCATTGGGGCTTTGAAGGTCACAGCCAAGAGGAAGGTCATTTAATGCATGCTCATTGGAACTACGAACTGGTCCTTTGGCCTTAAGAGTGCAAAAGGACTCTTGTGATATTCGTTTCATTTTCCAACAGAACCCCCCTTGTCTAGCATCCATCGTGCCTCTGTCCTTTAGCTCCTTGGCTCAGCATTTCACCATCCCAGCCTGCGGCTCACACCCAATCCAGATTTGCACTGCCTACTAAATGATCCCATGTGACGTAATAAACGTGCATGCACACCTCGCCTTCCTTTGCATTGCGGTATATATAGTCTTGCCAGAAACAACTGCACATTGGAATGCAAGCTGTAATTCACAGCAAGAAAGCACATGCAATGTGGTGCTAACAGTTTAGCTGCTGTTATGCTGAATACAACTAAACGGCACGTAGCAGAATGCAGTGGTGACGCAGGACTGGATAGGGAACTCATCCTCCGCACATTGAACATTGTAAGGTTCCTTTGTTGTATGTATCCGGTGATGGTATTCCTGATGTTAAGTGGTCCTGTTCCATGTATCGCTTTGTGGGGGACACAAAGCAGCTTGGAGGAGGTTCTTCTGGCAACAGGTAACCAATGTAGGGCCCTCAAGGCAGGAGAGATGTGGACTTGTGGCTTTACATGTAGGAGTAGTCTGGCAACAGAGTTCTGAATCCATTGTAGTCTGTTTTATAATTTATAGAGAGGATCCGTTGTAGAGGCCGTTGGCATAATCAAGTGTAGATAGTGCAAGAGACATAGTAGCCTGGACCTTATGTGGAAATCCCAGGTGGGTGAAGACGCATTTTAGATTTTTCATGGTTGTGAAGCTTGATTTTGCTAATTTGTCCACTTGGACATTCATTGATAATTTGGAGTTCATGATAATTCTAAAGTTTCTTACATTCTTAGATGCTTTAGGAGGTGGTTACAGATCGTCAGGTCAAGAGCAGAGTGGGTCATAATTTTTCCAATAGCCATGAGTATATCAGTTTTGGAAGCATTCAATTTGAGATGGCGCCATTCCATCCACTGATCAATGACTCTGAGGCAGCTAAAGTTTTTGAGTTTCCACTGTCTTTGGGGCTTTCGAGTTTAAGGAATATGTATGTGTCTTCTGCATAGTTATAGCATGTGAGCTGAAATTCATTGATCATTGCCGGTAATAACATGTGTATTGGTAAAGCGCATGTTTACGCGTAGGTATCTTGGCGCTGAATAACAGATGTTTCTTGAGGGTAATGCCTTCATGTAGCTGCTGAAGCGCAAGGATGAGATGAAAGAGCCTTGAGGGACCCTTGCTATTGTGAAGTATGGTTTGGATGAGAAAGGGGGAGTATTGATAACATTGGTTCTGTTTTGAAGGTAAGCTGTCATCCAGTCGAGAGCAGTCCCTTCTATGCCATATTTGTATAATCTTTGCATTAGTGTGTCATAGTCAACTGTGTCAAAAGCAGCTGAGAGATCCAAAAGAAGTAGTCCAGCATCCCCATTCCAGTCTACTGCGTTTTTAAGGTAATCGCAGATGGGATGAGGGCAGGTTCAGTGCCTCTTCCTGGGTGGAATCCAGTTTAGCAATCTGAAAGTAAGGAGTTATCTTCACTGAACTGTGACATCTTGGCAAAGGATGCTCGAGCATGCAAGCATTACAACATAAGGGAAGCTTCAGGGGACTTAAGATCTGGGAGGAGAGAGGGATAATTCAGTAAGAGACCTCTGTGATGGATTAACCTGTAGCCTGTCATAGCGGTATAACCATGAGAAAAATCAAGACAAGGATGCAGGAACATGTGAGTACTTTCCGACTTATCAACCACTTGACTAGACTGGCATCTCATTGCAAGGATTTGAAATAAAAAGATGCTGGCTTCACTAGAGAGGTTCTAGAGCAGGCACAATAATGGCCAACAAATCCTGCTATATATTTATAGGGAGTTTTTTCATAACAGATTCCAAAGAATATTTTGCTTATGGTAAAAAGAGTATGTTTGATATATTTCTGGTCAGTTTTTGACTTTATACAATCATTTTACAAACCTGTAGTGAGTCATCTACGGATCTCTTTCACTTGTATTTATTTGCATAACTTGTGGTCTTGAAGTACAAAGATATTTCGAATTTGTACAAGACAGCTTCATCCTGACCTTCGGACCTGTTCTTGTAAGTTAGTTTGAGACCTCTACAGAGCTCTTACAAGGCACTTTTACCCTGGTTTGTAATAGAACTGGTATTGCAATACTGATGCAGCCCATCTGTGACTTGAGCAGTGAGAGTCAGTACTTTCCCAGGGTAGGGAATATCCCCAGTGCTCCATTGGGCATAGATGAGAAGTGCTGCTACTGGTAGGTGGCCGGTACATGCTCATCCAAAGCTCTGACTAGTCCCCGTGTCAATTGTTTCTCGATGAAGGACAGTAGTCTGCTGTACCCACCCTGCCTGCTGTCCTCCTCTCACCCTCCAGCACATCTTCTCGCTTTCTGCCCCAGCAGGCCTCAGCCTCATGTTCTACCTCATGGTCTCATCTGCTGTTCCAGAAGCGCTTGCTGTTCTCTTTCTTGCCTAATGTTGTGGTGTAACAAAGGCCCCCGCAGTGCGGGGGGCCCGAGCACCAGTAGCCCCCTCAGCACTCTAACCTGGCCTGAGAGCTCCTGAGTGAGTCCGTATGGGGGCCCCTCCAAGTACTTTGCAGGGCGGCCGCCTCAAGTTTCGTTACACCACTAGAGTAATGTCATAGCGCCTGTTCTCCTCTGCAGATGATTGTGTTTGTTGTCTTCTACTCACTGTCTAAGGGGTTGAATATGCTATGTCTATTTCTGTCTGTTCCTATCTCATTATTCTGTTGACCCTGAAGTGCCCCCTTCCACTATCCTGTCAGTCTTGCACCCGATCTGCTTTCCTTTCTGTACATCAAGATCTTCCCAGGTCTGCCTCCTTCCCTTCTCATGTGCTCCATTCATTCTTTCCCCTAACAGGCTCCTAGTTTTATGTCTGCCTCTAGGTCTTTCTCATAAATAGTTCATCATTTATTCCATTCACCAATTTCCCTTCCCCCGCATAAGTTCCTTCTTTTCCCTTCAGTCGTCCCTGCTCTTCTCTACCACACCCAGGGGCGGTTGGTGCATGCGGGTCGAAGGGGCGGTGCCCTACCACACAGAAGAGGAGGAGAGGAAGTGGTGAAGAATCAAACACACAAGCAGCCCAGTGAAATCTTCATCAGGCTGGAGATGCTTGTTTTTTTTTGTTCCAGGGCATGTAACTGCGACTGTGCTGAGCGAGATTCTGAGAGTGCTTGCGTCATTGAAGAGGTGTGACCTAATGTTAGTGCCAGTGGTTTGATCAGCTCTAGGGAGACTGTGGCCCTGGGTGTGGCCAACTCAGTGCCATTGTTTTCAATGGTTGGGCGCAGGCCAGACAAGCACAGTTATGCAGTTATGACAGTAGTGGGTGGTCCAGGCATGGAGGTGTGTCATGGGCTCCACCCTCTTTTTGATTTCTCCTCACTGCTGTCTGGGCCTTGTGAGGGACTGGGTAGTCCCTCACAAAGCCCACAAATTAGTGTCCCAAGCGACACTCAAATAAACCACTGGCATCAGAGGTTGTTACACAGCAGCAGGTTCTAAGACTTTTATAACAGCAAGAGCCATCAGAGGCTACTACTGAATCCACTCTAGGGACACAGGCTGCAATCTATTGTGTGGCCGATGGCCTAGATGAATGCCAAGTGGGTACCATGTTTGTTGCACCAGACAATTCTGAGGGCACCACTAGAGTGGGACTTTGGATTCACCCACATGTTGGGAGCCATGAGTAGATATTTTGAATGTGTAGAAGTTGTGTGATTCCATGAAAAATGTGCTTGCCCTCCACACAACAGTGTTCATTTTGTTCATTTATCCAGATGCCTGAGATTGATCTTTCAGGGGCATACCCACGACATTGTGATGCTATTAAAGTGTCTTAGACAACCAGCTAATTTATGGAGAAGTGTGGCTCAATGGTTAGAGCAGGCAGACCTCGATGCAGAGCTCGGGCCAGGGACCAGGGTTCGATTCCTGCCCCGGCGTGTCTCGGGCACATTAATTCCCCTGACCTGATATTCTCGCCTCAGTGCCTATTCTGATCATGGGTCCCACGCTGCAACTCTGGGCAATAGCTTGCTTAGTCTCCACAACGGCCCCCACAACGCGAGGGATGCCTGGTCTGCACCATGGGGGAGCCCAGGAGTGGACACTTCACAGGGAAAGCCAGGAAAGGTTCCCTTGCGGTATTCGTACAAGCGCCGGGAAAACATTTACATTTACATGGTGTTTTTCTCTGGTAGCAACACAGGTGGGGGGGAGGGTAATTAACCTGCATGGATGCATAGGTCTACTTTTAAAGAGAAACTGTCACCTGACTTTTTACCTTCACCAATATCATAGCTGCCAAGTTCCAGCTTGCTATGTGTGACATTTCCATAATTTCAGTATAATTATGAGTGACATTTTAACAACTATGAGTGACAATTGATCATGAGCAAAATCAAGCAATGAAGATGAGGGAAACAGCCTCTCTCCATCCAGCTCTCTCCCATCACCCTTTGTCTCTTGTAATACTCCTTTCCCTGTACTCATTTCACCCTCTTCCTTTTGTCCGTACTTCCTCCTGTTGCACCACTTTTACCCTTGCCTATCTCTCTCCTCCTGTTTCCTAAGTCTTGATGACTCTGTTCATATTTAGCTCTACTGCCTCTTTTGTTCTGAAAGACTCCTATTTAATGTTTACTTGCTAAATTGTTTTTGATTCTCTGTAACACCTTATTATAGTTCGAACTTATTAACCTACATGGTGTTGCATATTGGGACTATCTATACTACTGGCTAAAAGTATGAAAAGGCAGCCCAACCGCTTTGCAGCTATGACAACTGAAGTCGCTCGGCTGGCATGTGAGAGGCTGGCTGAGCTCTTTCCCCCTGCATCACATGAGCACACAGAGGCCTGTTCTATTTACATCTCCGGAAAGAATGGTTTACAGTGCAGCTTGTCTAATGTTTTGCAGTGACAGACCCGCGTGGAGAGTTCTAAGGGGCGCATGACTGATGAGGATGCTTCCACTCACTAATAGTTCACTTAACGTGCATTAATCTAAACTGTGCTTCAGTGACGGTTATTGCACCACACAACACTCTCATTCTCTCATTTATACTGCAGTGTCCCCGTGTCACTGAGGGACGGCCTCGGGACCTCCAGCTATGCAAACGAAAGCCCTCTCCATGACCCGGCCCTGGCAGCTATTCTTACTGGAGCCCGAGGCTGCTCTGGTGGCGACCTGGGCCCGCCTGACACTCTGCACCGGGGCACTGACCTGCCCCTCTGGGATTGCAGTGCAAGCAGTAGATGCATACAAAAGACACACAGAACAGGCAGCGCAAGCTTCACAGACACAGCAGAGCAGCAACATTGCGGGGCGGAATAAGCTTCATTCCCAATCCCATACAGTAGAGCAGACTAGACAGCAGCAGGGCAGTGAGACCTTCACTCACACACACAAGAACGGCAAAGGGGACGGCAGTGCAAGCCTCACTTTCATACAGACGACCTGATGAAAAGCAATTGGGAGTGCAAGTGTCACGAGAATGCACAGAAATTGTATGTCATAAGAAAGGCTGATACAGCTCTGCTTACATGGCACCATCGAGCCTTGTAACGCCCCCCCCCCACCCAATACAGTTACTGTTGGGTGAGATCAGCATCTCGCAGCCAGAACACCCTTGTTAGGATTCTGATGCTCTTTTGTCTCACGCTGTATACCCAGCCCAGTGGGCCATACGTAAGTGACTGCCAAACTTCCCTTACCAGCGCACACCTCACTGGCCAATCAGCAGTACAGAGCATGCACATGTGTAATGGTAGTAACCAATCACTGTGCTAATAAATGAAACGCCGTCCAATTACGATGAATCAGCCAGCCTCGTCCTAACTTACATGAACATCCATTGGATGCTATGTGCCCTTTACCTGCATGTGTATCAGTAGCCTCACAAAAACAAGCATTGGCATAGCCAATAGGTCTTGCCTTTGGGGCCTTATAAGTATTTAGTTATGCAGCACAATATCCTTATGGCAACAACATCAACTGTTGCATGGCTAAACACTTATAAGGTCCCAAAGACGAGACCTATTTGCTATGCCAATGCTTGTTGTTCAAGTTGGCAGGTATGATGACCTGAGTGAACTTGGTTTGGCTTTAAGTAGAATGAAAACCTTAGGGGGGCTTTCAAAGGGGTGTGGCCGATGTAATGAAGGGCGTGGCTTAGAATTTTGGGGGAAAATCCATGCTTAGCATAGTGTGTCACACCACTGGTATTTTGCTGCTTCGTCATTCCATCCTGATACAACAAGTATCATTACACCTACAACAACAAGCCAGGGCTATTGGCTTTGTTAATGATTGTTAGTTCCATAAGATAAATAAGCAACAACTATGGCTTCAATGTACATAATTTTGAAAATGCAATCATCATACTGCCCCATCAGGTTTGCAATAATCATCGTTGCCCATGCACCAAGATAACCATATTGTCCCATCAGGTTTATCCATTCAGCAAAGGCCAATAGCCCAAGTCTGTGCCTAGAAGCAATTTCTTGTGTGACTCAGCACACTATGCCAGAAATAAGTGCTATGACATGACTAGTGCTGGCAGCGGTTAGTGCTTTTTTTGTGTGGGGAGCTTCAGGGCAAACCAAAAAGATGGGAGGATAAGCAACAACGGGGCAGAGGGTCAGATGACGACAGGAGGTGGGTGGGTGCAAGCAATGGGCAAGGGGACAGAGAAGCAACGACTACGGAAAGAAAACAACAAGCATTGTGAAGAGAGCAAGTTAATGAGAACTCCACGCCAGGCATTCAAGTTATGAAAAGAAACAGCGGGAGAGCGATGGAGACAGGGAGGGATACAAACGGACATGAAAAAGAAACTATAAACAGGAAGAGACCAAGACGTATATGAGGTGCACTGAACTCAGTAATGTTGGGGTTACCTGCTGAGAGAGGTCGCCTAGTAATACCCAAGTAATTAAAGCAGGAGGACATAGCCAGAGGCGAGCGAGCCAGCGAGAAAAGGTGGAGAAGAGTGAACAGTGCCAGAAAAAAGCAGAAAATGTGTGGCGGGCGTGAATGGTGCATGTATGCGTGCGCACGTGCGCAGGCTGCTCTTTTTGGAAGCACATACTCGTGTTTGTGGCACGCCCCTGCTCGCTCCTGCAAGGTGGATGTCACCACAAGCACGAGTATGTGCTTCCAAAAAGAGCAGAGCGACGGCTAAAGGTCCTCCTATGCAGCGCTTGCGCGTTTCGTAGGCGAGACCTAAAAATAGGGAGCTGATACTATAGACCACTAAAAGAGGTAATAGACTAAAAGTTTTTAATAAGCTGATGTGCGTGACAATATTTATGCTTGCGGTAATGCAGTATATTGACTTAAATTGATGCATTAGTATAACTCGACACGTGTAACACTTGGCATGGATGCAATATTATTCTACAGTTCTTGGTTTCCACACAAATACACATCCATTCCCATGCTATGTTTTTTAATGATTCATCTTACCATACAACATTCCTTTCAAACAAGACCTATTTACATTGCCAATACTTGTTACTTTGTGTGAAACTCCTAAATTAGCAGTTTGTTTTAGACCAAAACAATAACTTTGCTGCACAGAGAAGTATGTCCTGGCATGTGAATGCCGCTGGTTGTTTTGGGGAACATTAGTGGCGGTGGCACATTTCTCAACTGAGCGGAGTGACTGACACTGTGACCTGGCATCCCTACGTAGATAGGTTAGCAGGCCAAGGGTTTCTGGCGTCAGAGCCCTTGGTCTCTACCTGCCTCTCAGTCAGAAAGGGTAAACTGCAGGCTTCACAGGGCTGGAGCTCTGGTATCTGCAATATGTGACCTGCAGGTGGAATCCAAATCTCTGCAGCAGGAAGAAGATCTGGTCCAATTAGGGGTTATTGCCTAGTCTGCGAGTAGCCCTCATGTCGCCTGTTCCAGTCCCAGTAAAATAAGCCAGGAGGGTTCTCTACCTGCTGCAGAAACCTGATCGGGCTGAAATCCTGACAAGACAACTTTGCCTTTCAGACTTTCAGAAGTTGATAACAAATATAGTGCCACTGATTTGTGAAATACTAAGAACTATTATTGAAGCACCATCATGTAGTTCAGCTTTTGGGCTGAATATGCAGGGTTTCATCGTTATTATTGACCATATTTGTAGAAAACCACCCACGCTGGCCTAATCCTCTGCTGATTTGAGTGCTAGATCTTGTTGCTTCCCAGTCTATTACTTATCACTACATTGACATCTGAATAATGCAAGGCTGAGTCACCCCAACACATCGAGGCTGCCCCTTAATGGTTACACACAGAATAAAAATTGCCCATTCTGGTATACTAATAGGGTTTCATAAATCAGGACTTTATATTTGAGACATGAGGAAGCCATCAACATAGGCAGAAAGATGGTTAGTTAAATTTCTTAGGGCTGATACTATAGGTTTTCCTTGATGGTGTCTCTCTGGTTTGTGCAAATGTTGGCAGAGCATAGAAAATCATTTCCTTGGGAGCTGTGCTTAATAGATATCTCAAATTGTCATTGGATAGAAAATCTTCATTTTAAGGTGTAATTCATTTATAAATTGGTCTGTTGGATCACTTGGTAGTCCCATACTCACTAAAATTATATCTCAATCTCCTTCAGGTAATCATCACAGACTATGACATTTTTTTTTAAAAAAAACAACAGATTTTATTGACAGATCACATGGAAATCGCAGAGCTCTGTACCCCAGAGATATCTGCCAGGCAAAGAGAAACATGTGTGACACTGCAATCTATCATTACTTTTTGCATATATAACAAGAGAACATAATCAATGCAGTGAACAGCCCTCCCCCACTCCCCATCCCCCCAACTGCCCCTCCCCCCACCCCTCCTGGATCCCCCCCCCCCCCATGCACGGTTACTAACTTTTCGGCAATCAGTATACACACATCCATCTACACAGCACTCTCACAGATTCGAGCCATCCGGAGATACAATGAGGCCCGCCTGCCACAGCCACAGCCTCCGCCTAGTGAAGTACACCCTATGTAGGTATTTAAACTGGATTAGCCTAAGGCGGACACATATGGCTGCGCCCCTGGGGCTTGCCAGAACCTCATTCCAATCCTCCTCCTCCAGTGTCCCAACATCTTCCGCCCAGGTCTCCCTCAACTTCTGCAATGTGGAGGAGCAGTGTATGATCAGGGACTGGTAGATGCGCGATATTTTTTTTGTCTCAATATCGCCCATGAAAACCCTAGCTTCTAGAGGGCTAAACTCGGGAAGGGAGGTCAACCCCTCCAAGTGTGGGGCCAGAGCATGGCGGAGTTGTAGGTAATGAAAGAATTGAGTATGGGGCATATTATATTCTGTACTCAGCTCCTGGAAGGACTTGAATGACGTCCCTGACATGACATCCCCCAATTTAGATATCCCAATGTCGTCCCACCCCGTAAAGCCTTGTAGTGCTGCCAGGCCCGGTAGACGGCCGTTACGCCATAAGGGAGTTTCTTCGGTCAGGGTCTGCCACCACCCCATCTGACACAGAGCTTGCCTCCAGATGCCAAACACTACCTGTGTCACTGGTGGCAAAGCCTTATGCCTCTGCGCTGCGTATAAAAGAGTGTGTAATGTATGAGGCTCCATCAGAAACCGCTCCAGGGCATAGGCCGGATCCCCCCCGTCCCCATACCACCACTCATTCAATACTAGAAGATGTGAAGCTTGGTAATAGGAGAGTACGTCAGAGGTCGCCAAGCCCCCACAATACGTTGACCGAAAGCATGTGCGCAGCGCCACCCGGACCGAGCCGCCCACACACAGAAATTGTCCTAAAACAGAGTCCACTTGTTTGAACCAAGGAGGTGAGATAGGATAGGGATGGTTTTGCAGCTGGTAAAGCAGCCGAGGTAGGGCCACCATTTTAAAAATGGCCGATCTGCCATATATGGTCAGGGGCATGCGGGACCATCATTTAATGTCTGCCCGGGTCCGTTCCCAGGCCGGCGCCACGTTCTGCTCCCAAGAGACGGCGGGGATCTCGGATAGAAACACCCCCAGGTATTTAATGCCCCCGACTGCAATCTGTAGCGCTGAGGCCCAGTCCTTCACTGCCGGGCCACTCCCCAACACCCAGAGTGTAGACTTACGTGGGTTCATATATAGTCCTGAGGTCTTGCCAAAGATTTGCAGGATGCGCAGGAGACGGGGCCCGACCTATTGAGGTCCGTTAAAAAGAACAGGACATCGTCCGCATATAATGCGATTCTGTCCGATGGGGCGCGCTCCCACTAAAGCCTCCTCATCTGCGCATCTATACGTACCCATGCAGCCAATGACTCCATAGTCAAGGCGAAAAGGTAGGGCGAGAGGGGGCAGCCCTGCCTGGCACCCCTCCCGATAGCAAAGCTCGAGGACGAGACCCCCGCCACCCTGACGAAGCAGTCAAGTCTGTGTATAGCAACTTCAAATAGGACATAAAGTTGGGTCCAAGATTTAGTCGGGGCAGGAGCGAGAACAAGTATGTCCAGCTGAGCGAATCGAACGCCCTGTCCATGTCGGCCAGGAAAAGCGCCGCCTGTACTCCGGCAGACCGAACCGCCGCCACCTCTACGTGAGCCCGCCTGATATTATGCCGTGTCGCCCGCTGAGGCATAAAGCCAGCCTGCTCCGGGTGTATAAGATCTGTAATATACGGCAATAACCTATTAGCCAGCGCCTTGGCCAATACCTTGGCCTCAACGTTTAACAGGGAAATCGGGCGGTACGAGGCATGCTGCTCTGGGGGCCGACCGGGCTTGTGAAACACTACTACCTCAGCATGTCTCCAGTCCGGGGGCAGGCAGCCTCGCTCCCTGGCCTCCTCCACCACTGCCCTGTAGTGGGCCCTGAGTTGCAAATGAATTTTTTTTTAGAATTCGCTGGGGAATCCATTGGGGGCAGGGACTTTGCCAATGTTCAGCTCACCCAGAGCCACACCCAGCTCTTCTTCCGTCAATGGGAGTTCAAGGCGGTCTCGGGCTTCATCCGAAACTGCTCACGTGGTAGATCTGCTATAAACTTGTCCACTAAATCTGCGGCAATACATTCATTCGTGGCGTACAGGACAGACTATGACATTTGACCACTTTATGACATCTTGGAAATGATTTGAGGGCATTTTTCTGATTGTGGAATAGACTTGTTTTATTTTGTGAGATTTTAAAACAGTTCTTTTGTTTGTTCCTCACTCTTTAGCAGCCTGAGAGGGCACCTCTCAAAAATTTGAAATCACCCATCGGTGGGATAAACTTTGATCTTGATATGAAGGTACTTTCCATAGGAAGAGCTGTGGTATTTTATCTGAGATTAGTAGCAAAATATCTGCAAGCTTTTTTGTTGATAGATCACTGTTCTTTTCAGGTATCTGTAAGGGGTTATCTAGTTTAGTAGCAAAATGGTTCAGTTTTTATCTTTCTCCAGAACTTAAAGAGATCATTTCCAAGATTGTTGCGAATACAATTCCTTGAAGGAGAAAAGGAACCGCCTAGCCAGAGAAGATTTCTCACATGGTCTGTTAGGAATCTTTCAAATAAAATGCAGTCTTGATTCCTACTCTCTGATCTAGTAGGTGCTGTAGTTGTTGATTATTTTTGCCTCTTCTTCTGCTCCTTTTGATTTACTCTTTCATCTGAACCACCTGTGACCTCCTCTTCTTGTTTCCTTCTTTGGTTTCAGGAACATTCATATAACAAGCATTTGCAATGCAATAGGTCTCTCATTTACGCACGCTTAAGCAATTGGCATTGTAAATGACAATGCATTTTATTTATGTTTTAAAAATAAAAACATAAAGCTTTGTTATTTGCAATGTCAATAGCTCAAACTTGGTAAATGTGAGACCTCTTGCATTGCAAATGCTTGTTAGATTAGTGAGTAGGACAATAAAACCAGCCAATGAAAAATATGGGAGAGTAGGCAAGGCGTCCATAGCATACTTGACTACTGCATGCCTCGCAGAGAGAGTAGCGCATGCGCGATGCTGCTAGGCTCAACCAAAAAGCGAGAGTCTGTGGAGTAGTTTTGAATATTCTTTGTCATAGACAGCTGTTAGGAACTACTGGGTAGGAGTTTTCTTTCATGAAGTGACCTCTTAGATTTGATTTTGTTTTGATATTGTCTCAACTGCGCTCAACTTATAGAGTCTCTGATCTCAGTTGAATGTTCTATTTTTTTTTATCTCTGGTTAAAATAACCAGATTTTTCCATCATTTTGAAAATGTTTTTTGCCTTGTCTGCATGAGTTAGATCTACATTATTGGCGATCTTGTACCAGTTATTTTATATATTTGTCTTGGTATGCTCTCAGAAATTAATTTGAGTTACGGGAAAATTGATGGATCACTGCTTTCTATTCCTCATGGAGTTTCATATTTTCATCTTCGTATATGACCCATCTTTCAGCCTACTGCATTCACTGCTTCACATACAATTTAGAACGTGGAGTGTAGGTGATGTTCCTCCCACTAAAGCTTCTGGATATTCCTTGCAGTGTCGACTGAGTGTCTGGAGAAGGAAGGTCCATCAGATGTCATGTGTCATACACAAGGTTGAATATTTGTCACAAAATGGCTGCATAACTTGAGTCTTCCTTGATTATGCGATGTTACATCGCATGCGATACAACGCATGCGATTACATTGCGGTCGTTATAAGGACCACGTTGTTACAACACATACCTTTAAATCGCAAGTCGTTTCTACGACTTGCTGTAGGGGGGGCGATGGATTTAGGAATAGTATAATTTACTATTCCAACTCCTGTGTGCACAACAGTAGGGAAGGTGTTAGAATAATGAATTATACTGCTCCTTAGTTTAGAGCACCCTCTACAGCAAGTCGTGGAAACAATTTGCGTTGTAATGGTCAGCGTTGTAACAAAGCGGTCGTTGTAACAACCGCATTGTAATCACATGCGTTGTACCACATGCAATGTAAACGTTGCTTCCCGTCTTCCTTTTTTGTGTTATTCCATTACTTTTCAAACTGAACATGATTCAGTACATCAAGGCACAATGTGCATTTTATTGGGAGTTGTAACAGGAGAAACTGCATCACTCTTCTTCTGAAGTGCTTAAATGCTCCGCCATGATGTACAAAATCTTGTTTGATTTGAAAGTAAACTGAATAACCTGTCACGTTTAGTTTCATGTGTGTTAAAGAAAGCGGGCCCCACTGGTCCCTGATTGACTCTGTAGAATATAGACTTAAGTGATTGGGTGTGGTTCGGAAAATTCATTACGTAGTAAGTTCAGTTAACGGTTACACTCTGAAGAATAAAGTGTGTGGGGTGATAATTTGTATGTACCCAAGCTGGGGAGGACACTACACCATGCAAAAAACAATTGTGTTGTGTCATTATTTTGTATTCAAGTGTATTCTTTCTTTAACATATAGCTCATCAAGGCATGTCTCATGTGTGGGCCAGATCGGACCTGCGCCAGAACAACGTCATACTCACTGACCTTTTAACTACATGTAGAAGATACGTGTCCCGTAGGAAGAGTTGTTTCTGTGCCTCCTCAGCCTTGGCTCCTCGCCCGTGGGCAGAGGCTTCCTTTGATACTCTTTCCCCAGCACCAAGGGACATGAGACAGGCCAGAATTCCTCCAGGCATTTGAAAGAATATACAGTGTTTCACTGCTGATTTGCAACGACATACCCTGCAGGGTTTGAACATGAGAAGTACTTGCTTGGAGGTGGCTATATGATGCATCAAACTTGCTTTTTTGGAGTTCAGGGCTAATACCTTTGAACAGCACTGAGAGGCAGAAAGAGTTGTAGCAGGCCCTCGAGAGTGAGGGCACACAGAGCCGCCAGATCACTATGGCATCACCAGTGGCCCTAGAGGGCCTGCTGCCAGAGCCACACTGGTCCCCTGCCTTCCCCCATCATGGTCAAAATCCCTTAGTAGAAGCAAGAGTGCGAGGGCAGCTCCCCAGGGAGACAGGAGCATGTGGAAGCATCTCCCACTGAAGAAGGTGAGCAGAGAGCAGTCCTTCAGCCGTCTGGCAATACCAGTTCACCTCACCAAACTAATTTTACCCTGTGGAAGTATTTTGTACATTTGTGCAATGTGCAATATGTCTTTATTCAAATGTTTGTTTTTGTTCTGCTCACAATGAAATTTCTACCGTTCAGATGTAAAATTGTTACACGTAACTACATCATTCGGTTCTTCAGTGGATCTATTCATTCAAAGAAAGTTTTATTATCAATATTTCATATTTGTTCAAATATCTCCGGGTGGCATAGGCATTAACATATAGTGTGCTGAGTAATTATTCAAAAAAATGGAATAGTGCTTAGGTGTTAAGGTAATGACGTATATTTTTCATGTGCTCTGATCTGCTGGAGTAATGATACATTTGCTCACATCATGATAAATCTACAGAAATGTTGATTTAACATGCAAGGATTGTGTATAAGCCCCCCTGAGAAGACTTTCTTCTTCAACTAGTGAGGCTGCCTGTTTCTTTTCTGATGTTTCTGTTACTTTTACATACTCTGTATAACTCTGAATCTGAGAGCCTTCATGGCATTGACTCTGGACCTCTTATTTTCGAATTTTGTAATAAAACCCTTCAACGTTTCACTGATCTAGAACTCAGTTATTGAGTGGGTCCAGAAAATTCTTACATTGAAATTATTTAAAGGATTTGTCGTTTTTTGGTTCTGAGGCTTTTGGAAGTGCATTAACACAGGGGCACATTGCCTCCTGAAACTGAGGTTTAACACCATCTCAGTTCCAGTAAATAGTGGGATTGCCGGTTGGGGTACATTATGGGATGTCTCCAGCTTGGGGAACTTTCGTTTTGCTCCCACAACCCTACCATGAGGGAACCCATGACTGCTAATGTAGTTGCCCCAATGAAGAATTTTACTCCTAAAAACATAAAGTACTGTTTCCCATTGGGAGTTCTTGACCCATTTTGATGCCTTTAGGCTGTCTTTGGTGTGCCCACTCTGCCAGTGTTGTGAGCATTGCCCGGTGGTAGGGCAGCAAGGTGCGGTTGCAACCTCTGAGACCACACATTGTGCAGGGGCGTAGCTTCCATTGGTGTAGCAGGTGCAGTTGCACCAGGGCCCGGAAGGTTGGAAGTCCCACCAAATCCTGATTATTGCTGCATTCTACAATTCAAAAGGCGGTCAGAGTGCCCATTTCCTTCCTTGTACTAGAGCCCTGGACACACTGGATTCGCCACAAACATTGCCCTTGGACCCCCCTGGCTCATCGTTGTCCTTTGTCTACAGACTTAACCTATATTTGTTTAACATTAGCCCATAGAATAACTTTCCTGCATAAAATAACAACGGTCCCATTGTCTTCCATCCTATATTTGTTTAACATTAGCCCATACAATAACTTTCCTGCATAAAGTAAAACTGGCCCCATTGTCTTCCATGGCACCAGTTTACCTGCCATTGTTCGAAGTTTCTATGGGGATGGTTAGAACAAAAGACTCAACATTCTTTTTTGTGTGCCAGTTCTTTTACTATACATAGTATATGTGATTCATTAAAGGAGATGGGCGCTGATAGACGGGTGTCTCAAATTACCTCCTGTAGAGGACCGGGCCTCGAATGCAGAGGTGAACCAAGGAAGCTATGAAGTCGGTGCTTACCCTATGCATTCCTCGTACACTCCTACAAGATGGTGGAAGTGGTACTGTGAGCAGGGCCGGACTGGAAACCACAACCAGCCCTGGCAAAGTGCTCGGACGCCTCCCCCCCACCCCCCCATCGCCACTCAGGGGGGTTGGAGGTGCCGCCGAGCTCTTTGCCGGGGCCGGTTTTTGGCCGATTTTGGTACAGGGCCTATTTTGCAGCTATGCTACAAAAACGGCCCTGCAACTAAAATGCCTGTGCATTGCACCGGGGGATTGCCCGGTGCCCACTATGGCCAGACCGGCCCTGACTGTGAGCTGCCCTCCATGCACTACCCTTATTATGCTCATGGCCACTAGAATTATGCAGCAGGGGAAGGTCAAATTATGCGGCAGGGTTGAGTAAATTATGCAGCAAGAAATGCAAATTATGCTGCATTATATGGCACATTTTCCGATAGTTTTACTTAATTAGTTTTCATTTTTAAGCTTGTTCACCCACTCTGAGCATTAGCTGTACCTCATTAGTACCAGTTTAACACCCAAGTATAGCACTAAGCTACAGAAAGGTGACCAGTCAGCCTTTGCAAGGGGGCCTTCCTCTGCGCTTCAACATGTGTCACTGCGTTTTTGAACAGTTTGAGCTAGAAACAGCGTTTCTTTTTGTTAAAATCTGCAGATTATGCCGCAGATGACGGATTATGTGGCAAATGCATCAAATCTACAATTATGCAAAAATGGCTGCGGCCGCACATTCGCATAATTGTTTTGGCCCTGATAATGCTAATGGATTTACAGCAGAGTTTAATGCAATCCCTCATCTAATTGACAAGCGTCACTATCAAAATAGCAGTACCCTACTTTTCTCTTGCTTTTCCACTCACCCCATCGAAAGCCTCCTGTACCCATCAGCTTCACTTCTGTCCACAATCGAAACCTTTGGCTTTAGAAAAGACCTGGGCAAAATATCACTAACTTCGAAATCACGGGAAATTACTTGTTACTATGTGAAATGGCAGCACCACTTTTTTTTTAGCGAAAAATGGATTCTCATGTCTATATTGGCGTAAGAACAGATTTTGTGCTAAAAAATAGTCTAAGATTACACATAACTGAAAGAGCAGTCGGTAATGTTCAGTTCTTTCATGTCTCTTCGATGCTCCTGCGGGAGGTTTTTTACCCACACAAAGTCTCTCTTACACGACGTGGCATAATAGTGTCATCTCGGGCCTTTCACTCAACAATTGGAACAGAAAATGCCAGAAATTACTCAACATTACGCACGTGTAAATTACATTTCGTCTTGGTCTACTTTAGATTTGGGCAGGGTCGTGACTTGGGGGGGGGATGTTTGGGGTCTAACACCTCCCAATAAATGTATTTTCTGAAAAATATTTGGGCACGGGTGCTTTCAGTCAAGTATTGTGATATGTCAGCCGGATTTCACCAAAGATTTTTACATACACACAGACAAAAACACACACACACTCTTCTCTCTTTATTTTGAAAGTCCTCATAATATTGGTTATTTTACAGAAATTGTGTTTTCTCTCTTAGTACCCCTACCAATCCACATTCCTCTCTCTTCCCACTGCCCCTTGGGCCCCTCTCATGCAGCCTGCTTGTCCTATAATGTATTTAAACATTATATGCCAGCCTGATTGTCGGAAAATCTGAAGCCCCCCCCCCAATATTATTGACCGAGATTGGCCCCTGGATTTGGGATCTCAGTCTAGGGAGTGCCAGCCAATCGGAGTCCCTCAGGGAGCCTTGCACAGGGCCCTTGAAACTGAGGTAGAGAGAGGGAGCTTGTCCTGATCCTCTGACCAAGAGGTCGGTAAAGCCTACATTGAGATCCGCTGGGAGGCAGATCCCCTTCAGGACGGCTCCTACTACGGGCTTACTTTGTGCCAGTGGTGGGCACCGGCACTAATTTTTGGGGACATGGACTTATTTTACAACATCAGACTTTGCCCCAGACCAAGAGGAAGAAAAGGAAAAAGAGGGGTGAAGTGAAAGAAACGAAATCAGTAACAATGGGAGTTTGGAGGGATTCAAACTAACTTGCAAGAGTGAGATAAAGAGACAGGAAGTGCAAAGGTTAGGACGCAAGGGGCGTGATGTAGAATCCACACCATCAGTCTGGGGACTTAGCAACCCCAGCATTTATCAGCGCCAGAAGCAGGTTCCTGGAGGAACGCCTAAACACTGTAATCATGTTTTGGGGGAATCAGGAAATGGATCTTGTCTTGTGAGGCATTTTGCCTGTGAGACAGTTTGCCTTGCCACATGTGCATGCCTGACCATGTGAACATCGGCTCAAAAGAAGTGCAATGGCAGGTCTGATGGATGAATGTTTTACTTTCCCAATGCATTTTTACATTCTTCATCCTTTTAATTTTTTTGTCGTTTTTATGTGTTTAAACGATGTCTTCATGTTACAGTAATGGATTGTGAAAAGTACATTTTCATTGCACCGAGAAGAATTTTTTTCTGTGATGTGCAGTACAACTACAAAGGGTTTCTAGACCTGGCCTATGTGTCCCTGTCTGCTAGGAAGCAATCATAAATAATGCTCTATTATATTTTCTATGTAATGACATTGTCTATATGTACATATTTCTTTGCAAGCATACGGCCAGCAGCACGTTGTTTTTTTTTATTTTTGCTGCATTTTCAAGCAATAAATAAAAATAATAATAAACATCGCACTGCCTTGCCAAGTCCAGAACCATTGGCTTTGCCAATGCTCGTTTTGTTTGGGGAAAATAAAGGCTAAGCCAGGATACTTAGTAAGAAGTGCCCATAACGCTATTTATATATGTTATGCAGACACGTCAGTCATGGAACAGCTGTTCATAGTGTAATAAACAAAGGTTAATGTAGCCTTGATTTGTGGCCCGGCTCTTGTTATATTTTGCATTTTTAAAATGCCTTTCCTGCGCGTTTAAACCCCGGCTCTGCTTACGTCTCCGCTCTTGGAGTCATTTCAGCCCCCTGTCTCGTCTGTTTCTGCTTCTGACTTCTCTCGATTTTTCCCTTGAGAGAACATTTTACAACATTTTACGATATTCAGCGTCGCTCTGTAAATCCACTCAAGACCGCAGTGATGGAAGTGTAGCGGGTGTCTGTCCCTATCGGGTGTGTTGTCTAGGGTGCTGGTAATGTCCTACTACTACTTGTCGTAGTACGCGGGCCCAGCGATGGTGATCTCAATTCAGCTTGTAAAGAAATGGTCTGATATTAGGATCCCCAGGGGAACTTCTACAGGGTTCCGACCCTGGTGAATGAACTGCAGGGTTCCAACCCTGGTGTATGAACTGCAGGGTTCCAACCCTGGTGTATGAAATGTAGGGTTCCAACCCTGGTGAATGAACTGTAGGGTTCCAACCCTGGTGAATGAACTGTAGGGTTCCAACCCTGGTGAATGAACTGTAGGGTTCCAACCCTGGTGAATGAACTGTAGGGTTCCAACCCTGGTGAATGAACTGTAGGGTTCCAACCCTGGTGAATGAAATGCAGGGTTCCAACCCTGGTGAGTGAACTATAGGGTTCCAACCCTGGTGAATGAACTGTAGGGTTCCAACCCTGGTGAATGAAATGCAGGGTTCCAACCCTGGTCTATATTCGCGACCCTGGTGAAGGAACTGCAGGGTTCCAACCCTGGTGTATATTCGCGACCCTGGTGAATGAACTGCAGGGTTCCAACCCTGGTGAATGAACTGTAGGGTTCCAACCCTGGTGAATGAACTGTAGGGTTCCAACCCTGGTGAATGAACTGCAGGGTTCCAACCCTGGTCTATATTCGCGACCCTGGTGAAGGAACTGCAGGGTTCCAACCCTGGTGTATATTCGCGACCCTAGTGAAGTACCTGCAGGGTTCCTACCCTGGTGTATATTCGCGACCCTGGTGAATGAACTGCAGGGTTCCAACCCTGGTGAATGAACTGTAGGGTTCCAACCCTGGTGAATGAACTGCAGGGTTCCAGCCCTGGTCTATATTCGCGACCCTGGTGAAGGAACTGCAGGGTTCCAACCCTGGTGTATATTCGCGACCCTAGTGAAGGAACTGCAGGGTTCCTACCCTGGTGTATATTCGCGACCCTGGTGAAGGAACTGCAGGGTTCCTACCCTGGTGTATATTCGCGACCCTAGTTAAGGAACTGCAGGGTTCCTACCCTGGTGTATATTCGCGACCCTGGTGAATGAACTGCAGGGTTCCAACCCTGGTGAATGAACTGTAGGGTTCCAACCCTGGTGAATGAACTGCAGGGTTCCAACCCTGGTCTATATTCGCGACCCTGGTGAATGAACTGCAGGGTTCCAACCCTGGTGTATATTCGCGACCCTAGTGAAGGAACTGCAGGGTTCCTACCCTGGTGTATATTTGCGACCCTGGTGAAGGAACTGCAGGGTTCCAACCCTGGTGAATGAACTGTAGGGTTCCAACCCTGGTGAATGAACTGTAGGGTTCCAACCCTGGTGAATGAACTGCAGGGTTCCAACCCTGGTCTATATTCGCGACCCTGGTGAAGGAACTGCAGGGTTCCAGCCCTGGTCTATATTCGCGACCCTGGTGAAGGAACTGCAGGGTTCCAACCCTGGTGTATATTCGCGACCCTAGTGAAGGAACTGCAGGGTTCCTACCCTGGTGTATATTCGCGACCCTGGTGAAGGAACTGCAGGGTTCCTACCCTGGTGTATATTCGCGACCCTAGTTATGGAACTGCAGGGTTCCTACCCTGGTGTATATTCGCGACCCTGGTGAATGAACTGCAGGGTTCCAACCCTGGTGAATGAACTGTAGGGTTCCAACCCTGGTGACTGAACTGCAGGGTTCCAACCCTGGTCTATATTCGCGACCCTGGTGAATGAACTGCAGGGTTCCAACCCTGGTGTATATTCGCGACCCTAGTGAAGGAACTGCAGGGTTCCTACCCTGGTGTATATTCGCGACCCTGGTGAATGAACTGCAGGGTTCCATCCCTGGTGTATATTCGCAACCCTGGTGAAGGAACTGCAGGGTTCCTACCCTGGTGTATATTCGCGACCCTAGTGAAGGAACTGCAGGGTTCCTACCCTGGTGTATATTTGCGACCCTGGTGAAGGAACTGCAGGGTTCCAACCCTGGTATATGGATTCTAGGTTCGTTATCCTGGTGTATGGAATGTATGTTCCCCTCCCCTGGTGTATGGAATGTATGTTCCCCTACCCTGGTGTATGGAATATATGTTCCCCTCCCCTGGTGTATGGGATGTATGTTCCACTCCCCTGGTGTATGTAATGTATGTTCCCCTCCCCTGTTGTATGGATGTATGTTCCCCTCCTCTGGTGTATGGAATGCATGTTCCACTCCCCTGGTGTATGGAGTGTAGGTTCCCTACCCTGGTGCATGGAATGTATGTTCCACTCCCCTGGTGTATGGAGTGTAGGTTCCCCACCCTGGTGTATGGAGGGTAGGTTCCCTACCCTAGGTATGGGGGTAGTGCCCCTGCCTTCTTTTATGGAGTGGAGGTTCCCATGTTTGGTACATGGAGTGCGACCCTGGTGAATGAACTGCAGGGTTCCAACCCTGGTGAATGAACTGTAGGGTTCCAGCCCTGGTGAATGAACTGCAGGGTTCCAACCCTGGTCTATATTCGCGACCCTGGTGAATGAACTGCAGGGTTCCAACCCTGGTGTATATTCGCGACCCTAGTGAAGGAACTGCAGGGCTCCTACCCTGGTGTATATTCGCGACCCTGGTGAATGAACTGCAGGGTTCCAACCCTGGTGTATATTCACAACCCTGGTGAAGGAACTGCAGGGTTCCTACCCTGGTGAATATTTGCGACCCTAGTGAAGGAACTGCAGGGTTCCTACCCTGGTGTATATTTGCGACCCTGGTGAAGGAACTGCAGGGTTCCAACCCTGGTGTATGGATTCTAGGTTCGTTATCCTGGTGTATGGAATGTATGTCCCCTCCCCTAGTGTATGGAATGTATGTTCCCCTACCCTGGTGTATGGAATGTATGTTCCCCTCCCCTGGTGTATGGGATGTATGTTCCACTCCCCTGGTGTATGTAATGTATGTTCCACTCCCCTGGTGTATGTAATGTATGTTCCCCTCCCCTGTTGTATGGATGTATGTTCCCCTCCTCTGGTGTATGGAATGCATGTTCCACTCCCCTGGTGTATGGAGTGTAGGTTCCCTACCCTGGTGCATGGAATGTATGTTCCACTCCCCTGGTGTATGGAGTGTAGGTTCCCTACCCTGGTGTATGGAGTGTAGGTTCCCTACCCTAGGTATGGGGGTAGTGCCCCTGCCTTCTTTCATGGAGTGGAGGTTCCCATGTTTGGTACATGGAGTGCAGGGTCCCTACCCTGGTGTATGGAGTGTAGGTTCCCTACCCTGGTGTATGGAGTGTAGGTTCCCTACCCTGGTGTATCGAATGTGTGTTCCCCTCCCCTTGTGTATTCAGTGTATATTCCCTACCCTGGTGTATGGAGTGTAGGTTCCCTACCCCTGCCTTCTTTTATGGAGGGGAGGTTCCCATGTTTGGTACATGGAGTGCAGGGCCCATATAGTTGTGTATGGAGTGCAGGGTCCCTACCCTGGTGTATGTAGGGTAGTGTCCCGGCCCTCGTTTATTGAGTGAAGGTTCCCATGTTTGGTTCATAAAGGTTGGGTTTCCTACCCTCGCGTAAGGAATGTAGGTTCTCTACCCTGGTGTGTGAAGTCTATCTCACAGTCTCCTGCAGCTAGAAGCAGCTATGGCACTTGCGTTAGGGCAAGAGGAAATACGATTCTGCCGTCTGCCTAATGCCAACAGAATAACATTGAGTGGCGGCTCCTCCGCAATGGCAGAGGTGCGTAGCCTCACTGCCTAGCCAAGAACCAGCAACCGAAAAATAAAACGATGTTCTAGCATCATTTTATTTTTTGTTTGCGGCTCTGATCTAACTTGTGCGTGGTTGGGCGGGGCACGGGAGGGGGAGGAGTAGTGCTTGAGCACTCCCTAGGGACGCATATGTGTTTCGCAGGCCGTCACAGGCCAACCAAAATACACATGCACACTTAGATTTCTCCAGCCCAGCTGCATTCAGCAGCCTAGCTGGAGAAACCCCACAGACTCCATGGCCTGAGCGGAGCGTCGTTTCTGCCCGCTCAGACCAATCCTCGAGCTGCTCTGAGGCACAAGGATTGGATGGTAGTCTGTCCCAGGGGCTGCTGGGACCAGGAGGAACCCAGCAGGAGCGGCGCAAGGCGGGAGGCTGCCGGCAGCTTCAGGTAGGTTTGAAAAAAAATTGTTATTAACACAATGTCCCCACACGTGCTCCCCCCGCACCTCTCCCACCCGCCCAACTACCCTTTGTTAGTGGCAGCCGCCACTGATAACTATATCCAGCAGTAATGAACATAGTAGAACACAAAGTTATGAATAATACAGCTCTATTTCTTACGCCTTGCAACAACTGGATAAGGTTAAAACAACCATATAAAACGCATCTCCACAGTTCTACTCCATGAGCTCTCCACTCTCCAGCAAGTTAGGCCTGTTGCTGCTTGAAGGTGACGTCACGTAGAGAGGGGGGGGGGGGGGGCTAAATTGCTGGTGGTATTTGAAGAACCGCAGAAAGAAGTTACATTTGACAGGCTTCCTGTGGATGCAGATAGATGGTAACGTAGCCTACAACCAGTAGCAAGGAGACTTGAGCCACCATGGATGGTGGTCAGGGCAGCCTGAACACCATCCTGCGTCTGCGGTGAGAGCGCCACCTGCTGTCAGGGAGCTAGAAGAGATGCGGAGAGAAGCAGTTCTACAGCATCTATAACAAAGAGCCTCTCTTCATCTTGAGTCTTGAATTATCCTCTTGCTAGAAATGTAAAGTTTTTAGGATTTTTTTTCTGCAGATATATAACAGGTGCTAGGGGACATCATTTGGAAGGTCCAAGGCCTGAAAGACCCATTTGTCGCAGCACAAGGCTATTCTTCTGCACTCAAGATGACCGTCAATGAAATCCGCCAACCCCTGGATAGCTGCCAGAATCAGTGAGTACCAACAGCAACACACGAAGCATCGCCCCCTCCACCCCTTTGTAAAGGTCACCTGAAAAACAGTAACAAATAGAGCCTCGCGTCCTGTCCCTTCACACTTCCAGACATGGATCTAAACGTGCAAAGTGCTCAGCCCAGTTACCACCCTTACGTACGAATAGGTCCCTTCTTCCGCGAAGGGAAACATGAACTATCCCAGAGCACAGAAAGAGCCTCTCCAATGTGTCATTTGACGTTGAGGTCCAGGGCCCCTTTGATTTCCCAAGCCAATGATGGTGGGTACCTGATTTTACAAACAAATGGGCTTCAAAGACCAGTAGGGAATGATCACCTCCCACCCTGTATTAGAAAGAAAAAGGGGGCAACCCAGCAGTGACCCAGGGACATGAGCAAGACACCTAGGGCCAGATGTAGGTAGGCGTTTACCGGGTGGTAACGGCCGAATTCGGCCGTTACCGACCGGTAAGAGCAATTTGACATGTAGGTCCCTGTATTTTACAGACTCGGTAAATTTACCGATAGGTAAATTTACCGAGTATGTAAAATACCGAGTCGGTATCATTACGGATTCCGGTAAATTGGTATGTAGGTGGGACTCTTCTGAGTCCCACAAGCAGTACAAAATCGGTATTTTACCATCAAATACTACTTGATGGTAAAATACCGTTTCTGGTGTGCATGCACATGTGTGCATGCACACCTATGCCATATGACAGGCAGACCTGCCCTAAGGGCAGGTATGCCTGCCACATGGCACCCGAGCCTCTTTTGGGGGTGCCAGAGGGTGTCAAAGTGACACCCCCTGCACCCTTGTGACAGTCGGTATTTTCCGATGTGGTAAATACCGACCGGTAAATGCCCAATCAATCCTATGGGCTTCAAAGCCCATAGGAATGAATGGGCATTAACTGGTCGGTATTTCCCGCATCGGAAAATACCGACTGTTTCCGATTCGGTAATTGCACATCTGCATTTACCTACATCTCGGTACTTTTATTTTCCGACCTCTGAAATACCGAGTCGGTATGACTCGGTATTTAAGAGGTCGGAAAATAAAATTTACCTACATCTGGCCCTAAGGGCCAGATGTAGGTCCCCAACTACCGATCAGTAACGGCCGAATTCGGCCGTTACCGACCGGTAATTGGATTTTGAGATGTAGGGCCCTTCATTTTACAGAATCGGTAAATTTACCGATTCTGTAAAATACCGAATCAGTAATTTTACCGAATTCGGTAAATCAAGATGTAGGTGGCACTCCACAGAGTGCCACAGGCCCTTAAGAGTCGGTATTTTACCACCCAATCCTATTGGGTGGTAAAATACCGAATCCAGGTGTGCATGCACATCTGTGCATGCACACCTGGCCATGTGACACACAGACATGCCCTTAGGGCATGTATGTGTGCCACATGGCACACAAGCCTGCACTTGGGGTGCTAGAGGGTGTCAAAGTGACACCCCCTGCACCCTTGCAGGATTCGGTATTTACCGATTTGGTAAATACCGAATCGGTATTTCCCTTTGATTCCTTCAAAGCCTCCAAAGCCCATAGGAATCAATGGGGAATACCGATTCGGTATTTACTGAATCGGTAAATACCGAATGTTACAGAATCGGTAATTCAAAATAAAAAATTACCTACATCTCCCTCCTTCTAATTCACCGATTCATAAATACCGATTCGGTATTTATGAGTCGGTAAATTAAATTTACCTACATCTGGCCCTTATTGTCAAAAAGGTAGTCCCTATGGGGGAAGTCTAGCCTTGGATTTCCACTGAAATAGCGACACAGAGAAATGTTTCAAACACATGTATCTCAGTTATGTGATAAGTGCTTTTATTTACTCGATGGCACAGCTTTTATATTTTTTCTCTTTTCAAAAGATAAGGTGCTCCTGTAGAGTGACGGTGCAGTGAAAGTGAGTGATGTAGCTAAGTAGTGCACATGTGGTATATACTACTATATTCTATGAATGCCATTTGTGACAGCATATTGTCACAATCAGTCACAGATATATATTTTAAATATAACACAATCGCACTACTTTGTCACTCTACTCACTTTAACTACTCCATCAAAAATATGAATTCTGTGCCATATGTGCATATAATTTAAGTAAATAAATGTACTTATCACATAATTGAGATAAATTTGTATGAAAGATTTCTCTACGTCACTATTGCGGTGGAAGTCCAAGGCTATACTTCCCCCATAGGAACACCTACCACCCTAGGCAGATGCCAGTGGCCCCATGTTCTGTGCCCTGGCAGGAAACTTTTCCCACATTGGGTATCTCTTTTTAAAGCCTTCAGAGTGGGGCAAAAACAGGTTCTGCCTCTTCCAGCGTGATAAGAGCAGACTCCAAAACACACCAGGGACACCAGTACCTAGATTCCATTTGACCTTCTTCTGCATACTTTACTTAATTGCACATATATGTACATTGAGGATACATATCTCCAAGGTATAAAGGTATGGAGTTTAAAATATACTTATCTATAAGCAGTGCCTTGTTTATATTTAGTCCTCGATATGTATGCCTCGATATTTGACCCAGAAGATTATTTCCTAGATATTTTGGCATGCAATCCTGAAAGATAACAATGAGGGGTTCTCGGTGTAACAAACATTCAAATTCAAACTTCTAAATCTAGTTTTTACATTTTGTCATGTTTGGATGAGTGACCTGTGGCGAGCGAGCCTGACCATCATAAGGGGGATTAATGGTGGTTCTCACCCCGAGAATTTTTTTTTTTAAAGAGTGGCAAAAGGTGCATTTTGAAACAAATTTGAGAGAGGAAAAAGGTTAATAAGGCAATTTTGAAATTGTGACATCAATAAAGAGATTTCCTATGATAAAGATGTAGGAAGCTGCTTATTCAGTATAAGCACAGAACTCCGTGACAGACTTTGAGAGACATTTGCTGAGTACCACACAAGGGCATCATTACTCACATTTACAATATAAGTGTACTTACACAATGTTGCTATAAAACTGTGCACACTGATCATAGCTATAATACTGCATTTTATTTAATTGAGGATTAGTACAGTATGAGAAACACTCTGCTAACAAAGTCCCTTACATGGTGGTTGGGATCAGAAAAGTTATAAAAGCATGTAAAAGGTATATATTCAGGTATACAGCTGGTATTTACTAGACATAATGATTTGGTAGCATGCATGATCATAGTTATCAATTGATGTGAGTCAACAGTGTTCCGGTATAGTTCTTATTGAGTAACAAGAGACCTGAAGAAGAGATTGTTCGATGGGAGACACACATTTCTGGGGTCTTCATATATTCAATGTTCCTTGAAAGTGGAGCTAAAAGAGTTCGATTTTGAGTTCCCTCTAAAAAGAGCTGCAAGGAGCTCGGAGCAGCTTCGGCAAAACCAAGTTGACCACTCTCTGACTGAGCTCCTTGACTCTGCGATGAAGGCCTGAGGCCGGGCACGGGTGGAAGGAGGCTGAGACAAAGCAACTGTGCACCGGTGCTGGAAGGCTCAGTGGGTTTCTCGACTCACCCAGAGGCAGAGCAGAGTAAGGGGTGGCCAGCATGCCTTAAGGTGCACCGGTAACACCTTGGGCCCCAGCCCCCAAAGCAGGTTTTCAGAAATGGCAAAATCGCAGACACTTAATCTTCCAGTCCCAGGTGAGTGTGAGACCTTTTGGAGTTGTAGGGCCCTGGGGGAGGTGCAGGGAAGATGTCTGCTGCCCCATCAGGCACAGCACTAACGAGCCTCAGTGCATAGCAGGCCCTTGTGAAGGTAGAGGGGGGCTGTCGAGACCCGATATACCATGGCAGTGGGGGAGACCCACCAGGTGGCCACACCACCAGTGGGTGTATTGAGGAAGCAGAGCCCATTACTGTTCATCGCATGCTCTCAAGAACCACCATGAAACCGCTACAGATGCTCCTGATCCTCCTTTCTGAATTGCACTTAATCTCGCTTGTCAGCACCACGACCTCATACAGGAGGTCAAGTCAAGTCAAGTCAAAGGATTTATATAGCGCGCTAACATACCCGGAGGGTCTCAAGGCGCTTGACGAGGGTGTGGAATTACTTGTCGAATATCCAAGTTTTAAGTTGCTTTCTGAATGCTAGGTGGTTCTGAGTGAGACGAAGGTGAGTGGGGAGTGAGTTCCAGGTTTTAGCTGCGAGGTAGGAGAAGGATCTACCTCCCATGGTGGTTTTGTTGATGCGAGGTACGGTAGCAAGGGCTTGGTTGGAGGATCGTAGCTGGCGGGAGGGGGTGTAGAAGGAAAGTCGTGTGTTGAGGCATTCGGGTCCAAGTTCGTAAAGTGCTTTGTGTGCGTGGGTTAGGAGGCGGAAAGTGATCCTCTTATTGACGGGAAGCCAGTGGAGGTTTTTCAGGTGACTAGAGATGTGGTCTTTACGCGGGATGTCTAATATGAGCCTGGCTGATGCGTTCTGGATGCGTTGGAGTTTTTTTTGGAGTTTTGCGGTGATACTGGCGTATAGGGTGTTTCCGTAGTCCAGGCGGCTTGTAACCAGTGCATGGGTGACCGTTTTTCTGGTTTCGGTGGGGATCCAGCGAAATATTTTTTTGAGCATGCGAAGAATGTTGAAGCAAGATGATGAAACGGCGTTGACTTGTCTGTTCATAGAGAGTGAGGAGTCCTGGATGACGCCCAGGTTCCGTGCGTGGTCCGTGGGGATGGGTGCTTTTCCAAGGGCCTCTGGCCACCAAGAGTCATCCCAGGCGGAGGGGGAGGTACCTAAGATCAGGACTTCTGTTTTGTCTGAGTTCAGTTTCAGACGGCTGTGCTTCATCCACTCGGCTACTTCTTTCATTCCTTCATGTAGGTTGGTTTTGGCGGTGTTAGGGTCTTTGGTGAGTGAGAGGATCAGTTGAGTGTCGTCGGCGTAGGAGATGATGTTGAGGTTGTGTTGGTGTGCGATGGCCGCGAGGGGGCTCAAGTATACGTTGAAGAGGGTGGGGCTGAGTGACGATCCTTGTGGCACGCCGCAGATGACTTCAGTGGCCTCTGACTTCAATGGTGGGAGGCGGACTCTCTGGGTTCTTCCGGTGAGGAATGAGGTGATCCATTCCAGTGCTTTTCCTTGGATTCCGATGTTTCTGAGGCGCTGTAGAAGGGTGCTATGGCAGACTGTGTCGAAGGCTGCGGAGAGGTCGAGGAGGATGAGGGCGACTGTGTCTCCATTGTCCAGTAGAGTTCGAATGTCGTCTGTTGCTGCGATGAGGGCGGTCTCCGTGCTGTGTTTGGCTCGGAAGCCGGACTGTGAGGAGTCGAGGGATTTGTTGGTTTCGAGGAAGGCGGCGAGCTGGTTGTTGACAGCTTTCTCGATGACTTTGGCCGGGAATGGAAGGAGCGAGATGGGGCGGTAGTTTTTGAGTTCGGTGGGGTCCGCTGTGGGTTTTTTCAGAAGGGCGCTAAGTTCTGCGTGTTTCCAGCTTTCCGGGAAGGTGGCGGAGTTGAGGGAGCAGTTGATGACGTCTCGGAGGTGTGGTGCTATGATGGAGTCTGCTTTGTTGAAGATGTGGTGAGGGCAAGGGTCTGTGGGGGATCCTGAGTGGATGGAGTTCATCAGGTGGATGGTGTCCTCAGTGGAGATTGGGTTCCAGTCATTAAGGATGTTCAAGGGGGGTGAGGGTCCTGCAGAAGGTTGGGTGGGTTGGTCTCCGGGTCGGTTGTCGAAGCTGTTGTGGATGTCTGCGATTTTGTTGTGGAAGAACGAAGCTAGAGAGTCGAAGAGGGCTTGAGAGGGGGTGATGTCGTTGGAGTTGGCTGAGGGGTTGGTAAATTCTTTGACGATGTTGAATAATTCCTTGCTGTTGTGGGCGTTGTTATCTAGTCGGTCTTTGAATGCGGCTTTCTTGGCAGACCGGATTAGTTGGTGGTGTATGCGGGTGGCGTTTTTGAAGGCGTCCCTGGTGATGGTGTTTGGGTCTTTTTTCCAGGCCTTCTCGAGGGAGCGACAGAGTTTCTTCGATTTCTTAAGATCATCGTTGAACCAGGAGGCGTTTTTGCTGCCTAGTTTGATATGACGTTTTTTCAACGGTGCTAGGATGTCGGCGATGTTGGATAGCCATTGGGTGAGGTTAGTGGCTGCTTGGTCGGCGTTTGAGGAGTGGGCAGTGGGGTTTTGAAGAAGCGATGAGGAGATCTGGTCGATGGTGATTTTGTTCCAGTTTCTTCGCAGATTGGGTTGAGGATGGTTGTGAGTTGTGGTCTTATTGTAGATAAAGTGTACGCAGCTGTGGTCCGTCCAATGGAGAGTTGTGGTGTGACTGAAGGAGACATGTTTGCTGGAGGTGAAGATAGGGTCGAGTGTGTGACCAGCGATGTGGGTGGGCGTAGTGACAAGTTGTTTGAGTCCGAGGTTGGTGAGATTGTCCAGAAGGGAGGTGGCGTTGTTGTCATTGCTCTTTTCCAGGTGAAAGTTGAGGTCTCCCAGTAGAATGTATTCCTCGGAGGGGAGGGCGTGTGGGGTGATAAAGTCAGTGATATCGTCACTGAATTGTGCACGGGGTCCTGGAGGTCGGTAGAGGAGGGTGCCTCTGAGTGTGGTCTTGGGGTCGGTGTGGATCTGGAAGTGAAGGTGTTCGGCACTGGCAATGTTGACGTCTGAGCTGGTTGAGATGCGGATGGAGTTCTTATGGACGATGGCGATGCCTCCTCCTGTTTGGTCAGTGCGGTCCTTACGGATGATCTTGTATCCTTCCGGGATGGCAATGATGATGTCTGGGGCTGAGGAGGCGTTCATCCATGTTTCTGTTAGGAAGGCGACGTCCGGAGAAATGGTGTCTAGTAGATCCATACGTAAATCATGAGACTTCATGGAAGAATCTGTCTGACAGGTGTCTCTGTGTGATATCGGGATGACTGTATGTGGCATGTGGGTGGCTCTACCCTTAGCTCTGCCTCAGAAGCACCAATCCATCTTCAATAATCAATGGCACATGCATGATCGTTGAGGGCAGTGCATGCGCAGCTGCGCAGAAAAGGAATCCGACAATTAGGACAGCTTGACCAGCTTCTCTGGTGAATGCTGGCAGTGCCACTGTGCCAGTTATTTAATGCACACATTTACTTACCGTCTGGTAGCCCCGGCTTGAACCATCAGAGGCAGCGAAAATCATTGGTCCAGTCGCTAGGTGCGTTGTACCTCCAACCCACCTCTACGACTACTCTCCCAATCTAGATGCTGCTCCCTTGCTGTTCAGGTTAGGAGACAGCGCAATGATTGGCATGGTCAGCCACCTCAACGCTCCAAAGGAGACTTGAGGTTTGTAGTAGCAATCCCGGTCTCCCTATATTGTGCATGTTGGTGAGGGTACAAATGCGCATGTCAGGCTGGGCAGAGCAATGCACCCGTCCAACCCAACATGCGCACCTCACCCCAAGAAGGCTTGGCAGCTGACCTGCCACACAAGCTTCCAGTCCCCCCCTTCCTCCCCTCCCCCTAACATCCGCCCGCCTCACTCGCCTGTTGATAGGAAAACTTTGCCCGAGTCATGCCTCGGCTGAGCACTGTGGCTAAAAAAATGAAAACAAAGTCAGCAAGCATAGTTTCATAGGGGACAAACAAACAGGAGGGCGACGCCCCCACACCCGACTAAAGAAACAGCCACTGCATTTAACACCTATTCAAAATTTCTTAGGGCCACGCCCTTCTTTTGGGTGGATCTGTCCTCTTAATTCTACTCGATAACCATTCAAACGTCTCTCTTAAGGAACGAACTGCAGAAAATGAAATTGCTCACTTTGAAGTGGGATATTCCCTTTTTGACGTTAGCATGTCCCTTATCAACTAAACACTTAAATAAATAAACTCATTCATTCCTGTAAAACTGTAGGAGTAGTCTTCTGTGATGTCACCACCGTCATTCCATGCGGTGACACCAGGGTCAAAGGCCGCAATGTTGCTTCCTGTTATCTCACCAGTATATGTTTTGTCAAGGGTGCATAAATATGAAAAGCTGTTCTTGGTCTCTGCACTTTACAAAGGTCCCCACAGCACCAGGGAAAGAACACGAAAATGCACTCAAAGCCAAGAAGGAAGGGGTGATGTGTTACAGAACCATAACAAAAGGAATATTCAGGGTGAAAAAGCAACGTTTCAGTGCAAAAATAGAACAGGTCCTAAATCAAACCTCAGAACTGTTTAATACTTTCAGGAACTGTATCAATCCAGGTCTCCTGCAGACAGCAGGCTCAATAGATGGTGACTGCAGGAGCATACAATGCCTCTGAGAGACAGTCCAGACTCTGGCGAGACTCCCTAGCGCCTGGAGCAGGGAGCAGCGCCTGCTCACACACAGCTCAGCACACACCTAAAGTAAACACTGTCAAGCAGACTTCCTCCGAGCAGGTTAAAGTCGGGGTCCTGGCCCTCCAGCTGACCTCAGGCTCTCCTCAGCATGCACAGCGAGGCTCTGTGCAGCAGGAATGATAACGATGAAGGCTCCCAAGCAAGCACAGTAAGCAGAAGCGAACCTTGGAATAGTGCAGTGGTACCAGTGGTCTGAGGGACCAACTGCACCCCAACTGTAGCTGTTGTGTTACTACCAAATCAGAACAAACACAAGGAGATGATGGACGGAGTGCTGAAACTTTTCAAACACTCACCCCCAGTCACAGATCTGGGTTGAATCCATTATCGTTCTTTAGCTCACTTTGCCACCCCAGTTCAGACACAGCTATATGCAAATCAGTCTTGACCCTGTGCCTCATGGAACAGTCCAGCCCGAACTGCCAAGCCATGTCTTCCCTGGACCAGAAACAAGCATCCTGGGACCGGTTTCGAACTAATAGTCTTCATCAGCCGGGCTATCTTGAATCCAGTGACAAAGTGAGCAAGGGACCCACGTCTGGGCATACCCTGCCAACTTAGGGCAAACAAAGCAAACACAAGGAGATGATGGACGGAGTGTCTTTTCTGGCATTGGAGTCCATGGCCATGCTATGGTACACCATTGACAGTAACACCATATTTAAAGACTATTTAATGTATAATATCCCTTGTCCACCCATTCTTATCTGCGCCTCTACAACTCTCTCACCTCTTCATGCCCATGCCCCTCCATCACCTGTTCATGCAGAGTCCCCTCCACCTTCAATGTTTCAGGCCACTTCTCTCCTCACCTGCTCCTGCCACTCCACTCCTTTTTGCTCAGGGGAGTCTTCTGATTGTTGAGATTGTTCCTTTTTATCTACTTAGCGTCGGCTCTTCTGCTATGGAGGAGGAGCACCCAGCCCCGCCAGCAGCTGCAAAAACTCAAAAAATAAAACAACAATAAAACAGGCTTATAATCATTTTATTTTTTAACACAAATGAGTCCAGGGGCGGGGCCAGACGATTACAGGCTGGAGAGGGAGTATTGGGCACTGCTGTCAGTACGCATGTCGGTTTGACCGGCCGTCTTAGGACGTCTAAACCGGCATGCGCACTGAAGCTGTCTCCACCCCGAGCTTAATTGAAGGGTTGGAGACAGCAGGCACAGGGTTCCGGTCTCTCTGGGAGTGCAAATCGAGGGAGCTCAGGCCAATCCTGATGCTGCTCTCATGCATGAGAGCAGCATCTGGATTGGCCGCCGGGGAGTCTGGGAACGTTTGCAATGCAGCAGAAGAGCACGTAGTCAGCGAGCGGCAGGTAAGTGATTTTCTTTATTCTTTTTTTCATCATCGCCCATTGTCGTCCCCTCCCCGCCTTACCACTCTGTCCTGATACCAGCCGCCACTGTATCTACTCTGACTGATCCACTCAGTTGCCTGTCTTCCCCGCGATCATTTTATGACCTTAGACTCCATGGATCCTTCCATGGTCTTTGCACACTTGGAATATTTGGGAGTTCATGTCCTAGCCCTGTAATTTGTCACTGACTGCACACAACTGGTTGCCATTACACTTTTTCAAAAAGCATGCTTAACTTTCAAATATGGGATGACTGAGAGATCTGCCCCATCTGGCTCATTATTTGTAATGTTTTGCAGACTACGGGGTCACATCTTGCAATGATGCTTGAAGAAAAGGCCACAGGAGCAACAGAAGTGCCAATCCACATCCCCAAACCCTTCTTTGAAACTTATAGTCCTCTTGCACAATTTCAGTACACATGGCACACTAGTTATATTTAGGCAAATCAATGGATTTGTGCCAACTCCCTGGATTTTTGTCAGTAAGTGGGTGCATTTGTAGGGTGCTCAGACCATTGAAGACATCAGCTTCAAACATAACTGTAGATGCCGCAAAGGCATTCAACAAGCTGCCCAGGCCTTTTTGGAAGCAGATACTTCCAACATGGAATAAGACCATATTTTTCAGACCAGTAGTTGCCATATATGATTCTCCAAGTTCCAAAACTCAACACATTGTATATTATTGCCCTGCTTTCTACTGAAACAACACTTACAGCACTTGAACCTTTGCCTATGCTGCTGAGAGCACACACAGGTATAGAGATTAGAGCCATGGCATACACAGAGTATGCAATTCTCTCCATATGTGATGGGAAAGAGCTATAATAAGTTTACTTGGAACAACTGTGACTAGTCTGTCTCATCGGGCATCCTTAAAAAATGAACACCTACATGTTCCCTGTACTTATTGAGGAGTCCAGCTTGTATTGGAGGAACAGGCTTCTCAAATACCTTAGTATTCTGTTAGGCTCCAACACTGAAGAAACACTTGAACTCAACACCTAGCATGCATTGGGAAGATCACAAAACTCACCCAAAAGTGGTTCTGGAAATTTGTATCTTGGTGAAAGTGAATTGAGGCCATGACCTTGGGGATGTTATCAATATCAGCAGCTCCTTATATATGCTTCCAAGAAGAATGCACACTCCCTTTTCAAAGAAACTGACTTAATGTACAATAAACATTTAGGGATGTACAAAAACTAGGATAGTGCTAAGTAAACTTCCAGCTGGAAAATCAAAGGGCAGTTTGAAGTTAGGCAATCCCTACAACTACCAAACAACATTCTAGGGATGATTGCTGCCTTAAATGGTTCAACAGGCATGATCCTTTAGCATGCAGTGGGGGCGGAGCCCTGCCGCCCTAATGAAGAAACCGCCCCTGATGCCAATACTCCGACTAAATAAATACCTTGTCAAACCCTGTCCCCTTCCAGCCTTGAGACTACATTAAATACAAAGCTAACCACTTCACCTAAGTCCTTTGGACACATCACAGATCATCTTCTCCTAATAACTGAAATAACAACTTGTCATGTAAACAGACACATCACCTTGTGTAATAATACGTTTAAACTCACATATTTCACTCATCATAGGAATAATTTATTCTCAATTTCACAAATGCTCCAAAAATATGACCTCCCTAAATCCCAGTTCCATAGTTTCATGAAATTGAATCTATCATAGGCATCTCTGCCGTCTGAGAGCAACATGGAGACATGGAGACAGAGAAGCTCTTTAGTCTCTAAATAAAATATCTCTCCTAACAGCAAGCCCAAAAACCTATCATGACTAGATTCAAGCTATGATCCACCTCATAGGCAAATATAAGGAAAGTGGCAAAAAGAACCGCAAATCCCCCTTCCTGTACAAGACACCCTTAGAAATAAAATAACCTTGTTACATGCTATTAGTCAACGTTCAAAGCAACTTCAGGGCCTCTTTAGTGTTGGTGGCACCCGGTGTGTCAATCTTTGTTGGCGCCACCTCCTGCAATCACCTCTTTCGTCACAGATTTCCTCACTATCGCTCTTCAGTGGTGCCCCTCATTTCCTTTTAGCTCCTCCTCTCATATTTATGTATTTTATGGCACTATGCAATCCAATGTACAGCTTCATCACAAACATATAATATAAAACCAATGAGTCATACAAGTCTGTAAATGAATGTATAGCAAATATTACTTAAGACAACGAGAACTAGAAGGTGTAGGAAGGAGTCACATGCAATCCATACTAATAGGCATTATGTGTGAAGCGTGCTGGGTCTTCAGAAATAAAGGGGCAAATTGAAAAGGTTTTCGCGCAGTGGAGGAACCAAAGTTGCTTCACTGCATTGTGTGTAAATAAGAGATCACAACAGCACCTTAACTAAGTTGATATGCTGCTGATACTGAATCCGCTAGTGCTTAGATTGCCTGGTTTGTGCGTGACGTCAGGCATTAGTTTAATAAAGTTCAGGAACCTTTCTGGTGCAAAATTATGTGATTTGACAAAGTTTAACCGTTTATCACTTAGTATGTGTGCTTTACGGTGCAGCACTCATGCAAAATTGAAAAGGTTTGGAGAAAATACATATTTTCTCCAACTTTCCACTTGGGGGAGGGGTGGGTTAACTTTTTTATACAGATTTCTTTCTACCAAAGTTCGTAGACAGGGATTAGCATCAAAATCCATGGGTGGGTCCATGGGAACATCCATGTACCACCCATGGCACGCATCCTAGACTCAAAGCAGCACATAGTGCTCCTTTGTGTTACATTAGGGCTACTTTACAATGTAAATTACGGTTTGCATCGGGAAGTAACCCCCAAAACAACACTTTGCACCAGGTTTATGTAATTTTGTGAAGCAAATTAGGTGCAAAGAATTAGTAAATCCGCTCTATTTACTCAAGAACTGAAACGTAACATGGACCTCCACTGTACTCCATGACGAGCTGAGCTCGTCAGCAGCATGGATGTGGTTAGTTAGCAACAGCGTCCTAAATATTTTACATAACTATAGCCCTATAAAAAAAAAAACTCACCACTGAGTGCTCCAGTAATCCCGAAGGGGCTGGTTGCGTCCCCATCAGCATTACAAGATCTGTGGTAACACTGGAGCTCAAGTTTTCACCAGACATTTTGCCTGCTGATTTGTGAAAAATGTGTGTGAATCTGTGGAAAGACGAATCCCTGCATGTTTTTCCCTTTTAATGTGTAATTCGCTGTAAACCTCACATCCCTTGTAATTACAGATGCCTGGGGTATCCGGAATTTCAAGAGTGGATAAATATTGATCACCAGCTCACATGTAATGAGCCCCCTGGTGAGTTGCAGTCTGCTAAGCAAGAAAATCCCATAACCTAATCAATAAAGTTTACCCAGTAGAAAATAGCTGGAGATTATGGGACTCATCTATTCTTGCAAATATCGAACCCACCACCCGAAGGACAATCCTCATGGGAACTATGGGGCTTATTTACAAGCCCCTTGCGCCACCGCTACATCGCTTTTTCCCATATTTAAAGTGACGCACCAGCTTGTAAAAAAACCCTATGGTCTTTTGCTTCCAGTCGGGTGCTCCTGAACAGACTTCGCCGCCTCTTTTGCCTTTTTCCCTCTTCTTTGCCCCTCTACTTGTTTAGCGTTCGGATTCCTTGCAATAATGGCCAAATCCCATGACCTGGTGCTGATTCCTTCAACAACCAGAGGCCACAAACATCAGATGACCTGAACGTATACCTATGTGTATTTATTTGAGTTAGCTAGTCTTAGATCTTCACAATAGTTATATTTCTTGTCGTGATAAAACAACGAAAATGATGAAAAAGTGATTTTCACCCACCCTCGCTCTCGAGGCACAATTGCTGGCTCTTGGCGATACCCTCAGCTCAGCAATGTAAGTTTTACATCAATAGCTTTAAGACACATCATAGCACATGGGCAAATAAATCAAGCAGTGGCTTGATCCCACCTTGTAGGAACCATAAGTAAGATGACAGCCCATCTGCTGCTACTTGGCGACAATGAACCTATTTATATTTCAATAATAGCAAAAACGCTTTTACCGATTGGAAAGGCTGTTTAATGTCCTTTTATTTTTATTTCAAAGTGCATTTTAAGGCTGGAATAGTAGCACCATGACACATTTTGGTTGCCTTTAAAAAATTTGTAAACACTTTGGGGACCTTTTACTAAACATTTTTTTTTTGAATATGCAAAATGTAGATGTAGCAACCCAAGTGGTTGTGCAGCTTTATGATGCATGATACCTAGCATAGGTTTTGTGCTGTACCCTTCCAGTACAAAATACTATGCCTGGACAAACTTTACAACTTTCACATATTGGATGTTTTGGTGTACAGTGCAGCACATGTGCAAAGCCTGAAAAGTTGTGATCAATTAAAAGATTTTGGGTATTTTATGGAGCAAATCCATGTCTAACAATTTTAGTAGATAGAACTTTGCATCAGAAATCATGTGTGGAAGCATGGGAAGGCCCATGTACCACCCAGGGGACGCTCCTTGACGAAGAGGAGCTCAAAGCCCTCTTTGCATTACTTTTAGGTCTAATTTACAGCACAAAAAAAGTGTACGCTAGAAAGTTGGGGCCAGATGTACGACCATTCAATTTTGCGAGTTTCAAATTGCGTTGAATTGCGACTTGCAATTTGCGACTCGCATAAATAAATGTACAAGTGTCTCAGACACTGTTTGCGATTCCTAATGGGGTAGCAAATTGCATGCCTCATTATTATTTATGAGGCAGTGGAAATTTGCGACCCCATTGGGAATGGCTAGCACTCCCAGGGATGGTGGCATGCTGGGGTCAGCAGACCACCATGTTTGGGACTGCCTTTTAAATGAAGTAGTTTTTGTTTTTTAAATGCAGCCCGTTTTCCTTAAAGGGAAACGGGATACATTTAATATGGAAAATGAAACTTTTCAGTTTAATTTTTAGGACAGGCAGTGGTCACTTGGACCACTGCCTGCTCTTAAAAAATATTTTCGAACACACTCACAAAGGGGAAGGGGTCCCCTGAGGACCCATTCCCATTTGCAAGTGGTTTACCACCTAACAATAGTACATTGCATTGACACTCACTATTAGGAAGGGACGCCCCTTCCTAATAGCGAGAGTCGCAAACGCTATTTTGCAAGTCAGTGACTAGAAAAGCAGCGATTGTACATGCCAGGACCCTTTTTTGCGGTCGCAAATGGCTGATCCCCCATTTGCGACCGCGAAAACGGTCGTACATGTGGCGCTAAATCCTTTATCAAGACGTTGAATAGGGTTTGTGTCTCTGGTTGTCTTTACACTGGTGCAAATTCTTGATAAATGTGGCCCAGTACTTAATCCGATCTGCCGAACATCCAGACTGTCAGTTTATATTGGCATTAAAGTGTTTTCAGCAGGAAGACATCTGTTTTAACCCCAGCCATATTTAAGGCTTCTAAGACGAACAGCGACGTGTGAAGAGGGTTTTGGCACCACACACCCCTAACCACTAATAATAGTAACTTGTGCTATACACCAAACTTCTGATCTTTTTAAAGCTCCAATTAGGAGTACCTGGAGATGTTTGCTGTTTATTGCAGTCAATACAATTAGACCCTGCACACATTGTAACTTATTGGATCTGATTAAACGACCCATTATGAGTTTTACCTAAAAGTGGGAAATAGCATGCAGATTGTGATGCTTTTCACAGACAAATATGCATTTCTTGATATTTACCAATGCAAAAACAACAGTTGATGGACAGAATGCAGAACAATGTCATACATTCACCCCAGTACTGTGATCTGGGCCTAAATCCATCGTTTTTTTGCTCATCACACCACCCCAGTTAAGACAAATCTGCCTTGACCGTGTGCCTCATGGGAACAGTCCAGCCCGAACTGCCAAGCCATGTCTTTCCTGGACCAGAATCAAGCATCCTAGGACCGGTTTCTGGCTATCAGCCGTCTTCAGCCAGGACAGCTTGACTCCAGTAGTGTGGAGAGCACGGGACTCACGTCTGAGCATACCCGTCCCACTCGGGGTGACAAATGCAAAAACAACAGTTGATGGACAGAATGCAGAACAATGTCATACATTCACCCCAGTACAGTGTTTTTGCATTTGTGACCCCGAGTGGGTCGGGTATACTCAAACCTGAGTCCCTTGCTCTCCACTGGAGTCAAGCTATCCTGGCTGAAGACGACTGATAGCCAGAAACTGGTCCTAGGATGCTTGATTCCGTTCCAGGGAAGAAATGGCTTGGCAGTTCGGGCTGGACTGTTCTCATGAGGCACAGGGTCAATGCTGATTTGCATATGGCCATGTCTGAACTGGGGTGGTGTGGTGAGCAAAAACACGATGGATTTAGGCCCAGATCTCTGTACTGGGGTGAATGTATGACATTGTTCTGCATTCTGTCCATCAACTGTTGTTTTTGCATTTGATATTTACCAGGCATTTTTCTCTCCCGTAAATCTTGGCAGGTTTGACCTGTCGAAATTTGCTTGAGGTAAAATTTTAGGATTCCATGTTTGCCACAAAACCTGGAATCACAATACATGTGGTACCAGAAGTGTTTGCAAATATTGCAATTACCCGGTACACTTGTAATCATGCCCTACGTGTTTGCTGAGGGGTAACATGTATCACAGTATGATAGCTCATGGTGCTAACATGTCTACTGACAAACAGTAAGATAGCAGAGAGGCTTAGCTTGCTGTAGAGATCTGTGTGTAAACAGCAGAGCTAACTCAACCTTTCACCCTGCCCAGGCAAAGAAAGTGAATAGATTTAAATATAGCACTACTTACAGCTGCATCTCACATTGGGAGTTGCAACTCAGGCGTCTGTGAGTATTAACCCTGTTCACTATTCCCGTATTCCACTTTCCAAAAGTGGACCTGTACCCTCTAAAACACTGTAAGTGGACTTTTGAAAATTAGGAATAAAAGTGCACATTTGCCAGATTCAGATCTGAAATGCATGGGCCTCATAGAGATGGAACATTGTGGGGTATGCGAGGTCATACAGAACATGCACATACATAGACAAGGAGGGTTTAACTCTACCTTTGTTCTATTAAAACTCAGTCCCATCCGCCCAAAACACTGAAAGGCTGGGGACTATTGGTTCTTGTTCTCTTCTCCCTCTCATCACAAGAAAGATGTATATTACAGTTTAAGGTTTGACACTGTGGCCCATAGAGAATAAAAAAAAATCACTGTTAATATCTTTGCACCCCCCTTCACCAATCTGCACCAAACTTGGAAGGAATATGGTTCAAGCTGCATCCCTTGGTGTACATGATTGGTCAATGGCTGAAAAATTCGAAGAGGTTTCTCAAAACTTGTCTGCCTTTCACCTCCTATAAGTTGTCTCATAGCTGAGTTTTCTGTGTGGATAATTGCCAAAACGCAAAAAGAATGCCTGGCCCTGGCTAACTGTACAAAGTGTGTGTGTGTGGGGGGGGGGGGGGGGGGGCGGGGGTAAGGAAATATTAAAGACTTGTTGAAAAGTTAGAGTAGAGAATTTTGATGATGGTGTCAGCAGTGGCAGTAGGAGCTGGGAATGTTCATGCTCGTGGAAAATGAAATGACCCTGAGTGCATGAACAAAATGTTCTTCTGCCGTTTTCTCTTTTACCAGTTTTTTTTATTTTAAATCTGGCTAAGCCATGGTTTTGTGTGTTACATTAGATTCCTGAGATGCACTTTTGTGCCAAGTAACCGAGAGAGGCTGCCGGTTGTCCCTGTGTTGTAGGTGACACAGACAACCTTAAAGATGATGAAGAGATAAAAATCTTTCCAGCTTTCTGCTGCAGAAGCAGTCATGTTCTGGGGCTTGTTTTACGTTTTTCGCTTTGAGTAATGGAGATGAAATCAGTATTTATCAGATTCAATTTGATGTAGTCACTTCTATTCAGCCGTGGATGGGGGTGAATCGGTCTTCTACCTGACGTATGCCCTTGCTTGTAAAGACTTTTGGATACAGTTGTATTTGTTGGGCTATTGCTGAATCTTGATTCTGTTGCAAGAAGGACTTTGAGCGGCGCAGTGCTTATTGTGAAGCTCACAAAGGAGAAGATGGATCCTTGGGGCCTGTTAAAGCTGGTGAGATCTGGATGCCCCTTTCTGGACTCGCTGGTGCCAGTCTGAGAGATAGAAGGAGATCCAGTGTGTTTGCCTAGTCATCAAATCCCCTGTGTCATAAGGACATTGACCTCGGATTGATGTTAATGTTTCCTACAGTGGATGAGAGGTCTAACAGAAACAGGGGCAAATGCATGTTGTTTCATGAGGATGCCTTGCATGACTTGGATGCTTGCCATCTCAGGTGTGCATTGTGATACGTAATCATATCTTTAATTCTTTAGGAAGGAATTGATGGTAATGTGCCTTGTAATTGGATAGCGGCTTCTTGCTTACATTTTGAAGAAAGGTTGGAGTGTGATATGTCGTGAGCTGTCCGCGTCTTCCGGGTGGATAGAGGGGACAGGGGCGGCTCTAGGCTCATGGCGGCCCTGGACAGGGAGCGTAGGTAGGGGGCCCCGGAAAAGGGGGTCCGGGCGGGACGGAGCGCGGAGGCCAGTTATGAGGGGGGCGGGGGGCGGGGTGTTTGGAAGTGGAACAGAGCCGGAGGCGGCCAAATCCCTGCCAGGGGCCACCACGCAAATATGTATCCATCCTCAGAGGATTATTATATTAAGGATATATATTGGCGTGGTGGCCACTGGGGTTTGGTGGCCCTGTGCAGGTGCACAGCGTGCACATGCCTAAGGCGACTTGTCCAGAATTCAGTGCATCTAGTGAGATGCCCTGGAGAATTGATGCATTGGCCATGTTGAGGGGTTTGAGGGCCTCTCTGGAGACGAGTGTGATGATGGTGAATGGGAATATGTTGTCTCTCTATGTAGTGGGTTTGAGGATTCTAGAGTTTATAGAAAGCTATGCATGATGAAAATGTTTAAAGGACGCACATGTCCACATTTTGCACAGAGGAATATGAGAGCCAGTGGTAGCGTGGGGTAACTTGTTCTGTGCTGTTAATATGCTGCTCGATCTTGTGTTTTTAAGATGAATAACTGATTGAGGACATTGCAGGTGTGTGGAATGAATTGTGAATCTGAAAGTAAACTGAGGCAATGCTTGAAGTGCACGAGAAAGATATTTTGAGATTAGTTCACCAGTACGTTACTGGTGGAGTCTGCAAAGAGTGGGAATTGGCCAGTGGAGCGATCCATAGAGTTCAAGGTCATGGGAATCCACAGAAAGTACACAGTTGCGCATATGGCTGGGTCCTTTCAATGTAAATATAAGTAATAACTGCATTGCCATAGGGACATATGGGTAATCAGGAGGTTATAGAAATATGTGTTATATACCACGTGTGTCAAATGCTTCAGAAAGGGATTCACAAATATGTCTACGAGCTGCTGCTGGGATCCACAGGCCAGCAGAGACCCTGGCACCACGTTCCCCTGCAGGGTGAGATTGGGGTAAAAGCATCCATGCTGTGACTGTGCAAGTTGGAGCTCCGCAATCAGAGCTCCGGTGTTACACAGTTGTCAGCAAGAGTGAGAGAACCCCAGGCCACTGTACTGTGTCTTTTCCCTTCTTCATGAGACTATGTCCTACTCATGCAAAACCCAATCTTCTGTGCACTTTCCTAAGGTTTTGGGGAAACTCACTGATGATTCCTATCGAATGAGCTCTCACACTTTCAACTGATCTTGTAGTCTGGACTGGTACATTTGAAAGTTGGGCAAAATCTCAGCATCAGCGTATTTACCCAGTGGTCTAGTTTACCTTCTTAATTGTTAAACTGAGTCAAAGGAAAGATGTAAAAACTATTCAAAGAACGTGGAAGCTGATGCTGGACCCTGTTTAAAGGCCCTTTTAGACCCTAAAGTTGCAATTCCCATTTTACATGGAAATGACTGCTTAGCTATACCCATAACAATGTGTCACACAAATGACACAGGGAAACTGAAAATAAGGAAATGTCACACATGCTGAAAACTCGTCAGGTATGTTCTCCGAACCCAACTTTCAGAAAACTGACTCATTCCCATAGCAGTCTTTTAATATGCATTTTCCAGGCCCACCTGTTTATTCACCCTGAGGATTAAGGACCTGTGCCAAGCACAACTGATAACCAGATCCTGAAAAAGCTGTCTAATAGGACCCCCACCTTTCTTTGAGAAAACTGTATCACACCCCATCTAAGCCACGTATAAAACTGCCACCAACAGCAGCAGGCACACAGAGCATGCCCTCCCTCCTGCCAAGGAGGTGGCACATACACAAGGAGGTGGCCCATACACTCTGCTGGCCCCTGTGCTCCATGGTGTTCACCTCTCCACATATTTATATCTTCAGCATCTCATGCTCCTCTCTGCCCCTTTATCTCCTCAAGAGCAGTGGTTGACTCTGCCTTATCCCTGTCTTCATGGTGTAGGCTGGACATATCGGATGCATTTCCTCAGCAGTTGTTGCCGTGCCTGCTTTTCTGTCCTCTGCACATCAACAGCACAGCCATGGACCTGCTCTGCTTGGATCCTCTCTCTGCACGCCTCTCCTCTCCTGCAGCTCCTATTCTCTCTGCTTTTCTCATCTCTGCACCTCAGATCATGCTCTCCCTGCCCTGCACCTCTCTTTGCACCTCCCGCATCTGGTAGGTTCCACTTCTTTTCTTGTGGTTTACATCTCTCTCTTTTTCGCAGGTCCTGATGTCCTGCTTCTCCGCTCTTTGCATCTTGCTCTTTCCTGCAGAACCTGCTATCTCTCATTTCTTTTTCCCGCTCTTTCCATTCAGTGTTTATTATTGGTCCTGCTTCTACGTCCTGCTATCCATGCTTTCCAGTCGCTTCACGTCTCATGCTGTTTTAGGTCCTTCTCCCCCTGCTTCCCCCTCTGTGCATCTCCCTCTTTCCTGCAGGGTCTGTTCTCCCTGCTTTCCCCTCTCTTCACGCCTCTTGCTGCTTCTAGGTCCTGCTGTCTCTGCTCCCTGTATTCCTCCTCTTTACATGTTTCTTTTACTTGTGGGCCTCCCGCTCCCCCTCTATTCACACCTCTGCTGCTTCTAGGCCCTGCTCTTCCCTCTCGTCACACCTCTTTCTTTTTCAGGTCTTGATATTCCTGCTTTTCCCTCTCTTCAAATCTCACGCTTCTAGCTGATTCTGCCCTCCACTTGCCTCCCTTTTCACATCTTCATCTTCCTCTTCCTTGCTGGTGTGCAATGACGTGGCATGTCTGGGTTGTCCTGTGTGCAAGGGCTGGGGATGCTGCAGTGACATGCTGTGTCTGTCTTTCCATGGACAGAGAGGCATGCTGTAGAATGTTCATTGTAGATGGTGTGAGATGTGATGTCTGGAATGTGGGTGTGTAATGCTGAGTGAAACCTGGGATTTGGAGTGCTGGAGTATGGATGCTGAGTGAAGCCTGAGCTTTGGAATGCTGGAGTATTTATTTTTATTTATTTGAAAGGTGTTATATAGCGCTAGCTACACCTGGAGGTAGCATAGCGCTTTACAAGAGCAAGAGGAGTCAACAACAAAAAAACAATAATTCAGGGCAAAGAGAACAACATTCAGGAGAGAGCACATCTCTCTATTTTTAAGGACAACCAGGGTTCTGGGTGATGAACGAGTTATTATAGTACATATAGAAATAAAATGGAGGTAACAACTCCAGGCATACGAAAGAAGAGCAACAGGGAGAGCATAGATAGAAAAGGAGAAGGGCTTGGGAACAAAGAGGGCAGAGGGAAGCAAAGACAGGGGAGAAAGTCCTCAGAATAGCTAGCAGAACATACGTTAGAGCTACTAGGGTAGGAGCGAGGTATGGGAGAGCAAGGACAGAATACACAGAAGGGAAGAGTACGAAAATGGAGAGCGAAAGGTCAGACAGGTTAGCTGAAAGGCAACCAATAGAGGGGATACAGTTTGCCAGGAAGGGAGAGAAATTATAGACTCCAGTACTCGTTCCAGTACTTGTTGAAAAGGTGACATTTTAGGTATTTTTTTAAAGCTGGTGTAGGAGGGGTTGCAGCGCAGGTCCTTCGGGAGGGCATTCCAGATGCTAGGAGCATTTCCGGAGAAGGAGCGAGTTTGGGTGGATTTCTTTTTTAGTAGTGGGGGGACGAGGAGGAGGGCCGTGGAGCTCTCATCAGTTTGGAGTGGCCAGCAATTTTGATTTTGTTTGTTAGGTATGACGGAGATTATGAGTGGAGAGCTTTTTATGTGATGGAGGCAGTCTTATAAAAGCACCTACCTTCAATAGGCATCCAATTTAGGGATTTGAGGGCCGGAGAGATGTGGCCAAATCTTTTACAGTCAGTAATGAGCCTAGCCACCAGGTTGACCACAGCTCTAAGAGGGGCAAGGTGGATTTTTGGGGTTCCAGTGAGGATGGCATTGACGTAATCAAGTTTGGAGAGTACTAATGATTGTATTACACATTTGAAGTCGTCTCGGGGGATGAAGGGTTTGAATTTTTTGAGGTGTTTGAGAGTGAAAAGTGCTTCTTTGGCCGAGTTATTGATATGGTCCTTCAGTGCCAAGTTTTTGTCAAGAATGAAACCTAGGGATTTCACTGAGTTGGATAAGGTGAGCTGACAGTTGAGGGTGCTGCGGTCAGAGATCCAGCCTTGGATGGGGATTTGGTTACTTTTAGGAGAGAAAATAATAATTTCTGTTTTGTTAGGGTTCAGTTTGAGATAGTTCGAGTAAAACCAAGGTTGAACCTTGCTCAGGGTATTGTTTAAATGTAGAACATCAGCATGGGAATTTATCTTATAGTAGAGTTGGGCGTCATCTGCATAGAGGTGAAAGCTGATACCGGCTTGATTCAGAATGAGAGTAAGGGGTTCTATAAAGTGGTTGAAAAGGGAAGGTGAGAGAATTGAGCCCTGGGGGACGCTTAGGGAGACAGGGGTGGGATTGGAAAGGCATGAGTTGATTTTTATTTGTTGTGTTCTGTGTTGTAGGTGAACCATTTCAAAACCAAACCATTTAGGCCAGAGCGAGTTTTAAGTGATTGACTGTATCGAATGCAGCAGAGAGGTCAAGGAGGATGAGAAGGCAGGCCTCTCCATTGTTCAGGGAGCAATGAATGTCATCAGCAATGTTTAGCATGGCTGTTTCAGTGCTACAGCCTTTCCTGAAAACAGATTGGAAGGAATCAAGTATGTTTTTTTTTTTTGCAGAGCTTTATATGGCTCAAACTTGACCCCAATCAGGTATCAGAGCGCTTTACATAGCACCAGTTACGTTACATGAGGACACACATTCGTTTTTGTTAGGCACAGGGAGATTAAGTGATTTGCCCAGAATCACAGAATGTTCCCCAGATTCGAGGTCGACAGCCCTAGCCGTTAGGCCAACTCCTCTCATTGAATTTGGCTATGTGGCTGTCGGGTTGGAGTAGCACACATTTCTCAAGGGTTGTAGCCAGAAGGGGGAGGTTGGAGATGGGACGGAGGTTGTTAAGATCATTAGGGTCAGCATTAAGGTTTTTAAGAATGGGCGTGATTTGCCTGAGTCAATGGGAGTCTGGGATGCAGCCAGTGGCAAAGGAGTTGTTAATGATTTTTGTCTGACATAGGGCAACAATGTGGTTAAGGTTATGAACTAGGTTAGAAGGGAGTGGGTCTTTGGTGTGCGGGTAGCCTTTAATTTCGCAATTATGTTAAGGACTTCAAGCTCAGTCATAGGATATAAATTAGACCAGGAGGTTTTATTTTTCCATTGCGAGTTGGAGAGGATGTCACCGGATATAGTTAGAGTGGGTAGGTGAGTGAGAGGATTAGACGGGAGGAACGGGGCAGAAAAAGGAGGTATTTCTGCGGAAACTTGGAGACAGGGGAGGGCCAGCCTTTAAAGGAAGGCTTGACCAATTTTTAGCCATTTTTTCAAAGAAGAAGTGGGCAATTTCCTAACATCTTTTGATTGAGGCTGTCAGCACTGGGAGGGCAGATGAAGATTGTTTTCTGACAATGTTAAAGAGTTCTCTGGGCCTGTTTTTGGCACGATCAAGTTGTGCACGAAAGAAAGATGCTTTTTCATTAAAAATTTACTTTTTGTAAGTTGATCTTGCATATCTAAGGAGGGCAAGATGGGAGGGCGAAGAGTGTTGTCTCTATGTTCTTTCAGCTTGTCTAAATTGTCTTCTTTCATGATTGAGATTGGAATTGAACCATGAATTGGGTTGGATTCCTCTTTGTTGTTTTAGTTTGAGTGGAGCAACTTGATCCAGGACATCACCAATGGCCTTATTGAAATGTTCAGTGAGCTCGTTAGCGTTATAGGAGAGAGGGAGGAGTTGTAGTTGGGCTTGGCGTTTGGACTCCAATTCACTAGGGGGGATTTGTTTAAGGTTTCTTGTTATCTTGGGGTTGTTATGAACTAGTTTGGGGAGAAGGGCACTGGTGGAGATGTTGAACAGAATGAGATGGTGGTCAGACCACTCGATGGGGATGATGTTGGTAATGAAAACCAGGTCAGAGTTAGAGATATTTGCATCTAGTGTGGCCCCTTTGATATGGGTAGGATTGTTGCATAGTTGTTTAAGGTTATTCAACTCGAGAAGGTTAATGAGTTGCTTGACTGTAGGTACATCGGCATTATTCCAATGGATGTTGAAATCTCCTAAAAACTGATTTTTAGAGGCAGAAAGGGGGAAGTGGTTGAGGAGATCAGATAATTCTTCAGCAAAGTGGAGGGACTCACCCAGTGGATAGTAGATGTTACGTAGTCTAATTGGAGGTGAGCCTTTGACTTTGGATGCCGAGTGAAGCCTGGAAGTTGAAATGTTGGAGTATGATATGCTGAGTCAAGCCTGGGACTTGGTTACAGGTGGAAGGAGGAGAGAACCCTAACAGAACTAAAAGGCAGAGGCTGATACCAGGGACTAACAAAAAATAAAGAACTCACCTCCTCCCTCAATGCCTCCTGACTCCTGTGTGAAGAGCCTGCCCACTCTTCACTCTCTTCACAGTGCTTCTGCGCCAGGCATTTCGTCCTCTCCATGCGTTCTCCCTGTCTGCAAATGTCCCTACCACACTTTCTTCTCTTGTGACACTTCCCTTCTCTACACAACTCTCGCCACCAGCTTTTCATCTTCCTGAGTTTTGTCTTTTTGTGCATTTCATTCGTTCCACCAGTGTGTGCACCCCTTGTTTTTTCTGCATCTACCCACCTGATCCTGTGTCTCTCCTGGCCCTTTCTCTACACAATGCACCCTTTATGGCAGTGTGACCTGTGCCACTGCACATGGCTCCGAGCTTGTGGGGGGCAATGCATTTTGAAATATTTTATAGGGTTGGGAGCACCTGTTACTGAGCTCCTTTTGTGCCCAGCAACTTTCAGCCAATAATAAAAATGTCATGATAACTTGGTGATTAAAGTAGCTGCTGGTGAGATCTGAGTTTTGTCTAGTCACAGTTTTGCCTCATCATAAAGTAGCACAGAGGGTTAACTTGCCTGCTGAAGAGCATGTGTCACATTCAGATCACACAATTATATTTTATATTGGTAGCTCAGTGGGTTACTGCTTTTGTCACAAAGATCCATGAATTACTTGAAGTTTATAAGTTACAATCATTCCAGTATAGCATAGTGAACTATGAGCTGGCATCAAAGAACTGCATGGACACTGCAAATCTTAGGTTTAGAGCCTTATGTTTTTCCCCGTCTTTTGTTATTTTAAGCTTGCTAAAAAGGTTGGTTTGGGTAGTAATACATTCTTATTAGTAAAGCCAACCCCGACCACTGTATTACATTTTAAATCCAGAGTTTGCGCTTCTCCAGACCAGGCCATCTTATTCTACGTACGAGCATGGATGACATGTGACTCATACACCCTGAAGTACTCAATGTCTTATGTAACATTTCCTATGCATTGATTTACACACTTTTATGATTCATTGTCTCTGTATAATATAGAGAGAGAGTGAGAGCTTGTTAGAACAAGAGAGTAAAGAAGAGAGTGGAGAAGTGTGGCTCAATGGTTAGAGCGGCAGACCCTGATGCAGAGGGTTCATTTCCCCGCCTCGGCGGGTCTTGGGCTCAAAATTCAACGGACCTGATAATTCTCGCCTCAGTGCCTATTCCAATCATGGAGTCCCACTCTGCAACTCTGGGCAATAGCTTGCTTAATCGCCACAACGGCCCCCACAATGCTAAGGATGCCTGGCCTCCACCTTGGGGGTGCCCAGGAGTGGACGCCTCACAGGGAAAGCCAGGATGGGTTCCACAGCGGTATTTGTACAAGCGACTCGAGACCCTTGCGGGTGAGTAGTACGCTATACAAGTATCAATTTACATTTACATTTACAACAAGAGAAGAGAGATCACTAGAGGAAGGGAGAGAGTGATAAAAAGAGCTAATGATAGCTAGAGAGACTCACATAGAGTCAAAACAGAGAGAATGGGACCTGGCTGGGGTGAATTTGTGTTCAGAGGAAAGGGAGAGCTTAGGAAACTATATGTACGAGGAAAGAGGCCCATAGTGGAAAAGTATAGAGGAGAGCTATGAATAACAAAATGTCAGTGGGATAAGCAAATCGAGAGAGAGATGTGACGGCAGAGGGATGGCAGGGAGCCAATTAACTGGGAGAAAAATATGTGTAGTGAGAGAAAAGAAGCTGGGAGGAAGGAAAATGTGCAAACAGAAACTCAGGAAAAGAAGTAACTAGTGAAGGAGAAAGATGTACAGAGAAGAATGGCAAGAACGAAAGGAACTAGCAGGACGGGATCTGTGCAGATAAAGGAAAGACAAGCAGGAACAAGCTAGGAGAAACATATACACATGGAGACAAGAGGCAGGAACATGACAAACTGGTAGGCAAGACAGGCAGAGATATTAGGACCTGCCAGAGAGAGATATGAATGGAGAGGCAAAGAAGGAAGGGTGCCAACTAATAACAAGAGATGTGCTGATTTGGGAAATGAAGGGAGAGGAGAAATTGGTGGAGGAAGAGCCAAGGAGAGAAAGGAAATGCAGGGAGAAAAAGAACTGGGAGAGAAAGGATATACACGGGAGATGGAACTGGTAGCAAAGAGGAGGGAGATGTGTGGAGACAAGACAGACAGTGGGGGAAGTAATTGAGGATGAGGGGATACAGTTAGAAGAATCCCCGGAAGAGAAGAAGGGGAGATTCAGAGAGATGTCAGGGAAGGTGCAGAGTAGAAATATTGCAGCAAAAATATTGTGGGACAGAAATATTGCTGCAAAAATATCGTGGGGAAGAAATATAGACAACAAAAATATAGTTGACAAGAATATCGACTGAAGGTAAGTAATATTGATTACATGAAAATCTTTGTAATAAATATAGTTTACAAAAATATAGTTTCCAAAAATATCGATTTATTAATAATTTTGTATTTTAGTGTTCTTAATGGGAATTGTTTGTCATTTTATTATATGTTTTAGAGTTTTACTACTTATTAATTTATTTTAAGTTTAATTCTGCGTTTTTAGTTCTGTAGCGGGTTGTGGGTTTATAGGGGACTAGGGTGGGAAGTAATTTAATTTTATAAAATGTATCGAATAATTAATGTGTTAATTGATTATTTAATAATAGTTTAATAATTAGTTGGTAATTAATTTCAAGTAGTCAATTAATAAAAATTAGGTTAATTGTTTAATTAATTTTAGGTGTGTGTTGTGGTGTTTTTATTTGTAAATTGTGTGAAGGGTGGTAAGTAATTAAATGTTTAGATTGATTAATTATTAAATACTTTTAAATGAATTACATTGATTAATTAGTAATTATTAATTGTAATTGTGTAATTAATTTTAGGTGTGTGTTATGGAGTTTATATGTGTAAATGGTGTGAAAGGTGGTAAGTAATTAATGTTTAATGATTAATTAATAAATAATACTACATTAATTTTCATTAATTAATTAGAAATTATTACATGTAATTGTGTAATTAATTGTAGGTGTGTGTTGTGACATTTATAGTGTTAAATAATGTGTAAATAATGTTTTTATTATCTTTGTTAATAATAATATATTTACATTTATATATTAAGTATGTTAATTTTGGAAATTTAATTTAATAAAAATGTTGATGGTTTTGTTTTCTATTGTTTTTAGATCCAGCGCTTTCCCTACTGTTGCACTCACTGGAGTGGGAATAGTCATTTGTACCCCTCCGCAACCCAGGTCTTTCCCTACTATTGCACTCACTGGAGTGGGAATAGTAATTTTTACCCCCATGCTATCCAACGGTTTCCCTACTGTTGCACTCACTGGAGTGAGAATAATCATTTTTACCCCTACGCTATCCAACACTTTCCCTACTGTTGCACTCACTGAAGTGGGAATAGTAATTTTTACCCCTTTGCTATCCAACGTTTTAGCTACTAATGTTTTTATTTTGTTATTAAATGTATGTGTACTTTTTATAAATAGTTTAATGTGTTAATTAAATATAGAATATTTTATTTAATTATTTATATATGAGTTTATTTTATTTTTATATAATTAAAAAAGTTTATAAATTAAATAAAGATAATAGTTAATAAAATATATTTAAGTAAATATACGTATATGTACACATTTTGTTGTGTTTATATTTACTAAATTACGTATATTTGTTATAATTAGTTAAAATATATATTACATTTAAGTAATTTTGTTAATATTAATATTATTGAATTAATTTATTTTAAGTTACGTTATTTTTTAAAGTCGATATTTTTTACATCTATATTTTTTACATCGATATTTTTGAGTCGATATTACTGTACTTACCTGTTTAAGTATAGGGATTCGATATTTTTGTAATCGATATTTTTGTAATCGATATTTTTACATCAATATGTTTTTCATCTATATTTTTGTAATCGATATTTAAACAAGGAACCGTCAGAGAAGGAACTGCTAGAGCAGAAGTGCAGAAGAATCTGGTAATGCAGAAGTTCAGAAGAATCTGGTAATGCAGATGTGTAGAAAGAGAAAAGGCAGGGAGATCAGTAGCTGACGCAGGGAAACAGGAAGGGCCAGACCCGACAATCAGAAGCCTGTGCAGACAGAAAAGGTAAGGCAAGAGAAACTGACAAGGAGATGGAGAGAGATGTGCAGAGAAAGAAAAGGTGGGCAGACAAGGAATGCATGGAGGCAGATGTGCAGAGAAAAGAGATGAAAGGAGAGAATTACCTACTACCAAGAGATATAGACAGAGAGGAATGTAGGTCAAACAGGAACGTGTGTGGAAAGAAATATGTTGTGTTATGTTTATTTATAAAGTGCACTATCACCCAGGTGTGTATCTTGGTGCTGAAGTGAGTGTCATTCTAGCCTGGCCTAGGGCAATTGGTGGCTCTATCCGTGCAGAACTCAAGAATTGAGGAGGTGGCTCTGTTGTGTAATGACAGCTCATTCCAACCTTTAGACGCAATGTAGAACAAGGCCCGGCCTCCAGTTCTAGTTCTGTGAATGCGTGAAATGTGTGCAAGTAGAAGTCTGACCGATCTGACGTGTCTGGATGGTTTGTGAAATGAGATTCAGCTATTGAGATAGACTGGGCCCGTGTTATGTAATGCTTTGCAGGTATACCTGTGAAGACGTTGAAATGAGCTCCTTTGTGTCTTGGGAGCCAGTGGAACTCTGTGGGGGGTGCGGGACAGTTGTGGTAAGCTACGTATGATTCTGGCTGTCAAATTCTGAATTGTTTGAAGTCATCTGGTGAGTTGTTTGGTGATCCCAGCATAGAGGGTGTTCCCGAAGTCTAGCTTGCTGGTGACAAGGGCGAGTGTTAGGAGTGCATGGCAATGCGGGTGCTGGTTGGGAGCCATCTGAATATTTTCCTCAGCATCTTCAGGGTGTGGAAACTGGAGGCTGTAACGGTCTTGACTTGGGCGGGCATGCAGAGTTGGCAGTCTCTCATATTTTCTCTCTTCTTTTCAGTGGCTCTCCCTCTCTATCTCAGCATGATAGAGACAACGAATCATACAAGTGTGTAAGAAATGTTACATAAGACAGTGTGTACTACAAGGTGTAAGCACAAACTTTGGATTTTGAAACATAACATGCACTCGTTTCTCTGCCTTTCTTCTCTACCCAACTACTTTACTCTTTCTCTGACTTTCCTATCTAGTTCACTCTCTCTCTCTCTCTCCCTCAGCTCTCTACACTTCTCTCCCCACCTGTTCCAGCTATCTGCCTTTGCTCTCTCTGCATATCTTGTCGCCTTCTAATGCCCGCTCTCTGCCTTAGCTCTCCACCTTGTTACTGCACGCTCTGCCTTTTGTGTCTGTTGAATAGCTGCGCTCTCAGCCTCGGCTCTCTACACATCTCTCCCCACCAGTTGCTTCTCTCTGTCTTCTTTCTCTTCACGTCTTCTTTCTCTTCACGTATGTCTCTACCACCCAGCGGTAGAAGTGGAGGGGGATCGGTGGGCACGGCGTGCCCCTACTTCTAAAAATAATTTCAGACCGTTCCCCTACTTCTTTCTATGACTAAGCATCCCGGGTCGGAGAGAATAGTCCTACTAAAAACGAAAAAAACATTTTCAGCTTCCAGGGGCTGCTCGCACTTCTCTGTTGACCTCCAGAGGCTGCAGCAGCCCCTCCCTGACCTCGCACAGACCGAAGGCGGGCCCATTGTCATTCCGATTGAGGCTGATTATCTCCTTTGGAATGACAATGCGCCCGCCCGCTGCCTGCCTTAGCATATGCCAGCGAGATCTGCATGAGGTGTCTCTGGTATCTGGGTGCAGGCCATGGCTCATAATGCAAAAAATATACGAGATGGGTCCGCAATGGGTAATCAAAACTTCAAAACAATCCCGCTGGGGCGTGAGAGGTGCACTGTGGGCAGTGTAACTGCTGTTTGGAAAACACAACCCTGACGTCCACGACGCGGAGGAGGCGAGGAAAAGCATTACATCCGATCAAGCTATTTTTTATCGACACTATACTTGCAAAACCACTTGTGGCTGTCAAAGGCGTGCCCGAAGGTGCTTGCTTCTTCTAATGCGTCTTATGGAATATATATTTTGCTGAGTGCTCTAAGCTGTGTTTTTATAAGTGTGTTTTGCTGCTCGGTACGTGATGTATTAAAGGGGAAATCCGGTGAATATTACATTAGTCTCAACACCCAGCAGACGTAATTGAACAAGGGAACATCGTGGGATGCCTATTGTTGGGGATTGTTTGAAATACAGGTCTTGATAAAGAGAACGGGGTTTTCCTTTAAACTACCAGACCCCTTTAACTGGAGGACAACGTGATCTTAAGCCCTCCTCTGCGATCCTGTGGCCTTTAAGGTGTGAGGCTCTGCTCAGAGGAGAAGCCAGAAAATCAAAATGCCCCAAACTTTGAACTACACTTATAATGGCAAGCAGCACGTGATGTGAGTGTGCTTTGCACTCCCTAAAAGAGAGGCCTCCACTGCTCCATCCAACCAAGGGAGTAGTCAGAAAATTAGAATGCCCCTCATTTTCAGTAAACCTCTGAGGCACACCAAGCAAAATAAGTAAATGTGCCCATCTTCCACTCGAAGAAGTGACGGGGACAGGAGAAGTGACGGGACAGGAGAAGTGAAGTGAAGGGACAGGACAGGGGAAGGAGAAGTGACGGGGACAGGAGAAGGAGAAGTGACGGGGGCAGGAACAGTGAACGGGGCAGAAGTGAAGGGACAGGAGAAGTGAAGGGACAGGAGAAGTGAAGGGACAGTAAAAGTGAAGGGACAGTAAAAGTGAAGGGACAGTAAAAGTGAAGGGACAGGAGAAGGAGAAGTGACGGGACAGGAGAAGGAGAAGTGACGGGACAGGAGAAGTGACGGGACAGGAGATGGAGAAGTGACGGGACAGGAGATGGAGAAGTGACGGGACAGGAGAAGTGACGGGACAGGAGAAGTGACGGGACAGGAGAAGTGACGGGACAGGAGAAGTGACAGGGGCAGGAAAAGTGACGGGGCAGGAGAAGTGACGGGGCAGGAGAAGTGACGGGACAGGAGAAGGAGAAATGACGGGACAGGAGGAGAAGTGACGGGACAGGAGAAGTGACGGGACAGGAGAAGGAGAAGTGAAGGGACAGGAGAAGTGAAGGGACAGGAAAAGTGAAGGGCCAGGAGAAGTGAAGGGCCAGGAGAAGTGAAGGGACAGTAAAAGTGAAGGGACAGTAAAAGTGAAGGGACAGTAAAAGTGAAGGGACAGTAAAAGGAAGGGACAGTAGTGAAGGGACAGTAAAAGTGAAGGGACAGTAAAAGTGAAGTGACGGGACAGGAGAAGTGACGGGACAGGAGAAGTGACGGGACAGGAGAAGTGACGGGACAGGAGAAGTGACAGGGGCAGGAGAAGTGACGGGGCAGGAGAAGTGACGGGACAGGAGAAGTGACGGGACAGGAGAAGTGACGGGACAGGAGGAGAAGTGATGGGACAGGAGAAGGAGAAGTGACGGGACAGGAGAAGGAGAAGTGACGGGACAGGAGAAGGAGAAGTGACGGGACAGGAGAAGTGACGGGACAGGAGAAGTGACGGGACAGGAGAAGTGACAGGGGCAGGAGAAGTGACAGGGGCAGGAGAAGTGACGGGGCAGGAGAAGTGACGGGGCAGGAGAAGTGACGGGGCAGGAGAAGTGAAGGGACAGGAGAAGTGAAGGGACAGGAGAAGTGAAGGGGACAGGAGAAGTGACGGGGACAGGAGAAGTGACGGGGACAGGAGAAGTGACGGGGACAGGAGAAGTGAGGGGCCGGAGCGGTGATGGGGGCAGGAGAAGGGAGGGGGACAGGAGAAGTGACGGGGACAGGAGAAGTGACGGGGGCAGGAGAAGTGACGGGGGCAGGAGAAGTGACGGGGCAGGAGCGGTGACGGGGGCAGGAGAAGGGAGGGGGCAGGAGAAGGGAGGGGGCAGGAGAAGGGAGGGGGCAGGACTGTTCCCATTGGGCGCAGAATCTAGACTGATTTGCATATGGCTGGGTCCAAACTGGAATGTCATGGTGAGCAAAGAGATCTCTGTACTGGGGTGAATGTATGATATTGTTCTGCATTCAGTTGTTCTTTTTGGTATATTATGATTGAGCAGCTAGCTGGCGACATGAATATGAAGGAGCCTTTGTGGGTTTCCGTGAGTCTGGATTCTCCTGAAGAGTCCCTTTCTCTTCTGAGTCCTGCTTAACACATGTGTACAGGAGGAGCCCTGTATTCATGACCTCAATGTTTGAGACAAAAAATAATCATGGATTTCTGAACATTGAGTAAAAGCATTAAGGTAACATGTTGTTCCTGCTTATATTTCACACGCTTTACATAAACCTGTATTCCCTATGACTGTTTGCTTTTTCCTGAATTAAACCTCAAACATGTTTATCCATTGTTTTAATTAAATAACGTTCTAAGCTGTAACTGGTCAGTGAAATGCTAAACGTACAAAAAATTGGTATGTTTTGCTATTTCTAGCCACGCCCCTGACTCCGCCCACTGATTCAATCTTCGGTTATTCCCGCCCCCTGATTCTCCGCCCACAGTTCCCCTACTTTTCTTTCCCCACTTCGACCACTGCTACCACCTAATTCCTGCTCGCTGTGCCTTTTCTTTATGCGCTATCCTTCTGTCTACCAGTAGCAGCCCTCCCGCTCTGCCGCAGCCGTCTACGCATCTCTCCCCAGCAGTCCCTGCTCTCTCGCCTTTCCTCTCCACGCCAGTGTCGCCCCCACCAGCCCCTTCTCTTGTAGCATTTCCCCTACAGACACCACGATCTCTCCCACCGGGTCCTTCACTCTGTGGTCTGGGCACTGACCTCTCACCAGTAAGTGATGTGCTCATCACTGCCTGCTTTTTGCTGTGTCACTTCTGTGGCCCTCCCGGCTGTGCTCAGGTCTCTCTGTTCATCAGAAGCTGCGCCGGGATCCCCCCCGACATGAATCATGTGATGTTTCCTCTCTCAGCCCCCGCTCAGAAAGACCTCAGTTGACACTGAAATACTGACAAAGTAGCTGTGATTCCGTGCAATACTGTATACTATTTTCATTACAAAAGAAACTTGTGTGGAGGACAATATCGCCCTCCATCCCCCTTCTACCCCCACATTCTCTCACCGGATGCAGACTCCTTCAGGCAGTCTTCACATGCACAGGAAGAAGAGCCGTGATGGCTGCCTGTCTCTGATAGTTCAGTGGGCTAATGTATCCGGTGCAGAAATTTGTCTTGGCCCCTTCGTCACAGTTTAGAATCCCAAGGGGGACCACTCAACCTTTCATCCTGCAAAGATGGGAACATGAGTACCATTGAGCTGGGTGAGAATGAAATGGATGCCAAACTTGCATGATACAAATACTTTGCTGCTAGCTATGTTGTGTTCTGCCAGTACAGTAATCTGATCGCTTTATTTCAAGGACCAGCACCCCAAAAGGGCCATTGATTTGATTTTGTCCAATCTTCCTTGGCATTAAAAGGAGGACCCCTTTTTTCCTGGTATGTTACAACTATCTAGCTGGGTATCTTTATTTCACCGAAATACTCAAAAGTAATTTCCGTGTAGTACTTTTGCTTTACAACCCACAGTACAACAAGTGGTATCAACAAAGCAGACTTTATTTAGACAAATCTTCTTTATTTAGACACATATACTCAACCACTTGGAAGAGATAAATTCATATAAATAAACATGAATTGTAAAGAGTAAAACCTATCACAGTCAGATCCTGATCACAATGCTATCTACATAGCAGTGCAAGGATTTTGAGCTGTGGCCCTACTGAATATTTGTGCTAAGCGCTCCATTCTTTTTAAAAAAAATTCTAAGATTCATCAAACGGCGCCAAAGTTATTGGCAAAAGAAAAAATGCTTTTCCTATGGAAACTAGGTCCTAACTATAACTACCTACTGGCAACCGCCAGAAGGTAATATCTATATCTATATATATATCTATATATATATATATATCTATATATATATATATCTATATCTATATCTATATCTATATATATATATATATATATATATATATATATATAGATATAGATATATAGATATATATATATATAGATATATATATAGATATATTTATATATATATATATATATATATATATATATATATATATATATATATATATATATATATATATATATATATATATATATATATATATGCCATCTAAAGGTCAAGATCGGGTGATCACCCATGATATCGGCCACTGTCTGATCTAAACGCAAAATGTTCAAATGTTCAAATTTTTCCTTAAATGCTTTTGATATTTTTCACATCAGCCGAAAATGTTGTAATTAAACGGATAGGTTCCATTTGATCTGAATATTTTTCACCTCTTTTCTTTTTGAATAACTGTTATCTGTTTTTTTGTTGTTTTATGGAGGCAAGATGAAATTATCTCCTGTTTGTAGCCTCTTCTTTTAAACCTTTGAAAAGTTACACAGCTCTGTTTTTTCCATTCTTCCTCCTGTGAACAGATCCTACGAATTCTTAAAAATTCATATGGTATACTGTTTATAAGTGATGTTTGATGAAAACTTTGCTCATGTAGGATCTCATTTGTTGCAGTCTGTTTTCTGTGGAGGGTAGTTTCAATTTTATTGTCCTGGATGTATACGTCTGTGTCCAAAAACTCTACTCTAGATTGACTAATTGTGTACGTGAATTTCAAATTGGTATCAGTTGAATTTAAGATCTTAAAAGGTTCCTCAAAATCATCCTCCGTTCCATCCCAGATGATAAAGAAGTCATCTATATACCTCAACCACATAATCATTTTGTTCACATTTTGATCATGCTGTGTTTGCCAGTCCATTTGTTTTTCCCACCATCCCATTGTTAAGCAAGCATAGCTAGGGCTGAAGGAAATACCTATTGCGGTCCCTTTCACTTGCCTGAACAGGTCATTTCCAAATTGAAAAACATTTTGGGTTAGGCACAGATGAATCATTTTAAGCAGCATATCATTATGTCTGGTAAACTGTATGTATCTTTTGTTGAGGAAATATTCACACGCTTTAATACCAATTTCATTTTCAATGTTCGTGTACAAAAAAATTACATTCATTGTAATCAATTTGAAAGTCTCTTGCCAAGGAATTTCTTGCAGATGTCTTCGGACGTCACTGGTATCTCTTAAATAGGAATTTAGATATTGTACAAACCGCAACAAAAATAAATCAATGTAGTTGACCACTGGAAAAGTGCACCTTTTGCTGAGATTATTTTTCATTTTGTAAAGGTCCTGAATTACTGATTCATGAAACAGATCACATTTGTTTCCAGATGTTAATTATGGATAGAAGAAAGATTTCGTTTTTTTGCACTTATCCCACCCCCATTTATAAGCAATATTTGTCTAACTGGGAAGGTCCAAAATCTTTTTAATCGTTTTCCTGTTTAATCAATGTTAGCAAACTGGTGGAATCCTTCACCTTCACCTTCACCTTCAAATCCACAATTGGTTTTACAATTTCTTTTGGATGATCTTTTGTTTTGGGTTGTTCTGCAAAGATCTTTGCTAACTTTATTTTTCTTATATATTTATATAAGTCAATACGGGTCTGTGCTAAATCCATATTGTTGGCTGGAAAAAGTTTAAGCCTCTTTTCATTAGACAGATATCATTTTGTCATTGGTCTTTTTGACAACTACCAGATTGTCCTCTTTCTCGTCTATGTCCTCTTCTGTTTCATACTCCTTATTATTGCCCCTTGTTTTTCTTTTGATATTGCATCTTTTTCCTCTTCGCGTTTGTATCCTCTTCCCCAACTGCGTCCTCTTCCTCGCCCCCTGAAAGATTGTGTTGGAGTTCCCAGTATTTTTGTTGGAGGGCTAATCTCATATCCCCTAAAAAAGAGCATTTTGTTTGTTCGCCTGTTGCTTCAGATTCACTTTCACACACATCTGTGGAGGTTAAAGATGATAGAATTCCTGATACATTTGTTTCAGAATCCAGTTTCTCTTGTTATTTTAGGGCATCAAATTTCTTGCATAAGTAAAGATCCGTCTCTCATTATAATCATCTTTATCCCTTTGAACTGTAATCTGTTTACATAATTGAACGGTTGCTTCATGTTTTTTAATTTGTTTTTCCATTTCCTCTTAATTTCTTAATTTTCATGTTTAATTCCATATCCGCTATTTCTTTTCTAATTCCTTTGGTTGTTGTTGGGTATTATTTAGTGCAACTTCAGTATGTTTAATCAAAATTATAATTAAGCCAAGAGATTAATTCAAAATGTGTTCACCCAATTCATGTAAAAGGTCATTGCCTGTATCTTGGTGGCTCGGCATTAACATTATGAGTAAACCCCTCGGAACTTGTTTCAATTCCACATATTTTTTAAATAAGAGTACCTCCCACCATTTATTTATTTCTCCCATTGTCTCAATTTACTCCGTATATCTGTTTTGGGTTGTCCCTAAAGGCTTTCTGATCCATGTGGAGTTACGATTTCTTGTTCAAACAAATGTGCCATTATTTCATTTCATTTCACTTCTCTTTTCTCCATTTCTTCTATTAAGCTAAACCCTGAATTGCTCAATAAGACTTTGTACAAATTGCTTCCTTTTGCTTGTCTTGAGTGTATTTTTCAAAGAAATTGCCTTTCCTCCTTTTGGACTCCACGAAGATTTGTGTGTTATTTTGTGCAATCTTTATATTGGTATCACTATGAGCAGGGCCGGACTGGCCATAGCGGTCACCGGACAATCCCCCGGTGCGCCGCACGGGTGGGGGCCGTTTTTGTTACAGGGCCGTTTTTTGCAGCATAGCTGCAAAATCGGCCCTGTAACAAAATCGGCCCAAAAACCGACCCGGCAAAGAGCTCTCCGGCACCTCCAACCCCCTCCCCCCTCCCCCGAGTGTGGCGGAGGGGCCGGCCGAGCACTTTGCAAGGGTCCGGTTGTGGTTCCCAGTCCGGCCATGACTATGAGACCACCCGGACGTTGTATTCATGCATATTTCAAAGGTGGCCCGCTTACTTGACGATATGGCTCGTTGTCCCAAACCATCCGATTCTAAACTCTGCAGTTTTCGTAGTTTGGTAACACTCTAGGAGATCCCTCCGTTTGTTGCTCCATATGCCAGCGATCACCAAATACTGGCTGGATTGGTGAACGCCGGCATATGGAGCAACAAACGGGGCGACCATCTAGAGTATTACCGAACAACGAAAGACGCAGAGTTTAGAACCGGAGGGTTTGGGACCACGCGCCATATCATCAAGTAAATAAACATAAGTAATCGGAGTTTGTATTTGTACAAGAAAATTTGAGAGGTGCACTCGATAAAGTCAGTGATGCAAAGAGTTCCTAGATTTTGTGAATCTTCAGTTCTTTCTTTAATGTGTTCTTTATTTTCTTTTAAAATACACAGGCACAGCCAACACGTTTCATTCCCTTTAGTGCCTTGGGAATTTCGTCAGGGCTGCAAAAGATTTTAACATGCATAAGCATTTTTTGCCTTGTGTTTCAATGGACATAACAATAGTCTATATAATATACAAAATTAGATTAAAAAAATGGTCTAGAGAATACACCAATAGACCTAGTCATATTAAAAAACCCATACCAAGCGACATTCACTAGTTCATTTTGAAAGCAAGTATCCCTCACCAATACATTGCTTCCACATTACCAATTCAAACAGTGTAACTTGACAAAATCTAAATTTACTATCATGTGCCGATTGGGGAAAAAGACACCCGAAAAGAAGAGAAAGATTATGCAATCATGCCAAGTGTAGTGCTAGGTAAAAGTCAAGAGTAGAGTGTAAGGTGAAGCATATGTTATCCAAGATGTGAAGTACGAAAAAATAACAGAATATAAGATCAAGTTAACCGAGACCAAATTATAAACAGGCCTCAGAATAATGATACTGTTGCAATAATTACTTCAAGTAGCATAAAGAATAAGGTATAATCATGAGCATCTCCTGTGTCTGTTCCAATATGAATCAAGGGAAAAGGTCTCACCATGCAATGAGGTAGTGTTCAGTTCGACGTTCCAGAGAGTGATCGTGCTTGTAAGGCCAGATTAATAATAGTTGTATGGTCCCAATATTCCTAAAGGTAAGATGTCATGTGATAGTTTCGTGAGCAATAGTTCCATCATAGTCCATATTTAAGACTATTCATTGAATATTTATTTTTAGTATATTCAACTAGAGTAAGGTGCGTCTCGAACACTGTATTTCACCATATCATATATGGAACATAGGGCGAGATGTGTTCTATAAAATAGTTTCAGAGCCTGACAGGACCTAGAGGTACAAGTATCAGGGGGATGTTACTCCAGTATAGGTTGGCTAAAGGTATAAGGGAATTGCAGATCATAAATAGGAAGCTATTTCCTTACAGGCATAAGTCAAGTGCGCCCTAAGTACGTATGATAATATGAATTACAATATCTCACCCTATCACAGGTGGAACAAAGGGTGAATGACACAAAAGGAAGTGCAGACCTAGATGAGAGGCTACTTCCTTACACGCTGTCTAATGGTGCAAAGAAAGTCACAGAATGGTGTTTACCTGGATAGTGTAGAGATAATGTTCCAGGAGGGATATCTGATCGTAGTATCACAATTTGGCCGCAATCATGTGTGGAAACGACAAGTATGAATCCTGGCCCCCTGTATGTAAGACATGTATATAGATCAAATTATATCAGGCTCTCTGTTCTACGTATATAAATATCTCATGAGTAATAAATACTATCAGTGGAGTATATTTTTAAAAATGCCTTCTGGGTATTCAAATGGATGTTGTTATTATAACTCCATCCCTACCAATTTCAGTCACCTCTTGTACGTCAATGTTCTCTCGATGTGAAATTTACATTAGAAGGTATATGTAAAGATATCCCAAGACAAATTTCTCAGAATAATCTACACAATTAATGAACACTTGTAAGTGGCCCCGATCACTCTAACATAACCATTGAAAAAAATATAATGCTGTAGTAGCCGGAAGAATATTTCAATCACTAGCTCCCTCCTCCCGCTAATATGACTGGAGACGATTCGTTTTTTATCATCTTCCCCCTCTGTTGTACATGAATGCAGTCATTCCTTAACAGTAACAATAACACAAACACACCCCCAAAACATCGATATTTCGTACAGTTGATAGTCAGTGTAGACAGGGTGGGGGGTGGCCGCTGGCTGACGGGTAACACCCAGACGGGTTGTGAAGACGTTATTGAATAGCGTGACCTAAGCATAAACATAAGGTCCGATATTAATCAAAAAATAATAAAGTTTCCCGGGGGTAAGGTAAACGCTAGTTCCCCATGATTTGCCGTACCTGCGATAGGGTCATTTACAATCTCCTGCTCCTCCCCGTGGAATATCGGAAGCAGAGTTTGCCGGTCCCCCGCCATTTTTAAATGTAGTGACACTGACCCCGGACTAGGTCACGTGATCTCCTTCGGCGAAGGAGCCGAGTCAGGTCCGGTTTAGCCCTAATCCGTGGCTCCTGAGGCGGCCATCTTAAAACTTAATACACACAAGGGATACCCACCTATATTTACATAAGCCGGTGATATATCCAATCCGATCCTTGATCAATATATCCAATTCGACACAGGATATGTGGAGATGTAATATCGGCACGCCGTAGGTTGAAAACGACCGTATTCATTCAATGATATATGATGGAATGGATAATTGCATGTATTTAGCCGATGTCATGGTTTAACGAAATATACCATTCAGTGTTCGAAAAGTGATCACCATAACGTGTTTATCAAAGATAAATTTAGCGAGGCATAAACCGGATGTGTAAGAGTCTATGAGAGTAATGGGGGCCATCTTGGAGAGGGTTAGTATAAAACAGGAGATATCAAGATTATATTCAGGAGGGGGTATATCTTTTCACAAAATGGAACTAGGTAGGTGATAACAAATAGAAGAAACCCAGTGTTGTTTTAAACAAAGAGTGAAAAATAAATAAAACAGGGGGTAAATATGCTCCAAATAGAATATATGAGCTACATACAAACCACAATGCAAAAAGGATATAGAAAAGTAGAATCACTAGTTTAAGGTGATATAAGTGCCCATGAATTTGGAAAAGAATATAGGAAAGTAGAATCATTAATTCAAAATGATCTGAGTACCCATATGTTGGATAGATACTTCACATGTTCAAAATGCAGTTTGCATAGGAAGAACAACAAATCAATTCAATAAAGATAGTATGTGGATTGTCAATTTAATACAACAAGGACATTCACATATTGGCAAAAGTGTTTTAAAGCCATTTACAGTACAAACCAGTTTCTGTCCGGTTTGCACCTAAGCTGGTCCCCGGAGTCGTGATTAGTCCAAAATTGTAACACAAATTATTTCATTATATTTTTGTTCTTATTATGGGGTCAGGTAGCACAGATATGAGGGGGGTAAGGGATATAGCAGGGACGGTAGCATTAGTATCTCACTCAAGAAAGTGATGAAGTTCTTTGTCAGTATTGTGCCCCCTTTGCGTTGCCCGTAAGCGGCAAATCCACTTAGCTTCCCTCTGTCTGACTGTTAGTTCTCGGTCGCCCCCTCTTTTATCTTGTGGTACATGGTCTATTCCATGAAAGCAGTAAGAAGTATCTCCCGGATGTTTTTCATCATAATGTGAGCTCACTGGATAGCGTTTGTCTTTGCCCATGATTGCCCTTCGATGTTCCAGAATTCGCAATTTTAAAGGGCGTACTGTGCTCCCTACGTAGATAATGTTACAGCTGCATCCCAGGACGTATACCACGTGTGTGGTGTTACAATTTATGAAGCTGTTTATCTTGTAGTTCTTAGGTGTGTTATATGTAAAATCTGTGATTTTATTCAAACCAGAGTCGCAGACAATACATGAGCCACATGTGAAGAAACCCAAAAGCTTAGGTGGAAGCCATGATTCACGTGGGGTGGTTACATAGCTTTGACATAAATTGTCCCGTAGGGATCTTCCCTTCCTGTAGGAGATAAGTGGTCTCGTTGATATATATTCTCGTAGACCATGTACAGTTTTTAGGATGTCCCAATGTTTTCTTAGTACATTGTGAACCTTGTTGCTGTTTGAGGTGTATTGAGTCGTGAAAGTGATGTTCCGATCCTTTCTGTTAGGGCTATCATGATGTTTCGTCAGTAAGGTATCTTCCCTGCGTAAATTCCTAGCTTTTTGGATCGCATCATCTACCACTTTCTGATTGTAGCCCCTTTTGAGGAATCTGGTTTTTGCAATGTCCAGATTTTGCTCGTAAGTATTTTCCTCGCTACAGTTTCGGCGTAACCTCACCATCTCGCCATAGGGTATATTGATGATCACTGAGTGTGGGTGAGCACTGTCCGCATGCAATACCGCGTTGCATGAGGTTTCTTTCCTATACAGACTGCTTTGTACCACCCCCTCCTCAACATAAAAGTGAATGTTGAGGAAGTTAATGGTGTCTTTGTTGTGTGTCATAGTAAGTTTAACGTTGTATTCATTGTTGTTTAGATACATGTGAAATTGTTGTAGGGACTCGGTTGAGCCAGACCAGAGTACAATGATGTCATCAATGTACCTCCCCCAAAACACGATATGTTCGGTCCAGGGGGAGGCACGTTTGTTCCAGGCATGCATCTTTTCAAATTGACCCATGAACAGGCAGGCATACGAAGGCGCAGCCTTTGAACCCATGGCAGTGCCGCGGGTCTGGTGGTACCAGACAGAGTCATGTAGAAAGTAGTTGTTTTTAAGAATTATGTCAGTCATGTCCAGTAGCATGTTGTTAAAATCATGTTTATCAGCTGGTTCCCTATCCAGGAAAGATTGTAATGCCTCTATACCAACGTCTCTGTGTATGCAGGTATATAGACTCTCGACGTCAAATGTGACAAAGGAGAGTTCATCAGACCATTGGTAGTCATTCAGTTTGACAAGGATATCTTTACTGTCCCTTATATATGAGGGGAGGGCCACCACATGTTTCTGTAGATGTAGATCTACAAATTCAGAAATTCTTTCCGTCGGAGACTCAATTCCAGAGATGATTGGGCGTCCGGCCATGACTATGAGACCAACCGGACGTTGTATTCATGCATATTTTACTGAAAATGATAAAATTGTAAATACCCCTGTGTGCCTCAAATCTTTTGTAGTTCCCTCCCATGAGATTTTGTCCAAAATGTGCAATAAAATTAAATCAGGATCGCCCCGGGACCCGGCACCACCAAAAATTTTAGCTGAAGCCTTTTCAGTATTGGAACCTCATCTGAGGCACCTACTACAAACCTCCTTTTCCACCTCTTGTCTCCCGGAGGAATGGAAACAGGCAATAGTGCTACCCATTAAGAAAAAACCCAACATCAGTTTGGACATAATGGATAATTTACGACCTATATCCCTGCTACCTTATGTGGCCAAGTTAGCAGAGAAAATCGCTAACAGTCAACTGATGGAACATCTTGAGACCCATAATGTTTTCCATAAATCTCAGTCGGGTTTCAGATCTGGTTTCTCTACGGAGACAGCTCTCCTGAGGGCCACAGAAACCCTACGTGAGGGAGCAGATGAGGGAAAGACAATGGCCCTCATCATGCTTGATCTCAGTGCCGCTTTTGACACTGTAGCACACTCCATCTTGCTACAGTGTCTAAACAAAGCGGGAGTCACCAACAAGGCACTGGGATGGCTGAAAGCTTTCTTGTTGAACAGGAGCTTCCAAGTCCAAAGGGGGACTTCTCTCTCCGACAGGGTGATGCTTGAGCAGGGGGTTCCTCAGGGCTCCGCCCTGAGTCCCACCCTGTTTAATCTATACATGGCCCCATTGGCAGAGGTAGTGCAGTCGTTCGGCGTGGAGCTTGTCTCCTACGCCGACGACACGCAACTTCTTATATCTCTGACCCAAGCCCCTTCTAAGGAAGCTGATAACTTCAATGCCTGCATGACCAAACTTGCCACATGGATGAATGACCATTGTCTGAAACTTAATGGGACAAAGACAGAGGTCCTCATTATTGGTGGCAATGAGGTCAAATGGACGACAGAGTGGTGGCCCAGCTGCCTTGGTCCCTTGCCCTCCCCCTCTCGAGAGGCGAAGAATTTGGGTGTGTGGGTGGATAATAAACTGTCCTTTGATAGCCACATAAGAAAAACTGTAGGCAAATGCTTTGGGGTGATGAAAACTCTGAACCGCACCCTTGACCTGTTACCCATTAATTCCAGGCGTACCATGACGCAAGCACTGATAACGTCCCGTATTGATTACGGAAACGTGCTGCTCATGGGGACATCAGAGAAAAACATCAAAAAGCTACAGGTTTTACAAAATTCGGCAGCTCGCCTGGTCTTAAGGCTTCCCCGCCGAGCTCCATCACGCCCCTCTCTAGCAGCCCTCCACTGGTTACCAATCAGGAAGAGGATTGTTTTTAAAGCTATGCTATGGTGCCATAAAATAATTCATCACAGAGCACCGGCTTATATGTCGGATTTGGCATCTGTTTATGAACCTAGCAGGTCGCTTAGATCTAAAGGAATGGGTCTGCTCAGAACTACCTGCCCCAAAAAAGCTAGAATGGGAGGCAGATCATTCCGTACTTTAGCTGCTAGGAAATGGAACCTTCTTCCTTTGGATATCAGGATGGAGAATAATGAAATCATGTTTAGGAAGAAGTTGAAAACCTGCCTCTTTACCTTGTGATTGGTTTCCTCTACACTATTTCACACTCTCTCCACAGCGCGGGGACACGCCGGGAGGCGTCACCAGGCGCTCTACAAACTCCTTTATATTAAATAAATTAAATAAAATATTTCAAAGGTGGCCCGCTTACTTGACGATATGGCTCGTTGTCCCAAACCATCAGATTCTAAACACTGCAGTTTTGGTAGTTCGGTAACACTCTAGGAGGTCCCTCCGTTTGTTGCTCCATATGCCAGCGATCATCAAATACTGGCTGGATTGGTGAACGCCGGCATATGGAGCAACAAACGGGGCGACCTTCTAGAGTATTACCGAACAACGAAAGACGCAGAGTTTAGAACCGGAGGGTTTGGGACAATGCGCCATATCATCAAGTAAATAAACGTAAGTAATCAGAGTTTGTATTTGTGAAAATTACCCAAGAGAAAGGTCTTGGTGAAAACAAAATGTGTAGGGTATCTGCCTAAACCCAGCAAACATGATCTTGTGGACTGTGAAATAAATTGGTTTGCTGAACTTTACTCGTGAGAGTGGCCAAACTTCTTCGAAGTGGTTTGGGAAATAATTTACAGTGTGGGTCTGCCATTTTACTGATATATATATATATATATATATATATATATTTATATATATATATATATATATATATATATATATATATATATATATATATATATATATATATATATATATATATATATATATATATATATATGTGTGTGTGTTTATATATATATATATATATGTGTGTATATATATATATATAAATGTGTATATATATATGTGTGTGTATATATATATATACTGTGATTTGTAATTTAACAGGCAAAGTCCGATTCGGGAAGCCTAATGGAGGGCTTGAAAAACATTTGTCCTGCAAACAATTGTGGGCATGTTACCCACTGGAGGGGATAAATAGTGCTTAAATGGACTACGCTGCCCAAAATGCAACAATATCGGCAAACCTGAAGCCAATTAAGGTACTGCGTACTTAAGAAGGCAAGGGGCGGCGAGTCATGCATGTCACTTTTTCCTGCTCACGAGGCCTCTGAAGAGATGGTGAAAGTCCATCGAAACGCGTCAGGCCACAGGATGTATCACGGAATCGGAAGTTGCCTGTTTCTTTTGAATGAGGATGTTTCCTTCATCGCAGTGTTGTGCGGCCTCAAATGCTGGGCATTTTTTGGTACATGTTTATGCGGCTGCTCCAGGCCGTAGAGGGATCGCACCATCCTAAGAATCTCATGGATGCGGACAGGGGGCTTCCTCCCCCTGTAAATGGTACTGTGATTTGTAATTTAACAGGCAAAGTCCGATTCGGGAAGCCTAATGGAGGGCTTGAAAAACATTTATCCTGCAAACAATCGTGGGCATGTTACCCACTGGAGGGGATAAATAGTGCTTAAATGGACTACGCTGCCCAAAATGCAACAATATCGGCAAACCTGAAGCCAATTAAGGTACTGCGTACTTAAGAAGGCAAGGGGCGGCGAGTCATGTACGTCACTTTTTACTGCTCACGGGGCCTCTGAAGAGATGGTGAAAGTCCATCGAAACGCGTCAGGCCACAGGATGCATCACAGAATCGGAAGTTGCCTGTTTCTTATGAATGAGGATGCTTCCTTCATCGCAGTGTTGTGCGGCCTCAAATGCTGGGCATTTTTTGGTATATATATATATCTATATATATATATCTATATATATATATATATATATATATATATATATATATATATATATATATATATATATATATATATAGATATATATATATATATATATATATATATATATATATAGATATATATATATAGATATATTTTAATCAATGGCCTTGCAGCAGAAAAACACTCCACAGCATCAAGGTAATTCCTTCATTCATTAGCATACCGAGGGTGACTTAACATCCGTATTTTCATCTTGCTTGCCGACGCGTTTCTGAGCTGTCTGCTCCTTCATCCTGGGCTATGGCAATGCGGTTTTGTTCGGCTGTTAACAGTCCCGTACCTCAACTGCGTTTAGTAGTAGCAGCTGTAGGTGTGTCAGCTTCGTAGCTTGCTCGCAATTAATCCTGGGAAATGTGGTTTTAATCAGCAATTTTAAGCACCCACAGTGGGTTCCGCTATACCACAATAATTAAACAAGGTCACAGTGGTTCAGTACAACACCACTGCGATATTCAAATCACTCCAGTGTGCCCCAGCATGTAATTCCACCCTCGCAATTGTCACAACATACTGTGCTGTCTTCACCTCGGGAAGTCCCTGGTCTGACGGCCCCTTTCTCCAGCGGCTCCCTCCTCCATAACAGGGTGGTACTCTTCCCACGATGAAGCTGTCGTATGAATTTGTTTTAATCAATGGCTCTGCAGCAGAAAAGCACTCCACAGCATCAAGGCAATTCCTTCATTTATTAGCATACAGAGGGTGACTTAACATCTGTATTTTCATCTTGCTTGCCGACGCGTTTCTGAGCTGTCTGCTCCTTCATCCTGGGCTATGGCAATGCGGTTTTGTTAGGTTGTTAACAGTCCCGTACCTCAACTGCCTTTAATAGTAGCAGCTGTAGGTGTGTCAGCAATTTTAAGCACCCACAGTGGGTTCCGCTATGCCACAATAATTAAACAAGGTCATAGTGGTTCAGTGGTAGCATTAGTGCTATGTAGTTCTACCCATTACCAGTTCGTCTGCCGTTACCAGTTGTCATTACACCAGTACCGCCCGGTGCTAAGCAGCTTTATCCATTGACCCGGAAGCTACCTTGGCCGCCTCCATCCCTCATGAACACCGACCGTCCAAATCCCCTTACCCATGACTTGTGTCGCATGACTGTGTCAAATGGTTGGTAAATAAAATTAACTTTAACTGTGTCCTAGTGTGATCTCCTACAATGCTCACTTCGTACGTCAGAATTTATTCATCACGAACTAACTGATTTTGACTTGTTTTGGAAATTAACGCTGCGTGGTTAATCGTGTACAGGAATGAATATTAATTTTTTTCCTGTGAGAAATAACGAATCAATTTTCTCTGGACTAAAGATATATAATACCGCGGGAGAGAGCGGGCTTAGTTTTGGTATTTTTGAAGAATATGCTACTTTCTGTAAATTTGAGTTGTCTGTAATGAGGCGGGAGAGGGTGAATATTGGGCCTGGCCTTCAGCCTGTCTTCCGTTCCTTCCTATTATCAAGCTTACTACAGTGTCATAAAAAGTCCTCCCACGTGCAGTCTCAACAGTTGATGGTATGTCACCACACGTGTAATGATGTGGTAGAAACATGTCCAAGAGGTGGTGCTGGAACAATGTTTTGAGTGGGGGTGATGTCATGAATGTTACATCTCTGAAGTCCTAGGGACTGTGAAATATCCGAGCATCATACAAAAAAAACAAGTGTTGCAAATGTGCCACGCCCATACAGCAGGAGAGTGGTAAGGGTGTGGGTACGTAGCTGGTGGTGCATTTTATTCTATTAAAATCTTTGCTTCTCTCTTACTTAACAAAATCACAAAAAGGGTGCTTCATTTGTGCTTTCCTAGTTGCTGACATAAATTGGAATAGGCGTACAGTTCTGCAGTCTTTCCTTTCATTTCCTGTACCCTGGCAGGATTATCACCTAGCTCACTTCTACAAAATCCTCTCACTTTGCTTCTGAGGAAGCCACAATTTAGACGTGCCGCAAATGAGCAGGCGCCCCCTGAGCCTAGATGAGGGTCGCCCTTAGTTGCGCCACGGCCCTGAGCTCTGCCTTGCACAGGAAGCGCGGGAGTTGGGTGGTGTTATAAGACATAGGGGTTGACCCAGATAAGTCACTAGGACCTGGGTAATGTGCGGTACATGAAAAAATGGTCCTAGTGTACACAATGTTAAGAAGGTGTTGGGTAGTGGGCAGTCAGTGACGTCATCTGGAGGCGCAGGAAGGACTTTAGGGGCCATTTAAGATGGCGAACCAAGCACACAAAAGTTAAAGACATCTTTATTGCTTATTCACCTTCTGAACTCCAGCATGATTATTTCTGGGCTGCAGCACCCACACAGCCCTACTTGCAGTGCCTATGACTCTAAGTTGTATGCAGCCCTGACAAGCTCAACCCTTCCACAGGGCATGAACTGTGCACTTGGAAGCGCATTCCCCCCATGGGGAATGTTGGTGCTTGAATAACACTTGTCTTATACCTAACTAAAAGCTACTTATTTTATCGACACCTGAAGGACCCACTTCAATTCTATCATAATAGGAGTGTGAGATTTTTCTGCTAATGTGGTGTGATAATCAGAGTTGCTTTAAAACATGTCTTTATTCATTCACAGAATGGAGCTTATGAAACAGAAACGATTTGCATTACAACTGCTCATTATACACATGACAAGTATGTACCTTAGGTGAATACAGGAACAACCTCGGGATGAACTCAGAGGTAATGACGAAACAAGAGACACCGACTACACTCGGGGACGTATTCCCCTGTCGGGTCTAGTGTCCATACCGAGATGGTCATTTAAACATTGTATGGTGGTCGACCGGGTCAGTGGAGGACCACCTGCCACCTGCCACCTTTGAGATCCAACACCTGCCTGGCAGGGATCTCACTGCCTTCTGTGCAAGGCTGAGCAGTGTGTTAAGTGGGCACCATGTTGTCTAGGCCCTGCTCAGCATACTCTTTATTTCACTGAAAATAAAAATCACATAGGGTGTGTGTCTTGATAAAACCAAAAAGCAATGGCCCTGGAGCCACAGTTGGCCTGTGTGCGTTTCCTCTGTATCCGCCATACCTCGCAGGGGGGTCGCATGCAGGCCATCAGATCAAGGGTTTCCTACGACCAGGTAAGAGGAGGCTCTGACATCGGACACCGTGCAGCTCGCTCACCTCTAAATTGGGTGGGGAATTACACGTCTGGCAGGGAGGGAGCACCAACAACTTAAAGTGATGCTCCCACCCCTCCAAATAAGCCCCATGGTCTACAATGCAGGAGGTTTTAGCTGGTTACGGCTTGTACGCTAATTAAATGAGCTCATTGCTGAGCTTATTTTAGATGTGCTTATCTCCTATAATCGATTTACAAAAGGGGGGTGGTGATGAACAGAGTGTCTGAATTGAGCAGACCACTCTTACCCAGTCCAAAGATCAGGGTATTCTCAGATGTGAGACCCTTGCTCATTGCACCATCAGGATTCAAGCAAACCGGGCCGAAGACGGCTGTAATGCCAGAAACCGGTCCCCGGGAGCTTGTTTCCTTCCCAGTGTAAGAATTGGCTTTTGTAGTTTGGTTTGCCCTGTTCCCATCATGCACTGGGACAGGAACAGACTAATTTGCATACAGCCAGGTTCTGAAACTGGGATGGTGCAGTGAGCTAAAAAACGGTGTTGGATCTAGCCCTGATCTCTTGACTGGGTGAGAGCTTTCTGCTTAATTCAGAGACTCTGTCCCTCACCACCCCTTGTTGTAAATATTTTTGTCCACCCTAAGCGTGGAAGGGTATTCTCAGATGTGAGACCCTTGCTCATTGCACCATCAGGATTCAAGCAAACCGGGCCGAAGACGGCTGTAATGCCAGAAACCGGTCCCCGGGAGCTTGTTTCCTTCCCAGTGTAAGAATTGGCTTTTGTAGTTTGGTTTGCCCTGTTCCCATCATGCACTGGGACAGGAACAGACTAATTTGCATACAGCCAGGTTCTGAAACTGGGATGGTGCAGTGAGCTAAAAAACGGTGTTGGATCTAGCCCTGATCTCTTGACTGGGTGAGAGCTTTCTGCTTAATTCAGAGACTCTGTCCCTCACCACCCCTTGTTGTAAATATTTTTGTCCACCCTAAGCGTGGAAGGGTATTCTCAGATGTGAGACCCTTGCTCATTGCACCATCAGGATTCAAGCAAACCGGGCCGAAGACGGCTGTAATGCCAGAAACCGGTCCCCGGGAGCTTGTTTCCTTCCCAGTGTAAGAATTGGCTTTTGTAGTTTGGTTTGCCCTGTTCCCATCATGCACTGGGACAGGAACAGACTAATTTGCATACAGCCAGGTTCTGAAACTGGGATGGTGCAGTGAGCTAAAAAACGGTGTTGGATCTAGCCCTGATCTCTTGACTGGGTGAGAGCTTTCTGCTTAATTCAGAGACTCTGTCCCTCACCACCCCTTGTTGTAAATATCTCCTATAATGGCAAAGACAGTGATTATGCATTTACAACTGGTTGTCATTTTACCCATAGCAGTATTCCATTGCTATTGCAGAGGTAATCCAGAAAAGTAGGGTTAGATTTCTCATTTACCAGCAGTTGGATCTCCCATTTAACAGTGGTGGTAAAATGAAAGCCCTTAATGGAATGGCACAACATTAGAATATTTTAATTCTACCTGTTTTAAAGGGGACCTGCACCTGAAAGATACATTAAAACAGTCATTCTCATTTTAAATGTGAAAAAGCCAAGTACAGAGATGATCTCAAACCCAAACTAGAGACATTGACTGAGAGGTCATTAAGAGCCAGACCTAGAGTTTGGTAGATTCAGAGGAAACACCATTAGTTGTGGATGTCCTGTCTGCCCTATTTAGAGTGTGTAAACATCAGTACACTCTAAATAGTGCAGACGTTTCTTCTGCTGTTGATTTTTTGCTGATTCCATGCGTCCCCTAAAGTCTTCAATCAGGACTTAAGTGGGTAATTTAGAGCCTGGAGAATGGTATGCGGGTCAACCAAAGGGACAGAAGCCTTGGCCTCCTCTACACTGGCAGAGGCCGTCAGCTTTATGGCCGTATTGAACAACAAAGGTTCTGTCAGATTAGCTGACTAGATTATTAAATGTCTTCTAGGCCTGGGCGAGTTCGCAAAAAAACTCAGCCAAGCTACATTGAGTTCCGAGAGCGACAGAGTGCGTTACCTCGCGTTGTTTGCGCAAATTTTTAGTGCCTGGTGCTTGTCCTTCACTGTAAAAACAGCACAAACAGCATCACGCACAGCGCATGTGGGTGATGCTTCTTTCTGCTGCTTGAGTCGAAGTTCGACTCGAGCGCCATCTTTCTCAACGTGACCAGAAGGTATCTCAACGCGAGCGGTAGTGACCATCCATGACCGCAAGGGCCGGACTGGGAACTGAAAGCAGCCCTGGCAAATATTGGCAGACCAGCCCCCGTCCGGCACGCTTAGCGAGCAAGCGCAGCGAGCGAGCCTGACCACTACTAGGGGGGTTTGGAAAAAGACAGACCAAAATGGTGAATTTTACAGCACATTTTTCATTACATATTCAATTGTATCAACTTTCAAAGTAGATGATGACCTTAAAGAGCAACAGGTTACCCACCCAGTCATATGTAGCCATAGACATTCTTTCAGAGAGCACCAAAAATAGACATAAGTAATGAATCAGAGAGAACAAAGTAAAAGTAATACCAGCCCCCACTACTAGGGGGAGTTTGGGGGGTTGTCCCCCCCAAGAAAATTTTGGAGACAGAAAGGCCGAAACAAAGCACTTTTCAACACATTTTTCATTGAATGTTTACAACAGGAGAGAGTTTACGGATACATATTCTTTAAAGTTCTTTTAAACTATTCTGAGTGTTATGTGAAGCAGATTAGCAGATACGTATGTCCATTTACTTTGAGGAGTTAATAATTGGCATATCCCACTACCATTGTATCAGCAGCAAATAGTTACAAAACCTACCACCAACCATTTAGCCTAACCATGAACATGAAGCATAGGTTGTCCTCAAGGGCACTTACGTGATAATTCACTTGTGTGACAACTTGTAGGACACTTTATGACAGGCCTCTGCTTTACATGTGCATCGCATGTGCGCAGCCTGTTGAATCTCAAAAGAACCTGGAGGGGCCTACGGAGAGTAATCACATTTAAATTGAGGACTATATGGATGGATGGATGGATGAAGGACTGAATGGATAGATGGATGGATAGATGAGCTTTGATGAGAGGACAAAGATGTCTGCGAAAGACATTGTAAGAGTTTGGCCCGACAGCTTTATCACAATATAGCTAAGATAAAGCCCTCTCGGGTTCAAAATACAAACAGTGCACCATCAAATATTATAATCGAACGGCCTATGCACTCATTGTGTTAATGCATTCAATTTAAAAATCTGGGTTTACAATCCAGCAGATCGGTTCCATCTCCCAACCGTACAAAGCTGAATAAAAGCATAGTAGCCATCTCCACTTCTTGTTAGGGCGGACACAATGCCTGCGAGCACCAAATCAAAAATTGTAATTATGATGATTGTCATATTGGCAAGGTATTTAAAATGATTATTTGCCCTTAGAAGGGTAGACACTTCCTCAACGTCTATATGATCACCTGCTATCAGCATATACATTGTTTTCTCCCATTTAGCTAAGAATTCAGATGAGTCCCCACATATATCTTATATATGCATATCTTGGCAAAGATTGTTCAGGGTCTTCTATGCATATTAAAATATTATCCGCATTTAGCAAAATCCTGTCTTCCTTGCATGCCCCTTCACTGAAACAAATGACCTACACAATAGCACTGGACCCATGCGACTTATTGTTCAATAACCTGTGTGAACAGAAGAGGCAAGAGGGGGCACAACTGCCTTGTGCCCCTTTGGATGGGGCAGGGGGAAGACAGACAAGGTCCTATTAACCCAGACCGCCACCCAGGTGTCCTTAGTGAGGACCCTCACATGCCTCTGAAAAAGTTTACCAAAATTCATCCAGACTGGTAGTTGGAACAAACCCAGTGCATTGAGCCAAAGCCTTCGTAAAATCCATTAAGACAAGGGCCTGCTCTTATTGCAGTACTGGGATCGTTCCAAGTTGACAAGTAGACCTCTTTAGTCTCATACTGCGACCGGGTATAAAGGCTACGGCATTCTGGTCACTGTGTATCAGTGACTGAGCATCTTGGCACAATCTAGTTATCAGAATTTTGGCCTAGATTTTAGCTTCCAGGTTAACGAAAGTTATGAGGCAACAGGAGGAGCATTGTGCTGGGGGACGTCCAGGATAACAAAAATGTTTGCAGCACATGAATCATATGGGCGGCAGTGTTGCTGCCTGCACGGGCCGGCCCCAGTGAGTGAGTAGCCCTCGAACTGCACAATGCTCCCCCTCTCGTGGCTCTAATCATCAGAGGTGCAGCTTGGGCAAAGCCAGAGATAGACTTCTGCACTGTGTCCCTTCAGAATCACTCTGTGTAAGAGTAGAAGTTGTCTCTAAATTGCTACGCAGTGACAGAAAAGGAAAGTTTATTGCTTGCACAAGTGGTGCATGAAGTTAAGTTGCAGATGAAAAGCTACTAAGGATACAAATAGAAGTCATCATATCTTATTGAAAGACTGGCACACCTTGGCAATCAAAACTGCATCTATAAGTTAAAACAATAAAAATGGGGCAAGCCCATGGGTAAGTAGAGCAACGCAATATCAGAAGATGTCTATCGGGACTACAGACTGTAGCACACACCTCTTAGATTACAAATGAGCGCACAAGGATATCCTGATAGGCACAGGTCACAAACAAGGTATTGGAGAACATATATGGACATTCACTAGATAAGACAGAATAAAACTGTTCCAGAACTAATGCAGCCTTCAAGATAGACAGCTCAGCCAACCCTTGCTTTCACTCTCTTATGCACACTAGACTATGGCAGCAAAATCTTCCAGAGCCCTATAACAAAGAGTACCTGAAGATCTTTGAAGTTTGCAGTCTCTCTTTGTCAAGTGGATTCACTACAGAGTATAACTAATAGTTTTAGCCAAAATATTATTCCAAAAGCCTGTGTGGCTTTAGAGCGAATGATCAGCCTCACTTATTTATACAGATCTTAGGGTACGTTGGAGTTCCTGTTTTTCATTTATGGGAAAGAAGCATATGCTCTGCCATCGGTAGGTCTACCAAAGGATGTGTATGCAAAAGATAACACAAAGGGTTTGCACAAAGTGTTTATACGACATAAGCCTTATTAAATGCACCAATATGTAAATGTGTTGACAGATGTCATTTGCTTCACAAACAAAGCAATCCTTTCTTTTTGATTAAGCAATAATAAAGTGTCCAGAAAGCCTTTACAGTAAGGGACTTTCCCAAACAGTTGTGTCTATGTCTGTGTGTCTATGTCTCTCTCTCTCTCTCTCTCTCTCTCTCTCACTTTGCAAGCAAAACAAACTGGAAGTGACACGAGAGATCTCTTTGGGTGAATTCCTGCGCCATCCATCTTAACAGACTATTAAAACTTCACATTTTCTCTTAATTTAAACGTTTTCCCTATGCTTCATGCCGCTGCGGGTAGCCAGTTCCTGCGCACTGGGACACTCAAACATAAATTCAATTTACAAAACGAGTGCAAAGCTTAACACGTCTTTGGAATGAATCTGTTTATGTCATTATTACACAATGAGACTGGAGAGGCCTACTGCCCAGTGTTCGGCTCCTACTGTAAAAGGGTCACACAAATGGTGCAGGATGGGAAGGGAGGAGGACAGAGGACTGGCGGACAGCTCCTCCATGTGACACGGATGACGTTTTGGCTGATTGAAGGGAGTTGGTGTTACTTTCAGGGCGAAGCAGAAGGAAAAGACATCGAGGCTCAGGCAACCCCAGAGTTTACAGATCCACCAAGTCACACTGCATGTACATCAGTCTGCTTCGTAAGTCACTCAAACCCTGCATCGGCACTGCACTCAATCACAAGCAGCAATGAAAGTCCCTGATGTGTTCTGCATGCACCAAAGAAAGTACAAACTGCTCCCAGATAAATGGGAGGCCTCAGTCAGGCCACACATTATTTACCATGGATCGGGGGTATGTCCGCAAGGTTTTGGCGCCACTCGCTATTAATACCCTTAAGCTCAGAGTAAGATGCATGGCTAGTCTAAGCAATTAAGACTACAATACAATGAGGCATAACTGGGGGGGGGGGCATGGCAAGCCTCAGGAGAAGAGGCTGGCTGAGGTAATAATCCTAATGCTGAGCGTCCGACCGCCCTGGCCAGGGTCCGGTGGTGTGTCTCTTTGCGCTATGACCTACGAGTACTTGTACCAGTGTGTGTCATGCAGCAGGCTGTATGACTAGTCTAAAAACACATAAGGCACAGAATTGTTTACTTTAGGACATTCTAGCTATTTAGCAGAAGCATGCCCAACCGCCACCAGCCCCGGCCAGTAACCCAAGCTACTAGCCAGAACGACATCCTTACTACCGTTGAAGCGCTCCCAGGGAGCTCCTATGCCTGAACCAGCTGCTGTGTGCTGCGTTGCTACTTGCTAGAGAACATGCGTGTGTCCTCAAACGACTTGCTTCTGCTCACCGGATACCACCCCCTCCTAGCTGTCCTGCCTCAAGCTGCCTACAACCCATGCGGTTTGCTGGTCCTCTTGTGAACTTGCCTTGCCACTTGAGCCCCTGGCAAGACTAATAGACTTGCCTTGGTTGCACTGTAGTGCTGCTAGAGCTTCTGGCGCCCGGGGCTATCCCTCAGATTGGCGCCCATGATAGGTACTGGGGGGAAGGGGCGGTGCTGGGGAAAAAGGACAGCGAACAGCGGGGGTGGATTGGCCGGGTTTCAGACGCTCCTGGGTGCTATCTAGTCTTTTCTTTCTGTTCAGTCCAGGAATTCCAGCTAACTGGGAGATTCCTTTTTCCAGATTTCCTGCGAACAATCTGATCTTGGAAGGGTCCTCCTATTTGATGGGGTTGCCCAATCCATGGGATCGAGGGTGGTGTCCGGTTCAGACAAGAAAGTGCCTCAGGCCCTTTTAAAGAGGTAGGTTTTTAAAGTATTTACTGAACTGAAAGAAGATGAACTCATAAACAAAGTGTAGCTAATTTCACAGGAGGAGGACCATAACTATCAGAGCTTTAATCAACGCTTCAGATAACTGGAGTTAATTTAGTAGGAGCAGGCAGCATTTCTGGATAACAGATTTCTCATGGGTAGTGTGTGACCATTTCTTATAAGTAGCAAGTGCCTCTACAATGAAAGGCTGCATGTATGGGACACAAAACCTGGAACTGGTTGTTTTACTGCTTCAGAATATAAAGGCTGGGCATCAGTGCCCGGAAGACGGTTGTATTTTTTTTTTATTTAGGAATAGTCTACATGCCAAGTTCTGCTCCTTGGCAACACATCTAACTCTGAAAAGCACACCAATTGTAAACTATTCACCTGAAGATAGCAATGTGCGAATATTTCGTGGTCATAAAGCTCATAAGTAGAAAAAACTTCTCTGAAGCACTAGTACCTACTGCATGACATGTTGCATACATTCAGAAAATTGCCATTTCTGGCAGCTCTCCTTCAAAGCACTGGAAACACATGTATTAACCCGCGCAAGACAATTCATCTCCACTTGGAGCATCTGTCACTGGGCCGGTGGCAATGGCGAGGTGACAGAGCCTAGAGAGGTGACTGAGCCATCTTGTACGAGTAACGTCAGGCCTGACTAGCAGGCATTAAATTACCAAACATGTACATCAGAGGGCTTGTTGCTTTTCAGTAGCAGGCTTGTGGCCTCTTGAAGAGGCCATGAGCCTGCTACTGAAAAGCAACAAATCAATTAGATGTCGGCCTGTCACTAGATTAATAAATAGGTCTTTCACACTCCTGTACTCGCACTACCTAAATCTGCGGGTCCAGAAAAGCTCTGCCTAGTATTGAGCATATTCTTACTTGCACAGGAAACAGATTATCCTATAATAAAACACCAATACACACAAGCAGAGCAGGCCCTACCATAAATCAAGCTACCTCCGTCAGCACTCCTAAGGACAAGTGGCAACTGCAAACAAGACCTGTTCTTTGTTGGGTTTGGAGAGGGAGGGTTTCCAGTAGGAGAAAACGGATGTAAATTAGGCAAAATAGCACTTACTTTTGATTGTGACACCAACCGTATTCACGTGAATGCTTTACATACCCCCGGTTAACGAGGAACTCAGAAGGCTCACGGCCCTGAAGCAGAAACAGGGATGGAATTCTTGTACATGACCAAGACCACAGTGGTAACGGGCCGGTGGCTGCCAATAGGCCCATGATACATGTAGCAGGTTTTGCTTGACCTGAGGTTGTAATTAACAATATTTCAAAAGCCTGGACTTGCAGAACCACAAACAGGAGACATACTGTTAGCTCAAGCACATTACCTTTTCTCACCTTTGCAATGTCATTTACCTCGACAATTTCCACGTCTTCGTTTACCATTACAGTCTGCTACATTACCTCACGTAAAGGTTAATTGAATATAGTTTTATTTAATTGATTTTATATTTTTTATTTTTGGTTATGGTTATGGTTAATATTAAGGTTTTCGCAAGGAATAGGGTTAGGGTAATGGCTGATTTTTTTTTTTAAATGTCAATGGATTTAATTAAACTAATATAATTAAATATTTAAATTGACTAGGGTTAGACCTAACATTAGCCTTATGGTAAGTGTTCATTTCTTTAATTTAATTGTGATAATTAGGTATGTAACATTGGTCAAGTTCAACATAGTTACCTCTAGATGTTACATTTTTGAATACTTACATGTACCTAATATGACTATGATAGAATGCTTAATATTGGTCAGGGTTAGAGTGGAGGTTAATGACCCGTGGATATAAATATTATAATGGGGTAATAGTGTTTCGGTAATAATATTGTTATTTTTCCATAATTGGTTGAGAAGTGAGAGGCTCATGAGGCATGAATGAAGAGGCAGTGGCTGGTGAGGTATTTTACTACAATCTAATAACATATTTCAGCGTCTCGTCAGGGATAGTAAGCGCTATTCGCAGTTAAGCATATAAGTATATGGGGATGATGAGCTTCACTTGAAAACACAACCACCAGTACATACATTTCATTATCTGCACCTTTTGTGCAGTGCTCACAGTGTACCTACCATGCATAGGTAGGTTGAGAGGTGTTTGAAATATGAAACTCTTAAGAAGATTTTTTTTAAATCGGCCTTCGGTTTCTTTTTGCACTCTGTTACAACCATGGACACTTAGCGCTTTTCGAGACAGAGCTATATTATAGTCAGTTTAAAATTAGCTCTGTTCCTCAAACGAAAGGTTTTCATCTGGTATGTCGCTGATTATACAGATAAGGAGGATAGATAACGCAAAGAGTTGTGGGTGCGCCCACGCATCCTCCTCAAAGCGGTTTCCATATTATGGAGCAGAGTAGAAACCAGGTCTCTCTTCCCATCGTCTGACTTCCCAGGCAGGCAGAGGCTGAAATACATTGAATGCATCTAGCGCACTGATAAATTAAAGACTGCTCCAGATCCAACACAAGGGAATCCTTGAAGACCAGCAGAGGCAGGCATGTATTGACATGCAACACATCACAAGCAATGTATCAGTTTATAACAACACAGGAGCAGGAGAATAAAAAACAAACACTGCAGGGAAGGTTCAATTTTTTGCACCAAGTTAGTTTAGATAATAAAGTAAAGTCGGGTATCTCGAAGCGGCGGTGATCGGTCTCGGACTAAGTTAGACTGCTGCTGTTCTTAATCAGCTGGACTGTCTGCTGCAAATCGCCCTTCACTGCAGAGATTCCACTAAAGAGAGCCCGTGGTGGTGGTGCTCTTTACTAGTATATTTGTGTCAACCTTATATCAATTGTGGCAATCTTATATGTATCGCTTACATTTCTGCTAATACACTTTATAATAAAAGTGCTTTCTATCTTCAAAACACACTCTTGGCCTTAATTTGTTACGCTGATACGTATTCAATATTCACTTTGCTTCAAACCACAAACTAGAGATGAATATTAAATGTCTACGAAGGAATCAGGACTGGTGTAGACGGACGCAAGTAAAATTAAATTCCCCTTTATTAAACACATGAATAAAGAGCATGGAACCCTGCACCGAGGTCGCTTTAATACACTAAGTGGCCGCAGTACCAGATATCACTTCAATAGCAAAAACACTGAACATGGGCACCCGGGCACATGGACACACGTCCTGTGGGAGTGCCCAGTATTGAGCCTTTATTGGAAAGAGGTGCTAGATGAGGTTGATACTCGATTTGAAATAGAGTTGCCCCGCTTCCCGGCATATGTCCTGTTGGGCTTGCCCAACGGGCTGATGTATCCATTGAAATCCCGTAGGGGCAGACAAATTGCAATAGCATTAGGCTCCGCCGTTCAGAATATCCTAATCCATTGGCGGACCACCACTGTTCCATCTATCACGGGCTGGTTGCATAGGCTGTGGCACGTTCTGAGTATGGAAAAACTGTCACTGATGATGGCCGGGGAGGTGGAGCAATTTGGGGAGTTGTGGCAGCCCTTCCACGCATTTCTGGCTACCGAATTCAGGGAGCTGACCTGTCCGAGGTACTTGAGGCTTTTGAGATTGACACCACCGCTAGAGTTCACTGCACAATAATCATGGGTTGGATAAGGTTTGGAGGTAGTGGTGGGGGCTAAACGCCGTAGGTTTGGCTAAAGACAGGACACTGGACGGGGGTGTTGGGAGGGGTTTGGGGAACAAGAGGGGGGTGGGGGGAGTTGGGGGGGAACTGTTTCTTTTAAAAAGGGGAGGGCACGGACACTTTCTTCTACCTCAGGGTGTTATTGAATGTAATGTTGATGGAAGAGGAGCCCACACAGCCTCTACTGCTCTTGCGGGACATGTAGCATTTACTTGAAGATGGGCTTCCGGGACTGCAGCACAATCCCATTGCTTGAATGTTATTCCTTTTGTTCTGTGTACCCTTTCAATAAAATACTTTAAACATAAAAACACTGAACAAAACAGGAAACAAAACCGAGTGGTGCATAAATGTCAAAAGAGGGAGAGGTCACAGGTGACGTGACCGTGTACATCAGTCAGTGTCCCCAACAAAATCCTGGACTGGTCACGGGCCACAGGTGCCGCTCAGCCGCCGCCGGCAAATTAGTGCTGCCTGGGTTCCCCCCCCCCCCCCCCCCCCCCCTAGCTGCGCCACTTCATCTCTCCCGCAGGAGCACCAAAATTAAATGTGTCTGCTATGAGCCCCCAGCTGGACCCCCTCTTTGCCATTGACTGTATTCCTGGCTGGGAATAACCCCTGCAATTATGCTTTCCGCCACCCACACTCCTGACAGTGCATAACTGAAGGCTGCTGGTGCGTGTGCTGGGCAGCCGTGCACCCGACTGCTGCTGCTGTCCTCCTTGTTCAACCTAATGGGCGCCATAACGAATGCAGCGCTTGGTGCAATAACAGTACTGGAATATTATGTAATTTACTCTATTAAAATTACATTAATTGGAATTGTGTTATTCTGACATGTGGCTGGTTAACTTACAGGGTTCGTTGACGTTCTTGTCTTCTTCTTGCACCAGGCTGAGGCAGCGTGACTGCACCGGTGATGACCGGCCCTCAGCCTCGCTCTCACCCTCTCAGGCCTGCACCCTCTCACCACGGTCAGGTGACTGCATGTTGCCTCGTCTTGTCGGCCGTCCTGGGCTGCCGGAAATAATTGGCCGGTGGGCGACGCGTTACCATTTAGTACCTGGCCGGCCCCATAGAGCGATCGGCCCAGTTAGGTGCGAATTATAGTAGCAGTGTGCTGCGAAGCCGAGTGCCATGATTCCATGTCCGCCCGCTAACCAGTGAGTGAGACTGAGCAGCAGGGCAAGTCTGCAGCAAAACTAAAGTCCTTCAACTTGCAACATTTAATAACTGAACTTCCCCCGTTATTTTGGAAGCAGGACATGACGTCACGGTTCTTCTGCAGCGCTACGGCGGGCGGCCAGTGTCTGAGGATGTGTGTCAATCACTGCACCTGGGCCGGACTATGACAGTCACATGATCACTCAGGCTGCCTAGTGAGTCGGAGCCCTATTGCGCGTCCCGCAGCGCATGCAGCACCAGCAGCATAGAAGGCGCTGGCGCAGCATAGTTGTAACTTGTAAATTGTAATTGAATGTTGCTGCCTTGAGCGGATTGCGGAGAGACACAGTCAGACTACTACTGACTCTCTCACGTCGGTCGGACGGTTGGGGTCAAAATCGGCCCCCAGCACAAAAACCGGCCCCCTGTCTCAAAACCGGCCCCCACCCCATCCAGCCTACCAGGGGATTGCCCGGTGCCTGGCATTATCAGTCCAGCCCTGACGACCGCCCACATTGAGAAATCGCGCTGGGAAGCGGTCTCACGTTGGATTTTCCTTGCTTGTGTTTGCCAACTTACCGCAAGGAAAAAACTCCGCTAGTTCTGCGGAGTGCGAAAAACTCTGCAAACTCCACGAACGGAGCAGAGTTTACCGCCAAGACCAAATGTCTTCTGCAAGGGGCCAAAATGTGCTAACCCACTAAAAAGTCATAGAAATTAATTTTTACAAGTAGAACCTATAGTAAATTAAATACAGTCCTTTAAGTATACATTAAGTTAGATAAATAAAAGTTAGCATAATAGGTGCTCCATGTGGTAGAGCAGTGAAAGAATGTGTGAATTTACCCAGCAGGAAAATAAAGGAAAAACACACAGTGTTGGCTCTGTAGAACAAATGTTAAGTCAACAAAGTCTATAATTTTAGTTCAGACTCCGAATCTATACATTAAGGGGCCGATTCCGATTCGGGAAAAAAACGTCCGTCCGAATAGTATCCGGTGCCCTCTCCGTACGAATCATACACGTCCGTCCGAATCGCGTAGTACGGTCCGTATCGCGGAAATCCGTCCGAATCGTTGTGAACCGTACGAATTGCAAGGCTGAAACCGTACAGCACGGACCCTCACAGTGAACCGTATGATTCGTAAACATGCTGTACGACCCGACGAGTACGATCCGGAATGGGGTATGAGGACGCGATTCGTACGGTTCACGTCAGGTAAGGGCGATTCGTACGGACAACCACACAATCACATTCAAACCGTACGTTGGTACACCTCATGATCGCAGGGGTTCGGTGCGTACCCCTGCGATCATAGGGTGTACGCACTGTACCCCATGATCGCAGGGTGTACTCACCGTACACCCTGCGATCATGGGGTACGGTGCGTACACCCCATGATTGCAGGGGTACGCACTGTACCCCTGCAGACATGGGGTGTATGCACTGTACCTGGGGGGGGGGGGGGGGACGTTCCGTACCCGTTTCGAGGCGTACTCTGCTCCTCCCGACGTTTTGGGCTCCCATAAAAAAAACGTTGTACGGTGCATACCCGACACGAATCGTACTTGCTGGGTTGAGAAAACCTGCTTCGAACCGTACGGATGTCGCGTACAGAGGGTTCCAAAGGGAGAATCGCTCGGAGAATAGAGTTGTACGGTCTTTGTACGATTCGTACAGAGTCCTGCTCCTGGTACAAATCGTACTTCATCGTACGTATGGGGGAGGTTGCAGTGTACGATTCGTACGGGAAAAACGCTCCGTACAGCTATTCGGAGCGCATTTTCCCGAATCGGAATCGATCCCTAAATGTTCAGCCAACTGTGTCGGTACTTTGACATTTCGACCCCAAATATTATTAAGTTGAAATGTCTTCATCAGGACAAACTAATGATAGAATTGTAGATAGTAATGAAAAATGCCATTACTCTCCAAAACTACTTTATAACAATTGCATAGGAGGTTAGCATCTAATTGGACATCTCACCTTAGATCTGGACTCTAGATAACAAATGGCATGCTAATATTTAAATATGTAAAGCTGATTGTTGAAAAATTGTGTTTTTGTGTGTAAACAACAAAACATCAATGTACACGATAGAGTGTTGCATTTCAGCAAATTAATGAAAGTCACAATGTATGCACATCGCTGTGCATAGATGGTCATTTAACCTAACATCAAATGCTATTAAATATTACTTGGGGCATAGTAACTGAAAACATGAGTGTTGTAAAAACAAAATCTCACTCTGAGCATCTACCTTCATTTAATTGTGCTTCTAAAAGAAACAAAAACGGAAAATACCATATCAATTGACAGAAACGGGTTTTCCTGGGGAAAAATGGCTCCAGTGGACATCAAAAATGAGTGAAATGGAAAATAGCACTCACCAATCATGACGATCATGAACTATCTCTGAATAAATCAATTGTGGAGGCTCTGAAAAAAATATATAATATGAATTTGCCAAGAAAAAGTGTGTACACAATGTAATAATACCTTCAAGCCAAATAAAATCAGAATAAAATATGTTTAAAAAAAATGGCTCACGTTAGAGGACTTTTAGGAGCTTATAATCAAATTGAAAAAAAAGAAACATGGATTATATTAAAATGATGTGGGTCAAGTGAATGTAAAACCTTATATTATTCAAAAGGGCATGAATGAAAAGAACATTAAACAAAAAGAACTTTAGAAAAAGCAAGTGACCCATTCTGAATTATATGGTGATACTAGCAAGGACCATGACTGTAAATACAAAATTAGCAATAGATATGTATGTCATACAAAATCCAGACTGTAATGTTGAAAATTGATCCCATCCTTCAAGTTCATTCAGACCATGTTCTGTAGATTTGACCTAGTCTATCCAATTACTTCCATGGAATGTCAGAGTATTAGAAAATTGTCCTCTCTGTGATTTGGAAGTAATAAATGCCTCAACTTGCCAGATAAGATCCTTAATTGAATGCCTTTGTTTCCTGCAGTGCTCGGCCAATGGCTCCTCCACAATTCTACACTTGGTTCTGCTCAGATGTTGAAGGATTGAAGCTTTAGTCTTCTGCATGGTTGGCCCATATTGATGTAATTACAAGGGCGCCAGATCGCATAAATCAAACCACTGGTGTTATAGTTAGTAAATGTTTTCAAAATACATATTCACAAAGTTGTGTTGGTCTCCACACAGTATTTACAAGCACTACATTGCCCAGGCACGAAATTACCTTTCATAGGTGGAAAACCCCGCTGCAAATTAATAGTGGGTGGGATGTTAGTGGGTAGGCCAGCTCTAACGTCAACGTTAAAAGAAAACATAGGCTTCACAGGGGACTCCGAATCCTGTACAATGATCCATTGCTGGTAGTAGCTACCCAAAAGCAAAAAGTTCCATCTCAAATGCACCTGTGTTTACAATTGTACTCATTCACATAACCTGTGATCCTGCGATCTAGGACTAATACATTTCTACAGACAAGGCCCAATTTCATTACCCACAAAGTCCCTTCACGCTGTATTAGTAAATTTCCAAAATGAATACCAAATTTACCAATCTCCAATTTGTAATTTCCTTCTATTATTAATAATATGGCGATGCGATCTTTTATAGTTGACAGGGTTTGACAAACTAATACTTAGATTTAAAAAATACTCATAATCTAAATAAACACCTCTAATAAAGACAAACTCATTTGTATATTTATAATGTTTATCAAATAATGTGAAATAAATGCTCATCAGTACCAACATATAGCACAAATCATAGATCGTCACAAGGCAAACAACATTAGAAGAGAAAATGAGAAATATCAATGACAATGCATAAACGAGTGGAAAGGCGAAGAGGCAAAGGTTTCAGAGACAAAATACATTTGCAATTGATTATGTAAATTCAGAGTTCAGTCTTCACTAACCCAAATAGGAAAAGGAAATCTACTCTCTGGCCATGAGAGCAGCAAGGTCCCTCAAGCAGATTTGAAGAGGCAAAGACTAAATCAGGAAACAGCGAACAGGAACATGACAGCAAACCGACGACAACAACGGTCTCCCAAACAATCTGCCCAACAGTCTGAACCCACACGAGTCTGCTTAACCTCTTCCATGCTGATGACGGCCCCTGGCCATCATGCATCACGGTGCTCGTGTGCTGATGACGGCTGGGGGCCGTCATGAACACGCCCACTCAATAAAAGTGCCGCACAGGCGCAGAATCGCAGCCGCACCCAAGGGGTTAACCTCTCCCACCAGGAACCTCAATTATACCCTAAAACCCAAATGTCCAACCCACACTTGTATCAAACGATGGGTTATTCTACACTTGATTGGTTAAGGAAGGGGGTGTATTGTCACACCACTCTCGGCATGTCCATCTCACTAAATGTCCCAATGTTTTATTTATTCATCACGTCAGCTTCCACCCCAGGAAATATGATTCAAGCCACTATCAAAATGTACTCTTCCTTCATGCCGGTTATGTAGCAAACTTAGTTTATCATTTGTGCCACTCGTGCCTTTCCAGAGGAAGCGTTTCCTCCGATTGATAAATCAAATCGCCTTTTCATGCAAACTTCTTGGCAGGCACTCAGGATTCTTGAAAGACAATCCTTTTCCACTCCACTTTCCCCTTCGCTTTCGAATTATTATTTTTCAAACATTATTCTTCTATTCCATTAACCCCATAACTTCATGCAGAGTAGAAAACCATGCTTCTATGGAAAACAAACACAGGCATTATTACTCACTTGAAATGCTTTTTCACTACGCAACAACCCAATGATGCATCTATCCCTGCGCATCCCATGTTAAATATTATTTTTCCTAGTGCACTAAAAAGCAGCATTAGTCTTTTAATTTCGTTTTGCCCAAAAGCATTCGAGGTCTACTTCAGTACTTTAGTACACGCTTGCGCAGTAGCATTTTCCCTCATGTTAGTCCCCTTTACCCCATAATTTTCACCGCACACCATTAGTAAATGTTACTGAGGGTTCAATCAGAGCAGGTTTTATTTCACAAAAACCCTGCTCCACCACCTGTAAAGTGCTCTGATACCTTCGGGTCTAGCAGGCACTATATAAAACTGAAAAATAATAATAATTAGAACCCGTTTTGCATTTTTGCATTTATTGCTTCAGGTCTGTTACTTTTTTTGTTTTCTTCTAGCCTCATTTTTTGCATAATTTTATGACTTTATTGTTTTTGGTTTATCATTTCAGATTGCTTTTATCATGAATTTATCAATGTCCTGGTGCACTATGGTCTCCTTCTCAGGGTAATACAATATCAAAAGAAAATAAAACCACTCTCCAACTATAAGCATTTAGAGTATATTAGAAACAGAATTGTGATCTAGATGTACTAAGCATCTTAACAGTCACAAGCGCTCCGAGTCAGCATTTAATATGCTTTTCCTATTTTCTAATTCCATTACAGAAATACAAAAAACTTTTCCAACTCCTTAAATGGGGTCCCGAATGGGATACCAATTCGGTGTCCGGAAGGGGTGTGTACTGTATCAATATTTTGTGACTGAAATCTGGTAATAAAATGTTGATATTTTACCAATACTTTTGGGACCCCTTCCCTTTAGTGAATGTAAACTAAAAGTTTGTTCAAGAGGAGGCAGTGGTCCATAGAACCACTACAAACATTGTTTAAAGCAGCCCAGTTTCATTGCTGCGTTTAGCAAACAATTTGCTTTATCAAAAAAGCAGTCACCGACATGGTGGTCTGCTGGCCCCAGCAGGCCACCATACTTGTGATGGCCTTCAATCATAGTGACTCGCAGATTGTTACTTGCCTCATTAGTATGCATGAGGTAGGCTGGATTCTGATCCACTACGATTCAGATTTTTAAGAACAGATAAATTAGTACTTAGGTTGATTCTTAAAAGTCTTTATTGGTCGCAAATGGTAAAAAATTGCGACCAGTATTTTGCGGCCAGTATTTTACGGCCAGGAAATAGTACATACGGTCCGAAGTGTCTTAGTCAGATGACTAAAAAACAAAAAGGCATTTTAATGCTTAGGCGTACATGGTGAACTTAAAAGGAGTAAGCAAAAATATATAGAGATAGCACCATTTTCCAGTGTATTGATAAAACAGCAATAGGTGTGGCATAAAAAGAAGGTTATAACATGGGTTGACACACTAGGGACCTCCATCATCACAGGAGCAACAGCAGTATTTTGTCACCGTAGGCAAAGTATCTGTTTGGTTGTCACACCGCTTTTCCCTTGACCACGCAAAGGGTGTGCTGCCCGCCCGAAGACTCGTTCCATAATAGACCTGTGCTGTTATCGTTTTCTTTTTTTAGTTTTGGGGTTGCTGGCAGGGTGGGCGATGCTCTTCCGCCATAGCGGGGAGCCGCCGCTGTACATCAGGGCTGACTGACTATACGCTCAGCTGTATGCTTCCACTGAAAGAGAGTACTTTTTGCTTTATGAGAATGTTTATGCTCAGTACAATAGGAATGTGCTGGTTATGGCAGTAAGCCAATCATCAGGGCTGCAGGTCCGATATCTTTATTATGAAAAATTGTGATAAAAGCATTAAGCCTGACATACTCATTTTGAAACGCGTACGATGGCACCAAAGGATATTTAAGAGTTACTAATCTATATTAAATCCTACAGAAAAATATTTTATTACACAGAAGCTCACAGATTACTGCGGTAGGGAAGGGTTTTAGTGGTGGTTACGTCATCTGGCATACTGTGGAGGTAGAAGACTAGCACTGTGATAATCCTTGGTAGCCATCAAAGGAGAGCTAGTATTTTGTTTTACCAACTGTAATTGTGTATTTATTTGTAATTTTATGAATGAATGCCTGATGGTTGTCTTGTGGCAAAGCTTACACTCAATACAGTAGGTTTGAGACGGTTATTGTGATATGCTAGCAATAAAATCCAAAGGCCTAATTGATTCCCTGAGAAAAAGTATGTCCTACTCCATGGGTCTGATCTATTTATTGTGAAAAGTTACAGCAAGGAAGTAGGCCTAATTTATTTTCTATTAAAGGCTTATGCTAAAGCCAATTAGACTCGTTTGGATTGTAACCGACAGGCATTTTGTTACATGAACTCTCACAGATTTCCATTGTAAGCAAGGGTCTTTTCTGCTGGTCACCCCCCTGACAAACCTTGTGGATATAATCTTTTCAATATGATAACCCTTATAAGGCACTTTTGAGACAGATTGTATATCATTTGCCAACTTTAATGCTGTACCCATTGGTACATATTTTATAACTGTATACCTGATGGTTGCCAGTATTAGTTGATTGGGAAATGTTATGGTGAAATCCACAGGTTTGGCAATGCAGGTAGGCCTTACTTCCTTATTGTAAAACGTGTTAAAGTCTGCAGACTTTTACAGGTGGATTAATATCACACTGTGCTAAGCCTGTAGACAGGTATATTGTTATGTAGACACTCCCAGGCTAAAATGGTAGCCAAGGGGGTTGATTCTGGTGACCTACACAAAGAAACCGTTAGGATAGAACGTTTGAGCTATGGTAATCCTTATTAGACCCTCTTAAGTGGGGCCTTTGGGTAGTCTTCTTCTGACAGCCTGTATGAGTGTTATTTACATTTCCATACATGACAGCATACAAATTCATAGGGAAGGAAACCCTTTAACACTCCCTAAGAATTAGCTAACTTTAATGTTGAGAGCTACATTGAAGACTATTAACTGGCTCCAGGCTTATAATGGCTCAGGTATAAGCCTTCTGCACCAACATTCCAATGTTTGTCTTTCTGTTTCTCCCTTCTCAATTTCAAACATTCTGCGCTCTGTGTATGTTATGTTATAATAGAATTATAGCCTTTCGGCATCGAGCTATACCTGTTATTAAAGACCATTTCCCTCATTATGGGACCCGCCTGCCGCTCGGGCTTATAACTCGGGTTCAGGGCCTTTAACAGTTGGTATAGCCCTTGGCAGTGGGCTATAAGGCTATATTGATATCATATACTTCTCACTACCCTCTTTATTGTGATTACGTAGGGTCCTTTCCTCTGGCCTGCCGCTCGGGCTTATAACTCGGGTTCAGGGCCTTTAACAGTTGGTATAGCCCTTGGCAGTGGGCTATAAGGCTATATTGAAATCATATACTTCTCACTACCCTCTTTATTGTGATTACATAGGGTCCTTTCCTCTGGCATAGAAAGTCTAGTCCTTCTTGAACTCTCAATTGCACTGCACTGAAGCCCTAATTTAAAATGTAAAAGAAATACAAAAAAGAATTTACAATGCAACGGTCTCGTCTTTGTTAAAGTTAGAGCTATTGGCATTGCAGATGTGATTTTTTTCATTTATTGTTTTTTTTAAAAAAACAATAAATATATGGTATTGTCTTTTACAATGGCAATAGGTAAGCATTAGAGAGTAGTAGAGAGTAATAGCTTAATCTCTCGCAAATGCGAGACCTACTGCATTTGCACCCACATACACACAGCCACACACACACAGAACCCCACACACACACAGACCCACACACACACACAGACCCCCCCCCACACACACGCACACACACTGTGTCTCTTGCTGGCTACATAACCTTCAAGACCAAGAGCGCCCCTCCCCCGTCCCAAGACCGGCCTGCCCAGCATTGCAGATAGCACCGCCCGCCTCGGTCTCCGGGCCCAGTACTATAGTTGTCTACTGTCCCGGTCAGTCCTAAGCAACCTGCGACTTGTCGTTTAGCATATGTTATTATGACTCTGGGGTTTAAAGATTAGCCAAATGCCCGGAGCAGATGCGCTGACTCTTTTGTGGTTACAGGCAGCACAGGGTCTGCTGGTTATATAAATGTAAAAGCACCAACCACGTCGATACCCACTCTGGGGGTGGGGGGTTGGGGCACGCTGCTGGGATATGTGGTTATAGGATTAAACTGGGTACGAGTTACAAGACTATGGGAGAAGCACCCCCGTAGTGCTTTAACAAGCACAGGAAGGGGCGGTGCCTTGACACCAGGGCAGGAGAATCCTGGTGACAAGCATGGCAGCTGTGGCCCTGTGCAGTGCATGGACACGGGCCCCACTGTTTTTAGCAGCTGAAGGACTGACAAGCATCAGAGATTGCACAATGAACAGCCTGCAGCATTTTACACAATAAACAGCCTGCAGCATTTTACACAATAAACAGCCTGCAGCATTTTACACAATGAACAGCCTGCAGCATTTTACACAGTGCACACCTGCCCCATAACACACACACGCAGGCATGGTACACACTACACAAACCCGCTGCTTAATAAGAACCGGCTCAGGCACACACAAAATGCAATAAACACGAGCACAAAACATACCTCGCCAAATACGACGACATGTCCAGAGGGTATAAACCGTTTAGATAGCAGAATGGCCGCCCCCACATTAACCCACCCGCCCGTTGACTCTAGACTCATGCCCGTCTACAGGCGAGGGGGCGAGAAGGGGGCAGGCAGGTGGTAACATACCAGTTTCCGGGCTTCAGGTCTCTGCCCATCACCCTGTATCTATTAATAGAAGAAAACATGTAGGTACACGCATTGTGTAAGACCCCAAAACCGGCCAGTGTCAAACTACGGAAGTGTTCCGTCCTCCTCACCCCGAACCCTACTCGGTCGATGCAGCCTGCTTAGCACCCGGGGTTATAACCAGGTCCGGGCCAAGCACTGTGCCCTGTAGCTGCCCAGTGGTGGCCAGTGTTAGGAACAGTGAGCGTGCAGGAGTGGCACGCTCTGGAGGTCACAGTTACCACCGGCTAAGGACTGGTCAGAGCATTGGGGTGCCAAGATGGTAGACGCTGTGGTCACCATGATTTGCACATAGGGGATTGGGGTTTTTTCACTGCCCACTGCCCGGGGTCAGTTTTGAAGGTTGCACTGATGCAGTATACTCAGTCCAGTGGAGGCGACTAGCCGGCGCTGGTCACTCCTGTTGCCTCAAGTGTGTGTAAGGACAGTGCATCGGTGCCACATACCGTGATTGCCCGGGTGGGCACAGAGGGAGTGGAGGGTTCATCTTCCTGTGCATCACACAGAGCGGTTTGGTTCTAGCTGGTGTCAGACCGTGCCCTCCACTGCTTCCTTTTGTGCCCGCCGTGATTACCTGGTTGGGGTCTTCCCCCTGTGCTCCTGCAGTGCCTTGGTCAAAGGCTCAGCGTGCCAGGCTCCACAGGCGCCCCGGAGGGGACTCTTCTATCATGTCCGCGGTTCTCCGTCTCCTTTGAGCTCCTGGCGGGGTCAACTCCCCGAGGCTCCGGCGCCCCTCCATTTGTCGAGTGCGCCCGTCTTCGCCTCCGACGAGGGCAGTACGGGCGTTAGGAGAATGCAGGCAAGAAACATCGGAATATAAGGAAGACACCTCCCAACATCGGAATCACGCTGCCACTGAAAGAGACAAGGCCGGGAGTCCAGGAAGACACAGGAGCAGAGTTCTGACCACTGTAAGGAACAACTCCGGCTGAAGAACAAAGATGACATCCGCCAGCAGCAAACAAAGGACCCCGTCCCACCCCCGGTAAGAAAGGGAAAAGGCGCTTAGTAGAAGCAGGCAGAGCAAAGGAGCCAATATCGGACCCCACAGTATGTGCATATCGATGCCGGGCGAGTGAAAACAGAAGCAAAAGAGACGCACACACCGAACGGGGACAAGAAGACGGCGCAGGAGGAGGGCGGAGCCCGAGGGAGACTAGGTGCGGCTGGTGGTACAGAGACATCTACGAGCCAGCACTAGCCAGCGCCACAGTGGATCCCGCCCGAGAGACATGGTGTGGCTGGAGGCACACAAGGGAGGTATGGGCGGTAGCAACGAGAACGTGTGTGTAGCGGAGCGCGGGGGTTCGTCCGGGGTGACAACCAGCTGCGGCACAGAGAGCTTGATTCTCCCAGCGCTCTCCCAATAAAGAAAGTACACATATCGAGCGCTCGCCATTTGCTCTAAGACCCGTCCTTTTTAGACTGGGGGCGTGTTTTTAGACTTTCTTTCTGTTGATTGAATGAAAACGTCAAAGAGAAAAAGAAATTAAAAAACACACACCCCAATCCGAAAAAAGACGGGCTTAAATTGACAGACAAACCTCTTCTCCAATGGCTAGCCTCCATTTAGGAAGCCAGCCAATGGAGAAGAGGGGCGGGTTTAAGCTCCATACTAAGAAACATAAAATCTCGCCAGCGAGACTGCGCAAGCGCAGTCTATGGTAGCCAAGATCTAAAAACTAGTCAGAGCGTTTTTGACACTCACTGATCGTCAAAAATTTTACATTTTCCAGCTGTCAGCCTCCCAATGATCCTTTCAGTCTAATGCATCTCAATGACCATAAACTGCTGAGGGAATCTTCCAAAGGAGTCTTACTTTATACAATTAATGTAAAACTCCGATGGACTACCCAAGGTGATCTGACACTTACGTTCATTTAAAAAGATGAAGTGCAGACGAGGCACCTTAACCTACTGTCGCCCAATCCTCCTTCTCCGCCAGCTCCAGCCATTAACAGGGGCCAGGGCTATGGCTAATAGTGGATAAAGACAGCAACATGTTCCTTCTGACCCTCTGTGCTTAAAGCACAAGCGGGGGTTTAAGAGCGGCCCTGCAAGAAACGTGCCACGGTCCTTTCCTCACAGGAAAGGGGCTCATGCAAGCACACACTTGTTTTTTGTAGCATAGCGCTTTTTACGATTGTAACACTCTAAAAAAAACTGTTAATAATAATATCACCCACCTCAGTGGTACTTATATTTAGCACTCTGCAGGGACAAAGGCTAAGTAGGACACACAAAAAGATTCGAATCTGTAGTCTTTGAGCTGCCTGCAGATTGGTATATGATGAGCTTTAACCCACAGCCTTATCTAATATTGAGGGCCCAATGTATCAGCTGGTGAGGCAGCTCAGTGGCTTATGGCACACGCTGCACTGATCTAAATGCAATCAGCAGACACCAACTTGCACCATTGATAATATTGCTCAGGTGGTTAAATAATCTTCCGATGTGCACAGATGTAATCTGTGGGTCACAGGTTTGAAGCCAAGTAGGGTCTAAGGCTTGGATTCCATTGATTCATGGATTATTTCAGAGAATCAGGTGTAACAGTCAAATTGCAAGTACCAGTTGTTGCAAGATAGCACAGCGGGTTATGCAGCCACGGCAAATACCTACGTGAAATGCACATGAGATATGCTTTAATCCCTGTATGACTAACTCAAACTGTATTCTTCAGTGGGAAACAAAATGATGTTGGCTGGCAATTAAGATCCATTATTCAGGGCACAGAACCAACTAAGTCTGTGTTTTGTGCTATATAGATGGCCACTAGTAATCTGATTGTTCACCTAGACCTATAATACGCTACATAGAGCATGAATTTAGTTTTCATGTTGTTTTCCCTGTGTGTCACTCTTTACAGGTACACAAAAGAGAGAAAATATTCAGCAATTTCAGCTACCTTTCATTCCTATAAATCCTTTTGTCTTATACGACCTCATATTTTTTAATGAGGACACACTATGATGTAATCGGGGAGTGGTTTACCATCAGGACACGTCTCATATACTCATTAAGTCCTCATATTATGGTTTACCACAAGACCCTATCTCATGCACATTATGATTAGGGCTCCCGATTTTATGGTATTTATTTCTTTAACATTTTCGTCTGTATTTATCCATATTTATTGTTTGTCCATTTTATTTGTATTTTTCCATATTTATTTTGTGTTTTGCGTATAAATGAAGTTGAAAAATTGTACATTTCCATATTTATTTGACGCGCACTCATACTTTGATGTCTGTCGTGTTTTTGCTATTTAAGCTGTCGAATATTGGAGAACAATACATCCACTGGTAAATACTAGCATTATAGCATAAATGTATGTTGACCTATGCCGTTATTTAAATACATTTCATGCTGTTTTTTAATTACCATGCTGTGCATGTGCTCAAATGCTGGCCTATAATTCATCAAAGACACGGAGAGTCACTTTAAAGGAGCACATTTTTCTGTATTTATCTACTTTAAAAAATAAATGCAGGCAGAAAACACATTGTTTCTGTCTGTATTTAACTGTAAAATCCGTAAAAACTGAAAACAGGGAGCCTTAATTATGATGTCATTATGTGAAGGTTTACCATCAGGATATACCCCCATGGAGGCTACGCAGTCAGCATATTCTGGTTTACCGTAAGGACACATATTATGATTAAAGATGAGTGTAGTGTTCTAATTAAGTGGAATGACTAATAGGAATGTTGGGATAAGATTCCTTTCCATTTCATTCGGTAGGGACGGTTGGAGTGGGCCGATGGTTTTTATGAAGGTGGTTGTTTAAGCTGTCTTCTTAAAGATTAAGGGGGTCATTAGGATGGCGGGCGGACTTAGTCCGCCCGCCATCCTATCGGTTATTGGGACCGCCCGCCATAAAGGCGGGGGCCTGTGGGGGGTATTAGGATGCGCCCGCCACTGTGGTGGGCGCATCCTGCATTTTTAGCATTGTGGCGGGCGGTGCTCTCAGCACCCCTGCCACAATGCCAAAAATGCACCTATGCATTTGCATAAACAAAGCGGCAGGCACCGCACGGTGCCTGCCGCTCGGTGCCTGCCGCTTTGTTTATGCAAATGCCCCCCGTGTGCACCCCCACTTCTCCTTCACTCTGGGGACCCGCAGGGGGCCCCCAAAGTGAAGACCGCATGCCTTTCCGTGGCGGCATCACTAATATTGCTGCCGGTGTCTATTTGACACGCCACCATATTAGACCTTTTCCGCCAGGTCGCAAGGCGACCGGGGCCGAAAAGCGGCGGACGGTCTTTCCGTCCGCCGCAGTCCCCTCCGCCATATTAGTATGGTGAGGCTGGTGGGCGGATTGCCCCTGCCAGGCCAGCGGTGGCTACCGCCAGCCTGGCGGGGCAATCCGCCCGCCATACTAATGGGCCCCTAAGTCTTCTACCTCCCACTACGTGTCCAGAGTTGTTACTACATGAATTGGTGATAAACGGGATCCGTGTTATATTGTATTCTGCTGGCCTGTATTGTCGGTGACAGGCACACCTATGTTACACTGTATCCTACTGGCCTGCAGTGTCGGTGACAGGCACACCTGTTCTACACTGTATTTTGTTGGTCATTGGAATTTCTTCCATTTATTTGTTTAAAAAATATATATATATAATATATATTTTTTTAAATGTATTTTATTTATAAATATTTAAATTTTTTTGTCTACAGTGGCATACGTTTCGTGTATTATTGCTACTATGGCCAACATTTCAGCACCGACACATTTTTTGCAAGTGGCAGGAGAGTCAAAAATGGAATGGGAACTATGGTATCCTATGTTTTTATCCTATGTAGAAATACTTGAAGAAGAAGATTGTTCTGCAAAAAGTAAATTAGCCTTGCTAAAGCATTGTCCGGGTGGTGCAGGTTTTGAAGGAATTTAATAATCTTCCACCAGTTGAGGGTGCAGGTTTTTTTTCGAAGTTGCAATCAAACAAATGAGTGCCGTGTATGGAAGGAAAATTAACATTGAGAGCACCACTTTTGAAGGTGCTAGACGGCGGTAGATGCGACCCCTCCTCTAGGTACAATGCAGGGTAGAATATGGAGTCCCCTCTGTGGATGCAATGCTGCTGCGAGATCCCCATGACGTGGGACCACATCTCCACTTTTAAAAGCACTTGACGGTGGTAGATGTGGCGCCTCTTCCTGGTACAATGCAGGGTGGGCTATGGAGTCCCCTTGTTGGTGAAGTGCTGCTGCACGTTGTCCGCGCTTTGAGAGCAGAGCACTGCTTTTGAAGGCGCTTGATGGCAGGAGATGCAGCCATTTTTCCTGGTACAATGCAGGATGGGATATGGAGTGCCCCCGTTGGAGAAGTAGTGCTGTGAGGTCCCCTCGTAATCTATAATAGGAGGTTATATAGGTGGTCAAGCAGGCCATTTTCAGACAAGTGGCAAATGTCAAAATTATCCGGAGCGGTTTTGGACTTAATGTCCTATTTTGAAATAGAATATTGGACACTGTGATAAAAAATGACTATATTTATGAACAGCCTCCGTCTGATGATTACATAAGATATACATATCTATACAAATGATGTATGGGGGCATGGCCTCGGAAGATGGCTGCTGGAAGCTGGAGCTCCGTAGGGAACCCTAACTTCATCCACCCGAGCAGCACTCCGCTGCCTTATTCTGCCACCTAAACCAATGATTCCTCAACCGGAATACAGACGGATCTCCTGGAGCTGAATTCCGTCCTTCTCCGTACTTCCATCGCGGAGATATCTGTTCTGACGGCAGTTTGACCGATCCTGGGCTAGCTGGTCCCAAGCTAAGCAGAACAACTGAGGTGCAATACCTTCGCTCTCAACTGAGCAGCAGACCTCCTAAGAGATTGACGGCAGAGGCTCAGTTAGAAGCCTGCGATAGCTTGGGGACGCTCAAAGCGCGGAATGGAGACAACACTGATCCCCTGTGAGTCCCGCCCGCCATTTCCACCACTCACCGCAAGTTCGAAGACACTGAGCAGGGTCATCTGTAACTTCACCGGAAGCCCTGGGAGGCTAGATGATTAGCCCGGGAAGTCTCGGGCTCTTGACCATGTCCTCCTTTAGTCCTTATGGGCAAGGCATTTGCAGCGAGTGCCTACTTTGTTCCTGCGCCGGATGCCAAAATGGAACCCGCACTCGATCATCGGCAGTGGTCAAAGCTACATCCAAGGGAGACCCCCTGCCCCCTTCCTTAGCGTAAAGGCAGCAAAATGTGTTTTGATACTACAACTACTGCCCTGCCCCTCTGTACCTTGTTTAGCTATATAAATAATGCGAGTAAGACTCTAAAGTTGTCCCGCCTTTCCTGCTAATGGTGGCTGTTTCTCCCTCTGGCGGTTATCACTCGACATCACGCTCTCTCCCTAAAGACATGCGGACCCTGGCTCTGATCATCATGCTGATCTTCTGCTTAGTTTGCACCCCCTTTCATCCGGATTATAGAAAATTGTGGGGATCCTCTGAATTCGTACATCAAAGACTCATCCCCCCTGCCTGACCTCAAGATGGTCGCCTCTGTCATTGACTCTATAAACTCTCCATCAACAGCTGAAACCCAGCCATTTTGACTGATGCCCGGTGGAACTACCTCGCGAGCTAAAGGGGAGAGAGCTATGGATTCCCCTCTTGGCCATCACCTACCCAGCCGGTCCTTGGGCAAACTCCAGACCTCTCCAGACCTTATCTCCCTCCTCCCCTTCACCCTACCCCCACTGCTCTACTCTTCTCTTCTTCCCAGCTAAGTACCCCTGCCCTCACCCATCCTTGCTCATAGTTCCCACCCTGTTTATCCACTGGACTTTCTTATGTGAACTTTCCCTTGTCAGTCGAGACCTAGCTATTCGAGTGATGCCCAATGGAGCTACCTTGTTTAGCTTAAGGGGAGACGGGCTGTGGATTCCCTCCTCGAACGTCAACTACACACTGGGTCTTTGGGCTGACTGCCCTTCGTCTCTCCTGCCGTCTTTTCCCTCATCCTTCCCTTCACACTTCCCCCTTCACCCCTCCTTCCTACTTCTCTCACCTTTCTTTCCTCTTTCAATGTGTTGCTTAATTTTGACGTAATGTGTAATTGTTATCATTTTCTGAAACATTGTGTAACTGAATGTAAAGCGCTCTGATGCCTACAGGTCTAGCCAGCGCTATGAAAAACTCATTAAATAAATAAAATAAATAAATTGTGATGGAAAAGTTCAAATTCTATTTACTCGCTCAGAAGGAAGAGTAGTCTATAGAAGACTATCTGCACTACGTACCTTGGCAGGGTCTTGTGCTTTTGAAACTATCACTTATGAACAAGTGCTAAGAGACTAAATAATGATGAAGACTAAGAGCAAAAAAGATTTAAAAAAGATTGTGGTCGGGTACTGAATCTTCTTTAAGTGCGGTAGTCAACATAGCAAATGGTATTGAACAATCTGAGAAATTTTTACGCGAAATCAGAAGTCAAAGTGTCAAAGTTCAAGATATTGGACCTGAAGTTTCAGTAGTAAGGACTCGAACAGGTCTGAAGAAGAATCAGTTTATTCCTGTCAAGAAAGACGTTGATGTGAAAAGATGTATTAACAGATTTTATGGGAAGAAAAACACTATAACGTGTTACAGGTGTGGCAGTTTAAACCACTTAGGAAGTTTCAAAGGGTGTCCTGCGTGGGACAAATTCTGTGTCAAATGAAAAAAAGAGGTCATTTTGGTAAAGTGTGCATATTATTTCAAAGGGTCAATCATATCACATATGATGAAGATGAAGCACCTACTAAAGTCAACTCTTTATTGTGTGTTGGTGATGTCAAATGCATAGGTTTTCCCAGATGTAGAGTGGTAATTGATGGCAAATCAGTATTTATGATGGTTGACTCATGTGCTTGGTACGGTATTATTGGTAAGAGTTTGTTTAACGAGCTCTGGGGTGAGAAGAAATTATTTCCACCTGATATTAAACCTGGTGGGTACTCGGGTCACAAAATTGACTTGGAAGTGTATATGTGGGCAGATTTGGATTTTAACCACATGGATGCTCCACATTTTCCTCTGCTGTGCTGGGCCATAATGTTAATGGGTGTGGTGAGCACACAAGAGGTGTACCTCATGACGAGCTGAGCTTGTCATGAGCATCGAAGGGGTTAAGGGAAGAACTAGAGGTAAGGTACACGTGGTAACTAAGGGTGTGTCTATTTTAGGATGGCCTCATCAACAAGAAAGGTGTATAAGATTAGATCCCAATGCTACCCCTCCTGTTTATGTTGTTACAGTCAACAGTGAAGAGTTTGTGAGTGGGATTAAGGAAATGTTTCCAAAACGTTTTGATGAAACTCTGGGGAAATATGTACATTTTAAACATAAAATTATACTTAAAGATGAGGATATACCTATAAGGCATAGTTTAAGAAATGTACCTTTGGCATATCGGGACAAACTTAAAGTCATGTCAGATGATTTAGTTAAGAAGAGAATAATTAAGCCCATAGAATCTTCACCCTGAGTGTCTCTGATTGTGTTGTCCCTTAAAGGTACAGGGGATCCCCGCCTTTGTGTGGATTAATGTAGCTTAAATAAGGAGATCTGGATTGACAAACATCCTCTTCCCAATATACATGAATCAATATCTACGTTATCTGGTGCCTCTGTTTTCTCCACTATTGATTTAGCTAGCGCATACCACAAAGTAGAATTGCACGAGGAATCTAAACGTTTAACAGCTTTTGTGACACCAGAAGGCATGCTCCAATTCTTGCTAATGCGTTTGTTCTAGCAAGCGCTGCATCTGTTTTTCAGCGGTTAATGAAGGCAGTTTTGGATGGTAGTAAGGGAGCAATTACCTTCCAAGATGATATTTTAATTTTTGGGAGAACGTTTGATGAACATGGCAAGAACTTGAAAGATGTATTGAAAGGAGTGCAAGATAAAGGGTTGACTTTGAAATTTTCAAAATGTAACTTCAGACAGAACAAAGTTGAGTATTTAGGACATGAAAGTTCTAGTGAAGGCATTAGGCTCAAACTCAACCATATGCAGAGCATATCTAAGGCACCTGCACCGGTGACTAAAGAACAATTGTTGACGTTCTTAGGGTTGACTGAATTCTATTGTAAATTTGTACTGGATTATTCTATGAAAGTTCATAAATTACAACAGTTATTGTAAAAAGTGCTACATTTGACTAGGGGAAAGATCAACAGCTAGCATGTGATGTTCCGAGACAGAAGATAGTTTGTGCATCATTCTTAAAATCAAATGTGGTTGGCAGGAAATGTATTGTATCTGTAGATGCCAGTAGTGTGGGATTGGGCGCTGTGCTCATGCAGAAGGATGGTACTGGTGAATTGGTGGTGTCATATGCTTCAAGAAAACTGCATGGCTCTGAGTGCATTTACTACACTATTTAGAAGGAATTACTAGCTTGTACATGGGGGTCTCAACACTTTCGTCAGTTTTTATGGGGAACCAGATTTCAGTTAAGAAATGATCATAAGCCTTTAATTAATATGCTAGCAGCTGGTGGGGGGGAGAATATTATCAGTTCCCATAGCAAGACTGGTCACTAAATTACAGAAGTACCAATGTGTGGTTGAATATGTTCAGAGTCGTACCAATGTTCACGCAGATTGTATGTCACGTTTACCTTTATTGGATGTTACTGAGATCAAGGATATGGAGAAATGTGTTGTGGCTTATACCATGGATGATGTAAATAGAGGCTGGGTGGAGGAACATTCCACTGAAATCATTTCTGAAGAGAAATGGAAAGAAGCTATGCCAGAAGATTGTATTTTGAGTGAAGTTCAGAAGTTTTTGCTGAAAGGTTGGCCGGATGAAAGGAAGTTGATTGGGGAATTGGCTTAATTTTTCAAAATTAGTGGGGAGCTTATGTGTTTGCATGGCATTGTTATGAGAGGAGACAAAATGGTTCCACCACAGAAATTTAGGGAGGTGATTTGTGCTCGGGCTCATGAAGGTCATATGGGAATGTCCACTACTAAAAGAAGGATAAGAGAATTCTACTGGTGGCCTGGTATTGATGGCATGGTTGACAAATTGGTTAGGGAATGTGCTCCTTGTGCGAAGAATGACGTCTGTCAAACCGTTATTCGTTGATACAATTTTAAAACCCGAGCAACACTGGCAAAAATAAATATACATATCAATAACAACACTCTCTTTGAAGGAGTAAGATTTCTTTTCTTCTCTTTTATTGTTGCAATTTCATGTTTTCTTCGAATTTAATCAATTCTCAATCCTTTCCAGCCACAGGGTAACCAACATAGAAATTCTTGCCACAGTCCAGAAAAAGAAAGATTCTCAGCCAATGGAAAGCCAAAAGATAGGGAGACGGTGGCAGCATCTCCCAGACCCGCTGCTGTGCTCGAGAGTGTCCTTCAGTTAGAACAACAGCTGGTAAATTTAGGGGGCTGCGAGAAGCGCTAATACGAGCGCAAAACGAGCGGAACGTTTTCTTATTGCTAGTTCCATTTTTAAATTGTATATTGTATTTTTAACATAGGCAGACTCGTGTAATCCATTCAAACAGCTTTCTCTCCCTCTAATATCCTGGGCTCGATCTTACCGCCTACCCGCCTCGGTCCGACCCGGCAACAGTGCCGTTGTGCGGAGGGCGGACAGGCAAGAGCCAGGCAGACAGCACTTCCGGTTTCCCGGAGCTGAGGTCAGCGCTCTAGTGGCTGCCTCACTCCGGGCTATTTAGCCACGCCCTTCCCATAAGCGCGCAGCGGTTGCGCGCAGGGGGCGCCTTCGAGCGCGCCTAAGAAGCGCCGAAGAAAAGCCCGTCTGCACCCGTCCGCGACAGGACGGGGCGAGGGGCGATGGACCCTGGTCCTACCTCACAAACCGTCACCGGTAAGGATTCCCAATCCCTTCATTATTCATCCCTAATTTTACGTAGTCTTAGACCCTCCACATGTTGTAATACAGTCATACCTTGGCATCGCATTGAGGCTGCCTACTCCTGCCCTCAATGTCGACGCCTATCCAACAACAACGTGTCCCCCCCAGACCCTCATACCTCTGTCAAGGGTTTGAAAAGTTTTTTACTAAATGTACGTTCCTTACCTAAACACCAGCATCAGGTCTGGGACTTAATACACTCTATCCAACCGGACATATGTTTCCTTGTGGAAACCTGGCTAAAACCCCACACTATCACAGCCATTGCAATGGGGATTCCCTCTGGGTATAAGATTAAACACCTAGACAGAGACATTAAAACCGGAGGCGGTTTAGCAATTATATATAGGGACCATATACAATGCACTATTATTGAACAACACTCAAACGCACAATTAGAAACCATGCTTTTTAAAATTCACTTAACTAATCTTCTCACCTGGAAAGGGGCCCTGGTTTATCGACCCCCGGGAGCTGATCCTAATTTTGCACTCACTCTTCAAGAAATTTTAGCCCCACATATAAAATCTAAAGAAGATTTTTTGCTTCTAGGTGATTTTAATATACACGTTGACCAGCCAATGTTGACCGAATCCACGGCTCTAATCACAGATTTATTGAATCTGGGCTTGGAATTAAAAAATCATGGACCTACTCATATAGGAGGACACATGCTTGACCTTATTTTCTCTAATTCCACCAAAATAAACTGTTCCCTGGCTACAAGCATATCGTGGACTGACCACTCTATGTTGGAATTCACACTACCAACCCCTGCGAAACCCATAAAGAATGCCCTTTCCTCCCCCTCTTGGAGACGTCAATGGCACAAAGTTAATGCCAATACGGCTCAAGAGGCATGGACAGATCCGATTTTTTTGGAATCTGATACAGCAGACATTGCTTTAGCCAAGCTGAATGAATCTATCAAAAAAACCATCGACACTATTGCTCCTCTAAAAAGACATAAACAACATCCAGTGTCAAAACAAGAAAAATGGTATACAAAAGAATTGAGAGCAGAGAAACAAAAATGTAGACGTATTGAGAAAGCCTGGAGGAAAACTAAAACTGAAAACAATCGACTGATCTTTCTAAAGGCCCAATCAGAATACTACAAAAATATAAAGTCAGCGAGGAAACTACAATTGACACAACAAATAGCAGAAGCAGGCAACAGCCCTAAAGAACTCTTTAATATCCTGCAAAACTTTATAAAACCTACGGCTTGTGAAAGTTCAGATGACTTCTCACAGGATCTGTGCGACAAAGTCTCGCTGTTTTTCGAGGATAAAATCAACATTATCTATGAAAAAATATTAGCCGCCAACAATTCCAGCAAACATCAAACTAAAATCTGCCCCACCACAACCCCCGTTTTAGACAATAAACCTTCTTTGACGTCTTTTCCCTCCATTACTCACACAGAGCTTCTTACTCTCTGTAACCATATAAAAACAGGATCCCCCAATGATCTTGTACCAGCTAAAATGATTGGTCCTTTGATCCCTTTATTAGGTCCCCATATACTCGAAATGGTAAACATTTCCCTCAGAACAGGCCAGGTCCCTGCAGATTGGAAAAAGGCAGTGGTGAACCCGATAAGAAAGAAGGCATCATCTCCCTAGACAGACCTATCCAACCTTCGTCCCATCTCTCTCCTACCTTACCTGGGCAAGATCACGGAGAAGCACGTGAACACCTATCTCTCTCAACATCTTGAAGCGACGGAAGGCCTGGACCATTCTCAATCTGGGTTCAGGCCGAACCACAGCATAGAATCAGCACTTCAAACAGTGACCAACAACATCAAAATGGCACTGGATGATGGTTGCTCTATGATTCTGGTGCTGTTGGACCTTTCCGCCGCTTTTGATACGGTGTCTCACAAGGTGCTTCTCCATCGCCTAAAGGATGTGGGAATAGAGGGAGAGGCTTTGGCATGGTTGGATAGTTTCCTGTCCGGGCGCTCCCAAGAGGTTAGGCTAGGCTCCCACAAATCCACCCACAGGGAGCTCAATAAGGGGGTGCCGCAGGGCTCTTGTCTGAGCCCCACACTTTTCAACATATATGTGGCCCCCCTTGCCAACCTAGCAAGATCTTTCTGGTTCACCCCTGTATCGTACGCTGACGACACCCAACTTCTTTTTCCCTTTAAAACTCTTACACCTGCAATAAAAAAATCTTTTGCAGATGGCATGAGAGCCATTGCAGACTGGATGTCATCAAACTGTCTGCAGTGTAATGTCGGGAAAACCGAAGTTATGTTGTTCTGTCAAGCGATGACACACTGGTCATCAGACTGGTGGCCTCTGGAACTAGGTCCTGTTCCCACCCCCAAAAGTAAGGTCAAGAACTTGGGAGTATTATTTGACCAACAACTCACTTTCAAGGACCACGTCAATCAAGTAGCCGGCACCTGTTTCCGGGCTATAGGGATGCTAAGACGTGTTTTTCCCTATCTCCCGGATCACCACAGAAAAACTCTGGTGCAGGCTCTTGTTATCAGTAGGGTCGACTATTGCAATGGATTGCTCCACGGAGCCAATGAGGAGCAACTCAAGAAATTGCAGGTCATTCAAAATACTGCCGCAAGGATCGTCATGAATGCTCCACCCAGGACACCATCCTGCCCCCTACTGTCTCAGCTTCACTGGCTTCCTGTGAAGAAGCGAGTTCAGTTCAAGATTCTGTGTATTATACACAAGAGCCGAATGGGGATGGGCCCTAAGTATTTCACAGACATTTTTCAGCCCTACATCCCAGGACGCTCTTTGCGCTCCAGCAACCAGCAATTACTCAAAATACCCAGAATTAAGAAAACCAGACAAGGTGGCCGTGCACTGGCCCACACCGGACCTACCCTATGGAACTCACTGCCGTCGGAACTGAGGTCAATCACCAACCACATGATGTTTAGAAAAAACTTAAACACCAATCTGTTTCCCAGCTATTAATTGTCATTCTATCTCTGGACACATTTTTACTCTCATTTCCATCTGCAGTCATAGCGCGGAGATACCCCTTCGGGGGTCTAGTCTGGCGCTTTATAAGCATATAAAATAAATAAAATAAATAAAAATAAAGATCTTGCCAACACATGTTTCGTCAGGCTTATATGCCAACAGACTTCTTCAGAGCTAAAATAGATAATAAATAGCCTTTAACAATATCTTCAACTGACCATTGATTCAGCATCAAAACTCATATGGCTGTTCGGTGATGTTCAAGCAAGAACTAACAAAAAAGATAAAAGAAAAATAAAGAAAAAGGTCCATTCACCAAGTGAATAAAGAAGATACTAGCAAAAAGGCAGGTAACTGCACACAAAAGAACTATAGTGCTCTAAAAAAGTAAAAGAAAAAAGGAAAGAGAAAAAGTACAAATGCCCAAGTGTAGAAGAACTGTAAAATATATGGAACAAGAAGGAGCCTTAATTGAGCTCCAAGGCACTAACACCTTAAGAACTTGTCAATACATAAGAAACAACAAGGAAACTTACCAAAGATACGTGTATTACATGGACGTAACAGAGCAATACAATAAATAGTCCATCAGCCATTCGCCTAGACTAATTTGAATTCCTAAATAAAAAGGCAAAATTATTACTTGGCCAGTACATTACGCATATTATACTCCAAAAAAGCAGACATGTGTTATATTGTCTCAAAATATTTATACCAAGCCAACAGTGCTGCCAATTTCTGCACCAGCTAGAACATGAGAAACCAATGCTACACAGCACTTCAATATTTCTATATCGTCAAATCAGAGTGGTGATGTTTAAAGATCAAAAAGGAGCAAGCAGTCTTCAATGTCTCCGATATATATTTATTAAGACTCATGACAAACTGCAAAGAAAAACGTAGATTAAATATAAATACCGGGTTGGGGGTTTCATAAGTAAAAAGGTCAGACAATAATATATATTTTAGTTAAAGATAGTGCACAATCAACATTAAGGCAAACTCCCAAGTATACAAAATAGGCGGGCCATCCAGCACTCAGGCGGTTAGGTGGCAGAGATACAATACCTATCTGATTTTACAACTGCTGGAGGTGGTTGTATTCTTACCTTTGAGCATTAGCTGGTTTATAAGATCAAGAGAAACTGCACACTAATCTGCGCATTTATCCCCTACTGCCAATCGTTGTAAATCGTTATTCGTTGATGTTACTCCTATTGAATATGCTCGCGCCCATGGAGGAAATTAGGAATTGACAATATTGGGACCATTTGGAACACATCATGGCAAGGATGTGTATGCTTTTGTGCTCGTGGATTACTTTTAAAAGTGGCCTGAGCTGAAAATAGTGGAAAAGATTACTTCTGAACAGGTAGTTGAGTTTTGGATGATATTTTTTGTCATGAAGTATTACCTGAGGAACTTATTTCCAACAATGGTCCACAATTTGTAAGCAAGGAACTAGAATTGTTCCTTAAAAGATGTCTAATTATCATCCTCAATCTAAGGGTCATTAAGGAATCTATTCAGCAGTCTATTAAGAGTGTTATGTTGTGGAGGAAAGCTTTAAGGATGACTTTGTTGACATATTGTACGTCACCGAATTCTGTTACAGGGTTGTCCCTGTTTGAGATGTTGTGAAGTAGGAAAACAAGGTTCTAATCATATGCCCTGGTGATTGAAAGAGAAAAATTTGTATGACACTGTTATGGATTTTACTAAACTCACACAAAGAAAACCGGATGATCTACTTAAAGTCGAAAAAATGTGTGTGTGTGTGTAGGGAGGTATATATGGGCAATGGACAATTCGTCTTGTAAGACGAATTGTCCATTGCCCATATATACCTCCCTACACACACACACATTTTTAGACTTTAAGTAGATTGTCCAGTTTTCCTTGTGTGAGTTTAGAGATAGTGGAGAAAGACCGTAGATGAAATTACTCTGCAGGTTACCCCCATTGTGATAATATGGATTTTACTAAAGTCAGGGAGTGTGTTAAGGGGTATCAGGAGAAGATGAGGGGTGATGGTTCTAAGAATCAGCTTAAGTAGTCGAAATTGAGAGTAGGGTACATAGTCCGTGTTAAAATGGGTGAATTGTTAAACAAGAAGTGGTCTAAATGGTCTGATCGTGTGAGAGTGGTTGAGGTTTCTAGTAAGGCTGTGAAAGTAGAAGGTGGGAAAATATGGAATTTTAGACATATTTCTGTGTGTGAATTTCAAGAAGAAAGGAAGGCACATGCCAGTACTAGTGATGGATGCACTGAAGTCTTGAAGCCCAATGAGGATTATCAATGGAGTGCTGGTTTATGGGACACGCATGATGGTTTGAATGTTCCAGGTATTGGTGAATCTGATGTTAGTGGTAACAGGACAGTTGCTGAGCACGGCTCTGCTCCAACCACCGGTTTGGGTAATCAAGAGGAACAATGTGATAATCAACATGTGGATGAAGATCAAGTGGTGGAAGTGAGAAAATGTTCCAGTGTTAAGCATTTGCCCATGAAATTTTAAGATTTTGCTCAGTTTTAATTGAGTTAATTGTGAATTTATTTTCTATGTATTATATGTTCACTATCATTTTGTATATAGTTACTTATTATGCTTCAGTTTTTTGTAATGTTTTTTTTGTGGGGTTTTTAAAGGGGGAAGGTGTGTAGTGTTCTAGTTAATTGGAATGTCTAATAGGAATATTGGGATAAGATTCCTTTTGGGCCATTCGGTACCGACGGTTGGAATTGAACAATGGTTTCTATGAAGGTGTTTGTTTATGCTATCTTCTTGAAGATTAAATCTTCTTCTGCCACCCACTACGTGTCCAGAGATGTTCCTACAATATGGCCGCATTTCATATTAATGTCCTTAAATGTTGTTTTATCAATAGTACACACCTCATGCATGCCACGATGTCATCGTCCCATCATTGCCATTACCACATTCTCATGCAGGTTATGATTTCATGATATTATGGTTTATGGGAGCATCAACATATCAACACTATGACGTCATTTTGCAACCATGGGTGGGAGAAAAAGAAAACTGGCTAGTCAGGCCTGATACTGGAGCTGGCTCACTAGGCAAGCAAGTGCAAAGAGCCAGGAGACCTTCGACAGGAAGTTTAGTTGACGTTAAACATTGATGAAATGAGGATATGTGAGTGGTAAGAGAGGGAACAGTTTAAAGTCTAGGTACCTTTCTATTTGTAGAATTGCTGTTTTGGCAATATTGCAATGTATGGCTTTGCCAAAGGTTATAAGATGTGATCTCTGCTTCCTCCTGATTAAAGGTGTCCTTTTGTTCAATGAAAAGAGTGTCTGTGGTCGTTCCGCCCCTAAAATGTTCATGGCTTTCCAAAAAGAGAAATACACGATGCACACTAATTTATCTTCAGGACTTTGTGTTCGTTGTCCCTACTAAGTTTCTCTTCATTTTCTGTCACTGCAGGCCGCAAATTCCTTATTGCCAATGCCCAGATGGAGAACTGCGCCATTATCTACTGCAACGATGGCTTCTGCGACATGTTCGGCTTCTCACGGGTGGAGGTCATGCAACAGCCCTGCACCTGCGACTTCCTGGCGGGGCCCGAGACGACCAACAACTCCATCGCCCAGCTGACCGAGGCGCTGCTGGGCTCTGAGGAGCGGAAACTGGAGATCCTCTACTACCGGAAGGAAGGTAAGATGGCGGGCTGCGTCACAGCGTCGCCACCAATGCACAGCGAGAGCACGCTCACGTCACTGAAAGTCACCCCAGAATTCTTTGCTATAAAAATTAACGCAGGCAGCCCTAATGGACTGTGTTAGGTCTGTAGTGGTTTAATGTCCCAGTGACGAACTAGGGTCCAGTCTCCCAATCACAACACCTTTTCAGATACAGACATTTAAATAATGGTCTTTACAAATAAATATATATATTTACTAATATAATATCAATATTTTGGACCATAATGTTTCTCTAGTCGAGATTTTGGTACTTTACATCATAAGTAGGTAAAGTCATTATTTTTTATGTTGAAATTTTGACATGAACACTGCTGCTCCAGGATAGTTTTTGCGGTTGGTGTTCTGACATACAGCCGGCCCCTACTTCAGTTGTTGAAGAATTAATGAGCCTTCTTTGTCAAAAATATACTTTGGGCAGAATGGTGGCATTGGTGCGAGGGACTTTGGGGGTTTCATTGTCCTCTGGTCCTATCATCCCCGCCCATCACTGTGGGCCACGTTCTGGAGCCAGCTACGTCACTTACATGCATGGGCTGTCAGACTTTTGCAGAGCTTCCGTTGGTGCATCAAATACACGTGGCTGTTTTCCCTGTCATTTTTCGTCTCTTCAATCTGAAGATGTTTCTGGGTCATCTTCCCCAGTCAAAAATCAGATGTGGCCGTTCACCCTTTAACTGGCGCTGTCAAAGGAGGTCACATCTGTGCCACCAGTTCAGCCGAATTGTCCTGGGCAGGTGAACTAGAAAGAAAGCACTCTGGGCTTGTGACTGGCAGATGACTGCTTTAGAGGGTTTTGCGTCTTTCTTTGCTGTAGGAGTAAGTCTGAGTAGGTGTGGGTAATCCTCTGAATATCTACGTATAACATTTCAATCAATCAATCAATCATTGAATTTATATAGCGCACTACTTACCCAAAGGGTCTCAAGGCGCTTGGGGTGGGGGGGGTGGGGGGGGGGGGGGGGGGGATCTGCTACTGCTCGAACAACCAGGTCTTGAGTTGCTTCCTGAAGGCGAGGTGGTCCTGGGTCAGGCGGAGGTGGGTGGGGAGGGAGTTCCAAGTCTTGGCGGCGAGGTAGGAGAAGGACCGTCCCCCTGTGGTGGTTCTTCGGATGCGGGGGACGGCGGCGAGGGCGTGGCCGGTCGATCGAAGCTGGCGTTTGGGAGCGTAGAAGTTGAGGCGGCTGTTGAGGTATCCTGGGCCTTGGCTGTGTAGGGCTTTGTGTCCGTGGGTGAGGAGACGGAAGGTGATTCTCTTGTTGACCGGGAGCCAGTGCAGATCTCTCAGGTGTCCGGAGATGTGGCCGCGACGGGGGATGTCAAGGATGAGTCGTGCTGAGGCGTTCTGGATCCGCTGGAGCCTCTTCTGGAGTTTGGCGGTGGTTCCGGCGTAGAGGGTGTTGCCGTAGTCCAGCCGGCTGGTGACGAGGGCCTGGGTGACTGTCTTCCTGGTCTCGGTGGGGATCCACCGGAAGATCTTGCGTAGCATGCGCAGGATGTTGAAGCACGACGAGGAGACGGCGTTGACTTGTCTGGTCATGGAGAGGGAGGAGTCCAGGATGAAGCCCAGGTTGCGTGCGTGGTCTGTTGGTTTGGGTGCGCTGCCTAGGGCGGGGGGCCACCAGGAGTCGTCCCACGCGGCGGATGAGGATCCCAGGATGAGGACTTCCGTCTTGTCTGAGTTCAGTTTCAGGCGGCTGTTCTTCATCCATTCGGCTACCTCTTTCATCCCTTCGTGAAGGTTGGCTCTGGCGGTGGCGGGGTCGTTGGTAAGGGAGAGGATCAGCTGGGTGTCGTCGGCGTAGGAGATGATGTTGAGGTTGTGCTGGCGTGCGATGTCTGCGAGTGGGCTCATGTAGATGTTGAAGAGGGTTGGGCTGAGCGAGGAGCCTTGAGGGACGCCGCAGAAGACTTCGGTGGCTTCAGATCTGAACGGGGGGAGGCGGACTCTCTGTGTCCTCCCGGCGAGGAAGGAGATGATCCACTCCAGTGCCTTCTCCTGGACTCCGACGTTGCTGAGGCGTTGTACTAGGGTACGATGGCAGACAGTGTCGAAGGCCGCGGAGAGGTCGAGGAGGATGAGGGCCGCTGTTTCTCCGTTGTCGAGCAGCGCTCTGATGTCATCGGTGACTGCGATCAGGGCGGTCTCGGTGCTGTGGTTGGCCCGGAAGCCAGACTGCGAGGTGTCGAGGGATCCGTTCGTCTCGAGGAAGGCGGCCAGCTGCTTGTTGACGGTCTTCTCGATGACTTTTGCAGGAAACGGGAGTAGCGAGATGGGGCGGTAGTTCTTGAGGTCGGTGGGGTCAGCCGATGGTTTCTTGAGTAGAGCGCTGAGTTCGGCGTGCTTCCAGCTCTCCGGGAAGGTAGCGGTGTCGAAGGAGGTGTTGATGATGTCCCGCAGGTGGGGTGCGATGACAGCGTCGGCCTTGTTGAAGACGTGGTGAGGGCAGGGGTTGGTCGGAGATCCGGAGTGGATGGAGTTCATCGTGCGGACGGTGTCTTCGGTGCTGATCGGGGTCCAGGCGTGGAGGGTGGTGATGGGGGGCGGTGGTTCAGTCGAGGCGTGCGTCGGTTGAGTGCTGAAGCTGTTGTGTATGTCCGTGATCTTGTTGTGGAAGTAGGAGGCGAGGGAGTTGCAGAGGTCTTGCGAAGCGGTGATGTTGTTGTTTCCAGCGTTGGGGTTGGAGAGCTTTTTGACGATGTTGAAGAGTTCTTTGCTGTTGTGTGCGTTGTTGTCCAGTCGTTCCTTGAATGCAGTTTTCTTGGTGGCGCGGATGAGTTGGTGGTGTTTTCGGGTGGCGAGCTTGAGGGCAGTCATGTTGTCCGGAGTTGGGTCTCTGCGCCAGGTTCTCTCGAGAGCTCGGCAGTTCTTCTTGGAGCTCTTGAGTTCGTCGGTGAACCATGGGGCTTTCTTGCTGCCGGGTCTGCTGGGCGGGGTCCTCAGGGGGGCGAGCTCGTCCGCGCAGTCGCTGATCCACTTCGTGAGGTTGTTGGCCGCCTGGCTAGGGTACGTTGTGCTGGTGGGAGGGTTCATGCTCAGGGAGGACGCGAGCTGGTCGGCTGTGATCTTGTTCCAGTTCCTGCGTGCAGCCTGTTGCTGGTGGTGGTGGATCGTGGTCCTTGCGAAGCTGAAGTGGACGCAGCTGTGGTCCGTCCAGTGGAGTCCGGTGGCGTGGCTGAAGGCAATGTCCTTGCTGGATGCGAAGACGGGGTCGAGTGTGTGTCCGGCATAGTGGGTGGTCACCAGTTGCTTGAGTCCCAGGTTGGCGAGGTTGTCCAGCAGGGTGGTGGTGTTGCGGTCGTTGTTGTTCTCCAGGTGGAAGTTGAGGTCCCCTAGGAGGATGTAGTCAGCGGAGCAGAGGGCGTGTGGGCTGATGAAGTCGGCGATGTCTTCGCTGAATTGTGTGCGTTGTCCGGGGGGTCTGTAGGTGAGGGTGCCTCAGGTGCTCGGCGGTTGTGAGGGTGTCGTCGGTGTTGGTCGTGATGCGGATGGAGTTCCTGTGGACGATGGCGATGCCTCCTCCGGTGTGGTTGATGCGGTCCCTTCGGATGATCTTGTAGCCGTCTGGGATGGCGATGGCGATGTCAGGCGCTGAGGAGGCGTTCATCCAGATTTCCGTGAAGAAGGCGACGTCTGGGGCTGTGGTGTCGAGCAGGTTCCAGATCTCGACGGCGTGCCTGTGGACGGAGCGGGTGTTGAGCAGGATGCATCTCAGGTGGCTGCTGCTGTTGCTCGTCGAGGTCTTGGGCACTGCTGGAGTGGTGCAGGTCCGGATGCAGGTGAACTTGCAGGAGTTGCAGCAGAAGGGTCCGTGGGTGCGTCTCGGGGTGGCTCGATAGCAGGCCGGGACTCGGCCGGTTGAGCTTCGACCCTTGATTGCTCAATAAATCAATCAATCAATCAATCAATCAATACATTTGTAGAGCGCGCTACTCACCCGTGAGGGTATCAAGGTGCTGAAGGGAGGGGGGGGGTGCCGCTACTACTCGAATAGCCAGGTCCTGAGGTGTCTCCTGAAGGTGAGATGGTCCTGCGTCAGTCGTAGGTGTGCGGGGAGGGAGTTCTATGTCTTGGCTGCCAGGTAGGAGAACGATCTTCCTCCGGTGGTGGCTCTGCGAATCTGTGGGATGGTGGCGAGGGAGAGGCTGGTGGAACGGAGCTGGCGGGTGGGGGTGTAGAATGAGAGGCGGTTGTTGAGGTATTCGGGGCCCATGTTGTGGAGCGCTTTGTGTGCGTGGGTGAGCAGCCTGAACGTGATCCTCTTGCTGACGGGGAGCCAGTACAGGTTTCTTAGGTGGGCAGATATGTGGTTGTGGCAAGGGATGTCGAGGATGAGTCGTGCGGAGGTGATCTGTATGCGCTGAAGGCGTTTATGGAGTTTGGCTGTGGTTCCTGCATATAGGGCGTTCCTGTAGTCCAGTCGACTGGTGACGAGGGCCTGGGTGACCGTCTTTCTGGTTTCGGTGGGAATCCACCGGAAGATCTTTCGGAGCATGCGCAGGGTGTTGAACCATGAGGACGAGACTGCATTTACTTGCTTGGTCATCGTGAGGGAGGAGTCCAGGATGAATCTTAGGTTGCATGCGTGGTCCGTGGGTGTCGGTGCAGTGCCCAGCGTCGTGGGCCACCAGGAGTCGTCCCAGGTGGATGGGGATTGTCCGAGAATGAGGACCTCTGTCTTGTCCGAGTTGAGCTTCAGACGGCTGTGCTTCATCCATTCTGCGACATCTTTCATTCCATCCTGGAAGTTGGCTTTGGCGGTGAGAGGGTCTTTGGTGAGGGAGAGTATCAGTTGGGTGCCGTCGGCGTAGGAGATGATGTTGATGTTGTGTTTGCATGCAATGGTGGCGAGGGGGCTCATGTAGATATTGAAGAGGGTTGGGCTGAGTGAGGAGCCCTGGGGTACGCCGCAGATGATCTTGGTGGCCTCGGAGCGGAAGGGAGGGAGGCGGACTCTCTGGGTTCTGTCTGAGAGGAACGATGTAATCCAGTCCAGGGCATTTCCTTGGATCCCAGTGTTGTAGAGGTGGGTTATTAGGGTGCGGTGGCAGACGGTATCAAAGGCTGCCGAGAGGTCCAGAAGGATGAGAGCGGCTATTTATCTGTTGTCCATCATGGTCCTGATGTCATCGGTGGCTGCGATGAGGGCGGTCTCGGTGCTGTGGTTGGCTCAAAATCTGGACTGGGATGAGTCCAGTGAGTTGTTTGCTTCGAGGAATTCAGTCAGTTGTTTATTGACGGTCTTCTCGATGACTTTAGCCGGGAAGGGGAGAAGAGAGATAGGGCGAAAGTTCTTGAGGTCTTTGGGGTCCGCTGTTGGTTTCTTCAGAAGGGCGTTGATTTCTGCATGTTTCCAGCTTCCAGGGAAGGTGGCTGACGTGAAGGAGCTGTTAATGATGTTCCGGAGGTAGGGGGTGCGATGTTGGCGTCAGCTTTGTTGAAGATATGATGAGAGCATGGGTCGGAGGGGGAGCCGGAGTGGATGGTGTTCATGACGCGGGTGGTGTCTTCAGTGCTGATGGGTGTTCATGCGCTGAGGCTGGTGGTGGGGGTCATTGGTTTGGTGGCTGGGGGCGGAGTCTGGGGTCCGAAGCTGTCGTGTATATCTGCGATCTTGCGGTGGAAGAATGCAGCAAGGGAGTTGCAGAGGTCTTACGGACGGGCACAGAGGGGCTTGCCTTTGGCGCACCCGCAGCTCACGTCTGCTGCGCTTCCGCGCGGCGACCTCCATAAGAGGCGAAGTGGGAGGGAGGAGCAGGTGGGAGGTGGGAGTGGGGGGCCAATGGGCGAGGGCACAGTGACAGAAGGCAAAAAGGAGGCGGGCCGCAGGGGAGCAGTGACGGGAAGCGGGGGGCACAGGGGGGCACAGAGGACAGTGGCGAGAAAAGGAGCACTTAGCAGGCAAAAGGGGAGACAAAGCACAATGCACAAAAATACAAAGGCAGGTTACAGCAGGCAATGGGAGAGAAAACAGAGTAAGCAGTCCAGGCAGCAGTTACCAGGGGCGTCGAACCCTCGGCGGCAGCGGGAGTGAGGCACAGGCACCAGGAGGAGCCGTGCGGCGTGGGGAGTGACCCGAGGTCAGGTCACCTCACTCCTCACTTGCTGTGGAAAACAGGGAGTTCCTTACAGGGAACTTGGCGGTGGTTAAAATACTATCGAGATTTTCCATTGGAGACTTCACCATGGCAGCAAGAAAGTACGGGGAATATGAGAGGGACAGGTTAATCGATGCTTGCGAGCAACCCTTGTCTGTCCGCAGTTACCCTGCAAGAAGTGGGAGCAGTGCTTAATTTGAGCCGGTGGGTTCCAGTGTTCAGCATCGACACTTGATTGTCAACACTGGTACTTATGACAGCCTACCACATGATGGCGCTGTTTGTCTAAATTAAAGATGAGCACATAACAGTTTTGTGTTCATTAAATACAAATTTAAGAAGACTAATGCCTGCTGCCCAAGCCACCCTCAAACCTTTTGGAGGTGTGGAAAAGTCTGAATTGTCAATCTCGTAGGAGTGTGAAGGTTAGCAGTTGTGTTGGTACTGTGATTTACAGGGCTGTCAGTGGCAATGGGTGGTGCAAGCTGCAGTGGCCTCCTGGGGAGAGCCCTGGCTCTTCTTCTTTGAAAAATTAGGCACTGAGGAGTAAGAGGCAAGACGGGTAATGTGCCATAACCACAGGAACACAATAATTGGCAGTGCCGATATGTCACTTTTTCTTTTGTTAATGCCTGTAAACACAGTCATGCACAAATGATTCTTGCACACAGTGGCACATTAAAATCAGGCCTATTGGCTTTGCCAATGCTTGTTTCTTCTACCAATCACCGAAAAGTCTAAACTACTCAGTGTGATGTAACTTCTAAAGCATTTCTCTTTGAGATGCAACCAAAAACATAAAAACAAAAATCCCAAATATGCTCTGGAGGGGCTGAAATTCTCGGCTGGGAATGTCCAAATTAGCTCAGCAAAATGGTTATGAATGTAAGTGAAACGAAAATCAATTAGGAGCAGCTGCGGCAGAGCTGGAAGTATTCACAGGGTCATTAAAGAGACAGGCACCTTTTATCATGCGAAATGTCAAACATTCAAACAGCTCTCTGCAAGGCTCATTCAGCGCCATAACCAGAGAGCGCCTAATTGCCTGCATTCCAATTACAAGAGCTAGATAAGTGCTTTTTAAAGTTCATCAAAGTGCAGTTTTTTACTCTGTTGAAGCTGAGCATAGACAACAAATATGTCATTAATATGCGCACACATTTCCAACTGAAAAATTACGTGGAAGCCTCTTTCTCCTATAATAGAATATGGTGCGGGTGTTCCAGTGTCATGCCTGTAGGCTGTACTGCTTGTCCTTGCCAAGCCCTACTTGTACCCCTCACATATTACATCACTCATGACATGCTCAATCACTGCATTGGTAACATCCCTAATGACATCTGAAATGACATCATTGATAATACTGTGCATGGGCGAACGAGTTACAGATACTCGAGATACCTATGGTGAATTTCAGTGGTTTCGTTTGTTTAAAAGATTATGTTTTAACTGACATTTTCACCTAACTATAATGTTCATTTGACCTATAGTTCTAGGGCTTTTTCAATATAAAGTCAGATATTATTACAATTCCTAACTACAGTGTAACTTTAACCTTTATACAAAAACACCCTATGGCAGTGGTACACTACAGCCAGCACCTCTGTAAAAGTTTGCCACAATGTTTAAAAGATGAAAAGGATATTCTCCAGTGTGCTCAATGCCAAACACTGTGCCATTCACAGTGCTAATCTATATGCAGAAAACCTTCATAAAGCCAAAACAATAATCTGAATGACAGAGCACAACTCAAACACGTTATGAAAGTGACTCAAGTGAGTCCACAGCTCTGAGAACAATAGTAGCACAAGTCCAATTGTATATGCAACAGAAATATTTTATTCTTAAGTCTTCTCCAATGTTGACACGTAGAGACAGAACAAGAACAACCGACACGTGTTCCGTCTTGGGACGTCTTTTTCAAGGCTAAGTTGAAAATGTTGTAAATATTATGTGAAGGCGCTTCTAAGCTTCTCAAAGTGTATTCTGAAGCGGTAATATAGTAGCCAAACTACTAGATGTTCTGGAAATACGTAGGGTGAATATACATCCAATGGAGAGTAATGGGCCCACAGTCAGGTAAGCAGCAGTGAGGTAAAGCATTCGTAATACGAGGCCCCTCCCAGCGTTGATACTATCGAAGCCAACAGTTAGGAGAAGAGTGTCTGTGGCCCGAGTAGTCGATCGGAAATATTATCCTTGTGGAGTGGACCTTTGTAGTAGTTATATAAGAGTGAAAAATCTCATAAACATTCGAACCGATCTTCTACTTCAGTATTGGTGAAATCGCCATGATAGCAAACAAAACCACTCTACCGATGTCTTTCCCCTGAGGCGGAAGCCGGGGGCGCTGTGATTTCTATTCTACTCCTGCACCTTGCACTTTTATAACTTGTATTTTTATCGTGTTCTAAAGTGTTTTTAAATACGTGCTGATACTTTGAAAATTGTCCAATTGACAGAATAGTTCATTGAAAACCATCTCAGGTCCCTGGCCACTCGAACCGACTCCCAGAGCGCATTGTATCCGGGGCGCCTGGAGAGAAGGGTTCGGCCATCTTGGGTGAGGGAGGGGTGGCGCTGCAGATGCAGGACGCTTCCCGCCCTCCCTGCTATTTAAACCGGTAAGCAGCGCTGCTCGCTGACTCTACCGATGTCTTTCCCCTGAGGCGGAAGCCGGGGGCGCTGTGATTTCTATTCTACTCCTGCACCTTGCACTTTTATAACTTGTATTTTTATCGTGTTCTAAAGTGTTTTTAAATACGTGCTGCACACGTTGCTGATACTTTGAAAATTGTCCAATTGACAGAATAGTTCATTGAAAACCATCTCAGGTCCCTGGCCACTCGAACCGACTCCCAGAGCGCATTGTATCCGGGGCGCCTGGAGAGAAGGGTTCGGCCATCTTGGGTGAGGGAGGGGTGGCGCTGCAGATGCAGGACGCTTCCCGCCCTCCCTGCTATTTAAACCGGTAAGCAGCGCTGCTCGCTGACTCTACCGATGTCTTTCCCCTGAGGCGGAAGCCGGGGGCGCTGTGATTTCTATTCTACTCCTGCACCTTGCACTTTTATAACTTGTATTTTTGTCGTGTTCTAAAGTGTTTTTAAATACGTGCTGCACACGTTGCTGATACTTTGAAAATTGTCCAATTGACAGAATAGTTCATTGAAAACCATCTCAGGTCCCTGGCCACTCGAACCGACTCCCAGAGCGCATTGTATCCGGGGCGCCTGGAGAGAAGGGTTCGGCCATCTTGGGTGAGGGAGGGGTGGCGCTGCAGATGCAGGACGCTTCCCGCCCTCCCTGCTATTTAAACCGGTAAGCAGCGCTGCTCGCTGACTCTACCGATGTCTTTCCCCTGAGGCGGAAGCCGGGGGCGCTGTGATTTCTATTATACTCCTGCACCTTGCACTTTTATAACTTGTATTTTTATCGTGTTCTAAAGTGTTTTTAAATACGTGCTGCACACGTTGCTGATACTTTGAAAATTGTCCAATTGACAGAATAGTTCATTGAAAACCATCTCAGGTCCCTGGCCACTCGAACCGACTCCCAGAGCGCATTGTATCCGGGGCGCCTGGAGAGAAGGGTTCGGCCATCTTGGGTGAGGGAGGGGTGGCGCTGCAGATGCAGGACGCTTCCCGCCCTCCCTGCTATTTAAACCGGTAAGCAGCGCTGCTCGCTGACTCTACCGATGTCTTTCCCCTGAGGCGGAAGCCGGGGGCGCTGTGATTTCTATTCTACTCCTGCACCTTGCACTTTTATAACTTGTATTTTTATCGTGTTCTAAAGTGTTTTTAAATACGTGCTGCACACGTTGCTGATACTTTGAAAATTGTCCAATTGACAGAATAGTTCATTGAAAACCATCTCAGGTCCCTGGCCACTCGAACCGACTCCCAGAGCGCATTGTATCCGGGGCGCCTGGAGAGAAGGGTTCGGCCATCTTGGGTGAGGGAGGGGTGGCGCTGCAGATGCAGGACGCTTCCCACCCTCCTCACACCGGATATAAGAAGAGGGCCTTCCGTCCGCGCAGCGGGCGCGCCGACGGCGCGCCGGAGGCGCGCCAGAGGCAAGCCCGTCTGCGCCCGTCCGCGCCGAGACCGGGCCTAGGGCCACGACCCCTGCCCGGCCCTTACAATATCAACGGAGCTCTTTGCTGCGGCTTCGCCCAATGACCACCTCCTGCTGCTCTTTCATCGACCTGGCACATATGCCCATAGGTACTGACTTAAAATGTCCCCACTGTAACACCATCATCCCCTTTACTGACGGCACCACCGCCATTAATTCCACCAAGCACATCAAGGCGAAGCATATTAATATGGCCCTTATCAACGCACGATCCTTGGCTAAACACTGCCAAGAGATCGCTGACCTTATTATTGACTATAATTTAGATGCACTGTACGTAACTGAAACATGGACTGATGACGCTTCCGCCCCAGACCTGGTTACGGCAGTTCCACAAGGATACACTGTCCACAGGCAGGACAGGGTGAAAAATAGAGGTGGAGGACTGGCCATCATAATCAAAGAGCAATTCGAAATCCGCACCTCCCCCATTCTAGCCATGGCATGTGAGGCCATGCATTTCATTATAAAATTCACCCCTTCCTTTAGTTTTAAAGGAGTGCTCTTATACCGTCCCCCTGGGTCCAGAGCAGCGTTTCTAACCAATCTGGGGATTATAACTGAATCCATAGCCACAGACGAGTCCACCACCGTCATGGGCGATTTCAATTTCTATCTTGAACAAAACCACGATAAGGACACTATCTCCCTTACATCAGACCTAGAATTAATCGGCCTCAGGCAAATGGTTAACGCCCCAACTCATCAAGCAGGACATACGCTTGATGGCATATTCACCAATATTGAAGACCTACATGTCACCGATATTCTCCCTATGACCTGGACGGACCACTCGGCCATTTTCATTAACATGACCATTAAAGTACAACTGAGCAAAAAGACCTCTCAGTTTAAGCCAGGTCCTTTTAAAGCATGGAAGGATTTAAACTATGATAGCTTAAATACACTATTAAACAACCTCAGACCGGATCTATCTAATGATCCCAGTGCTGCTACACACCAATTCCATGAATGGCTGAGCGTGGCCACCTCGCAACTAGTACCCACTAAGTCTCTTTCGAGAAATAGGAGCACCCCGACTGCCCAATGGTACACAAAAGAGCTAAAAACTCAAAAACAACTGACAAGGAACAAGGAAAGACACTGGCGACGAGCTTATGACAACGAAAGTAAGGACAAATATAAAGATGCTCTAGCCACTTACAAAACCATGATAACGGCAGCAAAAAAGGTCTTTTTCTCTAAACATATAGAACAAGCCAAAAATTCTAGCAAACAGCTATACAATATTGCTAAAACATTATCGGGTAACACACCTGATTTAACCCCCCCCCCCTCGCAATCATTATGCGATGCCTTGTCAGAGTTTTTCTTTGCGAAGGTAAACAATATATATCAAGCTTTCACCTCAGAACCATCTTCCACCCCCACACCCCCTCCTCTGCCTGTCCGGAGCAATTCCCTGACAAGTTTTAATCCTTTAACTATTGATCAAACCAAGATCTTACTGAAATCAGTTAAATCAGGATCAGCCTTGGACCCATGCCCTACGTCAGTGTTGACCACGGTATCAGACACTATCATTCCTACTCTCACTCTAGTCTGCAACACCATCTTGTGCTCCGGATCCTACCCGGATTCCTTGAAAAACACTCTAATCAAACCTTTATTAAAAAAAGCCAATCTCGACAGACAAGAGCTGAAAAACTATCGACCTATAGCAAGTCTCCCATTTTTAGCGAAAATTACGGAGAAAGCTATGAACCAACAGCTCTCAGATTATATAGAGACATATAATCTGCTCGATGACACCCAGTTTGGGTTCCGTAAATATCACGGGACGGAAACCGCTCTTATTAAAGCAGCGGATGATATAAGAGCCATCCGGGACCAAGGAGGGACAGCCCTGCTGGTACTCTTAGACCTTTCCGCAGCATTCGACACGGTTGACCACAAGACCTTAGTCAACCGTGTCGAAAAAATGGGTATCCAGTCCACTGCGAGAAATCTGCTGGCCTCCTTCCTGGCTAACAGAACCCAGGCTGTCACACTAGGCCCATTTCAATCTGCCAGTCGGTCGTTACCTTGTGGGGTACCTCAAGGCTCATCCCTAAGTCCGACACTTTTCAACATCTATGTGTCGGACCTTGCTAGTGTCATCAAAGCACATGGGATGAGCCTAACCTCCTACGCTGACGACACGCAGCTGGTGCTGGCCATTAAGGGCGACGGTCAGGAGGTAGCCGAACGGTTCCAATCTGGCATGTCTGCCATAGGTGAGTGGATGGCAGGTAACTGCCTGAAGCTAAACTCCGACAAAACGGAGGTAGTCATCTTTGGCAATCTCTCACCATCCTGGCCGACATCTTGGTGGCCATCTACTTTTGGCACTCCACCTTGTCCTACCTCCAAGGTCAGAAATTTGGGAGTTGTATTCGATGACCAGCTCAACTTTATGGCCCATGCCAATAAGGTAGCTTCCACGGCCCATTTTAAACTCAGGATGATTAGGAAAATCCTGCCTTTTCTACCTGACACGGCCGCTAAGACCCTGGCCACATCACTGGTCCTTACCTCCCTAGACTATTGCAACGGCCTCTTTCTGAACGCCCAAAAAAGAGTCACTAAAAAGCTTCAGACGGTACAAAACGCGGCCGCACGCCTGCTATCCAAAACACCCAAATTCGCTCCTATCTCAGACACTCCGAGAACCTATCACTGGCTCTCTATCCAAAATAGGATAAAGTTTAAAGCCATGTGTATAGTTTACAAGGTAATGCAGGATCAGGGGCCTCGTTTCCTGAAAGAGCAATTAAAACCTTACAAACCAGTCAGAGCACTTCGATCCTCTGTACTGAATCAACTAATCACTCCACGTAGTAGGACAGTTACATGGGGCGACCGTCGCTTCCTTGTCGCAGCCTCCAAGATCTGGAACACCCTACCTCACCATGTTAAATCCAGCCCCTCACTCCTACAGTTCAGAAAAAAACTGAAAACGTGGTTATTCGACCAGTAACACACTCACTCAGTCCACCGTTCCAACTTCTAAGGAGAGACATTACTGCAGTCTAGCGCCGAGACACCCAAGGGTATTTGGTTGCGCTCTATAAATGCCAGTAATAAATAAATAAATAAATAAATAAATAAATAAATAAATAAATAATGGTATGGTCAGAACGCCTCCAGGTGTAGGCAGCCTGTCCGAGAAAGTAACCTCTTCGGTCCCTCCAATCGTAGTTGCTACTGAAGTAGAAGATCGGTCATGAGTCGGGACGTGTCATCTTTGGATAACCGAGCGGTATTTTGTGGAGGCGTCCTTCATTATCTTGAACGCTAAGATCAGTGGTTTGCAAGTGCTAACTAGATTGGTGACGGTAGTGAGAGGTAGGAATGTGTCTGGGAGATGGAATAGAGCAGCAAAGCTTCGGACCTTGCCTGGGGGTGCAAAAGAAGAGGTGAAGGTCAACCAGAAGGCTGTTTCAGCAGCTAAGGACAAGCAAGGGTATCAGCCTTTTGGCTGTATGGAGGGAGATGTTCGAGAGGATTTTTCAGATGATCAGTAGTTGACATGTGGTTGTTGTGTTTGCAATGCATGTTTACATACTCTTAGAGTAGTCCAAGTGCACTCTGAGGTTTCTGCTTGAGGTGCTGGGGTTAGAGTTTCTTGGAGGAAAAGTATGGGGGTGCAATGAAGGTGATGCAGCAGAAAGTAAAATCTTGCCGATTTGGACGAGTTCAGTTTAAGAGAACAAATAGACTCAATTAAAGACTTCAGTGGGGAAATTAAAGATATGAATCTGGAAAAAGGCGTGAAAGTGGGAAAGGAGAGGAAGTTTGAGGCGGAACCTGTAAAGTTCATGAGATAAGCAGATGGCATTTTGCAAAGTTGTGTCTATAGGTATCTTGTAAAAAGCCTGTACAGTTGTCTTTCCTTTTCGGATCACTGACAGAATATTGGAACAAAAAATATCACGTGGACAGAATCTTGTGTCAAAAATATCGAGGAACAAAATATCGAGAAGGTAAGTGCAAATAGGTAAGTATAGATTTACTATTCGTCTTCTACGTACCTTGAAGATATATATATTGTCAAGGTACATATATGTGGAGTTAAGTGAGAAGGTAAGTGCACATAAGTAAGTATAGATGTATTATTCTTAACTCCACATCTATCTACCTACCTTGAAGATATATGTCATCAAGGTACACATATGTTTAGTTATATATAGCAAAACTGTACTTTCTATTGACACTTTGCACCACCAAACACACCCTGACCCATTATCTCACTCTTACAGTTTTTTATCCAATCTTTTGCGCTTGGTCACTGTTTTTCTTTCTCCGCCCCCCTCTTTCCCTTTTTTCTTATCCTTTTCTCTCTCTTGTTTTGCACCAAAGTGTTATGATGGAAAAATAAGTCCTGGACCCCAAAAATGATTGCAGATGGGCCCCACCTGTAACCACTGGCTCATATTACGCCCTGTCCCTAGACCGGTTTTCATTCTGTGTTTTGACTATAAAACTTCCTGTTGAAAGAACAGCATGAAGTATGCCTCTGCAAAGCCCCTTCCGCTCTTTGTGGTATAATGAAAAGAGCCAGACCCTCTCCAGCCTCTTCAGAACATGTAGATCTTACAGGCTGTCATCGGGCACAAAGCTGGGATTCCTCCAGCGGTTATTTATTATTTATTAAAGGATGTTGACAAAAACCATTGAAGATGGTTATCAAACATGCTTTTTAGACTGCACAAGGAATCCTTGCCCCATCCCTAAGAAGCTACATTTGCATGCAGGGGAGAGTCTGGTGGGGCAGAATACTTTCATTACATTATAACATTCGTGAAGCTTGGGTGTGACCTGGTGAGGTCTTCGGACTCTGTGTCCAGCGACCCGGAAGTGTTTGATGGTTTGAAGACTCTGAACAAGGGTCAAGTTGTCGGTTTTGTTTTTTAATGTGTAGGATTAGGTCCCGTAGGTGCCGCCCTCTTGTGCTTTTATATAGAGAGATATAAAAAAGAAGATGATCAAACAAGTTGGGCATAAAACAAGATGGAAGCGGGAAAACCCACTCTGTTGCTTTTCACAAGGACAATTTTTTTAACTTTTTTCATTAAAGATTTTCAAATATAAAAAATTGACATTCCCAACTTTCAAATTGCTTCTACCAGAAAAATTAGTCCACTGGCTGAACGCCCTCCAGATAATTACAGGGCCAGGTGATGGAATCGCTGCCTCCTGTCACCGATGCCCGCAGTTCAATAACTTTAATAGAAGGTATTGGAGGATGCCTAATGCTCACAGAAGGGGCGGACCCTGGAGATAACTCATTATTGGACACTTAAAGGAACTCTAAAGGAAAATATACATTGGCCTCTTTGAGGTTACAAAAATCTGTGGCTGTCCTGTCCGGCCCCTTCCTCCCATCTGGCATTTAGAGTGCAAGGAATGGTGGTTTTCAGCTGAGATGCGCAAGCAAAAATCCAATGGCACCATCAGCGCCATTGTCACGCGGACCCTTAAACAACATGTCAGCTGCCATTTTTCATGTCTTGGTCTACCATGTAAAACAAGCCCCACACACTGGGAGAAAATTCCCAGCAGTAGGAGACATTAGTTATGTTTACATCAAACAGATTCCTTTTACGCTGGCTCTCTTTGGCAACAACTTATGTTCGTAATGGTCTGCTACTCCGGTATGGCAGCTCCCATCAGCAAGACTGAAATGTCCGCTCTTTGAGAACACGCCTTTAACCCCTTCGACGCTGATGACGAGCTGGGCTCGTCATGGCTTAGCCTCCTCGCACGCTGATGACGAGCCCAGCTCGTCACGTGAAGTGCGTTTTCGCAAAACCCAGCGTGCGAGCGGAATTCCGCTAGCGCGCATGGTGTTAAGTGCAGTGGGTGGGCCATAGCTGTGGCCGTGAAGGCGTATCTTCCATTGTTGCAGTTTCCCTCTAAAGGACTCCCAGAAAGAGTGGCATTTTCCAAAATGGAGGTGTGCCTCTCAGAGGCACAACTAGAGCCACATTTCTGGGGAGGGGGGCTAAGAAAAAATTCGGGGGGGCTGAAACTTTAAGCAAAAGGCAGAGTTAAGCTGCAGGGGCTCTTGGAAGGGGTGACACATCATCAAAGCCCCATTAACATGCACATGGTCTTTTAAAGACCTGTGAAGTGCTCGGGTGCGGCTGTGTGTGTGCCTGGGAGCCGTCTGAGCCCGGGCTGCCACACACGACGGGGGGGGGGGGCTGAAGCCCTTTGATTACAATGGGTGTTGCGCGCCTGCTGCCACTACACCATCATCCAAAGGACAGGCGGGACCTCTGCTCATTCTGCATTTCCACTGTGCCCCCTGTCATTGAAGAGAAAGGGGCACATGGCGACCATGAGCACAACACAAGTGGCATATGTAATTCACATCGCAGGTCCCGCTTTGTGTTTCTGTCTCTGCAAATGGCAGACCATACAAAGCTATCATGGCAGAACACATGCTTTGAGACATCAGAAGGTCCATGGTACGTGTGATCCACGACAAAAGTCTGGCGTATTATGTCAGTCATAGCCGAAGCCTTGTAAATTTGCCACAACGAAAGCCCCACCTTGTATCTGTAAAACAGTAAGACAGAGCTATTGGCTTTTGCACCCAAAAACATGCATCAAGGTACATGTGCTTACATGCAGATGCAAGGTCCTCAATCTTGAAATTGGTTTTCTATTAAGGAAAACTGATTCAAAGATGGCTGCCAATGCGTAAGTATTCATTGTGATGCATGTGCATGCACACATGCGTTTTTAGCCATTTGATACATGACAGCCATCTTAATTTACCCATAGACAGCCATGATAGAACAGTAAATGACAGTAAAAAAATGAAAGGAAAAGGAAAGGAAAGGAAATTGCGCGCCAGCACAAAAAAAAATGGAGCAAGTGGCCTGGCAGCACTTTTCAGCTGCTCGTCATCCGTAAACGAAATAAATAATTTAAAAAGGCGACAGGGTGGGCAGAAGAATGGGGGTGGGACAAAAAGCGCGGTATGTACAAAAAAGGAAAAGTCCCCTCAAGTCAGCAATGGAAGGAAGCAACTCATCCAATTAAAACACTGTGAGAACAAAGTGTTCCTGGATGGGACAAACTCAAGAACAGTGAGGAAACCCATTTAGTCAGGAGATGAGCAGACAACTGATTCAATCAAGAGCAAGGACCTGAGAAAAACCATACTCTGAGGCCCAGATTCTCAAAGGTTTAGCGTTGGGTTAGTTTTACTTTTGTAAAAGGCTAATTGGTATTAGCTTTGGTTTGTATAGAAAAGTAACGCGAAGCAGCACGAACCGCTTCTTTGCATGAAGGGGCGTTACATGGGTGGTAGATGGGCATTCTCATGCAACCACCCATGCTTTTTTAGGCTGAACCTGATCTACTAACATTAATAGACAGGGTTTAGCAACAAAAATTAATGTCGCTGAAAAGCAGGCATTTCTCCTTTATTTTCCGACTTTGCATGCGCGCTGCACTGTGCAGCACACATACAAAGTAGAAAAGGGTTTGAAGTGTGTTAGGCATAGCATTTTTTACAGGAGAGGCACCCTTCCTGTTCAAAAGCTATGGTATACTCAGGCACACACCCTAGCACTATGGCGCCATGCTGTGTGCGAGGCGCTCCGCATCTGAAATCAGCACTAGGGAGAGGGGAGGAGAGTGCGTATCTCTGTGAATATGGTGCTCTCTTCCTGTCTCACAGCGCAGCCTCTTTGGGGGCCCTGTGCAGGCGCTACGTTCAGTGACAGTTTTCAGAATCTGGGCCTGAGTATGTGTTCTATTTTGCAAATTATAGGTCAGTAAATCGACAGTTAAAGCTGCAAGTAACAGTGGCCTGAAAACTTCCAAAAAGGGAAGAGATCCGAGTGCGGCACCCCATTGAGAATGGGTGTTGGTTAGAGTTAGATTGTTTCCTCCAATAGCAATATTGGACACTAGCCACCAAGGTTCTGCCAGGGCTTGTGTCAGCATGTGACTGACTGCCTCCCCTGCAGCAGCCCCAGAGCATCTCCCAGATTCCCATGGATGAGCCCTCTTTGGTCCGTCGTTCCATCGTGATTACAGGGCATATTCCGCATCTGAAGAAGCAGCCAACAGGGCCCACAACAGGCCTCACCCAGGGCCAGTTTTAGGGCAGTGCGACTGGGGCGGCCGCACTGGGTGCTGACCTGTGGAGGGGGCGCTGTGACCTCAGGGGGCCCTGTGTTTAGCAATATCTTATGCAGGCCCGGACTGGCCGTTGCAGGCACCGGGCAACAAGGGCAGCTCTAGGCTCATGGCGGCCCTGGGCAGGGAGCGTAGGTAAGGGCCCCCGGAAGAGGGGGTCCGGATGGGACGGAGCGCGAAGGCCAGTGAAGGAGGGGGGGTCAGGGTGTTTGGAAGTGGAACAGAGCCGTAGGCCGCCACATTCCTGCCAGGGGCCGCCACGAAAATATGTATCCATCCTCAGAGGATTATTATATTAAACTCATCCATGCGGTGCAGATTTACCGCCGGTGCTGGGCCCTAATGAAAATGGGTGTTGTCATGACGGAACAGTTCCGTCATGAGCACAGCTCGACCGATGCTCATGACGGAACCGTTCCGTCATGAGCATCGAAGGGGTTAAAGATCTATATTGGCGTGCTGGCCCCTGGGGTTTGGTGGCCCTGTGCAGGTGCACAGCTTGCACATGCCTAAGGCTGCCCCTGCGGGCAATCCCCCGGTGCTCTGCACGGGTGGGGACGATTTTGGCCCATGGGGGCCGGTTATGTTACAGGGCCGTTTTTGCAGCATTTGCTGCAAAAACAGCGCTGTAACAAAATCGTCCGAAAACCGGCCCTGGCAAAAAGCGCGTTCGCACCCCCAACCCCCCCTACCCCCCCCCCCCCCCCCCCCCAGCCCCCAGGGGGGCCGGCCGAGCACTTTGCAAGGGCCAATTTTGGTTCCCAGTCGGGCCCTGAATTTATAATAGGAGAGATAAGGGGCACTTTTACAGGTGGTAGGGAGAGAATCCGAGGAGGCGGTCATGGGACGTGGGGGCGCCTAAAGTGATTGTCCCACTGACACCTGGCCTCACCCTAACCTCAAGTCCCTTTTGCAGACTGTGGTCGAGGAGGGAGAGTGGTTACAGAACGTTTGTTAATTGATAAGTCAGGCTATGGACGGGCTTTGCCTGCACTGCGCGTCCCAGGATTTCAGGCGCCAGAACAGCTAATGGTGCCAAATGTCAAAACTTTCGTGCCTGCATCATATATTGTCGAGGCACTAAAACAGTCAAAATAAAAAAATTCGATGAAAAAAGCGTTCACGTTCTACACAGAGCCGGTGCCAAGTAGTTTCAGCTACAGCCCCCAATACAGGAATTCAATCAGCGTTCCTCATGCCGGGGGACGACGAACCTTCTGATCATTCATAAATTATTACCTTCACCATCTGGCCGGCAGCTGGGGCGGAGGGTGAGGGAGCTGGAGCCCAGAACCGATGCCTCTGCCAGCTCGGACCCAGGGCACCGGGCTGCAGGAGGGGGCAGCACCTGCTCGGCCTGACGGTCTTCCTCGGGGGCACAGGTCGCTCTCGGCCTCCCAGCCAATGCCAGTGTTTTCTATAGACCCATATCATTATGTGATGGTCCATTCACTGTCAGCGGCTGCACCCGAAAGCCTTACATTGGCTGCCCTGTCAAAGAAGAATGCGGGTCCCCACGGCACAGAGGGAAGAGATCCCACATCGACGCTTTCTACATGGACTTCTATTCATCAAAATGCCAGGAAAGGGGTAGCAGAAATGACGTCGCTGATGACATCACTGCGTTGATACACCAAAGTCTCCCTGCAGCCATTCATGTGCGGATGGGGACAGTCAAGAGGCAGAAACAACTGAAAGAAAACACGATTCGCGGAGCCCTGTTTTATTTCTTGGACTGCTTTTGACTTCATGAGCAGAGACCATGTGTTGCAAGGACTGTGCCAGGCATGCCAAAGGGCAAACCAGGGGTACCAGATGCTTCCCCTGGCTACCCAGACTTGATATGCACATTTTTTCTCTTGGGTAACAGCCCATCAACCTTCTTGCCACTGATCGGTAAAACAGGCCCCTTCGGTGCTGGATAGGTGTGAGTCTCACATGAAGCTTTTGTGTGTTTCGAAGTCCTATGGCGGGTCATAGCTGTGGGATAGTCCACCATCACCAATCTGAGGCCGCGGAACCGCCATCGGTAAGCAAGTAAATGAGGGAGCTATCCTTCCACTCTTGTTTCTCAGAGCTGGCTCATGTCCACCAGCATCAGCTGAGCCCGATGCAAGTGCATTCCGTAAATCCCTGAAAACCTTCCTCTTTTGTTAATTTGCTTCCTCTGGTACGATCTAGTAGTCTGAGCAATAGCACCGGGACACCCCGTTGGGGTAGCTGCACGCTCTATAAAATACACAAATAAATAAATAAATAATAAGTGTGGGCTACAGGCCACCCAGAATTGCATCATGCATGTTAGATTATAGACCAGAGGACAACCAATGAACCAATCCGTGAACACTATGGTGCATGACTGAATGACGGTGGCATTAATGACACCAATATCTGAGTCCCATAAGGGATGTGGTGCTTTCCACTGGTGGCGCCCCCAGGAGATTAGATGCCATGCTCCCTCAGGGCTGTCTTCTATGGCTGCCTTGTAAGGGAGGTGCTTACTTTTTCTGAGCGTGACGTGATGGTCTACTGATGGCTACATTGCTCACTTTCTTGAGTTACCTGTCTATTAAACCTAAAATGGTTAATACTTATAATCTTTATTTGGTAGTTAATTATAATCATTCAAAATTAAATACTCGACCAGGTGAAAATAAACTATAATAATAAATACACTTTTAAAATATATAAATAAAAGTCTCTCCTAAAATAACTCATCATTGGCATCAGCCAAATCTGACTGTTTTCCTGCTGTACGTCCCTTGGAACAGTGCAATGCATCATCTATGAAGGTCTTATGTTTAGTTCATGGAAACGTGGCCGGCGTAGTTTCTTTCTCTCACAAATAAAAACTGGACATATGCGGAGAACATGCGCAAGTGACTCGTTGAAGTAGGAACAACATTGCCAGGCTGAGATTACTCTTTTTTAATTCCAATTTTTCGTAGGTAGTGACTGGAAAGGAATTCTGTTGTTTTGTCTGTAAGGACTGCACATCAACGACTCTGGAGTTTGACTTTATGGTCCTTTTTGAGTAGTTATTTGAAACTCTTATAAGATATGTTGAGGTTCCATAGCAGATCCTTCCGTAGACCGCTCAATGTTGACTGAGTGGAAAGAGACCAAGGGGTAAGTTCGGACAGAGCAAGTTCCTGGCCCAGGTGGTGTTTCAATGGGCCCTTTTCAGCTTTGTTCAATTTGAACTCCATTTTTAGTAGGGAGGCATTATGTGCCAGCGATTGTTCTCGAAGGGCTAATTTTAGGCGGAGTCGAGCTTCCCTCACAATGTTTGGCACCCTGAAGATAGACAAATGCATTTTCACTGTGCCTGGGTGAGACATCTACTTGATTTTCTGGGGAGTGCTTCAAGCCCACATGTTAGCGATGGGAGATACATACCATTAATCTCTCTAACGAGAGGTATGAAAGAAGTGCCTGCCAGAGGGTGCGCTGCTTTTCTAGCGCAAAATTAATTTCTGCTGCTTTAATAGCCAATGTTCCCATATGTTCTTTGTGATGGCCCAAATCAAAAAATTCCGCCCCACGTATCTATAGGAGTTTGTGTCCATATGTTCCATGATTTGTTTGGCTTATGTCGTCTGCATGAAAAGGTGATTGATTTATTGTTCTCTTGATTTATTTCTATTGAGTCTTCAGTAATATTCTAAGTTACCTAGTGAGTATTGGAGGCTTATAGTGGAGTGGTCAAGTAAGACGGTGTCGTCGGCGAATTGCGAGACATGCAGTGGCTGACCATTTGATTTGGGTGGGCATGCATGTAGATGTGCCCCGTGGCTGTTCCAATGCTAAGGGGAAGGAGCGCCGCCCCACCTCTTTGTTGCAGTGAAACGCAGGGAAAATAAAATGATAATAACTTGCGTTATTATTGATTTATGGACCAGCCGGGCGAGGACCATGATGTTATCAGTGGTTCCACTACTTTTCCAAAAGCCAGTTTGAAACCAAGATATTAAGATGGATTTTTCTGCCCATTCTCGTACCCAGGATTAAAAAGACAAAATATTTGCCCTCAACGTCCAGGGGAGCTATAAGTCTGCCGTTTAATGGGTTGCTCTTTTTCCCTTTCTTATAGGTGGGCTGGATGTAGGATGTCTCCCAGGATAGTGGGACTGAGCATCAGAGGTAACAATTTTTAAAGGCATTAGTTAGCAGATCTAACCAAAGGTGAGCTTCGTCTTGAAAAAAATTGCTGGGATCCCCTTTGAACCAGGTGCAATGCCATTCCGACATTTGGCAACTATCCTTTGTAGGCTCTCCTTTTGTGCCCAATTTTAGGATTTTTTCTCCAGATTAACAGGTACACATTTTGTAAATTGTTGATTCTTGATATTCGCTTGGATTGGCCTTGCTGTCAGTTTACAAGTTTCATGATAGTTTTTCTTGTGTACATGGTGGTTAAATTTTTTTTCCACACCAAAGAGTTTAAATGGTTTGAGGGAGAAGGATTGTTTGTAACCAACAGTCTGTTCATTCATCACCAGAATTCACTTGAGTTGCTACTAGAAGAACATAATTTGTTAATGAAGGCCATAGCCTCTCGCTTTCAGTTCTTTTGGCCTCCCATTAAAGTTTCTTATTTAGTTTCCGCTGTTTGATCATCTTCCTTTTTGTTTGTACCACATCATGTGTTGCTTTATCCAGCAGCCTAGACCATCTATAGGTTTCTTTTTTCTTGGTAGAAGCTGACTGAGCTAAGAATTTGGACCACAAGTTACAAAGGTGTTACTACTTTTGTGTTTTTGGGTATAGTTATACAGTTGATTGCTTAATTTGTCATTTCTTTTGACATTGTTTGGTGCCTTTAGGGTTGTTGGCTTGAGAAATGGCTTTCAAAAAATTGGGGAAGTCCCCTGGATCGTCGACATCCATTCCAAAAGCTGTTCTTCCACCTTGGTTAATTAGTTTTGCCTTTGAAACCACAATTCTTCTTCCTATTGAGCTCGACCTCATTAAGTTGTATCTGCTGATGGCTAGGATTGCCTTCTATGAAAAGTGGCTGCTTTATAGCCAATATATAGATTTTAAATTACTTGAATTGGTTTATAAGATGGAGGGAGGATATTGCATAAACAAGCATGGCTCTACGTATTGGATCCGATGTATGGTCAAATACACTACATCCGGTTAGGGCTCTAAAGCCCATAGGGTGGAGTCAATCAATTAGTTGTTCGCGAAGAGAGACTAGTCTCTCGGAGCGGTGCAGAGATAGTGGAACTTGCCAAATTACATTTTGCTCTCTGGTTGCTTCAGCATCTGGGTTAAAATGGAGCTAGTTAAGATTGAACCAAAGTGGTTGTGATGTTACGTCTCCAGTAGCAAAGTCTCTCAGTACTCTGAGAGAAGAGAGGTAACGCATCTAACCTGTGAAATATAACCAGTTATCTCCCCCAAAATGAGTAACCCTTTTCCCTCTTAGTTCCACTGATGGGTAGTTAGGAATCTGGGTCACCAAGCCAGTGGCGTAACGAAACCTGAGGGGGCACCCCTGCAAAGGACATAGAGGGGGCCCCCAGACCCACCGCCCACCACTTTGCTCCACCGCCATAAAATCTGGTATATTTTTAATTGACACCTCTAACATTTATTGAAATGACTCGATATTTGCGTACTCAAAATTCTAATAAGAAAGTAGGAAACACTCTTACCATATAAGCTAGACCATTTGTAACATTGTTTGAGGATATGCCTATCGCTGAAGAACAAGGAACAACTACATAGGGTCTGAATTAGAATAGACATTGATGGAAAATAACTTGAAACTTTGAAAGACAAACCCAAATCTGGAATTTAACAGACTCGACTGACAATATACATGAGCAGTACACAAGATATAACCCAGTATCCTGCCAGCACCAAGAGAAATAAACTGGTGTGAATTATCTGCATGCGACACACTTGCGTCTGTCAGGGACTTTGTACAATATTAACCGCTCTATAGTATTTAAAATGAGAATGCAATTTCAATATATACCATCGGGGCTTTATTAGTAAGCAGCTTTAATGCAAATGTTCAGACTGCCATGTAAAGTGCTTAATTGTCCATGGCCCAAATTTGAGCAATATCAAACTGCCAAAAATTAGGCCCTGCACCTTTGACATTGGAGCTGATGCTTGACATGTCTCCTGTGTAAGGAGGCAGTTTGATATTGTACGAATTTGGCCCATGGGCATTCAAGTGCTTTACATGACAATCAGAACATTTGCATTAAAGCTTACTTATGTTGCTATTGTTAAATTCCTGGCTCATAGCCACGCCTCTAACAGCCCACCGAGTCTAATTAGTGAGTACCAGCACTTCTCATTTTCCATTTAAAGCACTGACTCCAATTGATTGCATCCCTCTTCTCCTCTTGGGGTGATAGCGGTTCTGTTTAATCCAAGTAGAATGCTCCATTTGGAACCCAGATGTGCCTTTAATATAGAAGATATGTATCTGCACGCAGAGTTAGGCCAGGGACTACGCTTAATCATTTGATTAATCATTCGAGGAAGAGGTAGCCTTGTGTAGAAAGTTTCTAGAGTATAAAGAAGGCTATTTATTTTGAATAACTTGTGGGACAGAGGAATATGCAACTAAGCATTTGAGGTGATGAATCTGAAACACCAATACTTTATATAGCACGTCCCAATATAATGTCGTTAATATACTTATACATATATACAGTGCTTTAGATGGGCCGGTACTCGCTATTACTATGTACCAACACTTCTACATTTTCTGCTCTTGAGTACCGTAACTTCTCCGTGTCCAAAGAGAGTACTTACTGGTACTCATGGGGTAGCATGCCAAGCTCAGTGCAATTTGGCATGTACAAAAAGAAGCGCGACATACCTGACTAGTCAGTCTGTTTTCGTGAATCACTCTGATAATCGAGTGCTAATCTGCCCTCAGTGTGCTAACTGCGGGGCGGCCGTATGCATTTATTTAGAGCTGGCAGGACATTTGGGAGGGGCGAGGGGCCCGAGTCACACTGTGCTATTTGACACTCAGGCTTTGTGGCATCAATAGCACTGTAGGTGTGCGAGCAGGCCCTGCTAGTAGGCATATTGTCACTGTGGTAAATCCAGTGGCAGCTGGTGACATTTGAAAGTGGTGTGGGCGTAAAATTATTGCGGTACTGCACTGAGGTGAGCAAGCGTAGCGAGTGAGCCTAAACAACCTACAGGGGGTTCGGGGGTTCTCCCCTGAGAAATGTTTGAAAAAATAGTGGATAAATGGAGCATTTTCAAGCAAATATGAGGAAGCAGGAAGGTTAATAATGCAATACACCCAGCAATGCCCCAGCCTCCTCCTTATGACCCCTATTACCGTCCCATCTCTCTCCTTTGCTTCTCTCCACCTCTCTCAATACCGGAAGAGCAGCAGCATTTTAATGGCATTTAGTGATGTGGCTCACTGGTTAGAGGCGACAGACCCGTAAGCAGAGAACGGCCCGGGACCAGGGTTCAATTCGCGACGCGGCAGGGTCGTGGACCAGTGTCAAAACGGACTCGATAATTCTCGCCTCGGTGCCTACTCTAACCAAGGAACACACTCGGCAACTCTGGGCATTAAGCTTGCCTCATCTCTACAACGGCCCCCCACAGACGCCGGAGATGCCTGGTTTCACCTTGGAGATACCCAGAAAGGGACCATCTCACAAGGAAAACCAGGATGGGTTCCCCAGCGATCTTCAGCGCCAGGATACCCCATGGAGTCGCAGTGCGCTTTACAAGTACACCCACCACACATAATCAGGTCCTCTGGAATTATGCAAAAGGAAGTACCACATTATGCAGAAGGGTTGACTACATTTTACAGTGTAATGCAGGGTAGTTTTATTTCATTATTATGTCATTTTTTGCAGATGTTGACACTATGTGATGGGCCTTCCACTGTGCAGCAACATATTACTGCATTTTTAGTAACATTTGATCCTTTTTCTGATGGTTTCTGTTAAAATCTACCATTTAGGCTGTAAATGATGGATTATATAGCTAAGGTACCAAATCCCTAATTATGCCTAAAACGCAGCAGCATCGAATGAATCCTGTGGCCCTGGCTATAACACTGGTACCCCAAAGTGGGGGGGGGGGGTTCATTATGTTCCTACTATTTATATAAGAGTTCTGCCTCTTGCAAGTACCTCGGGAGAATGAGAGTAGGCAGCTACCAGTGCTTGTCTTCCCATAATAGGCACTTGCACTGCTCCTTCATATTCAGTATCTGTGTTTTATTAGTGAAACTTGGCAAGTCTTTTTACTCAAGAGTCAAAACTTTGCCATTGTCAGAATTATGTCGCTTAATACAGGGCCTTTAAGCAAGGCTGCAGACAGGCCTATGAACAGGGACAGCTGTGCATGGCTCCAGCAGAGAGGCTACGGAAAGCATGCGGGGCTGTGTGGACAGGCTGTGGAGGGGGAAAGGGCTGTGCAGACTATAGAAGTGCATGGGCCATGCAGGTGATGCCATGGAGGGTGCACGGTGTAGTATGCAGACAGGTGTACGGAGGTCTACAGCCAGGGCAGTGCAGTGTATGAGGTTGGATGAGGCCGTGCAGACAGAGTATGAATGTGGGAGGGGCTCTGACTGTAGGAAAGTGCACAAGGCTGTGCTGTGCTGGCACGGTATGAAGGTGCAACGGGCTGTGCAGGCAGGGTCTGATGGAGCACAGGTTTATGCAAGCAGGGTAAGAAGGTGCACAGGGCTTTGAAGGCAGTGCTGCGCAAGGTATACGAGGCTGTGCAGGTAGTATATGAAGGCGAAAGGGGTGTGAAAGCAGGGGGTGGACCGAACAGGACTATGGACACCATGTATGACGGTTCACGGAGCTGTGCAGGCATGGCTATGGATGGGGGTTGCAGGGCTATGGACAGGGGAGGGGGTTGGATGCATTTCTGCATAGAGAGCAGTATTGAATCTTTCTTTTAAATCTGCTTTCTGCTCTTTCAGTCTATAATGGAAGCAGTCACTGTAATATGATGGCTGGGTTTTGAGTTGTGGGAAAGTATTAATGTCTGCAAGTGTCAGGGATGAATGTTGTCTCCTCCTTAAAAGTGACTCTGCCATGTCTCAGATGAAATCCCACTGCAAAAAACAGGACAAGGAGGGTCGGTTTCACCCATAAATTGTCTCCTCTTAGTTAAGCTTGTCACCTCATTCATTTTCATTTGGAATCCGCAGGCAGAGATCGTGTTCCAAGATTCATCTGTGATCGAAACATCAAAATAATCGTCATTTTCCCCCTGCAGCACCCTCGAGTGATTATAAATCTGCTGACATACACCCACGCTATATGAAGGAAACTGAGTTTATAAACTACACAGTAGATATCATGCAGTTAGGGTCTACTCCTGTTTGAAATTGTAATATTTAACTAAGTAGTATCCATCATGGACTCTGATTAGACGTGTGCAAGTTTGCAAAATTAGTTTTATTAAACGTACGAGCTTGATAAAACTTAGTATCTTACAAGTTTAAAAAAACAAACAGTGTATCTTACAAGTTTAAAAAAACAAACAGTGGAATTTAGTTTTATAGCACCACTCATACCAGCATAAGGTGTCAGAGCACTTTACACCACACACTCATTGCGCAGAGACAATCATATGTGTGTAAATCAGTGCATATGAAGTGTTACATCAGATAGGACTACAAGGTGTAGTGTAGGAGTGACATGTCTTCGATACTGGTAGGCAGTATAGTTTGAGTCCTTATTCTGAAAAAGCACAAATTCAGAATTTAAAAGGTAACATCATTGTTAGGAGTTCTCTTTCACAATAAGAATTGTTTTCTTCCCAAAGGAACCCTTTTCGCAAGATTAGGATGATGAAAGACGGGGCAAAAAACCTATAGCTCTAACATATACCTTGCAATTTGCATGCAGCTCTAGGATAACAGTTAATAGCTCAATGTTCTATATCAGGATTTTGCCTTAGAAACAACAAGTAACAAAAGGAGCTCTCTTACAGAAGCCATTACCCACTGGCCCACTTACATTATATGCACTTCGCTATCTGCATGGTACACGTTCTTAGCAGCAGGCATCTTAACCCTCTGCACTACCTTAGGATGAGTCAAAACTTCCACTAGACAAACCTCTGGTCTCTTTCCAGGAAGATGATAAATCACCAGAGTTATCTTGACATTTTAATTGATGTCTGAAAATTGCTGGAGGCCAGGAACATGGCAACAGGTGTTTTTACAATGATAATATACATTTTTTTAAAATGACGCCCCCAACTCAAGGCAACGTCTGGTGCAGTCGCACCGATCGCACCGCCCTAGAGCCAGCCCTGCCACTATGGAAAGTGTAGGTGGGCTGCGGCACAAAAGGCTGTGCTTAGAGGTGGGGAGACGAGACGAGTGACAGGCCAGTTTTGTGGCCGTAGTTTTGGGCCATATTCACCTTAGCCCAGACCCCACAAGCAGTGCTATTCCACATTCCTTCCTGCCACTGCGTCACACTGTGCCTTAATAGATGTGGTCGAGGCAGGGCAGGTGTTCTTCTGGTCATTAGGCCATTCACAACTCGGCCACTCCGGGACAAGGGGCTCGGTAGGTGGAACTGCTAAAACCAAAAGCAGTGTCTTTGCATTACTCCTCTGCCAAGCACTCCTTGCACTGAAGCCATGGCAGGTGGGGGAGAAGAGAGTGTGAGGAGGCTGAGAAGCCACACAGGGAGGCCAGGCCAGGTGTTGAGGCCCTAGGGTCGTTCGGCTGCCTAAAGATTGTGTTTTTCCCATCCTCCCTCCCAGGCAGTCGCTTCACATTCATTCCGTGATAGGCGGGGAGTGCAGGTACCATTCAGAGGACTTCCTGAAAGGCCAGGTTTGGCTCTACCTTTTGGGCAGTTCCCACATCAGCCCTAAAGGGCTAGTCCAGTGCAGAAGCAATTTGTTTCAGCTGACCTCTCTGCCAGGCCATCGCATTCAGTCAATGGTGGGTGTGGGAGTGTGCAAAGGCGCTGAGGCCTCGCTGGGAGGCCAGGTGTGGTGTTGGCGCCATTGGGACATTTTAAACTCGACCGAAGTTTCAATAATTAGGTTACCTGCACATGTTCCGTTTTCCAAACACCAACAAAAGTACTTGCCAAAAAGATCTGTGCTTTATCTGATAACAGTTTTGACTCATCATAAGTTAGCACAGAGGGTTCATGTGCTTGCTGCAAAACACAGCATGCTGATCCCAGATTTGTATTTTAATACATAGGCATGTGGGTTACTAGTTTTGCACGCCAATTAAATCTCAATCAAATCAAATGTGTGCCCCTGGCCGGGTCCCTTAGCACTCCACGTAGCCCCGCCCCATAGCCTCCCCTCCGCCCAAGCCCCACCCCCTAATCACATCTTAATATGGTAAGTACCCGCACTTATTTTTTTCCATTTAAAGCACTGCATATATATACGTACATCCATCTATGTCAATAGTATGATTTTAATTATCTTGAAGCTCTGGAAAGCTACATTGGCCAGAATATACATAGTAAGCCAAAACCCAACATTGGAACATTGGAAGCATACCACTGCTGTAAATAGTATTTGTTTTTTCGACCCATATGTCACGCTCGCTTGTTTTTCAGCCCTTAAGTAACATGCTCACTGAAAGCTGGCCTGGCTCAATATTCATTAGCCTGGGTAGAGAAGAGGTTAAAGTCAGCAGCACATCTCAGAGTCTGTCTGTAACACATTTTGCACAGAAGCATATTTGTTCACAAGGCAACATGTGCGAACCGGCGGGCAAATGGCCTCTTGTTTATTATGAGGCAGGCTAAGCATCATGCCCCAGACATACTGTATACCCTTATTGCAAACCACTATGACGTTTCATCTCAGCACCCCTTCTTGATATGCTCACCTCCACCCCGATCTCAGCTCAGCGCCCTCTTCACTTGAGGTTGCCTCCACCTCCTTCATCTCCGTTCCAAGAGTACATCCTGGGACCTGGGGCACATAGAGAACTGAATAAGAGGAGTGAGGGGGTACACAGAGGAGCCTCTCGAGCAGCGGACTGCCGGCTCTCTGACCAGGAGAGACATTCGGCCGTTGCCAGGCTCCTAGTGGTGCCCTTAGGACGATAGAGGGAGGGAGCGCAGTGCAACATGAGGCAGACAATAAAACTCAAACTGACAACAAAAAAATACGTATTTCCCTGCATTAATGTAAAAAAGACGTGTGTTGCTAATGCGTTGCAAAAGGTGCTGGCTTTCTAGTGTACCTGCCTGTTTTATTGTTGATTCAGAAAAGGGGGGTGGTGATGGACAGAGTATCTGAAATAAGCAGAACACTCCTACCCAGTCAACAGATCTGGGCTTGATCCAGCACCGTTTTTTAGCTCACTGCACCATCCCAGCTCAGAACCTGGCTACATGCAAATTAGTCTGTCCCTGGCCCAGTGCATCATGGGAACAGGGCAGACCAAACTACCAAGCCAATTCTTTTACTGGAAAGGAAACAAGCTTCCGGGTACCGGTTTCTGGCATTATAGCCGTCTTCGGCCCGGCTTGCTTGAATCCTGATGGTGCAGTGAGCAAGGGACTCACATCTGAGCATACCCTTCCACGCTTATGGTGGACAAAACGATTCAGAAAAGGGGGGTGGTGATGGACAGAGAGCAAATTAGTCTGTCCCTGGAAGCTTGTTTCCTTTCCAGTAAAAGAATTGGCCTGGTAGTTTGGTCTGCCCGGTTCCCATGAGTGCATGGTGCAGTGAGCTAAAAAACGGTGATGGATCAAGCCCTGATCTGTTGACTGGGTAGGAGTGTTCTGCTTAATTCAGATACTCTGTCCATCACCACCCCCTTTTCTGAATCGTTTTGTCCACCATAAGCGTGGAAGGGTATGCTCAGACATGAGTCCCTTGCTCACTGCACCATCAGGATTCAAGCAAGCCGGGCCGAAGACGGCTGTAATGCCAGAAACCGGTCCCCGGAAGCTTGTTTCCTTTCCAGTAAAACAATTGGCTTGGTAGTTTGGTCTGCCCTGTTCCCATGATGCACTGGGCCAGGGACAGACTAATTTGCATGTAGCCAGGTTCTGAGCTGGGATGGTGCAGTGAGCTAAAAAACGGTGATGGATCAAGCCCTGATCTGTTGACTGGGTAGGAGTGTTCTGCTTAATTCAGATACTCTGTCCATCACCACCCCCTTTTCTGAATCGTTTTGTCCACCATAAGCGTGGAACGGTATGCTCAGACATGAGTCCCTTGCTCACTGCACCATCAGGATGCAAGTAAGCCGGGCTGAAGACGGCTGAAATGCCAGAAACAGGTCCCCGGAAGCTTGTTTCCTTTCCAGTAAAAGAATTGGCTTGGTAGTTTGGTCTGCCCTGTTCCCATGATGCACTGGGCCAGGGACAGACTAATTTGCATGTAGCCAGGTTCTGAGCTGGGATGGTGCAGTGAGCTAAAAAACGGTGATGGATCAAGCCCTGATCTTTTGACTGGGTAGGAGTGTTCTGCTTAATTCAGATACTCTGTCCATCACCACCCCCTTTTCTGAATTGTTTTGTTGTTGTGGCAGTTTGTGTTTATAAGCAGGTGGGGGATGCACAGAGGGCAAGCTCCACGTGCCAGTTTTGCTTCAAGCAAACATGTTGTCACTGCATCGCCTGCGCAAAGCTCAATGACTACAAACTGTGGCGCGCCCAGGGCACAAGAGGGCACAATGCCAGCAAGGGATGTGTGCCTTCAAACCCCTATTGGGTAATAAAAGACAAACAGTACTAGGGTGCAACTGCCCCTATACACTCTTGGGCTCCGGCACCAGTGCGCCTGCTGCACTATCGATAACTATGGCTCTGGTGACTAACGTTTAAATCATAGCTGCCAAGGTTTCAGATTGCTTGTGTGTGACATTTTCATAATTTCAGTGTAATTAAGAGTGACATTCAGCGACTATGATAGACACTTTGTCACGAGCAAAATCCAACAAGGAAGATGAGAGAAACATATAAATGTCAGAAATTACACCAATTGAAGCAATGAGAAACTCTAAGAAGAGCTTAAAACTGCTGTATAGCACCCGAAATAGAAGGGCACTAACCTAGTACCCTTACATAAGTGTGCTGCACGGAGGGTGTTCATCGCTGCAGCCAGGCTCCAGATTCAGGGGTTTTGAGGGAAGGAAGAGGTGTGAGAAGGATTCATGGGTTGGCTGCCTGGAGATTGTGTGTCACTGCAGTCAGTCCCCAGGTTCAGTGGTCTGAGGAAGGAAGGAGGTGGGAGAAGGCGCCATAATGGGGGTGCTGCCTGGAGAATGTTTTCGCTGCAGCAAGGCCCCAGTTTCATGGGCTTTGGGGGAAGCAGAGGGGTGTGAGAAAGCTTCATACACATTGCTGCCAAGTTTTCCGATTGTGTGACATTTCCATGGTTTCAGTGCATGAGTGACACTCAACTGCCAAATGTGTGTCACTTAGGGTAACATTTTCCTATGAGCAAAACCAAGCAATAAAGTGGTTGGTAAAAGATAAATATTAGAAATTACACTTTTTTAATCAATGAGAAGTCCACAAAAAATCTTTCAACTGCAGCAAAACACCTGAAATGGAAGGTTAAAATACTGATACAACGCTTTGTATTCTAAGAAAATATAAAAGTATAGCAATCCACATAAAACATTTCACATTGCCCCCCCCCCCCCTCCCACTATGCCATTGTACTTCTTTGCATCCTAATAATTACAGTTAAGTACCTGCTGCAGAAATCAAATAAACACAGGGTGAATATTGTGATGTTCCAGTCAGTAGAAGAAAAGCAAAATCACAGCTGGTACATATTTTTACAGTTTATCTGTATACGTCAGGATAAATATATAAATAGAAAGCATGTTTAAACGTGTTATAGGGAAAATACTTAAAGTAAACCAACACAGATATTGCGGTTACAAATTAATACAAGGTATTTCGTTTTTAGTTAATATAAGTCATGTCCAGGATCCAGGCCTTTGCAGACTTGAAAATACGACTAATGGCCGGTAGTTTTCTCTTGGAAAGATGTCAACACTAAACAGAAATGCATGACTCACCGGAGTGCTGCCACTCCACAGTCTGTCTCAGAGCACACGGCGAGTCACACACAGGCAGCTCTCAAAAGTATCTAGCTCTGGCTGGCGGTAGCGTCCAGTGATTAGGGCAGGGCCGGTTCTAGGATTTGCGAGGCCCTGGGTTGAAAGGGCACGTGCGAGGCCCCCTCTAATTTACATAAGTGGCCCCTTGCAAGGAGACCCTTCACAGACACTGTGGGGGCCCCATTGTCCAGCATTTTGGCGCCCCCACAGTTTTAACTTTTACTCCACAAGCATTTCTCACACCTTCATAGGTGTGAGAATTGATTGTGGTCTAAAAGTTAAAACTGTGGGGGCGCCAAAATGCTGGACAATGGGCCCCCCACAGTGTCTGTGAATGGTCTCCTTGCAATTGAGGGAGTGTCTCTGTCTCCCTCCCCTATGCCTCCTGACACCATCCATGAGAGGCCCAGGGAGGGGGCCCCCTCCAATGGACCTTAATTGCAGGCAACACCTTTCTTTGTAATAGATCGCCAGGGAAAAAACAGGAGACATCACCAGTGTGTGGCCCCATGCTGGTGGGCTGAGTGCGAGGCCCTGTGCAGCCGCCCACGCTGCCCATGCCTAGCGCCGGCCCTGGATTAGGGGACCACTCGAATGTTATTTTCCGTGGGCCAAGCAGCAATGAAGCAGGCAGGATAGCAAATCTGGGGGCCCCTGTCACGTACTGCCAACAACCCTCTAAAGGCTCAAGTGCACACAGAGGGCATTGACAATTTCATGTGCTGTGAACCTGAGCCTCGCACGCTCGCACTATCAAGCGAAAGTTGAATTTGCCTCCACTCATTTATCGGCTATAATGTTACCAGCACAAACTGATAGTGCCGGTTCATAATCAACACAAGGCACAGCCCCGGTGCCCTATTTATTCAGTGCAGGTCTACTGGGTATGACTTTCACACTTAATAGGAAATGGAGAACAACAAAATAGCACCACAAACACCACGTGGTGTGGTGTGGTGTCTGTTCTCCCGAAGGGGCTCCCTGGAACTTGGGGGCCCCCGCTCCGCGTGGGCTACGGGGGCCTGTGACCGAACCTTGCAGTGTTCTACCACTGATCTACCATTGTGCCACTACTAAGCCACAGCTGAGTCATCTCTGAACATCCATGGACCGACCACTGAGTCAGTCCTGTGTCACTACCAAGTCAGTGCTGAGTCACTGATAAGCCACCATTAAAATATCTGCTCTTTAAAGAAGCCACAGCTGAGTATACACTGAACCATCTACTTTACGGCGGAGATCCCACCAGGGCCGGCCCTAGGCATGTGCAAAGTGTGCACCTGCACAGGGCCGCCAAATCCCAGGGGCCGCCACGACGAGGATCGGATCGGAAGGATCTGATAATCGTGCTTGGCAGTGGCGGCCCCCTGGCAGGGGCGTAACACAGGCCCCCGGAGCCCCTGCGGTGCGGGGGGGGGGGGGGGGGGGCACGCTCCAGGGGCCCCGTGGGAGGCTCCTCACTGTCAGCATAGGAGGACGGCTGCATGCAAGCCTCAGTCTTCGCAAATAAACTCCTGCTCAGGAGTTAATAGCGCACACGGCCTGGCCGAGGCCTCCCCAGGTCAGTCCCCATACATTAAACGTTGGCGAGCATGCAGCGGTGACAGCCTCTTCAAAGCCTCACCCTATCTTTTCATTGACGTTGGTGCTGTGCGCACGCCTGACTCTGGGCCTCTTAATAAATTATTCAAATAGTTGGTGCACACCAGGCTCTTCCTATAAATGATACGTGAGCGTGGCGGTGCGCAGTTGTCTATGCGTCTGCGCGGTGCCACGGTCTTCATGGCGGGGGCGGGCTGGTGACTAAAGCCTCTATTGTCATGGGCAATGTAATTAATAGTGCGTGTGACTTTCGCCCTGTCTTCTGCTGCCCGCTCGCCTCCGAAGCTACAGGTGAGTGAGTATGTCCGACTCTGAGGCAGGGCAGGTTAGGTCATCAGTAGTGGTCCGAAAAACGGCGAGCCATTGCCCTTGTGGTGAGGTTGGAATCCTGGGCAATGGAATCCTGGTATGGGGCCCAGCCACTCCACTACAGATTTATTCAGTTCGTTATACTTTCAGCAGCGCTCCCCCGTGAATTCATTGCAGAGGGAGTATTGAATGGACGGGTTGAGTACAATAACAATAATACATATGCAAAGCCTGGTCCAGGACTGGAATCTAAGGAGGGGCCAGGGGGCGACCAGGCCTCTCAGCAGCCCCCGTGTTCCAGACTCCAGGGGCCCCATCAGCTCCGTAGCACACACAGAGAGGAGGTGCTGCTTATCTGCGTGTACTTCGGGGAACAGATGTTACATTTTGAAGTTAGTGAGGCGAATTATTTATGTCGGTGGTTGCAGCTGCAGGTGGTGGGCATTTGGACTCAGTTTTGGGGACTGGCATTTTCCTCACGTCACAGAGCAAGAGGTCCGAGTCGTCCTGAGGGTATTCTCCAGATTGATTTTGCCATCAGGCAGGCCTCACGTTGGCTGGCAATATGTGTTTTTTTTCTGTCAGCCAGCTTGGCAACACTAGACATCAGTGTTGTTGCAGTTGGGGCCTCACATATCCTGTTGGGGCCATGTCCCGATGTGGGAGAGAGGCCAGGCCTGGAGTGATGCTAAGCTGCCCCATTTATATGTCCCTACAATTTAGTGCGAGTTCCCTGATCCTTTCTACCCTGTTTCTTCAATAAATTGGAGTGGCAGTCTGCCCATGTCTTTATGCCCCTCTATCTAAATCCCAGCGTCTGTAAATACATGCCTGTTACTGTATCTGTGTCCCAGTGTCCGTCAATGCATGCCTTTATGCCTTCCTGTCTCTCAATTGGAGAGTGCACAACTGCATCTGTGTCCCAGTGTCAGCCACTCCCTGTCTTTCCACCTCCTGTCTCTCAGCTCGGGGGTGCACATTAACACCGCCTACGGGCCTTACACAGCCATCCGATGCCCCCATTGAAACTTCCATGTGTCCACTTCTAGTCGCAATGCACTAATGTCTGCCAGACATTGCACCCCTGCAATAGAGGGAAACAGGGGCACACCGAGGAACAAGTATAGAGTGTCTTGTTGTGCAAATGTTTGTTATTTGCAATATTTTAATATTCCCCTCGTCTTCATTGTTTTATTTTGCTTGCGAGAAAGTGTCCCTTGTACTCGTTGAAATGGCACTCATAATTGCACTGAAATTATGAAAATGTCACACATGGAAATCTGAAAACTTGGCAGCTATGCGTTTATTTGTCATGCTCAGTGGGAGCAACAAAATCCATCAGAAAAGGGAGGAAGAGAATGATAGAAAAACAGTGATAAAAGGAAGATTGCATGAATGAAAACTTCAAGAGTAAGAAAGAGAGGAAGGTTTGGGTAGTGGAAGAAAGGCAACCTGCCGAGGCCAGGGGCGCAGTTACTATCTGTGCAGGAGGTTCAGTTGCATGGGGACTTAGAACTCTGAGGGGCCCATTGACCTATGATAATTGCTGTTTTGACTACCCAACAGCAGTAAAAGGCGGAATTGTCCTTGCTTGCACCAGGGCCCATGACTTCCTTGCTGGGCTGCTGAATACCTCAGAGGTTGGCTCCTAAAAAATACTTTGTGCACTCCACATAATAATAATAATAATAATAATAATAATAATAATAATTATTATTATTATTATTATTATTATTATTATTATTATTATTATTATTATTATTATTATTATTATTATACAAATTAAGCAGTGGCAAGTCCGTGGTTGACGAAGATTAAAGTGAATCAAGACGCACCTCCTCGCCCCCGGCCAATGAAACCAGGGCCTGTTGGCAAAAGTGAAGGTTCTCCAAAAAGGGGAAGGTCAAAGAAGCAGAACTAAGGAAGCTTTATGCTTTAAACTCAGCCTCTGAAAATGTTTGAGAGGAGCAGGGTAAAACAAAATAATGAAAATTAATACTGTCAACACTTTTCTTGTTCATATTGTAGGCATGGAAGACGAAGGCAAATATTGAACCCCTTGAATGTGCGCATCAGCCTACGGCCGTCGCGAGCACTACCTGCGCACGTCCATTGGCTAACGTGGCCCGATAGCTCAATAGAACTCCTTTAGCACAGCAGAATTTGAGCTGCGGTTAAGGAGTTAAAGCAACAAACCAAAAATACATCTATTTAACAATGTAATAAAGACGGAATGTGTTTTTTTAAATTTCTGTCAATCTATTCTACCAAGTAGCACATTTCACATGTGACACCCTCAGCCATTTCTCTTTTTCCAGCAACAGATTACTGCATTCTTGGGTTGGTGCATTAGTCTGAGCAGGGGCAGAGACATGCTGTGGAAGCTGTACTGACCTTGGGTCAGTAAAACCCAGGGGATACTCCTGTTAGGCCACAGGTACTACTGCTAGTGACACTGGGTAGTGGTAACTCAGTTTCATTGTTGAACATTAAAAGAAGGCGACTTCAGGCAGGATAGAATTGGTGCTAACTAGGCAGGTCTTACTTTCGTTCTTGGATCTGACTATGTTGGCAGCACAAACTTAATATCTACAGATGTTGGATTTGTCTTTGTGGATCCTGGCTTGTATGGCTCATTTATTATTAAAATTACTTTCACCTCATGAATTGTCCCTCTTGGACATAAAAGATTAACCATTGGTGTTGGTAGCAAGGTAAGCAGGGCCGGCCCTAGGCTGGGGACTGCGTGGTAATGGCATTTTGTTTGCTTTGATACTTGCACAAGTGCCACCATTGCCTTTGCCTACGAATGTAACGTTTGTTTTTATGCTCGAGTGTCTACCATATATTGCTGTATTATACCTCCTCTAATTATACTTTGTTTTCTCTCGAGCAGGCTTCACTTTAAAATAGTTTATTGCAGGGGATTAGACTGTAGACACCTAGATCTTTGTTTACCCAACAAATTCCAAAGCATTGTAGCTATAAGATAACTTTGGTGGTGAATACACTTGCTGGCGACTGGCGAGATCTGTGTGCAGTCTAGTTACAGGCCGGCCTCAGTCACTCACGGGCAAAGAGCCACCGATTATTTCTCTGTGGGGGGTTGTGGGGGTCCGGTGCCCGGTGCCCCCCTGTCATGGCCCTGGCACTGCAGCTGTCTGTGCGCCCAGTCCCTCATGTCGTGTGTCACAATGCCCTCCTAAATTGTATCGTTCTGAGACGAATTCGGAAGGGTAGGAGCAGCCGCAGGTACTGGTCAATCATCTAACGACTTTTCTGGACGTATTATTAAAACACCTTCCTGAGCTCCGCCCCGTCCGGACCCCCTCTTCCGGGGCCCCCACCTACGCTCCCTGCACAGGGCCACCATGAGCCTAGAGCCGGCCCTGATCCCACTGAGTCTCCACAGTGACTCCTGTTAGTCATGGGGCCATCTTTGCTGTCAAAGACGTCAAATTGTTGATACTGTTTCAGTTGTCATGTCCCTCTTCAGAACTTCTAGGGTTTGCCCCATTATTTTCTTTTCATGTGTGATTAGGGTCCAGTTACAAAATGGTCCCAAACACATCCATCAACTTAATGCAAATGATTTTTGGAGAGTTAACTTGTTGCATCGTAGCTACTTCTGAGCATTTGGTTATATGCATACAAATGAGGGGGTAATACTTTGCAGCTATGCAACTGATTAACATGTTGATCATTATTAGCAAGATACAATCATAATGTGGGTCATCTGCTACCAGACTCTAGGGTGGCTCCAAGGACACCCCAGGGAGGTAGGTAACAAACACAATGTTAGTCATCACATTGTACATAACACAGCATAGCAATACAGTTAATGTTACCAGCAAATTAAGTCCAGTCCTGGGGTGGAGTGGGTACTACATATGTTGCTGATATGTGCTTTATAAAGCTGTTTGCTGCCTCTTGCTTACTATTGGGATAGGGTTGAATTCTTTACCTGCTCTCGTCATTTGGTACCTGCTCTTTAGGGGCAAGCAGCCTATGCTTGGAGTTAAATGGAGCTGATAGGGGACATTAAGAGTTGAAAGTAAGTACCTTTGACTGCTTTTTTGTAATGACATGGTGATCTTTGAATTAAGCAGCAGCTAAGTTCCTTGCTTTCGAATGAGAATTGAGGTATTTCCAAGATTCAAGGGTGACAGGAATTAATTCTGCCTTGGCAGTGACGACAAACGCGATCTCTGTATTGGCACCATTCAGGAAGAGGACTTTCTTCCTTCAGAATTAGGTGTGGTCCAAACACAATAAACCCAATTCACCAAGGACCATCTACATGGGGAGAGCTCTGCATACAGTGATTTCCTCCTGTGCCTAGGGTAAACCTACAATAATACACTAAGGGGGGCATGGGTGGGAAAATGTTTAATGACCTAGCATTGTTACAGTCCCTATAACAATATAACAAACAATGTGTAACAATGGGTCAACAGAAAAAAATATATAATGCAGCTAACTACGTGACTGTGTGTGAGAAGGGGACACAATCCCTGAATCCCAAGTATTCTTGGTGAAAAATATGTTCCCATCAGATACCCGTCCTGTACCGCCCTACATCACTTGGGATCCTTCACCAGAAGGAAGTGTAAAGAACCACTTAGGATTAGGTAGATTGTGGCCTAATCAAAGTGTGAAGGAATGTAGAGTGTGTGGGTATTGACTTTATGAAGGTATCAGGGGGCACAAAGAATTGAACAAAAAGCAGTGCATGAAGTGCTCAATGTGGCAAGTGAAAGTGAAGGAATTAATATTGGGTTGTGGGAGTGGAAACAGAATTTAATGAGGTCCTACCCACACCCAAGGCTAAAAAACAGTCCCACTAGTCAGCCAAGAGGAAGGCGAGGAGTACCGACGGACAGAGCGGTGCTCCATTTGTACCTGAGCTGTAGCCGGGTGAGGTGGAGAGTGCATTCCCCAGAACTTGGGTGATATGATTCTTTTTTTACACATTTCACATTTGATAACAGCAGTTGCACTTTATTCATAAGAAGGTCCTGATGAAGCAGACTGGTATCTTTTGAACCAACTAATACTGCAGAAACATGTCGACCTAGTTAAAATCTGAGTAGTTATTTGTTACCACTACTTGCACTGTTTTTTAGCCTTGGGTGTGGGTAGGACCTCATTAAATTCTGTTTCCACTCCCACAACCCAATATTAATTCCTTCACTTTCACTTGCCACATTGAGCACTTCATGCACTGCTTTTTGTTAAATTCTTTGTGCCCCCTGATACCTTCATAAAGTCTAAACCCACACACTCTACATTCCTTCACACTTTGATTAGGCCACAATCTACCTAATCCTAAGTGGTTCTTTCCACTTCCTTCTGGTGAAGGATCCCAAGTGATGTAGGGCGGTACAGGACGGGTATCTGATGGGAACATATTTTTCACCAAGAATACTTGGGATTCAGGGATTGTGTCCCCTTCTCACACACAGTCACGTAGTTAGCTGCATTATATTTTTTTTCTGTTGACCCATTGTTACACATTGTTTGTTATAGGGTAAACCTACACCAGATGGCATTTACTAATTCAGGACAGAAATCTCCACCTAGCAGCAGGATTTAAGAGACTCCACTCTGTGATACGAGAAGGTAGAGCCTCATAAGATGGAAATGACGACCATGTAGATTTTTACTATATGCCTTTTGGGGAGTTCTCCCCAGCGGTAGAGGACTTTGTAAATGGGTCATAAATCCCAATACATAGGAGATACAAAAGGCTGAGGCAGGGATCTCCTACTTCTTCCAATATTAAAAAATTCCTTTGTGGATAGGGGTGTAAACTGTACACACCAAGAATCAAAGCTGAAGCCATTCTGTTAACTGTATCAGCTAGTACATAAAGATGCTGAACAGAAAAGGGTGAAAGCAAGGAGCTTTATGCAATGGTGCATGAAACCTCTAGATTGAACTTTTTGTAATATATATATATATATATGTGTGTGTGTGTGTATCTATGTATATGTATGTATGTGTGTGTGTATATATATATATATATATATATATATATATATATATATATATATATATATATATATATATATATATATATATATATATATATTTCAAACAAGATTGCCCAGAGATGGAGCCGCACTCCGCTGTAGGTAAGTACCCACTTTATTTATGACACACATGCGGCTTCCCATCCCGCTTTTCGTCTCACAGCCTGACGCGTTTTTTGGAAGCCTTTTCCACGTCTTCATCAGAGGCCATGTCAGAACCCGGTTTCCTGCTGCCACATCTTCCCGCTGCGTGTACTACGAATTCATTGGCTGCCGGTGCGCCAAATTTGAATAGTTCATCCTTCCCAAAGCACGCTGGGACATGTAGTCTGTTTACCAATTTTTTCCCTCCAGTGGGTTGGGTTCCCAACATATTCCTTAGAGACACCTTTTTACAGCCCTCCAGTGGGCTCCAGGATGAAAAGGCGCATGTGAAATTAATTCTCCTGCTGCGCCCTTGCAAAAACAACAATCTCGCTCTTGCGGGCCCTTCGATGCTTTACAGGTGGTGCGTCGCTCCCATGGCCTGGAACTGCCGTGATATTGTATTTCAAACAAGATTGCCCAGAGATGGAGCCGCACTCCACTGCAGGTAAGTATACACTTTATTTATGACACACATGCAGCTTCCCATCCCGCTTTTCGTCTCGCAGCCTGACGCGTTTCGAAGCCTTTTCCACTTCTTCATCAGAGGCCATGTCAGAACCCGGTTTCCTGCTGCCATCTCTGGGCAATCTTGTTTGAAATATATATATATTCCGATCATTAAAATACTTGTGCCTTACGCGTTTCAGAGATTCTTTCTCCTTCGTCAGAGGCAGTTTGAAAACACACATTTATTAAGGCTCCCACAGTTCCCTGCGCAGTTCTTCAATTTTTTATATATATATATCTATATATATATATTCATTGAAAAAAATAAAGGTTACCGGGACGTTATAGATCGACTCAGATTTCACTCGTGCAAAACCATTTAATTTCAGCAGTTATAGTTACCTGAGCTAACTATAACCTTTGCCCCGGCAATGCACTGCTTATGAACTCACCACTTAGTGAGCTCCGTGCGCTGTAATTTCTCCAGCTGTTTAAGCATGCTTTTTATATCCTTTCCATCGGTAGACATAACTAAATTTTGCTTATCAGTGCTGACTGGCACCGATTTACTGGCAAATAAAGCATCCGTTAGTTCTTCGCGGTTCCTGAGCAGATCTGTTGGGGACGCCATAGCGTTTATGATATGGAGCGTGTTATAGCACAATTTCAGTATCCCAAACCCCCGTAAGGTATAATTTCGTCTTTTTCGGGGTTTGAAAATATATAAGGGCTTCCTTTTGGGAGGAGGCATGGCCACGAGGCCCCCCACTTCCTGGCCAATTTTTGTCCCAGGGACCCTATTCCCCCGGGGCCCGGGTAAAATTCATTTGGGGAGAGGACTGCATTGCCCCCCTACCCGGGCCAATTTTGGCCCCAGTGGCCCCATCCCACGGGGCCCGGCCACATCTCTCTGGGTGCTCTAGTCCCATCCAGAGCAAATGCCAAAGGGATGATGGACGGAGTGTTGAACATTGCAAGCACTCACCCCCAGTCAACTGATCTGGGTTTAGTCCATCATTATTCTTTAGCTAACTCCGCCACCCCAGTTCAGATATGCCCATATGCAAATCAGTCTGACCCTGTGCCTCATGGGAACAGTCCAGCCCGAACTATCAATCCATTTCTTCCCTGGACCGGAAACAAGCATCCTGGGACCGGTTTCTGGCTCATCAGCCGTCATCAGCCAGGCTTGCTTGAATCCAGTGGCAAAGTGAGCAAGGGACCCACGTCTGGGCATACCCTGCCAAATTATGGTGAACAAAGCAAAACCAAAGGGGATGATGGACGGAGTGTTGAACATTGCAAGCACTCACCCCCAGTCAACTGATCTGGGTTTAATCCATCATCGTTCTTTAGCTCACTCCGCCACCCCAGTTCAGACTTGGCCATATGCAAATCAGTCTGACCCTGTGCCTCATGGGAACAGACCAGCTCTAACTGCCAAGCCATGTCTTCCCTGGACCTGAAACAAGCATCCTGGTACCTGTTTCCGGCTAATCAGCCACCATCAGCCCATCCAGGGCACCCGGAATGTATGTTGGGGACTGCAGGTGGAGCCTCAATGCCCCCGCAGTCCCTGCAAGCTCTCCGTCTTCTGTGGGAGCCAGCATTTCTTCGGCACGCAGGGAGCTGCTAGAAATGCAGCTCCCACCATGTGGGAGTACTATTTCATCTGTTTTCCTGCCTGCATGACAGCGGGCAGGAACACAAGAAAAATCTGCTCCCAGCAAGCAGAAGCTGTTTGATAGCTCCCGCTCCCTAGGAGAAGAGTTAGTGGTTGCGTTCACTAGGCGGGAGCTGTCAAAGCTCCAATCAAGTGAGAGCACACTGCTATCTCCTGAGAGTGGGCACTGCGGGAGATATCAGAAGCCAGCCCTGGTGGGTGGCAGTCCAAAAGAGCCAATAATGTCTCCAGGAGGGCGGCAGTGTGGTCCCCTTGGGCTGGCCCCAGTCATGTGGTGGTCCCTGGGGCCCCCGGGGGTTTGTGCAGCCCCCACTTTAATTGTTTTTTTTAATTTTGCCCCTTAGAGGTGGTGGTCCCCAGGGCTTCAAACAGCCCCAGGAGGGGGTTTTGTGTGGCTCCCTCTATTTTAAAATTAAAGTCCAGGGAGGTTGTGGTCCTCAGGGCTCCCTTGAATCTGTGGAGGGGGGTCCACTTGGGCCTCCTCCATTATAATGAAGCCTGGGGGAAGTGGTAGTCCCCAGGGCTCAATAGAGCCGTAGGAGAGGGGACCCGTGCTCCCCCCTCTTTTTTAACCGCATGCCCCCGGGGCCTTGGCCCACCTGGGGCTATATTATGAACAAGCATGGGAGACCAGGCATGCTTTTTTTTGTTGCTATGGATTTGCGACTGCATTGCGACTTTGCAGAAAAATATTTTTTTTTAAATGCTTTTTTAGGCCTGCCCGGGACCCTAAGGGAGACCAGGACCAGGGCTAGGGGGTCAGGGTATTCCTATACTGCCCCCTTTTTTTTGTATTATGCTTTTTTGGGGGGCTCTGCTGAAGCTGAGTCCCAAGATGGCTGCCAGCACTTACTAGTTCAAGGGTTGGCAACCAATCAGTTATCAGCACGATAGATATACAAGATTGTTTTTCCTTTAATGTCTCGAAAATGACAGAATGGATTTATACCAAAAAACAAAAGGCGTGCTTTCTGGACCGAGAGCTACCTTTCTGCCAAATTCAATGCAATTCCGACCAACAGTTCAGGATGTAGTTGTGTTAAAAATCTCTATGTGAATTAACATGAGAAACACACTTTTTTAACCACACTTTTTCTCGGCTCCTGCTTGAGGCATCACCCCGAAACTTTCCATAAACAACTAGAAGGACTTGTACACTTTTTTGGGAAATTTTCATGAAGAATAGGAATATTCGTCAACCGGTGCCAAAGATATAGGCAAGTTAAAAAACGCTTTTACAATGGAAACATGGTCCTAACTATAACTACCTACTGGCGACCACAGGTAGGTAATTATATATATATATATATATTTCACAATATTGTGGTAGTTGATATTCTCTTCATGATATCTTTGTAGCACATTATTTTTGTACTCCATATTTTGACACACAAATCTCCAGAGTCGATCTGAAAATCCCATTCTGCTCCTTCATACTTAAAATTTTTGAATTGTTTTCATTATATTTAGATTTTCTGGGATTTGAATAATCATGTCACAGTGTTACAAAAGATTAAGCATAACATACCCTGAGAAATAACAATCAAAGCTAAAAAGGGGAGGAAAAAACACTTTAGGTTTTCAATAATAATTAAAATGTACATACAAAAAACAAAACTGTCAACTTCATATTTATAGATGTTACAATCTATTTCAATTGCAAGGTAGCTTAGTCCACTAAGAAGCCTAATAAATAAAAATACTTGGGAAAAAGGAAAAGTTTAAGGAGACTAGTTATAAAGTCAGTCAGTAAAAAAGTACTCACATTCAGGAGAGTAACAATACATGGCAGGAAATTGCTTCTAGTGCACCTACATCTGTCCACCTGTTAATGTGGAAGTCATCAGCATGGTATACAAGACTGTTCAGAGTTCAAGCATTATATTTGATGCATCATTACCTTCATTTAGGGTGAAGAACTCCCAGTCCTGTTTTCACTGGGCTAAAACGTGGCAAATAAAAAACTCAATTCTACTAGGATAATGTACATTTTAGGTTGGATAATATTTGGTGGAACAACATCTCAGTATGCATCAGGACCACCCCAAAACTTCTTTAATCTAGAAAAGAGTTGAAGACACACCTCCTTAAAGACTGCCACACGACAATGCAATAACAGTATACTTCTACTCCCAGAGCCCAACTAGCTCACCTGTTGCTTGTCAATGTGTATGCTTGCCTTTCACCCTACATAGCACTGCACTGCCTTTTGGCTTGGTTTGTGCCACACAAATACAACACATATGCATACATACATTTAAGAAGAGACTGGAAGAACTCCTTGATCCATGTCCATGAACAGTAACTTCAAAGCTTTGATTTTAACAAGTATCCACATTACTTCCCAATTTTCCATGGGTTCTTGGGACTATATTTGTGAGTGAGTAGTGGAAGGTTACAAGATTGTTCTGTATTTCCTCATGTCAATTTGCTATTTCGCTTCAAAAACTACAAATGGATCTTCACAGTGCAGTGTTTTGGCACCAGGAGCTTTTCCAGCACCATTTGATTAATTGCATTTTTGTCACTAGGTTCCTTCCTGTTGATCATCTCACAAATGCTCATTGTAGGAGGGTTGCAGCTTTGTGACATGTCTTGGGTGTTTCACTCTTCTCTTTGTTTGGTTTAAATGGTGGAGCAGGTGTTTTGTTATTTTAGAAACATTGCTAAGTTTGTCTTGTATTGTAGTTGTGTGGGTGTCTGTGTGTGTATCTGGTGTGATTTGCCACTCATTACTTCTTTATCCAGGTTTATCACAAATTCCACTACTTGGTGCTTGGGTATGGCTGCCAACAGAATTACATCTTGTGTTAACAAAATATGCTCTGCACCTCAGTTTTTCGGTGTAATGCTACTTGGAGTACTTCTACTAGGAAAAACATCATTGTATCCCAGGGCCAATATACATTTTCTGGGAAGAATGAGGTAGTGTGGTGTATCATGCATCGAGTAAAAATTTCTAGGAAACGCGTGTTCATTATTGTAGGAATCCTGGAGTTTCGCTCACTCCGGGGACCTTGACTAGTGTTGCAGGGAAGCAGTCACATTTCTCAGACTCCATGATAAAATCTTGGAGTGAGTCAGCATTGGAGACTGTGGCAGACAGTGCAGTGGCGTCTGGGAAAGAGAAGATGGGTGAAGTCACAGGACGACACAGATCTGCACTTCTTTGGCAAGGTGGAAAGAACTGGAATATTGTAGAAAAGCCGGTTTATTCAGGAAAGACCCAGAAAGTTCCAGACACTTCTATATCACTAAGAGCTGACATGATTTAGGCTCCAGACTAGCCTGGCAGTGAAAGTAAATGATTCCCTGTTCCAGTTTCTTACTTTGCACCGTTTACATTCTCTTCACTATTTTGTTTTTCACCCCTTCAGCTCCCTATGGTGGTTACTGCAGCTCAATTTAACCCTTCCTTCTATCGATACGGAGCTTTGCTCTCTGCCTTTCCTAAATTCCTGCTTCAACTTCAAGCATTTCAGGTGATGCTGACTCCCGGCATCACAACTATTGTGACAGACCTTTGTATTTAATTCCTTGGCTGTATGCTAGTCGTTTGGGAGCGAGTGACAGCCTCTTCACTACCACACCCTGGTAAACCATTCTACTGACACCCTTAAAACATTGTATCCTGTTGTGCACAAGTATAGTCATATTAATGGTACCTTGTTTTATAGGATTATGGGGGTTACCAGTCAGCCCATTGCAGACCTTGGGCCTTGCTGCACGCCTCCCACCTGTCCATGCTCCCAAGGGGAGCATGACGTGGCGCTTATGGAGTGTATGTTTTCTCTTTATCTCCCTTCTCTCTTTACCCCCATGAAGAGTCACTTTAGATTCTGGAGTTTATTGCAGATCTTATTTGACTTAAAGGGGAAGGAGTGAGGTTAGCATCACAGTAGCTGGTCTGAATTTCAGTGAAATCCTGACAATTATGTTAAGAATCTCAGTGGATGTGAGCTCATCTGAGAGTATTTTCACCCCTTCACTTCCTCTTTAACTCCTTGCGTTCTGGTGACGGAACCACTCCGTCACCAGCCACGGACGTGCTGTGCTGGTGACGGAGTAGTTTGGTCACGGCCCGGCCGCCACGCCTGCGCGGCATCAATTTTGCGCCTGCGCGGCGCGTTCTATTGAGTGGGTGGGGCCGTGACGGAACCACTCCGTCACAAGCACAGCGCGCCCGTGGCTCGTGACAGAGTGGTTCCGCCACAAGCATGGCGGTACCGCGCGGCCCCAGCTTACCCCCAGTGCCGCGGCGGAATTACCGCCGCGGCCAAGGGGTTAAGCAACTCTGTTTTTGTCTGTAAACTTGTCATCAGATAGGATCATTCTTTCGAACCTTTTGATGGAGTTATTGACAAACCAGGAGTCAACAATGCCGACTAATGTGGAATTTATTCTCACTGAGCAGGACCAAGATGTGAAGGCAAGTATCGGTAGATGTGGATTTTGTAGTTCAAACCTTCCCTCTCTGCCCTTCACGCTCACTGAAGCCCCACTGGTGCACAGCAGAGGTTGGGCTGCTTTTTTCAAGCTCTCGCACCTTGTTTTGGAGTGAGCTGGAAATAGAACGCTTGTGTTGCTTGTTTAAGTTAATCAGCTCCTGGCACTTTTTGGCACTCGGTATTCTAATTGGCAGCAGGTGAGCGATTAGAACTAGAACACTAATGTAGATGAGGAGCCTGGAGTGTACCAACAGTAGGCGCATCTGTAGGGAAATTAAAAGAGAATGGTGTGTGCCAGGGGACGTGCATGGTCCTCAAGGGGGACGTAGTCAGTAGCTGCGTTGATCTTTCACCGTGCTGAGACATGAAGGACTGCTGTGAAGAGCTGCTAGTGGCGAATGTTAAGAACAAGAGTTAATATGTTTAAGTGCTCCCTGTCACCTCGCAAAAGTACTTTTGTGTAACTAATGCTACTTAAGTCGGCCGAAGTTTACTGGGGGAGGGGAAAAAAAGGAAAAGACTGTATATGATAAGACTTGTCTACTTGTGTAATTTGCCACGCCTTGCAGTCGCAAATAAAGAGTTTAAAAAAAAAAGAACAAGAGTTAATAACTCTGTTCTACAACTGGTGATGCAGGCGCGCCCTAGGTCCGTCTCTGGGACTTGGAGATGGCTCTTTCAAGAAGAATGATTTGTGAAAGTGGAAGGGGGCCAAACAGAGTAGGTAATATATCTAGTTACGGTTCTGTTGGCTCTTAACACATGGTATGTCACGTGAAGGGCAAACGTGTGCATTTTTGTAGGTCTCCAACAGGGTCTGGCAGTGACAGAAATGTGTCCCATGTACCAAAATTAAGGTAGCCCCATTAGTGAATCAGTTAGCTAAAACAAGTGGCAGAGATTCTGTAAATCGAGGCAGTTCTGAAGTGGTAAGACACACTGGGCCACATGCATCAACGTGTTTAGGAAGTGCAAACGGTGCGAATCGGTAAATTTGGCCGTTTGCACTTCCTAAATATGTTTTTGGGATGCAGCAAGCATTTTTGAGTAATTCGGTATTTTTACCGAATTCCAAAAATGTGATTGCTTTTAAGGAATTGCAAATTTGCGATTCCTTAAAAGCAATGCATCATTTTTTTTAAAAATTGCGATATTTGAAACTGGAAGTGCAAATTACCACGAGGTTGAACCTCGTGGTAATTTGCGAAATGGTTTAAATATGCTTAAAATTGTTTTTTTTAAACTGTTCAATTACAGACACACATGTCCTAAGGACATGTGTGTATGTAACTTGTACTGAAAAGTACATTTCATGGGTGCAGGGGGGGGTCATTGGACCCCCCTCTCCACCCTTGAAATGCATTCATGAATGCGAATTTGCCTAGCCTTGGTGCTGGTAAGTTCCAATTCTATTAAGGACTCGGAGGCGAGGATTATGCCATTCTTTCATCGCTTTATTCTCTACAGCAGCAAGAAAAAATAACACAAACTACTTTTCCCATGAACATTCGGGGAAAAAACAAAGTCAAACATGAGTCCTATCACAGTGTCCATGCACCGGTGTCTCCCATCATGCTCCGCTGTACTTGTCTCCTCCTCTTTCTTCGCGCGAAGCCTTAACATTAGTCCACTCACGCATCTTGTTTCGAATTATCCGCTCCTGCAAGAGAACACAACATCAGATCCATTCTGTTCTAATAGAACGTCAGCAGTAAAAAAGGAAGAGCATTACACCGCAGAGCAATAGGCGCACATCCTACGAAAAGGAACATAAACGCTTTACTTACATTGCATACGGGGAGGGTCCACTTCCATGAAGTCACTGGGAGGGATAATCCTCGTCTCCGAGTCCTTAATAGAATTGGAACTTACCAGCACCAAGGCTAGGCAAATTCGCATTCTATGTCAGGACCGGAGGCTTCGGATTATGCCAGTTCAAAGCTTATCGACCACCAACCTGGCCACATCAATAACTGGCTTGAAATAGAACCTCTTGAACGTGGAGTCCGAGGACCAATCGGCCGCTCTCATCAGGTCCTCCAATCGAGCCCCAAGGGCAAAAGCTTTAGATGCCATGGCTCCTCGCGCAGAGTGAGCCCCAAATTGCTTAGTATCAATCCCCGCCTCCTGCATTATCCAACGCACCCAACGGGCGATCGTCGGTGAAGTAACCGCCTTATACGGCTTTCGCAAGGCAATAAGCAGTTGCCGCTCACCCGGAGGGCGAGTATCTTCAGTCATATCCTCATAAGCACGGAGGCACTGCACCACGCACAGTTTAGGGGAGTTCTGAAAAGCTGGGTACGAAATGACCCTAGTATGCGTTTTGGTCCGCCTGCTGACGGTAAAAGAAACCCCCTCAGGAGAAAAAACCCTGGCCGTTATATCCAGCGCTCGCACGTCCGAGACTCGCCTGCAGGACACAAGGCACAACAACATGGCCAACTTAGCCGTCAACTCCTTACGAGATAAAAACCTGTTCGGTTGCCAGGAAAGGAACAAATTCAGCACCCTGTTCACATCCCACAGGGCGGAATACCGAGGTTCCGGCGGTAAGGAAAGCCGTATACCTCTTAAGAGCCTGCAGACCAAAGGGTGCTCACCAACCGGGGATCCCTGAAACAGGTCATGCCCCGCCAATACTGCTGACCTGAAAGTATTGATTGACCGATAAGCCAGGCCCTGGTCAGACAGTTCCGCCAGGAAATTCAGGACACGCACTACAGGCGCCCCCACGGGATCCAAACCCCGTCGCACACGCCAACGGCTCCACCGGAGCCAAGCCGATCGGTAGCGTTTGGTCGTGCTGTCAGCCCAAGCCTTGGAGAGCAAGTCCTCTGCTGTTCTCGAAAGGCCAGGCAGCATCCAGCGTCGCCGGAGAGCCTCCACGCCATCAGGCGCAACGAGCCTTCCAGGACCAATCTGTGGGGCGCTCCCTCTGGATTCAGCAGAATGTGGGGAGACTGGGGGAGTAGGATCAGAGAATCCCAGGAAAGTTCCAGTAGAACCGGAAACCAAACTTGCGACCTCCACCACAGAGTGATCATCACCACCTGCGCTAACTGGCAGCGCAGTAACGCTGACACTCGCGTTATCATCGAGAACGGTGGGAACGCATATCCATGCACACCCGACCAGTCCTGGAGGAACGCATCGGTCGCCTCTGCCAGAGGGTCGGGGCGCCAGCTGAAATACCGCAGCAGTTGGTGGTCCAGGCGGGACGCGAAGAGATCCACCGAGAATGGACCCCAACGGTCCGAGAGCCTGGCAAACAGAGTAGGATCCAGCTTCCAGACGCTGGCGTCCCAGATATTCCTCGAGTGCCAATCGGCCACCTCGTTCTGGCGGCCCGGCAAATACTCCGCCGTAACCGATACCTGGTGGTCCAGACAAAAGTGCCAGAATTCCCTGGCTAGGTCCCCCAACATCCTGGTCCTGGTACCACCCAGGTGGTTGATGTAACGGACCGCCGACACGTTGTCCATCCTGAGAAGGACGCAAGATTGTACCCTGTCCTTGGTCCAACATTGCACTGCGAAGGAGCCCGCTAGCAACTCCAAGCAGTTTATATGCAAGGACTGCTCGAGAGCAGACCAGGCGCCGCCCGTGGAGAAATCTCCGCACCTGGCACCCCAGCCGGAACGGCTGGCGTCCGATTCTATCACAATATCTGGGGCGGAACCGAAAATCGCACGGCCATTCCAGGCCTCCATGTGCGTGAGCCACCACCTCATTTCGTCCCTCATGTCGTCCGATAAAGGAATCAACTGAGAGTACGTCAATCCCCTCCGGAGATGGTACGCCTTCAGGCGATGCATGGCGCGATAATGAAGGGGTCCTGGGAAGATAGCCTGAATAGAAGACGACAACAGGCCCACTAACCTCGCCAGATGGCGTAAGGAAATCAGTTGCTTCGCTAGAGTTTGACGCAACTCGTGTCTGATCCTCGCCATCTTCCTGGCCGGCAGACTCAAAGTGGATGCCACCGAGTCTATGTTGAAACCGAGAAACGTAGCGCACTGCGCGGGAACCAAAAGAGACTTTTTCTCGTTGATCACGAACCCTAGGCCTTGCAAAAGGTTGACCGCTGACTGCAACTGTGACCGTAGCCTCCCGGGGCACTGGTCCATGAGCAGCATGTCGTCTAGGTACACTATCATTCTGACCCCTGAGCCCGCAAGGCCTCCACCACCGGCCGCAACACTTTTGTGAAGCACCATGGCGCCGAGGAGAGCCCGAAAGGTAGAGTGGTGAACTCGTAGACCTGACCGTCCCACCTGAACTGGAGGAAACGCCGGTGAGGGGGGAAGATTGGAACCGTCAAGTAGGCGTCTTCAAGTCGAGCCTGACCATCCAATCGGACGGGCGTAAGACATCTCGCAAGAGATGTATCCCCTCCATTTTGAAATGACGATACACCAACCACTCGTTGAACTCTTTTAAATTTATCACGGGGCGACTGCCCCCATCGACCTTGTCCACCAAGAAGAGATTGCTGATGAAACCTGAGGGGTGTTCGCAAGCGCAACAAATCGCCCTTTTGTGGAGGAGGGCCGCGACCTCTTCGCTCACCAAAGCTGCATCGCGCTGGAAAAAGGTAATGGGGCGAGGACGTTGTAGCTGACAAGGACGGCCATGGAACTCCATTTGGAAGCCCTGTACCGTCTGCAGCACCCAAGCATCGCTGGTAAGGGAGGCCCATGCAGGAAAGAACTGCGCCAGCCGCCCCCCCACTCTCAGGCTCGCGGAAGGCAGCACACTCACCTCGACCACCGCCCTGCTGTTGGCCACGCTGACCTCCACGTCCTCCGAACTTCTGCCCTCTTGTGGGGTAGAAATTTTTGAACCTGGCCTTGTCCTGGTACTAGCCGCGTCCGGAGCCTTGACCTCTATCCGAGCTGGTGCCCCGGCCGAACGAGCGGCCCCTGCCTCGTCCGGCCTTGTCAAAAACACGAGGCGCAAAGACCTTCTTGATGTTTGACTGAGCGCGATCTAGGGAAGTAAAGGTAGCCACGAATTTCCCTAGTTCCTTAATGAATGGGTCACCGAACAAACCCCCCTGGGCCACTGCACCTGCCTCCGACGAGGCGAGATCGCCCAGCTTGGGGTCCACCTTGATAAGTAGAGAACGCCTCCTCTCCGTAGAGAGGGCGCAGTTGGCGTTGCCGAGGAAAATGATGGCCCTCTGGGCCCAGTTGGACAGTACCTCCGGGGAGATCGCGTCGCCTGACACTTTGGCTTCCTCCGCCATATCTAAGATCTTGGTCATGGGTCCAACAGCGTCCAAAAGCTTGTCCTGGCAAGTGCGCCAGGACCTGTCGATCCCCTTCCGGGGGTCCTTGACGAACTTCTGGAGAAAGGTCGCCATTTTCGGGTCGATGTCCGGGGTCATGGCCACCTTACCCTCCAACGAGGGCCGGAGACACTCCGCACGCAGGCGGCTCCTAGCATCCTTGTCCACCGGCTTCCTCAGTCGATTAGCGACGTACTGGGCCACCTTGTCACACGGGACCCACTCGGAGGACCTGGGGTGGACGATGTCGTCCGGGTCCAGCATGTCGGACGGACCCGCGGAGGATGAGGGCTGAGAAGGCAGCCACGACCGGGAGGAACAGGCCTCCTCCTCCGAGTCCGGAGAGTCGTCGTCTTGCTGTGGGTCCGGAGACATAGCAGGGGGTGAAAGCGGGGGAACTTCTGAAGGAAGAGGTTGAGGAGGTTGCGAGTCCTCTAAGGCCTTGAAGGCGCTCTTCACCCTAGCGAAAGCCGCCGAATCAACCCCCTCAGTGCAAGGCTTCTTGGGAGGAGGGGGGGAGGGGATGCGTCCGCTCCGGAGGCCGGAGCCGGCGACATAAGAAGGGCGGCAAACTTGGCATAGGCCTCGTCCAGGCGTGCCGAGAGACGCTGCTCCAGGGGGACCATGGCCTGGTCCACCGCGCGATAGATTGAGTCATCGACCGCCTGGTAGAAATCGTCGTCCAACGGGACGTAATTCAGAGGGTCTTCCTCTGGGTACTGGTCCGCGTTCCCCTGCATCGTGAGGTAAATTAGGCTCCAGCAGCGTGAACGGAAGGCAAAACCAAATGACCCTCCTCAGGGCACTCTACTGTCTGGGGTGTCCCAGCGATATGGGTGGCCCAAGGCACACAATTAACGGGCTAGGCCCTGGAAACACTGCAGCCCTCAGAGTCTTGGGGCGCCCCCCGGCAAAGCGTTCCCACGCCGAAACGGCACAATTTCGACCCCAAAGGGTGTTCGACAAATAATACAACCCAAAGGGTGTCCAGAGAAACAGGGAAACCTAATTGCGACCCCGCAGGGTGTCAGAGCCGGGAGGCTAGGCACGGGACCCGCTGGTGACAGGAGCGCGCCAGAACACTCTAGAAGCACCTGGGAGCGGCCCTTCAGCAGACGAGACACCGGCCCCTGGTGGCAGCGCCACCACACCGTACACTACTGGGCAAATAATCGCATAAGGAGCGCACTAGGCGTCCCGCGACCAACAAAGGGAATCTGTGAAGAAACGACAGAAAACCAACACCCGGCCAAAGGCCAAAGGCACCACACAGAACCCAAAACCCAGGAGAGAAGGAAAAAACCAACTTAACTTGCTGCGAGCAGCGAAGAAAGAGGAGGAGACAAGTACAGCGGAGCATGATGGGAGACACCGGTGCATGGACACTGTGATAGGACTCATGTTTGACGTTGTTTTTTCCCCGAATGTTCATGGGAAAAGTAGTTTGTGTTATTTTTTCTTGCTGCTGTAGAGAATAAAGCGATGAAAGAATGGCATAATCCGAAGCCTCCGGTCCTGACATAGAATTGCGATTTTTCAATTGCGAATTCGCAATTGAAAAATCGCAAATTTCATGCGAATCGGTAAAAATTGCGATTTTTACCGAATCGCATAAAATCTGCGAGAAAAATAATGCATAGGCTTTTGCGAATTCTTATTTGCGATTCGCTATTTTTCGCAAATAAGAATTCTCAAATGCCGATATTGATGCATGTGGGCCACTGTCTAGGTGTTTTGCGAGGTAGGCGAGTTTGTATGGGCTGTGCTTTCTACAGTTGCTGTTAGTGGTAATATCTGGGATATCAGGGGTAACAACCGGCCTAGATTATAAAACAGCCCCTCAATCAGCCAGACAAATGGTCCACACCCTGGCTTGTCATACCAGTGTGCCATATTACCCGATAGGTCAGTCTGACCCTGATCTCCAGTGCGATTCCTAAAGTTCACAGTTTCGATCCACATAGTGGATGATTCAGAGAGTGCTGCATGTGATCTGGAGCAATGCTGTAAAAAGAGGGCACTCCAGCATTAAAGTTTGTTAGTGCTAAATTTAAGTTTTAGTTCCACCTTCACCTAACCCTGACAGGTTTCTGACGAGTGCATAATAGACCCTGCACCCTTTCACGAATCCCTGGAGCGCGAAAAGCTGGGACTACTCTGACAAGTGCTGCTTTTTCCAGAAGTTGCAGCACCTTTTTCAAACAACAATGTTTCAAGTCACAATGAAAACATGCAGATAGGATGGCCCAGTGAGGGAGAGGCCATGGTTAAGAGTTACCGGGCAGATCTGTGTTAACAGAGACCCCATATTCCAGTGCAGTGTTTCTGTTACAATAATGAATAATCCTTCCGGGACTAGTCTAAATCCATGTGCATGAAGGTGGTGCAAATTGTGGTTGGTTTACTGAACCATAACTGGAGAATTTCAGTGTTCTTTCGGTTTTGTTTTGTAACCTAACTGTATTTTAGCTGTGATATTTTTTCTTTGAATTTCAGTGAGTTTTTAAGCATACAATATGGTATTATGAGCAAACCTACCCAAAACTTCACTGTAAGCTTTCAATCTTTTCATTGAATATAGATATATACATACACATAAACACTCACACACACACATATGTATGCATATATATATATATACATATATACATTACTTATTTATAAAAACTTTTTAAAGTGTTTTATAAAGCATCAGAGCACTGTACAAAGAAAGAACAAATGAGGCTTGCGTTACAGTAATAGCACCCATCTCTTATGATACGCTGTACATAGAAGTCGAAGAGCAAGTTGCAAAAACAATAGGATACAAGAAGAAATATTTGAATGACAGTTATGAAAGAGTTCTGGTAGTAAGGCTTTAACTTCTTTCTTAGCCGGAATGAGAAGATTGCTCTCCTTGAGGGTGGACGGGGGCTCCTCATTTTTTAAGCAGATCCGGCAAAAGTGTGGCCATGTGTTTTCCTTTTCTTGATTCTGGCTGGTTCTAGTATCAGGGATTTAGCCTTTCTAGGATCCCTACCGCCGCCTGATAGCTTGATCCTATTTGCCATGTATTTACGACCAGAATTGTGTAGAGCTTGGTGTGTTTTGCATGCAACCTTCAGTTGAATCCTACCTTTAATTGGGAGCCAGTTGAGGGATCTTAGTGATGGGGAAATGTGATCATAACGGCGTGGGCCTGTTGAATATCGTGCTGCTGCATTTATTGTCACTTTCATTGGGGCTAGGTTGGCTGTAGGTAGAATTATGAGTGGCATTCCAATAGTCTAGTCTTGAGAGCACTAGAGATTGAACTGCCGTTTTCAGATCTCCTAGCGGTATGAATGGTTTTAGTTTTCTTAGAAGGTGTAGGTTAGCGCTTTTGGCTGCAGCTTGTATGTGAGCCCGCATGTTGAGTCTAGTGTGATGCGTAGTGATTTTACAGAGTCACAGATGTTGATTGGAGGTTAAAAGCCAACTGATGAGGTTGTTGGGATCTAATGGGTGGGGAGAAAAAGACATTTGGTTTTCCGGGGATTTAGTTTTAGGTGGGTGTGTTCCAACCAGTCCTGTGTGTTTTTTCAGGGTGTCACGCAGTCTCTGGATATTTTCCTGTGTGGAGAGTTTGATGTAGAGTGGTGTATCATCAGCATACATGTGGTACAACATGTTTGATTGTTTCAGGATTTCAGTGAGTGGTTCCATGTATAGATTGAAGAGCATTTGTGACATCGTAGATCCTTGTGCAACACCCCTGTCGGTCTGCTACCTTAGATAGGGTTTTGCTGATTTTGACTCTATTGACAGTCCTGCAAGAAGGAGGTGAACCAGTTAAGGACTGTCCCTGATAGGCCCATTCAGAGTTCAGGAGTTTCTCTGAAGCGACTGTGGCTGACCATGCCGAACGCCGCTGATAAATCCAGAAGTATTTGGAGGCAGGATTCGTTTTGTTCTGATGGTGTTTGTATATCATCTAGGATGTTAAGATAGGTGACCTCAGTATTGTGTCCAAGCCTGAAACCTGATTGGTGTTTCTCTAATAGGTCAAAATTCTTGATGTGTTCACTCAGCTGCTAATGGGTGCATTTTTCTACCAATTTTGTAAGGAAGTGCAGATTGGATATGGCTCTGAAATTGTTTAAGTCGTTCTGGCCAGAGCCCGTTTTTTTAGTACATACAAAATGTTCGCATGTTTTTATTGCACAAAATGCACTGGCATGAAAGTTGATATTTCATTGGAAACATTGAATATATTTCACTTTCCCTGTGAAATACAGATTTCTCTATCAAAATGACAGCCGCCAAACCACTCTGCAAAGCTCTACCAGCTTTGCAGAGGGTCAGGGTTTCTACGATTTTGCAGTGTGTAGGACCAAATTATGTGTCAGGCTTCCCTAAATGATGTTGCAAAATTGTTTAATTATGTGTGACCGTCTTTGGCAGAATTAGTTTCATCATTTTGAGCCACAACAAACATTTTAGTGAGTTCTGCAAATTCTATGGTAAATATGTGACAAATGCGTTAAATCTAGAACTATACGGTAAACACTCCATTCACAGAATCTCATAAATTAATGGACCCTCATCATTGCCCATTATTTTATTAAAAATATATTCCAAGAACATTAGGCAAAATTTGTACTTTCTAATTACAATCATTGTCCATTGTTTGCTGCACTTTGAAGAAACCAGTGTTTTCAAGCTGAGTACCCCAAAATAAATATCTATTATAAAAAATACTTTACTTAATGGGTAAAATTTAACATGGTCCTCTATTCCAATCTCAGGGTTCTGGTGACATTTACAATTCAGCCTTTTGCCCTGTGGTTTATGATGTCACCAGGAAACCTTATTGGTAATTCTGATATATAGCCATATATGGATTTTTCCTAAATATGGTCCAATAAGACATGCTATTTGGAGTAAGTTCTCATTCGCACATTTATGATTGCAGCGCACAACTCAAATTCTAGTTTAGTACCACAGTACATCAACACTAACATGAGAAAAACACTGTTTGCTGTCTCACAGATTGCTTGTAACAATACATTTACACAGGGAAAAAACTCTAAGGAGGCCTCTTCAATGTGGTTTTACCTTACTGACACCTTGTATCCTGCTTCTGTTCAAATAACTTTTGTTAAAATAAATAAACATGAAGCAAAGAGTCATGGCATAAACCATGTATGCAAATATGCAGAGTATAGTAAGCTATTTAGTACCATTGTTGAGCAAGAGAAGGCGCTTTATGAACCGCTTGAAGCATCACCTCTCATGGGTCATGGCCACCTCCCATTTTCGTTCATATGTATATTCAGTGCAAAATTAAAGGTAAAAGTGGAGTTGTACTTATACTGACAAAAGTATAACTTGAATTCCCATTTAATTCAGGCATCATGGGTGATATAATATGTGCAGTCATAAGCAGTGCGATATGTATAACTAGTAATGTATTTTTTTTTTAAACAGCATTTTCTTTATTATTATTAGAAGGCCTATATATAGTGCCACTTTAACCTTTTTCCGTGATTCTCAATGTTATTTTTAAAGTAAAGTAATATCCTGTTATGATATATCTGCAATGAACCCCACTGCTGTGCATGGCAATGGGGAGTTGGCTGCTGGGTCTGGTTTGTGGCCAGGCCCTGCGCCTACCCCACGTGGACGGCCAAGCACCCATGAGTGGCCAACCATCTGTAGTGTCTTGCAAATAAAAGAATGCTGGAACTCTCCTGGTTCCCATTGTACACCATAGGCCTGTGCCATAAGCTTTGGAGGGATGAGTTGAAGGCAGGCTTAGAATGTTGAGTTCTAACTTACATGCAGCAGAATAAAGACAAGTCAAACTACTCTCCATCAGGGTGGTTGTTATTGGCGAGTGATGAACAATACGGTGATGGGAGGGTCCAATGGGATGTTTACCGACCTGACACAGCTACAACCCCCAAACAAATCAAATTAGCAAGACATAGAGTAGCCGTGGGTCACACAACAAACTGTTGACTCTCTATATACCTGACAAAAAAGATAATAATAAATAGAGTCACATACTTAGAAAATATATGTGAGACAATACGACAAACAGTCAAAAGGATATTTCTGTGTGTGAAAAAATACCCATCAGTTGTCGACCGGAACCCCCCTTGTCATCATCTGGGATCCTTCACACCAGGAAGGGTGGGTGTTACAACCCTTACAAATAAATTGTACAATGAGTGTATCCCAGTGAAGCAGGGGAAATATGGGCGTGTGATGACAACTGTAAAGCAGTGCAAAAATTGTGAGTGAAACAAAAGGAATAAAGTGCCAAGAAGACTATAATTGGAGAGGAAAGAGATTTTTTTTTAATCTGTACCTCTCTACTTCCAAATCAATAAAACCAGTGCGATATAGTCGTTTAAACAAATAGCTACTATGTGTGTTAACACACATAGTAACACACATCACAATTTTTGCACTGTCTTCACTCAAATCAAGCTGGATCAATGTGTTTTGTGAAAATAAGGAATCACCCTACTGACCATAACAGATCTTTTGGAAGGGAGGAACATAAGCTCACACCCCCTCTCTACGCTTTGAGATAGAAACAGCTACATAATAAAACCGCACCAGATCTGTCTTAAATGACGTTTATTTTATGAACACATTCACTTCAGAGATTTCCCTCAAACAGATAGTCATCTGAGGGAACTCAAAACACCATCAGCAGTTTATGAGAGCAAGAATGAATTGACAGTATTTTTAATATAGGTTGAAATAATAGGTCTGCAAAACGATTTAAAAATGTCATAGAACATAATGCACTTGAGACACTACAGGGAGAAAAGTATTGTTAGTAATGATGAATTGCTTCAGATCTGTAGCTAAATTCCTAATCATTGGTAGCTCAGCATAACAGCGACTATGCAGGGCTTTTGAGACTAGCCTTTTTTCCGCAGAAGTGGGTGAATGTATTTTGCCCCCGTGCCAATACTTATACTATAGATCCCAAGATGAAGTAAGACGGATGCACATGTGAACTCCACTTAATGCTGTGAAGCTTTTAATCCATCAGCCCCGCTTATGCACAGGAATTGTGGGCTCATGCTTACAATGTTAAAGAAACATTACATATCCCAGCATGCAAGGTACTGACGGCTAAGATGTCTGGGCTGCATGAAAGAGTCAGACATGACGTGAGGCAGGTCTTTGCTGCTTTGCTTGCTGTATGGTAACGAATGGGAGCTTTAGTTTCCCAGGAGGTAGGCATTATTCTGTTAAAAATAAATAAAAAGGTGCTCTCAGATCCTTTTAACATTACTTTAAAGAGACTGTCTATTCTGGAGGGGGTGGGTCGAGAGAAGGGCTAGGCAGATGATTTATCTACAGGAAAGCCTGGCTTGTAAACCAACACCACTAGGCATTCTGGGACTTTTAGTTTTGTTTTCCATTGTATTTTATAAGTCACAGTTTGCTTTAATTGAGTGCTTTTCCGCCTATTTGTATCCTGCCCAGCGAGTTTCATATACAACTGGCAGCACTCGATGACGCATAACAGAAGCAGACAAAGTCCACACAAAAGGAATATCTTATTTACAATCAGTAGCCTGTTTGTCCATCAGCAGTTTCCTGCATCTGAAGACTGCCCAAGGAGCCCTCGCAATCACTAATGTATTTATTTGCCCATTCTGGGGAATGGGGAGCAGGCAACAACGGATCTAGAGGTCACAAAAAAACACAAATGAAAAAGACAAAAAAGGCCCTTCATATGTTTATAAAATATATTTATGTGAACTGGTCGCACACGTTACACCTTGACAGAAACTGCTATTGAAGTTGAAAAGAGTAAAAACAGTGTTCTTGAAAATTACATTTATGACCCTTCCTTGTGCACTGGCAGCCCAGAATTCAGAATTTCACCATACATTAGTATTATTTGCTAGGATATTCGGCTGTGGTGTTTTGTGTCACACAGAGCTCTGCAAACGTGTGAAGAGGGTTTACTCATAGACAATGCATGCCATGTGCACCAGCGATAAAGACCAACCTCATTGGCAGTGCTCGTGTGCACCATTGCACCGGTGTCTGCAGGAGAAAACACAGGGAACACATTGCCATGATAAATGCTTTTGAATCCTTCAAGGGGAGGGTGTGGGTATCCTGCTAGCCACAGCAACGTGGGGGTTGGGGCACATCTTGCCTGCATCCGTCTCCGCTCTGCTGTGAAGTGCCAGACACATGCATTTGAATCCACGAGGGTGAAGAAGAGGAAGAAAAAAAGAGGTGATTCATGGTTTTATTTTACTGTTGAAAGCACAGAAATAAAATTTCAATACTAAGTCTAAGTGAATGTATTCATGTTTCTTGCAGCATCCTGTATGTAATTTTGAAGTAACTTTAATGCTCATGTATAAAGAAATATAGGTCATAATAGAGGTTCCCCCTTTTTTGCTGTCAAGAGGGCGGGAGTGTCAGACAGAACGGGACAGGACGGGCAGGTTACGCATACTAAGGAAACAGCCAGGTTTTAACCTTTTTTCTGAACGGGAAAAGCTCCTTGATTTCCCTGATCTGGTCTTCCTAAACCTAGGCACTTTCACCAACCTAGCCGCAGAGGAACGGAGCAGCCTGGTTGGGGAATACCAAGCAAATTTGGCTTGCAGGGGTAGAGGGCCTATTCCATGTAAGGCCTTGAAAACGAGGCAGGGGGCCTTAAATTGTACCCTCTGTCTCAAAGGGAGCCAGTGCAGCTTTGCCAAGGCCGCCTGCGCATGTGCTCTCCTAGGGAGCCCCAAAACCAGCCTAGCAGCCGCTGATTGCAGTCTTTGGAGCCTATCCAGAAGGAAGCCAGGGGCCTCCAGTAGCAAGGCATTACAGTAGTCCAACCTACTAAGGAACGTACACCTTGCCACCAGAGCGCGCGCCTGAGATGGTAATAATGGCATGATCTTCCGCAAGGACCGCAGGATAGCAGAACAGCAGGAGGTCGTCTTTTTGACGTGTGTCTCCATGCTGAGCTTCTGATCCAGCAGGACCCCTAGGTTGCGAACTGATTCCAGTGGTCGCACTTTAGTTTCTGTCTCAGGAGGCCAAAAGTTCTCTGGAAATGGCCGGGAGACCTTATTCCCAGTGCTAAAAAGCACCTCCGTCTTCCCAGCATTAAACTGGAGGGAGTTATTCTTTAGCCAGCATGACGTGTCACGCAGGCAATTGTGGAATAGCTCCACAGGAGTAGATTCCTCTCCCTCAAAGGAGAGTATCATCTGCGTGTTGTCAGCGTAGTTTATTGTTTTAATTTTGTAGGCCTTAATAAGTGAGATCAGAGGTCTTAAATATAGGTTAAAAAGAATGGGGATAATTGCTGATCCCTGCGGCACCCCGTGTGAGACATTGGAGAAAGCCGATTGGAAGGGAGCCAGAGACACCGCCTGCTGTCTGCCCTGCAAGAATGACCGAAACCACCTCAGAGCGCTGCCTCCCACCCCAGCAACACTTAAGCGACCCAACAGGATCTCATGGTTAACCGTATCAAAGGCGGCAGACATATCAAGCAGAATCAAAACCGCTGCTTGTCCCCTGTCTGCACGCCTTTGAAGCTCGTCCACGGCAGTGACCAACGCTGTTTCGGTCCCATGAGCCGGCCGGAAACCAAATTGATCTCCCTCTAATAAGTAATGCTGTTCCAGGTGTTTGGAAAGGGTTAAACTGACCAAACGCTCCACAACTTTGGTAGGGAAAGGTAGCAGGGAAATGGGTCTATAGTTCTTGGAACAAACCGGGTCCAGAGAAGGCTTCTTCAGCAGAGGAGATATCACCGCCTGCTTCCACTGGGTTGGAACCGTACCTGTGGCAAGAGATGGATTACAGATCATGCGGAGAGTGGGAAACAGTTCCTCCTCAAACTCCTTCCAGATCTTATGTGGCACCGGGTCCAAAGGAGAACCAGAAGAGATTCCCCTTGCCAGCCCGTTGAATGCTTCCTCCGTAAGTAGCGGGAGCTCTAATAGAGGTTCACCCAACGACAAAACCTGCTCGTTGGTCATGTCTGCCTGCGCCCCATGGCCCGTAGCCAACGGACAGTCAGTCCTAGAGGGGTCCTCCAGGTCCTCAATAATTAGCTCAATTTTTTCCTTAAAGAATTTTGCAAGATTCTCACAGAGTTCCAAAGACGGAGCAATGGCGTTCGTAGAACTCTCAGGGCTAGTAAGACTGTTTAATATATTAAAAATGCTCCTGGAGCTATTGGTAGCATTACAAATCATGGAAGAGTAGTATTCAGCCTTAGATTTCCTAATCTGATTCTTGTATTCTAAGATTTTAAGCTTCCACTGCATCCTATGAGATCCTTCATATTCGCGCCTCCAGCATCTCTCCGCTTGTTTACAACCACGCTTCAGGTTCCTCAGCGTGTCGTTAAACCAAGGGGCAGAGATTTTCCCCTTGCAACTACGAACTTTAAGGGGGACATGAGAATCCAGCACCTCCGTAATCTTAGTGCAGAGTGAGGCATAGTTCTCCTCAATTTGCTTGTCCGAAGCAAAACACTCTCCCACTTCAAACACCACACCGGAGGACTTCAGTTGGACAAGAGCCTTCCAGTCTCTACACTGAAACTAATTAGTCACCTGAGGAGTCCTAGTCTGAGCACCTTTGCTTTTGACATAAAATTTGACAAGGAAATGGTCTGTCCTATCCATTGGCAGAATTTCCCCCATAACCACGAGGTCAGGGACACTAAACACCAAGTCCAAGAGGTGCTCCGCCTTGTGGGTGGCTGCAGTGACTAGTTGATAGAGTCCGAAGCTTTTGCATGAGTGAAGCAAATTTGCTAACCCTACATCCAGGGAACAGTTTTGCCAAAGGTTAAAGTCCCCTAAAATTATCAAATTATGGTGGGAAGCTGCCATATTAGTTAGGGTCGCTAGTAGCAGTTGTTGCTGCTGAATGCTGAAGGCAAGTTATGGCGAGTAACACGTTAGAGTTAGCTCAGTAAACTTAACTGGTGAATTTATTGTTTTCTTGTTTTAAAACAATAGTTTTTATATTATTACAAGGCCTAACTATAACGTCATTTTAACCTTTTCAGTCAATTGAGGGTTTTCCAAACATAAAGTTAGATATTATTATCAATATGTTTGGTTAAAACTACTCTACGTGAAAAAAAAAGCAAATGATTAGGACGAACAGAGCCATTCTCACATACGCAAGGCTTCGCCTCTCGTGATTAATGGCCTCGTCCACACACAACAATGGTAATAACTAGCACATAACAATATGCTTTTCTATGCCTATCTGCACATATACTATGGGGCATATCTGCTTACATTTCACATAACACAGGACACAAAAGCAATACTTAAAGGTATTTTCTTCTTTCTATGCATGCAGAATGCATCACTCATAGAAAGAGGAAATAACAAGGAGAAATAAAGAGATGTCCTCTTGTTACGCCTGCTTCTATGTAGCATTGCCAGGTTTACTAGCTTTAGTAAATCTTGGAATGCGCAAAAATCCATGGGTGAATGCATAGGAACACCACCCTTACACAAAGTAAAACAACGCAGCCTTATGCACTGCCTTTGTTACATTTTGGGAAAACTCCCACGCAAAGCCACACAAATCTGATTTGTGGGACTTTGTAAATCACAAATAACATCTTGCATGGTGGCTGTGCCCAAAAAGTGGCTGATCCAAGACAAGAAATGTTGGTAAATGTGCTCCTATATATGTATTTACATTATGCACATCACACACACACACTCGCAAAGACAATTTTCTCCTCCTTTTTAGGTCGAGCCTGTGCAGCGCATGCGCTGCTCTGCAAGGCATGCTGTGTTGGAGTATGGACTTGAAGCCCCGCCCACTATCTGCCTATATTTGTCACTGGCTTGTTTGATTGTGCTTCATAAATGCTTTTCTTCTGATATGTTAATAGGCTTGATAGTCCCTCCTTAGTACTGACTTGCCTTGATTTGTAACCTCCAATGAGGACTGGCCCTTTTACTTCAGTTGTTACACGGTACGTCTTATTTAGTCTGTAAGCACTATTTTCTTTAATGAGTTTCTCCTACTGCAGGTACAACATGCTTTCCTGCAACATTCAGCGCACCATGCGCACTTTCACAGAGCGCTTTTACAAAAAAAAAACTTTGTTTGACAACTTGACAAACAAATGCTTTTTGGGTAAAAGTGCCCCATACAGCGCTTTCATTTTAATAGCGCCGCTGACCTTTCTTTAGGCACGGCTCGTCCAAAGAAAGGGGAGTGGCTCTATTAACGTGAAAGCGCAGCATGGGGCTCTTGTAAACAACAAGCATTAGCAATGCAATCTGTCTCGCATTTTAGAAACTTTGACCTATTAGTATTGTAAATGACAATGCCTTTTAATATTGCAGTTTTGTTAAGCACATAAATTATATGCATTGTCATTTACAATGCCATTTAGCTCAATATCTTGCAATTGCGAGACCTACTGCATTGCAAATGCTTGTTCTCTCTGTTGTCTTCTCATCACGCTTTTTGTCGCTGCACGCATTCTCCCCTCAGCCCTGCTCTCTCCCCCTCTTATTCCCTGTCGCTCTCACTCTTTTTCTCTGCCGTGTCAGCAGGTGACCTTTGGTGACCTCGTGGCTCGAGGAGTCTTTCGCTGCTCTTCAGTCCTGTCCCTGACTCCATAGCATCACTACATTCATTCAGTCAGAAGATGCAGACTAAATCCCCTGGCAGGCCTGCAGTGGGAGAGCGGGAGGGTGGGGCTCTTGCCACGAGCCCGCTTCACCCTTCCCCCCTCCTCTGACCCACTCGCCTTAAGACCAGCAGACTAATCCCACTGTCTTTTGCTTTTTTTAAAAATATTTATAATTCCATTTTCCTGCTGTTTTCGTCGAAAGCCCCCATGTCAACTTGATTAGTTCTAATGCTCTCGGCCTTCTGCTGATGACACGCTTCCTCGCTGTGCGTCCAGAACGCCCTCCGCTGGGGATTGGTGCCCGAGCAACTGGCACTGTGTCTCCGCTTTGTGCTGTTACCGAGCAGCGCGCTGCCCGGCTCAAGGTTACGGGAATCGCGGAGGTGCCGCGAGGAGCCCTCTGACATGGACTTCCGGTGGCACCACTGCGCGGAGTCGTCCTTCAGCCCTCGGGGCTCCGTGCAGCTGGAGCCGGTCCACACTTTTCAGCCTTCATCCAATGTAGATGTATAGAAATGTAAGGCTCATACAGCATGAACAAAGGTTGGTAGCGATAGAGTACTGTATGTTATGGGGTGATGCTGGGAGACCGTACATGATTGTGTACCATAAGTGGGGATACGCACAGGGTACAGATCAGATATTTACAATTGCATTGCATGAATGTACATGTTGTTTTATTTTAATTACATGGTATCAAGTGCTTTATCCAGAAGCATACGGTTTTCGGCCAAGTGCCAATGCAGGATTTTGAACCCAAGTCTGCAATTCCGGGCCTAATCTCTGAAGAACTAACCCAGCTGTTCTGAACTCCCAGAGGCGGAGCAGCATATAACAGCGCTTGGTTAAACAAAAAAAAACACTGAAAACCAGCTTTTTTCACCTACTTTTAATAACTTTTTGCCTAGTTATTAATAACTTCACCTGTGGAGTAAAGTTGGGTTTAAAAAAATTCAAACTCTGCTCCAAACGTGAACTAGAGAAACAAGCCAATCTCTTGCCCGAACGTAAACAACGGGTCATGTTTGGACTGTCCATGTACCTGCCCTCTGTCTGCAAAGCATGGTCCATGGTGAGGTGGGTGCCCAAGTGAGTCTGATTAGTTACCTGCGTGTGGGATGCTACTTGCCTGGCCTCAGTGAAGGAGGGAGCTGTCAGAAAGGTAAAGACTGTGAGAATTGCCACATGCGTCAGTCGCAAGTATGCAAAATGCGACACTGGAACAAGGCCTAAAAGAGGGAGGGCCTAGGTGGCAGCCAGAGTGTCTCGGCCCATGAACACGAAGTGTCGCTAATAGTTAAGTACTAACTAAGGAATGGGTGGTGTGAGTGGAAAATGTCAGTCTTAGATGACATCCTTTGGCAGTGGGCACCTTCCTCCTCTTTCTGTTTACTGTCTCTGTGCATGCTCCCTGGTTGGCTTAGGGCATGCTTTGCTATGGCCGTGTATCCTCACTCGCCTCCTTTTCTCTTCACCTTCCATATTTCCACGTTTCTCTTTCCATTCTCCTCTGCCTCTTTTATCTCCAAGCTTTTCCAATTGATCTCTCTTTCCATTTTCTCTCATTCTACCTTTCTATTGCTCATTCTCTTTCCAGAACCTCTTTTTCTCCTTTGTTCCTTTCAGTTTTCTCTCTTGCCAAACCTTCCAGTAGGCCCCCATTCCTCTGCTCTCCCTCTTCCTTCCCTCTCTGATTACTATTTTTCCACCGTCCCGTGTATCTTCCTTAATTGGATTCTGCTGACCAGTGTTGCCCGATTTCAGAAGAAACAGATTAGAAACGGTAAATCACTGGCCGCTCTGCCAAGAATCCTGCTTCAGAGAGGGCTAATCTCGACGGTATTGCAGTACCGTCCTACAGTACATGATATGGTGTTACTGCTCTCACTGGGACGTAATGCGTTATTGGCAGCAGTATTTACTTGGACTGGTACATTTTATATCCAACAGAACACATGATTCCCAGCGGCAAAGCACAATATCCCAGAGGTAAAGATTTATTTCTGAGTTCAGGGGTCTAACGGAGGGCCCTGCATTGCAGGGGCTGAGGTTCCAAACCTTCAGGGGCCCCAACCTCTCAGGGGGGCAACCACTCACCCCAAGACCCATGAATATCTGTGAGGTATGGGAGAGCCAGAGGTCCCTCATCACATTCTGCATGGGGGTCCCACCATTTTGTGTTACGTCACTGTCTGGGTGCATTTTCCATCTGCTGTAAAAATGAAAATACCACCAGCTCAAAATTCATTGAGTTGCAGGGATAGGGGTGCAGACCCCAAAACACAAATTACTGCTCTGTCATCACCTGAGTGTTAAGTGACCCACCTACCTTAAACTTAGATTGGTAGCACCTGGTATGTGCACAGCAGATCATATTTTCAATGGAATGTTTGCTATTTCCTTGTGTATTTTTTGTCGCTAATGTGAATTGCTGCTGGTGAAGCAGGTGCCACTGTTGGAAACTCATATACTGGTATCTTGTTAATGGGGTTCCCAATCCCTCAGCTGTAAATGATCTAGAACAGTGCAGCAAATCTGGCAGCTGGAAAGATGATCTGTGACTTCCTCTCGCTATCCTGCAATGGCTCCGGGAGCTATGTCCTCAACATCACCCACACTGTGCCCGGTGTGAAGAAAGAATCAATAAGACAGATGAGGGCTCCCAAAGACGGTGAGTGCTCCCAGCACAGAACCAAGAGAAGAAGTAAATGACCCAACCTACGGAATCCTTTCCACTTCCCCAAAAATGTTTGATGGGTGTAAAAGGAGACGGGTCAGAAGGTACCCAAAATACCTGGGTGACAAAAAATCTCTGCAGACTCCCTGTCCTAATCTGACTAGATCCTTCTCCAGATCACACATACTACCTTCGACACAAACACGTGGAAGCACTCTGCAATCCAAGAAAGTTATGTTGTTCCACAGGTTAACCTTTTCAAGTTTTTAAAAAACATTTTGTCTTGAATACTTTATTGGTTTTTAAAAAATATATTTTGCTATTTTTTATGTATTTTTCATTTTTTCTTTATTTTGATTAGGTTTCAAGGTTCTTTCTCCTTTGTGCTGACATTTTTCAAGATAAAATCAGGTCTCGTCTCTGCACCGGAGCCTACCACTGCTCCTTTAAGTAAAAAACACATCACTGATCCAACTCTTTAAAAAACAGAAAGCCTCATGAGACAATAAAGGTCACAGAGCAGTGCTATATTAATAATTCAACATTTCATTCTGAAGAGCTGATACTTACAGATCTGGTTTGAGTGTCTCTCCCATGGGAGCCAGATGAAAGCAGATGATTCAAATGGGGGGGATCTTGATGTCTGTGCCTGGGAGCAACTAGCCTGACGCTCAACAGCCCTTTAAATTGTGCCAGCGGTTGCAGATGGTCGACACCGGGACTTTTTTGGGGGGACAGTGAAATATTTTTCATCATCAGAGCGTAACCCAGATCAACAGCGAGAAAAGCGGAAAAGGGAGAAAGATGAAAGATGGGAAATTAGTGACATAGCAAAAAAGCAAGGATGAAAAAGAATTTGCAAGAGTGAGATACAGAACCAGAAAGTGTGGTGGAAGAAAGAGGCATGAGGTGTAGTCAAGGCAGGGCAGCCTTGACATTCGGCGGCGACCCTGATTGGCTGCCCCGGGACACCAAAGGTGGCCACCTATGAGGGCGGCCACCCTTAGTGCCATAGGATGGCACAGACCCTGAGCGTTCTAGTGGTTGGGGGGAATAGAGGACCCCTGTGATGTCACTTCCTGTGTCTTGGGGGAGGGGGGGAGAGACTATATAGCCCGGGGGGCGAGGGTCAAGCGCCCACTTTGTTCCTGGCCGCTGCTCGCGCTGACCCTCGCCCTCCCCTGCCTGGACCCTGAGCAGGTGACTGCCCGTTGCGGTTTTTCCCTCCCATCCGCTTACCCTGCTTTCGGGCAGTAAGTGGGGGGGGTTGTTTTGCTATTAATATTACTGTCTTTGTGTTGCAGGCAAAGGTACAGGGCGATCCAATGCAGAAAGGTACAGAGGGGTACCCTCTACAGGAGCACCGGTGGGTGCAAGAGCAGAATTATCCCCAGGGAGATCCACGCTGGGTTGGACCCTGGAGGAGTGACGGCGCCCCGTTAGTCATTCGGGCGGTTGTAGACCTGAGCAACCGGGGGTTGCCAACGCTCCGCCCCCGAGAGGGAGGGGCGGAGTAATGAGCGAACGAGAGGTTCGCCAGGGGAGGGGATAGACCTTCCCCCCCAAAACTGACAACGCCCCTACGGTTAACACCGCGGGGGTTATGGCTCATCAGGTGGGCGGGTCGCGAGAGGCGACCTGCTCTGGATCGCCCGTAAGATAACCCAACATGGTGGCATAATGTATATGCTAATAAAACTGCAACAACTTTCTCCATCAAACTTGTGTGGTGTCGGTTATTGGTGGATTGGTGTGTTGTATGAAGAAAGGTCTGGGGTTGGGACGATATTGGCACTATGGTATTTGGAATCCTTTGCGGCAGGCACCTAGGAATAGGACAGCGTTAATGTGCTATTCAAACTCCTGTCTTAGCTCATTTGGGCTCAAATACTTGTAGGAAGTCGATGAGTTTCCAAAGGATGTTTCAGCAGCCTCTTATTTCACATTCTACCAGAAGGATCGAGCTCAGTAAGGCAGGTGCTGCAGTGCATGCAAGGTCGATCTCATGCTTAGACTGGCCCAGAGAGGAAATCTAGAGCTTTTCAAACTTGGATTGCACAAAGATCGATAGGGCTGGCACAGGGTCAGTCACATGTCACCTCGGATAATAAGGAGATTGTGAGAGCCCCGATAGACAGGGGCTTCTGAGAAAGCAGAGACACTCTAGAATTGCAAAGCCCTGTGCAATAAACACACTCCTCGCTCCTGTCGATAGATTTCAGAGGTTCTGCGGCACTGCTGTGTCCTCAGTTCAATCACGGACAGCAGCCCTCTATCTAAGAAGGACCTTAAGTGAATCGTGAATATGAAAACACATGACTGCTGCAGGGAGCTTGCTGCCTGCTCAGGAGGAGGCGCCGAGGAAATTGGCTTCCCCTGGGGAATCCTTGACTCATCTTTTGTAGCTTGGCCGGAGCGGCGAGAACTCCTACAGACATGTGCGTGACGTACTGCATGTTACAAACCAACCCAACAAAAACACAGTTAACGGAACAAAGGAGCGAAAGGTTCAGAAAATTGCCAAATATAATGAATCTTTGATCAGAAAACTGCTCTCTCAATGACTGAAACAAGAAAAGGCGAAAAGAGGCTTTGTAAGGCTTAACTCGCTTGGCTGCAAATGGATTCAGTGTGAAAGAAAAATGACAAAAAGCAAAGCCAAAAAGGTATTTTTGGAGTAAGAATGTCCTAACCGTTCGCTTAGCAGGTCAATGGGAGGGGCATAAGCAAGCACCACCAACATAATCTTTCATCAGAAATATCTAATAGAACAGTGGCGACTCACCGCGGGAGTGCTGCAGTGCGGTGGGGTGGAGCGGGGAAGGGGAAAGTTAGGGAATAGTGGAGTTGGACATACGACGGGTAGGAGTAAGGTAAGTAAATAAATACCTCTACCCAGACTTCACGCCAATGGTATATGAGGCCCGGCGCAAGTTTCAAGATATCAAGTAGACCCTGAGAAAGGAGAATATTCGCTACGCCATGTTATATCCGGCACGCTTTCAGCTTCAGATTAACATTAAAACTACTATCTTTGACATGCCGACGATGGCAGCTGACTTTTGAAAACACAGCCCCTGGAAAGCAATGCTTCATGGTTTGCGAATATGTAATTGTTAAAGAGACGCTTACCGGACACCCATAGGAACACTAGCTTGTGCATGGAATCAGGAACACTTAAAGGGCTATGTGTTATGATGCTCTCCTTTCTCTTTCTTACCAGAGGCACACTCATCATTGTGTTACTCTATGAGTGCAGCTACATGTATATTATGTCTTAGTGTTATCATATCTCGTGGTTTGCTCGGCCACTGCTGCCCCCCTAGGAGAATTCCTATTATTTCCATTTAGTGTGGAGTTGTTTCTTTTCTTTTCTTTCTCCTTCCTCTTAAGTTAAAATGTGCTGGGATTCACTGGATATATGTTGGGTGGATATCTGATGTGGGAGTGGGGTGGGGGAAGGGAGCTCCGGTTGAGTAAGTTTGATTTTGTTTTTTGGTTACAGGCCATGAAGGATCACAACAGTTGGCTATCCAAATACGATCATAATGACAAACCAGACGGCATACTATTGCACCTACTGTAGTGGGGACGTGGGGGATGCTATGTGTAACATGGACTGTTGGAGGACTGTCCAACCCACCTGAGGGACGTCAGGTGCTTGCCTAGATAGCTAGACACAAGATACATTACTACAGGAGACCCATTACGCCCCGAAATTAGGTAACAGATTTGCTGCTGCCTGGGGCGGTAATCAATTTTTTGCTAGCTACAGCACTTCTTCCTGTGGATTTTGTATCTTGATTCGTAAGTCACTCCCCATCATGACCCAGACTATGATGAAGGATCCGGAAGGCCGCTAATCAGGGTCGGATTGGGATCACAATGTGGCCATGGGCACTGATGAAAAAAGTGGCCCACATTCAAGGGGCGTGGCCCACAATTAAGGGGCGTGGCACACATTCAAGGGGCGTGCCCTTTCATGAAACGCCATTTGGTTACACACGTCAATATCCTTGAATATTAGATGTAAATACATTAGGAATTTGGACAAGTATGGTAGTGCACTGTCCAGTGACCAGCTGAAAGAGGGCATCAAAGATCAGAAATTGGATTATAAATTCAAATCTGTTCCGAACATGGGCCCAAAAATATGTTTGGCCCAGGGATCCCAAAATCCTTAAAATGTTTGGCACAGAAATGAATTAAAGGGAGAGGATACTGTTCTTGCACAGGAGACACAGGGGAAAGGTGACAATGGTGCCATGCTGAGCAACTAAAAAAACAGCAAGGCCCCTTTCTGTCACAAAATTATTCGAGCCCTTCAGGGAAGGAGCACCTAATAAGCAGCGAAGCCCCTGCTATTACTAACCTACTCAGCACTCCCCAGACCTTCATCTCAGGAGCACATGAACAGCAGTGATCTTTCAGTGTCAACCTGTTTACCTGACACAATGTCAGAACGGCCACATTTTGAAATGGGCTGCACTGAGAGTGAAGGGAAGCCATTTTACTCAGACCTATAGTGGCTGGAACTTGATCAGCAGGCCTCAGACCAGAGTACAGGTCATCAAATTATTCGAGCCCTTCAGGGAAGGAGCACCTAATAAGCAGCAAAGCCCCCGCTATTACTAACCTACTCAGCACTCCCCAGACCTTCAGCTCAGGAGCACATGAACAGCAGTGAGGCCCCTGCAATTAGTAAATTAATCAGCCCTCCCCAGCCCTCCAGGCCTCAGGGCAATGTCCTGGCAGGGGAGCACAAAATATAGCTGCTGGGTCATCCATGGTAGCCAGGGGGAGGCTGAGGTGAAGATGGTGCAAGTTGCAAACATCACCTGGCCCCCACAGCGAGACCCATTCTTCCTCGCCCACTAATACCTCGGCCGTTTTTCTCTGACCCCGACCCACCATATTGTCCATTCCCTCGTCTTGTACCCTTCTCCCTCGTTTCTCCATTGACGATCCTCAAATGTTTCTTCCCTTTTCTGTTTTGCCTTTTCTCCATACCCTTGTATCCCTCCCACCCTCCCTGGTGCTGTGACTGCATCCCCCTCCAACCCCACTTAATGGAACTCTGCCTGAGAAAATCTACTATGTGTGTATATATATGTATATAGAGAACTCTAATCACTAGTATATGAAGTAGACCTTTGTACTATCTACCATTCCTATGTGACTCTTAGAGTATATCCATTCGTATCCCTTCCTTAGGTATTTAGAGATAACTCTAATCACTAGTATATGCAGTAGACCTTTGTACTCTCTACCATTCCTATGTGACTCTTAGAGTATATCCATTTGTTTCTCTTCCTTGAGTGACTTTACTACTTGTACATTTGCAATTTTTCTTTCTGTTTGTATCTCTTCCTTGTGTGACTTTACATCTTGTACATTTGCAATTTTTTCTGCTTGTATCTTTTATGTAACGCATGTAATCCTAAGTCCTTATGTTTCGCAACTGATTCTTATGTAAAGCGCTCGGACACCTTCTGGTAAAGTTCGCGCTCTATAAAATCGCATTAAATTAAAAAAAAAACAAAAAAAAACTAACACTGTTTATGTGCTGCGTGGGCCCCAGTGGGACCGAGGTGAAAATGGCTCAAAGGCCTGAGCAACACCTGGCCCCCAGGGAGGCCGATTTTTGCAAACAATCACCCCCTCCCCAGCCACCCTCAGCCTGATTGCTTTGCTGGGCAGGGGGTGAAGGAGAGGCCACAGCGGATAATCACTGCACAGTGAAGCTGCATTCATTTCTCTGTCTCTGTCTCCGTGCCCTCTGTGGGCCGTTTTTTTTCTCCCCTTTCCTAGTCCACAGAGATCACGGAGACAGAGACAGAGAAATTAATGCAGCTTCACTGTGCGGCTGGGAAAGGGGAGAAAAAAAATGGCCCACAGAGGGCACGGAGATATCGGCCCTTCGGCCGATGCCCGAATGCCCGCATTGCCAATCCGCCCCTGCCGCTACTTACTGGTGGCGGGGATCATTGGTGCGCAGCAGCTACTTTTTTATGAATGTTTACGCTCCTAAAGTGGACGCCCGGGGCATTTTTGCTAACATCTCAACACACATCACTGGCATTCCAATTGAGTCTATCATATTTGGGGGAGACTTCAACCTCACATTGCAACCCGGGTCAGACACCACGGGCCCTGAGTCCAACACTAAGCCTTGCTCCACGAAGGAACTTGAGACACTGCTACACACATACCTTCTGGCGGATGCCTGGCGACACTGCACCCGTCTGGCATATTAATTTTACTCGGCTCCGCATGGCAGCTGGTCCCTTATTGGACGAGGGCACGTTACCCCTGATCTACTTCTCAATTTACAGGAAGTGGATCACTTACTGCGCACCCTATCGGACCACTCACCGGTGCTGCTGGCTCTGGTTCTACCCACTGTTGTGCGTCCCTCTTTGTCTTGGCATTTCCCAGTTACTAGGCACCGTTTTCCAGAGTGAGGTGAAGGACACGATTGTAGAGTACTTTCAGATAAACACTGGCTCTGTACCCCGCTACGCTCCCCTGTTGGAGGCCATCAAGGTGCACACGAGCTGGCATCATCAGACAGAACTTTACCCAAGATCCCCCCTCCCAGGCCCTATGTAACTCGCTCAACGAGTTCTTCATTGAAAAGATAGTCTGCATCAAAGCTAACATCCCTTCCCCCTCGCCCACTTTCCCTCACCCGCAGTCACCTGATAATAATCGGTCCCTCACTACCATTCCTACACTGACTAGAGAATCCCTGCTCCCTTTACTGAGGCGTGTAAAGTCGGGCTCCCCAGCTGACATCGGCCTGGCATGCATTCTCTGTCAGATTTTTACTGAATGCCCAGCCCCCGCCCTCGCCCTCCTGAATAATTCCCTTACGCTTGGTTCTGTCCCTGCTCCTTTCAAAACTGCCACAATTCTTCCTATACTAAAAAAACCGGGCGCCGACCCGTCCTCCCCGGCAAATTATCGCCCTATATCCCTTCTCCCTTATTTGGGAAAGGTAGCTGAGTCCCATGTCACCCAGGTTCTCAGCTCTTTTGTAGAGGACAGTAATTATCTCGCACCCTGTCAGGCGGGCTTTCACCCCCGCCACTCCACTGAGAAGGTGGTTATTTCGGTCATGGACCAACTCAGGGAGGGACTTGACATCAACACCCCTCGGGCCCTGGTCCTCCTAGATTTGTCCGCCACATTTGACACAGTGAACCATTCCATCCTCTTGTCCCGTGTCAAGGCGGCGGGCATGGGGGGACAGGTACTGACCTGGATAGGTTCCTTTCTGGCTGACCGCACCCAGGCAGTCCACCTTGCTGAATTCTCCGCCCCGCCCCGCAGGGTGAATTGTGGCGTTCCTCAGGGTTCTTCCCTCTCTCCCCTTTTATTCAACCTTTACATTTTCCCCCTTATTTCTGCACTGCAACAACTGGAGGTCACAGTCTACAACTATGCTGATGACCTCCAACTTATTTTTAATTTCTCTTCCCCCCCATCTGGTGAAGCTAGCTTCCAGTCCGTCATGCTGTTTATCCGGGATTGGATGAATGCAAACCATCTTAAACTCAACCCGGATAAAACAGAACTGATTTTGACTGGAGGCAGTGGCAACCCCGGGTCTCCTTCATTTTGGCCCCCTTCCCTTGGCTCACCTCCCACCCCCTCTTTTTCAGTTAAAACCCTTGGTATCACTCTCAATCAGCATTTGACACTCCATTCTCACATTAGTTCTGTTGTTTCTTCACCTTGCGCATTATTAGGACAGTATCCCGGTTTTTTCCCCCTCTGCACTCAAACTGATTGTAATAGCCATGGTTTTATCTAAGATCGACTACGGGAACATTATTTACAATGGTGCTCCCGCCCATGCACTTCAGCGCCTCCAGCTGGTGCAGAACCAGGCTGCTCGCCTGGTACATGGCCTATCTAAATATCATCTCTCTTCACCCCTTCTTATTGCCCTTCACTGGCTCCCCATCAAACAACGTGCCCTTTTCAAACTTGGCTGCCTCACTTTTCAAGCTCGGGCGGGCACTGCCCCTGCTTTCATCAACTCTACCATCACTAATTACTGCCCCTCTAGAGCGTTACGCTCCTCCTCCAAATCTTTATTAGTTATCCCCCGCTTCAAGAAAAAAAGATCGGGAGGCCAGAAATTCTCGGTTCTTGCATCCACCTTCTGGAACTCTCTCCCGCGCCAGGTCAGACTCTCCCCCTCCTACATCGAGTTTCGCAAAGCCCTCAAGACTTTCTTGTTCCAACAAGCTTTCAGCCTATAGTACCCTGTGTCCTCCTCAGCCCAGGAACCCTCTAGCGCCAAGAAACTGCACAGTGAACGTGCGCTTTACACATTTTTTAAAATTCAAATTCAAATTCATGAGGGGTATCTGCATAGCCAAGCAGGCTGGGGTGATCCACACCATTCGCTGGGATCTTGATGCCACTGAGCGGGACTATGGGATCTGGATGCTCAGTCATTGACGGGTAAGGGCCCTTCTCCGATGCATCAATGTGCTAAACTATTGGGAGAATTTTAGGAGTGTGCGCATCGGGAGACAGCTTATTTGGGGAAATATGCACATGCCGGGTGTATGGGGAGGGAGAGCGACCAGGACGCACTCTGCCACACTTACTTACTCCTAGGCACCAAGTTACATATATCACACAGCTCCAGGCTACAGATGGCACTCATGTCACGGATGGTGCTGATATTCAGTCGATCTTCTTGTCCTATTAGACTCGCCTCTATACCACGTGTTCGCAACCGACGGGTGAGGCACTGACAAATTACTTACATGAAATAGCGATGAAGTGGATAGAGAAGGCACAACAATAGTTCCTCGCCTCCCCTATTGGTGCAGACAAGATTATAGAGGCAATAGATGGATGGTTCGCGAGCCCCTGGCACGGATGGCCTCATTGGCACACTTTACAAAGCTTATAAAGTGCAACTTGTCCCGCAGTTATTGGAGGTTTATGCAGAGGCGTTAGAATCGGACAAACTGCCCCCCACCATGCGCAAGGTGAATCTAACACTGCTCCTTAAGCCAGACAAGACGTCTGACAATTGTGTCTCTTACAGGCCATTGTCACTTTTAAATAAGGATTACAAAATATTAGCTAAGGTATTGGCCATGCGTATATCGCTTATAATTGGTCAGATCATATCCCCTTTTAATTTGAGATTTATGCCGTACTGTACGACCTCAGAAAACTTATGCACACTGTTTGCGGACATCAATCAGATCAACCCTGTGCTTCCTGCTGCAGCGATATTATTAGATGCAGAAAAAGCATTTGACTCCCTCGAGTGGGTTTTCTTGCAAGCAGCGCTTAGTAAACTTGGCTTCCCCCCCAAATTTTTGCTCCTTAGTTCACCTTCTATATACTAATCTGGTTGCACAGCTTTGCATAATCGGGTATTGTCCAATAAATTTGCATAGTCGCGGGGCACCCGGCAGGGCTACCCACTTTCGCCTCTGCTTTTTATTATTGCGATGGACCCACTGGTGCAGCATCTGAAAGAACAGCACCCTCAGCAGGGAATAGGGTTCCATCAGGGTACGATGTCCTTTTGTTCGTTTGAGAGCCGGCTTTAAATCTCCCTCCAATTATGAGGGAAGTGATGCGGTTTGGCGTTTTCTCTGGGCTGGTCATCAATTGAAACAAATCTGAAATATTCCCCCTATCGGATGCCACCACACGATTTACGTTGGATTTCTCACTGCATTGGTGCGATGATCCCCCCCAGATATCTCAGGGTAACTATACACCACACAGCTATGGAGGTTGTCCGGCTTAATTAAGGACCAGCCGTTGATCGTCTCTCTGGGCAGATAGACCGCTGGATTACACTGCCTTTCTCGATGGCTTAGGTGACACCGGCTGGGATCAATATACTACAAACCACAAGTTGGGCTTGGTGGCGTTTGCGCAGATACCTGGGAGCTGACCGCCTGTACTCCCCGTATTCGCCGGTTCTGAATAATCCCTGGATACCTCCCACGACTGAAACACTGACGCAAAGTGAACTCACCCGCTGTCAGATACAAAATATGGAGGTTATGTTCAGAGAGGGTCACTTGCGCACAGTGGCGCACTTGACAGATGATGAGAACGTAACCACACTAGACCGCTTGCTCATACACAGAACACAAATGGTACTGGTCACCCCACTGCACCCGGAGACAGAGGAACCTCCGGAGCACCCCCCACTCACAACAAATATTACTGCCCCTGATGGTGCACACTTAGTCTCCAGAATATATCATCAGGCGCAGGCACTCCGACCAATGAGGGGTGGTGGCGCTTGCGCGGCATGGGAGGGAGACCTAGCGTAGCCCATGACAGACAAGATGTGGCCCTATTCTTAATAGCAGACAGGCTTAGTGTCAAATAATTGTAAACATAAGCGTCTGCACTTTAAGTACCTGCATAGAATCTATGTCACCCCCGTGTTGCTCACAGAGATAGATCGTACGAGGCCAGATAGCGGCCAGAGATGTGCGACGGCACATGCTGACTTTATGCTCTTGGCATGGAACTGCACTGCTGTTGTAGCATTTTGGGAGACAGTGTTTGGGCTTCTAGAACAAGGGGCTGAGACGGAGCTCCCCCACACACCCTTGCTGGCCTTGCTGGGGTATGTCCTCTCTTTGAGTCCGAGAGTTAGGCGCTTCACCGCAATTGCATTGTTACTAGCTAAGCGACAGGTTTCCCTAAATTGGGGTGGTGCTGTACCACCGCTGGTGGGACACTGGCTGAGGGATTTGATGTACTGCGACACTACTAGTGATGTATATGCGCCTTTGCTGCCTCTTGTTTCCCCCCAAAAAACATCTGGCAACCACTCAGTTATTATTTGTTACTCCACCCTGAACTCACTAACTGAAATGTATTTCATGATGACATGATTGTTGGATTGACCAGTCTTGTGGATGAGGATTGCAAAATATCTTTGCTACATGAGCCTGTGCTGTTGTTTCATTGTTGATGATTATGGTGCTATTCCTGCTATGCAGGACTTTCCTTTCTGTCTGTCAACAATTGGTTCATTTGCTCCGCCTTGTATGTGCAGTGAATTTTTTATATGATCTTTTGAAAAATTGCTATAAAAACAAGTTTATATAAAAAAAAAGGTTGCTATGCTCTGTAAAAAAAATATTGAGGTATCAATACTTTCACGCAAAGGACTCCCTGGATGAGACAGGCAAATTAATATGGAAGGGACTAAAAGCAAAGGGTAGGGTATGGATTCCTCTCACAAGGAGCTCGCTCCAGACAGCCACTGCAAGTAGATTGAACACAAATGGTATCGTACACCCTATAATTAGATATAATTTGCCAGTATGTAAACAGTAAAACATGGTGGGGCAGATTTACAAGCCCCCTGCGCCACCAGTACGTCACTTTTTGTGACATACTGGTGGCGCATGTTACTGCTCCACATTTACAAGGACAGGAAAGCCACCCTGTGTGGCTTTTCCTGGCATTGTAAATATGGCCTCTTTACATGCAGCACTTTGCGTGAAAGGGGCGTTCCCTGGAACAAGACACATTTCCAGATTTACGAGGAATCGTAAATCCAGAAATGCGTCTGAATGCTACGCCATAGGGGTGGTGTAGCGAGGCGCAACGAGGAGAAATGTTTTTTCCTCTTTCAATGCGTGCTGTATTCTACAGCACACATTAAAAGAGAAAAATGCCTGTAGTGATTGTTTTTGTAAAGGTAGGGGCACCTTCCTGCACAAAAAACTATCTCCCAATGACACAGGCTTCCTTGCACCATGGTGCAAGGGTGCCTGCACTGGCGCATGACAGTAGTTTGTGCGTCAGCGCAGGGGAGAGCACAGGAATGCAACATACTATTATAAATAGGGCTCCCGGTTTTATGGTATTTATTTTTTTGCCATTTCCGTCTGTATTTATCCATATTTATTTTTTGGGCATTTTTTCTGTATTTATCCACATTTATTTTTGCCACAAGCTAAAGACGACGCTACAGCTAGTATTTTTCCACCTTTATTTAAATTGACAATGCACACATGCGCCCGCTCGGTTGTTATTGGTCAACACTATACATTAAACTGAAAACTTTGCCATTTGCAGAACGTCCCAAATATGCTTCAAAGTACACACAAGCCATTTGTCTCAGAGCCTTGCAGTTTCTGTCATCTGCAGAGTGCCACATCCTCTACCCCACTGAATACCATACTGCCCTACTGAGAGAAACTCACATTGCCTTCAGCTGCAACCCAATTGTGCCCGCTATAAACACCTGGAAGCAATTCAAAACAAATTATGCACTAGACTGCAGTAATATGCTGCCTGAAAAAAAGTAAAAACATACTGGAAAAAAGCAAACACTCATAGGGAATACAACTTAACGCTTTTACACTCATTATTCAGAAATCAATGAGCGTTTTTGCTTGAAAAGCTAACAACATGAAAAGAAAAGTAGCGCTTCACTGGCAAACTCTGTAAGGTTGCGCTAATGTGTTTTAGTGTAAATAAACCCAATCTGGACACTTTGCGACTACTCTGTCTTGCTTTACTTAGTTATGTATTTATTGTTTGTATTTTAAAACCTGTAATAGTCGAGTGAGGCTACTGTTCGTACCCACAGTGGGGAGGGCACAGACCGAGGCACAGGCAGGTGTTATGTAAATACTTTTACTCAGACACAGTCACTGACGGCCCATGGCCTGTGGCGAGCTGCTGCCCTCCTCCTCCTCAGTTATGCAACCTCCAATGGCACAGTAGGGACCGCTCCCTGCTTGCTCTGGCACCAGTGACCTTTCCACCCTCACCTGTTGGGCTACTGCTACCTGCACAACAAACGTGCTCTTCAGATAACAGAGGGTGCAAGTGGCCCCTCAGTGCCAGACCGTGTTTAATTGAATAGGCTTTGACGCCCCACGGGGTGCTGGCGTTCGATTCCTGCTTTTACCGCCCCAAAACTGCATACACCAGTCACTCCAGCCCCCCACCCCCTTCCCCGAGGGCACCTACATTTGTTTTGAAATGGCTGCATATGCTGCAATTAGGCAGGTCTGGGGTCAGACCGTCAGCCTCCTGGCACCTCTGGGTGGCTTCTTTCTATTACTGGAGGGGTGAATTAGAACAACAAAGCATCATTAGCACATAAATGGTCTTTCAAAGACCTGTGAAGCCCCGGAAGCTGTCTTAGCCCAGGCTCACACCTGACAGTTTTTTTCCAGCACCATCAGTATTTTGATGTCCTGCCCTATACAGAAACATGTAAAATTACTAAAAGCCGGTATTTTTTATCATTTATCTGTACACACTTCAGGAAATAGAAATTATTTTAATTTTAAATGTGTTCTACTGCTGTGTTAATGAACCATGACTAATAATAAGTAAGTGAAACAAAGCAGGCAAGTGATTGTTACAAATGGATACATACGTTTTTATTTAGAGTCATATTTAGTATCACGTCTCGTCCTTTGCAGGCTCTTAAAGCAACAATAAATGACCGGTATGTTTCTCTTGGAAAGGTGACAGCCCTAGGTGGAGTCCGACTTTGAGTGCAAAGCTAGGTCTCTCCCCTTCATTTTCGTTTGTGTGCTTTCTCCTGTGAGAATTCAGAAACAGCGCGATTTTAAAAAAAAAGCTGCTGACATTCTTAGTTTCCCCCTTTCAACCCTGGCGCTAGGGGTTAAGGGTTGGAGTGTGGGAAGGTGTTGCCACGGATGTTGGCGGGGTTCACAGAAGGGAATAGGGGCGCCGCAGTTCTGGGAGAAGGCAGATCATGCGAAGTACAGGGTGTTATCCTGTCCTTGTTGGTGTCTGGATGCTTCTCCCTTTTCTCACTATTCACCGGTGCTCAAGAGAAGGCCTCCCTCCTGCCTGTGGGAGATGAGTGAACTGCGAAGTGGGTCATTGCAAAAGGTGAGGAAGGAAGGGGGGGAGGGGCTGTTCTTTGGCAAAATGCATTCCACGCTCGCTACTTAATGGACCATTCACTGACGTCCGAGGTCATGCTCTGACCCAGTATCGGGCCGGAATACAGTCTTCACACTGATACATCACCCAAAATACAATAACATGACCTCGATGGCTGTAGGGAGCAGAGGGGACGGGGTTAAATAAATGTATTTTATTGGTCACATGTTTTTCACGGCAATCAGATAGTGGGAGAGCAGAGCGGAGCCCCTGGAAAAGCACTGCATTTTTGACCCAGAGAAGCGCTGCAAAATGTACTAGTATTTTCCCGTTTTTATGTATAAATACAGATAAAGGAAAACTTGTTTTCCGTCTGTATTTATATGTAAAAATCCGTTTAAACGGAAAACCGGGAGCCCTAATTATAAATATATTACATTCCTGTGCTTCCGAAGTGCTGCAGTGTGGCGCAGCCAAAGGGCTTGCGTTGCCGCGCTGCAGCACATCCTTGTAAATCTGCCCTATTATATCTCTGATCCCACAAAATGAGGGTGATCTAGGGCCCGATGTAGGTCATCAAATACTGGTCCGTAACGGCCGAATTCGGCCGTTACCGACCGGTATTTGGTGATTGAGATGTAGGGGGCTATATTTTACAGAATCGGTAAATTTACCGATTAAGTAAATTTACCGATTCTGTAAAATACTGAATCGGTAATTTTACCGATTCGGAAAATTCCTGATGTAGGTAGCACTATTTCCAGTTCTACAGGCCTTTCAGATTCGGTATTTTACCACCCAATCCAATTGGATGGTAAAATACCGAATCCAGGTGTGCATGCACATGTGTGCATGCACACCTATGCCATGTGACAGACAGACATGCCCTTAGGGCATGTCTGTGTGCCACATGGCACACATGCCTGTATTTGGGGTGCTAGAGGGTGTCAAAGTGACACCCCCTGCACCCTTGCTGAAATCGGTATTTACCGAATCGGTAAATACTGATTCAGTAATGTCCATTGATTCCTATGGGCTTCAATGCCCATTGGAATCAATGGGCATTACCGAATCGGTATTTACAGAATCAGTAAATACCGAATCTTAACGATTTGGGGCCAGATGTAGGTAAGTAACATTTACCGAATCTTAATTACCGAAAATTACCGAATTTTACCGATTCGGTAATTAAGATTCGGTAAATGTGAGGGGTTGGTATGTAGGGAATCCAGATGTTCCCTTTTACCGAATCGGTAAAATTCGGTATTTACCGATTCGGTAAATACCGAATCGGTAAAGCCTATTGATTCCTATGGGCTTCAAAGCCCATAGAAATCAATAGGCTTTACCGATTCGGTATTTACCGAATCGGTAAATACCGAATTTCACAAGGGTGCAGGGGGTGTCACTTTGACACCCCCTGGCACCCCCTAAACAGGATTGGGTGCCATGTGGCAGGCATACAAGCCCTAGGGGCAGGTCTGCCTGTCATATGGCACAGGTGTGCATGCACACATGTGCATGCACACCAGAATCGGTATTTTACCATCAAATAGTTTTTGATGGTAAAATACCGATTCTGTAATGCTTGTGGGACTCAGAAGAGTCCCACCTACATATCAATTTTACCGAATCGGAAAAAATACCGATTCGGTATTTTACAGAATCGGTAAATGTACCGATCGGTAAATTTACCGATTCTGTAAAATACAGGGCCCTACATCTCAAATTGCATTTACCGGTCGGTAACGGCCGAATTCGGCCGTTACCGACCGGTAAATGCCTACCTACATCTGGCCCTTGGTATTTACCGATTCTGTATTACCTACATCCCCCCCCTCTATTTTACCACTTCTTAAATACCGATTCGGTATCATTCGGTATTTAAGAAGTGGTAAAATTTAATTACCTACATCGGGCCCCTAGTGTTTTAAGATTTTCAAATATTGGTTGAAGTTTGCATTATATATTTTGTAGCTTCCACAGACCCATTTTATTGATTTCACACAAAATTACAGTTTTTTATTCTTGTCTTATAGTTCTTTTTTTCCGAAAGTGAAACCTTATATAAAACCCTTCACGTGGTTAATAAGATATTAAAAAATATATATATATTTGAAAAAGAGAAGGTTCAAACAGCACCGTTTTGACCCTGAGACTCAGGGCCTTAGAAGGTTTTGTGAGGCTGCTTTGTTATCAGTCCAATAACCTTGTTCAAAATAGAAACAATTACATTTGGAGCCAGCTCTGGCATATGGGGTATTTAGTGGTGTTGTGTGCAGTGGTGGCTGGCACGGATCAGGGCTGGTGGGTGGGGGTATCAACACTTACTTTTTCATGGCTGCTGTCTCTCCTGCATCGTCTCTATAGGCTCCGCTTCTCTTCCTAATGACTCCCAGAAAAAGGAAGCACGCAGGCTACCCTAAGCTAATCACAAGACTGCTGTCAGCAGCGTTGTGATTGGTCTGAGCACCATCTTTTGCCGCTCAGGCAGGGAGTGGGAGTCTGTGCTTGTTCTTCACACAGACTGTGCAAGACAGCATGATGCAGAACATGCTAAGTATGCATGACTGTTTGGCCAGCCAAAGATGGCTGGCCAAACCATCATGCACACTTGGAAAGTGCCCACCACTACTCCCCCTCCACTTGACTGCCCAGCCCACTGCCACGCCTATGACTGAGCCCCTTCAGAAAAAAAATGATAATAACATTGCGTTATTATCATTTTATTGTTACTTTTTTCACTGCTGAAAAGCAGTGGGGCGACGCTCCTCTGACGTTGAAGCCACCGCTGGTTATCCGCCACATTGTCATCATTATGTACCTAATGTACCGCACTATTATTATTACCAATCGCAATCCCAATGTCTGGTTCACTTGATTATTATCTTTTTATTTTAAAAAAATGCATGTCCGCTTCACATGTAACTGTAGGTACCGGTTGGACATACATATTGGGCTTTCCACTGTAGTCTTCCTTTTCAAGAAATTATAACTGCAAATATTCTCAAGCTATGTTTCCTTGTATTTTGTGTAATGAACTACGGACTTGTCTTCAGCCACCTTTGTATATTATAGGTTGTTTGCATCCTTTGCCTCTATGTGTAAATATTATTGTATTCCAACCTCGTTCAATCTCAATTGCAAATAATTGGAGCCTTATCTCATTACAATTTACCTCTTTGATCTGGTTCCTCCTAACCCCACTCTATTCTAAGATGGCCACTGCCTTACCGCTCTAACCCTCACTACCTTTACCCATATCACGTGGTTATGGCTTGCCATGCATCACAGTCATGTACTCACTCTGCCCCATCACTTTACGGCATAGTCTCCTCGGTGCTGCATTCGCCTTGAATGACAGCAATGGGACTCGTTTCCGTTGCACATGGGCACTCCATCCTACAGGTAAAATCCCCCACGCGACAGGGACGCCGTTTGTGACTGCATGCAGGAAGGTCTCAATCAATTATAATCTACACTTTCACTCTTCCTCCGCAGAGACATCTCTTTGGAATTCCAGGTCAGCGCACTTTCATTTATTTATAAAGTTTGATATAGCTCAAACTTAATCCCGAAGGATATCAGAGCGCTTTACAATTTGAGGGAAATGAGGGTAACAGATCAGTACATGAGTCAAATACGGAACATACATAGGCAATGAATCAAATAGTGCACACATAAAAGACCAATTATAAACCTGGGGTAGGCGTAAAATGGCCTGGTAGCTGAAACATAATGACGAAGGGGAGTAAATACAATAATAAAATACAAGATTGACAACCCTTCTTATAGTATGACCGATGCGCTTAGAACTGACAATCGCTCCTCTTGTTAAGGTAAGAACTTGTTTATGAGGAATCTTTTTGCTTCCAGTTTGAAAGCAACCTTGGAAGAGATTCTACAGATTTCCGGTGGAAGAGAGTTCTAAATTTTTGGTGCAGAGCCCGAGAAGGCTTGTTGACATGTTCTCTTTTTGCGGAAGATCTGGGGTTTCAAGAGGAGGGAATTAGCACTCCTCGATGGTCTACCCCCTCCAGATAGTTCTAACATTTGTGCCAGGTAGATGGGGCTTTTGAAGTGGAGGGCTTTGTGCGATAAGCAAGCAATCTTTAGTTGAATTCTAGTTTCGTAGGGCAGCCAATTTAGAGATTTTTGGACTGGGGAGATGTGGGCATTTCGCTTGGTGCCCGTAATCAGTCTGGCCGCAGCGTTCAATTATGCCTTTAGAGGGGCCAAAGTATATTTGGGGAAGCCACATAGCGTGGCACTGCCATAGTCAAAGCTCGTAAAACAAGCGCTTGGACCACTTGCTTGAAATCTGCTTGAGGTAGGAAATGTTTGAGATTCCTGAGTGTTCTCAGAAGGTGGTTAGTTCCCTTGCATACATTGCTAATATGGGTCTTCATATTCAGATGTTTGTCCAGGGTGATTCCTACAGATTTAGCTGAGTGAAGAAGAGAAATGAGGAGGAATTATGTTTTGGAGGTGTTTAGTAGGAGGTGGTTCTCAGTTAGACAATTTTGAGTAGTCAGTAGGGTGGAGTTGAGTGAAGTGATGTTGTCGGGGAGGAGATTTTCAGGTAGAGTTGGGTGTCATCTGCATACATATAGTAGCGAATGCCCATGGATTTTAGTACATTAGCTAATGGTTCCAGGAACAAATTGAAAAGAATGGGAGCTAAGGAGGACCCTTGGGGAACCCCCATGGTGACTGGGGATGGCTGGGAGAGAGAGTGGTTCCCCTTAACTCTTTTGGACCTGTGCTGGAGGAAGGACGAGAACCATTGCAGCACCTGACCAGAGAGGCCCATCCTTTGCCCCAGAAGAGCTAGGAGGTTGTTGTGATTGACAGTGTCAAAAGCAGAGGAAAGGTCGAGTAGGATAAGGAGGCAGGATTCATTTTGATTAAGCATTGTTAGGATGTCATCCATCACGTGAGTGAGAGCCGACTCAGTGCTGTGCCCACTACGAAAGCCAGATTGGTGTTGGTCCAGGAGATGGAAATTTTCGATGTGCGCACGTAGTTGTGACTGGACGCATTTTTCCGAGAGTTTTGCTAGTATGGGTATGCTGGAGATAGGGCGAAAGTTGTTAAAATCTATACTGTCTGCTGTAGGTTTTTTTAATATAGGTGTTACCTGGGCCTCTTTTAGGCATTCTGGAATCGTACCTTGTGACAGAGATGCATTGACGATCTTTGTCCAGATGGGGGAGATTGAATCCTTAATTGCTTTGAAGATGGTGGGTGGTAAAGGGTCACTGAAGTGATTAGATGGGTTGATACTCCGAAGAATCTTTTTGATATCATTTTCATTTAGGCTGGAAAAGGTCCACCGGATTATGTCATGAGTGGGGGGCACCAGGAGTTCTAAAATCGGAGTGGACGAGGGGTTGAGACAAGTTTCTGTGAGTATAATGATATCTATCTCACTATGTTGTATGAGGTCGAAAATCTCAGAGGCATGTTTGTTGGCAGACCTTCAGTTGAGTAGTATGCATTTGAGTGTAGGCGGAGTTTGGGGGGGAGGAGTCTGAATGATGTTCACTCTCTTGAGGTTGTCATTGTTTATGACTCTGAGGTTGTGGTGGGGTTCTCTGTTCGGGTTAGAGTGAATGGTTTGAATTATTCCCTTTGGACTCATGTTGATGTCCTTGCTGGAAGAATAGGACTTGAGGAGGCTGTCAATTTCATTGGGCGCAAGGCAGGTCACCGAACATCTAGGGCGAGAAGCTGCGTTATGAAGGGGAACGGTATTGGAGATAGTAGGGGAAAAGGGATGATCATGGAGAGCTGTGTCGATGGCACTGGCATGGGTTCTGGGCCGGTTTGGACGAGAGAGGAGGGGGCTTAACAAGGGGAGATATTCAAGTGAGAGGGCTTTCAAACCGTGGAATTCGCTTGGAGAGAAGGTGCAGTTGGACGGAGATCTCGTCCAAGCGTGCCAGCAAGTCAGGGTGTTGGGAAAGGGGCGGAAGTTGAGTGTGGAGATCCGGAGAGGGGGGAGGATGTCTAAGTGGGTTAGAGGGATCCGAGGCGGTAATGGGATATTCCAAGGGAGAGGGTTGGTTCTGAGTGTATACCAAGTCCCTTCAAGGACTTTGCTATCATCCAACCGTTGGTTATATCATAATTCCCTGCATGGTAGGCATCTTGTTTTCCACCTCCCGTACATAGCAAGACGTCACCTATCCCTGCCTCTATTAACTCGGTCCTTCATTCTACAGGCTGTTATACCCCATTATTGCTTCAGGGCTCAACCTAAAGCCCCTTAGCAACGTTTCTGTACGCCAGCACCAGGAGTCCATGATTCCTTGTCCACAACAGAGGCTCTCATGGTACCTTGTTAACCGTCATTACTCATCCATTACCACAACACTCCCTGCACCTCACAAACTTAATTATTATATTTATTTTTAACCAGCGTGCCGCACAACTCTGGCCATCACCAGGCGCCATTACCTACTGTGTGCATGTTTGCACGCCGCATGTTCTGTTTTTCTTGTGATAGGTGTTAGACTGATGACAGCTCTCTTACAAATCTCTAATTCTCTAATTTTTCTCTCCCTTCCCCCCTTCTCCTCTTCCCTTCCCTCCCCCTCCTTCCTTTTTTCCCCCCTAGGCGTATGCCTCAGGCACCTATTTCCTTGTCCTGAATATGATCCCTGCATTGCTTTAGAGGGATCGAAACGTCGTCGACTCCTCACACCTTGACATAATTGAATAATTTTATCAATATGTGCGAGGATGCGCAAAGTTATTCCGTAGTCGCTTAAATGTTGGATTTGGTTGGCCACAATTTTCAGATTCCTAAATCTTTGTTATCATTTTGCACCTGTTTGTACATACTTTTTCTGTTCAGCCTTACATTAAAATACCATGTCCGTTTGGACAAAAAAATAGTCATCATTGTATTACTATTAATATATACTGTGTGCTAATAACTTGTTTGTTAGGGAACATTGTTCCTTAAAATAGTCCATACCCAAGGTGACCAACCTTTGGGTTCCCTTGTCTGTCTAAAAATACATCATCAATCCATCACAAAAGCAAGGCACATCTTTTGTGATGAATATATGTTACAGCATCAGTGCGGTCCTGAAATGAGTGGGTCTGGGGAAACAGCCATGGCTGCCCCTCTTGTAATAAGTGATTAAAGATCACTTGCGGCATCCCAATGCCATCTAGCAGTGCAAAAACCGGTCACAAAATTACAGCCACTATTTAAACACTGAAATTGATGTATATCACGGCTCTCTCAGGGTAATTCCTCTTCCCTGAAAAGTATGCTCATTAGCTGAGAGGTAGACACCTATGGTATTATGTTTATTTATTACACTACTAGAGCTCATTACAAGAAAGTAGGGCCCTGTGTGCACAATCCCACTCATCTCAAACTGCAGGCATTTTTAAAGTGACACTAAACTTCTTAAAATATATTTTACAGCCAATTACTATCCACACATTAGCGTCTTTTTTTTACAGTACAGATTCCATGTTCCTTCTAGACTTTTATAACCCTAACATTTCTTTCCCAGTAAGTAATATGAGAAAGGGATTTAAGGGAGGGGCGAGGACAGGATGACGGTGGGACCTGCTAGCGTGCACCTCAACGTACTTTATCCCACATGTAGTTGTACAGATGGAATGTCAGATGGAAACTCTAATAAGGATTTACTGTTCAGAGTTATATATGTGTATAATACAGGAGATTCTGCAATCTAATTTCTTTATAATATGAGATTGTGACGCACCGAGTTGTCAATGACGCAAGAACTCAACTGTAATTCATTATTACAGTTAAGTTCTAATGTCACAATGCCTAATGCCAGAGCCAGCAGCGGAGGGAACAGGCAGGTCAGGTCACAGAGCATAATTAAAGCATCCGTTTGAAAAATGAAAAACAAAACAGGGCTTTTCTTTCTTCTGCTTTATTTTTTTAGCTGTACATTGGCAAGCAAAAATGAGAAATTTATGGAAACGTGTTTATTTTTTTAACTCCTCGGGTGATTATAGAAACGTTAGTATCTTTCTACATATGTCTACACATTCCCTGCTATTGTGTCTTTTTTTTTTAACTGGCTTGTATTTTACTGATTCTAATTGCAACAAATTAAAAGCTTTTTCGTTGTGTTTACTTTGACGCCATAGATTCTATTTTATTCTTCATGTTTTCAATCATGCTCTCTATTTCCTATGAAATAGCTACACACATAGGATTAAAGTGGGTTGTGGGAAAGGTGATGATGTGTTGAATGTGTTATAAGGAAAAAACTACCCTCTGCTGTACATGGTATGGTTATTCCAAGTCACCTTGGAGTTCCATAACTTTATAAAGGAACTCAGCCTTCTGCTTCATTCTTCTATGTGGGCCTGAAATTAATCTGTGACTCACAATATCCTTATTATGTTCAGCAGGGAGTACTTTATCCCATATTTAATTTACCAAGGGGTGTTGCACTTGGCTAGCCCCTCATTTCAAGCTTTAATGCTGCAGCAATGACCTACAACTGTAATAGCATTACAACACTATTTAGTGGTTTGCCATTAAACATGGGGAATAACCAGTGACATTTTTGCCACTGGGGATTTCTGCAGCTTTGTTTGTGTTGTTTTCAAGCAGCTTTTAGCTACGGTAATAATTGCTGGATATTACCACAATGTGTAGCAGAAATACACGGCACTGGTGAAATGCAATAGAGTGGAAAACATATTCAGTAACCTTATAATCTGCTGAGTCTTCCAATCTCTTGCCTTCCCACTGCCTTTTAGATGTGGACTATATTTATTGCTATATACTGCTTTATTTGGAATGACTACACAGATCATTGCCAACAAGTGATTTTTTGAATGATACTTGTGTGGACGAATGTGTTACACACTGTGTGGTGTGCAGTTATGCTATGCTGCTCCCCCCCCCCCCCCCCGCCCCCGAGTGATTCCACTGTAAAGGGCACATTGTACCAAACTGGGCAGGCGAGGAATCTTAATATTAACTAGCCGAAGGGTAATCCTCAGTGCTCCAGGTTTGTTTTTCACTGGTCACACGGGTGGACATAGTTAACAGATCTAACTGTGTTAACATTTTTGTGTCTAACAGCTTAACAGGCGACTGGGGAAAGTTTGTTATGATGACGTGGTCTTGCCTAGTTTCTAGCATTCCTCTTGTTATGTAATAGTCCTAAAATTATGCAGGTGTGCCAAGTCCTATTACCGGAGTCCTTTCAGGGACAACTCCTATCACAGTAGCATAAGAACTGCGCGAACTAGCAGAATGCGAGCAGCTGTTGTTCAAAGCACTAGTGTTTTTCTGCTATTTTTTTAGCCCAAAATGCCTTCTTGCTTCTAAAATGTACTTGTGGATGCATTTCAGCCTACAATTTTGCGCTGAAGACCAGATTTACAATTCCCATAACTTTACTTAATTTTTCAAAAGATGCACTAAAGGAAATGACGCAAATTTCGCACAAGCCTTACTAATACAGAGAATGAGTAGGAATGAAACAGACTGCTACTCGTGAGTACAAGCCACAAATACAGCACAGGAGTAGTCATGACCATGCTTTACTGTGGCTTCCAAAGCAGAGCGAGCAGTGGCCGTTAATCAAAGGGGCACTGAAAATAGGACTCTAGGTACCACTTTGCGGAAACTTTTTAGGCCATATTTAGCATATTGTGTACAACGGAATACAGATTTGTTAATGGTGAAAATAGCACAATGATATACATATCCAAGTTAATCCCTCAAATTAATAAAAAATATGGAATCCTTCATGTAGGGTGAGTAGGTATATCACCTGGGGGAAACAACCTTTACAACGCAACTTTTACATCGCACTACCATTACAACACAGTCATTACATCGCAACATCCCTTACATCGCATGCCATTACAACGCAGTCATTACAATGCATACCATTACAACGCATACCATTACAACGCATAGTACCCTTATACTATCCAACACTTACCCTACTGTTGCACCCCCTGGAGTTAGAATAGTAATTTTTACCCCTATCCTATCCAATACTTACCATAAAAGCAATGTAATGGTATGTGTTTTAAAGGTAGTATGCGATGTAATGGAATGCGTTGTAAAGGCATGCGTTGTAAAAGTATGCATTGAAATGTCATACAACCTCACCTGGATTGTCTTGTAGTGTTAAGGGGCTCTTTGTACAGACCTGTGTCCTTTGTTTACCCCATATAATTGCATGAATCGAAATTTCAGGAGCGAGCTAATAGCTCATTCAAAAATAGAACAATACGCGGGTGACCCAATACAGATTTGAAAGTGATTAAGTTCAATTTGTGACAAAAGAAATTATGTTTTACCTTGTGTTTTGGAAAAGGTAAGATAAATTCTTAAAGAAAAATAGTGTGCATGTATATTTACATCTGGTTTGATAATACAGCTTTCTGCGAGACCTATTGCTTCCAGTGTATTGGGTGTATTGGGAGTGGGCTTTGGGTCAGCCCCCTTCAGCCATTTCTTTGAGACTTTATCAATTATATCCTGGATGGGACCATAGCAGTATACATATCTCACCTCTTGTTATTCTCTGCTTGCTGTATCATTTTGCCTCGCATGAAGAAGTTCCATTGATATGTTGTGGGAATAAATTTACATCTAAAAACCAGTACGGCCAATCATCAAAGATTTTGTCACAGTTATTTATCTCATGCATGCATTATATGGAGAAACCAATATATTTTGTTGTTGTTTTTCTTCAATGCAGCAAGAATTGTTAATGCTTTTGTTAGGACTTGTGTGTGAGCTTGCTCCCGGCATGGCTGCCTCATTGTGTGTTTCTCTTTCGCATCAGAACAGCCATCTCAGGGTCCGGTATCCCAATGCTAAAGACAACTCCAACCGCACAGTCTCTTTGTTCATTTCAGCTGCAACTCCTTCAACAAACACCTTCTAAACACACTGCTAAAGGGCTGTTTAATGTACAGAATAAAGGTACTTTCTGAGCCACAGTGACTGATAGCACGTATACATCTTAGGGTGTCATCACCTGCGTCTTCCAAAACATACATAAGATGCTCTTAGAGGAGTGATGAGGACCATCGCCATGATAACCCAGCACTGGCATATTTATTAAGCCCATATAAAATGCACAAAAGTCATTAGACTTGAAAAAGTGATTCTGAATATGTGTCTGTTGAACCCAGGCCCTCTGGGAGCTGCTGTGCTCAAACCAAATGCCCAGTCAAGTCTATTGCTGTGGTCTTTGCTTTAAAACTAATAGCGACATACCAGGGGTGTGCACTATCCATAGGTTTCGGGTAGCCTGAGATGGAGGAGGAGTGGTGGACGCCGATGGGGCCTCTAGTAACATCTTGAGGTGCTGGTACCTGGTACAACAATGATTTGTGTCTGACTCAAGAAGGGCATGTAGTTATGGCTTGATGTGCTGCACCTTGTGTGGATGACAATTCAAGCACACAACATGTAAACTAGGAATGGCTTGAAAGTGTTATTTCACTGGGATTTTCTGGGATCTTGAAATGAAAGGAGCCGGTATGGATGCCTTTTGATCTCTTGTAAATGCCTGAGGCACCAACGCCTGGGACAGCGAGGACCTAGTGACAGCTTGTGTCTGACTCAAGAAGGATTGAGGTACTGCAGCTTTGTTGATGAATCTTAAAGAACTGGTGCCTGGCTCAAGGAGGTCATCTAGTAGCGGCTTGCAAGAGACGCCAAGCATGCTATAGCCAATAGGACTAGCTGTATTGTTCTAACACATGTAAACACATGCATGGACAATATGTTAACACGAGCACGCACAGGCATGTGCAGATTTTGTGTGCAGCATTTGCACATTAAAGACTGACCTAATAACTATGCCAATCCTTGTTTACAATGTTGTGAAAGGCTGGTGTGGGAATCTCTTACAATGGTTACTGAAGGTTAGTGTTTTTCTGTGGGACATATGTTTGGACGGAGTCGCTCCTTACGCTGTACTGTCTCCTCTCTGAAGTGGAGGTGCAAACCTATTAAATTGAGAAGAGATTGTGTAGGTCATCAGCTGGACCATCCACCCACTACCCAACAGTTGCGGAGTTTAAGCAGGGTTCCAGAGCCTACCTCAATATTGGCTCTACTTCAGGTGATGCAGCATGTCTGCACTGAAGTGACATCTGACACCCAGAAACTGACAGATATGCATTTTTCAGCCTGACCTACCTATCATCTAAGATTGCCCTGTCTCCCGACCCAGTATCCAGACGCAGTAGCTCACATGCTAACTTACGCAGCGCCCACTAAACTACGGAAGCCACTACCCTTACAAATCCAGTCTGAACTTATCGACCTCTACTTTATCTTTGATCAGTCTTTCACCAGTTTATCACTGTGATCTTTACCCTTTTCCATCCCCTGGAACCTTTGGTATCTATCCTCGCGACCCCTCAGCCAGGATCCTGCCTTCTAGATTTTCGACCTCTAATTCTTCTCAGCTAGTGTGTTCCCCTCCCCCCTCACTTCTGCCAAGCCCTGGCGAAGGTGCCCCACACCGAAACGCGCGTTGGTGTTATTATGGCGTTTACCACCAGGAACGGCAACTATACTCCATCTCCCTGCCGTACTTTAAGTGGACCCACGTCTATGCAACCATAACCCCATCTTTTTCTGTTGCAGGCTAAACACTAACCACCTCTATGAAGTGACTGAATGTGTTAGAGTATGAATGATTTTCTTAGATGCGAATGATTGTTGAGCCCCACCGTTTTACCCCCTGGAGTGAGTGGAACACTGTGTATTTGTTATATGTATTGGTCTTTATAAAAAAATCCTTTTCTATCTATGAAATGACGAACAGCACTGATGTTTTTATGAATTTTTGTATCTCTTATCTGTGCAATATTTTGTCAATATGATTAACTGCACTAAAAACAAAAAATAATAAATATATATTTTCTATAAAGAATGATCTAACTGTGATCCATTTGCTTATTTGGTTCTAGGCACTCCCCTGATATTGCTCCCCCTTATCAAAATTGGATCCCACGTGGGACCACTACTTATCGCTTTAGGCAGGGTGATCTTTTCTATTTACATTTGTGTTTTCTCTGGGCTGGTCATCAATTGAAACAAATCTGAAATATTCCCCCTATCGGATGCCACCACACCATTTACGTTGGATTTCTCACTGCGTTGGTGCGATGATCCCCCCAGATATCTCAGGGTAACTATACACCACACAGTCATGGAGGTTGTCTGGCTTAATTAAGGACCAGCCGTTGATCGTCTCTCTGGGCAGATAGACCGCTGGATTACAGTACCTTTCTCGATGGTTTAGGAGAACACTAGCTGGGATCCATATACTACAAACCACAAGTTGGGCTTGGGGGCGTTTGCGCAGATACCTGGGAGCTGACCGTCTGTACTCCCCGCATTTGCCGGTTCTGAATAATCCCTGGATACCTCCCACGACTGAAACACTGACGCAAAGTGACCCCCCCCCCCTCAGATACAAAATATGGAGGTTATGTTCAGAGAGGGTCACTTGCGCACAGTGGCGCACTTGACAGGTGATCAGAACGTAACCACACTAGACCGCTTGCTCATACACAGAGCACAAATGGTACTGGTCACCGCACTGCACCCGGAGACAGAGGAACCTCCGGAGCTCCCCCCTCTCACAACAAATGTTACTGCACCTGATGGTGCACACTTGGGGGTCGATTAGGATCGCGGACGGACTTGAGTCCGTCCGCGACCCCAGAGTATGAGGGAACGTCCGCATGGGCTGCGGCGTTCCCTCATGTGCGATTAGGATGTGACCGCCACCCTGGCGGTCACATCCTGGATATTTAACATTGCGGCGGGTGCTGCTTCAAGCAGCACCCGCCGCAATGTTAAAAGTGCATGTGTCACATTTACATGCACAAAGCGGCAGGCACCGCGCGGTGCCTGCCGCATTGTGCATGTAAATGCTGGGGGGTACCATAGGTACCCCCCATGTGCACCCCCCACCCACCAACACCCTGGGGGCCCGCAACGGGCCCCCAAAATCAAAAGTACACATGCTTTTCCACGGCGGAAAAACCGCCGCGGAAAAGCATGTTTTCAAATGCTTCCTAATTTGGCCGGCGGTGTCTGATAGACACTGCCAGCCAAATGAGAGCATTTCCGCCGCGGTTGTAATCCGACCGCGGCGGAAAAGCAGCGGACAGAAACCAAGACCCACCAGCCATCGTAATGTGGCGGTGGGTCTTTGGTGAGCCCGCAATGGATTTTCCGCCTCCTCCGGGCCGGAGGTGGCTTCCGCCGGCCCAGAGGAGGCGGAAAATCCTCCATCCTAATCGGCCCCTTAGTCTCCAGAATATATCATCAGGCGCAGGCACTCCGACCAATGAGGGGTGGTGGCGCTCGCGCTGCCTGGGAGGGAGACCTAGCGTAGCCCATGACAGACAAGATGAGGCTCTATTGTTAATAGCAGACAGGCTTAGTGTCAAATAATTGTAAACATAAGCTTCTGCACTTTCAGTACCTGCATAGAATCTATGTCACCCCCGTGTTGCTCACAGAGATAGATCGTACGAGGCCAGATAGCTGCCAGAGATGTGCGACGGCACATGCTGACTTTATGCACTTGGCATGGAACTGCACTGCTGTTCTAGCATTTTGGGAGACAGTGTTTGGGCTTCTAGAACAAGTGGCTGAGACGGAGCTCCCCCACACGCCCTTGCTGGCCTTGCTGGGGTATGTCCTCCCTTTGAGTCCAAGAGTTAGGCGCTTCACCGCAATTGCATTGTTACTAGCTAAGCGACAGGTTTCCTTAAATTGGGGTGGTGCCGCACCACCGCTGGTGGGACCCTGGCTTAGGGATTTGATGTACTGCGACACTACTAGTGATGTATATGCGCCTTTGCTGCCTCTTTTTTCCCCAAAAAAACATCTGGCAACCACTCCGTTCTTATTTGTTACTCCACCCTGAACTCACTAACTGAAATGTATTTCATGATGACATGATTGTTGGATTGACTAGTCTTGTGGATCAGGATTGCAAAATGTCTTTGCTACATGAGCCTATGCTGTTGTTTCATTGTTGACGATTATGGTGCTATTGCTGCTATGCAGGACTTTCCTTTCTATCTGTCAACAATTGGTTCATTTGCTCCGCCTTGTACGTGCAGTGAATTTTTTATATGATCTTTTGAAAAATTGCTATAAAAACAAGTTTATATCAAAATAAAAGCTAGCTATGCTCTGTAAAAAATATATTGAGGTATCAATATTTTTACGCAGAGGACTCCCTGGATGAGACAGGCACATTAATATGGAAGGGACTAAAAGCAAAGGGTAGGTTATGGATTCCTCTCACAAGGAGCTCGCTCCAGACAGCCACTGCAAGTAGATTGAACACAAATGGTAATCGTACACCCGATAATTAGATATAATTTGCCAGTATGTAAACAGTAAAACATGGTGGGGCAGATTTACAAGCCCCCTGCGCCACCAGTACGTCACTTTTTGTGACATACTGGTGGCGCATGTCACTGCTCCACATTTACAAGGACAGGAAAAGCCACCCTGTGTGGCTTTTCCTGGCATTGTAAATATGGCCTCTTTACATGCAGCACTTTGCGTGAAAGGGCCATTCCCTGGGTGTTGCTGTGGGTGTTCCCACGCAACACCCATGGAACAAGACACATTTCCAGATTTACGAGGAATCGGAAATCCAGAAATGCGTCTGAATGCTACGCCATAGGGGTGGTGTGGCAAGGCGCAACGAGGAGAAATGTTTTCTTTTCTCCTCGTTTTTTCCTCTTTCAATGCGTGCTACATTTGCACACATTGAAAGAGAAAAATGCCTGTAGTGATTGTTTTTGTGCAGGAAGGGGCACCTTCCTGCACAAAACCAATCTCACAATGACACAGGCATCCTTGGGTGCCGGCACTGGCGCATGGCAGTAGTTTGTGCGTCAGCGCAGGGGAGAGCACAGGAATGCAACATATTATTATAAATATGTTACATTCCTGTGCTTCCGAAGTGCCGCAGTGTGGCGCAGCCAAAGGGCTTGCGTTGCCGCGCTGCAGCACTTCCTTGTAAATCTGTCCCATTATATCTTTGATTCCACAAAATGGTAAATATAATTGAGGGTGATCTAGTGGTTTAAGATTTGCAAATATTGGTTGAAGTTTGCATTATATATTTTGTAGCTTCCACAGACCCATTTTATTGATTTCACACAAAATTACAGTTTTTTATTCTTCTCTTATAGTTCTTTTTTTCCGAAAGTGAAACCTTATATAAAACCCTTCACGTGGTTGATAAGATATTAAAAAAAAAAAATATTTGACACCTTTCAGTGTCATCCTGTTTACCTGACACAATGTCAGAACGGCCACATTTTGAAATGGGCTGCACTGAGAGTGAAGGGAAGCCATTTTACTCAGACCTATAGTGGCTGGTGCTTGATCAGCAGGCCTCAGACCAGAGCACAGGCCATCGAAGCAAAAATAACTGAGAAGACCACGGACAAATGGAATTTCTGGCACTCTTTTAAATGTTACATTTGTTATTGGTTTTCAGTTGCCATCACACAAAATAAGCTACAATCCACACTCATTTTAGGTAACTTTTATAGGAAAAGATAAGGTTTCGCAATTATCAGGCACCACTGATAAAAATCCCAATAATGAGCACCATTTATCCAGCAAGGATATCGGGGCGCCCAACATCGACTGCCACACTGTTCTTGCTCTAATAATATACTACTCCATAAAAGACAACCATTGCCCTCAGGTCTTCTCAAAGTTCATGGGATGTCCTCTAGCAGCATTGGGACACAACATTAGAGCACCAGGAGTGAGTCCAACCTTAGCCTTGCTCCACTCCCCCAAGGTTTTGCAATGTCTCTTCGAGATACCACGAAAATCACTCAGGGTCTTAGAGCACCTTGGCAAAGGGGAATTACCCTGTATGCCTAGAAGAATGGTCTTTGGTTCTAGGAGGATCAATATGCTTCGAACCGCTTCAAACTCCGACATATTTAATTCCAGAATTCCTGGACCTTGGGGCATTACCTGATAGTATGACGGAATGTACTGACTCCTCTACATCCCCTGAGAGGGGAGATCGCTAATTGCCTCACCAAACTTTACCAGTTGAGTCTGGGTGAAGTACACTTGTGTAGAAGGTTAATTTGTGTCAGCCTAAACTCTGACCTTATGTCACTTCTCGGGATAGCTCTGACCTTTATCCCAATCATGATCATCCACGGCGTCCAGGTCTACCTCCCATCTGCCACTGATTCGACTAACCTTCTGAGGGTTATTCTTTATCAGGGACCCCAATACCCGCGACACTGCCTTAATTCGCATTGAAATTTGAAGTGGCATATTTTCTATGTTAGGAGCATCCTTTATGTTGGACAATGAGTGGACATGTTTTTTTAGTTCATGTCTGATCTTAATATATCAGTAATATTCCGCCGTTGATAACTAGTATTCAGCTTGCACCGGTGCAAAATAAATAAAGCCTGCTCCAATCCATACATCCCCCAGGGTTAATATTTCTATTCTCTCCCAGGACTCAAAGGTTTTGAGCTCTCTTAACTCATGTCCCCATTCATTGGTAATTAGCAGGTGGGATGCCGCATGGCAGTGCCTAGTTTCCGGAAGACTAAGTCCATGTCATAGACCCCCCTGGCAGGATGGCCAGGAGTGAGCATGGGGCTCTGCCATCCTAGAGGAGTCGAGTGTACTTAGTACAACCTAGACCTTGCGGAAGAAACCCTGCTCAGTCCAGTACAGAGTGTTTTGTAGCATAAATCTCAGGAGGGTGATCTTTCCACTCAGAGTGAAGTTTGGCTACAACAGTCGCAGGGTTTTCTTCCATACATTGTCCACTGTCATTTGTTATGCACATGTCTAAATACCTGAAACCCTTCCGTTTTTTCCTCAAGGGGCAGCTAACAAATGGGCCTGGAGCCTAGACCCCCACTGGGGTTGAGATCAACTTTTTCCAGGTCATCTGAAAACCAGAGCACTCACTGTGTAGGTTTCTCGCCCTGAAAACTCTATTGATGGTGTCGTCAAGATCTGCAACATACAGATGCATGTCTTCTGAAAATAAAAGTAAGAAGAAGTTTGTCCGAGTCACCAGTCTATTGTACATTGATTCATAATACTTTCTCTACTGTGGGCAGACCCATGGCAAGCAGAGGAGCAGAGCTTAATTTGTAAATGAAAGAGTGCCAGTGCACAAAACTCTGCTCTGAAATACGCTGTTGTGCAATTAAATGTGCACACATGAAATACCATGGCTTCGTAGCCCTAACTCCACCTCAGGCCTTTTTAATCCACTAATAGACACTCCTTGCTCACTCTTGCCAGTTCCTGCTTTCTCTCTTTATGATATTTCCTCTTTCTTTTTCTTCCTCCATCTTTCCCGTTTGTGTGTTTTTCCTTCTCTTGCTCTTGGTAAATGTCTAATGCAGAAAATTAAGTGCCGGTCCCCAAAAATAAGTGCAGGTGCCACCCACCAGCAACCACCAGCTCAAATTAAGCATTGCAGAGTAAATGGTGGATGGTGACCCCGGTGTGTGACCCACCATGCCACTGCTTTCCTCGTGCCTGCGGAGACACTATGGAGGTAGCAACATCCACCAATTTAGAAATCTCTGAAGACCTAGGGGAAGCAGATTAAAACAGCTGATGTAACCTTCGTAACTTTTCCTAGTGTTCACAACAATGCGTAACCGACAACTGATATATTGGTTCCAGCTTATGCCATACACACTAGAGATATTGTAAGGTCACTCAGGAGTTCCACCAAACTCTGGTGGTTTATGTGGTTTATGTGTGCTCCTTATTTGATCATTGTATCCCGCGTTTAAAGCTGCCAGTAGGTGCTTGATGTTGAAAAAGATGTGACCGTGTTTAGTAATACTATATTTTAGTTCTGGAAAGTGTAGTGGAGTGTGAGGCTTTGTTGACCTTGTTTGTTTTGGGTCAGTTTTTTTTATGTTTACAGCCCATGAGCAGAACAGCCAAGGAAATTACGAGGAGCAGGGTTGGGCTCTCTGTGAGGGCTGTTAGATGCACTGGAGTATATTTACTAAGATTTAGTGCCGTGTTTGCATCACAAATTGACGCATAATCTTTTTTTTTTTACTAAATTTAGTTTCCAGCACAGCTGGTAAATCTCTTGAAAGTAGAGCGTAGCAGCGCATAGCTCCAAGGGTGCATTGCATAAGCAGTGCATGGGCTCTCCCAAGCAACCACCTATGGACTCTGACGCAAATTATTATTATTATTATTATTAAAACCTGATTTACTAAAAAAAAGTAGACTGGGATTTCCGTCACAAAATAGCGCCCACTTCAACCATTCGCCATCACGTAGCAATGCATATATTTTTCATTTCTTGTCCAACTTTGTATATGTGCTCAAATGTACAGCACACATACAAGGTGGGAAAAGTTTTAAAGTTAGTCTAGCATAGTATTTTGTAATGGAAGGGTATAGATTCAGCAGAAAACTTATGCTAGACTCATGCAGACACCCTTGCACTATGGTGCAAAGGTGTGTGCACGATGCACGGCAGCTGAAATCATCACCTGTGCTTGGAAAGGGGGGGAGAGTCCCATATTTCTGTAAATATGGCGCTCTCCTGCTCTCCTTCTCATTCAGCGCAGTGCAGCATTTGTGGATGCTGCACTGTGCTGCGTGATAATTTAGCAAATCCGGGCCCCTGTTGTTTGAAAAAGAGAAGGCTCAAACAGCACCGTTTTGACCCTGAGACTCAGGCCCTCAGAAGGTTTTGTGAGGCTGCTTTGTTATCAGTCCAATAACCTTGTTCAAAATAGAAACAATTACATTTGGAGCCAGCTCTGGCATATGGGGTGTTTAGTGGTGTTGTGTGCAGTGGTGGCTGGCACGGATCAGGGCTGGTGGGTGGGGGTATTTACATTTACTTTTTCATGGCTGCTGTCTCTCCTGCATCTTCTCTAAAGGCTCCGCCTCTCTTCCTAATGACTCCCAGAACAAGCATTTACAATGCAATAGGTCTCGCAGCATTAAAGTTTGAGTTACTGGCATTGTAAATGACAATGCTTTGCATTAATTTTTTTTTGTCATTTGCATTTGGTATATAAACATTGTTTGTGAATGGTTAGCTGTCGCTTATGCTAAGCAAAGTTGCCAGTAATATAGAGTGCTAGTCTTGCTTGTTATAGGCATGCTGATTTAAATGCCTCTGATACCTGCGGGTAAAGTCTGCGCTATATGAAAGTGAAAACGAATAAATACATTTTAAAAAGCCTACCTGTCCGTTCTTATTCTTTGATGCCACATATCTTTGGGTCCCTGTATTTATTAACTGCACCCGGCTGTGGGAAACCTCCATGTCAGGAACAACGTGTTGCGGGGCAGACACGGGCAATGTAGCCACTGTCCTGTGGCTGCACCGTGGGGTAACAGTGTAGGGGCAGGAATGCAGACAGTTGGTAGTGCTGTGCCATGGCAGTGTAGTTCTCTGTGTATGCTGGCCATGGGGGTTGCTATTGGCTGACAAGAAGTGGTGAGGAGGTGCCGGTTCGGTATGCCTGCTTCCTGATCTTGGGCAGGCGACAGTTAAAAACAAGGACTATACGTTCAAAGTGCGTGTTTATGCACCGATTCCATGTTTTAAAAACAAATTAATAAAAGACATTGACATTTACAATGCCAATAGCTCAAACGTTAATGCTGCGAGACCTATTGCATTGTAAATGCTTGTTCTCTTCAGGTTTGCTGAGTTTCGGCGCTGTATGGAGTACAGAAATAGTTACTATTCTCCTTTTTCGAGAGGAACACATGACACATCTTCTGGTTTATCACATCCACTCTACATGGTATCAGTAAATGATCATATTATTGCACAGTTATTTTAATCTGTCATTTCATTTTATTGTTCAACATAAAAGTGTAAGGTTTAAAAGCCAGACGACATTAAAAAACAATATAAAATTGCAAATAAGTACATTAAATCATGAAATTAGAGTCGTAGAGGTAACCACAGAAGAAATACATTCTAAATGTTCAAAGACATTTCACAGGTGATGCTTCTAAAACATTACAACCCATAGTGGGGGGGGGGATTAATCATGAGCTTAAATAAAGCTGTCGCCTTTCCAAGACATAATGCATCTTTCACTGCTTTCTTTGTGTCCTTTTTTTCTATTGCATAGTGCTCGCTAATAATGTGTGGTGGCTTGGTTGGCATAGCAGATTAGAGGCTGATGTGACTGATAAAACTCACTTCTTCCCGAAGGTTACTAAGTTAATGTATTGTTTCTTAAAAGTAGAATGGAACCAATGAGCTCTAGTATGCTGGGAGTGCAAAGGGGAAGTGAAGAAGCCAGGATGGAGTTTCGTGAACATCATAGAAGGCCTAAAGCTTGCCAAAAGGGGCAAGTCCTGAGATGATTGCTGCAGTGGTGTATTGCAAAATGATGGGACAGCCATGCAGAATGTAGCGAGGGGCCCATGAGACTCCCAGGTCACACACAGACACCCATAGGCCATAAACTGAACAGGGCCCCATGAAGGATGTTTGTCTTCCTGCGTTGTAGGGGCTGCAGGGGCATGTTACCCACGTGGTTTACAGAATATTTTGATGCATTTTTGGCTATTCAAATGTATAAAATAGGTAATGCTTAATTTGTGAAAGAAGAAGTTACAAGGCCCAATTTTTTGCTCAGAAGCCAATGACCTTCCCTATTTCATGTTGGCTGCTGAATAGAAAGGCTGTGCTGTCTTGATCCCACCTCGTGCCTCATTAATCCACCAACAGGTTCTCTGTGCCCTTTTATGTCACTCACGATGGTTATAGGGTTAAAGTCTGATAAAAGAATTAGAGCCGGTCCCAAAAAAGGAGTGTTGGTGGACCCCACCTGAAACTACCAGCTCAAATTAAGCCCCAGAAGCAGGCAAATCCACTTAATGACTTGGGAATCCTGGATCAGGGCAATCGGTCGTTCGGTGAACACCTCTGAATTTACAGTTTGTGATCCAACATAAATACATAGGTCATTTTGCAAATTGCATAATGATTCTTTAACCATTCATTCAGTGTGCAAATTATACATCCTGGTTTGCAATTGTATTTTTATATGTCGGGTCATGTGTTCCTAAAAGTTTGGGTGAAAAAAAATAACCTACATTCCCTATTTATCTCTTATATTAAAATGGAAAACATATTGGTAAAAAATGCTTCTTAATGATGAAGTGATCCTCCATCGTGTTAATTACTTTCAGGCCTAATTTATTTTAAACCTTCGTTTGTTTATCTGTGCCAAATCGATGCTCAACTTGGTTTGTGTTTAATGTGTTGGGGGTAGGTGTGTATAAATAGTGTAATTAATTAATGTACTTTTTGTGATTATTACAAGAATTGGGCAGTTGTCTTTGAGAAAATCATACACAAAGCAAAATGCTTAAGGGCAAAACATTTTAAAAGGAAAGTGGAATGTTACCTGCTTTGCCCCGCCCACACTAAGTCGCTGACGAGGTGTGCCCTTATATACAGATGTCACAAAGTATACATGCTCAATTTAATGGGTGGTCATTTGCAGAACAATTTCACTTAGGGTATGCCACCAGGTACACTTATCTTAGATATCTTAATGTGTTCGCTGGTGATACGTATGACATTTTCATTTCGACCTAGTATACTGTGTGCAAAACGTATGTGAAAAGTATGAGCATAATAAAACAAATATGCAAAGTACTTGAAACCAAATAATACAGTTATACAAGAGACAAAAAAATGCCCTGGCCAGGTAATGTATGGGAATGTACGCACTTGGATTGTACTCTAATTTTTACTCCAAAAATAAATACAAATAAATAACAGTGCAATTCTGGCTCACAAATTAATTCATTGTATGCTTCTTACAGAAATATTTGTTAGTGTTTTGCTTCAGAATCTAGCAGCATGGTTGAGAAAAACAGGAACGTTCCCGTCCTGATAGAAACTGCTAAATTGGCAGGTTTCTCTTTAGTGTGTGAGAGGTTGTGTGCTTTCTATTGGCGAGTGGCAGAGCGGCTAAATCACCATATGAAAGGGGAGCACTTTGTACCAGTTTCCGCGCAATTCTATTGTACTGTAGGCACGTTCTCAGTGTTTTTTTTTTTTAATATCAATTCGTTTTTTACCCTGTCCGTTGTATGAATTTACTTATGGGCCGACAAATTGCCTTTTTTCATCACAAAACAGCCGTTTCTCTTTCTGCGTTCCCAAGTACTCCGTGCCTTTGTAACCTAGGAACGCAAATGGGAGGCATTTATCTATCACAACACCTTCCTTCTTTCTCAATACCTGTAAACACGTCCACATATTAGACAAGGAAAACGAGAGGCTCATGTGGCATCGCAAAAGTGAAAGCAGGAGCGCGAGAACAGACGCTGCTGACGCCGCCGTACACGCTCACAGCTCATGCCAGCAGCAAACGCGCGCTCACAAGACCAAATCCGAGACGGTAAATGCGCGCGTCAGACTCGTGTCCACATATTCAGTAGCATATAGGTATACTAAAGTATACACGAGGTCCATCGCTACGCTCGACCTAAAAAGGAAGCACGCAGGCTGCCCTAAGCTAATCACAAGGCTGCTGTCAGCAGCGTTGTGATTGGTCTGAGCACCATGGTTTGCCGCTCAGGCAGGGAGTGGGAGCCTGTGCTTGTTCTTCACACAGACTGTGCAAGACAGCATGATGCAGAACATGCTAAGTATGCATGACTGTTTAGCCAGCCAAAGATGGCTGGCCAAACCATCATGCACACTTAGAAAGTGCCCATCACTCCTCCCCCTCCACTTGACTGCCCAGCCCACCACCCACACCTATGACTGAGCCCCTTCAGAAAAAAAATGATAATAGCATTGCGTTAATATTGTTACTTTTTTGACTCCTGAAAAGCAGTGGGGCAACGCTCCTCTGACGTTGAAGCCACCGCTGGTTATCTGCCACATTGTCATCATTATGTACCTAATGTACCGCACTATGATTATTACCAATCTCAATCCCAATGTCTGGTTCACTTGATTATTATCTTTTTATTAAAAAAAAATGCATGTCCGCTTCACATTTAACTGTAGGTACCGGTTGGACATTCATATTGGGCTTTCCACTATAGTCTTCCTTTTCAAGAAATTATAACTGCAAATATTCTCAAGCTATGTTTCCTTGTATTTTGTGTAATGAACTACGGACTTGTCTTCAGCCACCTTTGTATATTATAGGTTGTTTGCGTCCTTTGCCTCTATGTGTAAATATTATTGTATTCCAACCTCCCTCAATCTCAATTGCAAATAATTGGAGCCTTATCTCATTACAATTTACCTCTTTGATCTGGTTCCTCCTAACCCCACTCTATTCTAAGATGGCCACTGCCTTACCGCTCTAACCCTCACTACCTTTACCCATATCACGTGGTTATGGCTTGCCATGCATCACAGTCATGTACTCACTCTGCCCCATCACTTTACGGCATAGTCTCCTCGGTGCTGCATTCGCCTTGAATGACAGCAATGGGACTCGTTTCCGTTGCACATGGGCACTCCATCCTACAGGTAAAATCCCCCACGCGACAGGGACGCCGTTTGTGACTGCATGCAGGAAGGTCTCAATTAATTATAATCTACACTTTCACTCTTCCTCCGCAGAGACATCTCTTTGGAATTCCAGGTCAGCGCACTTTCATTTATTTATAAAGTTTGATATAGCGCAAACTTAATCCCGAAGGATTTCAGAGAGCTTTACAATTTGAGGGAAATGAGGGTAACAGATCAGTACATGAGTCAAATACGGAACATACATAGGCAATGAATCAAATAGTGCACACATAAAAGGCCAATTATAAACCTGGGGTAGGCGTAAAATGGCCTGGTAGCTGAAACATAATGACGAAGGGGAGTAAATACAATAATAAAATACAAGATTGACAACCCTTCTTATAGTATGACCGATGCGCTTAGAACTGACAATCGCTCCTCTTGTTAAGGTAAGAACTTGTTTATGAGGAATCTTTTTGCTTCCAGTTTGAAAGCAACCTTGGAAGAGATTCTACAGATTTCCGGTGGAAGAGAGTTCTAAATTTTTGGTGCAGAGCCCGAGAAGGCTTGTTGACATGTTCTCTTTTTGCGGAAGATCTGGGGTTTCAAGAGGAGGGAATTAGCACTCCTCAATGGTCTACCCCCTCCAGATAGTTCTAACATTTGTGCCAGGTAGATGGGGCTTTTGAAGTGGAGGGCTTTGTGCGATAAGCAAGCAATCTTTAGTTGAATTCTAGTTTCGTAGGGCAGCCAATTTAGAGATTTTAAGACCGGGGAGATGTGGGCATTTCGTTTGGTGCCCGTAATCAGTCTGGCCGCAGCGTTCAATTATGCCTTTAGAGGGGCCAAAGTATATTTGGGGAAGCCACATAGCGTGGCACTGCCATAGTCAAACCTCGTAAAACAAGCGCTTGGACCACTTGCTTGAAATCTGCTTGAGGTAGGAAATGTTTGAGATTCCTGAGTGTTCTCAAAAGGTGGTTAGCTCCGTTGCATACATTGCTAATATGGGTCTTCATATTCAGATGTTTGCCCAGGGTGATTCCTAGAGATTTAGCTGAGTGAAGAAGAGAAATGAGGAGGAATTATGTTTTGGAGGTGTTTAGTAGGAGGTGTTTCTCAATTAGCCAATTTTGAGTAGTCAGTAGGGTGGAGTTGAGTGAAGTGATGTTGTCCGGGGAGGAGATTTTCCGGTAGAGTTGGGTGTCGTCTGCATACATATGGTAACGAATGCCCATGGATTTTAGAACATTAGCTAATGGTTCCAGGAACAAATTGAAAAGAATGGGAGATAAGGAGGACCCTTGGGGAACCCCCATGGTGACTGGGGATGGCTGGGAGAGAGAGTGGTTCCCCTTAGCTCTTTCGGACCTGTGCTGGAGGAAGGACGAGAACCATTGCAGCACCTGACCAGAGAGGTTCATCCTTTGCTCCAGAAGAGCTAGGAGGTTGTCCTGATTGACAGTGTCAAAAGCAGAGGAAAGGTCGAGTAGGATAAGGAGGCAGGATTCATTTTGATCAAGCATTGTTAGGATGTCATCCATCACGTGAGTGAGAGCCAACTCAGTGCTGTGCCCACTACGAAAGCCAGATTGATGTTGGTCCAGGGGATGGAAATTTTCGATGTGTGCACATAGTTGTGACTGGCGCATTTTTCCAGGAGTTTTCCTAGTATGGGTATGCTGGAGATAGGGCGGAAGTTGTTAAGATCTATACTGTCTGCTGTAGTTTTTTTTAATATAGGTGTTACCTGGGCCTCTTTTAGGCATTCTGGAATCGTACCTTGTGACAGAGATGCGTTGACAATCTTTGTCCAGATGGGGGAGATTGAATCCTTAATTGTTTTGAAGATGGTGGGTGGTAAAGGGTCACTGAAGTGATTAGATGGGTTGATATTCTGAAGCAGCGACGGCTCGTGGAGGGAGTTACGGTGGGGCAGGAGGGCGGGGAGGGGGAGGGGCAGGGCGGAGGTTGCTAAAAACCGGCTTATGGATAGTTGCAGGTAAGTAAACAATTTAATTAATAAAACGAATTTCGTAGTGCGACTTGCATCGCAAAATGCAATGCAGTGCGAGCTACGAAATTCGTTTTATTAATTAAATTGTTTACTTACCTGCAATTATCCATATGCCGGTTTTTAGCAACCTCCGCCCTGCCACTCCCCCTCCCCGCCCTCCTGCCCCACCGTAACTCCCTCCACGAGCCGTCGCTGTTCTGAAGAATCTTTTTGATATCATTTTCATTTAGGCTGGTAAAGGTGTCCCAGGAAGTGTTGTGCTTGATACCCCAGCTACATGGATCAACCTTGTCTCGTAAGGCCAGGGGGGTACCAGACCATTGGATATTAATAGAGCCCTCCTGGTTTCTAGATCAATGTTAATAAGTCAAGTTTTCTCAGTAAAAAAGTCTGCCAGGTCATCACATTAGAGAGGGCTGACGTCCGAAGCTGATCGGTTAGGGGCTACCACAGATTGTTGTTTAACCAGTTCAAACAGTTTCTTGGGTCGATTAGCCGTTTGGTTAAGTTGGGATCTGGAATATTCTGCATTGACTGTCATGATTTGTTTGTTATAAGTGCTTCTAGATGATCTAAGGGATTTTAGACAATCCGCTGACGGAGTGGATCTCCAGGAACGTTCGATGGCCCTTAGATTGCAACGTTCCGAGTTTAGGTTGCTATTTAACCATGGTGTAGATATTTTTGAGGGTGCATTTTTTTTGTTGGAGTGGAGCCATATCGTCCATGATGCTAGAAATAGAAGAGTTATAGAAGTCTGTGAGTGCATGTACTTCTGATAAGTCCACTTGAGGAGAGAGGGCACGTTTACAGCAGGTTGCTAGGTCAATGGTATTGATTTCTCTGACGTCTCTTTTCCAGATCTTTGGTTTAGTTGTTTGCGCCTTACTCTGAGATACCTCCGAGTTGATATGGAAGGAAATGATGTGATGTTCTGACCAATCGCAGGGTATGATGGAGTCCAATGTGATGGTGTGTCCTTTGGAGATGATGAGGTCAAGAGTTTCCCCTTTACTGTGGGTAGGCTTGTCACAATGTTGAACCAAATTGTGATCCTTCAAGAAGGAATTGAGGCATGCTACGGCTTGGTCATTAGGGTTTGACCAATGAAGGTTAAAGTCCCCAAGGTAGAAGTGGGACTGCACTGAATCCGCATTGTCAGCGATGATTTCCATTAATTGTTGAATGAATGGGAGGTTGTCGCCTGGGGGTGATAGAATGTATGCAGTTTGCAAACCAGCTGATTGTTACTCGAGATGTTGAGGCAAAGGTATTCGCAGGATAATGTCAAAGAGGACTCTGAGAGGGAGACCGCGAGCGTACTTCGATGTATACATGCTAGGCCACCTCCCAGCTTCTTAACTCTGTCCACCGCATTATGTCATGAGTGGGGGGCACCAGGAGGTCTAAAATCGGAGTCGATGAGGGGTTGAGACAAATTTCTGTGAGTATAATGATATCTATATCACTATGTTGTATGAGGTCGAAGATCTCAGAGGCATGTTTGTTGGCAGACCTTCAGTTGAGTAGTATGCATTTGAGTGTAGCCGGAGTTTGGGGGGGAGGAGTCTGAATGATGTTCACTCTCTTGAGGTTGTCATTGTTTATGACTCTGAGGTGTGGTAGGGTTCTCTGTTCGGGTTAGAGTGAATGGTTTGAATTATTCCCTTTGGACTCGTGTTGATGTCCATGCTGGAAGAATAGGACTTGATGAGGCAGTCAATTTCATTTGGCGCAAGGCAGGTCAACGAACATCTAGGGCGAGAAGCTGTGTTATGAAGGGGAACGGTATTGGAGATAGTAGGGGAGGAGGGAAGATCACTGAGAGCTGTGTCGATGGCACTGGCGGGGGTTCTGGGCCGGTTTGGACGAGAGACGAGGGGGCTTAACAATGGGAGATATTCAAGTGAGAGGGCTTTCAAACCGTGGAATTCACTTGGAGAGAAGGCGCAGTTGGAGGGAGATCTCGTCCAAGCGTGCCAGCAAGTCAGGGTGTTGGGAAAGGGGCGGAAGTTGAGTGTGGAGATCCGGAGAGGGGGGAGGGTATCTAAGTGCGTTAGAGGGATCCAAGGCGGTAATGGGATATTTCAAGTGAGAGGGTTGGTTACTGAGTGTATAGCAAGTCCCATCAAGGACTTTGCTATCATCCAACCATTGGTTGTATCATAATTCCCGACATGGTAGGCATCTTGTTTTCCACCTCCCGTACATAGGAAGACGTCACCTATCCCTGCCTCTATTAACTCGGTCCTTCATTCCACAGGCCGTTAAACCCCACTATTGCTTCAGGGCTCAACCGAAAGCCCCTTAGCAACTTTTCTCTACGCCAGCACCATGAGTCCATGATTCCTTGTCCACAACAGAGGCTCTCATGGTACCTTGTTAACCGTCATTACTCATCCATTACCACAACACTTCCTGCACCTCACGACCTTAATTATTATATTTATTTTTAACCAGCGTGCCGCACAACTCTGGCCATCACCAGGCACCGACACCTACTGTGTGCATGTTTGCACGCCGCATATTCTGTTCTTCTTGTGATAGGTATTAGACTGATGACAGCTATCTTACAAATCTCTAATTCTCTAATTTGTCTCTCCCTTCCCCCCTTCTCCTCTTCCCTTCCCTCCCCCTCCTTCCTTTTTTCCCCCCTAGGCGTATGCCTCAGGCACCTATTTCCTTGTCCTGAAGATGATCCCTGCATTGCTTTAGAGGGATCGAAACGTCATCGACTCCTCACACTTTGACATAATTGAATCATTTTATCAATATGTGCTAGGATGCGCAAAATTATTCCGTAGTGGCTTAAATGTTGGATTTGGTTGGCCACAATTTTCAGATTCCTAAGTCTTTGTTATCATTTTGCACCTGTTTGTATATACTTTTTCTGTTCAGACTCACATTAAAATACCATGTCCGTTTGGACAAAAAAATAGTCATCATTGTATTACTATTAATATATACTGCCTGCTAATAACTTGTTTGTTAGGGAACATTGTTCCTTAAAATAGTCCATACCCAAGGTCCCTGACCAACCTTCCATCACAAAAGCAAGGCACATCTTTTGTGATGAATATATTTTACAGCATCAGTGCGGTCCTGAAATGAGTGGGTCTGGGGAAACAGCCATGGCTGCCCCTTTTGTAATAAGTTATTAAAGATCACTTGCGGCATCCCAATGCCATCTAGCAGTGCAAAAACCGGTCACTTAGCAAAATTACAGCCACTATTTAAACCCGGAAATTGATGTATATTACAGCTCATTCCGTGTAATTCTTCTTCCCTGAAAAGTATGCTCATTAGCTGAGAGGTAGACACCTATGGTATTATGTTTATTTATTACACTACTAGAGCTCATTACAAGAAAGTAGGGCCCTGTGTGCACAGTCCCACTCATCTCAAACTGCAGGCATTTTTGAAGTGACACTAAAGTGCTTAAAATATATTTTACAGCCAATTACTAGCCACACATTAGCGTCTTTTTTCACAGTACAGATTCCATGTTCCTTCTACTCTTCTACAACCCTTACATTTCTTAAAGGGATTTAAGAAAGGGGCGAGTACAGGATGATAGTGGGACCTGCTAGCGTGCATCTCAACGTACTTTATTCCACATGTAGTTGTACAGATGGAATGTCAGATGGAATCTCTAATACGGATTTACTGTTCAGAGTTGCATATGTGTATAATACAGGAGATTCTGCAATCTAATTTCTTTATAATATGAGATTGTGACGCACTGAGTTGCCAATGACGCAAGAACGCAACTGTAATACATTATTACAGTTACGTTCTAATGTCACAATGCCTAATGCCAGAGCCAGCAGCGGAGGGGACAGGCAGGCCAGGTCACAGAGCATAATTAAAGCATCCGTTTAAAAAATTAAAAACAAAACAGGGCTTTTCTTTCTTCTGCTTTATTTTTTTAGCTGTACATTGGCAAGCAAAAATGAGAAATTTATGGCAACATGTTTATTTTTTTTAACTCCTCAGGTGATTATAGAAACGTTAGTATCTTTCTACATATGTCTACACATTCCCTGCTATTGTGTCTTTTTTTTAACTGGCTTGTATTTTACTGATTCTAATTGCAACAAATCTAACAGCTTTTTCGTTGTGTTTACTTTGACGCCATAGATTCTATTTTATTCTTCATGTTTTCAATCATGCTCTCTATTTCCTATGAAATAGCTACAAACATAGGATTTAAGTGGGTTGTGGGAAAGGTGATGATGTGTTGAATGTGTTAAAAGGAAAAAACTACCCTCTGCTGTACATGGTATGGTTATTCCAAGTCACCTTGGAGTTCCATAACTTTATAAAGAAACTCAGCCTTCTGCTTCATTCTTCTATGTGGGCCTGAAATTAATCTGTGACTCACAATATCCTTATTATGTTCAGCAGGGAGTACTTTATCCCATATTTAATTTACCAAGGGGTGTTGCACTTGGCTAGCCCCTCATTTCAAGCTTTAATGCTGCAGCAATGACCTACAACTGTAATAGCATTACAACACTATTTAGTGGTTTGCCATTAAACATGGGGAATAACCAGTGACATTTTTGCCACTGGGGATTTCTGCAGCTTTGTTTGTGTTGTTTTCAAGCAGCTTTTAGCTACGGTAATAATTGCTGGATATTACCACAATGTGTAGCAGAAATACACGGCACTGGTGAAATGCAATAGAGTGGAAAACATATTCAGTAACCTTATAATCTGCTGAGTCTTCCAATCTCTTGCCTTCCCACTGCCTTTTAGATGTGGACTATATTTATTGCTATATACTGCTTTATTTGGAATGACTACACAGATCATTGCCAACAAGTGATTTTTTGAATGATACTTGTGTGGACGAATGTGTTACACACTGTGTGGTGTGCAGTTATGCTATGCTGCTCCCCCCCCCCCCCCCCCGCCCCCGAGTGATTCCACTGTAAAGGGCACATTGTACCAAACTGGGCAGGCGAGGAATCTTAATATTAACTAGCCGAAGGGTAATCCTCAGTGCTCCAGGTTTGTTTTTCACTGGTCACACGGGTGGACATAGTTAACAGATCTAACTGTGTTAACATTTTTGTGTCTAACAGCTTAACAGGCGACTGGGGAAAGTTTGTTATGATGACGTGGTCTTGCCTAGTTTCTAGCATTCCTCTTGTTATGTAATAGTCCTAAAATTATGCAGGTGTGCCAAGTCCTATTACCGGAGTCCTTTCAGGGACAACTCCTATCACAGTAGCATAAGAACTGCGCGAACTAGCAGAATGCGAGCAGCTGTTGTTCAAAGCACTAGTGTTTTTCTGCTATTTTTTTAGCCCAAAATGCCTTCTTGCTTCTAAAATGTACTTGTGGATGCATTTCAGCCTACAATTTTGCGCTGAAGACCAGATTTACAATTCCCATAACTTTACTTAATTTTTCAAAAGATGCACTAAAGGAAATGACGCAAATTTCGCACAAGCCTTACTAATACAGAGAATGAGTAGGAATGAAACAGACTGCTACTCGTGAGTACAAGCCACAAATACAGCACAGGAGTAGTCATGACCATGCTTTACTGTGGCTTCCAAAGCAGAGCGAGCAGTGGCCGTTAATCAAAGGGGCACTGAAAATAGGACTCTAGGTACCACTTTGCGGAAACTTTTTAGGCCATATTTAGCATATTGTGTACAACGGAATACAGATTTGTTAATGGTGAAAATAGCACAATGATATACATATCCAAGTTAATCCCTCAAATTAATAAAAAATATGGAATCCTTCATGTAGGGTGAGTAGGTATATCACCTGGGGGAAACAACCTTTACAACGCAACTTTTACATCGCACTACCATTACAACACAGTCATTACATCGCAACATCCCTTACATCGCATGCCATTACAACGCAGTCATTACAATGCATACCATTACAACGCATACCATTACAACGCATAGTACCCTTATACTATCCAACACTTACCCTACTGTTGCACCCCCTGGAGTTAGAATAGTAATTTTTACCCCTATCCTATCCAATACTTACCATAAAAGCAATGTAATGGTATGTGTTTTAAAGGTAGTATGCGATGTAATGGAATGCGTTGTAAAGGCATGCGTTGTAAAAGTATGCATTGAAATGTCATACAACCTCACCTGGATTGTCTTGTAGTGTTAAGGGGCTCTTTGTACAGACCTGTGTCCTTTGTTTACCCCATATAATTGCATGAATCGAAATTTCAGGAGCGAGCTAATAGCTCATTCAAAAATAGAACAATACGCGGGTGACCCAATACAGATTTGAAAGTGATTAAGTTCAATTTGTGACAAAAGAAATTATGTTTTACCTTGTGTTTTGGAAAAGGTAAGATAAATTCTTAAAGAAAAATAGTGTGCATGTATATTTACATCTGGTTTGATAATACAGCTTTCTGCGAGACCTATTGCTTCCAGTGTATTGGGTGTATTGGGAGTGGGCTTTGGGTCAGCCCCCTTCAGCCATTTCTTTGAGACTTTATCAATTATATCCTGGATGGGACCATAGCAGTATACATATCTCACCTCTTGTTATTCTCTGCTTGCTGTATCATTTTGCCTCGCATGAAGAAGTTCCATTGATATGTTGTGGGAATAAATTTACATCTAAAAACCAGTACGGCCAATCATCAAAGATTTTGTCACAGTTATTTATCTCATGCATGCATTATATGGAGAAACCAATATATTTTGTTGTTGTTTTTCTTCAATGCAGCAAGAATTGTTAATGCTTTTGTTAGGACTTGTGTGTGAGCTTGCTCCCGGCATGGCTGCCTCATTGTGTGTTTCTCTTTCGCATCAGAACAGCCATCTCAGGGTCCGGTATCCCAATGCTAAAGACAACTCCAACCGCACAGTCTCTTTGTTCATTTCAGCTGCAACTCCTTCAACAAACACCTTCTAAACACACTGCTAAAGGGCTGTTTAATGTACAGAATAAAGGTACTTTCTGAGCCACAGTGACTGATAGCACGTATACATCTTAGGGTGTCATCACCTGCGTCTTCCAAAACATACATAAGATGCTCTTAGAGGAGTGATGAGGACCATCGCCATGATAACCCAGCACTGGCATATTTATTAAGCCCATATAAAATGCACAAAAGTCATTAGACTTGAAAAAGTGATTCTGAATATGTGTCTGTTGAACCCAGGCCCTCTGGGAGCTGCTGTGCTCAAACCAAATGCCCAGTCAAGTCTATTGCTGTGGTCTTTGCTTTAAAACTAATAGCGACATACCAGGGGTGTGCACTATCCATAGGTTTCGGGTAGCCTGAGATGGAGGAGGAGTGGTGGACGCCGATGGGGCCTCTAGTAACATCTTGAGGTGCTGGTACCTGGTACAACAATGATTTGTGTCTGACTCAAGAAGGGCATGTAGTTATGGCTTGATGTGCTGCACCTTGTGTGGATGACAATTCAAGCACACAACATGTAAACTAGGAATGGCTTGAAAGTGTTATTTCACTGGGATTTTCTGGGATCTTGAAATGAAAGGAGCCGGTATGGATGCCTTTTGATCTCTTGTAAATGCCTGAGGCACCAACGCCTGGGACAGCGAGGACCTAGTGACAGCTTGTGTCTGACTCAAGAAGGATTGAGGTACTGCAGCTTTGTTGATGAATCTTAAAGAACTGGTGCCTGGCTCAAGGAGGTCATCTAGTAGCGGCTTGCAAGAGACGCCAAGCATGCTATAGCCAATAGGACTAGCTGTATTGTTCTAACACATGTAAACACATGCATGGACAATATGTTAACACGAGCACGCACAGGCATGTGCAGATTTTGTGTGCAGCATTTGCACATTAAAGACTGACCTAATAACTATGCCAATCCTTGTTTACAATGTTGTGAAAGGCTGGTGTGGGAATCTCTTACAATGGTTACTGAAGGTTAGTGTTTTTCTGTGGGACATATGTTTGGACGGAGTCGCTCCTTACGCTGTACTGTCTCCTCTCTGAAGTGGAGGTGCAAACCTATTAAATTGAGAAGAGATTGTGTAGGTCATCAGCTGGACCATCCACCCACTACCCAACAGTTGCGGAGTTTAAGCAGGGTTCCAGAGCCTACCTCAATATTGGCTCTACTTCAGGTGATGCAGCATGTCTGCACTGAAGTGACATCTGACACCCAGAAACTGACAGATATGCATTTTTCAGCCTGACCTACCTATCATCTAAGATTGCCCTGTCTCCCGACCCAGTATCCAGACGCAGTAGCTCACATGCTAACTTACGCAGCGCCCACTAAACTACGGAAGCCACTACCCTTACAAATCCAGTCTGAACTTATCGACCTCTACTTTATCTTTGATCAGTCTTTCACCAGTTTATCACTGTGATCTTTACCCTTTTCCATCCCCTGGAACCTTTGGTATCTATCCTCGCGACCCCTCAGCCAGGATCCTGCCTTCTAGATTTTCGACCTCTAATTCTTCTCAGCTAGTGTGTTCCCCTCCCCCCTCACTTCTGCCAAGCCCTGGCGAAGGTGCCCCACACCGAAACGCGCGTTGGTGTTATTATGGCGTTTACCACCAGGAACGGCAACTATACTCCATCTCCCTGCCGTACTTTAAGTGGACCCACGTCTATGCAACCATAACCCCATCTTTTTCTGTTGCAGGCTAAACACTAACCACCTCTATGAAGTGACTGAATGTGTTAGAGTATGAATGATTTTCTTAGATGCGAATGATTGTTGAGCCCCACCGTTTTACCCCCTGGAGTGAGTGGAACACTGTGTATTTGTTATATGTATTGGTCTTTATAAAAAAATCCTTTTCTATCTATGAAATGACGAACAGCACTGATGTTTTTATGAATTTTTGTATCTCTTATCTGTGCAATATTTTGTCAATATGATTAACTGCACTAAAAACAAAAAATAATAAATATATATTTTCTATAAAGAATGATCTAACTGTGATCCATTTGCTTATTTGGTTCTAGGCACTCCCCTGATATTGCTCCCCCTTATCAAAATTGGATCCCACGTGGGACCACTACTTATCGCTTTAGGCAGGGTGATCTTTTCTATTTACATTTGTGTTTTCTCTGGGCTGGTCATCAATTGAAACAAATCTGAAATATTCCCCCTATCGGATGCCACCACACCATTTACGTTGGATTTCTCACTGCGTTGGTGCGATGATCCCCCCAGATATCTCAGGGTAACTATACACCACACAGTCATGGAGGTTGTCTGGCTTAATTAAGGACCAGCCGTTGATCGTCTCTCTGGGCAGATAGACCGCTGGATTACAGTACCTTTCTCGATGGTTTAGGAGAACACTAGCTGGGATCCATATACTACAAACCACAAGTTGGGCTTGGGGGCGTTTGCGCAGATACCTGGGAGCTGACCGTCTGTACTCCCCGCATTTGCCGGTTCTGAATAATCCCTGGATACCTCCCACGACTGAAACACTGACGCAAAGTGACCCCCCCCCCCTCAGATACAAAATATGGAGGTTATGTTCAGAGAGGGTCACTTGCGCACAGTGGCGCACTTGACAGGTGATCAGAACGTAACCACACTAGACCGCTTGCTCATACACAGAGCACAAATGGTACTGGTCACCGCACTGCACCCGGAGACAGAGGAACCTCCGGAGCTCCCCCCTCTCACAACAAATGTTACTGCACCTGATGGTGCACACTTGGGGGTCGATTAGGATCGCGGACGGACTTGAGTCCGTCCGCGACCCCAGAGTATGAGGGAACGTCCGCATGGGCTGCGGCGTTCCCTCATGTGCGATTAGGATGTGACCGCCACCCTGGCGGTCACATCCTGGATATTTAACATTGCGGCGGGTGCTGCTTCAAGCAGCACCCGCCGCAATGTTAAAAGTGCATGTGTCACATTTACATGCACAAAGCGGCAGGCACCGCGCGGTGCCTGCCGCATTGTGCATGTAAATGCTGGGGGGTACCATAGGTACCCCCCATGTGCACCCCCCACCCACCAACACCCTGGGGGCCCGCAACGGGCCCCCAAAATCAAAAGTACACATGCTTTTCCACGGCGGAAAAACCGCCGCGGAAAAGCATGTTTTCAAATGCTTCCTAATTTGGCCGGCGGTGTCTGATAGACACTGCCAGCCAAATGAGAGCATTTCCGCCGCGGTTGTAATCCGACCGCGGCGGAAAAGCAGCGGACAGAAACCAAGACCCACCAGCCATCGTAATGTGGCGGTGGGTCTTTGGTGAGCCCGCAATGGATTTTCCGCCTCCTCCGGGCCGGAGGTGGCTTCCGCCGGCCCAGAGGAGGCGGAAAATCCTCCATCCTAATCGGCCCCTTAGTCTCCAGAATATATCATCAGGCGCAGGCACTCCGACCAATGAGGGGTGGTGGCGCTCGCGCTGCCTGGGAGGGAGACCTAGCGTAGCCCATGACAGACAAGATGAGGCTCTATTGTTAATAGCAGACAGGCTTAGTGTCAAATAATTGTAAACATAAGCTTCTGCACTTTCAGTACCTGCATAGAATCTATGTCACCCCCGTGTTGCTCACAGAGATAGATCGTACGAGGCCAGATAGCTGCCAGAGATGTGCGACGGCACATGCTGACTTTATGCACTTGGCATGGAACTGCACTGCTGTTCTAGCATTTTGGGAGACAGTGTTTGGGCTTCTAGAACAAGTGGCTGAGACGGAGCTCCCCCACACGCCCTTGCTGGCCTTGCTGGGGTATGTCCTCCCTTTGAGTCCAAGAGTTAGGCGCTTCACCGCAATTGCATTGTTACTAGCTAAGCGACAGGTTTCCTTAAATTGGGGTGGTGCCGCACCACCGCTGGTGGGACCCTGGCTTAGGGATTTGATGTACTGCGACACTACTAGTGATGTATATGCGCCTTTGCTGCCTCTTTTTTCCCCAAAAAAACATCTGGCAACCACTCCGTTCTTATTTGTTACTCCACCCTGAACTCACTAACTGAAATGTATTTCATGATGACATGATTGTTGGATTGACTAGTCTTGTGGATCAGGATTGCAAAATGTCTTTGCTACATGAGCCTATGCTGTTGTTTCATTGTTGACGATTATGGTGCTATTGCTGCTATGCAGGACTTTCCTTTCTATCTGTCAACAATTGGTTCATTTGCTCCGCCTTGTACGTGCAGTGAATTTTTTATATGATCTTTTGAAAAATTGCTATAAAAACAAGTTTATATCAAAATAAAAGCTAGCTATGCTCTGTAAAAAATATATTGAGGTATCAATATTTTTACGCAGAGGACTCCCTGGATGAGACAGGCACATTAATATGGAAGGGACTAAAAGCAAAGGGTAGGTTATGGATTCCTCTCACAAGGAGCTCGCTCCAGACAGCCACTGCAAGTAGATTGAACACAAATGGTAATCGTACACCCGATAATTAGATATAATTTGCCAGTATGTAAACAGTAAAACATGGTGGGGCAGATTTACAAGCCCCCTGCGCCACCAGTACGTCACTTTTTGTGACATACTGGTGGCGCATGTCACTGCTCCACATTTACAAGGACAGGAAAAGCCACCCTGTGTGGCTTTTCCTGGCATTGTAAATATGGCCTCTTTACATGCAGCACTTTGCGTGAAAGGGCCATTCCCTGGGTGTTGCTGTGGGTGTTCCCACGCAACACCCATGGAACAAGACACATTTCCAGATTTACGAGGAATCGGAAATCCAGAAATGCGTCTGAATGCTACGCCATAGGGGTGGTGTGGCAAGGCGCAACGAGGAGAAATGTTTTCTTTTCTCCTCGTTTTTTCCTCTTTCAATGCGTGCTACATTTGCACACATTGAAAGAGAAAAATGCCTGTAGTGATTGTTTTTGTGCAGGAAGGGGCACCTTCCTGCACAAAACCAATCTCACAATGACACAGGCATCCTTGGGTGCCGGCACTGGCGCATGGCAGTAGTTTGTGCGTCAGCGCAGGGGAGAGCACAGGAATGCAACATATTATTATAAATATGTTACATTCCTGTGCTTCCGAAGTGCCGCAGTGTGGCGCAGCCAAAGGGCTTGCGTTGCCGCGCTGCAGCACTTCCTTGTAAATCTGTCCCATTATATCTTTGATTCCACAAAATGGTAAATATAATTGAGGGTGATCTAGTGGTTTAAGATTTGCAAATATTGGTTGAAGTTTGCATTATATATTTTGTAGCTTCCACAGACCCATTTTATTGATTTCACACAAAATTACAGTTTTTTATTCTTCTCTTATAGTTCTTTTTTTCCGAAAGTGAAACCTTATATAAAACCCTTCACGTGGTTGATAAGATATTAAAAAAAAAAAATATTTGACACCTTTCAGTGTCATCCTGTTTACCTGACACAATGTCAGAACGGCCACATTTTGAAATGGGCTGCACTGAGAGTGAAGGGAAGCCATTTTACTCAGACCTATAGTGGCTGGTGCTTGATCAGCAGGCCTCAGACCAGAGCACAGGCCATCGAAGCAAAAATAACTGAGAAGACCACGGACAAATGGAATTTCTGGCACTCTTTTAAATGTTACATTTGTTATTGGTTTTCAGTTGCCATCACACAAAATAAGCTACAATCCACACTCATTTTAGGTAACTTTTATAGGAAAAGATAAGGTTTCGCAATTATCAGGCACCACTGATAAAAATCCCAATAATGAGCACCATTTATCCAGCAAGGATATCGGGGCGCCCAACATCGACTGCCACACTGTTCTTGCTCTAATAATATACTACTCCATAAAAGACAACCATTGCCCTCAGGTCTTCTCAAAGTTCATGGGATGTCCTCTAGCAGCATTGGGACACAACATTAGAGCACCAGGAGTGAGTCCAACCTTAGCCTTGCTCCACTCCCCCAAGGTTTTGCAATGTCTCTTCGAGATACCACGAAAATCACTCAGGGTCTTAGAGCACCTTGGCAAAGGGGAATTACCCTGTATGCCTAGAAGAATGGTCTTTGGTTCTAGGAGGATCAATATGCTTCGAACCGCTTCAAACTCCGACATATTTAATTCCAGAATTCCTGGACCTTGGGGCATTACCTGATAGTATGACGGAATGTACTGACTCCTCTACATCCCCTGAGAGGGGAGATCGCTAATTGCCTCACCAAACTTTACCAGTTGAGTCTGGGTGAAGTACACTTGTGTAGAAGGTTAATTTGTGTCAGCCTAAACTCTGACCTTATGTCACTTCTCGGGATAGCTCTGACCTTTATCCCAATCATGATCATCCACGGCGTCCAGGTCTACCTCCCATCTGCCACTGATTCGACTAACCTTCTGAGGGTTATTCTTTATCAGGGACCCCAATACCCGCGACACTGCCTTAATTCGCATTGAAATTTGAAGTGGCATATTTTCTATGTTAGGAGCATCCTTTATGTTGGACAATGAGTGGACATGTTTTTTTAGTTCATGTCTGATCTTAATATATCAGTAATATTCCGCCGTTGATAACTAGTATTCAGCTTGCACCGGTGCAAAATAAATAAAGCCTGCTCCAATCCATACATCCCCCAGGGTTAATATTTCTATTCTCTCCCAGGACTCAAAGGTTTTGAGCTCTCTTAACTCATGTCCCCATTCATTGGTAATTAGCAGGTGGGATGCCGCATGGCAGTGCCTAGTTTCCGGAAGACTAAGTCCATGTCATAGACCCCCCTGGCAGGATGGCCAGGAGTGAGCATGGGGCTCTGCCATCCTAGAGGAGTCGAGTGTACTTAGTACAACCTAGACCTTGCGGAAGAAACCCTGCTCAGTCCAGTACAGAGTGTTTTGTAGCATAAATCTCAGGAGGGTGATCTTTCCACTCAGAGTGAAGTTTGGCTACAACAGTCGCAGGGTTTTCTTCCATACATTGTCCACTGTCATTTGTTATGCACATGTCTAAATACCTGAAACCCTTCCGTTTTTTCCTCAAGGGGCAGCTAACAAATGGGCCTGGAGCCTAGACCCCCACTGGGGTTGAGATCAACTTTTTCCAGGTCATCTGAAAACCAGAGCACTCACTGTGTAGGTTTCTCGCCCTGAAAACTCTATTGATGGTGTCGTCAAGATCTGCAACATACAGATGCATGTCTTCTGAAAATAAAAGTAAGAAGAAGTTTGTCCGAGTCACCAGTCTATTGTACATTGATTCATAATACTTTCTCTACTGTGGGCAGACCCATGGCAAGCAGAGGAGCAGAGCTTAATTTGTAAATGAAAGAGTGCCAGTGCACAAAACTCTGCTCTGAAATACGCTGTTGTGCAATTAAATGTGCACACATGAAATACCATGGCTTCGTAGCCCTAACTCCACCTCAGGCCTTTTTAATCCACTAATAGACACTCCTTGCTCACTCTTGCCAGTTCCTGCTTTCTCTCTTTATGATATTTCCTCTTTCTTTTTCTTCCTCCATCTTTCCCGTTTGTGTGTTTTTCCTTCTCTTGCTCTTGGTAAATGTCTAATGCAGAAAATTAAGTGCCGGTCCCCAAAAATAAGTGCAGGTGCCACCCACCAGCAACCACCAGCTCAAATTAAGCATTGCAGAGTAAATGGTGGATGGTGACCCCGGTGTGTGACCCACCATGCCACTGCTTTCCTCGTGCCTGCGGAGACACTATGGAGGTAGCAACATCCACCAATTTAGAAATCTCTGAAGACCTAGGGGAAGCAGATTAAAACAGCTGATGTAACCTTCGTAACTTTTCCTAGTGTTCACAACAATGCGTAACCGACAACTGATATATTGGTTCCAGCTTATGCCATACACACTAGAGATATTGTAAGGTCACTCAGGAGTTCCACCAAACTCTGGTGGTTTATGTGGTTTATGTGTGCTCCTTATTTGATCATTGTATCCCGCGTTTAAAGCTGCCAGTAGGTGCTTGATGTTGAAAAAGATGTGACCGTGTTTAGTAATACTATATTTTAGTTCTGGAAAGTGTAGTGGAGTGTGAGGCTTTGTTGACCTTGTTTGTTTTGGGTCAGTTTTTTTTATGTTTACAGCCCATGAGCAGAACAGCCAAGGAAATTACGAGGAGCAGGGTTGGGCTCTCTGTGAGGGCTGTTAGATGCACTGGAGTATATTTACTAAGATTTAGTGCCGTGTTTGCATCACAAATTGACGCATAATCTTTTTTTTTTTACTAAATTTAGTTTCCAGCACAGCTGGTAAATCTCTTGAAAGTAGAGCGTAGCAGCGCATAGCTCCAAGGGTGCATTGCATAAGCAGTGCATGGGCTCTCCCAAGCAACCACCTATGGACTCTGACGCAAATTATTATTATTATTATTATTAAAACCTGATTTACTAAAAAAAAGTAGACTGGGATTTCCGTCACAAAATAGCGCCCACTTCAACCATTCGCCATCACGTAGCAATGCATATATTTTTCATTTCTTGTCCAACTTTGTATATGTGCTCAAATGTACAGCACACATACAAGGTGGGAAAAGTTTTAAAGTTAGTCTAGCATAGTATTTTGTAATGGAAGGGTATAGATTCAGCAGAAAACTTATGCTAGACTCATGCAGACACCCTTGCACTATGGTGCAAAGGTGTGTGCACGATGCACGGCAGCTGAAATCATCACCTGTGCTTGGAAAGGGGGGGAGAGTCCCATATTTCTGTAAATATGGCGCTCTCCTGCTCTCCTTCTCATTCAGCGCAGTGCAGCATTTGTGGATGCTGCACTGTGCTGCGTGATAATTTAGCAAATCCGGGCCCCTGTTGTTTGAAAAAGAGAAGGCTCAAACAGCACCGTTTTGACCCTGAGACTCAGGCCCTCAGAAGGTTTTGTGAGGCTGCTTTGTTATCAGTCCAATAACCTTGTTCAAAATAGAAACAATTACATTTGGAGCCAGCTCTGGCATATGGGGTGTTTAGTGGTGTTGTGTGCAGTGGTGGCTGGCACGGATCAGGGCTGGTGGGTGGGGGTATTTACATTTACTTTTTCATGGCTGCTGTCTCTCCTGCATCTTCTCTAAAGGCTCCGCCTCTCTTCCTAATGACTCCCAGAACAAGCATTTACAATGCAATAGGTCTCGCAGCATTAAAGTTTGAGTTACTGGCATTGTAAATGACAATGCTTTGCATTAATTTTTTTTTGTCATTTGCATTTGGTATATAAACATTGTTTGTGAATGGTTAGCTGTCGCTTATGCTAAGCAAAGTTGCCAGTAATATAGAGTGCTAGTCTTGCTTGTTATAGGCATGCTGATTTAAATGCCTCTGATACCTGCGGGTAAAGTCTGCGCTATATGAAAGTGAAAACGAATAAATACATTTTAAAAAGCCTACCTGTCCGTTCTTATTCTTTGATGCCACATATCTTTGGGTCCCTGTATTTATTAACTGCACCCGGCTGTGGGAAACCTCCATGTCAGGAACAACGTGTTGCGGGGCAGACACGGGCAATGTAGCCACTGTCCTGTGGCTGCACCGTGGGGTAACAGTGTAGGGGCAGGAATGCAGACAGTTGGTAGTGCTGTGCCATGGCAGTGTAGTTCTCTGTGTATGCTGGCCATGGGGGTTGCTATTGGCTGACAAGAAGTGGTGAGGAGGTGCCGGTTCGGTATGCCTGCTTCCTGATCTTGGGCAGGCGACAGTTAAAAACAAGGACTATACGTTCAAAGTGCGTGTTTATGCACCGATTCCATGTTTTAAAAACAAATTAATAAAAGACATTGACATTTACAATGCCAATAGCTCAAACGTTAATGCTGCGAGACCTATTGCATTGTAAATGCTTGTTCTCTTCAGGTTTGCTGAGTTTCGGCGCTGTATGGAGTACAGAAATAGTTACTATTCTCCTTTTTCGAGAGGAACACATGACACATCTTCTGGTTTATCACATCCACTCTACATGGTATCAGTAAATGATCATATTATTGCACAGTTATTTTAATCTGTCATTTCATTTTATTGTTCAACATAAAAGTGTAAGGTTTAAAAGCCAGACGACATTAAAAAACAATATAAAATTGCAAATAAGTACATTAAATCATGAAATTAGAGTCGTAGAGGTAACCACAGAAGAAATACATTCTAAATGTTCAAAGACATTTCACAGGTGATGCTTCTAAAACATTACAACCCATAGTGGGGGGGGGGATTAATCATGAGCTTAAATAAAGCTGTCGCCTTTCCAAGACATAATGCATCTTTCACTGCTTTCTTTGTGTCCTTTTTTTCTATTGCATAGTGCTCGCTAATAATGTGTGGTGGCTTGGTTGGCATAGCAGATTAGAGGCTGATGTGACTGATAAAACTCACTTCTTCCCGAAGGTTACTAAGTTAATGTATTGTTTCTTAAAAGTAGAATGGAACCAATGAGCTCTAGTATGCTGGGAGTGCAAAGGGGAAGTGAAGAAGCCAGGATGGAGTTTCGTGAACATCATAGAAGGCCTAAAGCTTGCCAAAAGGGGCAAGTCCTGAGATGATTGCTGCAGTGGTGTATTGCAAAATGATGGGACAGCCATGCAGAATGTAGCGAGGGGCCCATGAGACTCCCAGGTCACACACAGACACCCATAGGCCATAAACTGAACAGGGCCCCATGAAGGATGTTTGTCTTCCTGCGTTGTAGGGGCTGCAGGGGCATGTTACCCACGTGGTTTACAGAATATTTTGATGCATTTTTGGCTATTCAAATGTATAAAATAGGTAATGCTTAATTTGTGAAAGAAGAAGTTACAAGGCCCAATTTTTTGCTCAGAAGCCAATGACCTTCCCTATTTCATGTTGGCTGCTGAATAGAAAGGCTGTGCTGTCTTGATCCCACCTCGTGCCTCATTAATCCACCAACAGGTTCTCTGTGCCCTTTTATGTCACTCACGATGGTTATAGGGTTAAAGTCTGATAAAAGAATTAGAGCCGGTCCCAAAAAAGGAGTGTTGGTGGACCCCACCTGAAACTACCAGCTCAAATTAAGCCCCAGAAGCAGGCAAATCCACTTAATGACTTGGGAATCCTGGATCAGGGCAATCGGTCGTTCGGTGAACACCTCTGAATTTACAGTTTGTGATCCAACATAAATACATAGGTCATTTTGCAAATTGCATAATGATTCTTTAACCATTCATTCAGTGTGCAAATTATACATCCTGGTTTGCAATTGTATTTTTATATGTCGGGTCATGTGTTCCTAAAAGTTTGGGTGAAAAAAAATAACCTACATTCCCTATTTATCTCTTATATTAAAATGGAAAACATATTGGTAAAAAATGCTTCTTAATGATGAAGTGATCCTCCATCGTGTTAATTACTTTCAGGCCTAATTTATTTTAAACCTTCGTTTGTTTATCTGTGCCAAATCGATGCTCAACTTGGTTTGTGTTTAATGTGTTGGGGGTAGGTGTGTCTAAATAGTGTAATTAATTAATGTACTTTTTGTGATTATTACAAGAATTGGGCAGTTGTCTTTGAGAAAATCATACACAAAGCAAAATGCTTAAGGGCAAAACATTTTAAAAGGAAAGTGGAATGTTACCTGCTTTGCCCCGCCCACACTAAGTCGCTGACGAGGTGTGCCCTTATATACAGATGTCACAAAGTATACATGCTCAATTTAATGGGTGGTCATTTGCAGAACAATTTCACTTAGGGTATGCCACCAGGTACACTTATCTTAGATATCTTAATGTGTTCGCTGGTGATACGTATGACATTTTCATTTCGACCTAGTATACTGTGTGCAAAACGTATGTGAAAAGTATGAGCATAATAAAACAAATATGCAAAGTACTTGAAACCAAATAATACAGTTATACAAGAGACAAAAAAATGCCCTGGCCAGGTAATGTATGGGAATGTACGCACTTGGATTGTACTCTAATTTTTACTCCAAAAATAAATACAAATAAATAACAGTGCAATTCTGGCTCACAAATTAATTCATTGTATGCTTCTTACAGAAATATTTGTTAGTGTTTTGCTTCAGAATCTAGCAGCATGGTTGAGAAAAACAGGAACGTTCCCGTCCTGATAGAAACTGCTAAATTGGCAGGTTTCTCTTTAGTGTGTGAGAGGTTGTGTGCTTTCTATTGGCGAGTGGCAGAGCGGCTAAATCACCATATGAAAGGGGAGCACTTTGTACCAGTTTCCGCGCAATTCTATTGTACTGTAGGCACGTTCTCAGTGTTTTTTTTTTTTAATATCAATTCGTTTTTTACCCTGTCCGTTGTATGAATTTACTTATGGGCCGACAAATTGCCTTTTTTCATCACAAAACAGCCGTTTCTCTTTCTGCGTTCCCAAGTACTCCGTGCCTTTGTAACCTAGGAACGCAAATGGGAGGCATTTATCTATCACAACACCTTCCTTCTTTCTCAATACCTGTAAACACGTCCACATATTAGACAAGGAAAACGAGAGGCTCATGTGGCATCGCAAAAGTGAAAGCAGGAGCGCGAGAACAGACGCTGCTGACGCCGCCGTACACGCTCACAGCTCATGCCAGCAGCAAACGCGCGCTCACAAGACCAAATCCGAGACGGTAAATGCGCGCGTCAGACTCGTGTCCACATATTCAGTAGCATATAGGTATACTAAAGTATACACGAGGTCCATCGCTACGCTCGACCTAAAAAGGAAGCACGCAGGCTGCCCTAAGCTAATCACAAGGCTGCTGTCAGCAGCGTTGTGATTGGTCTGAGCACCATGGTTTGCCGCTCAGGCAGGGAGTGGGAGCCTGTGCTTGTTCTTCACACAGACTGTGCAAGACAGCATGATGCAGAACATGCTAAGTATGCATGACTGTTTAGCCAGCCAAAGATGGCTGGCCAAACCATCATGCACACTTAGAAAGTGCCCATCACTCCTCCCCCTCCACTTGACTGCCCAGCCCACCACCCACACCTATGACTGAGCCCCTTCAGAAAAAAAATGATAATAGCATTGCGTTAATATTGTTACTTTTTTGACTCCTGAAAAGCAGTGGGGCAACGCTCCTCTGACGTTGAAGCCACCGCTGGTTATCTGCCACATTGTCATCATTATGTACCTAATGTACCGCACTATGATTATTACCAATCTCAATCCCAATGTCTGGTTCACTTGATTATTATCTTTTTATTAAAAAAAAATGCATGTCCGCTTCACATTTAACTGTAGGTACCGGTTGGACATTCATATTGGGCTTTCCACTATAGTCTTCCTTTTCAAGAAATTATAACTGCAAATATTCTCAAGCTATGTTTCCTTGTATTTTGTGTAATGAACTACGGACTTGTCTTCAGCCACCTTTGTATATTATAGGTTGTTTGCGTCCTTTGCCTCTATGTGTAAATATTATTGTATTCCAACCTCCCTCAATCTCAATTGCAAATAATTGGAGCCTTATCTCATTACAATTTACCTCTTTGATCTGGTTCCTCCTAACCCCACTCTATTCTAAGATGGCCACTGCCTTACCGCTCTAACCCTCACTACCTTTACCCATATCACGTGGTTATGGCTTGCCATGCATCACAGTCATGTACTCACTCTGCCCCATCACTTTACGGCATAGTCTCCTCGGTGCTGCATTCGCCTTGAATGACAGCAATGGGACTCGTTTCCGTTGCACATGGGCACTCCATCCTACAGGTAAAATCCCCCACGCGACAGGGACGCCGTTTGTGACTGCATGCAGGAAGGTCTCAATTAATTATAATCTACACTTTCACTCTTCCTCCGCAGAGACATCTCTTTGGAATTCCAGGTCAGCGCACTTTCATTTATTTATAAAGTTTGATATAGCGCAAACTTAATCCCGAAGGATTTCAGAGAGCTTTACAATTTGAGGGAAATGAGGGTAACAGATCAGTACATGAGTCAAATACGGAACATACATAGGCAATGAATCAAATAGTGCACACATAAAAGGCCAATTATAAACCTGGGGTAGGCGTAAAATGGCCTGGTAGCTGAAACATAATGACGAAGGGGAGTAAATACAATAATAAAATACAAGATTGACAACCCTTCTTATAGTATGACCGATGCGCTTAGAACTGACAATCGCTCCTCTTGTTAAGGTAAGAACTTGTTTATGAGGAATCTTTTTGCTTCCAGTTTGAAAGCAACCTTGGAAGAGATTCTACAGATTTCCGGTGGAAGAGAGTTCTAAATTTTTGGTGCAGAGCCCGAGAAGGCTTGTTGACATGTTCTCTTTTTGCGGAAGATCTGGGGTTTCAAGAGGAGGGAATTAGCACTCCTCAATGGTCTACCCCCTCCAGATAGTTCTAACATTTGTGCCAGGTAGATGGGGCTTTTGAAGTGGAGGGCTTTGTGCGATAAGCAAGCAATCTTTAGTTGAATTCTAGTTTCGTAGGGCAGCCAATTTAGAGATTTTAAGACCGGGGAGATGTGGGCATTTCGTTTGGTGCCCGTAATCAGTCTGGCCGCAGCGTTCAATTATGCCTTTAGAGGGGCCAAAGTATATTTGGGGAAGCCACATAGCGTGGCACTGCCATAGTCAAACCTCGTAAAACAAGCGCTTGGACCACTTGCTTGAAATCTGCTTGAGGTAGGAAATGTTTGAGATTCCTGAGTGTTCTCAAAAGGTGGTTAGCTCCGTTGCATACATTGCTAATATGGGTCTTCATATTCAGATGTTTGCCCAGGGTGATTCCTAGAGATTTAGCTGAGTGAAGAAGAGAAATGAGGAGGAATTATGTTTTGGAGGTGTTTAGTAGGAGGTGTTTCTCAATTAGCCAATTTTGAGTAGTCAGTAGGGTGGAGTTGAGTGAAGTGATGTTGTCCGGGGAGGAGATTTTCCGGTAGAGTTGGGTGTCGTCTGCATACATATGGTAACGAATGCCCATGGATTTTAGAACATTAGCTAATGGTTCCAGGAACAAATTGAAAAGAATGGGAGATAAGGAGGACCCTTGGGGAACCCCCATGGTGACTGGGGATGGCTGGGAGAGAGAGTGGTTCCCCTTAGCTCTTTCGGACCTGTGCTGGAGGAAGGACGAGAACCATTGCAGCACCTGACCAGAGAGGTTCATCCTTTGCTCCAGAAGAGCTAGGAGGTTGTCCTGATTGACAGTGTCAAAAGCAGAGGAAAGGTCGAGTAGGATAAGGAGGCAGGATTCATTTTGATCAAGCATTGTTAGGATGTCATCCATCACGTGAGTGAGAGCCAACTCAGTGCTGTGCCCACTACGAAAGCCAGATTGATGTTGGTCCAGGGGATGGAAATTTTCGATGTGTGCACATAGTTGTGACTGGCGCATTTTTCCAGGAGTTTTCCTAGTATGGGTATGCTGGAGATAGGGCGGAAGTTGTTAAGATCTATACTGTCTGCTGTAGTTTTTTTTAATATAGGTGTTACCTGGGCCTCTTTTAGGCATTCTGGAATCGTACCTTGTGACAGAGATGCGTTGACAATCTTTGTCCAGATGGGGGAGATTGAATCCTTAATTGTTTTGAAGATGGTGGGTGGTAAAGGGTCACTGAAGTGATTAGATGGGTTGATATTCTGAAGCAGCGACGGCTCGTGGAGGGAGTTACGGTGGGGCAGGAGGGCGGGGAGGGGGAGGGGCAGGGCGGAGGTTGCTAAAAACCGGCTTATGGATAGTTGCAGGTAAGTAAACAATTTAATTAATAAAACGAATTTCGTAGTGCGACTTGCATCGCAAAATGCAATGCAGTGCGAGCTACGAAATTCGTTTTATTAATTAAATTGTTTACTTACCTGCAATTATCCATATGCCGGTTTTTAGCAACCTCCGCCCTGCCACTCCCCCTCCCCGCCCTCCTGCCCCACCGTAACTCCCTCCACGAGCCGTCGCTGTTCTGAAGAATCTTTTTGATATCATTTTCATTTAGGCTGGTAAAGGTGTCCCAGGAAGTGTTGTGCTTGATACCCCAGCTACATGGATCAACCTTGTCTCGTAAGGCCAGGGGGGTACCAGACCATTGGATATTAATAGAGCCCTCCTGGTTTCTAGATCAATGTTAATAAGTCAAGTTTTCTCAGTAAAAAAGTCTGCCAGGTCATCACATTAGAGAGGGCTGACGTCCGAAGCTGATCGGTTAGGGGCTACCACAGATTGTTGTTTAACCAGTTCAAACAGTTTCTTGGGTCGATTAGCCGTTTGGTTAAGTTGGGATCTGGAATATTCTGCATTGACTGTCATGATTTGTTTGTTATAAGTGCTTCTAGATGATCTAAGGGATTTTAGACAATCCGCTGACGGAGTGGATCTCCAGGAACGTTCGATGGCCCTTAGATTGCAACGTTCCGAGTTTAGGTTGCTATTTAACCATGGTGTAGATATTTTTGAGGGTGCATTTTTTTTGTTGGAGTGGAGCCATATCGTCCATGATGCTAGAAATAGAAGAGTTATAGAAGTCTGTGAGTGCATGTACTTCTGATAAGTCCACTTGAGGAGAGAGGGCACGTTTACAGCAGGTTGCTAGGTCAATGGTATTGATTTCTCTGACGTCTCTTTTCCAGATCTTTGGTTTAGTTGTTTGCGCCTTACTCTGAGATACCTCCGAGTTGATATGGAAGGAAATGATGTGATGTTCTGACCAATCGCAGGGTATGATGGAGTCCAATGTGATGGTGTGTCCTTTGGAGATGATGAGGTCAAGAGTTTCCCCTTTACTGTGGGTAGGCTTGTCACAATGTTGAACCAAATTGTGATCCTTCAAGAAGGAATTGAGGCATGCTACGGCTTGGTCATTAGGGTTTGACCAATGAAGGTTAAAGTCCCCAAGGTAGAAGTGGGACTGCACTGAATCCGCATTGTCAGCGATGATTTCCATTAATTGTTGAATGAATGGGAGGTTGTCGCCTGGGGGTGATAGAATGTATGCAGTTTGCAAACCAGCTGATTGTTACTCGAGATGTTGAGGCAAAGGTATTCGCAGGATAATGTCAAAGAGGACTCTGAGAGGGAGACCGCGAGCGTACTTCGATGTATACATGCTAGGCCACCTCCCAGCTTCTTAACTCTGTCCACCGCATTATGTCATGAGTGGGGGGCACCAGGAGGTCTAAAATCGGAGTCGATGAGGGGTTGAGACAAATTTCTGTGAGTATAATGATATCTATATCACTATGTTGTATGAGGTCGAAGATCTCAGAGGCATGTTTGTTGGCAGACCTTCAGTTGAGTAGTATGCATTTGAGTGTAGCCGGAGTTTGGGGGGGAGGAGTCTGAATGATGTTCACTCTCTTGAGGTTGTCATTGTTTATGACTCTGAGGTGTGGTAGGGTTCTCTGTTCGGGTTAGAGTGAATGGTTTGAATTATTCCCTTTGGACTCGTGTTGATGTCCATGCTGGAAGAATAGGACTTGATGAGGCAGTCAATTTCATTTGGCGCAAGGCAGGTCAACGAACATCTAGGGCGAGAAGCTGTGTTATGAAGGGGAACGGTATTGGAGATAGTAGGGGAGGAGGGAAGATCACTGAGAGCTGTGTCGATGGCACTGGCGGGGGTTCTGGGCCGGTTTGGACGAGAGACGAGGGGGCTTAACAATGGGAGATATTCAAGTGAGAGGGCTTTCAAACCGTGGAATTCACTTGGAGAGAAGGCGCAGTTGGAGGGAGATCTCGTCCAAGCGTGCCAGCAAGTCAGGGTGTTGGGAAAGGGGCGGAAGTTGAGTGTGGAGATCCGGAGAGGGGGGAGGGTATCTAAGTGCGTTAGAGGGATCCAAGGCGGTAATGGGATATTTCAAGTGAGAGGGTTGGTTACTGAGTGTATAGCAAGTCCCATCAAGGACTTTGCTATCATCCAACCATTGGTTGTATCATAATTCCCGACATGGTAGGCATCTTGTTTTCCACCTCCCGTACATAGGAAGACGTCACCTATCCCTGCCTCTATTAACTCGGTCCTTCATTCCACAGGCCGTTAAACCCCACTATTGCTTCAGGGCTCAACCGAAAGCCCCTTAGCAACTTTTCTCTACGCCAGCACCATGAGTCCATGATTCCTTGTCCACAACAGAGGCTCTCATGGTACCTTGTTAACCGTCATTACTCATCCATTACCACAACACTTCCTGCACCTCACGACCTTAATTATTATATTTATTTTTAACCAGCGTGCCGCACAACTCTGGCCATCACCAGGCACCGACACCTACTGTGTGCATGTTTGCACGCCGCATATTCTGTTCTTCTTGTGATAGGTATTAGACTGATGACAGCTATCTTACAAATCTCTAATTCTCTAATTTGTCTCTCCCTTCCCCCCTTCTCCTCTTCCCTTCCCTCCCCCTCCTTCCTTTTTTCCCTCCTAGGCGTATGCCTCAGGCACCTATTTCCTTGTCCTGAAGATGATCCCTGCATTGCTTTAGAGGGATCGAAACGTCATCGACTCCTCACACTTTGACATAATTGAATCATTTTATCAATATGTGCTAGGATGCGCAAAATTATTCCGTAGTGGCTTAAATGTTGGATTTGGTTGGCCACAATTTTCAGATTCCTAAGTCTTTGTTATCATTTTGCACCTGTTTGTATATACTTTTTCTGTTCAGACTCACATTAAAATACCATGTCCGTTTGGACAAAAAAATAGTCATCATTGTATTACTATTAATATATACTGCCTGCTAATAACTTGTTTGTTAGGGAACATTGTTCCTTAAAATAGTCCATACCCAAGGTCCCTGACCAACCTTCCATCACAAAAGCAAGGCACATCTTTTGTGATGAATATATTTTACAGCATCAGTGCGGTCCTGAAATGAGTGGGTCTGGGGAAACAGCCATGGCTGCCCCTTTTGTAATAAGTTATTAAAGATCACTTGCGGCATCCCAATGCCATCTAGCAGTGCAAAAACCGGTCACTTAGCAAAATTACAGCCACTATTTAAACCCGGAAATTGATGTATATTACAGCTCATTCCGTGTAATTCTTCTTCCCTGAAAAGTATGCTCATTAGCTGAGAGGTAGACACCTATGGTATTATGTTTATTTATTACACTACTAGAGCTCATTACAAGAAAGTAGGGCCCTGTGTGCACAGTCCCACTCATCTCAAACTGCAGGCATTTTTGAAGTGACACTAAAGTGCTTAAAATATATTTTACAGCCAATTACTAGCCACACATTAGCGTCTTTTTTCACAGTACAGATTCCATGTTCCTTCTACTCTTCTACAACCCTTACATTTCTTAAAGGGATTTAAGAAAGGGGCGAGTACAGGATGATAGTGGGACCTGCTAGCGTGCATCTCAACGTACTTTATTCCACATGTAGTTGTACAGATGGAATGTCAGATGGAATCTCTAATACGGATTTACTGTTCAGAGTTGCATATGTGTATAATACAGGAGATTCTGCAATCTAATTTCTTTATAATATGAGATTGTGACGCACTGAGTTGCCAATGACGCAAGAACGCAACTGTAATACATTATTACAGTTACGTTCTAATGTCACAATGCCTAATGCCAGAGCCAGCAGCGGAGGGGACAGGCAGGCCAGGTCACAGAGCATAATTAAAGCATCCGTTTAAAAAATTAAAAACAAAACAGGGCTTTTCTTTCTTCTGCTTTATTTTTTTAGCTGTACATTGGCAAGCAAAAATGAGAAATTTATGGCAACATGTTTATTTTTTTTAACTCCTCAGGTGATTATAGAAACGTTAGTATCTTTCTACATATGTCTACACATTCCCTGCTATTGTGTCTTTTTTTTAACTGGCTTGTATTTTACTGATTCTAATTGCAACAAATCTAACAGCTTTTTCGTTGTGTTTACTTTGACGCCATAGATTCTATTTTATTCTTCATGTTTTCAATCATGCTCTCTATTTCCTATGAAATAGCTACAAACATAGGATTTAAGTGGGTTGTGGGAAAGGTGATGATGTGTTGAATGTGTTAAAAGGAAAAAACTACCCTCTGCTGTACATGGTATGGTTATTCCAAGTCACCTTGGAGTTCCATAACTTTATAAAGAAACTCAGCCTTCTGCTTCATTCTTCTATGTGGGCCTGAAATTCATCTGTGGCTCACAATATCCTTATTATGTTCAGCAGGGAGTACTTTATCCCATATTTAATTTACCAAGGGGTGTTGCACTTGGCTAGCCCCTCATTTCAAGCTTTAATGCTGCAGCAATGACCTACAACTGTAATAGCATTACAACACTATTTAGTGGTTTGCCATTAAACATGGGGAATAACCAGTGACATTTTTGCCACTGGGGATTTCTGCAGCTTTGTTTGTGTTGTTTTCAAGCAGCTTTAATACGGTAATAATTGCTGGATATTACCACAATGTGTAGCAGAAATACACGGCACTGGTGAAATGCAATAGAGTGGAAAACATATTCAGTAACCTTATAATCTGCTGATCCTTCCAATCTCTTGCCTTCCCGCTGCCTTTTAGATGTGGTCTATATTTATTGCTATATATTGCTTTATTTGGAATGACTACACACATCATTGCCAACAAGTGATTTTTTGAATGATACTTGTGTGGACGAATGTGTTACACACTGTGTGGTGTGCAGTTATGCTATGCTGCTTTCCCCCTCCCCCCATCCCCCCCGAGTGATTTCAATGTAAAGGGCACATTGTACAAAACTAGGCAGGCGAGGAATCTTAACCCCTTCCACGCTGATGACGAGCTGGGCTCGTCATGGCGTAGCCTCCTCGCACGCTGATGACGAGCCCAGCTCGTCACGTAACATGCGTTTTTAAAAATCTCAGCGCAGGAGCGGAATTCCGCTAGCGCACATGAACTAACTAGCCGAAGGGTAATCCTCAGTGCTCCTTGCCAAACTAAACTCCAGGTTTGTTTTTCACTGTTCACACAGGTGGATATAGTAAACAGATCTAACTGTGTTAACATTTTTGTGTCTAACAGCTTAACAGGCGACTGGGGAAAGTTTGTTATGATGACATGATCTTGCTTAATTTCTAGCATTCCTCTTGTTATGTAATAGTCCTAAAATTATGCAGGTGTGCAAGTCCTATTACCGGAGTCCTTTCAGGGACAACTCCTATCACAGTAGCATAAGAACTGCGCGAACTAGCAGAATGCGAGAAGCTGTTGTTAAAAGCACTAGTGTGTTTCTGCTATTTTTTTAGCCCAAAATGCCTTCTTGCTTCTAAAATGCACTTGTGGATGCATTTCAACCTACAATTTTGCGCTGAAGACCAGATTTACAATTCACATAAATTTACTTAATTTTTCAAAAGATACACTGGAGGAAATGACGCAAATTTCGCACAAGCCTTACTAATACAGAGAATGAGTAGGAATGAAAGAGACTGCTACTCGTGAGCACAAGCCACAAATACAGCATAGGAGTAGCCATGACCATGCTTTACTGTGGCTTCCAAAGCAGAGCGTGCAGTGGCCGTTATTCAAACGGGCCCTGAAAATAGGACTCTAGGTTCCACTTTGCGGAAACTTTTTAGGCCATATTTAGCATATTGTTTACAACGGAATACAGATTTGTTAATGGTGAAAATAGCACAATGATATACATATCCAAGTTAATCCATCAAATTAATTAAAAATATGGAATCCTTCATGTAGGGTGAGTAGGTATATAACCTGGGGAAAACAACCTTTACAACGCAACTTTTACATCGCACTACCATTACAACGCAGTCATTACATCGCAACATCCCTTATATCGCATGCCATTACAACGCAACCATTACATCGCATGACACTACAACGTATACCATTACAACGCATGTCATTACAACGCAGTCATTACAACACATACCATTACAACGCATACCATTATAACGCATAGTACCCTTACACTATCGAACACTTACCCTACTGTTGCAACCCCTGGAGTTAGAATAGTAATTTTTACCCCTATACTAGCCAATACTTACCATAAAACCAATGTAATGGTATGCGTTGTATGTAAAGGTAGTATGCGATGTAATGGAATGCGTTGTAAAGGCATGCGTTGTAAAAGTATGTGTTGTAATGTCATACAGCCTGACCTGGATTGTCTTGTAGTGTTAAGGGGCTCTTTGTACAGACCTGGTTCCTTTGTTTACCCCATATAATTGCATGAATCGAAATTTTAGGAGCAAGCAAATAGCTCATTCAAAAATAGAACAATACGCCGGTGACCCAATACAGATTTGAAAGTGATTAAGTTCAATTTGTGTCAAAAGAAATTATGTTTTACCTTGTGTTTTGGAGAAGGTAAGATAAATTCTTAAAGAAAAATAGTGGCTCACTGATTAGAGCGGCAGACCCTGATGCAGAGGTCTGGCCCGGGACCAGGGTTCAATTCCCGACGCGGCAGGGTCCTGAGCCCAATAATGTCCACGGACTCGATAATTCTCGCCTCAGTGCCTACTCTAATCATGGGGTCCCACGCTGCAACTCTGGGCAATAGCTTGCTTAATCTCCACTATAGCGGCCCACCCGCTGCGGGATGCCTGGCTTTCACCTTGGGGATGCCCAGTAGGAGTTATCTCACAGGGAAAAAGCCAGGACGGGTTCCCAAGGCAAGCGCCTTGATGCCTTCGGGTGATACGTGCACTATATAAGTCGCAATACATTTACATTTACATCTGGTTTGATAATACAGCTTTCTGCAAGACCTATTGCGTCCAGTGTATTGGGTGTATTGGGAGTGGGCTTCGGGTCAGCCCCCTTCAGCCATTTCTTTGAGACTTTATCAATTATATCCTGGATTGGACCATAGCAGTATACATATCTCACCTCTTGTTATTCTCTGCTTGCTGTATCATTTTGCCTCGCATGAAGAAGTTCCATTGATATGTTGTGGGAATAAATTTACATCTAAAAACCAGTACGGCAAATTATCAAAGATTTTGTCACAGTTATTTATCTCATGCATGCATTATATGGAGAAACCAATATATTTTGTTGTTGTTTTTCTTCAATGCAGCAAGAATTGTTAATGCTTTTGTTAGGACTTGTGTGTGAGCTTGCTCCCAGCTTGCCTGCCTCATTGTGTGTTTCTCTTTCGCATCAGAACAGCCATCTCAGGCTCCAGTGTCCCAATGCTAAAGACAAATCCAACCGCACAATCTCTTAGTTCATTTCAGCTGCAGCTCCTTCAACAAACACCTTCTAAACACACTGCTAAAGGGCTGTTTAATGTACAGAATAAAGGTACTTTCTGAGCAACAGTGACTGATAACACGTATACATCTTAGGGTGTCATCACCTGCGTCTTCCAAAACATACATAAGATGCTCTTAGAGGAGTGATGAGGACCATCGCCATGATAAGCCAGTACTGGCATACTTATTAAGCCCATATAAAATGCACAAAAGTCATTACACTTGAAACAGTGATTCTGAATATGTGTCTGTTGAACCCAGGCCCTCTGGGAGCTGCTGTGCTCAAACCAAATGCCCAGTCTGGTCAATTGCTGTGGTTCTTTGCTTTAAAACTAATAGCGACATACCAGGGGTGTGCACTATCCATAGGTTTCGGGTAGCCTGAGATGTAGGAGGAGTGGTGGACGCCGATGGGGCCTCTAGTAACATCTTGAGGTGCTGGTACCTGGTATAACAATGATTTGTGTCTGACTCAAGAAGGGCATGTAGTTAAGGCTTGATGTGCCGCACCTTGTGTGGATGACAATTCAAGCACACAACATGTAAACTAGGAATGGTTTGAAAGAGTTATTTCACTGGGATTTTCTGAGATCTTGAAATGAAAGGAGCCGGTATGGATACCTTTGGATCTCTGGTAAAGGCCTGAGGTACCAACGCCTGGGACAGCAAGGACCTAGTGACAGCTTGTGTCTGACTCAAGAAGGCATGAGGTACTGCAGCTTTGTTGATGAATCTTAAAGAACTGGTGCCTGGCTCAAGGAGGTCATCTAGTAGCGGCTTGCAAGAGACGCCAAGCATGCCAAAGCCAATAGGACTAGCTGTATTGTTCTAACACATGTAAACACATGCATGGACAATATGTTAACATGTGCATGCACAGACATGCGCAGATTTTGTTTGCAGCATTAGCACATTAACCGCTCCGTCATCAGCTGCGGTTGGGCTGTGCTGATGACGGAGCGGTTCCGTCATGGTCCGGCCGCCGCGCTTGCGCGGCGCGTTCTATTGAGCGGGGCGGGCCGTGACGGAACTGCTCCGTCACGAGCACAGCTCAACCGCGGCTGGTGACGGAGCGGTTCTGTCACCAGCATGCGGCCGCCGCTCGGCCGCCCCGCCCTGTTAGCGCTGCGGCGGAATAGCCGCCGCAGCGAAAGGGTTAAAGACTGACCTATTAACTATGCCAATCCTTGTTTACAATGTTGTGAAAGGCTGGTGTGGGAATCTCTTACAATGGTTACTGAAAGTTAGTGTTTTTCTGTGGGACATATGTTTGGATGGAGTCGCTCCTTACGCTGTACTGTCTCCTCTCTGAACTGGAGATGCAAACCTATTAAATTGAGAAGAGACTGTGTTGGTCATCAGCTGGACCATCCAAAACACTACCCAACAGTTGCGGAGTTTAAGCAACGTTCCAGAGCCTACCTCAACGTTGGCTCTACTTCAGGTGATGCAGCATGTCTGCACTGAAGTGACATCTGACACCCAGAAACTGACAGACATTGAAATATTGAGGCGCTTTGAAGTGGTTGTGAGATGATTTGCTTAGTACTATGCAAGCCTTTGAAAGAAATAAGTTTAATACCTTTGATGCACCAACAAAAGAAGCACACCTGTGGTAGTCAACCAAACTAATGTGCTTCCATTGTCCCTCCAATTAAAGATAAGCTGCCTTACAATGTACAGAGTTCTTTGTTACGGTAAGGCAGAATTGTGAGATAGCTCATGGGATTAATGTGCTTTCTGCATAAATTGATGTTGTTCCAGAGTAAGAACCTCCTCGGGTCAAAATGAGTCCTCTTGAGGTGGACAATGATCATCTGTTATTGCAATGTTCTCCGAATGGGTTCAATCTTCAAACGATACATTGGAAAAAAGTTGTTTTCAAGCTATCAGGACGACAATGTACATTTAATTCTGTGGCACGAGGCCAACATGGCTTCTGATTATTCCATTGTTTGTCTTTTCATGCGTCATCACCAGATAAATTACATTATTTTGGCATTTACATAAGTGTTTACTTTCATTCTCGTATGCGGCCTTATGAGAAAATTGACCTGGGGACATAACTGGGCTCTGCTCTAGTTTCTGTACTCTTAGGGCCATATTCATGAACACATTTTCCCATAGACACAGAATGGGCAAAACCCTTTGATGAATCAGGCCCTTAGATCTGTACTTTTATTACTAAAGGGCATGCCGAGAGGAATGAGGCTGCTTGTTTAATAACCTTTGTGAGTGTGCACAGTTAGTGCCTGCACAGTGGCAAATGGGTGTTCCTTCATTTGCATGAGAGATTGGTCATCTTCATGTTGGTGCACTGCTCCCTTTCTGTTAGCACTTAGGAGGAGGATGCTGTTTGGGCTTTGCCTAAGACAGCGCTCATGCGCTGCTGCTTGCTAGAGATATTGCTTACTACAAGGGGCTCGGAGCCCACCCATTGCTTCCCATTTACTGGCTTCACTGTCACTTTTATTTGCTGCCTCCTAATTGGCCAGTACATGCCAGTTTCACTTCCTCTTCTTTCATATGGAGCATGGACCAAGTTCAGGTTGCTACATTTTCATGAGTGTCCTTCCATGGTTCGTGCTATGAGTCAGGTACTATTTTTATTTCTTCTTCCTTATTGTCCGTGTTGCTACTCCTTCTTTCAGGTGAGAGAAGAAGGATTAGAGAAGGACATTTTGAAATGAACACTTTACCTTTGTAAAAAACAGAGCTACAAAGAACAAAATGCATTTGTTTTATAAGGAAATTATACTTTCACAGCACAACCAGCGTTAACAGCATTTGAGTTATTCATACATATTTTATTCACATTATTAAAAACATGTTGCCACTTACTTTGTAAATCTGCACAAATACAAGGCAATCATTGGCTCCTGGCAACATTTTCTTTAAACTTGCATAATCTTGCTTAATTTCTGATAGTTCACATTACGCTTGCTACACAAAATCCCCAAAATTATGTAATTACAGCGCATCGATTAACTGAAATTTCGTTTGGGTAAAAATCCTATTATAGGAGGACAGGACCAACGCAGTTACAGAACATGAGCAGCTGCTGTTCGCTTCAGGGGTGATTTTGCGCTATTTTTCAGAACAATATGTGTCTTCACGTTCAAAATGGATGCGACAAAGCATTTCAGGCTGAAAAATAGTGCAAAATGCCAGATAGGTATTTCACATAAAAGCTGGTAATTTGCCTAAATTTGCGGGCATTTGTTTATTTTCAACAAAGGAAATTATGTGAATTTCACCCAGGCTTATTTTTGATATTAGAAAATTGTGCAGAATTGGTCTGTGTACATTCAACATCCACTGACCCGTTGCTTCATTTAACTCAGTCTGGCTTAAGCCTTTCCCTTTGTCTAAGAAGCTCACTTGGTCTCCCAATGCTAAGCCTGCCTGGACTAGTGCAGCAACAACATTGATTTTGGCAGTGGATGCCCCACACTTCATGGGAGCAACTGTACAAGTCCCACCAGTCATGCTGAATGGCACACTTTTGTTTTTGCTTGTGGTTACTTTCATGCAATTCACCACAAAGACCTCGTGCAGAGGCTGTGTGACCCCTCTCAACTTTGCTTTAGGCTGGTTGCGCTCTCAATGTCAGTCAGCTCTTCTGATGCACCACACATGAGGACCAGAGCTGGGCTTCTCCTCTTGGGATGCCTCTCCTCCTTCCTTTTCACAGCAGACAGGCAACTAGGCTCTAGGTCAGGTGTCTCCAAACCGGTCCTGGAGGGCCAGATACATGCCAGATTTTTTTTGATATCCCCATTGAGATACATGTAGTTATTTTAAAAATCTGGCATGGATCCGGCCCTCCAGGACCGGATTGAGACCCCTGCTCTAGGCAGACCCACAGCTTCTCCAATAAGTAGTCAAAACTCCAGGTGAGGTCCCCTCACCTCTGGAAGACTGCAGTGGCACAGACACCAGCCTGGTGTCACAGCCGCTCTTCGGCTACTCTGCCAAGCACTCCCTTCTTCGGTTAAGATGAACTTGGAACAGGAAGAAAGTGGAAGGGTTTGGGTCTCGCAATTATACTTCTTTTCCAGACATAGAAGTCTGATCCACTGTCTAAAGTTCTGGAGCCAGTTTGAAGTGGGTCCTTTTCAAAGGCTTTCTGGCTGCAGTGCAGATACAGTCTTTGTGTAAAGTGACAGCTTTAACGGCAGCCCGTGGCGATACTGGATCGATGTCGGCTCCAAACAGGAGTATTCCAAATCGTGGAGAAAATATAGTGTGCGGAGACTTTGCACCAGCTGTCATCAGCCTTCGAGAAGTAGCAATCCAAGAAAGACAAACAGGGCAGAAACGTCCTCATCCTTAGCAATAGAATCTGCAGACTCATCCCTTCTTTGCCACCATCCGCCAAGTGGTAGTGCTCAGTAAGGTCTAATCAACCACCCCCTGCTAAAAGGGCCTCCTAGGATGTGTAAGGATAACCCTGTCTACGCCCTCCTTGTCTCAGTGGCTCAGTTCCCACTCACAGCTTCAGAAATGCAGGCAATACTCTGCCACTGTCTGGGGAGTTGTATCCCGTGCTCCTTCTTGTGCCATGTTAAACCCAGGGCAATCCAAAATAGAGTCTTCTGTTCCCAGCAATCAGATGGAGGCATGCTACCTTCTACATCATACATACATGCACATGGAATAGTATGTCTTATCTAAATGGAAATTTGACATGAGTGAATCTATAGGCTGCACTGTCCCAGGAAGAGTGAGAAGATCTGCGGCCTGCTCGGGGCCAATAATCCAAAATAATAGGCATTCTGCCACCACTGTTTTACGTCAATAACCCAGGACATGGCTAAGAGGGCTCTCTGTACGGCTCTCCGGGTCACAATACACGTCTGGACCCTGGATTCACCATGCACAGGCTAACGCCTCGGTACACCTGCTACAATAGAGTGGCACCTGGGCCAACTTACAGTCAGGATGCGGCCGTGTCACTCGGGTCAGGGGTTACATGCCTGTTTAGCGTACAGAGGACATTCCTGGTCCAACACTTACCCTTTCATCCATCCGCAGTTGCCAACTCACGTAACTCCACATTTTCACTACTAAAAAGTCAGACCTATTGGCTTGCCCAATGAATGCTCCCCTTTGTGGTACATCCTGCTGTAATATGAGTGTTCACTGGTCTGCAATATGATCATGAATGTTGTTGTATATTCGCCTTAGTGCTGTCAGGTTCATTCTTACAGAAAGTAATCCTATAACAAGGCCCCTTCCAGTTGCTGGCTTTCCGCTCCCTTGAATCCTGACAGGCAATTTCCCAGGAAATGCTTTACTGCTTTCTTCACTGGGTGTTGTTGGCACCCGCCTTCCTGCTGCTACAGGCTGCATTAGCAAGTAATGCAAAAGCTGATTTTAATTGAACAGCTTAAGTGACAATAGAGAGTCTTGTCCTCTAAGTTCGTGCTTTGAGTTAAAACATTAAATAATTGGTGTAGTATCTGTAATTGTCTGGAAAGAATGTAAAATGTGATTTTATGTAGGTATTCCTGCCTGAAAATTTCCAAATGGGAACTGAAAATAACTGGGGGGCATATTACCAAGGGCCTTTTCGCCTCTTTAGCAGGACTTTTTCCCGCTAAAGCGGCAAAAATTTCATCGCCCAATTACCAAGTTGTCGCTAACACCAGTTAGCGACAGTTTGTAGGTGATAGCGAGCATTTTGGGGCCTGCTTTGCATGTCAGCGATAATTATCGCTAATGACATGCAAACTGGGCGTGCCAAAATGTTAGCGACTGAAAACAGTCGCTAACATCGCTATCGCCTATTACCTACAAAGGCGCAGTGATGGAAATATTTGCGCTATGCGCGAATATCTCCAAAAGCTAATGCCTGCTAATACCAGTTCTTAGCCATGTTATCCAATGGGAGGTGGATAACATGGCTAAGAGCTTTTTCACGCTAATGCGTGAATATCGCTGTATTGTCAGCGAGATTCACGCATTTCGCCTGATTTTTATCGCTTTTGATATAAACCTTGCTAATAGCAAGTTATCTCAGCGATAACAATCGATGAATCGCGGCGATAATAATTTTGCCGCTAACCCTACTTAGCGATAAATATAGCTGTTTGTAAGTGATATGCCCCTGGATTCACTCTGTGGGGTTTGAGTTCCCTCACCCCCTGTGATATTCTAGTGCCATATTAGGTACACATTGTTTCTCTGACAAAAGATGTGTCTATCCCTGGTAGCAGAAGCATAACCCAGCAAACTTTTCTGAGAGAAAGGGGCCCCAGCACTACCAAAACATCCTTGGAATCAAGAAACCACTCTCTAAAATTCCCCTACGAATATAGGGCCCGATGCATCAAAGGGTGTTGTCCATTCTGTGTCTATGGGGAAATGTGTTGATACATATGGCCCTTAATGAATTGAAAACAATTGTTACGATTTATAAAGATCTAAAGACAAAAATTGGATACGTCAATCCGAAGTTCGATTCTATTCATAATTAAATGTCACAAAATGCTCGAGACCGATGTTGGTATTTAGGCTAAGAACTCTCCGAGTTCTCAGAGAGTGGCCCTATGACTCCAGCGCACAGTACCTGAGAGTCCAGCTGGGGCCCTTCCCTTCCAGCAGGGCTCCTCGCAGCTCAGCTGACTCCTCCCACAGAAGTGCTCTTCCTCCCCTGGATGTCTAGAGCCCTCGGACCTCCAAGAGAGTGCTCCTAGGATACTAGAGTGCAACGAGTGAGAGAACCACCCACTGTCCAAGTCAGCTCTCCCTTTGCCTTTGCGTCCTTCAGGTGACAGGCAACCAGCTCTTCTGAATCTTGGTTCAAGTGGGAGGCAAGTCCAGTTCCACTTTCCAGCTGCTCTGTTCCAAGTGCTGTCCTGCTCCACATCTCATTATGTCCTGTACCACGTCACATCATGTCCTGCCCACATCTCACCATGTCCTGCCCATATCTCATTATGTCCTGTACCACGTCATTATGTCCTGCCCACATCTCATTATGTCCTGTACCACATTACATCATATCCTGTACCACATCACATCATGTCCTGTACCACATCATATCATGTCCTGCCCACATCACATCATGTCCTGCCCACATCCCCTCATGTCCTGTAACACATCACATCATATCCTGTACCAAATCTCATCATGTCCTGTAACACATCACATCATTTCCTGCCCACATCACATCATGTCCTGCCCACATGACATCATGTCCTGCCCACATCTCATCATGTCCTGTAACACATCACATCATGTCCTGTACCACATCACATCATGTCCTGTAACACATCACATCATGTCCTGCCCACATCAAATCATGTCCTGCCCACATCACATCATGTCCTGCCCACATCTCATCATGTCCTGTAACACATCACATCATGTCCTGTACCACATCACATCATGTCCTGTAACACATCTCATCATGTCCTGTAACACATCACATCTTGTCCTGTACCACATCACCTCATGTCCTGTAACACATCACATCATATCCTGTACCACATCACATCATGTCCTGTCCACATCACATCATGTCCTGCCCACATCACATCATGCCCTGCACACATCACATCATGTCCTGCCCACATCACATCATGTCCTGTCCACATCTCATCATGTCCTGTCCACATCACATCATGTCCTGCCCACATCTCATTATGTCCTGTACCACATCACATCATGTCCTGCCCACATGACATCATGTCCTGCACACATCTCATCATGTCCTGCCCACATCTCATCATGTCCTGTAACACGTCACATCATGTCCTGTACCACATCACATCATGCCCTGGAACACATCACATCATATCCTGTACCACATCACATCATGTCCTGCCCACATGACATCATGTCCTGCCCAAATCACAATATGTCCTGCACACATCTCATTGTGAGCTGTTGGTATTGCATCTCGCAGATACCAGGAGCCTCTAAATACAGTAACACCCTGGCAGTGGCGGTGTGTGATTGACCAGCATGTCCCCATTGGTGACTCCACATAGGGTTCCAGTAGTTGTTCCCACTTACGGTGAAATCATTTTCATGTGGTGATATTTCTGGACCTTTTCAAGATGGCAGAAATGTGTTTTCTTGCTAGTAGGTCCCTGAGACTTATCATAGGGGTCTCCTTGCATCTGCTACACCCCATGGCACCCAACAAGGAACACAACAAAACTGGTTTGGACATAACCCCAACATTTTAAGAACACGGGCTGCACCACATTTGTCTTTCGTTAACAAGGTACAATCCTGATACACATTTTGAAAGGCCGGATCATCCGACATTCCAGGAGATAACATTGGTCTTTGTCTTAGAAATGCCCCAGCCAGACATTCCCGCATCCCATTGTTCTAGGGAAGGGCTCAGGGAGGGGTCATTAACTTGTAAACTCCCCTAATTGTGGCATCACAGCTGCCCTTTTATAACTACTCAAGCAGGTCCTATCCATGCAGCTGCAACCAAGAGCAAAGAAACACTCACATCAAATTACAAGCGCCTCACATGATGAATAAACCAGTCTCCGAGTGAAACACAGTCTGTCTTTGCTATAAAAGTCTATACCCAGACAGGCCTTCGGGACAGGCCTAGCAACAGCCTTGTAAGGTCAACCCCACAGGTGGGGCTGACCGGCACTGCAGGCCACGTGACGTTTCACTCTTAAACCACGAGTACGCCTTTCCACCGGTGCTTCGGCATTAAAGAATGGGGTCCTCATTTGGGGGGATACTATATGGCAAAACTATACTTCAAAAACTGAAATAAATCTGGGTAATTGAGGGGAAGTTGTGTTTTCCTCACAGTGACATTCCTATTTTTTCACTCCAGTATTGTATAGTCTACTGAGCCTCAAATGTTTTAGGCATCAACCTCCATGCCTATTTCAGAACATGAAGCATTTACTGAAATAAGCATAAAAGAGATCTGAGGATGCGGTAAAGGTCAAGCATGTATTACATCTTGTCTTCCATCATTGATCTGTATGCAGCAGCATGCTCTGTGATCTTTAGAAACACGGCCAGATGTGCCAACATTGTGCTTGCATTCATGGGGAGGTTGATGTCCTCCTAGTTTCAGAAAGTCATCAATATGTTCTCATCATTGGTTGTCTGGTTGTTCAGATTTCAATAAATATCAACTAGTCACAGGAATCAGGAAGAAATATGCATCTTGATGAGGGAAAATATTAGTGTAAGACCTTTAACCCCTTCCATGCTGGGCCGTTTCCGCCGCTGTGCGGTAAACAAAAGAACAGAGCGGGGCAGTGTAGAACCCCAGCCGTCATCAGCACACGAGCGCCGCAGAGCGTGACGGCTGGGGTTCGTCACCAGCATGGAAGGGGTTAATGCCGTGGCGGGGTCTTTAGCACAACACTACACAGACTCTGTGTCAAATGATTTGATTCCCATGGGATGCTGTTTGGTGGAAGTTCCATGATCTCCTGTGGTGTAAGGTTCTCAATACCATTATGGATCCCCAAAAGATGACTCTTACTCAGTCTGGAGCTGCGGGGTGGGGGTGGCTTTTGGAGGGGGGGTGATGCCACCTTTGGGCAAAATCCACTGTGTTTCAGATCCACTGTGGAGAGAAATTGAACTGCAAAAATGTCCCACTCCACTTTACAGCAGAACTAGAGAAACAGGCAGATTTCAGGTATTTCATGCTTTATAGTACCAGAATATGAGTACAAAATAGCAGACTGCACAAATATCGTTCCACAAAGATTGACGACATAAATATTGACATTATAAGTATACATAGGTAAGTATAGGTTTACTATACTTTATTTCTAATTACTTGACGGTTTTTACTTTACATATATTTACTTGATGGCATGCATATCTTCAAGGTACGGAGATGTGGAGTTGATAATAGTAAATCTATGCTTTACAATATATATTTATGTAGTAAGGGATATCTGGAGACAGCAGTTGTCTTTAGTAGATTTCTTTATTGTAGATAGGAGGTAGAGTAAGAGCAGACCCTCCACTGCAGCAGCAACCAGTAAACTGCCACAACGTGGAACATACAGAGAGAACATAGAGTAGAACATAGAATGTAGAATATAAAGAGCAAGTATTCTTAAAAAGACTAGAATGACAACTAGCAAAGTACTAACAATGTACTACACATCTTCTCCCTTTCTGTTGTTTGAAGAAAAGAAAAAAAAAACAAATAAATAAAGGAAACTTAACAAACAAAATCTTGCAGGTAAGCAGGAGGCCGCCGAGGCCTAAGAGAACGTGCAGAACCAGAAGTACTTTGAACAGGGGCAAGACTCTGCAACAGAGCAGGAGCATCACCCCCCACCAGAAACATTGACTTCATCTTGAACACGAGAATCAGAGGACGCACCATTAGACACCAAGTGACCATTAGTGTCATTAGCCAACAAGTAACCACTAGTGACAGAGCCACTAGCACCAGAAATGGGAGAAATGAACCATCACTAGGCAAAGTAGACAAAGAAACAGAAGACTTTTCCCTCTTGTAAAGGGCAACCCTCCTAAAGTTCCAACATTCCCCATTGTTAAGAATGACACAATGATTGAGCACCTTCTTGACCTTGAATGGTCCCTTGAACTTTGACAAACCTTTCTGTAACCTCCCCAACTTGATCTTGACCAAATCACCTACGAAAAAAGGAGGAGAAGAAATGGTCCTTGAAGAAAATTCACCAACACTGGTTTGGACATTATCCGGAACATTACCCTGAGACTGCAGAGTGACAACATCCCTCATCCAGGATGGAAACAACTTCAAACCAGGATCACGTCCTCTCATCAACTGAAATGGAGACAAATCTCCACAAGCTAAAGGGGTGGTACGATAGGCCCATAACATTTCGTTCACCATCTTCCTAACAATATGACCACCACTGGATGCCATCTGGATAATGCCCTTGACAACTTTATTCGCCCTTTCGCAAACAGCATTGCCCTGAGGGTTGTATAAGGACGTACGGTGATGAGAGACACCACACTCTTTCAAGAAAATTTGCATATCCTTGGACGTGAGCTGTGGACCATTATCTGTAATTAAGACAGAAGGCAAACCCTCATCCTTAAAAAGATTCCCCAAAAACCTGATGGTATTGGGAGTAGTGATATCATTGGTGAAATGAACAACCAACCACTTAGTGAAGACATCAACAACAACAATGGCAAATCTGTCATTTTCACCTAATTCACCCATTGGGCCAATGAAGTCAAGAGAAATTGTATGCCAGGGCAAATTTGGACACAGGATGTGCGCACCAGAAACAACTTTAGGACCAGTTTTTAACCGCTTCCCCCCTTCCCTGCATAGAGAACAATTCTCAATCCAATCTACAACTTGGGAGTCAACCCCAGGCCACCAAAAGTGATCCTTAATGCGTCTTTGGGTGAGGGTCTGGCCCTTGTGCCCCTCATGTGCCAAAGCCAATAACTTGGTCCTCAACCCAAAGGGGGGTATACATTTCTCACCTTTAAAGAGAATGTCTCCAACAATGGAAAGTTCATCTAAGACCTTAATGTAAGGTCTAACAGAAACAGAAACAGAGATCTCACGTCTAGACCCCAACCTGACGAGTTTGATAACCTCCTGAAGAGTGACATCAACAGACATTTCTTTAGACCAATCACTAGAAGAAAAAACACCTTCACCCACAAAAACAGCATCTTCAACTGAAGCTACAGCAACATCATCCAAGTCTAAAGGCACAACTGAATTGTGAGGAGAACGCCAGTCCATAGACAGTCTTGAAAGACAATCGGCCTGAAAGTTCCTCCAACCTGGAATGTATTCCATGGAGTACTGAAATTCTTGTAACCTGGCCGTCAGCTTCATGAGTCGGGCCGAACCCTTTCCCGCCCCACCAGGAGAAAGGACTTTGATAAGGGGCTTGTGGTCAGACCTCAGAGTGAACTTCATGCCCCACAAATATGTGCGGAAGTATTCAACAGCCCAAGAGGCAGCTAGCGCCTCCCTTTCAATAACAGAATCATTTTTCTCTGTATCAGTAAGGGTCCTGGAGACGAAAGCAATGGTGACTTCTTACCCCCCTTTCAATTGAGACAGCATAGCACCCAGACCATGCGCGCTAGCCTCAACAGTGACAATTGACTTATTATGAACGTCAAAGGGAGACAACATCTTGGCATCACAAATCTCATTTTTGATATTTACAAAACACTCTTGCTGTTCAACCCCCCAAGTGAAACCCACACCCCGTTAAAGCAGAGATCTTATGCAAACAGTCTTATCAGAAAAATTCTTGACAAACTTAGAATAATATTCTATTAATCCCATAAAGGAACGTAGCTGATCTTTGTCACAAGGTGGAGGCGCAGAACGAATAGCCTCACACAAGTCCCTTTTGGGCTTGATGCCAGAGGAAGTAATAGTGTTGCCCAAATAGTCCACTTGATCCACCCCAAACAAACATTTGTCCTTGCGTAGAGTAAGACCAGCATCAGACAATTTTTTAAGGACAACTCTGAGAGTGGAATTATGTTGGCATTCAGTAAGGCCATAAATCAGGATATCGTCCTGAAAATAGACCACCTTCGGCACACCTTCGAAGATACCAGAGACCATGCGTTGAAAAACGCTCGCTGCTGACTTAAGGCCAAATGGCACACGAGTAAACTGATAGGTACCCCAAGGAGTGATGAAAGCTGTTAAACTTTTTGAGTCCTTATGCAAATCAATTTGATGGTATGCACTCCTGAGGTCCAATTTAGAGAAAAATTTAGCGCCATTGAGAGTGGTAACTAACTCAGCTATGTTAGGTAGCGGAAAGGTGTCAGCAACAACACAGTGATTAAGGGACCTGAGGTCGACACAGAAACGGAGCTTGCCGTCCGATTTCTTGGTGACGACAATGGGCGAAACCCAAGGAGAGGCCACTACAGGTTCAATGACCCCAGAAACTAACATGTCGTCAAGGAGACCCTTGACCTCGTCCCTAATGATAATGGGAATACGTCTCACCTTGTGTTGGACAGGGATTGAGTTAGGTTTGATTATTATCTTATGTGAATAGCCCTTAAGCCGACCCAGACTCTCTCCAAAAACATTTTTAAAATTGGAGAGTAAGGAAAACAACTCTGTGTCCTCCACAACCATGACCTGAGGATCAGCTCGGGGATTCACAACAATAGAGAGGTCGTATTGGTGTATCCAACCAAGGATAGCAGGACCAGATTCTGAGACATAAACTTTCCCAAAAATTTGTCTTGTAGAAAACACAATGTTAGCCTCAAAATACAGATTTCTTTATTGTAGATAGGAGGTAGAGTAAGAGCAGACCCTCCACTGCAGCAGCAACCAGTTAACTGCCACAACGTGGAACATACAGAGAGAACATAGAGTAGAACATAGAATATAGAATATAAAGAGCAAGTATTCTTAAAAATACTAGAATGACAACTAGCAAAGTACTAACAATGTACTACAATTTACCTCATCAGGATTTTGGTTGTTGATGTTTTTGCTACAATATTTTTGTAGTCAATATTTTGCCAATCAGCCATTTCATGTGGTTCATGTGGTTCTTCCTAGCTAGTATGAGCCCCCCAAACTACCCTCAAACTCAGGAGTTTGTGTTTTGTGGGTACTTTATTTCCTGTCTGCTGCCTTTTTAGGCCAAGGCCTAACAGTGCGCATGTGCTGCTCTGCGAGGCATACTCTATCCAGAATATGTACTTCAAGCTCCTCCCATCTTTTCTATTGGCTCCTGTTAGTTGGCCCTGCCTAAATGTCTGCTTTTGTTTGGTGGATATGCTTAGTTAGTGCCGCGTTTTGGTGCTTCAGATCTTCCCGGCCGACTCCACCTATTAAGTGTAGTCTTACTCTTTTTTTATGTATGTTCCTTCCTGTGCACTCTTTTTTTTCACTTTCCCTCAGCTTGTGTATCACGCTTCACGGATACTTCGCTTCATGTTTTGGACGGTAAATAAGATTCCGTGCTTAGCTGAATTTTTTTGTAAATCTGAACAGATGTTTCTGACCGTCTAGTTACTGGCATGGTGGCAGCATGCCAACTGCTTCGGGAGGTGCGTAACGTGTTTTTCTTTGATAAACACGGCGGCCGCCGCGCTTCATATTTTACCATGGCTGCCATGAGCCTTTCTTTCATCAGTACAGCTCTTGCCAGTGCAGGAGTAGGTTTGTGCTCTTCATCCTCCTAGCCACATCTATCCCCCAGATTTCAACTACTTTATGAGCTCTCCCTGCCCACTTGTGGCCTGTAGGAGGTGCGACAGAACTGACCTCAGCGACTGTCCCTCCCCCTTACCCATTCTTCAGTTCCATTCCCCCAACGGGCCCTCCCTTCCCTCTTGGTCTGTTGTGTTTCTTCTTTTCTGGTGCTTGGAGCTTTGCTAGCAGTTTGCCGCGGTCAATGCTTTTTACAAGTGCCCCCTGCCGCCAGGATCCATCACGATGCACTTCTATGTTTAACAGTTTTATGGCGCTTCCGAATGGATCAATTTTTATCCAAGAAGATGGTTTCATTTCAGTTATAATTACTGCAAGAGCTTTCTGTTTCATAGCATTGATCTATTACAGTATCGAGCCCCTGAGCGGGCCATAACTCCGGGCTTCATCACAGGGGCATTAACTATGCAAAATGGGCGGATGCAATTAAGGACAGTGGCACTTAGTGATTGATAATGGTGTTGGGGCAATGATTGGAATAGATGCACTAAACACATACTATATTTAACTCTTTTGCAGAGGAGGCATCATGGCCGTGCCGAAGATCTCCTCCTCTCCTCCGGCCTGCTAACTAACCTTTGTGGTCTGCCAGATTCATCTTTTATATTGGCTACTGTTATATCTCAGCCTATGTCTGTACACCATCTCTCTCTTTTCTCTCTCTCTCTTCTCTCTCTCTCTCTCTCTCTCTATCTCTCCCTCTGTCTCTCTGTCTTCATATATACCGTATTTCTATCTTTTCACTCTACTACACAATTAGCTCTCCAACTTTAACAACCTACCTCTAAACACGCTCACTCTCTCGATCACTTTCTCTCTATCTCTATCTCTCTACCTTTCTCTAACCCCCTGACTCCGTGTAGACCACTCTCCCTGCCGGTCATTGGTTTGATGTGATCGGATGTGATCGTTCCGCCGCGGCTTGTGTTGTTGTGGAGTGACCTCTGGTGCAGTTCGGGACCCTCACTTCCGGTCTTCCGACGTTGTGGGACGGTTGGCGGTCTAGCTGCGACGCCCTCCCCTCAGCAATTTATACACAGCTGAGGGCGCGAACGTGCAGCGGGACCCCCTGACTCCGTCTATACCACTCTCCTTGCCGGTCATTGGTTTGATGTGATCTGAATTTTAATTTATATAAATTGGCATTGTCTGTGTCTGTGCTCATTTCATTTACATTGCGCAATCACGCTTGTTTTTATCCTGTGTGCAATTGACTATTTTGCCATTTTAAATACTATTGCTCTGTAGCGAGGGCTTCTTTCTTTTGTTACCTGCCTCTCTCGTGCACTTGACACCTGTTCTGCCGCGGCTTGTGCCGTTTGTTGCGGAGGGACCTCTGAAACAGTTCGGGGCCCTCACTTCCGGTCTTCCGACGTTGTGGGACAGTTGGCGGTCTAGCAGCGACGCCCTCCCTCAGCTATTTATACACAGTTGAGGGCTGGGCGTTTGCAGCGAACTCACGCAGCGGCGGCACGCCAAAGGCAAGCCCGTCTGCGCCCGTCCGCACTAGACCGCCACCAGCCGCCAAGCCCCCTGTCCGTTTTGTCTTCTGGTAAGAGACGAGGAAGCTTCCTTCATTATGTCTAGAATTAACTATTCAAGTACATAGCTTAGACTTTTCAATAAGCCCCCTTATAGTGGAGCAGCCCTGCCTACAACATGTAAAAAGGTGCCTCCCTCCCCCTTAGAACAGGTCTCACCTGTAGTATCCTTCCTCAGCTCAAAAAGAGAAAGGGCTGTAGTCGATGTTTCTAAACAACTGAATGCTATTTACCTTAATGCCCGGTCCATCTCCAAGCATGCCTTGGAATTATGGACACTCCTAGATCAGGAGAAGCCAGACATTTGTTTCATAACTGAAACATGGCTTAACGATCAGTCTTCTCCTGATATAGCTATTGCGTTTCCATCGCCACGCCATATAAGCTAATAAGGTTGGATAGAGGAGCCAGGAGAGGAGGAGGAATAGCAGTTGCCACAACAGATAAATTAGAAGCTACTATTGTTGATTCTCTGAATCTAGAAAAAGCAGAAATCTTAATTTTTAAACTTACAACGCAGTTATCCAAAACCTGGACCGGAGCCTTAGTTTATAGACCTCCAGAACACAAAGTCAATTTTGTGGATGGATTAATAGAACTTATTGCGCCTTTTGTTTTGGGCACAAAAAATTGTATTCTTATCGGAGACTTCAACTATCATGCTGACCTGGACCCTGACACTGACCAACTGATAACATCACTGCAGACACTAGAACTGGAGCAATTGGTAGTCGGTGCGACCCATCTGGCTGGCCACACCCTAGACCTTCTATTCACAAATTTGACTAAGCTTATAGTTGATCAGCCTCGACAGCTTCTCTGGACTGACCATTATTTATTAAACTTTAGTCTTTTCATGGACGATCCTATGGTCAGTCGTGTTAAGGATAGTGCTGTCATTAGACCTTGGCGGAAGGTCACCCCTGCCTCTTTTTCTACCCATTTTAATATCACAGCCCTGTCTGATACAGATAGCATAGATGAAGTAACAATGACCTTTGAACATGCCATAACATCTACTTTGAATATAGTAGCGCCGGTGTCAAGAGTCAAGACCAAGAGTAAACTATCTCCTTGGTTTACTTCAGCACTGAAAATTGAGACACTGTCCAATAGGGCGGCAGAACGTCTCTGGAGGAAGACACAAACTGCCAGTGATCGAATTAAATATAAAGAAAGCCATCGTCTATATTTAAATAACATTAAACAGGCAAAAAAGTTGTATTTAACTGAGAGGATTGAGAAAGCTGCCAATTCAAGCAAGGAACTATATACAATTTTGAAAGAGTTCACCACTCTTGAATCAATTCAACCCTCTCTCGTTCCTTTGCAGGATTGGGTTGATAAAATATCTTTTTCTTTTGATGAAAAAGTAAAAGCCATCTATAGATCCTTTCCCCAAGTAAACAACACTCCCATACCATCAGCTACTAAAAACCATTCTCTGGCACCGTTGCTGACCAATTATCATCCACTAACTTGTGAACAGGTATCAGAAGTTATTGTTAAGATTAAGTCTGGTTCTCCTGCTGATCCCCTGCCGCCCCGGGTCTATAGGAAAGTAGCCTCATGGTTGACACCGAGGCTAACTGAGATTTTTAATATGTCTCTGGAACATGCTGTTGTACCAAGGAATTGGAAAATAGAGCAAGTCAGACCCATCCTAAAGAAGCCCACTCTAGATGCCAGTGAACCAGGCAACTACCGCCCCATTTCACTGCTGCCCTATTTCGGGAAAGTCCTCGAGGCCCTGGTAAATAAACCACTAACTAGTTATCTAGAAAGCTATAAGCTTCTCGATTCTTCGCAATCAGGGTTTCGAGTGGCGCACAGTGCTGAAACAGTGGTAGTTGAATTGGTGGATAACATCAGGCAGGCCTTGGACGTAAAAGAATCAGCTATGGTGGTTCTTTTAGACCTGTTGGCCGCTTTCGACACCATCTACAATGACATCTTGTTACAGCGGCTCTGAGAGATGGGAGTCCGTGGGAAAGGCCTTGGACTGGTTTAATAGTTAGCTTAAGGATCGCTCTACCACTATGCATCTTGGTCCACTGGCTGCGTGCAGCAGACCAGTATGTATTGGAGTCCCCCAGGGATCTATCTTGAGCCCTATGCTTTTGAATTTGTATGTCACCCCACTGGCCAAGATAATTAGATCCTATGGGTATGAGGTTGTCTCGTATGCAGACGACATCCAGCTGCTGATCACTTTTGGTCCCGATCCTGCTGACAATATGATCCAGTTTCAAAACTGTATGACCCACATTGACAGCTGGATGTGCCAAAATAAATTAAAGTTAAACAACAGTAAAACCGAAATCATTCTGTTCGGTAGGGCCGAAGATTATTGGTCAAGCAGCTGGTGGCCCCTGTCATTCGACTCCTGTTCTTCTCCAAAACAAACCGTCCGCAATCTGGGAATTACCATCGACAGTAAGCTTTCCATGAAAACCCACGTGAACCGAGTATTGGGCACCTGCTATGCCACTTTACGGAAACTACGGAAAATCTTCAAGTGGCTACCAATTGAAACCTGTAAGGTACTGGTGCAGGGCCTTATCGTAAGTCGCATGGACTATGAAAATGCTTTATTGGCCTCAATAAATGAAGATCTTTTCTCCAAACTACAGATTTTGCAGAATACCGCAGCCAGATTAATTCTGGACCTGCCCCCTAGATCACCATCTGGCCCCAATCTGAAACTCCTTCATTGGCTTCCAATTAGGAAGAGAGGGCAGAATAAAATATTGTGCCTAACACATAAAAGCTTCTATGGCAATGGCCCTGGCTATTTTGGAAAAAAACTGAAGAAATACCAGCCTGCCAGAACCTTGAGGTCTAGCTCAAAACCTCTCTTAATTCCTCTCCGGATCCGTACTGTGCGCAATGGAAGCGCAATGGAATAAGCTTCCGGCTCACCTTATATCCATCTCTGACAACCTTCGTTTTCATAGAGAATTAAAAAACATGACTGTTCTCTAATGAATTGAAATATGATCGAGGTAGTGGAATCGTCTGCAAGCGCCTTGAGACCTAACAGTGATTTGTGCGCTATATAGACTTTTTGACTTTTACTTTGACTAACTCTGTCTTTCACTCTCATTCTCTGTCTATCTCTGCCTTATCTGTCTCTTGACTCTATCTCTCACTTATGTAGACAAATAACTCTAACCATTTCTCTCTTAGTATCTCTCTCTCTCTCTCTCTCGCTCTCTATACTTTTGTTCTCTCTAATCAATAATCCTCTCCTTTAACGTTCCATATATCACAAACCAACTTTTTATTTAATTAGTGCAAACCTGCGGAAATATGTTATGGAAAAGGGAATGGCTTGTGATGACAAAAGTACTATTTTGTTTATACTTTGTTAGAAATGGGGTCTCTAGTTGCCAGTGGTATGTACCCTGTCCAAGTAGGGACCCTTCCTTCTAGTCAGGATAAGGGGATCACGCACCCAAGATACTCCCTGCTCACCCCCTTGGTAGCTTGTCACGAGCATTCAGGTCTATCTCAGAGGCAATGTATAAAGTATTTGTACATAACACATACAGTAACACAGTAAAAACACTACAAATGGACACCACACCAGTTTAGAAAAATAAAGTATCTTTATCTAAACCAAACAAGACCAAAATGACATAAATCCAACATACACAACTCAATTTATCACTTTTAGAAGGTTTTAGCAATTCTGTCCAGTGAACTCTATGGATGCGGGGATTTTACATAAAGTACAATCAGGTGCATCAAAAACCACAAAGAAAATTAGCCGCAGTGGAGGGAAGCATTGGAAAACAAAGCGATGCGTCAGTAACTCCTGAGTCCTTGGGGATGTCATGCATCAGTTCTGCTGCACGTTGCGTCAAATCCGGACAGTAAGGGGAAGTGAGGCGTCAAAATTCAAGATTGTTTTAGTCTGTGGGTGATGTGTTGGAAAACTAGGTGCACAGCACAGGTGCGATGTGTGGAAATCTGGATGCACTGGAGGTCGAGGCTCCGGCATCAAACAGGCGCAGCATCGATTTCTTCAGTTGCAGTCCAACAATGCGTCAATTCTTTCGGCTTCACAAAAAGGCCTGAGTCAGAGTCAGTAAGGTGATCTTGGATTTCAGGGATGCGGTGCTCTGAACTCACTTGCAAAAAACACAGTTGATGGACAGAATGTAGCACAATGTCATACATTCCCCCCAGTACAAGGATCGGGGCCTAAATACATCGTTTTTTTGCACTCCACACCACCCTGGGTTAGACACTGGCTATATGCAAATCAGCTCTGACCCTGTGCCTCATGGGAACAGTCCAGTCCGAACTACCAAGCCATGTCTTTCCCAGACCGGAATCAAGCATCCAAGGACCGGTTTCTGGCTATCAGCCTTCATCAGCCTGGATAGCTTGACTCCAGTGGTGTGGAGAGCCTGGGACTCACGTCTGAGTATACCCAGCACACTCAGGGTGAAAATTGCAAAAAACACAGTTGATGGACAGAATGTAGAACAATGTCATACATTCACCCCAGTACAAGGATCGGGGCCTAAATCCATCGTTTTTTTGCACTCCACACCACCCTGGGTTAGACACTGGCTATATGCAAATCAGCTCTGACCCTGTGCCTCATGGGAACAGTCCAGTCCGAACTACCAAGCCATGTCTTTCCCAGACCGGAATCAAGCATCCAAGGACCGGTTTCTGGCTATCAGCCTTCATCAGCCTGGATAGCTTGACTCCAGTGGTGTGGAGAGCCTGGGACTCACGTCTGAGTATACCCAGCACACTCGGGGTGAAAATTGCAAAAAACACAGTTGATGGACAGAATGTAGAACAATGTCATACATTCACCCCAGTACAAGGTTCTGGGCCTAAATCCATCTAACCCAGGGTGGTGTGGAGTGCAAATAATCGATGGATTTAGGCCCAGATCCTTGTACTGGGGTGAATGTATGACATTGTTCTACATTCTGTCCATCAACTGTGTTTTTTGCAATACTCACTTGCAGCAGTTTCTGTGGCCGCGGGCAGGCGCTGGGTCAATTTCTTTGGCCCCATGGCAGTGGTGCGTGGAAACTTCTCCTGCATGGCAGTGCTGCATTGAAAAAATAGGTGCTGGACCTGGTAGGAGAATGCTTCGATTTTGAGGGTTTCAAGCAGCAGAACAACCTCCAAGGGAACACAACGGGAACAGGCACCACAAGGCAGGTCAGAGCTCCCAGAGGTGGAATTCAGAGATGCTGAAGATGAGGTCTTTGATGCAGATTCCAGTTCTTTTCTTCTCCAAAGCAGAAGCAGCAACTGCAGCCCACCTAGCAAAGCAACACACAGCAAAAGGGCAGTACTTCTCCTTTCAGCTCTTCTCCTTGGCAGAGGTCCCTCTTAAACCAGAAGCATTCTTAAAGTCTGGGGTTTTAGGTCCAATGCTTACACCCCTTTTGGGCTTTGAAGTAGGCATGCTTCTTTGTTGTCCACAAGATCCAGCCCTGCTTGGTCTTGGCTCCAAACACACTCCAGGGGGACGGAGACAGCATTGTGAGAGGACAGGTATAGCTCATTTTAGGTTTCCGCGACAACTCCTCCCACCACTCTAGCTCAGGAAGACCCATCAACCTGGTAATGGGCCATCAGGATATGCAGGTCATACCTCAGCTCTCTTTGTGTGACTGTCTAGAGTGAATGCACAAACAGCCCCTGTCAATCCAAAACCAGACATTGATTCCATAGGCAGGCAGAGGCATGGGATGGTAAACACACAATTTTATAACCAACTTCACATTAAATATGTATTTCTAAATTCTCACCACAGGCAGCCGAAACCCCAAATCTCTATCTCTTCCCAATTGGAAGTTACCCTTGTAAGAGGTTGCGAGGCAGTTCCAATGATAACCTATCGGAGAGACTGGCCTTACAATAGTGAAAAATGAAATTGACAGTATTTCACTATCAGGACATGTAACCCACACCAGCACATGTCCTACCTTTCAGATACACTGCGCCCTACCCATGGGGTACCTTGGGCCTACCTCAGTGTGCCTTATTTTGTTTTTTTATGGAGTTTTATATAGCGAAAACTTTATCCAAAGGTGTCGGGTATCAGAGCACTTTACAGAAGCACCAGTTGCATTTACATGAGGACACATTCATTTTTGTAAGGCATGAGGAGATTAAGTGATTTGCCCAAAATCACAGGATGTTGGTGTCCTTGCCGAGACTCAAGCCCGGTTTTCTAAGTTTGAGGTCGACCGCCATAGTCGTTCGGCCAACTCCTCTCTCCAATGTAGAAAAATGCAAAAAAAGATAAGGTTAGGGCCTGGCAAGCGGGTGTACTTGCCAGGTTGGAAAGGCAGTTTAAAACTGCAGTGGCAGACCTGAGACATGGTTACAAGGCTACTCATGTAGGTAGCACAATCAGAGCTGCGGGCACACTAGTAGCATTTGATTTACAGGCCTTAGGCACCCACGGCACACTTTACTAGGGACTTACCAGTAAATCAAATTTGCCAATCATGGAACCACGATCTACACAGGGGGCACTTGCACTTTAGCACTGATCAGCAGTGGTAAAGTGCTAAGAGTACATAAACCAGTAAAGATGAAGTACAGCACACAATCAACAATACATGCGGTAGAGGAAAAAAAAACAGGGGAAAAAGACAGGTCTAACACACTTAATAGCATTTTGCAGCAATCTTTAATTCTGACTATTAGTGACTTTGCTTGTCAATATCCACTGGCACCATCTTTTCTCTAGCAGCCTTCTTGCAATAGTTTCTCTTCTCTGGTAGGTGGGACCATCTCGCTCTTTCTTTCTGTGGGAACTCTTCTAATACCTTCTCTACTCTGATAGGTGACACCTTTTGCCTCTGTCGCTACTTCATCCTGCTCAAACATAATAGCAAGGAACCCCATAAAGACACCACTTATGTGTCCAGACATCAGTTGTACATTTTTTTTAAACCCAAAGAGACAGATCCATAGCAAAGGTCCTACCTATTTGGTTTTTTTTCATCACCAAAAGTGCAAAGCTATCCACACAGTTCCAGCCCACACAATTCAACTCCACACATTTCAAGTCCAAACCAGATAATTCAACCCTAAACCACATACATCAACTCAACAAAACAATTACACTACACATACATCCAATCCACACTACAAAATTCCACCCCATATTACAAAATTCAACAGCATATCACACATTTAACCGTTATCACATATCACTCCACAACACAAAATAACATTCAATATATTTACACTCCATAATACACAAACCCACTCCACATAATTCATGTACACTCAATACCACATAAATACTATCCACATAATTCCACTACACAATTCCACTCCACACCACACAATTTCACGCCACACAATTCCACAACTAACTAGTCCAATCCAACTCACATATTTCCACTACGCACCACATACATACATTCCATAACACATAATAAAAACCATTACAATTTACAATGCCAATAGCTCGAACATAAAAAGTGCAAGCCCAATTGCATTTCCAGTGCTTGTTTAATCCACAGCCATTGGAAGCAGATCCAGAGAGATGTGCATGCTTGTGTTGCATCCAGCCTACTGCGACATTAAATTAAATACAATTTACTGAGCCTTTTGTTCTTGTTCCTTACCATGGGGCTCAAAAGTGTTCAACAATCAGTGAACAAGGCCGGAACTCTGACATGTGGTTGCGGTGCTTCCTCGTATCCAGGATATTGACCCAGTTGGACCTTGGGTAAAGCTGCAACTGGGTTATGGTCGACAAAATTGTTGTTGCATGTGTCGGTGCAGCATCGTTGTCTTCACTTGTAATTGTGTTGCTCATTGTTGCATCTTTCTAAAGGGTGGGGCTGCAGGTCTATTTACACCCTGTGCCACTAATATCATACACAGGCGGCATCAAGTGGGCCAGTGACCAGGAAAGATGGCCTTGTAGATGTGCTTCAGCATCCCTTCCAAAGCCACATGGCAACCTAAAATATCTTTGAGTTGAGAACAAAATATTGCACTTACTGTTCGATCATAGTGCGACTGGCAGCAAAGCTGTGCATCTGAAGGAAGATCTGGGAGGCAGGAGATATGGAAAGCAGCCTCCGATTGGCAAGGCAGGCAATTGGCTACATGCCAATGGGCCTGTGGTTGTGGCCCATTCGTGGACAGGTTTTTTGGTGGCTGTCTCAGTCTTCACCACAAGCAGGGCTTTAAGTGGGATAAAAAAACTGGGGATCTCTGTAATTGAGGGCGTGGCTTAAAAAGTATAAGCTAAAAATCTGTGCTTAGCATAGTGTGCCGTACCACTTGCATTTTCCTGTTTCTGTCATTGCATCCAGATATATGATACACCATGTAACCTCATACCTACAACTCAGGACGATTGGCTTTGTAATAAGAAAAATAAGCAGCAACTATGGCTTTTATATAATATTGAAAAAGCTTCCACTTAAAGCCCTGGTGACACCACAACAATGTTGCTGCTCCTGAGTTTCAAAAAGAGAAGGGAAAACCAGAGAGAAAATGACTCACTTTAAAAGATTTCCCCTCCCCCACACTCCCCTACAACGCTCAGCTGGCATGACGTCATGCTGTAACTTCTCCACTGGTGAGAAGTGAGCAGTGTGAGCAGCTCACATCAAAATGCTCACCTGGCATGACGTCATGCCGTAACTTCTCCAATAGTGAGAAGTGAGCAGTGTGAGCACGCACACACCGATGTGCGTGCTGTCACTGCAGTCTAGAAAAAAAACGAACCGCCTGTGCCAGGACACAAAACAGAGCCAGATAGAGACCCGTTTCGAGGTCCCCTTTAAAAAACTGCCGGTGCTCAGACAGGTGAGACCCGGCCCACTTAAAGCTCTGACCACAAGGGCACAATATCAAAGGCGGCAGTTAAAGCCTCTGCATAATTATAATGAGTCTGACCTGCTGTACATTATGCCCAGGCTGCTGCATTGTCAGAGGCAGAATGAGAATGGGCTGCTCCATTTGTCACAGCATGGGGTTTGCCTGTCCTCTGGTGTGACACTGTCCGCTGTCACACCCTCACAGTCACAGCCGCCTCAAGGATCTGCTGATGGGAAGCCTTTAGCACTTGCTTTACAGGAGAGAGGACTGGAGCGGGTGGTGGGGGGGTTGGTGTGGGCCAGCAAGGGGGCTCTTCAGTTGTTTTTGTCTCCCTCCCCTGCATGGAACTTGCAGAGATAAACTAGGCTCTACTGTTCTCCTTTGCCTGCCATGAATCAACTACTGCAGTCAACAGGGAAAGGTTGTGGACTTAGCAAACTCTGAAACTGGGAAAAGGGCTTTGAGTCCCAGCGTCATCTCAACATCCTGTGATTCTGGGCAAATCACTTAATCTACACCAGCCTAAAGCAATTCATCTGACCGTCTGTAATGTTATCTGGTGCTCATGAAATTTTGTGCTATATAAAACTGCATGATTTGAGGAAAGTGACACTGTTTTTTTTTGTATTAACATACTGGCATCATTCCGTTTATTGGAACTTACACATGATGTTAGCAGTAAAACAAGCAGATACACCTTCCACCAGTCTCTGGGCATCGGAGGGACTCTCTCACATACTGTAAAAAATAAATATTCAAAAGTCCAGGGTGAGTGTAAAAGGTAGGTTATGTCTGTGTCATTACCGCAACTGTTTGCCAACACTGAACTCCATGATCGTAACCAAGCAGTGTATTGCGAAAGGTTGCAATCTGCGAATGTGGGGCATTTGTTTGGGCTGCCCAGGCCTAATTGTGGCCCTAATCCAACCCTGGCAGACAGGTCTGAACTCGTAGGACGTGGGGGGCCGAGGCCCAATGCGCAATCTGGAACCACGAACTCCTACGAGGACAGCAAGGGCGTGTCTCACCTCGCGACGAGTGAGCAACAACATGGAGGATGCTTTTGCCGGAGACAGCGGCAAGACTCCAGAGAGACCACAACATGACGCTGCGACATACAGAGAGCAGCGGGCCAGGGAGAAAACAGACTCCGCAGTCCGGGCTAAGAAAAGGGAAACGCCTCACAGGCTGGCACCTTAACCTACTTCAGACCTACTCAGTCTACGCGGACCAAGAAAGGAGGGAAATGGATAGCGTCCCTGGGTAAGTATCTGCAGACTTGATAGCGCCCTGATGCATAGCTCGTAGCACAGTAGCTGCTCCTGATAACACCAACAGCAGAAGTGAAGGGTGAGAACATCCCACATATTCTAAAGTCCTGTAGTCTGCAATGCGAGACAGACACACTCATGTCATGCCTAGTTAAGGTCGAGTAGCAAGCATACACAGTGCTTTAATGGGAAAAAATAAGTGCAGGTGTGCATCAATTTAAGCAGTGAATGGACGAGGGGCTATTGTGAACGGGGCTAGAGGCGGAGCTTGGAGGCAGGCATTTAATGGGAGCCACATTTTCTTAGTGCCAATTGTGCTTGATAATACAGAAATATTTCTATTGTTACCCATAGGTGTCCTGGCGCTCTGTAAAACTCCATAGGCACAAATAGTGGAATGATTAATTAGTGAACAGCCAGGTCTTAAGACCTCTCCTAAAGGCAATAAGGTCCGTCATCTTTCTAAGAACCAGGGGCAGGGCATTCCAGGCCTTGGCTGCTCCCAGCACAAAGCTTCTACCTCCCCACCGCGCTTTCCTGATGCGAGGTACAACAATCAGCCTTGCGTCAGCGGATCTAAGGTGCCTTGTCGGATAATACCAACGAAAATACTGCCGAAGGAAGGATGGCCCTAGGCCTTGCAAGCCTTAAATAACAGGCACAGCGCTTTAAACGAGATCCGCTTTCGCACAGGGAGCCAGTGAATTTTAACTAGCTCCCGGAAAATAGAAGCGTACTTTGGAATGCCCGTAATGAGCCGTGCTGCAGCATTTTGTTCAATATGCCCTGTTGGGCGTTAAGAAACAGACTGTTACAATCCAGCCGCGAAAGTACCAGAGTGGTAACAACTGTTTTTTACCGCTTACTGGAAGAAAAGGCAGAATCTTTCGAATTGTTTTGAGCAGGAAGGAAATGGAGGAGGACAGCGCATTAACCTGAGGTCGAAAGGTAAGCTGATCATCGATCAGCACCCCTTGGTTCTTGACTTTAGACACAGGGGTGGGAACGTTGCCAATCCCGTCAGGCCACCAGTTTGGACTCCAAAAGTTAACATTTGAGCCAAACACTATAACTTCCGTTTTAGCCGAGTTCAGTTTAAGGCAGTTTATGGCCATCCAATTTACCACCGCCAGCCTGCAATCCTGAAATTGTTTGACTACTCATGCCTCCTTACCTGGTAACAGTGACACCACAATCTGGGTGTCATCGGCGTATCAGGTAAGTTCAAAGCCAAATGCCCGAACTACTGGGGCCAGTGAGCTGACGTAAATATTGAACAGAGTGGGGCTCAGGGACGAACCCTGAGGAACCCCACAGGGTAGAACGAAAGGTTTAGATTCATATTCGCCCAGAGCCACACTCTAAACTCTGTTGGAGAGGAAAGCTTTTAGAATGTTAAACGCTTTTCCTTGTACCCCACATACCTTCAAACGGTCCTACAATATCACATGGTGGACCGTATCGAAGGCTGCGGAAAGGTCCAATAGCACAAGCGCAGCTCTGCCCCCAGCATCGGTCACTGCTCTGATCTCCTCCGTTGTTTTCATTAGCGCTGATTCTGTGCTATGGCTGGCTCTAAAACCATGTTGAGACGGGTCCAGTGCCCCCGTAGCCATAAGGAACAAGCTAAGTTGGACGTTCATAACCTTTTCTATTATTTTAGCTGGTAAGGGGAGCCTCGCTATAGGGCGATAGTTATTAGGATCCCTAATGTCCAGGTTTGATTTTTTTAGTAGAGGAAGAATAGAGGCTCGTTTCCAGCAGGACGGAAAGTCTCCCGTCCTGAACATATTGTTAAACAAGGCTACCAAAGATGTAACTATTGGGGCTGGAGCAAGCTTGAGCACAGCCACCGGGCATGGATCTAATGGGGAGCCTGATTTTGCCACTTGAAGCAATCCCATTATCTCTTGAACTTTCACCGGGGAAAAGCACTCCATGTTTGCCCCGAAGTAAGCTCGGCTGTGTTATCCGGTATGTTCGCCTGACAATTCAGCATGTCTAAGCCAGTAAAGGCCTTGAAGATGGTCTCTACTTTATCTGAGAATAATTTGGCTAACACCTCACACAGCTCGGGGCTAGCAGGTGTGACAGCAGGTATAGGGGCAGCCAAACAGGAAACCGTTTTAAACAATTCCTTCGCCGAGTTCTTGGCCAGGTTAATGCCATTTTTTTATATAGTAGCAGGCTTTACTAATCTAATACTTATTCAAAAATAAATGTGGATAATTTTTTAATATAATTGGGCAATATATCTTTTTTCTTTTTGTCTGTGTGTTCTGTTGAATTGTGCATGCATAAAGAAGTATTTAATGCATGCATGTAATAACATGTGAGGTTATTAGATACCAGTGTTGTTATACTGAACGCAACACATATTGTGTAAAGTGGAATTGACTTCTTTAAAGACATTGTTCACGGACCATTTTCTCTTTTTCGGAAGGAGCTGAGCAGAGCACAGCCCCCAATGCCATCAAGCCTGCACTTCCTGACTTTCCCCTAAGAGTACCGGTGCTGTCCTTGGCGAAGGAAAAGTTCCTGTACTCAAAGGGAGAACAATAACATGTGGCGGTACTCCGTACCGGTGAGTACCGGCCCATTTAAAGCACTGACCATACAGCAGGCCACCTGTGCAAACTACAGCAGTGAGGGCAAAGTGCTGCTGCCCCAACTGTGTACAGGCACTAAGGACCAACAACAGCAGCCACATGGAGACAGTGAAACTGGCAATGCCTCCTGTTCTTGCCTTGTGCTACCGTTGGATAGCTTTGCTCATCGCACAGTGTATTAATTGATAGTATCAGTTCAATAACATTCGTCTAGGAATGCCAACTGTTATCAAACAAAACAGTTGCTTTCTTCTACAGATGGACACAAATCTTAGCAATTCAAGCCTATTGAACACATGTCGCTGTGCTCACCCCCAGCTACCGCAAACCGCCATAGTTATGGAAACACAATTAAACGTCACTATCTTCAAAAATACTACTAACATCAGTGGCTCGTGGTATGAAAAGAAGTAACGTTTCTTTCCTCTATAAAATAATACAGTCATCCAAAGTATTGCTCAACATTAGTGAGTCTCTTTGATTGTTTAATGAGAATATTTTCTTGAATTTCTGAACATTCTGACATTTTACAGATTTTAACTGTAAATCTGCTTAAAATCGATTTTAGTACACTAACTCGTTTCCAAAATACAATGCAACTATGGCAAATATCACTAAAATGGTTAGAGGTATCTAGGATATCCAGGTAACAAGAAAATGTTTCAAACAAGTAACGCACTGACTGTGGAAGGAAGCCAGAGTTCGGACTATTACAGGCCATCCAAAGCAGTAAGAATGGCCTGCATGTGCTAGAATTCGTTTTTAATGTGTTATTAACCCCTTCGCTGCTGATGACGAGCTCAGCTCGTCATCAGCCACGGATGGCGTGTGCTGATGACGAGCTGAGCTCGTCATGTAACGCGGCTTTTAAAAAAAAGCCGCACAGCGCAAAAATTGCCACAGCATCGATGCAGTTAATTGTTAACTGATGTGCACCCATCAAAAATTGACAGGCAGTGCCACCCTGTGGTATAATATTTAATTGCTGGTGCTAACAATTAAATGCTGGTGCCTAGCACCAATAAACACTAGCAAAAATTAAGCCGTGCTTCCAGCTTGCTATCTGCCTCGTCTTTCTCTTTTTTCTCTCTTGCCGTCTCTCATTTTCTCTCCATATCATAGTTTTTCCCTCGCCCTCTAATTCTCTCCTCTGTTTCTTTCTGGCTTTTCTGACTGTCTTTTTTCGCTCCCTCGTTCCATTACTTTCACCCTTCTGCATCTCTCCCACCCTCTCTTACTTGATTTTGCTCTTGGTTCCTGTGCCACACTGGCTCTCTCTTATTCTCTGCCTTCCTCCCCCTGTCTCTTTGTTTAGGTTGTGAGTGTGCTCCAGTCATCGCCAGCTGCCTATTCAGTTGCCATAGCCTTTCTTTTCTGCCTCTTCTGTTCTACGACATCACTCCTCAAGCCCCTCTCCACCCCCCACCCTTGTGCAGCACAGGGCTGTCTTGTGCCACAGGCGGCTTCTGTATTCTGGTGGTGGAATAAGCTCCTGCTCTGGGCAGCCCCTCCTCCGCTTCACCCGAGGGCTGTAGGGGGTGTAGTAGTGCAGGAGATGCCTTTAGCGAGGCTGAAGTTACTGCTTCCCGACTTGGCTCGCTTGTGTCTGCAGAGTCCCGGGGGATCTGGAGCCAAGCCAGAGCCGCTCATCTGCCTCGAGCCAGAGAACGGAGTCAAGAGAACCTGACACAGGCAGCAGCAGGCCAGTCACAATTTAGGAGCAATAGTTTAGATCTGAGGCTCTTGCATTAGCTGTACATTTTCTCTTTGTTCCCCTTAAAATACATTCTGCTTGAGAAACTGACTACCAAATATTCTTTGAAAATGTTCCACTCAATGAGAAGTCCAGACGTCAACCACAGGAGCTTGTACACTTGGCACAGTGGGCTGCTGCAAAGTAGAAACGGGCCCATATTTGTTGTTTCCTTATTTTTTTCCAGGTCGTCAACTTTGGTTGCTCTTCCAATTGGTATCACTCTTTTTGGAGCAACTGTACAGCATCGGGCACTAGCCACATCTGTAAAGAGTTGCACAGCTCCGGACGATTTTTGGTTTTAGAGACTGTCAAGTAACCCCTTGCGTGCTCCCGACGGGAGCACTACCTCGTTAGTGCTGCCGTCGGCCAACGGCCGTCGGAGCCCCGCCCACCTAATAGAACGCCCGCACCGCAGCGGAAAAACCGCCACGCTTAAGACGTTAAAGATCATCAGTCAGACCACATCTCCTGACTAAATCATGTCTGGGTATTGAACCTTATTTATCTTATTTTCATAACGCCTGTGACAGATTTATTATGACACGTTTTAGGCTCAATCTTTTACACCATATACTAACAGACCCGGCAGGATACACTTCGTTTATAGACCATCGGTCTCCGCAGGATACCCTTCACTTTGTTTTATTATGCCCCTTTTATTCATGTCCAATGAGTTTGTTTTTGAAAAGTATTCTAAAGAATGCCAGATTCAAACATGCAAAGGTGGCCCTGTTGTTTTTAAAATTGTCCACTGATGAATTAACCCTGTTCTGTACTGTGAATTTTTTAAGGGCAGCCCTCAGACTTAGAAACACCAGAGGTATCAGGTGAATAAATGTGGCTTGTAGTGCCAGACTGTTACAGGCCCTAATAATGAAGTGTATGAGTGGAAGGGCAATTTTAATCATGGTGGAATTGATCACGCAAGTTGCTGATTTTTTATGATTTTTAACCCACCATGATATATTCTAATCATGTCAACCTTTTAATCACCCTAAAGATGAATTTTATATGAGAGGTGGGAGGTGGTCTTCATCTGTGGAGGAAGTATATTTTTATCTGTCTGCGAATAAAGTATTTTGATTTGATTTAAAGACCTGAGCCAGAGGCAATGGCCTTTAACAAGGGAGAGGGCTTTAATAGACAGTAGAGCCCACTACGGAGGGCTCTAAGGCTATTAGAACATTCCACCTCTAGAGGACAGAAAGTTCAAATTTGTCCAACAAGATAAAATAACTTTAAAAGCTATAGCAATGAACAAATCAAGTAATCTAGCATTAGATGAGACTAAATCAATGTCATCAGATAAGGAACCTAAAAAAGCATTTGCTAACGTAAAGGTCTAGAACATTGAAGCATACGCATGCATATATCCCATATAGAGTTCCAAAATGAGAAAACAGAGGGACAATCAAACAGTTGATGTTTAAGTGTACCTGGTTCGGAAGAACATGACCAGCAAACAGAGGATGAGGAAGGTGAAAACTTGGAAATACTTACAGGTGTAAAAACAACTCTATGATAGATGAAAAAAAGGGATTGAGTAATGCGTGCAGCAATAGAGGTTTTAAATAATTTGGACCATAAGTGATCCCAAACATCAACTGGTATCGAGATGTTTAAATCATCTTCCCAAGCAATCTCAACAAAGGATTTGGGGCGAACAGATAACTCCAAACTCTCTGTTACAACATGGTGGAATTTCATATGTGATGAACATAGGATTTCATTTGCCTCTTCTTCTTCTATTCCTTTAAAAATTAAATCTGATCTCTTATGGCTTCCTTTTGTTACTTACCTCTCTTCTACCCGTCCGACTTGAGCTTATGCCCTGTCCTATATCCGTATATTCCCTCCTTATTCCTTGCTTCTTTTTCTCATCTTCTTTCTCCATTCTCTATTCTCTCCCCCCTTCCCTGCCTTCCCATCTTTCTCTCTCTTTCCTTCTATCCTCTTCTTCTCTTCTTTTCTTTACCTTTTTTGCATTTTTCATCAATTACATTGCTTATTGTTTTAACTTACCATATTCATCTTCATTATTGTATTGTTTTACTTGTATTCTGTTAAAACTTAATAAAAATCTATTAAACTGAAAAAGAATGTTCTAATTTGTAAAAGAAAGGCCTCGTGGAGTCAGAGGAGATTTCAACCCTCTAGAACTCCGTGAGGCCTTTGTTCCCAGCAACACCTGTAAAAAAACATTGGAATTTTGATGATCCGGTTTCTACCAGCCATTAGAAGCCCAGAGCACTCCATAGTCTTCAATGGAGCGCTCAACAGTCCAATGCTCTCGATTATTTCTAGCTGGGACAACCCCCCCACCCCCCCCCCCGAGCTATTTGCCTTTGACGAAGTTATACTCCCTGATAATAGCTGCAGTATACCTCGAACGTCCTCTTTCAGACTATTTCTTGCTTTCCCTATAAATTCTGACATTTGTGATATGCTGGGGGGGGGGGGAGTGGGAGGGTGTAGATGTTGTTTGTATTCTTACATATATGGCACGGGTGCTTCTCGCATGATCCTCATTGATAAGTGGCCATAATTGCTAAGATAGCTCTTGTCGCTCTGGTTAATTGTCGCGACTATTATATTGTGAAATGTCATACTCCATCTGTTCCATATGATTTCGTGACGAATACCTGGGTGCGACCAGGATATGTTGATGTTAAAATAAGCACCTAAGTGCCTTGATATTTTCCACATGACAACATGTTTAATTCCTTTTTTGTTTGGTCGTTTGTTTTCAAAATAATACAAATATATAAAAAAAACAGTCCAATGTTCTAATATTTCTTTAAAATACACATAACCCCAGGTTTTTGTGGATATTTTCCGTGCTCATGAGCACACTCAGTCATCCAGCCATGGTGCTGCCACAGTTCAATGGTTGAGAGCTACCAGTGAAGAACATGCCAAGGGCAGCAGGGGCGTAAGATCCAATGACACACCTGCACAGCCACACAAGTGCACCCAAACACTTCCACTGTAGCAGATCAAGACCCCTCCACGTACACAAAACCGTTGCCCCGTGTGCAGCAGCAGTGAAGATGATGCTGACAGAAGATGGTGAGGTGGAGAGAGGGGAGGGTGAGGTGGAGAGAGAGGAGGGTGAGGTGGAGAGAGAGGAGGGTGAGGTGGAGAGAGGGGAGGGTGAGGTGGAGAGAAGAGAAAGGAGAGGGTGATGGGGTGGAGAGTAAAGGGGAGGAGAGGGGAGGGAAGGTGAAGCAGAGAGAGGGGAGATGTGAGGCAGAGAGAGGAGACCAAGTAAAGAGAAGAAGAAGGGTGGGTCAGAAAGACCGAGGAGGATGAAGGGGAGAGTTATGTCATGCTGTGTTGTGTTATGTTATATTATCTTGTGTTGTTATGTTATGTCATCTGAGAGATGCTTGGCTACCATATGTGTCTTCATGACCCTCCTTGATCCAGAATCCTATAGCCAGGCCTCCCCTCCTCTCCATGCGACCCTCGCCGTCGGCCGCCCCCTAGAGGTGGGTCCCGTGTCTGCACATGTGTGCCCGCCAAGCCCGCTGCCTTGAGCCTGATGCTGTATTTAAAGCTGAGAGTTTAATTAGGTGAATATTAAACAGCATGTCTGAGCAGTGATGGATGCCGGGAAACGAAAGAAATAATAGAATATTAAATGGACGTGGAGGCCAGCCAGATAAAGGGAGGGAGGGAGGCAGATTACGCTCCGTGGCGGCGGTGGCAGTGCGCGGTCAAGACTGGCACAAGGCCCACTCAGAGTGCACGGTCTGTACTTAATGCGCCCCAATGGGGTTCAAGGATGTTGTTTACCTAAAGTAGGGGTGTACCGCCAGCCCTGGCAGCGCATTAGGCCCCCCAAGCCTTCAGTGCTCACAAACTCCCTCACCCGTCCCGCCCCGGCCCAAGACCAATGCATACCTGTGACTGTGAGATAAGGGCGACTCAGGGACCCCTCTTCAGATTCCATAGGGGACCCCATCATTTCACGTTACACCCCTGCCTAATAGTCTGCCCCATCTCTGCCACTGAGACCAACGGTGAGGATGCAACAAGAATGTGAAAGCCCTTTCCACCCAGAGATAATGGGGGGAGGGGGGGACAGGGCATGCAACACCACTGACTATGCTCGGGGGCGTGGCTCCAGGGGGCTGTATGGGGTGTTACACCCTCCTAAAAAATGTATTCTGTAGTAAATAGTTGAGTAGCAGTGATTTCAGTACCAGTTGGATTTCACCTGGGAGTTTTACAGACCCACACGAACACACAAACTCTCTCTGGTCTATGTATTGAAGGCCTTAACAAATGTTGATTTGTTTGAAAAAGATTGCTGTTTAAGTACCCCCTACTCTGTCTTTCGACTGCCCTTTAATTCCCCCCCCTCCCCCCCCCCCCCCCCACCCCCCCATATCCGGCTTCTTTTATCATGTGTTTTAACAAGATGCCCCAGCGTGATTGTTGGGAAATCTGTAGCTCACAGCCCCCAATCATACTGCCCAAGTTACGCCCCTGCGTATGGTCACTTGCGTGACGTTTTACGCATGCACAAGAAAGAAAGGCATTTTCCCTGCTACCACAAGAGCCACGAGGCCATCTTGTGCCAGAGAATTAAGGCGTGCGGGCCTGCAGCTGCGAGGAGGCGGCTCGAACTCTGCGGTGCCTGTGGCACCAGGGAGGCCCAAAAGGGCGCCTCTACTGGTATACTATCCGCAGTCCCAGCCCGTGGACTCCCTCTAGGGGCGGGAGGAGTGCATGGGGGCCTGGGGAACAAGGACTTGTTTCTTCAAATTAATATGAAGTTACAGCCTCCAGTTGAGGTCCGAGAAGAGGCCCAGCATTGATATGAAACAGGAGATGGCGCTGGCAGACGGCCACAAAGCAGAAGGGCCATTGCAGCGGAGCAGCGGGCCGGGCCGTACAGGAGGGAGGCAGTTCAATCCACCAGTGTGGGCCACGCGGCTCCTGGCAGGGGACCCTAGGGATTCCGCTGAGGAAATGAGGGCCGAGAACGCTGGACCCTCGCGGAGGCAAAACCACAGAGGAGACGGGCAGGACGGTGGAGCACAGGGGCCGATCAAGAGCACAGAAGGCGAGGAGGCAAACCCACAGAGGAGACGGGGCAGGACGGTGGAGCACAGGGGCCGATCAAGAGCACACAAGGCGAGGAGGCAAACCCACAGAGGAGACGGGGCAGGACGGTGGAGCACAGGGGCCGATCAAGAGCACACAAGGCGAGGAGACAATTGAACAGACAGGGAGCAGTTTTACAGCCAGTAGGGCTGGAAGGGCTGGGACTGGGAGACCACCAACAGCGACACAGAGAGCAAAAGGAAGGAGTAGACAGGAAGGATACAGTGCTGGCATCCCAGCAGGGGGTGGTCCAGGTTTCGGTTCCAGATTCCGACGAAGAGCGTTAGATCAACAGGACAGGATGCTCTGGTCCATGGATGTCTTAAAGCGGCAACCCAGCACGTGGTAGCGAGAGTAGTGGTGGCTAGGCGCACCATCTCAGGAAGATCAAGAGAGACCTCAAACAAGACACTGCAGGGCACCGTGGGCAGGGAAGACAGAAAGAGGAAGGGGCAACTGTGATGGTAGATACATCAATCAGGTCATAGACTTGGCGCCAAAGCCCAAAGGCCCACAAGAGAAAGTAAAAGAGCGTGGCAACACTCAGCTTGGTGCTAGTAAGGGAGAACAGCCTAGAGGCTTCTTAAGAAAATGTCTCTATAGCAGGGAACACAGAAGAGGAGGAAGGCACTAACAGATGGCATCAGGGCAGGGATGATCGAGGTAGCAAACAGGACGGTCTCGCCAAATAAACAATGACAAGCACCGTGAAACTTGGAAAGGTGCATATTAGAGTGAACGAGGAGGCACTGAATGAAGGCCTGGGACGAAGGAACAGAAGAAGAGCCACGAGCTGCACCCCACGAAGGGTCATCGAGAGCTGCATGAGGGACAGGAGACAGCGGTCTGCAGGAAGAGCGACAGAGAGGTGAGGTGCTGGCGATAAGAGGCCAATGACAGGCCACTGTTTGAACATCATTATAAGGGGAGACTAGTGAGAGTCATGGGGCCATGAAAGTGGGGCTGAGGTTAGAAGTTATGGGATATCGAGGTAGTGATGGTTGCAGAAGAGAAAGGGTGAGGGGCATGGTTGTGAGGACTTCCGGAGAGCCTGGTGGGAGTTCTGGGAGAAGGATTTAGAAAGGAGGTGGCAGAATGAGATGAGAACATAAAGCAAGGATGACTGGTACAAGGGTAGATTTGTGACAACAACAACTTTACAGAATGTGAATGAATAAGTGAGCAGTAGATAGAAGACAAACGCACCAGAAAGAGTGGAAATATCATAACACCTAAAGTACAGGAAGCAGGTACGGAGAGAATTGAGCTGGCGGGAAGGGGAAAGAAATGACCCGAATCTGTATAAGGCTCCCCTTTATAGGCATTACTATGCCCCTGGGGCGATAGTTGCCAGGAAGCACCAGGGAGAAGAGTCAGGGCAACAAATATGTTGACATATTTAAACTACTATGCAGAAAAACTAGATGTGAACAGAGCTAAAATGTGTTTTCTTTTGATGAAGAATTCCGGGTCTGAAGAATTATAAATTCTAGCAGGTCATGATGGAAATTGACAATGAACTGTGGTTGCAGCTGATAAACCTGACCAGCTCGGTGCCCTCTGCGCACAACCAGTGTTCTGGCTTTGACATTCATGCCCTCTTCAGGATGGCCCAGCCTAGAAGAGGTGTGGGGAAACCAAAGTCCATAACAGGAGCATTTCCCACGCGTTAGCAGGTGATGTGCTACTGGTTCCAAGTCATTTCAGGTACAAATGTTCCAAATGCACTGGGAAACATCCAGCTATACAATGTTTTGGTGTCCATGGTTCAGGGTAGGGCCACAGTGGTAATGGAATTGCAGAATGCTGGTGGGGACGGGCCAGGACACTAATCAGAACGGAAGCCATTGAACGGTGGCTGAAGAAATATGCAAACAAACAAACAGTGACTCTAGTTTCTGTGTCGCTCACGAGATGGAGAATCGTTGCTATGTTAGGGACAACATGGCATTGTCCAGGACAAAGTGATGAAGGTATTCAGAGGGTGAATTCTGGTGGGCCCATTCCATTCCATCACATCCCACACTCACATCTTAGCATTTCCTGGTTGGTCCTGACACTCAAGGAAACAAAAGGGCAGTTCAGATTGATTCATCAGTTGTCGTGGCCCAGAAGGGGATCAGTGTGAGTAATTGGGTTATTAGTTGAGGGGTAAGTACTCACCTCAAGTAATAATTCCAATCCTTGTAAAAACAAACCACTCAAGTCAATAAATAAACCTGAGCTCAACCCCCAGGGAGCTAGGGCACAGAAATGCGAGGCCTTACTTAGAGGCTTGTGTAAAGTATTTATGCAGTATTAAACCATAATAAAGTCGACCTGCAAAACATTGAAAAAAACTAAACAAATTAGAAAAAAACGGAGTAAAATGTAATAAACAAAATGACACCAAAATGACAAAAATCCAATAAGGAGTACCTGAGATATGAAATATGATTTTTTTAAAGAAGCGCAAAGTGCCAGTGATAGTCAGTCAATGGTCATGGTAGAACAGAACCTATGCGAAATTTGACCTTGACCGTGATGGAGTGTGGGTGGTTTTCACTAAGCAGGTACATCCTTGTTAACAATTCTACCTTCTTAGTGCTTTAAGTCCCAATCCACCATAGAAGTACACTTGCTGGTGCTTGTATATGTCTGTGTGATGTCCTAAGTGGGACGGGTATGCCTAAACGTGGGTCCTGTGCATACTGTGCCATTTCATCCAAGCATTGCTCGACGGATGAGCCCTAATAAGGATGAAACAGTACTCCCTATTAAGGACAAGCCGGTCTTGGTTGCTTGCGTTCTTAGCCAAGGAGGACCTGACGTGGCTGTTCAGGCTGGACTGTTCATATTGGAGGAAGGTCAAGCGGATTCGCGTAAAGCTGGGTCCAAACTGGGGTGGTATGTTATGCAAAATAATGATGGACTGAGATGCAGCTCTGAGTATTTACCAGTGGCTGAGATTAATTTAAGCATTCAATCCCACACTTTTTTGTTATCTTCTGGATCTGCTACCACAATCATATAGTAGGAGCTGTTCATATCCGGCCCTAGGAAGGGGCACACAAAGCAGGAGAGCTGGAGAGTGATATTTCTGGAATGTGAAAGGCCTTCATGCTTTGCCATTTCCACCAAAATTCAGTCATCATTCCAGAACTTTTTGCATGTTTCTCTGCTTTTCAGTACATGGGTCACACAAACACATGCCAGGCTAAGGTGGGTGAGCTGAGGATGTTGGTGAGAGCACTGCTGATTTCCTTCTGGCCCTGGTTGAAGGCATTGCGTGGTGGGGGCATGGGTCTTTTGGTGCCACCAAGTAGATGGAGTTCATGATCGCTGTCGTAATTGACGTGGTTAGTGGGGCCCAGCCAGTGAGGTGGCTGTGGGAGTTGCCTGTGTGTGTCAGGAGGTAGTTGAGGTTGGTTGGCTGTGAGTGGAAGTTGCTGTAAATGTCTGCTATCTTGTTGCGGAAGTAGGCCTCCAGAGAGTTGCAGAGGGCTTGGGAAGGGCAAATCGTGGTCTCAGTCGCAGACAGGCAAGAGAATTTTCTGACGATGCTGAAGAGTTCTTTTATGTAATTGGCACTGGCTTCAATGCTGGTGGTTAGGGTGTCCTTTTTGGCTTCCTTGATGCAGTGATAATATTCACAGAGGGCATATTTGAAGGTGGTGAGGTTCGAGGGGTTCCTGCTGGACTGCCATTGTATCTCCAGTTGCTTACACTCACATTTGGAGGTATCAAAACAGGAAAGGAACCTGCCCAAAGATTTATAAGGAAGGCCTAGAATAGGTCCAAAAGACTACACATCACTTTGAACCCAAGGGGATATCTCACAGACACATTGCAAAAAGTATTTTATCAAAACAGTTTATTATAAATTATTGCAGTTCATTTTTTTCTCTCATTTTCATTAGGCATTTCATGATGTGCACAAATGTGTTCAACAATAACAATTATAAATATACAATAAAAGATCGAATGGGAAACAAGGCCCAAATTCCCACAGTTCATATCACCCACACACACACACAATCATTCATAATCATTCACACTTCACTTCACACAGTTGCCACAGATGTACAGGATGGACGTGGGACAGATGGCATGAAGTCCCAAAGAGGTTTTTTGGTAGGTTTCAGGAGTGGAACAAGCGCCGACGCGCGTTTCGCTGTATAGCCGCAGGCGGGCTACACCTTCATCAGGGCGGAGGAGAGGTGGAAGGAGACGTGGGCCACAGATGATAGAGTGTTCTCTGTAGGGATAATACATTTAAAATAACATTTAATTAGTGAGTATCCAAAGGGGGGTTCAGAGTAGTCAAGTTTCAAACAATAAAGTTACAAAGATTAATTCAAGTAGGCATAGTAATTGACATCCAGGGGTTTCAATGATCAGAGAGGCCAAAGAGCACATAGCAACACAACAGGTTTATACGGACTCACAGATTCATGACACAGAGTAGCTAGTTAAAGTAACGGATATACCTTAGAAAGGGGAATAGAATGCTGGGCGAGCGAGGGTCCCCTGCTCGCTATAGGGTCTGATTCGCTAGAGAGTCTGGTTTAGCAAGAGATAAGGCTAAAATGTATAAAGTAAATACCTAAAGGTTAGAGATAGGGTCCCAATCGGATTCTTGCAATATGGAATAAAGAAGACAAACTCATACCATGAAAGATCCTGGGCGACTTCAGAGATAGGAAGTCCACAGAGTAGTGTTCAAGTTCAGAATCCGAAGGGATCGATAATGCTGAAACCAGGAAGATGATAAGAAAGGTTTAGGTTTGGTAGAGGACGAGACCACGGGGTAGGCGAGTTCGCTTAGGTCCATGGGGAAAAAAAGATTAGGTACCGGGTGTCGTATCATCCCATATGGGACATTGGAGCGATGCGCTTGGCACGGAGCGCGGCTCGGGGAGTGGAGTAAGGGGCCAATGCAGGAGGTCTAATAGGGTTAGAGTAGCGCTCGAGTTACGAACTGCGAAGGCAATGGGAGGGAGTGGGAGGGAAAGGGAGGGGAAGATTATGAGAATCGTAAGGGGGGTTCCGACACTTCTAGTATTAAGCTCTGGATGCAATTTCTAGAACTGACTCCATCACTTGGTCAGTAGCGAGGATATCGAGGCGGGTGGGGGACAGGGGAAGAATGCCCGTTCCCCCCAGAGGCTCACCGGAGAGAAAAGATAATAACGGGAACAGTGTCTCCTGAGAGGGTGAAAAAATGAAGACTATCAGGTCTAGAATATACTCTCACGATATGGGGCACCTACTAAGTGATAATAAGATATCGGATTGCAAAACGCAGGGATAGGGGAGGAGCCATCTTACCTGTTCACTCGGCAGGGACGCGTTTCTCCGGTAGCCGTACAGACCGCTCACTCATGGCGGATCAGGAGATAGAGGAAGGTTCGGGGGTCTATTAGTACGGCCGCCAAGGATGGGACCCGGAAGAGATCTCGCGGGATTCCAGGGGGTCAAACGAAGTAGTTAGCAGCAGATACATACAAGGGAGGATGGATAATAGCGCGGCCATATTGGAGTGTTTAAATAAACAATGGAGGGATTCCCCCAAGGGTGTTCACACAAAATCCATTCTGATTAGAACGGAAAATAATGTGGAAAGAGGAATTTGGATAGGGGTGCTGGGGGGTTATACAAATAATATATCAAAACAAAGAAATACAAAGGATGAAACAACAAGGGCTAATAATCGGTCATAAAAGTTCAGAAGTCTAGCCGGCTCATACAGGGGTGAGGGTTTAGGTCCTCACAGTGGGGGCAACTCTGATCAATGAAGGTTTACAATAGTTGGATATATGACAAAGGGCCTCAAAACCCTTAAGAGTGACAAAAGCAGAGGGATCCAGTAGATGGAAAACATGTAAATATCGGGGCCCACTAGCGGGCGAAGAAGGTAAGAGTGATAGGGTGTCTAGATAAAGGCATTGGTCCAGGGACATTCCTCGTTGAGCCCCTTTATTACACTGTCAAGGTAAAAAATCCAGAAAACCTCTCTCTTTTTTCGTTGGGAGGTGGGGTTGAATCCGGGGTCAGCTCGTATTTTCTCTAGGATTGACCACCTTAGATCTCTTTCTAGATGATTTTTGGAGATCCCGTGTTCCACCAACGGGGCACCCCTTCTTCCAGTTCGAATATTGGACCTATGTTCCCCAATGCGGAGTCGGATTTCCCTACCTGTCTCTCCGACATAGGGAAGATTGCAGGGGCACAGAATAATGTATACCAGATTGGAGGAGCGACAATTTGTCAGTTTGGTAAGCTTGATAGTACAGGGAAGAATATCGATTGTGGGGCCTATTATGGCATTGGGACAGGCTTGGCATGAGCCGCATTGGTGGTTGCCAATTACCGGATTGGGTCCTGTTAAGGAACTTTGGACGGAGGGTCCTTTCTCAGGTAGTTTGCCCTTGACCAGGTGGTTTTTGAGATTTGTATTCCTTTTAAACGCAAAAATGGGTTTAGGTAAAGGATTCTGTTGTTGATTTAGATTGAGTAGAAACCAGCTGGAATTGATGGCCTGTCGCAATTTATTGTTGAGACAGGAGTGTTTGGTGATGCAGACAATGTTTTCCTTGGTGTTGTTTTCCTTAGCTTGGAACATGGATTCTCGATTATAGTAGCGGGCTCGTTTAAAGGCATCCTTAACCAGCCGGTAGGGGTATCCCCGTAGGATGAGTTTTTCCTTGAGAATGTCTCCCTGAATAAGGAAGTCTCGCATTTCCGTAAAATTCCTCCTGATGCGGAGGAATTGGCTGAAGGGTATACTGTCCCTTTGACAGCGCGGATGGTAGTTGATGTATTGAAGGAGAGTATTCCGAGCGGTGGGCTTCGTGTATAGAGAAACAAGGATTCACATTTGGAGGCCCACAGTTCGGGGGAGCCAGCTGGCATGGTTGCTGGGTCTGCGGGTGCTGGTTATTTTCATTGGTGCATAGGTTTTGGTGCAGTTGGAGATCCTGTCGGAGAAATTTTGGACAGCTAGTTCTAGGTTGTTGGTGGTGTGGGATCTAGTAGTGTTGAGGGCGGCAGTCCATTGGGTCTTGGAGATTTTGTTCCATCTGCGGTGGTCGGGGGTGGGGGGGTGGTGGTGGCGCTTTTGAAGTGGGCGATACTGTAGTCTCTCCAGGTGAGTTTGGTGGTGTGGCTGAATTTGATTCTGTCGCTGACTGTAAAAATTGGGTTCAGGGTGTGTCCTGCACAGTGTGGGGCTGGTGGCCCGTTGTGTGAGTCTGATGTTGCTCATGCTTTCTAGGAGGTTGGTGGAGTTGGTGTCATTGGGATCATTGAGGTGGAAGTTGAGGTCTCCAGGGTAGATGTAGGGCTTTTGATTCGCTGACCAGGGTGGCGATGAGTTCGGAGATGGAATGGCAGAAGCCGGGGCGGGGGTCCGTAGGTCTGTAGGCGAGGGTTCCTCTGACAGTAGTCTTTGCTTCGATTCGGATTCGGAAGTTGAGGTGTTCCATAATAGAATGTGGTAGCACATTGGAGGGGTTCCTTGTGTTTGTTGGTGCAGTCTGTGTGTATCATCTTGTAGCAGTGGGGAGTTGTGGTCACGATGTTGGGTGCTGAGGACAGTGTGTTCTAGGCAGGGCTCGAGTCGGGGTACCTCGCGGGTGGACAGCGTCCCCCCACTTATTTTACCAGGAGCTTGATAACTGGAGCAAATGGAGCCACAGATTCATTCTTTGGCCTCGCTGGGGCAAGATTGGAGCTCCTTCAGAACGCTTTTCACGCGCTGGCTTCTCTAATGCAATAAAATCTAAGGGGTGAGCGAGGGAAGGCAATGAGTCTGATGGTGCAAGCCGCCTTTTATGACATCACTTTCCGTCATGACATCAGCATCCCCCCACTTCTTTTTTAGGACTTGTGCCCTGGGGCTAGGTCTCGGTGATAAACATCACATTGGGGCTGGAGGTGGTCCCAGATGCGTCCAGTCCAGTCCAACCCTGCCTTGGTGTTGCCCCAGAACCTCGAATACTACAACTTTTACTTGGCAGAACTTTGACCAATTTACTTAGACTCATCACAACTTGAACCAACAATGTTTTTTTTTTTAAATAATGTTAATTTAGACTTTTAAAAAACTTGAAACAAAGTGAAATGAAGTTCAACCTTCCGTCTTTAGGTCTTGCCTAAGGACAGCTTACGGCTGTCTCTAGGCAAAAGCTTCTTGTGGATGATTTCAAAAACTTCCCCTTGCTTACCATTGGTTCATTTTATTGACACTCTTGTTTGTGTGCTTCCTATCTGATAGCTTTCTTCCTCTTTTAATGTTTGTTCTTCTTCTTGAGCATAGGCTCTTTACAATGTTTTGATTGGCTGGTTGCACTGCTTATATTTAAGAACTTATTTTTTTTCTATTTCTTAATGCACTTCATGAGAGTGCATGTGTTTACCAGCTCTCTACCTTATGTGCTGCAAACAGCCCCAAATACACATCTCTCCATGTACTCTAAGTTGCGTCCTCCTTTCCACAATTGCTCTCTCCCTCAATGCCTAATTTGAGCCAGAATTTTCCAGCGCTCGACACCGGCACTTAAATGTCAGCACCGGCTCTTTTGACAGTCTGCCAAACTAGAGATGAGCACAACAACAATTGTTTATTAATTGAATGCACATTAACACCTTAACCGCGGCGGCAATTCTGCTGCATTGCGGGCATTCTAAAAGGTGGGCAGGGTTGCGACGGCCGTTGGCCGTTCGCAGAACCAGGGAGGGAGTGCTTCCCACGGCCGTTGGCCGACGGGAGCACAGAACGGGTTAACAATGGCTAATAACTGCCACCCAAGCCATTCTTATAGCTTTGTGGGCCTGGAATAGTTTGAATTGTCATACTTGTTAGTGTGATGGTTAGTTGCTACTGTCATTGGCAGCAGTGGTAGGGGCAAAGAATAGCGCAAGCATCAATGGCCTCCTGGCACGTATGTTTTTTTTACAAATTAAGCACTGCTCCTTCTTTTGCTACTTTTCCTGTTGAATACTCACCCTCCATCCCACATGCTCCGTGTGCTCCCTTCTCCGGCCCAGCTCGGCTCAGCAAACCACTCCTCGTTGATTTCCCACCCACTGCCCTCACTCATGCCTTCATTGCTCCCCTATCCCTCTGTGTCCTTGAAATACATTTTGTATTTTTTGGAGGGCCTGGCAGTTGTTTGCTGCGGCTCTCCTATTTCACAAATACATTTTTGCACAGGTGAAAAAATGTTTTTTATTAACTGCTCCAAGTGGAGGCCCTTATCTTAGATTGATTAATAAAATAATAAATAAAATGGTGCCCACACCATTCAGTAGGGATGTGCATTCCTGGGGACGTTAGCGCTCACATAGGTCACCATGCATGTTTGTGTGTACTGAAAGATGTGCTCGCATAACACCACGAGGCGTGCGCATTAATGCACGCTGTTTCAAGTGATTTTTCTTTTCTTTATTCTGCTGATGTTCCACAGCTGCGACAAAAACATTTAACTGAAAAAGCATTGGCAAAGCCAACAGGTCACAAATGCTAGATCCATTAGCTTTGGCAATGCTTGTTTAAATATGTTCAGTTCATTTTTCTCCTCATAAAAGTTGCATAGTCTTTTATGGTTGGGATTTATTTGTTTTCTATTCAGCCGGCTGGATCTTCTTGTAAAATTAACCAGCAATAAGAGATTGCTATTTTGTGTGTTTTGGATTTGAATGAATGTAAAATTAAGTTTAAAATGTGGAACGAGTAAATAGAAGTTGTGATTTAAAGTGGAGAACTGGTTTATAAGGTGCTTACATTTTAATACTGGAAGATGTTTTTATTTGATTGATTATACTATTTCATGTTCATTTTGTCTAAGAAATAACTTAGCTGAAGAAAAAATCCTATTCATAGTCAATGTAATTTCAGGCTACGAGATCAAGTTTAGAGATTGGTGGAATGCTGCTCATGAAGGGAAGAAATGTAGGGACTGAGATGTTAAGTAGGTGTAAGTTTATGAGTCGAATTTGTGGTCCCTCAAAGTTAAGGCAATGACAGCTCAGGGACTGTATCACAGGTGCAGACCAGAGCTGAGTCTGAAATGTCACAGATTAGTATACCAGCTGCAGACCACACAACGCAGGAACACGGAGAAGCATTTGCTGTTCCATAATACCAAGCATATATATATATATATATATATATATATATATATATATATATAAATATATATATATATATATATATATATATATATTACCTACTGGCGGTCGCCAGTAGGTATATATAGTTAGGATTTTTTCTCTATGGGATTTTTGAAAATTCTATGTCTAATAACTTTGGCGTTTGTGGACGGAATTGGCTGAAATTTTCAGGAAAATGGAACATTTTGTTTCTGAGCAGCCCCTGACAATTTGGGGGGGGGTTCATCAAGGGGGGGCAGAGAAAAAAGGGGGGTCCCAAAACGCGTTTTTCCCATGTTAATTTCCATAGGGCGGTTGGCCTCACTTTTAGCTCGAACGGCTGAATGGATTTGCACGAAACTTGGCAAAATTGTAGGGACTGTTAGCCCGATGTGCCTTTGCTAGGTCTCAATATATGTGCTCCAGTGGATTTTGAGTAATTTAGGTTAAAAAAAAGATATATATCTGGGCGGAGCCTAACCACACATCTGATCTGATTGGCTGTCAGCACTTCATCCAAGAAGTGTTGGCAGCCATCTTGGGACCAATATACATGATAGCACCTCATTAAAAAGCATTGTAGTTAATAGAGGGTTTTAGGACTTTAGTTACATTATAAATCATTTGTTGATGGTACCATACTCGTTTTAGGAATTGTGGTGGGTTCTAAGGTGATTTTACCATGTGAAAAAACCTTCTGCTGTGATATCATGAATATTGTTTGAAAGAAAACTAATATCTCATGATTTTCCCACAGTGGTTTGGAAGGGGATCTATAAGCTAAACTGAAAGCATATTTTCTGTAAATTCACATTATCTTTCTCAGTCATGTGAAAATGAAGTCTGACATTCTCAGTAAAACATGTACATCCAACAAGGACAGAGACTGTCAGTTGATTCCTTTGTGTTCTACTGCAGCCTCCTAGCGTGTTCTAAAGAACAACTAGAGCGCTAACAGTCCTACTTATTACAAAGGTATGGCACACCTGAAGCCATCTTGATTGGAATAAATTGGTAACTCTTAAAACATTTAATTTAAAAAGAAACAACATGAGGGGGTATATTTTGCCATAGAAAGTATGATTAGTGCTGCAGAATGAAAAATTAGGGCACATTTTGAGTGACTTCTCAAATCCTTTTCTATTTCATTAAAACTAAGCCTGGGCGTAGTCCGCGTAGCCGCACTCCGCGGAGCTACGCGAAGATGCACTTGCACTCCGCGAACTACGCATAACTCCGCGAACATGCGTAGTAGCTTGCTTGACCTGTTCGCGAGCCGTTTTTTGTCTTCGGGAGCGCCGTGGAACTCTGGAACCTGCTCAACACCACATCTCCAGACGTCGCCTTCCTCACGGAAACATGGATGAACGCCTCCTCAGTGCCCGACATCGCCGTCGCCATCCCGGACGGATACAAGATCACCCGGAGAGACCGCATCAACCAGACAGGAGGAGGCATCGCCATTGTCCACAAGAACACCATCCGCATCACAACCAACTCAGACGACACCCTCACAGCCGCCGAACATCTGCACTTCCAGATACACACTGACCCCAAGACCATACTCAGAGGCACCCTCATCTACAGACCCCCAGGACCTCGCACACAATTCAGCGAAGACATCGCAGACTTCATCAGCCCGCACGCCCTCGCCTGACTACATCCTCCTATGGGACCTCAACTTCCACCTGGAGAACAACAACGACAACAACACCACCACCCTGCTGGACAACCTCGCCAACCACGGACTCAAGCAACTGGGGAACACCCCCACCCACTACGCCGGACACACGCTTGACCCAGTCTTCTCCTCCAGCAAGTACATCTCCTTCAGCCACTCCACCGGACTCCACTGGACAGACCACAGCTGCGTCCACTTCAGCTTCAGAAAGACCACGACTCACCACCACCCGCAACAGGTTCCCAGCAGGAGCTGGAACAAGATCACCACCGACCAGCTCACCACTTCACTGAGCCAGAACCCTCCCGCCAGCTCAACGGACCCCAACCAAACAGCCAAAAACCTCACACAGTGGATCACCAACTGCGCTGATGACCTTGCACTTCTGAAAAACCATCCCAGCAGGCCCGGCAGCAAGAAAGCCTCCTGGTTCAACGACGACCTCAAGAACTCCAAGAACTGCCATACCCTCGAGAAAGCCTGGCGAAAAAACCTAACTACAGACAATATGACCGCCCTCAAGCACGCCACCCGCTAATACCACCAGCTGATCCACACCACCAAGAAGACAGCATTCAAGGAACGTCTCGACAACAACGCACACAACAGCAAGAAACTCTTCAGCATCGTCAAAGAGCTCTCCAACCCCAGCGCCGGAAACAACAACATCACTCCCTCGCAAGACCACCGAACCGACACCCCCCACGACCACCCTCCGCGACTGGCCCCGGTCAGCACCGAAGACACCATCCACACGATGAACACCATCCACTCCGGATCACCAACCGACCCATGCCCCCACCACATCTTCAACAAGGCCCACTCCGTCATCGCACCCCAACTCCGGGACATCATCAACTGCTCCTTCAGCACCGCCACCTTCCCGGAGAGCTGGAAGCATGCCGAACTAAGCGCCCTCCTGAAGAGACTATCAGCGGACCCCGCCGACCTCAAGAACTACCACCCCATCTCGCTCCTCCACTTTCCTGCCAAAGTCATTGAGAAGACCGTCAACAGACAGCTTGCTGCCTTCCTCGAGACGAACGGATCCCTCGACCACTCGCAGTCCAGCTTTCGCGCCCACCACAGCACCGAGACTGCCCTCATAGCAGCCACTGACGACATCCGAGCCCTGCTCGACAACTGGGAAACAGCGGCCCTCATCCTACTGGACCTCTCCGCAGCATTCGATACGGTCTGCCACCGCACCCTAGTGCAGCGCCTCAGCAACATCGGAATCCAAGAGAAGGCACTGGAGTGGATCATCTTGTTCCTCACCGGAAGAACCCAGAGAGTCCGCCTCCCCCCGTACAGATCCAAGGCCACCGAAGTCATATGCGGCGTACCACAAGGATCATCTCCTACGCCGATGACACCCAGCTGATCCTCTCCCTCACCAACGAACCAACCTACACGAAGGGATGAAAGACGTAGTCGAGTGGATGAGGAACAGCCGCCTGAAACTGAACTCAGACAAGACGGAAGTCCTCATCCTTGGATCATCACCCTCCGCCTGGGACGACTCCTGGTGGCCCCCTGCCCTGGGCAGCACACCCAAACCAACGGACCACGCACGCAACCTGGGCTTCATCCTGGACTCCTCCCTCTCGATGACCAGACAAGTCAACGCCGTCTCATCATCATGCTTCAACATCCTACGCATGGTCCGAAAGATCTTCCGATGGCTCGCCACCAAAACCAGGAAGACGGTCACACAGGCACTTGTCACCAGCCGACTGTACTACGGAAACACCCTCTATACCGGAACCACAGCCAAACTCCAGAAAAGACTCTAACACATCCAGAACGCCTCCGCACGACTCATCTTGGACATCCCCCGACACAGCCACATCTCCGGACACCTGAGAGACCTTCACTGGCTCCCCGTCAGCAAGAGAATCACGTTCCAACTCCTCACCCACGCACACAAGGCCCTCCACGACCTGGGCCCCAGGTACCTCAACAACCGCCTGACCTTCTACACTCCCACCCGCCAGCTACGATCGACCAGCCATGCCCTCGCCGCCGTGCCACGCATCCGAAGATCCACCACGGGAGGAAGATCCTTCTCCTACCTGGCAGCCAAGACTTGGAACTCCCTCCCCATCCACCTCCGCCTGACCCAAGACCACCTCTGCTTCAGGAAGCAACTCAAGACATGGCTGTTCGAGCAGTAGCGGACCCCCCTCCCCCAAGCGCCTTGAGACCCTCTGGGTGAGTAGCGCGCTATACAAATATCCTGATTGATTGATTGATTGCCTGCATGCTCGGGATGTGTAGCGCGCGAAGTTACCCATGAGGTTTGTCCCGCCCGCTCGCGTCCCCTTACTTCCGGTCACTACTAACGTGTTCGCGAGTTATTCTGTGCCAGATTGCAGTTTCTGCGTGTTCGGCAACTCGATCTTACCGACAAGCATCCTCGCGCACGCGAAAATGCTATTGAGCGCGCGAGAACTACGCTACGCAGCAGTTTGCGGAGTATTCGACAACTTCGCGTTCTCCGCGGAGCGCGGAGTTGCTGAAACTCCGCAAACTCCGCGAACGGAGCGTAGTTCTTCGCCCAGGGTTAATTAAAACATTCTGACATGCAGTCTCCCAAAATGGCCACCAGAGACAAAAGAGCCCAAATGTAGCCCAAATATCACCCAGATGTAGCCCAAGTATAGCCCAATGACAGAATGTCCCAGAGTGTTCTAAAGAACAACTAGAGCGCTAACAGTCCTACTTATTACAAAGGTATGGCACACCTAAAGCCATCTTGATTGGAATAAAGTGGTAACTCTTAAAACATTTAATTTAAAAAGAAACAACATGAGGGGGTATATTTTGCCATAGAAAGTATGATTAGTGCTGCAGAATGAAAAATTAGGGCACATCTTGAGTGACTTCTCAAATCCTTTTCTATTTCATCAAAACATTCTGACATGCAGTCTCCCAAAATGGCCACCAGAGACAAAAGAGCCCAAATGTAGCCCAAATATCACCCAGATGTAGCCCAAGTATAGCCCAATGACAGAATGTCCCAGAGTGTTCTAAAGAACAACTAGAGCGCTAACAGTCCTACTTATTACAAAGGTATGGCACACCTGAAGCCACCTTGATTGGAATAAAGTGGTAACTCTTAAAACATTTAATTTAAAAAGAAACAACATGAGGGGGTATATTTTGCCATAGAAAGTATGATTAGTGCTGCAGAATGAAAAATTAGGGCACATTTTGAGTGACTTCTCAAATCCTTTTCTATTTCATTAAAACATTCTGACATGCAGTCTACCAAAATGGCCACCAGAGACAAAAGAGCCCAAATGTAGCCCAAATATCACCCAGATGTAGCCCAAGTATAGCCCAATGACAGAATGTCCCAGAGTGTTCTAAAGAACAACTAGAGCGCTAACAGTCCCACTTATTACAAAGGTATAGCACACCTGGAGCCATTGTGATGGGAATAAAGTGGTAACTCTTAAAACATTTAATTTAAAAAGGAACAAAATGAGGGGGTATATTATGCAATAGAAGGTATTATTAGTGCTGCAGAAAGAAAAATTAGGGCACATTTTGAGTAACTTTTCAAATCCTCTTCTATTTTATTAAAAAATTCTGACATGCAGTCTCCCAAAATGGCCACCAGAGACAAAAGAGCCCAAATGTAGCCCAAATATCACCCAGATGTAGCCCAAGTATAGCCCAATGACAGAATGTCCCAGAGTGTTCTAAAGAACAACTAGAGCGCTAACAGTCCTACTTATTACAAAGGTATGGCACACCTGAAGCCATCTTGATTGGAATAAAGTGGTAACTCTTAAAACATTTAATTTAAAAAGGAACAAAATGAGGGGGTATATTTTGCCATATGAATTATGATTAGTGCTGCAGAAAGAAAAATTAGGGCACATTTTGAGTGACTTCTCAAACCCTCTTCAATTTCATAAAAAAATTCTGACATACAGTCTCCCAAGATGGCCACCAGAGACAAAAGAGCCTAAATGTAGCCCAAATATCACCCAGATGTACCCCAAGTATAGCCCAATGACAGAATGTCCCAGAGTGTTCTAAAGAACAACTAGAGCGCTAACAGTCTTACTTATGACAAAAGTATGGCACACCAGAAGCCATCTTGATTGGAATGAAGTGGTAAGTCTGAAAACACTCAATTTAAAAAGGAACAACATGAGGGGGTTAATTTTGCCATAGAAAGTATGATTAGTGCTTCAGAAAGAACAATTAGGGATCATTTTGAGTGACTTCTCAAATCCTCTTCTATTTCATTAAAAAAATTCTGACATGCAGACTGAAACATGCACTTTCAATACCAGCAGCAGACGTCCCTGGTGAGCAGTAGCTTTACTACAGTGATCTAATGTGCAACTAGAGTGCTAACATTCAGAATTTATGGCAAATGTGTGACACATCTGAATGCCTTCTTGATGGAACCAAAGTAAACAAGCATTGAAAATGCAATAGATCTCGCCCTCGTTTAAGTTAAATCCATTCTGTTTGTAATGAGGTGGCTTTTTAGCTTTGCTTTTATTAGTGTTTTTTCAACTTTCATGTAAATAACATGCATCTGTATGCATATAAGTATATGTATGCATGCATTTATGTTTGTATTTATATAGATATACAGATGATATATGTTTATATATGTATGTATATATATATATTCACTGAAAAAACCATAGGCTATAGACCATATATAGTTAGGAATTAGCATTTACAAAACCTTGAAAATTCACTGAAAAAACCATAGGTTATAGACCATATATAGTTAGGAATTAGCATTTAGAAAACCTTGAAAATTCACTGAAAAAACCATAGGTTATAGACCATATATAGTTAGGAATTCGCATTTACAAAACCTTATTTTACTCACACAAAACCATTGAAATTCCATATATAGTTAGTTGCACTAACTATATATCGCGCACCCGCAATCCACTGCTGATGATGTCACATATTACATCATTCATGACATGGTCAGTGACATCACTGATTACATCACTGATGACATCTCAAATGACATCACTGATGACATCACTGATGACAACATCCAGTGACTGTATGTTTCTGTAAAGTTAAAATATGTCTTACATATTGAAGAATGAGTGGATGTATAAGTGTCTGGATGAAGGATTTAGTAGGTGCATGACTGACTGTATGAATGAGTGATTAAATGTGTCTCACTGAGTGCATGGGTTAGTGACTAAACTGTCTTAATTTGTGCATCATTATGTCTGTTGTTCTGTAAACTGTTGCATGTGTTGATAAGTAGCTATATGAGTAACTATATGGGTTATTGATTGGTTTCCCAAGTATTTGTATGGGAGACTGAGTGTGTGTGTGGGTGGCTGGGAGGTGTATGACTCTGTGCATAGATGTGTGAGCAGTTGATTCACTAGATGTAGGGTTTCAAAAGTGCATGTGGAAACAGCTGTATGGGCGGTTGACTGTGTGCATGAGTGTATTGGTGAGTGAATGGATATCTCAGTGCTACATGTCAAAGTGAGTACATATGTAAAACACAGTACATGTGAGAGTTGACATATATAAATAACTGTGCATAAGAGCCAGTGAATGTGTGAGTGGCTGTATGGATCATTGTGAACTTGTATCAGGGATTGTATAAGAGAGTAAATATGTGTTAGTATATGTTTGAATAAGTAAAGTTTGTATAACTGTATAGTTGAGGAAATGGAGGTGTGATTGATTCTTTGCATGACTGACTAGGTGTGTGAGTAACTCCATGGATGAGTGACAGTCTGTGAGTGTCTGTTTACACTGATTGTATCTAAGGTTATATTAGAGTCTGAAGAGGTTCATCGTATTATCACATGAATGATATCATCAGTGATGTGATCAGTAATGTCAAATGAGATGTCATCAGTGATGTCATCAGTGATGTCATTTGAGATGTCATCAGTGATGTCATTTGAGATGTCATCAGTGATGTCATCAGTGATGTCACTGACCATGTCATGAATGATGTAATATGTGACATCATCAGCAGTGGATTGCGGGTGCGCGATATATAGTTAGTGCAACTAACTATATATGGAATTTCAATGGTTTTGTGTGAGTAAAATAAGGTTTTGTAAATGCGAATTCCTAACTATATATGGTCTATAACCTATGGTTTTTTCAGTGAATTTTATATATATATATATATCGAAACAGTATCCTGCTTGTTCAGCTCTCGGTGCTGCACTTTTGCCACAGGTACAGATCTCTCAGACACCAGAATTAGTGAAATGAAGTGTTTTTATTCTGTCCTCTCCACCAGCATGACACGTTTCGGCTGTATCATAACAGCCTTGATCACATGGCATCAAAATACCAATGGGAGTTCTTATATACTGTGTTAATTACACATGGATAACTGACATATATATATATATATAATATATATTTATATGAAGATTGATGTATCTGAACCAAACACGGAGTTCAGGCAAAGGGGGAAATATATATTATATATATATATATATATATATATATATATATATATATATATATATATATATATATATATATATATATATATATATATATATATATATATATATATATATATATATATAATATATATTTCCCCCTTTGCCTGAACTCCGTGTTTGGTTCAGATACATCAATCTTCATCTTCCACAAAGCCTTGTTATTCGTAAGGTGTTGGTAAAAAACTTGACAACAAGTGCACAAGCTATCCCTTTGACCTTTTCCCTATGAAGGTAAAAGGTAATGTTAGTGAAATATATTACAGTAAATCACTTTATATTTACTACACCTGTCTTCATCTGCATCCTCCTCTTTCCTGTGTCCATCTGGCTCCTAGGTTAAAGAGAAAAAGGACAAAGAGGTTAGTGGCCCTTCCGAGGACCCATTGGGTCCTCAGGTGCCTTCGTCTTCATTGATGCCCGAGCCTTTCAGCCCTTCCACCTTGTGAAGGTACAAGGGGACCCCTTGGGGTAGTCGGTTTTGATCTTTGCTGTCCTCGTGTGATCCGTCTAGTGCAGCGTAGTCATGCAGGAGACTGTGGATCATCTTTCTGCAGGGCATGGTTAATGTCTCCTTCTTCCCTACTACCAGGGAGGGCTGGACTGGCCAGAGCGGGCACCGGGCGTTTCCCCAGTAGGCCGCTAGAGTGGGGACCGGTTTTGGGCCCCTAGGGGGTCGTTTCTGTTTTCGGGGGTCGGAAATATTGGCCCCCTGTAACAAAATTGTCCGAAACTGGCCCTTGCAAACTGGTCAGCTGCACTCCACCTCACCACAGGGGTGTTCGCCAATGTCCTGGCCAAGCTACTTTGGAGTGCACTTGACCAGGGGACAGCCTCCAGACCAAACTCTTTGACAAACTTTTCCAGTTCCTTTTAAAACAATGGGGTGTCCCAGTTGTAGGGGACGGCATTCACCCACTCTTCCTATCCAAGGTGCCTCCACGCTGGCAACAGAAAGAAGCTCCAGAGTCCCAGCTTATGCTTCTTCTTATCCAGTCGCTCTTCCCATGTCTTCTCCACCGCACCTTTTCCGCCAAACCAGACTCCAAGGATCTTCAGGAAATCCTGCTTGATGGGAAATGGCAGTGGGTCTCTGGTGGGGTTCAGCGGCCAAAGAGTGGGTTTCCAACTTCACACTGTTTATCTTTGCTCCTGACACCTTTCCAAACTTGATGCAAGTCCTTTCCAGCTCTTTCACTGACTATCCATCTGTGCAGAAGCCTGAGAGGTTTTCCATGTAGAGGGAGCACTTCACTTCGCCTTTCCCATTGCTTCCTTGTACTCTCACTCCTCTGATGTTCTTTTTCTGTCTGATGCATTCGGCGAGGAGCTCTATCACACAGATGAACAGAAGAGAGGAGAGTGGACAGCCCTGCCTAACACCACTCTGGACACTGCCGGGAAACACCCACCTTTGATGGCACCCATTGACAGGTCTCCAAGATTAAGGTATTTTAACTGAATCAGCAAATAAGCTACACATCAAATATAATCTCTACTAGGAGCACAGTGGATACAACATCACAGTTACTTTTTCACACTTCCAAAGGCAAAAAATCACTTTGATCTCTATAAATCGCACCCTCTCATCCCATTCCCATCGCTCGGCTCCTCGCCTCAGTGGAACACTGTGGGAAGTGTTAAAGTGACAAGAGGTGAGGCCTGTTTGGCACAGAAGAGCAGCGGATCCCTCTTGAACTAAAAGCAGAGGAAATGCAGCAGTCATCAACATGACAACGTCACTTCCTCTGGCCCTCTTTTTCAGATCTCAAGCTCCACGTATTCTCCACCTTATCCTGATACTGCTTTCATGTATAAAACCAAAAAAAGGCGCTCCTGTCACTGTGTTTTATCTTCATTCAGTGTATATTAGAAATAAATATAAAGGCAGACCCCCAAGGTTTTTCTCTGTAGCTCACCCTTTGTGTGCCCAGTACAGCAGTGGACAAATACCATGGGAGCCTCATCTTGGGTCCATCTCATGCCTACTTCTTCCAGTACTCCAGATTTCCTGACTCATTACCTTATTCTTACAGGTTTTTTTCACCCTATTTTCCTCTCAACGTTCGATTTACCGTTGATTTATTTCTCTATTTTGCTCTGGGTCAGTGTCTGATCATGAAAAATAGGTCTGCTCTCCATAAAAAGGAACTTGGGTTCAACGCCTGCAACCACCAGCATAAATTAAGTATGGAATGAATAACCAACCCTGTATAAAGATGATAATCTGCACTATTTTTTCCTGTATATTTTGAAAGCATAGACCATGCTTCTCCAATGAGTAAGTCGTGAGCGACTGGAAGCTCTCCAGCTACCAGCAAGTAGCTCTCCTGTGTCCAGCCCAGCCTACTAAATTGGAAGTTTTTATTTGGTCGAATTAATATGGGTATACCAAAATTGAGAAAGAGTTTTCGAGATGGAAATGTGTGTATTTTCCGAACTGAAAAGCTGGTTTGAATAAAAATGTATTCATTTCTAAAACATAGTTAAAGCTGATGAGACATGAGGAATCATGTTGTATTGAGAGGACTTATTAGTAATGTAATTAATTAGGTGCCACGTAATTGCACCTATTGCTCTTATGTATTACCTAAATTGAAAACGCTGTTTAGGACGAGCCTGGCCAGCGCATGCGCTGCTTTGCAAGCCATGCAGTATTCGAGTATGTACTTGAAGCCATGCCCACTCTCCGCTCATATTTGTCATTGGCTTGCGCCATTGTCCTTTGTAAATGATGGCTTCTGATTTGTTATTAGGCTTGTTAGCCCCTCGTTAGTACCGCCTTGTCTTAATTTGTAACTTCCTATGAGGACTGGCCCTTTTACTTCGGTTGTCACACAGTATGACTTCTTTAGTCTGTAAGCACTAATTTCTTTAATGAGTTTCTCATACTGCAGGAGGGTCTTATGTGCTCAGTCGTGACCACCGGCTTGTTTATTTAACTTGTAGCAAATATGGAGCTTTTCAGGGGCCATGGGAGACACGAGGGGGCAACTCAGCGATGCCTTCTAGCATTTGAAATGCAATAGGTCTCACATTTGCGAGAGTTTAATCTATAAGCATTGTAAATGATAATGCCTTTTATTTATGTTTTAAAAACCGAAACATAAAGAAAAGGCATTGTCATTTACAATGCCAATCGCTTAAATTTGCATAAATGCGAGACCTATTGCATTGCAAATGCTTCTTTTACATTCATGCTGACAACCCTGTGCTGATCACTGCTGGTAATCTTGCATATGGGGGCCACTATTGTAATTTTGACTGATGTGGTTGCTATTACAACAATAATAGTTGCACGGTATGATTTTCAATGAACACAAGTCGCTCTTTTTACAGAAAAAGTGTGTTGGAGACCCCTGGCATAGACAGCAACAGGGAGGCAACAACTAAACCTTAAACAAAAAAAAGCATAGAAAATTGATTGAAATGTTCTGATTTCATTATTGACTTTAAAAAAATGCTGGGTTCTTCAGCTGCAAAAACACACGTTTATATTTATGTTTCCTGCCAAAACGAGTCAACCAGAGCAATCGATTACTGACACAAATGCGTGGGATTAAAGTCTGCAATTCTGTATCTTCACAAATTACACAGAACCACAGCGTGAAACCTTCTTCTAGGCAAACATTCAGCATTTGCAGAGACAGCCCTTCTTTATTCTTATAATTGTATTTATTGGTTTTATAACAAACAGTGCACACAACCACCAGCAGATACTTCCAGACATTCCATAGGATCTGAGGTTGGAGATTATAACAATAACCAAGAAGGATGACAAGAGGAACTCAGCCCAGCAGAGACTGAGGGTCAGTCAGTGTCACTCATAGCCGGAGCCTTGAGGACCAGATTCCCGATATATTACCAAGTTTGCCAACACGTCCTCCCCATTTAGATATTTGTTTTACATCTGCCGAGGAGTAGTCCATTCCACTGTCCATTCCTGGAGAGGGGTGGGGGCTGTCCGCCAGTGAGCCCTTCCTTACAACATTTTTACTAATTTAAAAATCACATTTTTGATCTTTAGAATTTCTGTCCTTGATTTGGAGTTGATAAGCATGCTTTCCACCACATTGCAATACTTGATAAATCAGCAGCCATGCAGCGCCCCTTGGTGCACGAAGAGATGGCAGAAGGGAGCAGCAGAACAAGATGTAGAAGAGACAAGCATTGGTCGGTGCAACTATACGGCCTAATGTGTTACCGTTTTTATCACTACATGAACACACTTGAGCTTGTATTAAACCAGACAACATGGGTCATGTTTATTAAGGCTTAAAACTGTGTCTATCCAGGAGGGACAGTCTTGTGAGTGTCTTCAACAGGCACATGACAAACCTCCCTGTACACCAGGCCCACCATTAAACAAAGAAAATCATCACTGGCTCGGGCACATGGTCTTCTACATGTGGCTGCATGAGTTACTTTTAGTAGTATCACAGTAGCCTCATCATCACACAAAACTAAAATATCCTTCAGTCTCAGCCTTCTTTAGGTTGTTGCAATGGCTGCCCATGGACCTTAGGATCATTTTTAGGACCCTGTGCTTGACTCACGATGCTATCACGGTTCAGGTCCTGAGGCGATAAAGACTATTGTACACTGCTATGTTCCTAGCAGGCCGCTTCGGTCCGCACATAAAAACCTGCTTCTAGTTCCGAGATTTAAGAAGGCTAAATGGGGAGGAAGAGCTTTTTCCTCTGTTGCTGCTAAACTGTGGAACGGCCTCCCGGAAGAGCTTTCGAGTCAGGCGTCTCATTCTCTCTTCCGTAAAGCCTTAAAGACCTGGCTCTTTTCACAGCCCGCGGTATGAGCATGTTCTCCTTATCTGCACCCTTATGCTCCGCGTATAGAGCCTTGATGCCCTTGGGCAAAGTTTCGCGCTCTACAAGACCGATATTCCTTCATTCAGATGCTTAGAGTTGCCCCTTTGTTTCTTCACTGATTTGTAGTTGTGAACACTAGTTGTCAGGTCAGTTCTCCAGGGATTGCGTGTCTCAGGTGCTGATAGGGAAACCTTGTGACATTTGTTGCCAATGTCCTTGGAATCTTTATAATGCCTGTGTAGGTTTTAACTATGGGGGAATTGGTAAAATCGAGCTGCAAATACCACTTTCGGAGTGTTGTGGGGTCTAGCTCCCAAAGCACATGCGTCACTCACAATAAATATAATATCTGCAACGCCTACTCTCAATGATTGGTTAGTTACAATGGCGGTGCATGAGCAATTGATCTATGGACTTACATGATCAAGTGCAATTGTTCAATGACATTTTGGGGGCATGACTGTGTAGAAGGACAGCACGCAAGTTGGCTCTACCATACGAATGGGTGATAACATTCCTGCAGAGACACTCTTTTGTAACAGCTTCGATTTATCATACAGAACCTTTTAGCAATTGTAATGTTCTTATCTGAAAAGCAGACCTAGTGATCGTCTGGCTGGACAAAGACCTACACGACGTGGGACCTGCGCACCTCAACCACTGCCTCGCATTCCATGTACCCACCAGAGACCTCCACTGTGCACAAATGGCCCTAGCTACTGTCTCACGTATCTGCAAGACCACAGCCGGAGGAAGATCGTTCTCCTACCTCGTAGCAAAGACCTGGAACTCCTGGCCTCTCCATCTCAGGCTATCCCCGTCTCTAACCTGGTCAGGAAGGACCTCAATACCTGGCTCTTTGACTGAGCCACAGCCCCTTGAATTAACCAGCAGCCCAGTCGATTAGGCACTGTGGCTGGCAAGCGCGGGACCATTGCCCTGAGAACTCCGGTAGGGAACTACATTTCTCAGCGCCCTTGCTGTAGAAGGGACTACAAATAGAGATGGCCACTGCTTCGTGCAGCGAACGGGAGCAGCGGGCGCGCCATTGTCGCGTCGGAGTCGAGCCTGTGTCAAGCCCGTCTGCGCTCGTCCGCACCGAGGACGGGCCTATGGCCAACTATTCAGGTGACTCCATTATCCAAAAGTTTTATTCTTGCTCTGAATAATTCCTGTTCCCACTGTGTCCATGCCCTTGATGTAGATAAATGGGCTGGCCCCATCAACTGTGTTAGCTGCAAACATACCTTAACTCCTTATTACCCCAATATCACTCAACCGATTCCAAGCTGCCTTAAGAGTGGCTTAATAAACGCCCGCTCAATGTGTAAAAACTCCCTTCACATCTTTGACCTGGTTCATGAAAATGACCTACACTGTCTTTTCATTACAGAAACTTGGCTTCGTGAGTGGTCCAATCCCGATATAGTCCATGCCATCCCTCCAGGCTATTCCATTTGCAAACAAGATAGCCTAGAACAACGTGGTGGTGGTTTGGCCATCATATATAGAGACGTTTATAAATGCTCTATCAGAGAGCTCCCCGACATTGAAGAAGCTGAGAGTTTATACTTTTGCATCCAAGTCCATGACACCTTTTCCTTTTCTGGAACTTTAATCTATCGTACCCCTCGCAATCCTTCGCAGTTTCTTGCCAGTGTTGGGGAGGTATTGAGTGACCTGACTCTTAGGTACTCCAACTTTACTATCATAGGTGATCTGAATCTCCACTTAGACGATCCCATGGACAAACACGCCTCTAATTTTAAAGAAATCCTACAGATCCTAGGATTAACACTCAGGACTCTCGAAGCCACCCATAAAGCTGGACACTCCCTTGACTGTATCAGCTCTAATTTAGATAAAATGACAGTTAATGATCCCATACCCCTGACCTGGACTGATCATTTTTATATAGAATTCAACATTGAACTCACTAATAGTAAACTGAAGCCCAAAGAGGTAGCTAAAAAGGGAAACACTTTACCTAATTGGGGAAAAATCATGACACATCCTGATCTTACCAGCTGGGCTATGGAAAGTAAACCCGCTCTCTCGGGGCACACCACGATAGATTATCAAAAATTCGAAAGATGGATGACCGACATCGGAAATAACATCAGAAAGTAATAGAGAGACCATAGGAAAAAGGAAAACCTCTGCCCCTTGGTTTTCAGACAGCCTAAAAGAACAACTGGTAGAAATCAGACTTCTTGAGCGTAAATGGCGATGGAATTATGACAATGACGCCAAAATGATATTCAAGAAAGCTAGGAGACTATATCACTCTTCTATCAAAGTGGCAAAGACGAACTATTTCACCTCCCGCATTGAAGCTGCAGACAACAAGCAAAAAGAAATTTTTTAAATTGTCAACAGCTTCACCAAACCTAAAATTGCTACTCAAGAAATTCCTCCCTAGCAGAACCTATGCAATGACATAGCCTCTTACTTTACCCAAAAAATAGAAACGCCCACCAAAGACTTTCCCCAATTTGTAATAACAGAATCCACTAGTGAAGTTGTTCGCAAGCCCCATCAACCTAAATGGGAAAAATTTAGTCACATCAGCCTGGACACCTCTTTACGGGGAATATCTATCCTGAAATCAGGATCCCCGTCTGACCCCTGTCCCCCCTTTTTCCTCAGTTCCATAATACAGGAGGTCAATCCGCATATAAATGCTATCATCAACTCGTCCTTTCAATCTGGAGAAATTCCTCCTCAATGGAAGCTAGCAATAGTGAAACCACTACAGAAAAAAGCATTACAAGACCCTACCATCCTTTCTAACCTACGCCCCATTCCACTTCTTCCTGCCATTTGCAAGATTGCAGAATCCCTCGCCAATAAACAACTAATGGCATTCTTGGAAGAAAATTACATCTTACATCCTTGTCAAGCAGGTTTCAGAACCCACCATTCCACTGAATCTGCACTCTTGTCTTCCACTGAAACCATTCATGCTGCATTGGATCAGGGCAAACTTGCTGTCCTGATCCTATTAGATCCCTCTGCAGCTTTCGACACGGTATCCCATGCTATCCTTTTAAGTCGCCTTTCTAATGCTGGCATAGCAGGAACCGTGTTTGAATGGTTTAAAAACTACTTAGCAGATAGACGCCAGATTGTAAGGCTAGGCGACTTCTCTTCAGAGGAAAAATCCATTAAAACTGGGGTCCCGCAGGGCTCCAGTTTAAGCCCCACCTTAGTCAACCTTTATATGGTTCCTCTACTTAACCTGATTTCCTCCCATAACATCAGTACTGTCGCCTACGCTGACGACACTCAGCTTGTTCTGACCCTCGATAAAAACCAACCTAACGCAGAACAAACATTAAAAGAATGTCTGTCAGAAACCTTCAAATGGATGTCACACAACCATCTGAAGTGCAACTTATCTAAAACTGAAATCATACCTTTTGGACCCAACAATCTCTTCTCTCCACAACAATGGTGGCCTGAAAATGCAGAAGCTCCCCCCAATACCATCAATGCCGCGCGAAACCTAGGAATAAAATTTGAGAACACTCTGACTTTCAACCAACAAGCCAAGGAAGTGGCAGGGGTATGCTTTGGCATTATCAGAAGCTTGAGGAAATTTTTCGATCTTCTTCCTCTGAGTGCCAGAAGTAGGGTAGCTGTTGCCCTCATAACATAAAGGCTGGACTATTGTAATAGCCTTTATGCTGGACTGAACAAATCAGCCCTTCATAAACTCCAAATGGTCCAGCACGCAGCTGCCAGACTGGTCCTCAGACTGCCCAGGAAATCTTCGGCCTCGGCAGCTCTGGATGCCTTGCATTGGCTCCCTATCCACAAGCGCATACTTTTCAAAGTCCTGCCCATCACTTACAGAGCCTTTCACCATCATGGCCCACTGTACTTGAGCAAATACTTTAATCAATACCACCCGTCAAGATCACTCAAGTCCTCTACAGCTAATCTACTCCAAGTCCCCAGGTTCAAAAGGTCAACTAGAGGAGGAAAATCCATTGCAGTCATCGGCGCGAAAGTATGGAATAAACTTCCCTCTTTCTTACGTCAAGCCTCCACTGAACTTAAATTCAGAAAGCTTTTAAAAACATGGATCTATTCCTTGCCTAACGCCGAATGTATGGGATTCATATGATGTGCTTCTTACACAGGTATAAGCATGGGCGAATTTTGCGAATCTCGCGTTCGCGAATTTTGCGGATTTGCGAACTCGCAATCCGCAAAATCCGCGAATTCTCGCGAATTTGCGGATTTTTTTTTGTGTGTGTTTGCGCGGGTTTCTGCCAGTTCGCGAGGGTTTTGTACAATGTCGCATATTGCGAACTTACCTGTCGGGTCGCAAGTTTCGCGAACTTGTTGTTTCTACGTGTCCAGCCTGTTTGGGACACTCTTCTTCATCACTGCCACTCTCTGTCACCACTGCCACTCTCTGACTACTCATGCCACCCTCTGGCCCACCCATGCCACCCTCTGTTTCATCACAGCACCCTCTGGTTGTCCAGTCAGTGTACATTATTGTGGCAACGCAAGCACACCTTCCCTGCCTCAAGTGACCTGAATTAATTTGGGGCTGATTAATGTGTCACAGAATATTTTTTTAGCTGGCACCTGCTTCCTTAGTGCTTCCTGATTAGTGATCTTTTGAACTTGCTAAGTGCTTTCATTGTTGCAAAATTAGTTACAACACCTGCCCTGCCCCAACTGACAATAATGAATTAGGGGCTGATTAATGGATTTGAACCTCCAGCCTGGCTCCTGCTTGTCTCCCTTAGCTGTAATTCAGGACCTTTGTGGCATATATGTAACTATTCTGAGGTTCAGAGCAGGGTCACATAATAGTTGCAACTGGCAACTGAACTCTGGAGGGGCCCCTCAGGAAGCACTACAGGAAATGGCTACTAATGATGAGCCTGAACTTTTGAACCTGGTAAGTAGTTTCAGTTTTGCTAAGATCGTATTTCTGCAATTTTGCACTTATTCGCGGGGCGCGAAGTTGTACTGGGAAGCCGCGAACTCACGCGAACAGTGCGAGCAGTGCGAGCAAAATCCGCTGCTCGCGGATTTGCGGATTTTGCGGGAGATTCGCAAATCTCGCGGATTGCGAATTTACCGAAAATCCGCGAGCGAAACGGATTTTCCGCCCATGCTTACACAGGTAGACTCCTTTTCATCTACTACCTGCGGTTTCTGAAATCCAAGCGCCAAGATACTCCTTGGAGTGGTAGCACGCTATATAAGTCCCTTTTCACTTCACTTCACTATACCCCCCAGCGCCTTGAGACCCTTATGGGTGGTTAGTCGCACTCTACAAGACTCTGATTGATTGATTGATTGATTGATTGATTACCTTGCTTTCTCGGTAGCGCTCATTGATAGGGTTATAGTAGGTTTGTTTATCTGCAGCACTCAATCTATAAAACGAAACTGCATTCTAGCAGCGTTGGATGTTACTGCGCCATTTATAATGCCTTGATAAAAATATTCAAACAAACAGAAAATATAATCCCCAACCAGTTTTATTCTTTTAAATAAGAATGTTGTTATGTTTGGCCCTCACTGACAGCCACTAGCATGAATGGCAGATACAAATCTGGTTATTCACTGATGTGACGTAAAAACAGTGGGAAACAAAAGTTGTTATTGCTTCATATAGAAATCCCAGGCTGCTCTGTAAGTGCTCTCAGAGAGCCTGACTGCACACCTCTGGCTCTCTGCTCTATTGGATAGCAGAGAGCACAGCTTCAGGAGGATGGGAAGGAGGACGGCACATACAGGCTCAGTGTGGGTGCCAGGGGGTAAGGTATTTGTTATTTACATTGGGGACAAGGGATAAGCCACATTATTTGTGGCTCCACATTGCTCCTCTGCCCTGAAATAGCAGTTGAAATCCGTGGCAGAGGATTCTGGGGCCCAACATGACACAAAATTATAGATGGGTAAAAAATGAATCAAAGGGATGTTTCTCGCCTCAGAGTTCTGGGAAACATAATAGGCAACTCGGGCTTCGTTCTCGGCTTGTCACAGAAACCTCTGGTGAAACATATGCCTGTCATTCACTGTTACATTCTATAATTCTATATATTATTATGACTTAGATAAAATGTTCACAAAATGTCCTATTTTGTCATTTTCAATATGTATGTATAACATTGCAAGTTGCATAATAAGTTATGGTGCTCAGAAGAGGTAATTTGTATAGTGCTCAGCAGAGTTGAGGGGTATAGTGCTCAGCAGGGGTGAGTGGTATAGTGCTCAGCAGTAGTGAGGGTTATAGTGCTCAGCAGGGGTGGGGTATAGTGCCGAGCACTGGTGAGTGGTATAGTTCTCACCAGGGGTGAGTGGTATAGTGCTCAGCAAGAGTGAGGGCTATAGTGCCCAGCACAGGTGAGTGGTATAGTGCTTAGCAGGAGTGAGGGGTATAGTGCTCAGCAGGGGTGGGGGTATAAGGCTCAGCAGGAGTGAGGGTATTGTGCCTTCCCACGCAGGTCAGCAATAGCGGGCAGGGGTGGTCTTCATGGCAGGTGCCAGCTGGTTTAGCTGCTACTGCTGCTGAGGAAGCCAATGCCAGCGTGACCCTATGGATGTGGCCCGTTCTCTGCTGCAGAGCAGGGCTCAGGGGCCCCAGAAGAGGCGGCCCCTCTCTGCTCTTTGGGGTCTCTGGGCCGTCGCGGGAACAGATCAGCCGCGCAGAGACGCCAGGTGGGTGAAGAACCAAAGAAGGGGCGTTACTACAGGGTCCCACGTGCCAGCCTCGTACCTGTCAGTGTCAGTTGGGTAGGATTGTTGCTGATTGGGGTACAGGGGTTCCAAGCAGTGATGCCACCAAAACGTAGGTGCAGCGATAGGGTCCCCCCCACATCGGTCTCAGTCCCGGGAGTGCTCAGCGCATCACACGAAGGGGCTCACTGCAGGGGCGTGCCACCACGGGAGAAGTGTTATACACACCTGCAGAGGTCCTTCTTTCTAAGGATGCTGCCCATGATGATCAGCTGCCGCGGGCCTTGGCCTCAGCCCCAGGGATCCTCTCCTCAGGTACAGAGGTCGAAGGGAGATCGCCAAAGGTACTGAACCTGGCCTTCGCCTTCATCTAAACAGCTGTGAAGAGCTTTTCAAGTAAAATGTGAACACTGGACACTGCAGAGACAAAGGTTACAATGAGTCCTGGGGGACTTTTGCTGAATCCGACTGATCAACCATCTTCAAAGTTTGCCTCAAACTTTAGGGCGGAACCGGTCCTCACAGAGTGTATTTTCTGTCCCGATGCCTCACAGCGCCATGGCCATGACTGCCCCCCGTCTCCTCAGGCACACAGAGCGCAGGGTGCAGGAGTGACCCAAGCGGCCATGTTCTCTGTGCAAGGTGTGGAGCATCGGCTCAGCCTGTAGTCATCCCGTTGCATCGCTCCTGTCAGACCACAGGCTAAACCGCTGCAGCTGGTCGATCCGGGCACAGGGACAGACAGGACCTTGCTAGGCCGCGTGTATGATTCTTGTGAGTTGTGCATTGAGTTACATCGACTGTGGAGCAAGTGCACTGACTGGTCTCCCATGTACCGACTACGTCACCCCAGACACTTGCCCCAGGTCAGAGATGAACCCAAATTGTAACCTTCCTGTATATATCGACTGCTGCCCTCTTCATATGAGCTTAGGTTTGACCAACTGGCATGGGTGCAAATTGAGGACAGTGAGTGCAAAAATTCAGGACAAAGGGTCAAAATTCAGGACAAAAATTCAGGACAGAAGGTCAGAATTCAGGACAAAAGGTACGTTTTGCATACACATCAGAGGAAGTCCTGCAATAGTGCATAAGTAAATAGACAACAAGCACAAGCACAAGTTAAAATGGGTTTATTTTAGGTTGAGAGAACCTTGCACTCACTACATCTGTTGTGTATGCGAGTGAAACACACCTGTGTTTTCATATTTAAAAAAAAGTGAAGAAACAGATCACAGCTGAAGACTTCTCAGATCGTATATTCCCATAGCTCCCAAGGTTTCAGATTGCTTACGGGTGACATTTTCATAATTTCAGTGTAATTATGAGTGACATTCAATGACTCTGAGTGACACTTTATCACGAGGAGGAAAATCAAGCAATGAAGACGAGGGAAACATATAAATATCAGAAATTACACCCAGCATCAGAGATGGAAGGGCAGTAGTATGTGTGAGAGGCCCCCGCGCGGAGCCTGAACCAGCCTCACTGACGCTGATCTCAACTTTGTGCAGACTGTTACTGAAGTGCAGAGCTCAGCTCAGGCACTTACTTAACTTATCTATTCTCTCATCTGCTTGCACACTCATTTGACCACCAATACAATCTCTTAATCTATTAATCCATCGATCTGTTCAGGCTCTTAGTAATCACTGCATGCGCACAGTTATTCCTTGATCCATGTATTCTACTATTCATTCACTAATCTATCCAAGTAGCACTCATTTATACATGCACTCACTCATCCATTGACTCAGCCACCATGTCATCCATCTGTGCGCTCACCCACGTACCTCATCTCCTCTTGCATTCATTCATTCATCCACCCACCAATAAACTTGTTCATCTATCTAGCCTCACCCATTAACCCCTTCCATGCGGACGCGATTCCCCTGGTGTGCTGTAAACAACACGAACAGGGGCAGGCCGTGACGAACCCAAGCCGTCATGAGCACACGAGCACCGTAGTGCATGACGGCTGGGGTTCGTCATCTGCATGGAAGGGGTTAATACATTCTTGCAACCATTCACATGTCCCAACAAAGAGACTCACATCCAGAAACTCGCCAATCAATGAAAAAAACACTAAACAAAAAGCTATCACCCTTATTTTAGCTTGTTTTGAAGTGTTTTACTCACATATCTGCCAAGTTTTCAGTTTTGTTATGAGTAACATTTCCATTTCTGCAGCTTGCATATGTGTGACATTTCAATATATGATGTGTGACACTTTAAGGGACACTTTATAATGTACTGAATAAAGCCGTTAATTTCTCTTTGATTCAACGTATTTGTCAGAGAGGGCCTTGAAACAGGTATAGCGCTCACTCACCTACTTCATGCTTCTAACACTGTAGCCCTAAAAGCGCATGATGTCATAAAAACAGCAAAAGTCATTTGTGACGAGACCTCCAAGGACACCCGCCTTACCTCTCCCACTTTGCAGAGTCCCCTGTGACAGTGCCTTTGCACAGATCTCTTGACACACAGTTTGTTCATTTTTTTGGAGAGACCTTGGCCCCTTCCACATTATTGCTTTACCAACACTTGACATTCTTATCATGCCAAAGACACATTGCGATTATACTGTAGCCCACTCCATACAGAGATGTCCGTCACACTACAGACATCAACCATTTTCAAGGACTCATGGCAAACCTCTTCAGAAGCCCCTATTATAGCACGTTTGTTGTTTCTTGCAGGCATGTAATACTTAAAACCTCAGAGATGCTGAAAGGATTTTATTTATTTATTTTATCAGGACATTTCGATTCCCCTCACCCCCACTGGAAAAAAAACCACGGATCCCAAATTCTGTCACTGCACAGAGAGGCCCATTATCATTCTATATATGATAATTAGGCCAGCATACACAATGATAATGGGCCTGATAGCAGTCTGTGCCAGGTCGGGAAGGGGCTGCTGCAGGCCACAGATCACAGCAGGAGCGTGAGCTGGCCCCTGCAGTGAGAGTTACAGGCTGCTTGCAGGAGGCAGTTCACTCCAATGTCTGAAATCACGGACAAAAGGCGTCCGTGGAAGAATCCCTTAGGGACAACGGACAAGAGGCAGTCCGTGAAATTTACGGGTGGTTGGTCACCCTATGCTGAGCTATCAGAGAATGAAACAAAGTGAGAGGTACCCCTTAAAAAAATTCAAGCTCTTGCCCACTTATGTTTCTTAATATATTTTGTAATATTAATAAATTGTGTACAATTTTCTTAACTTTATTGTCCTAATTGATTTGTTAATTAAGTTGTTTTATTGAATATCTCATTCAAGGGAACTTCTTCTCAGTATGAGCTATCAGAGAATGACAGGGGTCAGTGTTCCTGTAGGCAGAAGACGGCCCTTTTCACCTGTGCCTCCGTGAGAGAATTGGCAACTGCTTCCCCCTGTGTAAAAGCTCCTTTCCCAGCCTTCTCTGCCTCCATCTCACCTGGAAGCCTTTGCATTCCCGTTCCTGTCCCCTCTGCTCCAATACATCTGTTCCTCCGGGTGGGAGACTTTGCCCCTTTAGTCTTTGAAGTGTCTGCAGTGCCCCCACCAGAGTGTTATCCTGCCACCACCGGCAGCTCTGAAGGATCTTGTCACAAGGCTGTGCCTGGGGTATTCGGTCAAAATACTGTTTCCAAATTATTATGAGACACAACCATGTCAAAATTATTATGATGTCAAAAATATAATGGGACACAACATAGATGATAAGAATGTCGTTTTTATAAGTCTAAATATATCATTGTTCCCTCCTGTTGCTCAAGTTGCTGTGCGAATAGTAAATCTAACCCCTCCAGAGTTCAACATTTTTCCTACTGTTACTTACATTGTAGCACGAATAGTAAGTCTGATCCCTCCAAAGTCCAAATATTTTACCTAGTGTTATTTATTTTTTATATTAATGAGGTTTTCATTTATTTTCTTACTTTAATATTGTTGTTGTATTCTTGTTTATTTTTTGGTGATTGTTTTGCAATTACTATAAAGATTATATCTGTAGTTTATGTTTGAGTAATACATTTTAAAATATATTTTTATAAGTACCTTTTTATGTAACATTTTTTAGGCTAAAATATCTCTTAAAGTTAATATAGTTTATAAAAGTTAAAATTCCATACACTTCCCTTTTTTTTTTTTACAATATTGTGGTATTTTATATTTTTGTTGTTTATATTTTTGTTGGCAATGTCTTGTAAGAAAATCCTGCCTGGAACAGCTGGTGCCAGTTGTAACTGTCTAATGAAAAGCTATTGTGACCACAGTTCCTGCATGCCCTGATTATGCTGTGGGCAAGCACCTCAGACACTGGAGGAGCCACCAAGATTAGAGGTTGCTGGTGATGGCGTTGATCAGGCCCGACCATAGGTTCTGGTCACTTTGACTTGAACAATGTTCCATGATCTCTCCCCATCCAAAGAGGAGCTGCGCGCAAATATAGCCGATATGGTCCAGTGCTAAAATCTTGCTGTTTGCTATCTCTGTGCCAACTGGGACTAAATCAGGGCCTATGAACCTCAAAATCTCACTATTTTAGCCAATCAACAAAAAAAGGAGACTTGCTTGCCTTGTGGTCATCAGCTGACTGAGTTCCGGCAAACTTGCTTCACCCCTGGTCCCTCTCCACTTACAGCGGGGAGCACCTTTGTTCACTCTCTAGTCACAGGGTTAACACAGGCCTTGCGGTGCAAGAGGTGTCCCAAACCTTCAGAGGCCCTCTGCTCTTCAAAGGGGCTCCATTCCGCCCAAGGCCAATAAATATCTGTGAGATATGGGAGTCTCAGGGGCCCCTCTTCCCATTCTGCAATGGGGCCGCCATTTTACGTTACACTCTGTTACGTCGATAGTCTTTCCTATCGTGCTTTGTCCCCTGCATGCCCCCGTCCCTGCCGCGGGACCTCCCCGCATTTGCATGCGTTACATCATAGGGCTTTGTCCTATGACAGCTAGGTAGTTGACAGTTTGTTATGACAGTTGCAGCTGTCCATGGTTTATGAGCTGGTGACCGGAGCGCCGACCTTCGTACCCGTGTGTCGTTTGTTATGAGGAATAAAGTTACGCATTAAGACATATGCTTTTGCCATTTCCTTAATAATTTGGCGACGAGTGATGACACACAGAAGAACCCACGAAGAAAAAAAATGTGTGACTGAAGTAGAAGGCAGTGGGAGGTATCATGAGAAGTGAGGCAGCAAACACGAAAAATTTATGAGCAAAGATGAAAGCGCAGACACCGTGTGTCTACACAAATAATGATTGAACTTTGAAGATTCGAAGGAAAAAGAAAAGTAAAAGAAGACTTGAGGATTATTAAGTGGCATCTGCGCAAAGCAAGTGAGGTGAGCCGTGAATGCTGGATGGAGGAAGAGTGAGCGCTGTGGGAACACAGTCAATTTCCAGAAACCGAGTTTGGTATTAATTTGAGTCGACGCGTCAAGTGTGTGAGGGGAAGCTCACCACAGATCTCCAGCGTGAAACAAGAGTAAACGTGATGACGAAAGGGGTGTCAGGGGGCTATTTTGAGTGAGGGAGCCTTCGTGCCAGTTTCATTTATGAGGCAATAATAGCTTGTGTTGTAACAGGAAAGTAATTAAAACGTCACCACACAAACCTTTTTAATTAGAAAAATAACACGTGTGTGGACAAAAAAAAAAATGAGGATTGAACCCCTAAGCATTGGTTCGATCATCTTGAAGCAAAGAGGAAAATAGTGAGAGATTTTTTGTGCTGAATAAAAACAGAGACTACAAGTAAGGAGTACTAAGAAACAAGACATTTAGTGTGGAACTCCTTTGGAAAGGAAAAAAAGAAAAGAAGAACTGTAATAGGCAAATAAATAAAAAAAAACATAATAATAAGGAATTAAGTGGTCCCTTCAGGGTAGATCCTTCCTATATCCAAATGGCAACAGGCAGCATATACAATCTACCACCCCCACAATCATTCATAAAGGGAAAAGAGCAGGGCCGGACTGGGAACCAGAACCGGCCCTGGCAAAGTGCTCGGCCCCCCTCCCCCCCTCCGGGAGGAGAGGGGAGGGGGAGAGGTGCGACCGCGCTCTGTGACAGGGCCGGTTTTCGGCCGTTTTTGTTACAGGGCCGTTTTTGCAGCATAACGGCCCTGTAACAAAACCGGCCCCAGGGGCCCAGAACCGGCCCCCAACCATGCGGCCCACCGGGGAATTGCCCGGTGTCCTCAACGGCCAGTCCGGGCCTGGAAAAGAGGAACCAGAAATAAAATGGGAGGAATGGAGAGAATTCTTCAATAACTATATAACGACTTTTGACAAACCAGAAGAAACTTTAGCAGCAGAGGAAAAGAAAAAGATACTGCTGCACTGTTTAGGGGCTGGTGGCCTGAAGGTGTACAACAACATTACAAAAAAAACACGTGGGGTAAATGAAGGAGATGTGTTCAATAATGCCATGGAAGACTTGGACAATTATTACAAGCCCACTGTGTGTGTTGCAGTTAACAGATATAAATTTTATAGGCGTAAACAAGGGAAGGAAGAAAGTATAGAAGACTATGTCTCTGCTTTAAAAAATTTGGCACTGACATGCAAATTCGGAAACATGCATGATGACTTGATAAGAGACCAAATCGTAATGTGTGTGGCTAATCCCGACATACAGGACGCATTATGGGCCAAAGGAGAGAAACCACTCAAGGAAGTAATTGAAATAGTAAGGAAAAAAGAATTAACGGGTCGTTGTGCTAAAGCAGTCATAAAAGAGGACGAGTATAAAAAGGAAGAAACAGGAATAGTAGCTAAAGTAAGCGGAAGAAGGAAGAAGCAATTAGTAAGGAAAAACGTAAAGGAGGAAGATAATGATACAAAAAGTGAAACTACAAAGTACAAAGATCTAAGATGTTTCAGATGTGGGAACAAAAACACTTGGAAGATAATTGGGAATGTCCAGCAAGGAACAGTAAATGTACCCAATGTGGACTGATTAGGGGTGAGCGCAAAATCCGTTACGCTCGCGGATTTTGCGAATTTTCTGTAAATTTGCGATCCGCGAACTCCCGCGGATTTACCGAGAATTCGCAAATCCGCGAGCGGCGATCCGGGGGCAAAAGTTGAAGCCTGGCCTGTTGTAACTATTTTACGATGGTGCCGGCAAGCTGCCAGCGCCATCCTAAAATAGTTACTAAGTTAGCTTCAACAGGAAGCTCTAATAGATAAAATAAAGCAGGTGCTCGAGCACCTGCTTTATTTTATCTATTAGAGCTTCCTGTTGAAGCTAATTTAGTAACTATTTTAGGATGGTGCCACCGTAAAATAGTTACACCATGCCCTTTGGTGTGCTTTCTTCCCAAATCTACCGACGAAAATCAGCTGTGATGCTGGATAGAGGCCTTTGCATCCTTGACTTTCACGAGAGCAATCCCTTTGCTGTTCCTGTGACCAGGAGGGTCTGTCTCTTCATCTACTGCTCTGATCGGTCTCAGACCTTTTATACACACAAGAGGCATGTGAACTTGCATGGAAGCCAGGCCAGCACAGCTCACTGAGGGGACCTCTGCGCCCTTCGGCGCGATTGCATAGTAACACACACATGGTCGCTGGAACTAGTTGAAGCTCAAATTCAGTGACCCATTCTTCAGCCCAAAAACAATCGTGAGCGTTGTCGAGGCTGGACAGGTGTGCTTTCTTCCCAAATCTACAGACGAAAATCAGCTGTGATGCTGGATAGAGGCTTTGCATCCTTGACTTTCACGAGCGCAATCCCTTTGCTGTTCCTGTGACCAGGAGGGTCTGTCTCTTCATCTACTGCTCTGATCGGTCTCAGACCTTTTAGACACACAAGAGGCAAGTGAACTCGCACGGAAGACCCCCCCCACTTAAAAAATTCACAAATCCGCGAATTCGCAAATTCGCAAAATTCGCCCATGCCTAGGACTGATAAGTCATTCTCAAAAGGTGTTCTACAGGAGAGCAAAAGATAAAACGTGTTATGTGGAAGAGAGTGAGGATGAAGAATCAGAATCATCAGATGAGTTGGAGTACAACTTATGTGTGCTCATCATAACAGAGGGAGAAACCAATGAGAAGGAAGAAGAGTACAAAGAAAAAACAGAGTGTGTCATCAACATAGGTGGTGTGGACATCGAAATGGTTGCAGATTCTGGGTCAGATTGCACAATAGTAAACAGGAATGTGTGGAAAAGTAAATTGGCAAGAAAACTAGGAGAAGAGTTAATGGAAGCCACTTTAACGCTAAAAACATACACAGGAGAAAACATTGACCTGGTTGGATGCAAAGAGATTGAATTGAGTTTCAAAGAGAGAAGTACCAGGAGTAAGGTATACATTTCGGAAAAAGGCATTTCGGTACAGGGATGGAAAGAGCAGAGCAAATTGGGAATAACAGTAAATCCCAACAATTCGGAACAAGTGAGTTGGTTGGCTCATAACGAAAGAACACTACATAACCAGTCTGTGTTGTTGAGTGGGATGACACCACAAGCAAAGGATAATGACGGATGGAAAAAAACTGCTGGTAGAGCTGAAAGAACAAGTGAAGCAACGATGGAAAACAACAAAACAAAACAAGGTACTTACAAAGAAAATATAGAAGATAAACACGCAAGCAAAGAATGCGAGATCAGGAAAAATAAAACAGTAAAAGTGGAAGAGAGTGTGGTCGTTGAAAAGAGACAAAGTATACCGACACAACCCAAGGGGGAAGAAGAGGACTTGTGTCTGGAAGAACTAAAGTGCAACAACAAAATGGATCACTATGACTGGCTGTATTTGGAGGGGTCAGAGAAGGTGGGGGATGAGACACTAGAACAATTACAATGTCTAAACCCCAAGGTTGATTTAGGAATGAGCGGAATGCATAACAGGTTCAGGGGAGAATATGCGTTCAGCAGTACAGAGGACTCTTCCTGTGCTAGTCAATCATCCATGTTGAAGAAAGGAAAGGCTCCAGAGGGAATGGTTACGGAAGGAATGTAGCCAATGGACAGCAAAGCCGCCGGTGGTCCCAGTACTGAGTGCAACAAGTGGACAGATGTTGGCGATAGGATAGCAACCAGTGCCAAGAAGTGTCTTAAGGAAGAGGATTATCTAGCTAGTGACACAGACCAGCGTGGAGAAGAATGTGCGAGTAAGAGAAGTCTCGAACACAACAACATGTGGGATTACTACAAATGGTTGTATTATGAGGAGTCGGAGAACGTGAGCGAAGAGACACATAAACACCTACAACGTCCACACCCAGAAGTGGACTTGGGAGCGAACTGGATGCAAATTGAGTCTATGGAGAAGCACGAGTTCAGGGGATATGAGGACTCTGCCGACTCCTTCTGCGAAATAAAATCGCCTACGTTGGAGGAAGGTCGGGACTTGGTGGAAGCCATTCCGGAAGGTATGGACCCTGTCGACAGGAGCAAATCCAGTGACTCTGGAACAGAAAAGGACAAGAGGTCCAATGTGGGACTTTACACAAATGATTACGACGGAGAAGATACTAGTCGCACGGTTGACATGGACGCCTGGTGGTCAGGTCCATGAAGTACAAGGACTTCTTGTTTTACTACAGTTCATGTTTTAGCTCTTTCTTAGGGAAGGAGATGTGTTACGTCGATAGTCTTTCCTATCGCGCTTTGTCCCCTGCATGCCCCCGTCCCTGCCGCGCGACCTCCCCGCATTTGCATGCCTTACGTTATAGTTGACAGTTTCTTATGACAGTTGCAGCTGTCCATGGTTTATGAGCTGGTGACCGGAGCGCCGACCTTCGTACCGGTGTGTCGTTTGTTATGAGGAATAAAGTTACGCATTAAGACATATGCTTTTGTCATTTCCTTAACACACTCCTGTCTCTAGTTGTGTGTAGAGATCGTGACGATTACCTCAACTCTATCCTATGAACTGTGTATTTGGATAGGCTCGGGTGGCGGGTAATAGTTATTTAGAATCTATATTGAATTTATCAACTGTTATTGTGCTCATTTCTAAATAAGATAAACAGTGCTACCATGTGGCAGACTGTCATAGGTGCTGGGGCTGACAATTAAGTGCCAGTGCCGAGCACCAGAAACCACTGGCTCAAATTAAGTACAGCACTTTGAGTTGTTCCATTGAGATATGTTTACTGCTTCTGTTTCTCCAATTCATTACCAAGGATAATTGACCAAAGTGTATAGAAGGCACAAGTACAAGTATAACATTGACCATATGCCCCCATGTTAAATGTTTTTATGGCGCTTAGCACACAAGCACTATCATCGTTTTTTTAATGTCATTTGTGTGACCAAGTAGATGCTGGAAACTTCTGTTTTTTTTTGCTATTCTGTTCTAGACATTTGTAGAGGCCACTGTCACCCTTAATGGTATCCGGGCATTGAAGGAGCTGTGGAAGTAATTGAACCCTGTGAATAATTTAACCAGTAGGTTTTCAAGGGGGTTGAGGATCATTGATATCTGTGTACTTTATTGTTCTTGTTAGTATTTGAATGTGTTTCATTTATGAAGCAAAGTACTAGCTAGGTAATCTGTTATTAAGTGACGTCACATGCCCTACTATAAGCTGAGTGTCAGTACATATATCATCTCCATGAGTAAGCCTTAGACGGCTCTGCCTTGATACTCGATTGGTGAGCAACATTCACAATCTTTGTAAATGAATTGTCAAGTTATTTGTGACGTGGGTCTCCTGCATAAGGAAATATACCTGCTTCTACCAAGACAGTATATGAGGAGCTGGTTGTCACATACAGACAGCCCAAAATGCTTTCAGCCCTACACTAGTTCGCTACAGTTCCAATTTTTTCAGTTGTGCTAAGGGTTGGATTGGGACCAAAAATAGGCCTAGGCACCAAAATAAAAGTACCCCCCTTTTAGTGAATTAGAAAACTAAAAAGTGGCCCATGTTTGTAAATTGTGGAGATTTAATTTTTAAAGACACTGGGGTATATTTACAAGCCCCTTGCGCTGCCGGTGCATCACTTTTTGTGACGCACCGGCTACGCAGTGTGGTGATCCATATTTACAAGGACACGCAAAGCCACCCTGCGTAGCTTTTCGTGTCCTTGTAAATACGGCCCCATTTCATACAGCACTTTGCGTGAAAGGGGTGTTCCAAGGGTGTTGCTGTGGGTGTTCCCACGCAACACCCATGGATTCTGCCGCATTCCCAGATTTACAATGTTTCGTAAGCCTGGGAATATTTCAGAATCCTACGCCTCCACAGGGCGCAACAAGGAGAAATACTTTTATTTCTCCTCTTGCTATGTGTGCTGCACACTGCAGCATGCATAGAAAGAGGAAAACACCTCTTGTGATTGTTTTTGCGAAGAAAGTTGGCCTTTCTTGCACAAAAACAATCATCCCCGCAACACAGGCACCCTTGCACCATGGGGCGAGGATGTCTGCATTGGCGCTTGGCAGCCAATTGGGCACCAATGACGGGGATGGCATCATATTGTTGTAAATATGACACATCCCTTTGCTTCGGTAGTAACTCAGCACGGCACAGCCAAATGGATTGCCGCACTGCTTTGCGGCACTTCCTTGTAAATGGGGCCACAGTGTTGAAGTGTTTTGCAAGGTATGCATGACTGCATGGATTATTGCTTGCTGCAGGCAATGATTGCTTTAATATCAGGGAATACAACAGCAAAACCAGCCCAGCATATCATAAAACAAGCTCAGATACAGCCAAATCGGCCCATGCAGTGATCTGTCGGACCAGTCAGTCGGTTTCGTTACCGCTTCTCTCTCTCATCTCTGACTGCACTTCATCAAATTCAGCTCAAATCTCTCTGTCACCTCTCTCTACCCCTCTCCCATTATGCATTTCTCTACCTCCCCTTTCCTTCTCTACCTCCTCCACTTTATATATGTCTGTACCTCACACATCTACCTTACTTTCACTCCCAGTATCTGTTTCATTGCTATCCACAGTCTGCATACATACATACATAATTGTGTTGCAATACAAAAAATGTGGATACTTGTGGAAACAGAAGTGGCTTAGCCAATGCTTGCTCAATCTTCCTTCCGGTACTATTTAGCTGACATATGAAGGGCGGCTTTAGCTTCGAGATAATCTGTTATGTAACTCCGTTACTAAAGAGTTAATGTATTAAGTTATCAGTATCACAAGGAGTGGCGGAATAGCAGATGATAAATAAACTGACACTTGTTCCAAACAGGGCTCATAGGGCACAATAAATCCGTAATATGACACTGGTCTTTCACCCTCATGCCACAGGTATGTGTGCGGTTTCGCCCTGTACTACTTATTGTACCTCACATAAACTGTGCTGTATGACCTTGTATCGTAGCTCCCTGTTACCTTATCGATGCAGATTGGCTCTGCGATGTGGTTCATGTGCTATGTGTGGGATGCAGTTCTGCCGCTTATGAATTATATCTCGCCATGCTGTGCATTTTCTCCTGATATAAGCTCTGTATTCTCTTAGGATATATTATGTTCTGCATTTTTCTCGCACGAACTATGCTGTATATCCTGTTTTGTTTTAGCACATTTATTGAGGGTGCATACATAGTATTCGATAATTACATTGAACAGTTTCAAAATATATATTTGAGTATCCTATCTGGAAACTGTATTTCCTTCTCATATCTGTCTCTTGTGAACTCGATATTACAAACACTAAACTTTCAAACCAAATTCCAAATGGGTTGTGTGTGTGTGTGTGTGTGTGTGTGTGTGTGTACTGTGTGACGTCATCCATCCAGGTGAGTGTGTTGGGGAGACATGCTATTGAATGTCATCTTCCTGTGGCTCATGGCCCTCGCGCACTTGGAACGCCCATCAGCCCTAGTCCTCAGTGTCCATGTTGTGTTGCAGCATCTTTGGACCCATCCCAAGTCCATCTCTAGTTTAAATGGGCAGCTTCAGTGAAATCAGAAGGCGGTTTTCCACCTGTACTGCTCGATTAGTTAGTTATTCCTGCATATGGCCGGTGCTCTGCTCACAGTATTTTCGCACCGATTCATGTTTTCCCCTGGAGTTTCACAGAAGATTAGCCAAACTGTAAATTTATAATTGAAATGGGCCTGGTACTTTTGTGACTGGGCCCATCAGAAGTTCAGGCCTTAGAGTTTGCTGTTCTGAGTGTCCTTTCCAGAGGCCCAACTGCGTAACATAAGTATGGGAACTCTGAGCACACGCGGCCTGGGTCAGGGAGCGTGCTTATACAGAGTAAGACACAAAATAAAACAAAAAAAGATTTAGTAAATATATCGTTGGACTTTCACTTAAAGGTAACTGGAGGTAGAATATAATGAACGCACCTTAAATGAACAACAAATGCAAGTTAAATAAGTGCAAGTTAAACTAATCTGTACCCTGCAGGAGACCCCCTTCTTTCCTTCTAATCTCAAACCACTCCAAGTTGTCCCCAAGAGTGCAGGAATGGGTATTCTTGACCAGAAAGCGTGGGAACTGTTCTGATAAAAGTAAAGCAGCTTGACAAGGTTGTTTCCCATTAGATCCCACCCACTCAACCACTAGACCGTGATTCACTGTTGACGAATCTGCGGCGCAGTTTACCTCATCTGTGCTGAGTAACTCCGCTACTCAAGACATGGATTTTACTTGGCATAAGCACTGTTATGCCACCATGTCGCTTGGGTGTGGTGCGTTTTACCACGCCTGAGCTGTGCTCCATTACTTTGTCTCATATGTAATGCACCTGCCTGTGCTATGTATATTATCGCTCGCTCGCGAGCTTTGCTACATCATCTCGCCTTACATGTAATGTACTAATGTTACCTTGAATTGTTCCTCACCTCAGTTTTCCTATGTGACATGTTACACATGAGGTAAACATGTCCACCGAGGCTATGTATTTTACCTGGTGTAAGCTTTGTTAAGCCACCTTGTCTCAAGTGTAATGTGTCTAGTAGTGTTGTGCATTTTACCGCATCTGAGCTGTGCCGTCACCTTGTCCCACGTTTAATGTATCTACCAATAATAGGGGCCTAATGTACAAGAACATTAGGCAGCTCAGTGCCAGGAGCCATTTTGTTGCGCTGAGCTGAGTCATTTTCAAAGCACACGTTGTCTCGTATTAACAACAGTATGATGCATCCGTGTGCTTTCACCTGCGCTGGCACACAATTGGCTGCCATGCGCCAGTACAGGCACCCTTGCGCCAATTTGCAAGGGTGCCTGCATTGTGGCGATGAATGTGGGGAAAGTGTCACTTCCTGCTCAAAAACAATATTTGATGCCATTTTTCTCTTTCTATGTGAACTGCAGAAGTATTTCTCCTCGTTTCGCCGCTCCTACGGTGAGGGATGCTGGTGCATTCCAAGCTTTACAAAATGTTGCAAATCTGGGAGTGTCTCAGGTGTCATGGATGTTAGTGGGAACACCCATAGCAACACCCATGGAACGCCCCTTTCTCGCAGAGGAATGTGTGAAGGGGGCCCATATTTACAAGGCCATGAGAAGCAAGGGAGGGTGACTTTACGTGGCCTTATAGATGCGGTGCGTCATGAAAAAGTAATGCATTGCAGCGCAAACGGGTTGTAAATGAGGCCCTAAGTATTTTACCAGGCATAAGCTCTGCTATATCCCAATGTCGCACGTGTAATGCCTCCAACGCTGCTGAATATTTTTCTGCTCCTGAGGTATGCTAGGTCTCTTTGTTTCATGTGTAAAATATCTATTGATGTGTATTATACGGCACCGGAGCTGCACTAAGTCACCTTACGTCACATGTAATGTATCTACCGGTGCTGTACCCTTGACCGCACCTGAGCTGTGCTACGTCACCTAGTCTCATGTATAATGTATCCACAAGCGCCCTCTACATCGGCTCAAATGAGCTGTGTAAATCTCCCTTGCATATGATGGGCCACTTATTTAAATTTTAATTATAATATATGAATAGCATTTTGTCAAAGATAAGAGGACTACTTGCACGCCTACGGGAAATCTGCCCAATGTTATTCAGAAAAACAAACAAAGTTTGATACAGCTCTGCAAAGCAGCAGCATTTCCTCTCCATCAGCTGTGAGCATCTAATGCCAACCACTGCCCGATTTGCATGGCTTTTTATAGATTGTCATCATACCTACTTCAAGCACGAGCACATGTGACAGAACCCCAAACAGGTGTACATTCTCCAGTCCTTTGCAAACCTTCGCTTAGCAATAACACACAAGATTGAGCCTAATCAGGGCTGGCTTTAGCGCTGGGGGTGCGTGTGGTGACAATGCTAGTTGGACCCCCGCATCCATGGTGGAGGTGGTGGCCACCTCTACGGCGGATCCCTTCACCACCACCTTTTAACAGTGTCCCTCAAGTCTCCATAATCACTCTCTTTCAGATGCATTGAATTAGTTATATAGCGCCACTCATACCAGCGTAAGGTGTCAGAGCACTTTGCATCACACACATTACACAGAGACAATCAATCATACGTGTGTAAATCAGCCTATACGAAATATAGCCCTGCCCTTGGTGTATCTGCGTGTGCTACGTAGTCGATGCTCAAACGATCTGTGTACTTTGGCCATGTCTCACACGTGGTGCGTCTGCCTGTACTATCACCCCACCCCACCCACCCCTATATATTTCATATCCGGTGCTGTGGTGCCGCTTCACCTGTGTCCCTGAAATAAAATACATCGACTCCCTGTCTCGGGGATCGCGTCTCACGGAATAGCCACCCTGTCCAGCCCTCTGCTGCCATTGGCTAGGCTCGCGCACGTCCCTCTCTGGTGTCACTCAAACTGTGATCATAAAAGAACAAAGGTCTGTTTATTCTTCTCAAACACCCTGCGCTTCTGTACACACGGGCTGAAAAGAGAACCAGCTGGGGCTGTACACGAGAGACAGGCAGCCCAAACGTGTTCCTTGAGGCACGACTTGCACGGTAGCCACATATAGGGGCACTTGTAGAGTCTAAGCGCTAGATATAGGGGAGAGGGGCTTTTAATCCCGCGCTGTAACAAGGTATTATTGTTAAAACCTTCACAGCGGTGACTGAGCCTCTTGTGGCTACTGGATCAGGTTACTCTCTTGCCTTAGAAGGTCACCGCACCAGTGACGGATGCTGGCAGTGCAATACCACAGCACCAAGGCGGTGCTGGTTGAGGAGTGTGTGTTGGGATCCAGATCTAAAACGGCTGCCATGGATTCTGGCGCAGTGTTTGTAGCCAGATTACTGATGCCTTTTGAGATGAGGATGAAAGTATGAGTGCGGGGCTAATTGATTTATGTTGTCTGTTGAGTCCTAGCACCCTGTTGCATCACTGGTGTGATATCGACTGGTGGGTGGTGTGGGCACCGAACACATCTAGGATAACATGCTGGAGTACCGGGGAATGCTGTCTGACGGGTGCTGTTGGGTGCTATTTATCCCATGCTGCGGCACGGGTTTAGGGCAGTGTGAAGCGCTTTGTTGGAGCTCCATCATGCTGTGGTACTGGGCTAATAGTAGCTGATGGGTGTCAGGGTTGTCTATACAATATGCTGCAGTATTGGGGTAAGCTGGCAGGTGGGTGGCGCAGGGCTCCCAACACCACGCTATGAGGTTGTACTAATGCTGTCTGATGGGTGATGGTTGGTCCTCCTACAACCGTACTGCGGCGTGATGCTGTCTGTTGAGTGATGCAACACTCCTCACACCGCAGCGCGCAACAATACTGGAGTGATGCTATTTGACTTGTGGTGGTCATTCCTACTAACACCATGCATTGGCATTGGTATGCTCATGGGTGAGTGCACTTCCTCCCGCCAACATGCTGTGGCGTGGGCTTTATACTGTCTGATGAGTGAGGGTCAGTCCTCCAAAACACCTTGCTGTGTGATTGCCTTAATGCTATTCCATGGGTGATGTTCCTTCCTCCTAACACAATGCTGTAGACTAGACTTGATGCTGTCTGGTGGTCGATTCTCCAGGCTGTGGCATTAGTTGATGCTGTTTGATGGGTGGTATGGGGCTCCTAACGCCATGCTGTGTGATTGCCTCAATGCTATCCCATGGGTGATGTTCCTCCCGCCTAACACTATGCTGCAGAATGGACTCAATGATGTGTGGTGGTCGATTCTCCTAGCTGTGGCATTAGTTGATGCTGTTTGATAGGTGGTTTGAGGCTCCTAACACCATGCTATGTGATTGCCTTAGTGCTATCTCATAGGTGACGTTTCTTCCTCCTAACACCATTCTGTAGAAAAGACTCAATGCTGTCTGGTGGTCGATTCTCCTAGCAACGAGCACTGGCCTTAGTTGATTCTGTTTGATGGGTGGTGTGGGGCTCCTAACACCATGCTGTGTGATTGCCTTAATGCTATCCCATGGGTGATGTTCCTTCCTCCTAACACCATGCTGTAGAATAACCTCGATGCTGTCTGGTGGTCGATTCTCCTAGCAACGAGCAGTGGCATTAGTTGATGTTATTTGATGGGTGGTGTGGGGATCCTAACACCATGTTGTGTGATTGCCTTAATGATATCCCATGGGTGATGTTCCTTCCTCCTAACACCATGCTGTAGAATAGACTCGATACTGTCTGGTGGTCGATTCTCCTAGCTGTGTCATTAGTTGATGCTGTTTGACGGGTGATGTCGGGCTCCTAACACCATGCTGTCTGATTTATTTATTTAATTGCTTATATCGCGCCAGAATCGACCCATGAGGTATCTCCGCGCTTTGCTCGCAAAAATTCTGGAATATGTTCACTCTGTGGAATACCACAGGGAAGGTTATGCTACCTGAAACAGAAGAGTTTTTAAGGCCTTCCTAAAACATAGATGGTTGTCGTTGTGTCTTAGGTCAGATGGAAGTTTGTTCCACATGGTTGGGCCTATAAATGATAGGGCACGTCCACCTTGTCTGACTTTTTTTATAGTGGGGATTTCCAGTAGACATTGGTTGCTGGAACGTAATAGACGTTCAGGTTTGTATGTCTGAAATTTTTGTGCCAAATATCTAGGGCCTTGCCCATAGAGGCATTTGTGCGCTAAACAGCAGATTTTAAACGTAACACGTTGTCGTATGGGCAGCCAGTGAAGGTGTCTTAACAAGGGTTTGGACGGGGTCCTTGCGGGAGCATTTAGAATTAGTCTGGCCGCCGTATTTTGGACCACCTGCAAACGATTTAACGCCTCCTCATTCGCTGATATGAGGAGGCCGTTGCAGTAGTCTAGGCGACTTATCACCAGGGCCTGTACAAGGGTCTTCCTGTGATTGTCAGGCAGCATAGGGAAAATTCGCCTTAACTGGCTAATTGTTCTAAAACAGGCTCCTGTGACATAGTTAGCATGCTCCTTTAAGCTCAAGTTCTGATCCAATTTCACCCCCAAGTTCTTAACAGTTAGCTTTGGGCATGGGACGGGGCCAAGATCTAAAGGCCACCAGTCGGGAGACCAGAGCATGCTAGCTTTCCCAAATAGCATTACCTCGGTCTTCCCGACGTTACACTGGAGGCAGTTGGTAGCCATCCAGTTGGAAACTGCTCTCATGCCTTCGGCAAAATTGTTCTTCACATCGGGCGTAAGAGAGTTGAAAGGGAAAAGCAGCTGGGTGTCATCAGCATATGACACTGGAGTGAACCCAAACCTTCTCACAATCTCTGCAAGGGGGCCACATACACATTAAATAATGTGGGGCTTAGGCATGAGCCCTGTGGCACCCCCTTAGTGAGTACCCTCGAGGTGGAACGATAGGGTCCCATGCTAACAGATTGTGAGCGGCCGGAGAGAAAACTCTCCAACCAGGACAGTGCCAATCCTCCAATACCCACTCTCTGCAATCGGCCGAGAAGAATCTCATGAGACACAGTATCAAAGGCTGCCGACAGGTCTAACAGCACCAGAATCATTGATCCTCCTCTATCCTGTGACATCTTGATGTTATCAGTCACGGAGAGGAGTGCCGGTTCTGTGCTGTAGTTGGGCCTGAACCCAGATTGTGATGGGTCCAGGCCCCCTGTCGCCTCTATGAACCTGGAAACATGGATGTTTACATGCTTCTCGGCCAATTTACTTAAAAAAGGTAAGAGAGAGATGGGGCGGAGGTTGGAGAGTTCTGTCCATGGCAAGGCCGTGTTCTTCCATATTGGGTTCACAACTGCCTCCTTCCACTGCCGAGGGAGCTGACCTTCTTTAAAGGAGAGGTTTAAAATCTTTTGAATTGTGGGGCAAAGAATATTGTTCAAGGTAACAGTTAGCTTGGCTGGTATCAAATCAAGAGGGGATCCTGTTTTCATATTGTTTATTAGTGTTTGGGTGTCACTATAACTAATCTCAGGGAAGGAAAGTAAAACACCTCTAGATGTGTCGGGGTGATTCATACTGGAATGCTCCAGATCACTAGGGTGTTGGGCAGTAATGATTTTTTTATAGATTGTCTCAATTTTGTCCTCAAAAAATTGAGAGGTGTTATTACACAGGATTTGTGTGAATTCGTCTGGACTTTCACATACAGTTGGTTAGTGAAAGTGTCAAGGATTTTATACAACTCTCTGGGGGAATTGCCAGCTTCCTCTAACTGTGCATTAATGCTGTTCTTTCTTGCCTGCTTAATGTTTTTATAATAAGCAGACATTGCTTTTTGATAGTTGATCTTATTTTCACTGGTATGAGTTTTCCTCCAGAGTTTTTCCAGCTTCCTACACCCTTGTTTTTCTAATTTTAAGGATTCAGTGTACCACGCCTCTCTCTTGGCCACAGACGGTTGTTTAATTGTCTTTAAAGGGGCCGGATGATTCAACATGTCAGATAAGGTGGCATCAAATTTAGACAAGGCTAACCCAATGTTATCGGAGTCCAAAATTACGGGCTCATTCCAGACTTCTTTCACTGTTTCTAAAGTAATTTTATGCCAGGGCCTTCGTTTAATGGTCGGTATGGTAGGAGGTTTATTTGGTTTCTTTAGACCCTTAAGGATAAATTCAAGGATACTATGGTCTGACCAATTAACTGCTTTGGGATGATGACAATATACCGAGGTGCAATTAGTAAATATTAGGTCCAGTGTATGGCCACCTCTGTGAGTAGGCCCACTATTCTGTAACTCAAGACCCAGTAAGGCCAGGTCAGATATTAAAGTTTTAGTCTCTGGATGGTCAACATTGTCTACATGAAAGTTAAAGTCTCCCAATAAAATGATTGCCTTAATGCTATCCCATGGGTGATGTTTCTTCCTCCTAACGCCATGCTGTAGAATAACCTCGATGCTGTCTGGTGGTCGATTCTCCTAGCAACGAGCAGTGGCATTAGTTGATGTTATTTGATGGGTGGTGTGGGGCTCCTAACACCATGTTGTGTGATTGCCTTAATGCTATCCCATGGGTGATGTTCCTTCCTCCTAACAACATGCTGTAGAATAGACTCGATACTGTCTGGTGGTCGATTCTCCTAGCTGTGTCATTAGTTGATGCTGTTTGACGGGTGATGTGGGGCTCCTAACACCATGCTGTGTGATTGCCTTAATGCTATCCCATGGGTGATGTTCCTTCCTCCTAACACCATGCTGTAGCATAGACTTGATGCTGTCTGGTGGTCGATTCTCCAGGCTGTGGCATTAGTTGATGTTATTTGATGGGCGGTGTGGGGCTCCTAACACCATGTTGTGTGATTGCCTTAATGCTATCCCATGGGTGATGTTCCTTCCTCCTAACACCATGCTCTAGAATAGACTCGATACTGTCTGGTGGTCGATTCTCCTAGCTGTGTCATTAGTTGATGCTGTTTGACGGGTGATGTGGGGCTCCTAACACCATGCTGTGTGATTGCCTTAATGCTATCCCATGGGTGATGTTTCTTCCTCCTAACGCCATGCTGTAGAATAACCTTGATGCTGTCTGGTGGTTGATTCTCCTAGCAACGAGCAGTGGCATTAGTTGATGCTGTTTGATGGGTGGTGTGGGGCTCCTAACGCCATGCTGTGTGATTGCCTCAATGCTATCCCATGGGTGATGTTCCTCCCGCCTAACACTATGCTGCAGAATGGGCTCAATGATGTGTGGTGGTCGATTCTCCTAGCTGTGGCATTAGTTGATGCTGTTTGATAGGTGGTTTGAGGCTCCTAACACCATGCTGTGTGATTGCCTTAGTGCTATCTCATAGGTGACGTTTCTTCCTCCTAACGCCATGCTGTAGAATAGACTCGATGCGGTCTGGTGGTCAATTCTCCTAGAAACGAGCAGTGGCATTAGTTGATGGTGTTTGATGGGTGGTGTGGGGCTCCTAACACCTTGCTGTGTGATTGCCTTAATGCTATCCCATGGGTGATGTTCCTTCCTCCTAACACCATGCTGTAGGATAGACTCGATGCTGTCTGGTGGTCGATTCTCCTAGCTGTGTCATTAGTTGATGCTGTTTGACGGGTGATGTGGGGCTCCTAACACCATGCTGTGTGATTGCCTTAGTGCTATCTCATAGGTGACGTTTCTTCCTCCTAACGCCATGCTGTAGAATAGACTCGATGCGGTCTGGTGGTCAATTCTCCTAGAAACGAGCAGTGGCATTAGTTGATGGTGTTTGATGGGTGGTGTGGGGCTCCTAACACCTTGCTGTGTGATTGCCTTAATGCTATCCCATGGGTGATGTTCCTTCCTCCTAACACCATGCTGTAGGATAGACTCGATGCTGTCTGGTGGTCGATTCTCCTAGCTGTGTCATTAGTTGATGCTGTTTGACGGGTGATGTGGGGCTCCTAACACCATGCTGTGTGATTGCCTTAATGCTATCCCATGGGTGATGTTCCTTCCTCCTAACACCATGCTGTAGCATAGACTCGATGCTGTCTGGTGGTCGATTCTCCAGGCTGTGGCATTAGTTGATGTTATTTGATGGGCGGTGTGGGGCTCCTAAACCCACAATGTGTGATTGCCTCAATTCTATCCCATGGGTGATGTTTCTCCCTCCTACCACCATGCTGTAGATTAGACTCGATGCTGTCTGGTGGTCGATTCTTCAGGCTGTGGCATTAGTTGATGCTGTTTGACGGGTGATGTGGGGCTCCTAACACCATGCTTTGGATTGATGGTTTCTTGTAGATGATGGTTGGCTGGATATAAATACTCAGCATTAGACAGCAAAGGGTCGATTAAGAGTTTGGTGGACAAGGAACTGTGCCACAAATGTGGTAGACTCCCCGTCCCTCAAACCCTTGGGCCGCACTCTATTATGAGCCAAACAAACCGCCATCTTTCTAATTGCTGTACCCCCCCTGGCTCAGCCCTTGGAAAGCTTAGACAGAGAAGGGCCCCATTTGGAGCAGATGGTCTGATGTGTTTTTTCTGTCAGTGACTACCAGGAAAAACGTGTCTGAACCAGACTGAACCAACCCCTCCCCCCTCCCCCCCTACTCTGAGAGAAAAAAAACTCCTAGGGTGTCCAGGTCATTCGTTTTCTTGTTTTCCAATAGCAAATTCTGTCTTTGGAGTTTGTTTTTGAAAAAAAAGTTTAGCACGAGTCTGCGTGAACGTCAGTGGCCGCACACCCCTCCAGAGGCCTTCGGGGGGGCAGAGGCCACAGCTGGGCACCCTCCAAACTGGAAATCAGTCCCCGATTTCTCTTTAATGTCCGCAATTCCTAGTTTTCTTTTCTGTTGTTTCTGTTGAAATTGAAAAAAAGCCCATTTGCAGAACAGACGCTTTTGGCAGTGGTAAATATGAATTGCTTTTTACATGGTTTGCTGCACTTTGCAGGTACCAGGCAGACAATAATTGCTTATTTTTATGCTTGTGATGCTTTCAATGGCGCCACGAGAAGACTAATCTGTGTACAGCTAAGTAACCAACACCACGGGAGAGAACTGATGTATTCAAGAACACACAGCGTGTCGGTGGAGAAAAGGGACTTGATGTTGTTTTCATGGTTCTAAAGCTCTAAGGGGGGAAACGTGGTAATGGGCACTTCAAATGAAGGCATCTTTTCCTTGATGAGAGGAGGCTGCTGGAGATCACACAGTGTGCAGGGCGAGAAGCGAAATTTAAACTCCTGATCTAATCCAGCTCACCCGACTCCCCACACAGCTCTGCTCTCTCTGGAGGCTTAAGATGTCTGACTTAGGTCTCTAAATGAATGGGCAGTTTGGGCCAATGTGTACATACCCTGCTTCCTAGAGCAAAGGCAGGAAGATGCTCCAGGAGGCATCAATTGGTAAAACAGATCAGTGGGTTGAGCACCTGCTTCACGTCTGTGAAGTAGGTGGTTAGAGGCGGCAGACCCGCGAGCAGAGGACGGCCCGGGACCAGGGTTCGATTCCTGGCGCAGCAGGTTTCTGGACCAGGGTCAGCGGACTCGATAATTCTCTCGCCTCGGTGCCCACTCTGATCAGCGATCACACTCGGCAACTCTGGGCATTAGCTTGCCTCATCTTCACTAACGGCCCCACCAGACCGCCGGGGATGCCTGGTCTCACCCTGGAGATACCCATTAAGGGACCGTCTCTCAGGGAAGCCAGGAAGGGTTTCGCAGCGGTCGAAGCGCCTATATACATGTGCGCTATATACATGCCTATACATTGCATTACATTACGTCTGTGGTTGGAGCGAATAGCGTTTATAGAGAATGCTTCAATACCAGCCCCATATTGCACCGCGTGAGCGAGCCAAAACCTCGTTTGTACCGTTGAAGTGACCTCCCAGGGCCAGGATACATATTTTATTAAATAGGACAATTCATTTTCAAACTATATTAACTTATATTTTATTAAATAGGACAATTCATTTTCAAACTATATTAACTTATACCACAATGTTAAAAATATTTAAATGCATCACCATTTTTTTAATACGTTGACTAAAAGCCTTAGGATTTCTATGCATTTCTGTAGGGGAGCTCATAATATCCCAGTACTTTAGGGTCTGTCGCTATGTGACGAGCATTATTTTGCACCTGTAGCAGCACATGGAGAGGTGCCCCATGCTGGAACGTTACAGAGTCCGAGTACCCCTGGTAAGAGACGATGTCCCTTGCGGCCTTCAGTTGTGCGTGCAGCCGCACCGGGTCAACATACTGAGGCTGACGTGTAACAGTGATAATGGCTGGGCCTGCTTACCTTCCACTGTAGAGATAACATGGCCTGTCAGTTCACGCTGGACATTTGGAGCAGTGCCGAGATTGATTTACATATTCAAATGCACATTATGTGGACAATGCAAGGGAGACCAGAAAAAGAGGAAGGACTATCACAGCATGGAAGTGCACTTGAAAGTTACTAAGGCTGGTTTGGTGGAGTTAATCCACATTACATGGTTTGAATTGCAATTGTGGTTTTGTATGGCTGGCAGTAAAGCATGAGAAGAAGCTCTTTGCACAGGAGGCTGTTACTGAACATGTGTACTCAAAATGATGCCCACCCCCTGCAGAATCTGACGAAAGGCACCTGCGTCTCCTACATCCCACAGATATTCATGGACCTTGGGCTGAATGTGGGCCCCCTGAGAGGGTGGAGGCCTGCCTGCGCCACCGAGACTGCAGGGGGCATGCATTGTGTCCTGAGGTGCTGAAGAATTATGCTGGGAAAATGTACTTACTTTCACACTAGCATTGCAATGATTCTCAGAAGAGCTCCAAACAGAGCGAAACACGTACCAGAAGCTGCACTGATGCAAAAAGTGAAAGAAAGAATACCACATTGAAAATTGCACTGACATCAAAGAGTTGCAGGGAAGCACCATGTGAGGAATGTATTCCCACATTAGCACCTACAAGGGCCAACAAGCATTGGAACTTTACCACATGCAGCATTAAGGCAGGGGAGGGGACGGATGCAACTGTGATGGAGCAGACTGATTGCAAGATGTATTCCACAGAGCTCAGTGCAACAGAGACTGGTTAGAAAGAAAGAGATGTAAAAGTGGTTTTAAATCATGATTTCACGACCCCGTCTCACAAAATGGTCCCAGCGCCATTGGCGATGTAACTATTGGCCAGGGAGCTGTATTCAGACACCGAGCAAGCTCTCTAGAGTGTTACTAGCAAATGGGTGACGACAAGACTGTGATAAGAGGGATTACAGCGATATTTTTGGTATGGCATGTCAAGGCTTCGGAATTAACACCCAGCGACAGAGGCTCTAAACACTCCCCTGACGCAGGACCCGTACAATATCTGGGAGGCCCCAGGGCAGGCCCGTAGCCAGGGGCACATGTTAAGAGGGGGGGATTTTGGTTCTCGGTGTTTGACATTGGTTTGGTTCCCCCCATGTTAGTATTTTTTTAAATGGTGAGATTTTTAAGAAAGCAGCGTAATTTGTAATTTTTCTAAAGTGTTAACATTATTTTACATTTATCACTTTTAGTGATAATAAATAGCAAATGGTACTTTTTAGAGCAAAGTGAGAAAGAAACACCTGGAAGTTTTCATTAAATATTTGTGTTAAATTGAATTTTCCAGGCACATATATGCAGTAAAATTGCAGAAACCAAATACAGTATAAATGCAATTATGCATGGGCCTGTGTACCCTCTCCCAAGACACTTTTCAGGAAAAGTAAGGCAAATCCAGCGTTTCTATGTATATTTTCTAAACAACCATTGACAATAATTGTATTAGTATTTAAGGCAGTTCTAAATAATCTTCAGCAAGAGAGACCTCGATGCAACCGTCAGCAGAAGAGATGCATCGGATTGTGGAGGAGCATGGGCACCGCTGGGTGTGGTGATAGGCCCTCTCTATTGCTTAAAGCAGCAGGAACTTGCCAGGTAGCTGCCCAGCCATCCTTTCAGCCAGAGGCGTAGCTAGAGCTTGTGGCGCCCGGGGCTATCCTTCCCCAGCACCCCTGGGGGGTGCTGGGGAAAAAGGACGGCGAGCACCTGAAAGAGGTCCAAGAGACATGTAGTGTCGCCGCTGTTACCTCGATCATGCAAGTTACATGCACATACATGACACGGTCCAGGGCTAGACATCCCCCATCCTCAAAATAGTGTGTCAAGGATCCCCGCGCCAATTTTACAAGCATTCCACTCCCAGTCTTAAAGGGACGGTCACGGGGTCAGACAAGCTACGGAGGCCAGTGCAGCTTTAGTGGTAACACGAAGAGGCTGAGGCTGTCTGTGTTCTCGACGTCACACATAGATGAACTGTTCTTCGCAGCTCATAAAGTACTTGGCTTTTAATTTACATTCAGTCCTCATTCACTCATCGTCGCTCAGTCATTCTCCTTTCACTCCTCCTCCTAAGCACTTTATAAAAGCCAAGCTGAAGACCAGCTTGTTTACCATCTAAATGTCCTGCTGGTCATCTTTTACTCCGGGGTGTCTCTTTCACGGTTGTGGCTTTCTGACGAAAATAGCACTCTGACGCCCCATTGCTAAATCACATTATATAACTAATGCATTATTACCAGGGGGTTCTGCGGTGTTGCGGGCAACATCAGTTGTTCTGCCAGGTTGCCCATTGGAACAGTGTTTTTGAATCAGGGAATTACTTTCTGATAACACTGCGGCTGTTGAATTAGTGATTGGATTGCGTCAGCGTGTTGGGGATTGCATTGCAGGAAGGACTGCGCTCAGGAATGGTGCTGTATCTAAGGAGAATGGGGCTGGGACTTGAATGGGGTGGGGGGCAGCAGACACAATTGTGGGGGGACATGTATTTCGATTTCACAGTACGTGGTATTTTGCTTTAAGTTAATATATGGTGGTGCAGTGCCATGGCTCTGTATCTGGGAAGTGCAGTGTAAGGAGTGCAGATGCCTGTATCTAAAGTTGCACATGGAACTCTTGATTCAGGGGATGCAGCTGCTCAGGATGCAATCCAGGGGATTCGTCTGTATTCTTCGGAAGGTGTTATAGTTTGTTAGAGAAAGTGTGGTTGCTGAAGTGTCTGAAAGTGGGATTCTGAAATTATAAAACTGCATCACAAGATGTAAACCGGTAACAACAGCCTGAAAACTAGGGTTGCTGAAGCATCCCTTTGGCCACACCGACTTACAGCTCGTTTGATGCGGCTGCGCCAGATGGAGTAGATAGGTGGGGATAGGGAGAGAGGAGGGTGTATTATTCTAGGCAGGTAGTCAGTGCTTAGTTTAGGGGAATGATTTTGACATGGAAGAAAGATTGCTTCCATGGCTATGGATCGATGCAACAGGAAGGAGGGGGGCGGGCTGCTGCTATTGTGATGACTGATGCCACACTTGCTCCTATATAACAGAATTGTAAACTTGAAGGTGACATAGCCAGAATGCAAGAGTCAGAAACCGGAAGGTTGAATACACATTCATTGAAGCCGCAGAATTCCTTGCAGACATAAAGACTATTTTCTTGTGGGTGAAAAAGTCGATTGAGTGATTGTTTTAAGCCTCCAAATCTCAAATTGGCATCCAGAATTCCTGTCAGTATAATGACTGTTGCCATTGTTAAACAGTTCTGTTCACACTACAAATAACTTCTGTTGAACTATGTATTAATTTAATTAAAATAATCCACATTTCTTTTGCAATTGGACTTTCGTTCTGAAATGGTGCCCCAGCCACAGACACTCATTCCCCGTCATCAGTCCTTTCTTTTATAAGTAAATTGTACCTCACCCAGTGGTCGAAGTGGGGGAAAAAAAGTAGGGGAACTGTGGACGGAGATCAGAGGGCGGGAATAACCAGAGTTCTCGGTCAGTGGGCGGAGTGGCCAGAAAGAGCAAATTATTCGTATTTTTAGTATTTGTTTGGCATTTCACTACCCAGTTACTGATTATTACATTATTTAATTCAACCCATGGAAACACGTTTATTTAAGGTTATGAGTTATTGACATTAAAATACATTCACAGAGTGGGATTCATTTCCAATCACAGAATGTCCCAAATACGCTTAAAAGTGGAATCACAAGCCATTTGTCTCCGAGCCATGGAGTTTCTGACATCAGCACTTCTCCCTCTTTCCAGTAGTTATTTCCAGATGGACTAGCGTCGGCTGGCAAAATTACAATATGGTGGGGTGCGATGCCCAAAACACTCACCATATATATTGGACTTGCTAGGATGCTGGCAACCAAGCTCTGGACGTGGTATACTTCGACCTGTCACTCTGTCACTATTCTGACTCGGGCGGAAAGGCAAGGACTACCTCCCTTGTCAACGCTAAACCAACCAACAGCTCCAGGATTGGTTGAAGCAGGATAACCCAGGGCTCATTTTGAGGCTGGGGGCCTGCGGCTGCAATGTGTCGGCTGTTTCTCAGGCTTGGGATTGCTATCTCTGAAGTGTGCATGTCAGATTGTCTGGCACTAGATAGCCGGCCAATCTGACATGCGCAATAGCAGGGGCTGAAGTAATAGTGCAATTGCACTAATCACCCCTGCACCCTGCCCTCACGCTGCATCAGCGTGAGTCTGGGACACATTATAATAAAATGGTATTTATTACCATGTTTTTAATGTGTGTGCATGATGCACTCGCAGCAGGCGGGGCGATCCTCCACATCCATAACGGAGGAGCTGCCACTGCTAAAGACACTGGCAAAAACATTTATGTTGGTCCGATGGCACGGAGCAGTTACATTGGGAGATTGTCGTAGGAACTTTAGGATATTAACACATAGATACTTATGCTTGAACACAACAACAGGTGATACAAGGACAGTAACACAAGGGCACTTGCTGGGGGGTGCAACATTCAGGTACTGGCTTATGGTTGCAGACACAAGGAAGCTGACATGGGGGCACATACAGAGGGTCACATACACTAAAATTTCCACTGTGACTCTGATATGGACATTGGGCACTCAAACACTGCCAGGGGGTCACAGCCCAGAAACACTTTTTGGGTCCAGAGACAGACACTAGGACACTGACACAAAGACAGTAAATAAAAATGGGCTAGACTCACACATAACCATGTCAATCTATCATGTTAGATTCAGAGACTTCTTGAGTCTCATTTTCTCATGGGGTCTTTATTGTTTGTCTTTTTTTTACACACTTTTCCTTCACTGGACACAATTCTTTTTTCATTTGAGAAAGTTATTGATGATGAAAAAAGGTGAGAACCTACCAGTAGAACCTCTGATGGTGCGCACGTGAGATACTTTCTCATTTCTCTACACAATTTTTCTTTGTAGCACACATACACTTTAACAAAGGGGGTATGCTGTGGTTTGAGTAAACTGACTGACCACTTTTCCTTTTCTTTTTCCTTTCTTTAATGGTCTTAAAATCAAGTGGGCACAGAGGATTAGGCCGGATTGTGTTAATGAATAGATGGCCCTGGACAAAGATAAGAATGTCTTCCCCACACTAATCCTGCAGATAATTAGCAATTGAGAAAGTGCCTGCTAATGCCAGATCTTTGATGTATAAACAACTTCCAGTAGAGACAAGATGTGATACAGTGGGAAGACGTACCAGTTAATTTCAAAGAGTTATATTGTAAACCAATTATTCTGGTGGTACAATCTCTAAAGGTGGAATTGAATACCAATAGGGACAAACAGACATGGGCTCGGGTAGGTATAAGAAGAGAAAATGTATAGTTTGACAAGGACTGTAGATAATTAAAAAGCCAGAAAAAGAAATGGGAGAAAAGCCTTAAGATAAAATATGATTATGAGATACACTCCCTACTTCTTAGCCCCAAGATGAAATATAAAAAAACAAGAAAGAATAGGAAACAGGCTTTAAAGGAGACCTGCTGGAAAAAATATGCTGGCAGCTATTGAAATGAAAAATTTAAAGCCGTTTTGGTAGCTTGCGAACAAGGATCAGGGAACTAAAAGGGGATAATGAGATGTGTAGCAGCAAATGCGGATGGGTAAGGCATCTAGAAGAAATGGTGCTGGATAAGAGGAAGAGAAAAGAGAGGAATGTTTTATAATAGATGAGGAATTGATGACACAGTTCTACTTACATAATATCAAAGACACCATACTAGCATTCAAATTAAACAGAGTGGCAGCACCAGATTTTACCCACCATCATAATTAAAACAAATGGACATTGATGGGTTATATATTTTTTTATTTGGTGTTCCAGTGAATATTATCCACAAGCCTATTCCCTGAATATTGGAAGGGTGCGACTATAAGGCAAAATATGCATAAACAAAGAGGACGCAAAAAAACACAATACTCTAGGTCAATGAATCTCCTCGATGTGGGTAAAAACTTGTTCTTAAAAATAATTTTAGGCAGGCTTAAGGAATGCACAGAATTATATAATATAGTCCCATTAGAAGAGGGGTGGTTTAAGGCGAGGCACTCTGTGTTAGACCACCGATTTAGTCTATGGACACGTGCCTTGAAGTCTGGGAAAGTCTGTCAAAGGGGTAATTTCTTCTGCTGCTTTGTAGATTTCCGTGCAGCATTTGATTCAGTGGACTCTAAATGTTTATAAGAAACATTAACAAAATTGGAAATCCCAAGAAGCATCCTTGTTAATGTAAAGTACCTTCTATATCAGAATTGGGCTCAAGTAATCATTGGCACAGAAGGAAGACGGACCCGGAAAATCCCAATCAATAGTGGGTTGTGACAGGATTCTGTCTTGCCCCCCTTGCTTTTCTCTCAGGTTACAACAGACTTACTGTCAATATTAGCTGCTACCAAGGGCTTAAGCCAAAAATCAATGGTACACCTATTGCATGCCTTTTATATGCTGACGATATGACTGAAATACACTTACACAAGAAAGTGGACATATTCAAGGAGTACTGCAGTAAGAAACAATTAGTCCTAGATATAGATAAGACCAAAGTGAGGGGGTTTGGGAAAAACACAGGAAACTATGAATGGCACCTGTCAACCAATAAAACGAGATAGTAAATAAATATAAATATTTAGGAGTGTGGTTTGAGAAGAGATTGTTATGGAAAGAACATATCGAATCGATTAAGAGCATTGGCCTCAATAATTCGACTTAGAAAAATCAATAAAGACTATGGAGACACGTCCTTGAGGCCGATGCTACCTGCCTTTGTGGCTATGACAGGGTCCTCAATTCCATTATGGAATAAAACTGTTACATCTATGTGATAAACATGACTGTATGATGAGGGGAATGTCTAAAAAGCCTGTTACTATTACCAAAGTCAACAATAACCCAGGCAATAAGAATGGAAATCCACATAACATCTTGGAAGAATCTGGCAGAACTGAGCAGTAAGATTCTGGTTACTCTTGGAAAGAGTAGAGTGGCAGCAGTTATCAAAGCTCTGTAAAAATAGTGAGTAGTCAAAACCTAAAAATAGGTTCCTCTAAGGGGGACCTCCGTACACTAATAAAAAATGGCACCAGAGGACATGATTTCAGGTATCTAAGTGGTAAGATATCGACCCAATTCCAGCTAAATTCATGGAAAAATGAGGAATGGTTCCCATATATTTGATGTCCTACCGAAACTTTGGTTAGATCTGAGGTGTTAAGGATTTATTTAACTCTGTGCTATATAAACCCTAAGGTGAAAATAACAATGATAGATATACATGGAAAGTTAACTTGCAGACTAAAGGTAAAGTGTGACTGCTTGCCTATCATTTTAGATTGTCAAAAGTTTCTGACAATACGAAAAGTCGTTTTAAAGCCACTTTTTAAAAAAGATGGTATTTGAGAACGTAGGCTAGCGGTGGCGCTTCGAACAGAGATGAGATATCTGGTTATGGTGTGCTGTAGGAAGATACTTGTGGCATATTTACAAGCTTCTTGCAGTGTCTGTACGATACTTGTTCCCATATTAAAAGTGATGCACCGGCGACGTAAGGGGCTTGCAAATATGCCCTTTGGTTCCATAGAGGAATTTCTTATCTGGTTTGTAGTAGGGACTTTTTAAGTTATTTATAAGGGGCTCTTAAGTTATATACATATGATTTTTATCTATGACTTGTATTATATGTAAAATGTATAAGGGTATTCAACATCAATATCATTCTGATTGTCGTTTAACCCCTTGCGCGCTGCGCACATTCCCTCGCCTTGTGGGCGAATTAATGAGTGAGCGAGGTTTGGACGGCCCCAGCCATCTTCCGCACACACCCACCGTGATGTCGGACGGCCTGGGGACATCCAAAATACTGAGCTCCACATAATTTTTTGGGGGACTGACTGAATTCCGATTGGAGATTCCAGGGCGACTGCTGTATCTCGCGGATGTCAATGTGGCCCATCTGTGGGGCTCGGAATAAAGGACACAGTTTACCTTCTAAGCGAGTCTCCTTCTCCAGGGATTGAAGATTGGAAAACAACAGCCCTCAAGCTTCGGAAGAGCAATGGTTTAATAAAGCGAAGGCTGTCTTCCGGGGGAATACAGAACTGGTGTAGATTGTTTCACTGCGAGGTTAAATGCTGGTGTAGATTATTGCCTGGGGAGATAGGCTTTGTCTGAGCCTTCACTAGACAAGCCTTGTGATCTCCAAAGTGTGCTCCTTTGCTGGGCATAGAAGCGCCATCTTCTATGATGTGAGGTGAAAAGGATGCAGGTAATTCCCCTATAAAATTACAAACTTCAGATGTAAAATCATAGGAGCCTTTGGAGATTACATTTAGGGATTTACAACCACCCCCCCTCTCAAGTGCCCTTACTCCATTGCTTGACCACTGCCAACGCTTGACACACACTTCTTACCCGCAGCCTGAGGCATCTTTAAAGAATGTGTGCAATCAATCAGTGAGTGACTGAGCACACCAGAGACATAGGGTCTGATTTAGATCTTAGATCTTGGCAGACGGGTTACTCCGTCAAAACAGTGACATATATCAGATCCGCCAATACATAAATCCTATAGGATATAATGGGTTTTAGATTTCGGCGGACGAGTCATCCGTCCGCCAAGATCTAAATCAGGCCCTTAGATAGTAGCGAAAAGAAAGTGTTTAGGTATTTCTTGTTCGTTGAACAGGGGTGGTGTCCAACACTTCACCATGAGTACCGGGTACAGCGAAGAATTTCAGATTATACAACATCCGTTTATGTAAAAGGTTCTCATTTACACTCTGAATGTGAAAGTATCAATCCCATGTGAATAACTTAAAATACTGCTTGGGGAAAATGGTCCACCGGCGGACATCCTTGGTGTAGAATGGCGGTGCAGCGCTTATACTTCGCGTGTGATTGGCAGCACATCACCTGTAATAAATGGCCAATCCCGATACAGCTTGCAGGAGCCTGCATGGTCACTCACATAGTGTCAGGCATTCAACGTAGGACAAGGACGCCACATTGTCGTCACTCCGGGCTTGTTTGGTTTGCTGGGGGCTTGAAGCCCCCCTTCACCCTGGCCTCTGGTGGGCAGTGGTCGCAGAGATTCATGTATTAATTCACTTGTCTGAGAAGGCTCTCCGCTAGCAAAGTTTCTTTACTGGTGGGTGGGAAGGGTAGGGGATAAGAAGGGGCTAGATAAGGTGATTGGGAGGCTGCGTGTATTAGTGTGTCTGTGTTTGTGCATGACTCTGTCTACATGTATGTGTGTATGGTGGTTTATGTTTGTGGAGGTCTCACATCATTCTCTGACCACCATCCCTGGGATCTGGTGACCCTGGTATAAGGTGGCTATACTTAGAATGTTGTGTGATGTACCTGGTTTTATGAGCCCTTCCTTCAAATATGGGGCATATTTACAATCCCCTATCGCCACTGAAGTGTCAGCTTTTTTGATGCTCCGGTGGAGTAGCGCCATTTTCCATATTTACAAGATGGCACTAAGCCACTTAGTGTGGCTCAATGCCAACTTGTAAGTGTACCTCTTTCCACCACAGTCCTCTGTGGTAAAGGGGCGTGCAGTGGGTGTTGCTGTGGGCGTTCCACCTGCAACACCCATTGCTTTTTGATGCTGCCACAGATTTACAAGGCTGAGGCAGCTAGAATGGCGATACGAGCAGAAATTATTCTCTTCTCCTCGTTTTCCACTCTTTCCATGTGTGCTGCTGCGCCTTTGCAATATGGAGGCAGGGTGCCTGAGCTGGAGCTAGGCAGCTTTTTCTGCCCCAGCGCAGGGGGAAACCCAGGGGTGCAACATATTTTTGTGAATACAGCACATTCCTGGATTTAAAAAATGTCGGAGCGTGGTGCTGCTAAATTTGGGGCACTGCGGCGCTCCAACATTTTTTTGTAAATATGCCTCATTGTTTGCAGTTCAGGCTTTATGTTGACTCTCCTTGGAGTATTATGTGTTTTTTTAAACAGATTTTATTATTTATTATGTTTTATGCATCAGGCAACTGGAACAATGCAGTCATTATTCATCTGTCCAATCATATGCAAACAGTACAACATTCAACTCCCCCCTCCCGAGTCATTGCAGCATATTAAATTGAAGATGCATGGTATATGCTATAGAGTTCTATCGCTTCTAGTACAATATGGCAGTAATATATGACTTAATATAAAAATATATAAAGAGTAGGTGGGAAGGGTACCATATGCAATTATCACTAAGTAGAGTGAATCACGGCAATCTAGGTGGCGTTCCCTCGGGTGTAGCAGGGTCCGGGTTTGATATGCTGTCCACCAAAACGTCCCAAGCTCTGGCCACTTCAACGCTTCTCAAGCCTCTTTGGGCATCTCGTAGCAGTATCCTCCCCTCCTAACCCAGCAATTTAACCAGTTGTCTGTGACATACCATGATCCGAGGGCCCTTCTGAGACTTCCAATTTCTTGTTATCGCCAATATGGACAAGAAAAGTGCTAGGTTTTGAAATATACAGGTAAATTTCATTTTGGGTGTTTGGGGAAACCAAGCCAGTAGGCAATGTCCAGGATTGTGAGGTATCTCTCTGTCTACAGACTCCCCCAGTATATGAATGATCTCATCCCAATATGTATCCAGTATGGGACATGAGTTGACCCAAACATGTGGAGGATGTGAACTCCTCTCGCCCCGCATCGTGGGCATGCAGCATCTGTTATGTGAAAGTATCTGCTCACTCGGTCTGTGGTGAGATATGATCTGATATGATAGTAGAGATATGATAGTAACTGATGAATTTGAAGCCTGTATTGTGAGAGACCATGGGTATTCTATCGAGGATGGAGTGCCAGTCTGTAGTGGGAATACGAACACTCAGGTTGTCCTCCCATCTGGAGCGCATGGTTGCTGCAGGTCTGTCTGTAGCGCTCGATATACACAGGATACCGTTTTAATGGTGCCCACTGAGAGGGCTATGTACTTGCAACTTTGAAATGTGGGAGATTCAGTAGTCCCTGTTTTCCAATGCGCGACATTGCTGTCGTGACTGCTCTGTGCAATAGGAAATGTCCCCACAGTAGATCGAATTCTGAGTGGAGCTCCTCAAAGGGAACAGTTCTGTATCTCTAAAGAGGTGTCCTACATTCATCACCCCTGCCTCTATCCATGTGTTAATATCTCTCCAATTACCACCATGTGGTAGTACTCTTAGGAAGTCTAGGGGTACATCAGGGGAGTAAGGAATTTTAGTGCATATTTTCTGAATACCTCTACTCCAGCATTTTGTCATCACTCTTAGTTCCTGTGAGTTATTCACAGAGGATCTCTTCAATCGAAGGAACACCCTAAGTAGATCAGCAAATGGTGGCAAAAAGGAACCCAGGATTTGATCTGGATTCCGATGATGTGCCAATCCCTGAATCAACCCTTGCAAGTGGGCCGCATATAAAATGCCTCAAAGTCTGGAACCGCCAATTATCCCATGGTCACCACTCGCTGCATTGTTGCCAACGCAGCTCGTCGTCTGCCGTGTCCCCAGAGGAACCCATTGAGTAATGAATCTAATTACTTAAAGATCAATCTCTGTATCCATAACGGGAGAGTGGCAAAGAAATGTAGGAGGCGAGGTAAGGCCACCATCTTCAGGAGCGCTATCCTGCCTGCCACTGAAAGTGGTAGAGTTTTCCAGAAGTCAGCAGAAGTCCTCAGGGCTCGAATAGCCTGTCCCACGTTCCCATCAAGTTGGTCAGCTCGATCATGATATATCCTTACTCCAAGGTAAGATAAACAGTGGGGCTCCTGTTGCATCTGCGCCAGGCCCTCTGGGGGATCAGTACCCTGCACTCCAGGAAAGAGCCTGGACTTTTGCCAGTTGACTTTCAGCCCAGACAATAACCCAACCTCCTCTAACATGGATCTAGCCCCCCTCAGTTCTTCTCCTGTATTTCACAGGAAGATGAGCAAGTCATCTGCATAGAGCGCTATACGATGATTATGTCGCCCAATACTCAAACCTCTGTAGTATCGACCAGATATAGCAGAAGCCACTAGGGGGTTCCATAGCGAGGGCGAACAACAGGGGGGACAGGGGGCAACCCTGCTGTGTCTCCAATCCCACTGAGCAGTCCGCCGAGATGGTCCTCTAAATGCATACTCTTGCCATAGATCCAGAGTACAACAATTTAGTCCACGCTATGAAGCCTGCACCTATTCCAATCCAGGTCAGTACTTAATGTAGGTACAGCCATTCAAGTCTATCGAATGCTTCCTCACAGCAAAATATCGTGGCACCCTCTCGATCATCTTTCTCAGCCTTCAAGATAGACAATAAATGTTGAATATTATCCACTTTATTGCGACCTTGAATTTATCCTGTCTAGTCCGAGTAGACTAGCTTGGGCATTAAGGGTAGAAGCCTAGTCACCAGGATTTTACTTAATATCTTATAATTGAAGTTACGCATCGATAATGGACAGTAGGCGAATCTCTCATAAGCAGGTTTGCCTAGTTTTAGGATTGGGACTATTAGGGCTTCTTTGGCAGTGTCTGGTAGTACCCCCGTTGTCCTGGCCTCCTTGTCTAGGGTGACCAATCTAGGTACTAATTCATTAGAATATGTGCCATAGAACTCCACTGGGAACCCGTCGGTCTCCGGGGTCTTATTTCAGGCCATATGTTTAATGGCAGATAATATTTCCGGGGAAGAAATAATCTTTCGCTTCATTTCCCTCAAGACTCCGTACTGGCAGGGCCCTTAGATAGGATCCGTACCGCTACTCTGCTATGGACAGTGGAACTAGTATAGAGGGTTGAGTAATATTTGGAAAAGATAACATTAATTCCATCCTGTGTATAGATCCTGTTACCTCTCTCATCCTCTGCCTCTAATATAGCCAAACCGCGCTTGTCTGGGTTGGCCAGCCAGGCCAGCAAAGAGCCAGATTTATGTCTTTCTGCATGCGTTCTATCCATGTACTGCTTGTAATCAAAGCACCACAATCGTTCTACATGTGTTGCCACTGCCTCCCAGGTTTCTAGGAGTTCTGACTGTAACTCTGGGTGTCCTGCCGTCGGCTCTCTGTATCTCTTAAGGTCTCTTCAATGTCTTTATGTCCTTCAGCAATGTCTGTCTGACCCCCTTCGATTCAGCTAGGCAGTATACCTGGACAACGGCCTTAAAAGCATCCCACTCAGTTTGCAAAGAGGAAGCTGTTGCTATATTGTCTACAAAATATTGAATTATATTGATTCTAATCTCCTCGTAGAAGACCTGTTCTTCCAATAACTCTGTTTTCAACCTCCACGTAGGGATGGATGGTCAAAGGCGAGCCCATCGCAGGTGCATCAAGACAGGATTGTGGTCTGATATGGTACAAGAGAGATATTCAATGGTATGGAACATGTTATGTTCATCAGGCGTGCATGAGAAGAAATCTAGTTGAACATGTAGCTTATGGAGCCCAGAAAAGAAAGAATAGTCTCATCCCAACGGGTGTTTCAGTCTCCACAAGACCCCAATCTTTCTGCCAGTCCCTAAACACTCTAGCTGTAAGCACGGTCTGCAAGCCAGAAGGGGGGTGGGGGGGGGGGGGGGGAGGTGATCGGTTCAGTTGGACGTCAGATACGCAGTTGAAATCCTCCCCCTAAAATAGTCGTAGAGGTTAGGTACGGTGCTAATTGCCTCAAGAGGCCTTCAAAAATAGCCCCTCTCTACATTTGGGGCATATTTGTTTACTATAGTTATGTGTCATCCATCAAGTCACCCTCAGACAATTAAAAATCTAGCCTCCGGGTCCACTATTTTGTCTGAAAACTGGAAAGGCACACCAGCTCTAATCCAAATTAGGACCCCTCTTGCGTAGGCTGAGAATGTTGTATAATATGCCTGTCCCCTCCAGCACCTCTGCAGTGCTATACCCTCTTTCCCTGTTAAATGTGTCTCCTGCAAGATAGCCATTTGATCTCCCCTTCTATTTAGGTATGAGAACACTTTGTACCTCTTTGACATAGTATGCATTCCTCTAATGTTCCAAGACAAACATTTGTACAATCCTTGTTCTGTCATATGTGGAGTCAGGGAAAAGGGTTAACAATCTGCGTCTTCCTCAGCTCTATAGGTCGAGGTCTCCATATGCACAAGGTGAATATAATATACATTGCTGCATGACTCAAATCTCCCCACCTTCTCAACCAAAACTCAATAACCCAACTCCCCTTCCCCAGGACAAGCAGATCAACACCACCCATCCAAAGTGCACAATAGAGCGTAACTAGTTGTGAGAGTTCCTCACACTATAAACAGGCAGGGTGGTGGCCAATCAACCCCCTCAGCTATCAGACCCTCCTCCAGAATAATCGAAAACATAATAGAATATCAGCTCAGTAGTCTTTGTTCCTTGCAGTATGTATGCACTTTCTATGACATTTAGCGCAGTCACCGCAGCATATCAAGCCCCAGTCCATTGCCAGTACTTGACAGGGCTCTGATGATCTCATCTGCTGACTTCGGTGTTATCCTGGGTAGTTCTAGGCTCGAACCCTCATAGGCATCAGCGCGATGATCAGGATCCGACTCCGGCACGGGAGGGTTCAGGTCTATCGAGGAAGATCTCAAGTCCCTCCCGTTCATCTTGGCTACAACCTCCATTGCTTTCTCTTTTCCGAACTGCACCTCGGACTGTGAGAGGGCGACAGACCTGCTTCGTATTCTTCTATGCCGGGTCCAGTTGTTAGAGCTGTCTAGTAGATCGTATGTCAGGATGGATATGGATGAGGGTTGGCCAAGCGGAGCTCTGAGCAATGCTGCTCATTCCATCGGTGTCAGGTTATGCTCCTACCATGATATTTGCACATTTTGCATATTTCTAACACGCTACAACAAGAGCTCATGGAATTTTCAAAACAAAAGTTTCTATGCTGTTTGCACTTAAAGCAGCTTCTGGTGTTCTGGTTTACAATAATTGCGTCGATTGTTCTTTCCAAAGGTCACTACTGGGTAATGGTACATTTTTGGGGGAATAAAACAAGTACTGAACGTGTAAAATATCGAACAACAGTAGGAAGTAGGAAAATGCGATCTGTTCAAAATACAGATTAAGTCATGTGAAGAAAATGTCTATGTTACAATAGACACATTTGAAACCACATTTTCAGATCTTCTGAAATCCTAACAAACGTTCCATGAATCTTTGGCTGACGCTTCAGATGTCTTCAATCTTAGAGACTTTTCCTTGGACACAATGTAAAATTCACCAAGGGGAGATAAGCCTTCCCTCCACATGCTTTAAGACCACAGCCAAAATTCCAGTTGCAACTGGACCTGCTGTTTTTTCTCAGGTCAATGTAGTTGACTTTTCCTATGGATGTCCAAGGCTGAGAAAATTGTTCCTCTACAATAGGCTCCACTGAATATGTCCTGAATTCCATTCCTCCTTGTGGGATTAACCACAGTCCTTAGAGTAACCTTCAAAGTCTTAAGTACAAAGGAAATCAGGGTGGCACTCGCACCAAAGTGTTGAAAGCCCCATTGTATAATACTAAACCACTAGTCATTAGTGAAACTCCTAAAGCTATCCCTCAGAAATTCCCATACGTTTTTCTACTGTCTTTCTCGGAACGTCCAGTGGTTCGTGGAAGAATCAATCCCTCAAACTCCTACATTCCATATTTCCAAAATGGCCACAAGATGCTACGCTAAATGATTCTGCTCCATAGCACCTCAATCTGACTGCCCATGTCAACTTTTGGCCAGCCCATTCCTGATCAAAGAGAAAACATACAGCCAGATTCATCAATGTCCCGATTTGCGAGTCCTTAATAGCGATTATTAAGGAATCGCTATTAATGACTCACAAAACGGGATTCATGTAGAAATCGCAATATTATTTGCGATTTCTACAGCTTCTTTATTTGCGATTAGCATATTGCTAATCGCAAATAAGGATGCGATTTCAAGGGTGCCAGGGGTGTCCAAAGGACACCCTGTAGCACCCCTGAAATGTAAATGTAGACTGATGTTGCGCACACACATGTCCAAAGGACATGTGTGTGTGTAACATACAACTTAGAAAAATGCACTAAAATGCATTTTTCTAAGTTTTCGCTATTTACCACGAAGTCAGACTTCGCGGTAAATAGCGACCAAAAATAGCGATTTCGCAATTCAAAAATGGTTCATGAATTGCATTTAAGAAATCTCAAATAGAGATTCCTTAAATGCAATTCCTCGCAATTTAGCGATTTCGCAATTTGCGATTTTTGTATTTGGGATGATGAATCCCAAATGCAAAAATTGCGCTCGCAAAGGACCAGATTCTCAGAATCTGGCCCTTTGCGAGCTGATTTTTCAATGATGAATCTGGCTGATAGTGTTCTCCTCACCCCCCAGACATCACGCTCAAGGAGCTCTGTCCTTCAAAGATAGACCCTCGAGTTGTTCTCTTTGCACATGAGGGTGCTATCGCAGAAGACATGGCAATTGTTTGTATAGCTGACCTATCACACGTAACACTGTTCCTTTGGCAAGTGTTTGCAAAACATAAGGCAGGGCTGAGCTACTGGCCTTATGTGTGGTCTGTTTTTTAATCAACAGCTTTCTATTGAAATTAATATCTGGCACACATAGGGGGCCTGTGAGTTAGGAGCCCACTGTTCCTGGGAGTCCCACAATCATATGAGCCATTCACATCTCCTGCTGCCTTCCCCAGCTGGAGAGAAGTTTGAAGGAATCCAATTAAAATGCACTGCAGAAAGCTCAGCTAGCAGTGGTAGTGGCAAAACTGGATTACGAACTGGTTTAAAAGAGATACATCTAGATTCATCAAAGACCCGTTTTGCGAGTCTTTAATAGCGATTCATAAGGAATCGCTATTAAGGACTTGCAAAACGGGATTCATGTAGGAATTGCAAAAAATATTGCAATTCCTACATCTTCCTTATTTGCGATTAGCAAATTGCTAATCGCAAATAAGGAATAACACCCCATTCATTCCTATGGGCCTAAATGCCCATAGGAATGAATGGGGAGTATTCCTTTTTTGCGATTAGCAATTAGCTAATCGCAAATAAGATAGCGATTTCAAGGGTGCCAGGGGTGTCCAAAGGACACCCTGTAGCACCCCTGAAATGCAAATTTACACAGGTGTTGCGCACACACATGTCCAAAGGACATGTGTGCGTGTAACATGCAACAGAGAAAAATGCACTAAAGTGCTTTTTTCTCATTTTTCGCTATTTACCACGAAGTCAGACTTCGTGGTAAATAGCGGCCAAATGTTGCGAATTCGCAATTTCAAATTGGTTAATGAATTGCATTTAAGGAATCTCTAATAGAGATTCCTTAAATCCAATTCCTCGCAAATATGCGATGTTGCAAATATCGATTTTTACTTTTGGGATGAAGAATCCCAAATGCAAAAATTGCACTCGCAAAGGGCCAGATTCTCAGAATCTGGCCCTTTGCGAGCGCAATTTAGCTTGAAGAATCGGGCTGATAGTAAGTTAATATATTTGGATGGTATTTGTTCTAAAAACCTATGTTCGCCAAAGTTAGTAAAATGCTGCATTTCCTAGCTAAATTGAAAACTGGGCACTCCAATATAGTTACAACAGTTGCTGGCAATTCCACAAGCAGCACAGCACGTTTGCTCATACGTGCAACTGGACCATGCTGTTTTAAGACAAAAAGACAGCTGGATCACTGAAAGAATAGCGGAACCAAAATATTGTGTGAACAGTATAGCGTGTCAAAAATATGGAGGGCCAAAATATCGAGAAGGTAAGTGCAAATCGGTAAGTATAGACTTACAATTTTTAACTCCCCATCTACGTACCTTGAAGACATATATACCACCAAGGTACATATATGTGGAGTTAAGTATAGTAAAACTTCACTTACCTATCAAAACTTACTTTACAATATTTTCGTCCTTGATATTCTTGGCACAATATTTTCTCCTACTATATGTTTGGTTCTGATATTCTGTCTAAACACCATACAGCTGGCACACATACAGCTTCCCTAATGTTGGATTTAATATTTAAACGCCAAAAAAGAGTTGGTTTGATATTCCAAGAATGAGAACATAACTGTCCACATCCAGGATGTGGCTATTTCTGGTCAATTACATGAACCGTGACACATTTGTACCCAAACTATCGCTGCATGCTGGGTCACTTGGATTCACCCTGAACACCAACCTCACCCTCAATTAACACATTGCCAAAACAGCAAAGATAGCCTGGTACCAGCTTGCACTTCTAAAGAAAGTGAAGGCATTTCCTGAATAAAGCAACTTGGGAACTGCTGTTCTTATCTGGATGGAGGTGACATCCTGCACTATGGCCTCTAAAACTTCCTACTGGCACCCCTCAAGAGCATTCTAGACTGTACAATAAGTCTCATCCAGGGAATGAAGAAATAGGATCACATCATATCATCCTGGTGTACCTCCAGTGGCTCCCCTTGCTCCCCTGTACCATCTTCGAAAACAAAAACATCATTTATAAAGCCGTCATGGCCAGCACTACTGCTCTTCATGCTGGCAAATTCATTATCTCTGATGGCTCTCTTTGAACATCTACAGCTAGGATAGCATCAGACTGTAGATGAAGGAGTGTAAAAAAGAAAAACAATGTAGCAGGCCTTTTCCTTCTATGCACCTAGGATCTGAAATAACATCCCTGTATCCTTCAGGAAAGTAGAGTTGAAGATGCACCCATTTAAAGAACACTAGATCACAATGTCTTACCAGTCCACAAACCAGCTACATCTTCTATCACTCAGTGACTTTATGCTTGTCTCTGACTCTGTGCAGCCCTCAGCTATCTTTTGGCTAGGTTCACACTATAGAAATGCCACATACATAAATACATACATACACACATTTATACATCTCAATTCGAGTTTTGACACGACATTTGGGTGACTGTTGCTGCCCAATATGGGTATCTGACTTTTGTACTACATGCACAATTTGAGAGAACTTTATCTTAGACTTGCACAATAGTCGAATATGCAAATTAGTTTTTTCAAAACAATTAATAGGTTTATGAGAATAAGCACAAGCTGTTAGAGCTGATTAGCAGCGTCTCACTGTTCAGAATGCTAAATACCAAGCATCTACGTAAATTAGAAAGGAAAATCATAAAAAAGTGTGTTTGCTACATTGTGCACTACCTGTCCCACACATAAAGTGTATGCAACAGTAACCCTCAAAATGTAAAATATGGTCACTGCCAAATCATTCTCTTTGGAATTTTCTCTGTTGGTTTCAATAAATGCGTGTGAATACACAAAATCATGGTAGGTAGCAAAAACACGGAAGTCTACAATTCACAAATGGCAATAAGAGAGTGTTACAACCAAGATAAAGCTGGAGACTAAGGGCCTCATTTCGCAGCATGTGGCTGGCCTGCAAGTCTGCAGGGCCAGCAGAGGTCCTCACCTCAGCCCCCTGCAGCAGAAGACCGCCTACCACATTTACAGACCCCCTGTCTGCTGGGAATCACTTTGCTGAAAGTAAATTCACCAGTACAGGAGATTTTGCATTATCCATCTGCGCAGGAAGTGACATCACTAGATTTCCCACCATCCATCTGCACAGGAAGTGACTTCACTCCCACCTCCCAAGACCTACTTAATGGCTGCCACAGCGTGGACACGCAATCTCGTCTGTGCCTGTCCATGCCTGGACCATTCCCAGCACCAGGAACCCTCATATTTCCCCACCTCTCGCTGTTACCATGTCACGACCATCAGCGCCTTCAAACCTGTCTGCCGTTTCACAAGCTGTTGCCTGGGTACACCACACAACACCAAGTGAGCATTCTCCTGCACTTCCTGTAAGATTTCATGCGCTTACCCATACCAGACACTTACAGCATCAGCACCAAAGCACCCAACACCCCACGCTGGCACTTAAGCAGTCCTGAAACAACCTACACAACACTGTGGCTGACTTCCTGGTCCCCCTCAAGCACAGTAATACAACAAGATCAAGACTCCAGGGCCCATGGCCCAGGGAAGCTGGTACATGGTGGAACTCAGACTGAAGAAACGCCACTGCAAATAACTGGAGTGCAAATGGAGAATGTGCCAGGACAATGTTATTAGGAGCACATTCAAATACTCCCTAAGGCTCTAACACCAAATGATCCAGACGACCAAATATGCCGCTTTGGGGGACCACATCGATGCCAGCACCAACAGAATTGAAGAAATCTTCACCATTGTGAAAGATTTCACCACACCAGCAGCTGTCTTCAACTCGATCACCCCCTCGCAACAAATCATCAACAGTCCCCTCACCGAACACCTCAAGACCACTCAGTCTGGTTTCAGACCCAACCCAGTACAGAAACTGCCCTATTTCTGCCACAGATGATCTCCGCATGACTCTGGATGGAGGAGACACAGCAGCCCACACCCTCCCGGATCTTTCTGCAGCATTTGACACGGTCCATTTGACACGGTCTCCCACCCAATCCTCGTCCAACGTCCACACAATATCAGAATCCAAGGACTTGTGATCTAATGGATCTGTTCCTTCCTGACTGGAAGGAACCATTCAGTCAGTCTGGCTCCATACATTGTGGATGCCCATCACCTAATGTACAGAGTTCAACAAGGATCCCCCCAGAGTTTACTCTTTTCAACACATACATGATTCCTCTAGCCATCATCATCCGCTCTCACAGTATCAACGTCCTCTCTACGCCGATGACATGCAACTCATTCTCTCCCTCCCAGACAAGACTCCCAGTACCTAGATCAAGCGTAATGCCTGCATGACTGAAATCGTCCACTGGATGAAGACCAGCTGTCTAAAGCTAAATACAGAAAATTATGAAATCAGGTATAACAATGGTTTACAGTCGCTAAAGTCTGGGACAACAAAACACCTTTTTAAAATGTGTCAATGGCCTTTTACTAGTTGGAAAAATCTTTGTGGCTATTAAAATGCTTTTGTGTTCCATTAAGAAATGCAAACAGTAGGGAGTGCAAAAGAGGCATTCTCCTAACTATTTGGAATTCACAATGGAGTATTCCAAAGTTTTCCAGTCGCAGTGTGTTAACCATCGCCTCCAACTTGAGGGGGTCACTGATTTGCAAAGGAGAAACCATGCCCTTAGGACAGATGCCCCTTAGAGATTTGTGTGGGTAGTGTTAGGTGAAGACAGCACTCAAAGGAATCGTTTATATGTGTGTAAAAAACCAGGACCTGTCCCTTTAACGGACATAGGCTGCTTTTTAAAAAACTACTTCCCTGTTTCGGAATGCAAATGCAGGGAGGTTGCCCACGCTGCATCACATTTGGCGATGCAGCGTGGGCAACGAAATTCGTTTTATTTATTTTTATCGGTACTTACCTCTAATGGTCCATATCCCGCATTTTACAACCCCCCCACCCTGACCCTCCTCTTCCTGACATCACCGCCCCAGTATAACGCCCGGCACGGGCCGTGCCTGGTTGTAGGGGAGGGGAAATCCTATAAAGAGAGTAATTTTCTCTCAGCATTTCCCTTCTCTTTTTGAAACTTAGGAGCAGCAACATTGTTGTGGTGTCACCAGGGCTTTAACCCCTTGTGTGCTTCAGACAGCCCCAGGCAGTCCGACGTAGCGGTAGGTGTGTGCTGATGACAGCCGGGGGCCGTCTGAATCCCACCCACTCAATAAAACCCCCCACACAGCGTGAAAATTCGCGCAGCGTGGAAGGGGTTAAGTGGAAGCTTTTTTTCAATATTATATACAAGCCATAGTTGCTTCTTATTTATCATATGCAACTAACAACCTTTGACAAAGCAAATAGTCCTGACTTGTTTTAGTTATGATGTTACTTGTTGTATCATATATCAGGATGCAATGACAGAAACAGCAAAATACAAGTCTGGTGGCACACTATGCTAAGCACAGATTTTTAGTTTAGGTGTTTTAAGCCACACCCTTAATTACATTGGCCACACGTCTTTGAGAGACCCCCCAGTTTTTTCTTCCCACTAAAAGCTCTTACTTCAAGGCATTTTCCTCTTTCTATGGGTGCTGCAGAATGCTACTTAACCTCTCCCACGCTGGTGACGGAACCGCTCCGTCACTCGCCTCGGGTGGGCTGTGCTGGTGACGGAGCGGTTCTGTCACGGCCCGCTCGGCGCACCTGCGCGGCGCGTTCTATTGAGCGGGCGGGGCCGTGGCGGAACCGCTCCGTCACAAGCACAGCCCACCCGAGGCGAGTGACGGAGCTGTTCCGTCACCAGCGTGGGAGCGCCGCGTGCCCCTTAGCGCTGCGGGGGAATTCCGGCTGCAGCAAAAGGGTTAAAGCAGCGCCCCACAACGATTTGGCTTTGTTGAGCCAACACAGCGAGTCTGTTCTGGCACCTGATTTGGCGGGACAAGTTGGCGCCATCCCTGATGTGGCCAATGGCAGGAGCAGAAGAGTTAATGACGTGCCAGAGTCGCAGTTCTCCACAGTCCCGTCTCGCCAATGGCTGCTGAGAGTACACAGGGCCGCAACGGCTCTCTGGCTCTTTCCCTTCACCATTAATCTTGGACAAAAGCCCATTATCATCTGCGTCGAGTTTCCTGGCTTTAAAGGATGAAATCATTAATTGCTTTAACTCTGCCCAGCTAGAGAGCCGCTGAGGTATTTAGATCAGGGACGAGTCTGATAATGAGGCTGACGGACGGCTGGCGGCCAGGTTGAGAAGGGTGGGGGGAGGTCAAAATGGCTGCACGACCCTGCTCAGCCCATACTTAATTAGTGAACTGTGCGGGTTTCACAAGCGAGAAATCTAGAGTGTGTCCCTTTGGAAGGATTCTGCGTTCCCATTGCCGCTTTTTAATTTATAAACAAGATATGAAATGTGACATGACTATATAATTGGTCTCTAGCCCTCACCCCCACAGTGTGCTTTCTGCTGGAAGGAAGGTAGCCAATTTGTTTTACACAGGCATAAACTAGAAAAAAATCCAGATTTTTTTGTTTTTTATGTATAGGCTTTTCGCGAAATGGAGGAGGCGTGTTCGAGTGGAATATGCCATGCAGGAACTGTGAAACTGGATGTGTGCTGCCTGCATCTGTATGTGTGGAGCTGGCGACGTTCACCACGTGACTTGAGAAATTATGTGGCTAATAAACTGAGCAGGCATCTCACGTGACCCTTGAACACACAAGCATACCATGAGTACAGTTTTCAATCAGGCAACCGACCAATCTATAACATTGAGCAGGGCTGTCTCGTCACTTCTATAAGCAAGAGCATAATTTATGTCAGATTTACACGCAAACACCTGTGCATAATGGGTATAAAACTCATAATTCTCGCTATAGCTCTGTTATTTCCCCCTCAAACCAGTCTCCTGCGGGCAAAAATGACATCAAATTTCCCATTATGCAGACTGGCAAAAATGTAGCACGTTTTGCCTAACATGGAATTCCTGAATTATGTGATCTTACCACCATGTAATAAAAATGTCGCGCTGGTTTAGTTTTTAGCCTTAACTGTTGAAGAACTATTCAAGAAACCAGCTTTAGGGCTAGGGTCCTCCTATTCGTTAGTTTGCGCGCTTGTTCGGGTTCTTGTGCGGTTCTTTTCAGCAGCACATTTCTGATAGGCTAAAATGGGCCACTGTCATTCTACGATAGTTTAGGCGGTTCTATATCAGAACATCACACACAGAAATACAGAGCCACAAAAATATCATAGCCAGAATAGCAAGTACCAACATTTTCGGAAAGTATCTATGCAACATGTCAAGTTAAATATAGGATGCACATTCTCAATAATATAAGCTTCCCTTCAAAATTATTTTATAACGGATATTCTAGCCATGCTATTTTTACAACAAAATATTTAAAATTCAGTATTCCTCTAGTATGTCAGTTGCAGGCACCATCCAGAGTGCGGAAAGTTTTGAAATCGGAAGTCTTGATGCATTATTAAAGTATTGGATGTGAGATAATTATGGGAGGGAGGCACAATTTGAATTTAGACCGGCACTCGATCTATGCTCCAGCTGTTGTGCTAGACTGAGAAAACCTGCAACTGATATATATGTGCCGTTTATTAATCTTTCGGGAAGGGAAGCTGTGTTGATTAGTTCCTGCACTAAAGGCTGCCTGGGTGGGAAGTTCTATCGATTTCCTCCAGAAAGAAGAACAGGATGAAGATAGGATCTTTAAGGCTCAGGGGTAGGGACGGCCCTGCCATTGTCATTGCGCTGGTAAGCGCCCATGCACCTATTTTAGATACATAGCCAGGTTTCAAGGGGAACCTAAGAACTGCACTCACGGTCACCACATACATTTTAGAAGAAAGTACTAGTTATGGGAGATCACCCACATGCACAAGAGGAGCAAAGCCATTGATGCAGTGGCGCAGCATCACTAATCCTTAACACCTATCACTACCCTCCTTGTAATAGGATCTAGAGCTGTTTGCCATCAAGGTCACGGAAGGCAACAGTTTTGGTGTGTCACCTCTGGCACTGCTTGTGGAGCACGTTAGTCAGTGTTTAGGCGTCCTAGGAGTTGTGGGCCATTCAACATGTCAAAAACGGCGATTTACAAATAGGCACAAGTAAATGCATGATTGAGGAGCTGATATCGGCAGCTAAGCGCTTTACGTGGGATGAAAAAAGTGAGGGTTCTATGAAGGGGGCAAGGCCTATGTAATTAAAGCTGAAGCTTAAACATGTAAACAATATTTCAATATTTTTAAAACTGTGCATCTCCTTCACACTCATTTGAACGGAATCACACTTGCAACTGGAATAGGTGGCCATTGTTCTGTGAGCTCTGCAGAGATCTAAGATGGTGAGCACCCTATCGTAGGTCTACACAAAGACGGATCCTGGTAAGCTGGGGCGCCAGCCTTACACCAGTGAATCAGGGCATGCATGATGGACTCTGGGGAGGTCCGGGGGCGGGGGGGGGGGGGCATAACAAGTCAACAAATCCTGTTTCTCCTTACTAATGGCTGCATCTGAGATGTCATGAAGACGAGCCAGATTAGGTTCTTCAAACCGACAAGCTGCAAGAAGGATCCCTGCAGGAACCATCCCAGCGCCTGCATGGAATGCCTCTCTACCCATTGCAAGGAATGCATGGCTATAACCATCATGTAAAGAGTGACGACCCCTGGGCATGAGCATATGGTAAGAAGGTTTGACTCGCTATGGGGAGACTTGGAACCTTGAGTTTGCACCCATCTACCCTTTGAGACATTGAACCTCGACACAAAGCCAAGGGCAGTCATGCTCCTCTGCTTTCTATTTGGCATAAGAAGGAAGCCCAATAGAAATCAGGTCAATGTTATGAACCCTATTACCCTGAAAGTGGGGGCCGCAGGAGGAAGGGGGGAATCAAGCCCCTAGACATATAAAAATGTGAAAGGGGAGGTGTTTATGGGCAAGCCTTGCTGACAACAATGGCAGTTGAAGCAGCTTTTGAGGAGAATCTGGGGAATTAAAATCGAGTTAAGTTTTCGAAACCGAGACTGAAGCGGTTTAGGGGAAGGTGACCACCATAGAGGGGAAGGTGACAGACTTGACACGGTGACAAGTGGGGCTTGCTGCTCATGAGTGGGTGACTGAGGCCCTACTTGAACTAGAAACAAAGGTGGAGACACATCAGAACTCAAGGAGGCTGCCAATGCGCGTACCCTGGGCTTGGGCTGTAATAGCACGGGTTTGACTTGAGACGTTATTGATCTTCTGAAGTCAAAACCCCTCAAAGGGAGGAGGCGAACGAGGTGAAGAAAGTCACTGTACAGATAAAAGCGTAGGGAGTAAATGATGATGATGTTAAAACAATTGATTCGGTGGGTGACTCCAAAGCGGTCCACTCTCTGATCGCCACAGCATATATGGTGGCCAAGAACGACCAAGCTATGCATTGGAGGGATGCGCAGGCACCATCCCTACATGGGGGGTGGGTCTGTGGCATGGACGCCTGTGGGGAACTTGAAAAACTGGTGTATAATGCGTGGGGTGTCCCTCAGAAACATGACCAAATATTGAGGCGGGGGTGAATTGAGGACACAGGGCGCATTGGTTGAGACCGGAAACGTTTCTGATGTGCAGTGTATATATGCTATTGTTTCAGCATTTTCTTCCAAGTTAGTTGCAGTGTGTAACTCTGCGTTTCTTCTGCTCTCTCGCGAGTGCCCTATCTGTGGTTCGAGTGGTTTGAACCTGGTGTTTTTATTGATGTTGTCAAATAAACTAAATTCAATTAAATGGGGCGTATGACACAGCAATCGAGAAAAGACTTCAGGGCACTACTAACGCTTCAGTGTGGCGATCTTTAAAATGTGTGTAGAGAGTAAATATATAATTGTACTTACTAGTAGTTACACAATCATTTTTGGATATTGTTGTCAGGACGCAGAGTTCATTTAGTGCTAGGTTCCATGTACATGTAAACTGGCCTGAAGGTAAATCAGTGGCCCTTGTAAGTAAGTAAGTAAAAAAGGGTTCTAAAACGCACGAATGCCAAGGTGTTGTAGTATTTAGGGGACTGGAAGAGTCCACGTCTCATCCAATGTTGGGGGTGGTCCCAGGGTCGGATTGGGATCACAATTCGGCCTGGGCACTGACGAAAAAAGTGGCCCACATTCAAGAGGCGTGGCCCATATTTAAGGGGCGAGGCCCACATTCAAGGGGCGTGCCCTTTCATGAAACACCATTTGCACAGACAAGGAATGCAAGCGGGAGGATACTGTTCTTGCACACGACACAGGGCCAAGGTGACAATGGCCTACATGCTGAGCAACTAAAAAAAATAGCAAGGCCCCTTTTTGTCACAAAATTATTCCAGCCCTCCAGCACAGGAGCACCTGAAAAGCAGCAAAGCCCCTGCTATTACTAACTTACTCAGCCCTCCCCAGACCTTCAGCTCAGGAGCACATGAACAGAGGTAAGGCCCCTGCAATTAGTAAATTAATCAACCCTCCAGGCCTTGGGAAAATGTCCTGGCAGGGGAGCACAAAACACAGCTTTCTGGGTCATCCAAGGTAGCCAGGTAGCCAGGTAGCCAGGGGGAGGCTGAGGTGAAGCTGGTGCATGGGAAGTGCCTTCCCAGTGTGTTCTGGCAGTTTGAGTGTTTACCATTTACTGTAGTATTACCCTTGTACCTGTGTATGGTACCCTTTTGTAACTTGCACAAGTCACTTTTCTCTTGTAACACACTGTTTGCTCCTCTCACTTTTGTTTGCTTTAGATACTTGCACAAGTGCCACCATTGCCCACGTAACGTTTGTTCTTGTGCTGAAGTGTCTGCCATTAATTGCAGTATTATACCTCTACTTGTATTTTGTACGCTTTTGTAACCTGCACACATGTCACTTTTTCCTCCTGTAATGTATCGTTTGCTCCTCTTGTATTTTGGTTGCTCACTATTGTCACTTTTGATTGATGTAACTTAACGTTTTCTTTTGTAATTTGTCCACTTATAATTTTCTCCTCATGTATGATTGCTGTTCCTAGTGTGAAGCGCTCTGACACCTTTGGGTAAAGTCTGCGCTATATAAAATCGCATAAATAAATAAATAAAACAAAAAAATTCCAAACATCACTAGGCCCCCACAGCAAGACCCATTCTTCCTCGCCCACTGTGCCCTGAATGTGAAGGGCTGTGGGCGAGGTGTTAAGACTAACACCGTTTCTGGGCTGCATGGGCGCCAGGGGGCCGAGGTGCAAATGGCTCAAAGGCCTGAGAAACACCTGGCCCCCAGGGAGGCCGATTATTGCAAACAATCACCCCTCCCAGCCCAGCCTCAGCTTGATTGCTTGGCAGGGCAGGGGTGAAGGAGAGCCCACAGCTAACAATCGCTGTCTGGCCGCACAGCGAGGCTGCTTTCATTTTCTTAGTCTCTTTCTTAGTCTCTGTCTCCGTGCACTCCGTGGGCCGTTTTTTTTTCTCCCCTTTCCTAGTCCACTCTCTGTGGACTGGGACAGGGGAGAAAAAAAACGGCCCACAGAGGGCACTGAGGCACCGGCCCTTCGGCCCATTCCCGAATGCCCGCCTTGCCAATCCGCCCCTGGGTGGTCCTGTTGACCACCACCCGCCGTCAATGTAGCAAAGTGTGTCGGCTGGGCGCGATGTGTGGATAGTGAATAAATAGCCCAGGGGACCCTGGCCGTGGCAGTTGAGAGCTGGCCACTAATCTAATTAAGTCTCCTGTGTGAATCATTTTCTGATAATGCTAGGCCCCTAGCCAGATCACTACACTGGCGACGAGGTGGTGCGGCTGCCTGCAGCCCGCCTCCCCTCTCACTCACCGTGCTCAGCAACTTCGCCCGGTGTGAGCGCCCCTGCCGCACCTCACTGCCATGACCTGGCCCACACCCCTGCCCTGTGGCCCACCGCACCGAGAGCGGCGACGTCCTGGCGGTCTGCTGACGGCCTTACATCTGGACCGTACCTCCGCAGCGTTGAGCCCCCGCCGGATCCTCGTAAGGGGGAGTCCCGGAATCCCACCACGTGTGCCTGCAGCGCTCCCAGCCTCAACGCGCATCTGACGTCACCGCCGCACACTCGGTAAGGCGCATACCCGAGCCCTGCTGCCTCCCAGCTTACCGAACCTTGCTCGCATTCCGGTGCCTCTGTCTGAGCACCGTAGGTCCGCGCTCCACCAAGGACGCTGCCGCTGTTCTCTGACCACATGGCCCACGGCTCCTGGAGCCCCCTCACTGCCTGCTGTGCTGCTCCTCCGGCCCAGACACCCTACTGCCATTGCCTACACTGCCCTTTGAGTGGCTCCCTGGTCCTGGGGTTTGCTAATTCCCCCACCCTCCCTGCCTGTCTGCGTGCCCCACCCAGGTGACCTGCTACCACCGCCTGCCTCATTGCCTCATCTCCTCCGCGCTGGGCCCAGCCACCAGACCTCTGCCGCCTGACCTGGCCTACTGCACCTGCACTTGCCTCACCCGGGACACGCCTCTGCAACCTGCGCCACAGTGTGACTACACCACCCTGTGCCGGCTGTCGCCCATGCCAGTGGTCTCTCGTCGATGCCCTCTGCTAGCAGGCATGTCGTCCATCCCACCTTTGGAGCCCCTCACCATCACCGGTCCGCCGCCATCTCAGGCCGCCATCTCAGGCTGCGCGATGGAAAGCGTGGGTAGAAAGGTTAGAGACTTTCTTTGATGCTGCTGACATCCCTGCCCTGTGACGGATACCCATGCTCCTCCACCTGGGTGGAGCCGAGGTGTTCCAAAACATCATCAAGACCATCCTGCAAGGGCTAGAGGGGGTGCTCAACATGAGCGATGATATCTTGGTTCACGCTCCATCCCTGGAAGAGCACATCATCCGCCTGACAGCAGTATTCACCCGCCTTCGCGACTGTGGCCTGACCCTGCACAGAGAGAAATGCGAGCTCCTGCGACAAGACATCAGCTTCTTTTGATACCGTTTCTCAGACCAAGGCATCGGGCCGGACCCAACAAAAGTAAAGGATGTCCAAGATGCGCCAGCCCCCACATCGGTGTCCGGTGTCCGCAGCTTCTTGGGCAATGTCACGTACTGTGGACGCTTCATCAGGAACCTATCAGATCTGACTGGCCCTCTGCGTGACCTCAACAAGACCACCACCCCCTGGACATGGGGCTTAGAGCAAGAGACAGTATTCCAGCAAACTGTGGCAGCACTGTCCGCGGACACCACACTCGTCTACTTTGACCCACGGCGCGACTCCTAGCTGGTAGTTGATGCTAGCCCCACAGTCCTCGGTGCTGTTCTGGCGCAACAACAAGAATGTGGTGAGTGGGCACCTGTCGCCTACGCAAGCCGGCCCTCACACCTACCGAGCAGCAGTATTCTCAAATTGAGGAGGCCATTGCAATCCTAGGGGGGTGCCGCCATTTTCACATTTACCTGTATGGCCACTCATTCACCGTCATCACGGACCACAAACCACTGATCCCACTGTTCCAAGGCTCATCGTCTCGCCCTCCCCCACAAATCGAAAAGCGGATCCTACAGCTGCAAGAGATCCAACTCATCGTGGAGTACAGACTTGGCACCCCAGAATCCAGCCGACTTCTTGTGGCGACACTCCCGGCCTGCCACACCCCCCAAAGCTGCTGAAGCGGCCGCCACAAAGGACTTTTTGAGGCTAGTGGTAGAACGATCCCGGCCCCTCCCGATGTCCCTACAAGAGGTCGTCGCAGCCACAAGAGATGATGACTGCCTCCAAATCGCCATCCAAGCAGTCAATTCAGGCGATTGGAGACTCCTGCAAAGCCCATCACCTCGGAGAACAGAGTCAGCTCAAGCAACCCTGAAAGCCCTCCACCAAGTCCGGCACAAATTGTCTGTGTCCGCCGACGGATGCCTACTACGAGGCCCTCGCCTTGTCCTTCCGGAGAGCCTGACTAAACAAGCGGCAATTTTAGCACATGGTGCTCACCAGGGGATTGTGAAGTCAAAAAACAGACTCCGCAGAAAAGTCTGGTTCCCAGGCCTAGATCAACAGATAGAAGCAGTCGTTCAACACTGTCCGGTGTGCCTTGCAAAGAGCCTGCCAGACAAACCAGCACCTGTCATCACAGGACCCGCTCCGAGCTCCCTGTGGGAGAGAGTGAGTGCTGACTTTGGCAGCCTACCAGGCGGGATGTACATGTTCGTGGTCGTAGACGACTTCTCCAGATACCCTGAAGTCGAGTTTGTCACGTCAACGTCAGCGGCGGAAGTAATCCCGAAACTCGAGAAACTAATGGCAACTCATGGACTTTTTGGTGAGATCCATACAGACAATGGTACACCGTTCACCAGTGCATAGCTAACCGACTAACTTGCATCCCAGAAAGTGAAGCACCGCAAAATAACACTGAGATTGCCACAGGCCAATGGTGAAGCGGAGCAGCTGATGCGGACTCTGAATAAAACAATACAAATTGCCATAGCCGATGGAGTCAACCTGGAGCAAGCAGTGTACCAGTCCCTCCGTGAATACCGGCTCACGCCCCACTGCACCACGGGTATCTCCCCGAGTCAGCTGTGTTTTGGTCGGGCAATGACTGACTCCATACCACATCACCCGACATGGGCAGAAACACCCAACCCCGCGAATCAGTCCGACCGCCGACGTGATAAGAACAATAAAGCAGCGTCGTTGAAGAGACATGCTAAAGAGAGTCCGATTACTGTCAACGACCGAATGCTAGTGCAAGACCGCCATTCTGGTGCTAAGTTCCGCCTACCCTTCGAGCTTCACCCCTGGTTGGTCACGGCGGTAAAAGGCATTATGGTGACAGCTCAAAGAGGACACGAGAGAGTAACATACAAAGTGTCCTTCTTCAAAAGAGTCCCTTTTGATGATGACAGTGACATCCCAGTGCCTGATATGCCCCAAGAAACCTCTCCCAGCAGGCCATCCAACTCCAACAATGAAACACCCGAACCCGACCAACCTGCCACAGAAGATCGAAGCCCTGGTCCACAGTCAGCACAAGACCAAGATCCTATCATAGCTGAGAGTCCGTCCGCCTGCAGCAGCCCTTCAGAAGAATCCCCAACGCCTCTGCCGCGGAGCAGACAAAGCAGATACAACCTGAGACCGTGTCCGAAGCCATCCCAGAAATTCAAGGCCTACGTATCCTAAAGCTAGTCGCAGACACCGGATCGAGTTGCAGCCGGTTGGGCAGTTAAGAAGAAAATACCAAGTAAGAGTGTTCTTGTTAGCACCCCGCCTCAGAGGTGGTGTTTGTTTTCCTGAACTGTTTGCTGTACCTTGCTATCCTGCATTTGGACCTATTTTTATGTTCGTTTGACATGTCTCTCCTGGTTAAAGAGGAATGTAGTGTTTAGGGGACTGGACATGGCAATTGAGAGCTGGCCATTAATCTAATTAAGTCTCCTGTGTGAATCCTTTGCTGATAACGCTAGGCCTCTAGCCAGATCACCACAGGCGTCTTGGTGTTGACGTCATATAAACAGAACAAAAATGATCTATTTCATACATGGGGGAGTTTTTAGTGATTTCCTGAAAAGACCCCTGTCGGATTGCAATCTCAGACAGAAAGGAATGGTATTCCGAAGCTTGTCGGCTAAGTATGCGAAGCATCTGCCTCCCCACTCATCTTTATTTATTTTTTGGATGGCCACTAGTTTGGATGCACCTGATCTAAGGTTACGAAGGGGGGCATCCCAGGAAAAAAGCTTCTGAAAATAGAGGGTTATTTAAAACAAAAACGGGGTTGACCCTGTGTCCCTTAGAACCTGGGTAATTGATAGTTCAAAAGAAAAATGGTTCTGTTGGGTACTAATAACACTTATTTTCAATGATATAATTTATTTTTTGCGTGGTCTTGTCAACCAAAATACAACACCACCTGAATAACTGGTACCCCCTCTGAAAGAAAGAAAAAAGGCAACTTCTTACAATCAATGAAAGAATAGTCTACAAGTGACTCTATGTTCCCTTTATATTAAATGAATCACACTCTTACAAAATAATTTTGACTATACAAAGACTGTCAATATCTCCAATTAAGTGCAAAACGGAGTGAAAACAATGAATAGTGATCACAGAACAACACAATAATACAAAAGACAATATATACAATTCATTCAATTAGACAATCTATACATATATACAACACTGTGCAAAAATTCTTGTTTTGCAAAGGCCATCCGCTGGTGTAAACTTCTTGAACCCTTTTAATTTCTTTTATTTCATTGGAGTTCTAGAGTTAAGGGGCCTGTAGGAAATGTCGACGTTTCGACCCTGTAAAGCGCCTACTTGTTGGTCGCGGCGGGTCTTTATCAAGACGAATATGTGCATGACAGTCTGCAGATGAATCAAAAAGTAAAGAATACTTTTATCAGAGGGGGATTGTTTAAGTGATTTCACGACTTGCAAGGGCGGTGTGAATACTCACCCTAAACTCCAAGTGTAAGAGTATCACCTGTAGTCGCGGTAAAATCTTCTAATCTGTAGAAAAGAGGAGGGGCGTGTCAATCTCCACTTTGAATGTTAAGTCTAGAAAATCGATGGTGTTATTATTGTATGACATAGTAAATTGAATGTCTTCACTCCTCTGATTCAACCACAAGAGGAAATTCTGCAAATGGGATTCAGAGCCTGACCAAATCATTATAACATCATCTATATATCTTTTCCAGACAGCTATGGAATCGACGTATGGATTTTCAAATGAATAGAGATGTTCTTCTTCATAGCTGTCCATATAGATGTTGGCCAGGCTCGGAGCATATGTTGCTCCCATCGCTACTCCTTTAGACTGGAAGTAGAATTGCTGCTGGAATACAAAATAATTTCTCTTCATGGCTATCTCTAGAAGCTCCACTAAGAAGTATGTGGGCACTCAGAATAAGTCCTCCTCTAGTTACTATGAGATTAGACATGCCCGCATTCACCAATGTCCTAGAGAAACAATAACGCGCTTGTATCAACGCGCAGGTAATCACAGAGCTAGTAGGTTTTCAGTTATCCAGTAACTTTGGGTTAACATTACTGCCATTGAACCAAAGTATACTGTTTGGAGACATAAATTGTTACCTAATGCAAGTGTTAGCTGAAGTCCTCATAGGGTGATATATGCAAGCAGTGTAACCTTTTTAACTATGATACCACCTAATGGGTAGGTGATATGAGAGATTGACACGCCCCTCCTCTTTTCTACAGATTAGAAGATTTTACCGCGACTACAGGTGATACTCTTACACTTGGAGTTTAGGGTGAGTATTCACACCGCCCTTGCAAGTCGTGAAATCACTTAAACAATCCCCCTCTGATAAAAGTAGTCTTTACTTTTTGATTCATCTGCAGACTGTCGTGCACATATTCGTCTTGATAAAGACCCGCCGCGACCAACAAGTTAGCGCTTTACAGGGTCGAAACGTCGACATTTCCTACAGGCCCCTTAACTCTAGAACTCCAATGAAATAAAAGAAATTAAAAGGGTTCAAGAAGTTTACACCAGCGGATGGCCTTTGCAAAACAATAATTTTTGTACAGTGTTGTATACATGTATAGATTGTCTAATTGAATGCATTGTATATATTGTCTTTTGTATTATTGTGTTGTTCCGTGATCACTATTCATTGTTTTCACTCCGTTTTGCACTTAATTGGAGATATTGACAGTCTTTGTATAGTCAAAATTATTTTGTAAGAGTGTGATTCATTTAATATAATGTCAACATAGAGTCACTTGTAGACTATTCTTTCATTGATTGTAAGAAGTTGCCTTTTTTCTTTCTTTCAGAGAGGGTACCAGTTATTCAGGTGGTGTTGTATTTTGGTTGACAAGACCACGCAAAAAAGAAATTATATCATTGAAAATAAGTGTTGTTAGTACCCAACAGAACCATTTTTCTTTTGAACTCTGAAAATAGAGGGAGCTGGTTTTGTACATGGCCTTATGAAACAATGCGCAGGTTCTTGAATTTAGCCCTGAAAGCAGACAAGCATCCAGGGAAGGCTGCAGATGCTCTCTGAAACAGAGCTACATTTAGGAGTTTTTAGAAGCATGCGAGCTGCTGCATGTTGCAGTAACTGAAGTTTCAGTTGCAGGAGTTCCCAAACATACTGCATTGCAGTAATCGATCTTACTGAAAACTAGGGTCACAATTACCATTTTTTGAAGGTCTGGGGGGATGAAGGGAAAGACTTGATTTAAACCCCTAAGGGAAAAAATAAGTTATTTGGTCGGAGAAACAGAGCTGTAGATCAAATAGGACCCCCAGATTCTTCACTTTCCGAGCTGGGGATGGAAGTGGGCTAAGATCTGATGGCAACCATGAGGCGTTCCAAAAAGTGGTATTTTGGCCAAAGAGGATCACCTCCACTTTCTCAGTGTTTAATTTGAGGCAATTTTCCTGTCTCCAGACTACAATATGAGCCAGGCAGTTTTTAAATTTGTTGGCTACCACGTCGACATCAGATCAAATCAAGACAACAATTTGTTTGTCATGGCATAAGAAACTAACGAGAAACTGTATGATCGAATGAGCTTTACCTGGGTGGTGACAAAGATGTTGAAAAGCATGGGGAACAAAGATGAACTCTGTGGCACCACACAGGGAAGAGAAAATGGATCTGATACGAAATCTCCAAAGGTCACATTCTGCTCTCTGCAGGATAGGAAGAAGCCGGGAGTGGTAATCCCGATCCCCTCTGCCCGGTTGTTAAGCGCAGAGTGATTTACCGTATCAAACGCAGCAGAGAGGTCAAGTAAAATCGGCACAGCCCTCCCCCCTCAATCCACTAGAATGCAATTCTCATCTGTAGCAGACATTAAGGCAGATTCTGTTGAGTGTTGAGGTCTGAATCCATATTGAGATGGATCTAGCAGATTCTCAGTGTCCAAAAAAGTAATCAGTTCATCATTAATGATTTTTTTCACGGATTTTGCAGGCAGCGGCAGGCGTGAAATGGGCCTATAATGTTTAGTGTCGCCTGGGTCAAGAGAGGTTTTTTTAGGGTTGGATGCCTTTTTCCATGTTGTGGGGAAATGACCAGTGGCCAGGATATTATTTGAGTTTAGCGAAGTGTCCAGAAATATTACCAGAGACCAATTGCGGCAAGAAGCAGGCAAGGATCCTGGGGGGATCCTGACTTAGTGGTCTCCACAAGTTTTTTTTACTCTATCTTCAGTAATGGAGTAAAAGTGTCAAAGGTGTTCGGGGCACCATTTTCATTTCCGTGCAATTCTTGACATGATATGGGGGCATATGAGGAATCACCTTAGCTATTTGTTTTTATTACAGGAGAATTCCTCACTCATAAACACTATTTACCTTTGTTTGAAAAAGGTTGGCTTGCTTATTACCAAAATATTGGTCAGGGGTAATGGTTTACTTTGATCAAAGTTAGAGCGGTTAGTAACAGTTTTTAAAAGTTCTTTGGCGGTGTTTATTCTTTATGCAAAATATTAAGCTTTTTCTTATATTATTAGTGCTTTAAACACACCTAGGACTATTTTGTATTTGTTTAACTCTTCTTTATTATATATATTCTCTTCACCTTCTTTGTTCTTGAGCCATACATTTTTAATTTTTCTAAGTTCAGGAGAATACCAAGGGGCAGAGGGATTTTTCCTGCAGCTTTTTATAGTTTTTTCTGGAGCTACTCTGGTAACTGCAGAATCTATCGAGTTGGTAAAATTCGAAGTGGCATCTTCAATGTGTTAATATCCAATACTGGGGTTTGAGTTTTCAATATAGTATCTAATTCAAGATTGTTCATTTTTCAACAAGGGTAACATTTAATGACATTCTGAGGTTTGAAAGGGCAGTTTTTTTGTTCTACCAGGAACAGCAAGGTTGAAAAAGACTGCTTTGTGATCAGACCAGGGCACAGGAAGAGCTTTGTCAAAGCTTAAAGAGGGATTATTAGTGAAGATGCCATCCAGTGTGTGGTTGGCCTTATGAGTGAGCTGATTGACTAACTGTTTGAGCCAAAGCTACAAAGGCAGTCGAACAGATGCTCAGTTTCAAAGCTTTCCTCGAGCTCGAGATGAAAATTGAAATCCAATGATCCAGCATAGTGGAGGGTGGCGGTGCACCTGTGGCCTCGGTGGCCGGGTCAGATGCCATGTTGTTGGAACTTAAAGCCGGCTTTAAGGCCCTGGCAGCTGTTTAAACTCCCTCGACAAGTGCCTAGACACCATGGGCATCAGGTTCGATCAACAAGGGGGGCGCTTGACGACAGCAGAGGGCAGGATCTCTGATTCGGAGGATGGATACTGCCCAAGCTATGAAAAATTTGAGCGCTTGGAAAAACTACTCAAATCGATTGCCATCAAGAACAAGGATTTGGAGGCGCAGGGGCGGCGCAACTACATACGGGTGGTTGGTCTACCTGAGTCCACCAACACTGAGCGGTTGGATGGGTTAATTGAGACGCTGCTGATTGATTTGTTTGGGTGGCACTCCTTCACCTCTACCTTTGTGGTGGAACGTGCACATCGCACGCTCGAGCCGCCCCCTAATCCGGGTTGCCCCCCAAGGCCAATAATAGCCCATCTGCGGATGGCTCGAGAAAAAGGCTCACTGAGTGGCAGGGGTCCACCATATCGATTTACCCAGATTTCACCACGATGAAAAGGAGGTCCGTTGGAAATACGCAGGAGTCAGGGCAAATCTAGGTAAACTAGGACTGCGCTATAGGATGCTGTATCCCACCCACCTAAAGGTAGATGTGGATGGACGCTCACGTGTTTTTGACTCCCAGCATGATGCCCAGGAATTCTGCCAGGCCTACTCCAGGTCGGGGCGACAGCGTGGATCTCCCTCCCTGCATCATTCACTGAATATCTCGGACTCTAGTGAAAGAGCAGATCTCTCCTCTGCCAGGTAGACAGACATTGTCACAGTTCCCAATGGTTTGTTGTATTTAGCCTGAATGAGTAACTGCCGGCCACGTAACTCATATATTGCTATCCACGTGCCACTTCGATGGGGACTCCCACACGAGGTAGACTGTACTTTACCTTTATAGGTACCATTGCTCCGGCTGCCCCGGGGACTCGAAGTGGCGCTGCCACCACCCTAGTGCAGATGCACTTTCTATGTTTACCACAAAATTGTAGAATGTTCGCTTAAAGTTTGTTTAAATTCCATAGTGGAGGGTTGGGTCTTTCCCCCGATGGTTGATGCGGGAAATGGGTGGGGAGTGGAGGAACACAGGGTGTTAAAAAAGTTTTTTTAAATAGAGTTTCTTCGATTGTTCTTATTGCAGTACAGTAACAGCTAGGCAGGTCCTTAAAGTTCGCAAAGCTTTAATACAGACAATGGCTAATAGAGTGTAACCAGAAACTAATGTTACAATAATGTCCTGGAATGTTCGGGGTCTAAATAACACTCGAAAATGTAAACAAGTAACTCATTATTTAAAACGGCACCAGGTGGACATTGCTTTTCTGCAGGAAACACAATTGGGACCATCGGTCCAATCCTCCTTGGCTGCTAGTTGGGGTGCACACAGATACCTTGCAGGATACGGTTCCTATGCTAGAGGGAGTTGCAATATTGATACATAAGCGAGTCCCCTTTCTAGAGGTAGCAGTCCATAGAGATGCTACGGTTCATTTCCTGCTGGTCAAGGGGTGTTTGCTGGAGCGTTCAGTGCTGCTAGTTAATGTTTGCGCACCGAACATTGATGAGCCAGATTTTATCAGTACCATCCACACACAAATCGAGCACATGGGGGTGGACCAGATCTGCTTGGGAGGAGAGCTCAACATACTTCTAGATCCAGACAGGAATAGCACATCATCCACAGCAGACACAAAGCCTAGAGCTAGGCGTTCACTAGCTGACATTAGAGAAGCTTGCGGACTGGGCGATGCATGGAGGCACCATAGCCCCAACCACAATGAATACACCCACTACTCAGCTCCACACAACACCTGGACTTTGCTGGATTACTGGCTCCTAACTACGGGAGTAACGTGGTGGGTTAATGCAGTTAGACATCTTCCACGCACATTGTCAGACCACTCCCCCATTGTGATACAGCTCAGGATCCCTCATTCAGGAGGGGTGGAAAGACCATGGCGATTCCCTGATATGGCCCTACAGGACACAGTATTCGAGTCAGAACTTCAGAAGCGATTGTGTACTATTCTGTGCTCAAAACTGGCACTGTGGCAACTGAGGCCACCCTGTGGGAGGCCTTTAGAGATTACATGAGGGGGGTATCCATCTCAAAGAGCGATGGGTTGCTCAGGGACCTACGTCGCACATTTTTGCAGCTAGAAACGTAGCTGACGAAACTTGATGGCAGTGATGCTGCCCTATCCCACTCCACCCACTTACAACGCTGTGCATCCTTAATGGCTGAGTTCCGTGAGGCGGCGCAGTGTGAGGTGCACTTATTTATTTATTATTTATTTTTTGCATTTGTATGGCGCGCAGCTACCCAACAAGGGTTTCCCGGCGCCGATGACAGAAATTAAGCAAGTTTATGAAGGAAGGTAAGTGATGGTGGATTATTTCTGGAAGAGCCAGGTCTTTAGCTGTTTTCTGAAGATGTTATACCTGTCTTCTTTCCGGATATGGGGGGGGAGTTTGTTCCAAAGTGTGGGCCCTATGACAGCAAAGGATCTACCTCCCATTCTTGCAAATTTGAACTTTGGGATGGAAAAGTTTGCAGCATTTTGCGAGCGTAGTGCTCTCGCCGGAGTGTAGGGAGTGGCGAGGGTTTGGAGATATTTAGGGGCGGTACCAGATTTGATCCTAAACAATTATTTATTTACACTATTTAGGGAAATATGAGATGGCCAGGTCGTATGGGGAGGGGGAGAGGCCAGGCAGGACCTTAGCCAGGTAAATGCAGCAAACTTGTAAGCAGACATACATTGCCGAATTACAAGGGCAGGACGGTTCACGAAGAAAAGTCAACTTAGGCGTACTCGGGAAGGTGCTCACTTATTAGACACTTCCAGAGCCACTTCCAGACTCACAGCTGATGTGACAGCTCATAGGGAATGGCAGATCTCCCTGCTCCCGTTCCCGGCGAAAGTAACAGAGAAGATCGTCAAGAAACAGCTAACCCGCTACCTTGAAGACAACAGCATCCTGGACCCCTCCCAATCCGGCTTTCACAGCAACCACAGCACCGAGACTACCCTCATTGTCGCCACTGACGACATCAGGACCCTGATGGACAAAGGAGAGACAGCCGCCCTCATCCTCCTGAACCCATCAGCAGCCTTTGACACAGTCTGCCACCGCACCCTATCAACACGCCTCCAGGACGGCGGCATTCAAGAAAAGGCCCTGGCCTGGACCACATCCTTCCACTCCGGAAGAACCCAGAGCGTCCGCCTCCTACCCTTCCGCTCAAAAACCACAGAGATCATCTGCGGCGCTCCACAGGGATCCTCCCTCAGCCCAACACTGTTCAATATCTACATGGCTCCTCTCGCCCACGTCGCATGGCAACATAATCTCAACATCATCTCCTATGCCGACGACACCCAGCTGATCATTTCCCTCACCGAAGACCCCCACACCGCCAAAGCTAACCTCCACAGAGGAATGAGGGCCATAGCCGACTGGATGAAGGACAGCAGATTGAAGCTGAACTCAGACAAGACGGAGGTCCTCATCCTCGGATCCGCCCCATCGGCCTGGGACGACTCCTGGTTGCCCACCTCACTAGGCACAGCCCCGGAACCCACGGACCACGCACGCAACCTGGGGGTCATCCTCGACCCCACCCTCTCCATGACCAGGCAAGTCAATGCCGTATCCGCGTCCTGCTTCAACACCCTCCGAATGCTCCGAAGAATCTTCAAATGGATCCCTATCGAAATGAGAAAGACCGTCACCCAGGCCCAAGTCACCTGCCGACTCTACTACGGGAATGCCCTCTACTCAGGAACTACTAACAAGCTCCTGAAATGACTACGGCGAGTCCAGAACGCCTCAGCTCGACTGATCCTCGACGTCTCCCGTCGCAGCCACATCACACCCCACCTGAGAGGCCTGCACTGGCTCCCCGTCAACAAGAGGATCACCTTTAAGCTCCTCATTCACTCACACAAAGCACTCCAGAACACCGGACCTACTTACCTCAACAGCCGAATCAGCTTCCACACCCCCTCTCGAAGCCTCCGCTCAGCCAACCTCGCCCTCGCTACAGTCCCTCGCATCCGGAAAACCACAGCCGGTGGAAGATCCTTCTCCTACCTCGCCGCCAAGACCTGGAACACCCTCCCAACCACCCTACGACAGACTCGGGACCTACTGGCCTTCAGAAGACACCTCAAGACCTGGCTCTACGATCAGTAGCAGCACCCTCCCCCCTAGCGCCTTGAGACCCTAACGGGTATGTAGCGCGCTTTCGAAATGCAATGATTGATTGATTGATTGATTGAATGAGGTTGCCTTGGTCTGGCTTAACAAGGCACATCGTGAATTCTTTGTGGAACCATTTACGGAAGACAAAATAATTGAGGCTATAGATGCCATGGATGGTTCTAAAGCACCGGGGCTCAATGGGTTTCCCGGCTGCTTTTACAAGAAGTTTAAGTCACTTCTGGCTCCGCACCTCGTCGACATATATCAGGAGGCAGTAGAATCGGGAGATCTCCTCCCCTATGCTGTGGGAGGCAGTTATATCATTTATTCCTAAGCCGGGAAAAGACCAGTTGCAATGTAGTTCTTATGGACCACTCTCTCTGCTAAATTTCAATAACAAGATATTAGCTAAGGTATTGGCTACACAGCTCTCTCCCATTATTGTCCAAATGATATCACCTGCACAGTCGGGATTCATCCCGCACAAGTCAACTACCCTGAACCCTTCTCACGTTGTTTGCTACCCTGCATCAAATATCTCCCTCGGTGCCGGCGGCGGCTGTGCTACTCGTAGCAGAGAAGGCATGCGACTCCCTCGAGTGTCCCTTTCTCTATGCCACTTTGGGCCGACTCAGGATTCCTGAATGGTTCCTGTCAGTTATCAAATTATTGTACACGTGATCCATAGCACACATCCATCTAAATGTCAAACTAACTTCATTTCCGCTCACACAGGAGATGCAGCGGGGGTGTCCGCTTTCCCTCTTGCTGTTTGTCATGGCAATGGATCTTTGGTATGGCACCTACAGGAGAAACATCTGCATCGCCGTTTGCAGTGTAACACTGGTCCTTTACTCCTCAATCTCTATGCCGATGATATTACACTTTACGTACAGCATCCTGATAATAACCTAGCGCCACTCCTTCACGAAATCACAAGGCACGGCGCCCTTTTGATAATGATAAATGATAATTGCGCACTTATATAGCGCACGACTACCCGGAGGCATCTCGGCGCTTGTACGAATACCACCGAGGAAACCTTCCTGGCCTTTCCCTGTGAGGAGCCCACTCTTGGGCACCCCCAAGGTGAAGTCAGGCATCCTCAGCATTGTTGGGGCCATTGTAGAGACTAAGCAAGCTATTGCCCAGAGGTGCAGAGTGGGGCTTATGATCAGAATAGGCACCGAGGCGAGAATTATCAGGTCAGAGGAAATTTAGCCCGAGACCCACCGAGGCAGGAATTGAACCCTGGTCCAAGCCAAACTACTGCATCAGGGTCTGCCGCTCTAACCATTGAGCCACACTTCTCTACTCTCTTTTGGACCTCTGCATCAACTGGGTGAAATCGGAGGTTTTCCCGCTTACACCTACGCCCTGTGACAAGACAGCAGAAAACCCCCTGGCATGGTGCGACAACTCCGTTAAATATCTCGACATTCACATACACAGGGACGCGGACCGCATCCTGCAGCTTGATTATGGCCCAGTTGTTGGGAGATTGGAGTGCAACATTGAGCGCTGGCTAAAACTGCCCCTGTCAATGGCGGGATATTGTTAAAATGGTTTTCCTGGCCCAATTCCTGTACCTATTCCAAAATATCCCCATCCCATTGTATAACAGCTTTTTCTTGACTATACGGTCGCATTTGATCAGACTAGTGTGGGGTGGTAGACAGCCCTGGATAATCTGGGACACCCTGATGTCGCCATATGAGTGGGGCGGGTAGGGGGTACCAAATTTCCGCGTATACTACTATGTTGTGCAGGCAAGGTTTGCGTGGCATTGGTACAATGGGGACACCAGGATACCATACCTACGTCCAGAAGCAGACCTCACACTTCCAGTGCCCCATAACACACTTTTGCCGGTAGGGGTGCCACGTGACCCACAGGACATTTAGACACTCTCCACAACGAGCTGGGCATGGTACTGATTGCTCAGTGTGACTAGGTCCCATCTCTTGTACTCCTCCTCATTACCATTGGCGGGAATGGCTGGGTCCCCATCCTTCAAACGCACACTGGCAAAGTTCCACCTGGTGACATTCGGAGACCTGTTCCCAAGTGGTCACTTCTTTTCGCATACAGAAGACCCTCGTTTCGGTGAAGCCACAGTGATGGACCATTTTATATTGCAAAAATTGCAGAGGGCTCTTACTGACAGCATTCCAAGTTACCCGCTTGAGCCCCCTGAATTCCCTCTTCTGACAGGAATTATTAAAGACACAAGAGGGGACCATCTCATGTCCCGGCTATACAGGGCCGCCGTGTCCCTACTACCCAGATGGGACGCTGGAGTATGTGCTGCCTAGGAGCGGGCCTTGGGCCACCCCATCTCGGATGCCTAGTGGAGCCGTTGCTGTATACAAATACTTTGAGTCTCTCCACAGGCACAAGCTGCTGCATTTTAAGTTTCTCTGGCGAATGTACATGGCACCGAGCAAAGTGCATCGCATGGATCCATGCCGCCCCCACACTTGCTCCAGATGTCATTCCCCAGAGGCAGATTTTGCGCCCCTGGCCTGGACATGCAATAAGATTGCTGGGTATTGGGGGATTTCTTTACGGAGCTCTCACGTATGATTGAAATTAAACTTGCACCCTCTCCGCAGTTGGTGCTCATGGGGCACACACACGATCTTCCTAAATCCAAAAGATGCTTTGCTGCAATTGCTCTTCTCCTTGCCAAAAGGGAAGTTCCTATATATTGGGGCAGAAAACTCTCACCCACATTGAAAACATGGTTACGAAGTATGACATATTGCAACACGAACAGCGACACATACACACTGATGCAACCACCTGCTTCTAGGCCTCTTGACATATGGCAACCACTCCACTCATACTTGTTGGCTGTAGAGAACACGGGAGATACATCGCCCCCGCAGCACCATACCCCCCCCCAAACAATGTGGCGAGTGGGAGACCGTAAGCATCCCCTAGGTAAACATCAACGTGATGGTATATACACTTCCCTTTCCCCCTCTTTCTCCCAGATTGTCATACTTAATGGTTGTTTTGATGGCTCACGCATATATATGGACCTGGTATCAACAGCAATCATAGTCAATGATAAACTGTACTGTACTGTATATTTTTCAATGCCATTTGTGAAAAGCAATAAATAAAGTTAAAAAAGGTTAAATGTAAATGTTGTACACTTGTAAAGTGTACAGCTGCCCGCACCGCAGGCGTCCCAGTGCTGTATACCGCTGGGGAACCCGTCCTCTGCTTTCCCTGTGACATGGTCCCTTCTGGGTACCCCCAAGGTGAGACCAGGCATCCCCAGCGTTGAAGGGGCCGTTGTGAAGATTAAGCAAGCTATTGCCCAGAGTTGCAGAGTGGAACCCAAGGTTAGAGTAGGCGCCTAGGAGAGAATGATCAGGCCCGCGGACATTTTGACCCAAGACCCTGCTGCGTTGGGAATCGAACCCTGGTCCCAGGCCGATCTCAGCTTCTGGATCTGCCACCTCTAACCATTGAGCCACACTTCTCCGTTAAGCCACACTTAACAACAATGCTTATTCCTCTAAGTGGATAGCAGGATGGAACCAGGCTTTAATATGATTGCGATAAATAATCGCAACTCCCCTCCCACCCCTCGCCCCGTTTACCTTGTCTATCTACTCTATGCATGTCAAAGCTGTTAGGAATCACCATTTTCAAATCTGGTTCCAACGAGTCATCGGTCCGGCTTTCAGTAAGACATACGAAATCTGGGACACAGCAGTGCATAAATTCTGAAAAATCGAATATATGTTTGTCAAGGGACCTGGTGTTTACTAGCACCCCGGAAATCATTTCAGATGAGCATCCTGGGGCCTTTGGCAGGAAATTAACACCAGGTTAAATTAGATGTAAAGTGAAAGTTGCATTTAGAGCAGCAGGCTTGGTTTAAATTAGCACTGTAGTCGTGGTTATTGAAGCCGCTTTGCTTGCCCTTGTTACCAATAGCCATCAGCGTGTCCCTCAAATAGGCCTCGATGAGAAAGAACCAGGGGTCCTGGCGCATGGCATAGTGTGGCCGCGATGGGCATAGCCGGCCTTGCCTTTGGCGCTCCCGCTGAGTGAGTCGCCTGTGCGGACGCGCTACCCAGTCCTCTAAAAGGGCCGGTATAGAGGGGCGTGCCCATGGGCATGGCCGGCTCCAGAGGAGTGCTGACACGACTCAGGAAGTAAATAACGAATGGGACAAAAGAAAGGAACAAACTGGGCATCAACAACCCCTTCTCGTCCGACAGGCTCCCCTGCAAGGTAACCAAGCAATAACTAAATAAAAAGTGAGAAAATAACGAAACTCATAACATCAGTTAAAATGGGCTTTTGAGCCCTTTGATCGGTGCAATATAGAGCGGGAGCTAGGCACCTCCAGAAATGGTCACTGCATGTGCCATAAAAGGAAAATAAATGCTGGGTCAGATAAAGATGCAGGTTTTCTAGGTTGGAATGCTGCTTTTCTGTCACAGGTTTAGGTGGCCTGGTGAATAGTATTTGTTCATTATATTAGCATTAACCAGAACCCCTGGCACTTATGTATTTTATATTTTCAACTTGTTGCCTTTTCATTTGCTAATGTGTTATGCAGAGCTTCCATATTTAGGTATTCATGGAAGAGTAGCTCATCCAGCCCAGGGATTTTGTTTGCATGCTGATATGTGTGGCCTTGTTCATCACATTTTAGACTGGCTCTGTTGGACACATTCACTACTAAATGTCCTCAAAGGAACAGGTTTCTCTTGGTACCTGCAACAAAGCATTCCGTTTTTCTTACAATGTTCATATAGTTCAGAAAAAAACAATATATGCAATGAAATTACCAGAAACATAAATTCATATAAACAAATGTAATTATAAAAACTAAATAACTATGGAAGCTCAGACCTGAGAAAGTCAGGCAGGCAGTAAAGAAGAAAGGTAATTCCAAGAGGAATATCCTCTTGCAGCCAAATTCAAATGTTTACTTGTTGGCGGGGCATGGTCCCTTCCTGGGGTGTGGACTCCTTGTTCAGAATACCTTGTTGGTGAGGAAGGGGAACAGCGTTTACAACGCAACTTTTACCACGCACTACCTTTACCACGCAACTTTTACAACGCAAATCGTTACAATGACTTGCGCTGGGGGCGCTGTAGGATAGGGAATGGTTTAATTTACTATCCAAAACCTTCCCTACTATCCACGGGGACTGGAGTTGGAATAGTAAATTAATACTTCTGGTTAGAGCGGCAGACTCTGAAGCAGAGATCAGGCCCGGGACCAGGGTTCAAGTCCCGACGCGGCAGGGTCTTGGGATCAATGTCCGCCGACTCGATAATTCTCGCCTCGGTGCCTACTCTAATCATGGGTCCCACGCTGCAACTCTGGGCAATAGCTTGCTTAATCTCCACAACGGCCCCTACAACACTGGGATGCCTGGCTTCACCTTGGGGGTGCCCAGGAGGGGCATCTCATAGGGAGAGCCAGGAAGGGTTCCACAGTGTTATACAGCGCCGGGACACCCCATTGGGGCAACTGTGAGCTTTACAAAATACACTACAAAAAATACACTACTATCCAGCGCCCCCCAACGCACTTGAAATACAGCGGATGGGCTATCCGTCACATTTGTAATGGAGTAACCCATTTGCCGAAGTCTAACCCAGGCCTTATTTGTCAAATAATGTCTTCTTTGCATTACATTGTAAGTCTTTCATTGGATCTGACAACTGTATGACTGACTAAGGCTGCTGGAATGAGTGAAACAGACATCTCGCAACATTGCAATTCCAGGCGCACAGAGATCTGAGAATGTTCTGCCACTTCTATTCAACTCGGGATGTAAAACCCTAACAGTCTCACATGGGCTCATGAAGATTATCTGGGTCCAAACAATGTTGATGCGTTACAGCTCCTTAAACACAGGTTTGCACAGGAAGATAAGCATGGAGTTAATTATCCTTGCAAGCACACGAAGAGTGCCATTTGCTCTCAAGTCCTAATTAGTGTTTAGGTAAAATTAGCTCAAGCTAAGCACTAACTCCTAACTCCTGGGTCTGCAGAATAGGCCTGTAAGTGTGCACTTTATTACACAGGTATTTGACCAGGTAGTTTAAATATTGATATATGCCCTGACAGCCTGGTGGGTAGGAGTAAAGGAGTGATAGAGTACAGCTCTGTTCCCATTTGTCCTTCAACACACCCCACAGGACACACTAACTGATTGGCCATTACTAAGTGGGCTGGTCTATTCCTTTTCACCAATGTTTGGTTGCACAAAGCTTGTCTACAGTTCACAGGGACAGACTTACCGATAAATGTAAATCTGTATTTGTAAAGAGCGAACTACTCACCCGTACGGGTCTCAAGACGCTGGGGGCCGTTGTGGAAATTAAGTGAGCTATTGCCCAGAGTCACATGGTGCTGAGCTGAGCTGCCGCTGGGGATCGGACCATGAGCCCTGGCTGCTGCACCAGGACGAAACCGAGAATCCACAAACAAATCAAGTAACAGGCTTCATGCAGAGGCTTCTAATAGGTGTTCCCTGTCTGAGACAGTGTCCTTGCCATGTGCTTGGCTGAAGAATGTCCATTTCATATCCCATACAGCAGCATCACATGAATTGGCTGTTTTTAACGCCTCTGCCTCAGGGTAATGCAGCTAAACACAAAATGCTAAGACTTTCTGCTGCCCATGGGTTTTCATCTTGTCTGGCAAACTATAGACATTCTGCTTGTCTCAAGACTGGTCTCTTTATCTATGGAGAATTTAGAGATATCATCACACCTTCTCTGGACAGCAAGTGCAGTTGTATCGGTGGCCAGGGACATGAGGGACCTAATTCTCTTCTATCTATGGATTTTTTTATTCCAAATGAAACACATTTTCTTATCTTGTGTTAGAGCTGAATAGCTACTGCAGTCTGCCAACTTCAACAAGCAAGTCTTTTTGAAGGACAATCAAAGTCACAAATAAAAAGTGATGAGAGGACTGTAAGCCCACATTGTGCATACATGTGCTGCCTGGGCTCTACCTAAAAACTATTGTGTGAGGAGGGGTGGGGACTTTTCTCATTCAGAGAACTACCTGAAAGTCACTTATACCCCTTTGCTCATCAGCCCCCTCGCTCCCCCCCTCACCCCCCTCCCAAAATAAGAAGCTTATTGGGCTGCTTCCAATTGTCGGGGTGTTTTCAAATCGTTTAATGGACATAGACTGTTTAAAACCTCCTTAAAATCATGCTCGTCTTCCATGCCACTTTGTCATTTATGCTCTTCACGAGGTGACAGTGTGAAGAGAGCTGCTAATGTGTGACACATGGTTGAGTTAGCAGGTCTGCCGCATCCCTAGCAGGTGTCAGGAACTTTATTGAAATAATGAATGACATTGGTTTCTGGGAATCTTTTTGAAAATTCTGTTTACAAGATGTATTTTTATTGGTCTTATCTGGGAATCCCTAGTCCTACGGAATGTAAGAAAGTGGAGTGATGAGAATAAGACAGTAGAAGAAGTATAGCTAGAAAATGTGAGAAAGGGATCCCTATTCTTTATCATAAATTCACACACAACCCACGCTAAATGTCCCTCACTACCATGTCAACTTCATACTGCATTCAGCCACTCACATACCACAGGCTAAATACAGTGACCGATGAACCCCAAGAGCAAGACCTGCACAATGAGGCAAGAGATAGCGCAGAACCCCACATTGTCAATTTACTGCTGGGAGGAGGTCTGGTTTCCTGTTTCAAACAAGAAATCAACACCCTGGCCGTCAATTAGGGGTCACCAGACTTCCTCGCCTTCCCGTTTGTCAACCATAGTACTGCCCCTGCGACCTCTAGTCATCGGTTGCATGCTTTGAGAAATTCTCTATTAGAGAGAAAATTGTGCTAAATAAGCATTGTATCAAACATGCCAACAGACCTGAATGAGGCGGGGGAGTTCTGATTTTGAAAGTAAAAAATGACTTCAATTTAGCATTCTCCCACCTGAAGTTGTCTCATCTTTAATGCAAGGCACTGGGTAAAATAAATCCTCCAAATCATTTTTTTAAATAGCTTCCTCTTTTTTTTCTCCAAACGTTGACATGTATGTTGTATGACTAGTGTCATGCCGGGGGAAAGTGACACTCTATCCATGAATCATTGCTACTGACTTCAAAAAGGCCCCACGTTTCACAAACTGGCAAGTTCTTTATGTGAGTTGACATTGAACTAGAGTAAAGTTGCCAAGCGTCACAGATTTGCTAAGAAGATCCAGGTTTTTAAACATTTGTGTCCACAATTTCTCAGTTTCCAGAGAGGGCGAACTTAATATAGAGGGAGGCAAGTTTTCATGTCTTTCCAGGGCAGAATTAGTTAGCAGCCCTCATAGGAGAGCGAGTTAATTAACACAACTCATACTGTGTAGAAGGTGCATTAAATTACTTTTAGTGCCTCGTTGTTTATCCTTTCTATGTTGGTGACCACTGACAAGTCATTCTGTAGCAAATTTGTAATTCTACTTCTATGTTTTCGGAATGTTCCTTCTTTTGGTGCAAAATTATAGTTCTACTTTTATTGTTTTTTTGGAACGTTCTCTCTTTCGATGCAAAATTGTGTTTTTTCAAATGGGAGTAAGCTTGAGGCAGACCGTCCTGTAACCGCCACGCCTTGACCAGCAGCTATTCCCATATGCTATGACTTTCACCATCGCTTCCTTAGGTGCACTTCCCACTATATGTTCAAAGAGGGCCGCAGCATGACCCTAAGGTAAAAAAGTAACTGCAAGGCACAATTTATTTTATCATCCCCTGCTAGGCTAACAGAATCTGAGCTTGTGCGGCTGAGTGACTGAATGAGTGACCAACTGCATAAAGTAGTGTGTGCCCTGTTAGGTCCCGCCTGCTTCAGTGCATGCACTTCCATATGTGCTCTCGCCTGCAAGAGATATTGTGTTCTACAAGGACCTTGGAGCCCGCCCATTACTTACCATTTGTGAGCTTCCCTATCACTTTCATTTGCTGCCTTGTAATTGGGCAGAGCAAGCCGGCTTCACTTACTCTTCTTTCGACAGCAGCACAGACAAAATACTGATTGCTTCATCTGGATCCCCTCCCGCAACCCCCCCTCGTCGAGCTTGCTTATTCCTCATAGCCCCAGCTTCTGGCTTTTATGTCGCCAGAGCGCATCTCAAGTATCATTAAAGCACTGAAAGTATGTTCTAGAAAAATCAGGAGATCATTTCCTTCTAGGTAAAATATTTGCCAGTCTTCTCCCATCTAACTGTGCAATCACAAAAGCAGCCAAAATGTTGACATGATTAGTGGACTGTAATGTCTAGCATAACTTATTGCTAGATAGCCACTTTCGGGGCACAAGTCCTAAAAAAAGAAGTGGGGGGACGCTCCAAGGAAGGTGGTGTCACCGGAAGTGACGTCACGAGAGGAAGTGACGTCACAAAAGGTAGTCCCCTCTTGTTACAGGGAGTCCTCGTGGGACTCCGCTGCCATCCCAGATTCCCCGGGTTCCTCTGCAGTGCTGTCAACCTTCTATGGAGGACAGATATTTACAAGACTCTGGCAGAAGGCTTGCACAAACTTATTTCCAATTTCAAGTCGGTGGATTTATGAATTTGTTCCATAAACGTATTTTAATATTAATTGTTTTGCTGCGTCAGTAAATAAATCTTTCACTCCAAATTGCATCAAAAGTGGAGTGGTTTGACATGAGGAAACTTTACAAGTAATCCGCCCAATATCGGGGTGCTCGGATTGATTCGGGCCAGAGAGACAGCTGAGAGTGTGGTGCCCGCCCTTAAAATGTGAGGGGCATATGGGTGGGTCCTCTCTTGAAGACAAAAGAAGAGTGAGTGTTTAGTTGTGTGAGAGAAACCCCTGCTGTCGGTAGCCCTCGGGCAATGTATCGCCATTGTTTATCTTCAAACTAGCCTTAATCTAACCAAGTAAACATGTTAAGCCAGCAACAGAGAGGCGGCGACATTTGTATTGTGACTTTAATTTTACCAAGAGCGGTACATATTGCTTTAAGAGAGGAGCTGGCGCAGGGGTGGGTTACATGTTGCATAACAGTGGCTGACGGATCAGGTGTCAACGCACTCCTGCCCAGGTTCAACATAGCAAAGGTTACAAGGCGATGGGGGCAGGGTCGGTCTGATCTCGCACTGCACAAGATTGCCCGCCAGCCCTGTACTTGGGAGATCGACGGGCGGCTGTGCGGGGAAGTAACGTCATTGTTAAAAGTCCAGCCTTTGGGCAGGGGGGACGCCGTCCACCTGGCAAAATAAGTGGGGGGACGCTGTCCACCCGCGTGATACCCCGACTCGAGCCCTGGCCACTTTATTTGACTACACAGGATCTAACTAATGATTTATTTACAAGTAATAAGTGTTGCTTATTCTCCTCCCACCACCACATCTGTGTTCCTCATTCAGCTCCCACCACTTCTCATGTTGCTTTTTCGCCTCTCCTCCCAACCCCAGCCGTTTTGCTTATTCCCCTATCTAGCCATGTTGCTTATTCCATTGCCACCCCTGGCGGTGTTGCTTATTCTCCTCCTACCCACTCGTTGAACCTGTTGCTTATGTCCTTCCAGCCTACACCCCAACCACATAAGAGAAAAAATTGATATGACGCGGCCACTGTACAATGCTTCATATCACTTTGTTTTACCATCCCGTTCCCTAATGTCCTCTTTGGCGTTTTGACGACGGTTACTGAGTCGGCCGACATTCGACTCGCTAGAGACTTATCATGGTCTCTTTTACAACAAATTCGCTCGTATGACCAGGAGAGACTACCCGCCAAGCTTTGTTTCACTAAACTACAAATACGGGTGCATACACTCCGAGCAATATAGGCGGTTGGGTTCAGGATATATTCGATATACTGGACTTTGATCTTTTGCGCCAACTGCATCTTCATTGAACATTAGATGAACTGACATAACAGCCATATTTTTACTGATAGGAAGGAAGGCTTCGTTAACTTATCCCCTATCTACTGTGAGGAGACACTACCGGGTGATACATTCCCGCCGCAATACCGTGGTCGCTTTACTTTACTTGTCCGCATATCCACTTTTCTTTGCCTTGAAAAAGTCTCTGTGAGACGAAACACGTGTCGGCGGTGTGAGCTGTGAAGTTGTTATAAAACTATTGGTGTTTAATAAAAGAATCTTTGGAGGAATACAACCTGACTTGGATCTCTGAATTTGGAATTGTATGAATACAAATACGGATACTATACAAACTATGATTATGGACTAACTTTAGACAAAATAACGGGTTTGGACTCTAAATATAGCCAGATGATTTTTTATGGCATATACTAATTGAACACGAACAGGAGTGCTGAAGTGGCTTGTTATCTTCTTTTCCTCTTTCACGTTATCCACAAGCAATCCGCCCTCCCATTATCTACCCCCATCTGCCCTTCCATTATCCCCCCATCTGCCCTCCCATTGTCCAACCCCATCCGCCCTACCGTTGTCACCCACCCGATTAGCAAAGCGAATAGCGCTCCCATGGGGGACACCTCCTGGCTTTGCCAAAACTTGTTATGTGTGGCTGGGCGCAGGAGGGTACATATTGTACTGAAAAATGGAGGGAAAACATGTCTTGTTTATATATATTAGTGCAGACGGGTCATTTAAGGGTCTTAAACTACAAGCACATTAAGAGGTAGGAAACAAGGCGATTCCGGGAACTAAATGCCCTATAGTGTAAATGTCTGAAATATTACATTTTAACACATCAGAAGAATTATGTTGTATGCACAATAATTGCTGAGGCAGCGGCAGCATACAAGTTCAAAACTAGACAAAATTCAGCCGATTTCGATTTACTAGTGAGAACACTCCGCAGTGGCATTACTCACGGTTGCAATCAGAAATTCAATGAAAATATTCAAATGTAATTATTTAAAGTGCAAACACAATCCCGACTATAAAGTGCACTGATGGAGAACTAGATCCAGGGAAATCCAGCCGCAGGATTAAGTTATTTACGGTCATTCTTTTCCCTGCCTCTCAAAGGCTCCAAAAAGCTCCCAAGCCACAGCAGCTCATTGCTCCGGCTGCTCGGGGAAAGTGTGCCTGCCCGGGCTCCCGTGGGGATATCACTGAAAGGGAAGAACTTTCTACCGGTCGTGGGAGTGGAAAAACACGGGCAGCTCACAAGGGCGCGCGCTCTTCAGCCTCGTGGGCGAGAGGGTGATCTTGATTGGGCCTTGCGGGCAGGCGGGTAACGTCAGAGTGTTCGAGTACTGCGTGGGCCAGAGCAGGCAATCCAAGCTTCACCACACTCACATCACAGATAATGTGCCTGGAAAAAAACATGAGGTCACAAGTGGAACTGGGAACCTTCATCAGCACAGAAGATTTCCTGATAGGATATAGTCAACAAAGTCCAAATCTGGAAAAAGGCATGAATTATCCAGGCTGAGTGACTGGGCTGCCTTTCAGTATGTTAGATGCACTTTACTGTTGTTGTGTGGCTGAGCTCGGTTGGTACGTTCGACAGGAGGGATCCCTCGGGTGCACTCATGGTGTGAGCTGCTTCTGACGCTTTAGAGGTGCCTGCGTTAATGATGACTTCCGTTAAGAAAGGCTACAACCCTCACAGAGGAACACGTAGACACAGGGTCGGCTTGTTTTTTGGCACCCCCCTACATGACCACCTGCACAACGAATTCCTGCACTACCACCACCCCTCAACAGTCTCATAACCAGTCTCCCTCAGATGCATTTAAATAGTTTTATAGTGTCACTCATAAAAGTTAAGGGGGTCAGAGCTCTTTACATTGCATACACATAATTCAACCGTATGTGTGTAAATCCGTGTATAGGAAACGTTACATAAGAAGGAGTGTTAGGATTTATAAGTCATCCATTCTGGTAGGCAGTAAAGTTTAGGGGGGTTTGCCCTGGAGAAGCACAAACTCACAATTTAAAACGTAAGACCGTGTTTGGGGAATATCTTTAATAATTGGAATTGATTTCTACCCAAATCAGCACTTTGTACAACATTAGGATATTGCATGTGTGGGGAAATAAACAATATGCTCTAATCTATACTTGATGTCTGCATTTCAGTTCCTTCATGACAGTTAATAGCTCACTGTTTTTATTAAAATTTTAACTTACAAACTACAAGTAACAGAAGGAAGTCTCTGACACTGACGAAAGCAGTAACTCACTGACCTATTTACGTAATTTTGACTTCGTGATTTGCATGATACACCTTGGGAGGGCAGGTCAGATATACAGACGCGGAGTCTGAATATATTGTCGAACAGCACTTTTATTGTCAGGAAGCAAAGTTTTAGGTTTCACAATGGGTTCCGCACTTCCTCCCGCAGCACCGGTCTCTTCACTATGGTAAGGATTAGCCGTGGTACTCGATGTTGTTTCTCCCTCTTCTGTCAGCCGATGTATTTCCTGGGACGATGAGGGCTCCGTGGCGTTGGTTTACCCGGAGGTACCGAGAGGGAAAGAGAAAAGGGGCCGTCAGTCGGTCTGTTCGAATGGAACCCTTGTTCCTACACCCGAAGGTAGTGCACGACAAAGGGAATGGTGAGGGGTTGTGCATAAAGATTATGGACGTGAAGGTTGAAGGGAAGGAGGAGATTGGATAAGCCAGGGAGAAGGTAATAGGGTAGGAATAGTCGTAGACAAAAATACTGTCCCAAGATAAACAATCAAGGTGCCGCTTTTAAGTACTGCTTTTTGTTACTTGTGAAGGTAAAGTTCATTCCCCTTACTCAATTCCACCCACCACCCACGAGTTACGCTCCACCACCCACCACCCGTAACACAGAGTAATCCCACAATGATCCCCGGACCAGTTTCACTCACTGGCCCCGCCGTAACTCTCCTGAGTCACGGCACGCTCTCCAGCCTCCTCCGGGGGACACCACCACTCTTCCGTCCAGCGGTCTTCGGTTTCCCCCGCCTCTTCCTCACGCTCAGCAACGCTGTCTTGACTCTCGGCGTTCAGCTCCTGCTCCCGGCTCCGAGATTTGGTGTCTTCCGCGTGGTCCGTCTCAGGTTCCGCCTCCTCGACGTTCTGCGACGACGCTTCCTGTGTGGCGTCTGTTTTTACTCGTTCATTCTCTGTAGCTCCTCCTCTTGACGTTGTCCCACTCTGTGGAAAGAGAGGAGAATCATGGATCGTCGTCCGTGGTTCCTGTGAGACGTGATGCAGACTTGTTCATACAGGGAAGTCTGGGCTCCGTAGTCCAACCCTACAATGAGTTCCGTCAGGTCACTTCTCACATGCACATTCTTTGCAGCAGTCATATTAACACTCTGCACTACCTTATGATGAATCAAAACATCCCCCAGTTAAAACTTCCACTAGACAAAACTTCGTTCTCTCTCCAGGAAGAATATCAATCACCGGAGTAGGCTTAACATTTTTATTGTTCGCTGAAAATTCCTGGAGGTCAGGAACGCTGCAGGGGGTGCTTTTAAAAACAATATAAACTAGCAAACAGGCACCTCAATGCAAAGTCAGCACCCGGTGCGGCGGCACCAGTCGCACCGCCCTAAAGCCGCCCCTGCGTGGACATTGCTAAGGTATTTGCTAAGGCCTGCACTGGCTGCCACAACGCTTATAGAATTTGAGTTACTAAGGGTTGGGGGGGTGGGGGGGAATGACACTGATAATAGCTGAATTACTAAGGCTTGCACTGACGTTGATGGTGGTGTATTTACTAAGACTTGTATCAGTGACCCTCACATTGATGGTGTATTTGCTAAGACTTGCATCGGTGGCACTGCCAATGGTGGTGTATTTACTAAGATTTGCATGGGTGGCGCTGACATTGATGGTGGTGTATTTACTAAGACTTGCATCAGTGGCACTGGCGATGGTGGTGTATTTACTAAGATTTGCATCAGTGGCACTGACATTGATGGTGGTGTATTTACTAAGACTTGCAATGGTGGCACTGCCAATGATGGTGGTGTGTTTACTAAGACTTTCATCAGTGGTACTGTCATTGATGGTGGCGTATTTACTAAGATTTGCATCAGTGACACTGACATTGATGGTGGTGTATTTACTAAGATTTGCATCTGTGGCACTGAGGATAGTGGTGTATTTACTATGACTTGCAATGGTGGCACTGACATTGATGGTGGTGTATTTATTAAGACTTTCATCAGTGGCACTATCATTGATGGTGGTGTATTTACTAGGATTTGCATCAGTGGCACTGGCGATGGTGGTGTATTTACTAAGATTTGCATCAGTGGCACTGACATTGATGGTGGTGTATTTACTAAGATTTGCATCGGTGGCACTGACATTGATGGTGGTGTATTTACTAAGATTTGCATCGGTGGCACTAACATTGATGGTGGTGTATTTACTGAGATTTGCATCAGTGATGCTGACATTGATGGTGGTGTATTTACTAAGACTTGCATCGGTGGCACTGACGATGGTGGTGTATTTACTAAGACTTGCATCGGTGGCACTGACGATGGTGGTGTATTTACTAAGACTTGCATCTGTGGCACTGACGATGGTGGTGTATTTACTAAGACTTGCAATGGTGGCACTGACATTGATGGAGGTGTATTTACTAAGACTTGCATTGGTGGCGCTGACATTGATGGAGGTGTATTTACTAAGACTTCCATAGGTGGCCCTGACATTGATGGTGGTGTATTTACTAAGACTTGCAATGGTGGCACTGACATTGATGGAGGTGTATTTACTGAGACTTGCATTGGTGACGTTGACATTGATGGAGGTGTATTTACTAAGACTGCATAGGTGGCCCTGACATTGATGGTGGTGTATTTACTAAGACTTGCATTGGTGACGCTAACATTGATGGAGGAGTATTTACTAAGACTTGCAATGGTGGCCCTGACATTCATGGTGGTGTATTTACTAAGACTTGCATTTGTGATGCTGACGTTGATGGTGGTGTATTTACTAAGACTTGCATCAGTGGCATTAACATTGATGGTGTTGTATTTACTAAGACTTGCAATGGTGGCCCTGACATTGATGGTGGTGTATTTACTAGGACTTGCAATGGTGGCCCTGACATTGATGGAGGTGTATTTACTAAGACTTGCAATGGTGGCCCTGACATTGATGGTGGTGTATTTACTAAGACTTGCAATGGTGGCACTGACATTGATGGTGGTGTATTTACTAAGACTTGCATCAGTGGCACTGACATTGATAGTAGTGTATTTACTAAGACTTGCATCAGTGGCACTGACATTGATGGGGTTGTATTTACTAAGATTTACATCAGTGACAGTGGCACTGACCATGATGGTGGTGTATTTGCTAAGATTTGCATCAGTGGCACTGACATTGACCGTGTATTTGCTAAGACTTGCAATGGTGGCACTGACATTGGTGGGGATGTATTTACTAAGACTTGCATTGTTGGCACTGCCGATGGTGGTGTATTTACTAAGACTTGCATCGGTGGCACTGATATTGATGGTGGTGTATTTGCTAAGACTTGCAATGGTGGCACTGACATTGATGGTGGTGTATTTACTAAGACTTGCAATGGTGGCACCAACATTGATGGTGGAGTATTTACTATGATTTGCATCAATGGCACTGCCGATGGTGATGTATTTACTAAGACTTGCACCGGTGGCACTGCCAAGGGTGGTATATTTACTAAGACTTGCAATGTTGGCAATTACTTTGATGGTTGAGTATTTACTAAGATTTGCATCGGTGGCACTGGCTATGGTGGTGTATTTACTAAGATTTGCATCGGTGGCACTGACGATGGTGGTGTATTTACTAAGACTTGCATCGGTGGCACTGGCATTGATGGTGGTGTATTTACTAAGACTTGCATCAGTGGCACTGACAATGGTGGTGTATTTACTAAGACTTGTATCGGTGCCACTGAGGATGGTGGTGTATTTACTAAGACTTGCATCGGTGGCACTAACGATGGTGGTATATTTACTAAGACTTCCATCGGTGGCGCTGACGATGGTGGTTTATTTACTAAGACTTGCATCAGTGGCACTGACATTGATGGTGGTGTATTTACTAAGACTTGCATCGGTGGCACTGACGATGGTGATGTATTTACTAAGACTTGCATCGGTGGCACTGACGATGGTGGTGTATTTAGTAAGACTTGCATCGGTGGCACTGATATTGATGGTGGTGTATTTCCTAAGACTTGCATCGGTGGCACTGACGATGGTGGTGTATTTACTAAGACTTGCATCAGTGGCACTGACGATGGTGGTGTATTTACTAAGATTTGCATCAGTGGCACTGACTATGGTCGTGTATTTACTAAGACTTGTATCAGTGGCACTGACGATGGTGGTGTATTTACTAAGACTTGCAATGGTGGCACTGACATTGATGGTGGTGTATTTACTAAGACTTGCATCAGTGGCACTGACATTGATAGTGGTGTATTTACTAAGACTTGCATCAGTGGCACTGACACTGATGGGGTTGTATTTACTAAGATTTACATCAGTGACAGTGGCACTGGCCTTGATGGTGGTGTATTTGCTAAGATTTGCATCAGTGGCACTGACAATGAAGGTGTATTTGCTAAGACTTGCAATGGTGGCACTGACATTGGTGGGGGTGTATTTACTAAGACTTGCATTGTTGGCACTGCCGATGGTGGTGTATTTACTAAGACTTGCATCGGTGGCACTGATATTGATGGTGGTGTATTTGCTAAGACTTGCAATGGTGGCACTGACATTGATGGTGGTGTATTTACTAAGACTTGCAATGGTGGCACCGACATTGATGGTGGAGTATTTACTAAGATTTGCATCAATGGCACTGCCGATGGTGATGTATTTACTAAGACTTGCACCGGTGGCACTGCCAAGGGTGGTATATTTACTAAGACTTGCAATGTTGGCAATGACTTTGATGGTTGAGTATTTACTAAGATTTGCATCGGTGGCACTGGCTATGGTGGTGTATTTACTAAGATTTGCATCAGTGGCACTGACGATGGTGGTGTATTTACTAAGACTTGCATCGGTGGCATTGACGATGGTGGTGTATTTACTAAGACTTGCATCGGTGGCACTGACATTGATGGTGGTGTATTTACTAAGACTTGCATCAGTGGCACTGACAATGGTGGTGTATTTACTAAGACTTGTATCGGTGGCACTGAGGATGGTGGTGTATTTACTAAGACTTGCAACGGTGGAACTAACGATGGTGGTGTATTTACTAAGACTTCCATCGGTGGCACTGAGGATGGTGGTGTATTTACTAAGACTTGCATCGGTGGCACTGACATTGATGGTGGTGTATTTACTAAGACTTGCATCGGTGGCACTGACGATGGTGATGTATTTACTAAGACTTGCATCGGTGGCACTGACGATGGTGGTGTATTTACTAAGACTTGCACCAGTGTCACTGTCGATGGTGGTGTATTTACTAAGTCTTGCAATGGTGGCACTGACATTGATAGTGGAGTATTTACTAAGATTTGCATCAGTGGCACTGACTATGGTGGTGTATTTACTAAGACTTGCATCGGTGGCACTGACGATGATGGTGTATTTACTAAGACTTGCATCGTTGGCACTGCAGATGGTGGTGTATTTACTAAGACTTGGCCCGGTGCCACTGCAGATGGTGGTGCATTTACTAAGACTTTCATCGTGGCACTGCAGATGGTGGTGTATGTACTAAGACTTGCACCGGTGGCACTGCCGATGGTGGTGTATGTACTAAGACTTGCACCGATGGCACTGCCGATGGTGGTGTATTTACTAAGACTTAAAATGGTGACACTGACTTTGATGGTGGAGAATTTACTAAGACTTGCATCGGTGGCACTGACGATGGTGGTGTATTTACTAAGACTTGCAATGGTGACACTGACTTTGATGGTGGAGTATTTACTAAGACTTGCATCGGTGGCACTGCAGATGGTGGTGTATTTACTAGGACTTGCATCGGTGGCACTGCAGATGGTGGTGCATTTACTAAGACTTTCATCGTGGCACTGCAGATGGTGGTGTATGTACTAAGACTTGCACCGGTGGCACTGCCGATGGTGGTGTATGTACTAAGACTTGCACCGATGGCACTGCCGATGGTGGTGTATTTACTAAGACTTAAAATGGTGACACTGACTTTGATGGTGGAGAATTTACTAAGACTTGCATCGGTGGCACTGACGATGGTGGTGTATTTGCTAAGACTTGCAATGGTGGCACTGACATTGATGGTGGTGTATTTACTAAGACTTGCAATGGTGGCACCGACATTGATGGTGGAGTATTTACTAAGATTTGCATCAATGGCACTGCCGATGGTGATGTATTTACTAAGACTTGCACCGGTGGCACTGCCAAGGGTGGTATATTTACTAAGACTTGCAATGTTGGCAATGACTTTGATGGTTGAGTATTTACTAAGATTTGCATCGGTGGCACTGGCTATGGTGGTGTATTTACTAAGATTTGCATCAGTGGCACTGACGATGGTGGTGTATTTACTAAGACTTGCATCGGTGGCATTGACGATGGTGGTGTATTTACTAAGACTTGCATCGGTGGCACTGACATTGATGGTGGTGTATTTACTAAGACTTGCATCAGTGGCACTGACAATGGTGGTGTATTTACTAAGACTTGTATCGGTGGCACTGAGGATGGTGGTGTATTTACTAAGACTTGCAACGGTGGAACTAACGATGGTGGTGTATTTACTAAGACTTCCATCGGTGGCACTGAGGATGGTGGTGTATTTACTAAGACTTGCATCGGTGGCACTGACATTGATGGTGGTGTATTTACTAAGACTTGCATCGGTGGCACTGACGATGGTGATGTATTTACTAAGACTTGCATCGGTGGCACTGACGATGGTGGTGTATTTACTAAGACTTGCACCAGTGTCACTGTCGATGGTGGTGTATTTACTAAGTCTTGCAATGGTGGCACTGACATTGATAGTGGAGTATTTACTAAGATTTGCATCAGTGGCACTGACTATGGTGGTGTATTTACTAAGACTTGCATCGGTGGCACTGACGATGATGGTGTATTTACTAAGACTTGCATCGTTGGCACTGCAGATGGTGGTGTATTTACTAAGACTTGGCCCGGTGCCACTGCAGATGGTGGTGCATTTACTAAGACTTTCATCGTGGCACTGCAGATGGTGGTGTATGTACTAAGACTTGCACCGGTGGCACTGCCGATGGTGGTGTATGTACTAAGACTTGCACCGATGGCACTGCCGATGGTGGTGTATTTACTAAGACTTAAAATGGTGACACTGACTTTGATGGTGGAGAATTTACTAAGACTTGCATCGGTGGCACTGACGATGGTGGTGTATTTACTAAGACTTGCAATGGTGACACTGACTTTGATGGTGGAGTATTTACTAAGACTTGCATCGGTGGCACTGCAGATGGTGGTGTATTTACTAGGACTTGCATCGGTGGCACTGCAGATGGTGGTGTATTTACTAAGACTTGCATCGGTGGCACTGCAGATGGTGGTGTATTTACTAGGACTTGCATCGGTGGCACTGCAGATGGTGGTGTATTTACTAGGACTTGCATCTGTGGCACTGACGATGGTGGTGTACTTACTAAGACTTGCATCCGTGGCACTGAGGAGGGTGGTGTATTTACTAAGACTTGCATCGGTGGCACTGACGATGGTGGTGTATTTACTAAGACTTGCATCGGTGGCACTGACGATAGTGGTGTATTTACAAAGACTTGCATCGGTGGCACTGACGATGGTGGTGTATTTACTAAGACTTGCATCGGTGGCATTGACATTGATGGCGATCACTGGGGAGAGAGGAATGCTCCTCAGAATCCCTGATGCAGACTTCAATGGAGGGGGCTGTAGATTCGCCCTTCTTGCTCCACAGATCTGGAACTGCTTGTCCCAAGGGATTAAGCAGAGACCCGCTCTTCTCAGTTTCAGGCAAGCGGTGGAACCCTTTTTATGTAAAGGCTGAGTCTGTCCCGGGTTTTACTCACCGTACCTCAGTGGCACCTTTAGTTTTCCAAGCAAGGCTTGCGGTCTAGGCACACATAAATAAATAAATAAACACAGTAATAAGCAGTTCTTTCCAGCTGACACCTTCACCCTGCAGACGTCCTTTCCTAAATGAAGACTGCAGGCCTTGCTGCCTTCATTATAAGACTCACTCTTAGAACCCACAGTGAAGAGTGAACGCATGACACCGCCAGCACGGCTGCCTTTCTTTGCAACCCTTAAATAAACCACCCACCCCAAAACACTTTTCCTTAAAAAAAAAAAAAAAAAGACGCTGAAAGGATTACACTATTTATCCTGCTGACGCAGTGTGTTTCTTGAATAAGAAATGTAAATTAAGCAATTTATAATCAGACTTTTTAAATTCCTTGTTAAGGACGTAAATTCCCGCCAAAGTTGCAATAGGTGTCATCCGACAGTACAATGTCAGTCCATCTGGAACTTTCCATTAGCTTGTACTGAACTCCTTAATATTTCAGATAGCCACTGCAGAAAACGGTACTTTTTCTTTTAATAAAAAGGAACTCGATGCGAGGGCTGAGGCATTGAAATGAGGACGGCCACTCGTCTGATAGGGATGACTGACAGCGGCCTGTCTGCGGCTTTAAAAAAAAGTGCACATCTCATCCGGTTATCTGTTTCGCCCGCTGAATATTAGAAACATTCATTATTGAACAAGCCCTGTCTGGACGGAGAGCAAATGCTCATGTCGGACAGTAGATGGCAGGCGCTCGCGCCACCAGTCTTTGCAACATGCACTGCAATATAGGATGACCAGGCAAACGAGGACTCGACTCGATTCACAAAAGAAATATATACTTGGGTCCAGCATGGCAACTTCTGCTTCTGGATTAGATTTCAGGCTTATAAGGAAATCTTATAGATTTTTAGGAGTACTTGTAGATAACTACGACGATTGCAATTTCCCCTTAAGTTTTCACTTTGTATAAAAAACCGCATACAGTAATTTTTCTCTCAGCGGTGAAAATGTATTTCTCCCGTCTCACCTCCTCTCCAGTCACACCTTGGAAATGCATTTCACTCTCACCCTGGATGGGATAGATTTCCATCGAGTTGCAGGGTGTAAAAATGTGTGCCAAATGTTGGTGGGTGGCATCAAATCTAGCAAAACCAGTAGAGCTGGCTTTCACAATCTTGTGCGATGGCTAAATTAAATTTTTTTTTTTAAAACGTTCACTGATTTGTTATCTTTTCAAATAACAAGCATTTCAGTTGCCCATGCATTTTATTATTATTTGTGAAGGAGACTTGCAGAACTAGAGGTCGCTAGAATGTGCCTTTACCTTGGTATCACAGCAGGCCTGTGTTACAAACTACAGACGGTCCAAAACGCCGCCGCCCGGCTGGTGGAGAGAATCCCTGCCAGACATCATATCTCCCCTCACCTCCGTAAAACTGCACTGGCTACCCATCGGGAAAAGATGCGTCTTCAAAGCATTGACGTTGGCTTTCCGTGCATCTAAAGGCAATGGGTCGGCCCATCTGAAAAATACCCTTCGCCCATACGTCAAATCCAGGGCATTACGCTCTAATCCTAGAAACTCCCCGATTCAAGCGTTCCTGTGCAGGTGGAAAAACCTTTGAGGTTTGTGCCACCAAGCACTGGAACAAGCTTCCGTTAGCTCTACGCACATGCCAGACAGAACCAGCATTTCGCAAATCCCTTAAAACCCTTCTCTTTTCCTTCTAGTTTGGTACCCCAACCCTGTCCCTCCAGTTATCAGAGTTTCCTATCGCCGGAATGCCTCGTTGGGGCCGCTGCGCGCTTTACAAAACACACTAATAATAATAATAATAGAATGTGGCAATGGGCCTGATTTAGAGTTGGCGGACGGGATACGCGCGCACAGTCATGACGGATATCCCATCCATCGCGTTACAAGTGCCATAGGGTATAATGCACTTGTGATCCGACGGACGTGATATCCCTCACGTTTGTGATGAAGTATCTCAGTCGCAAACTCTAAATCAGGCCCAGTGATACTTATCCACCTTACAAGAGCAACTTTAATGAGGAGACAAAAATAAATCAACATTAAACGGGGCATTCGAAGGGCAGGCATAAAAAAGAGTGATTTTTTTTTTTTAGCATTTTATAAAAATAATAGAGGAAATTTTGATCCAGGTGCATCACTGAAGAGAAAGGAAGTGCTTCAAGCCGATGTGAACAGTGTATATATGCTTTATGCAACCAATCTAAGTGAAGGGAATCAATGGGTATAGTGGAATGACCCTATTGAAGCAAAATGTGAAAGAGCAGTGGTGAAGGCTGCCGACCAAAAGCCCCTCAATGTGTGATTATCCTGTATAGTTTTGATTTGGAAAAATAATAGTCTAATGAGACAGCTTAAAGTGTCCTAAAGGCCAGACCTAAAATTGAAGCCATCAAGGAATACTCAGAAACCCAGAGCTACTAGTAAACTTGGTAACATTAGATTTCTACTATATAGGTGAATCTTTATTTGCATTTTTCCCTTGTGAATCAAAGTTGGGATTTTTTGTACAGAAAGGGAAAATTGTGGTCATCTAAGATGGTCTAAAAAAGCGCACAAATCTTTTCTAATCGGGCTCCTAGGAAAATATATGATTTTATTAATAATACATATCGTAAAGATATATGTGCAGTCGTAAAATCAATGGACTATCTTACCTATCCTTTAGAGGTGTGTAACTTAAATAGGCATATTATTGGAGGACAAGTCTGAAATAAAGACATGAAAAAGGAATGCAGAATTACTGGGGACTTGAAAGGTTAGTCCCTCGTACTTCTCCTCTCCTTGTCCGCGTCTTCCTTTTACTCTCCACTCTTCCTGCAAACCTCATTCCTTCATCCACCCATTACCTCTCACTAGAGGCGGGCGAGCCACTGAATGCTCCAGCCTGAAGCTTGGCTCTGGTTCAGCTCGAGGTCCCGTTGGAACCTTGAGCCCATAGCGAGTCAGGCGATCATGGGGCTCCTGCCTGCCTCTGTCTACTTACCTACACATGCTAACCTTGATTGTGTAGTGGTATTCTACATATGATGTTATTTCAGGTTGATATGCTGCAGTCGACATTATGTGGTAGCACACCTAGTATTGCCACTATGTGGTGGGGTAATTTACTGATCATCAGCGGCAACAGTGATGGCGCCAGACAGTGATGTCAATTGCCCAAGATGTCCAGCGTTGCGGAAGTGACATCACACTCTTGTTGATACCCCTTCAACCAATGGTATCCCAAGAAGTGTCGTCACTTCCTCCAGTTGTAAGTTGGGAGCTGATTTCTGAAGGCAAAGGCGGGCATTTTAAAGTTCCATTGCAATGCCCTGAGAATTATGGTTTTAGAAAGGAAGAAAGCCATTTTCTGATAGATACCATGTTTAAGTGGCCAATGTTTCATCGGTAAGCCAAATGGTGGACAGAATCTCCTAGAATATGTCAGTGAAAAGGCATGTAATGTTTCCTGATGCCGCTGTTTGCCCAATTATTGAGTTCCCTGTTGTGTCACCGTCCATGAAAGTTTGCTGAAGGAAAAAACATTTGTAATGTGAGTTGCACTAAATAACTCAAAAAGATGGCCTTTGGGACACAGTAGCCTACACATGAACTGTGCAGTTTTTTTCTTGTTACACATAGATAAGCTGAGAAGTAAGCATTTGAGTAAAGTTATCCTAATATTCAGACACTTCGTAAATGATACACTCAGTAAAGACCTACCAAAGCCACGAAATAAAATACTAGTAGCCAACAAGACAGTAAGAGCCTGATTTAAAGTTTGATGTATGGGCTACGCAATTACAACGTGACAGATATTCCAACCGCCTTAATACAAGGACATTATATGCTTTGGCACTAACGAAAGGATGAATTTAAGAGATTCTGGAGGATACTGTCACGTTAAGGTACTTCTTTGTAAGAATACATTGCATTCCACCTCATTAACACTAAATTACATTCTCCATCATGCTTCGGTATTGTTTTGTACTTCACCACACATTGTTTGGTACGTGTACTGCTGTGTGCATATACGTAATGAGTTATCTTAGTCAGTCATACATACTTTATTCGGTTTAAAACAACCACAAGAGAATACAATAAAACAATAACACATCCATCCAATACACTGGTTTATGTGCAGAAGAAAATTCATTATAATATACATGTCCAGACAGAGTGCTTCAAGCAGATTTCGAACAGAACTCATAACAATAAAGTATTTCATTTAATGAAATTTAAAACACGAATCATCAAATGTTATCGTTATTTCCCCACTATTTTCCTACATTTTATAACGTGAACAAGAAATCTATATACTGTATTACAAACTTGATCTGTCTGGAGCCGTTGCAAATACTCTAATGCCTCTTTACATTTACTAATATTTAAAATTCTCAAAAAAGGCTTTGAAAGAAATGTCTTTCTTTTTTAGAGGGTTCGCAAAAACAGAAAACATACAATTGGGATTGCGGGGTAACTGCATCACATGGACATAAATCCAGAACTAGAAGGGTAGGACACCAAAACATGTGCCAAACCGACTCTAACCCTCAGCAAAATAAATCTGTGTCATCTGTATAATCTGGTTACCTTTGTTGTACTTGCTTGGCTGCTACATAAAATGTTGCTTCCAGTTTGCTTACATTGAATTAAAAGTCACCTGGTACTTTCTGCCGCTCTCAATGGCTAACGTTCAAAAGAGCAGACAGAACCCTTGGTTGATAGAAAGCCAAGGGTCACCAGAGGGATGGCAGGAGTTGCAAAGCACAGACAGGAACAGCAGAGGTAGTGGTGGTACAGAAGGAAAGCAGGCATGGAATGAAAAGCCAACCAAGCCTGCTCTTGAAATAGGCACCATAGTATCAACACCTGCCTGAGCAAAGCTTGATGTGCTGTCTATTCCCTCTGCATTCACGTTTTTGTTTGTTGCAGTTTTATAGCGCAAACTCGACCCTCAAACTCAAAGGTATTAGAACGCTTTAAATGACACCAGTTACAATTCACAAGGACCCTTTTATTTTTTGTAGGCACAGAGACATATAGGGCTCGATTACTATATTGGTCATAGTTGCTTCGTTATCCCAACAGTGTAAACGTTGTCCATTGGGATTATGTGCCGGTCTCCGATTGGCTGACGGGCTCCTTAAGCCTGTCAGAATCCAACCGGAATGACCTTCCGGTTTCAGTTTTGACCGCCTGCATCATAAAGTGAAACCCGCAATGAGGCCCTAAGTGATTTGCCTAGAATCACAGGATGGTGAGCAGGCACTGAGACACAACCCCAGATCACGAGCTCCAAAGTAGGCAACTCCTCTTCCTTTGGCCCATTGTAGTTTCAGGAAATGTTCTGCAGGGTTCCTGATACAACCTACCAGTCTCCCTGCTCAGAGCATCGAAACATACGCCTCGTTTTCACTAGAGCATTCCAGTGCCTTCTATAGGACTATAAACAGGTTGCGGATTTACTGACTGAGTTTGAGATAGAGATAAAGTCCTCATTGCAAGGTAGATTTCAGGCCAACGCCAAATAGTTTCCGTTTACAGCAGACAGCTTGGGGAAGGTTATCTGTCCCCATTCTAGGTGCTGCAGAACAATTTGTAGCAGAAAATAAATCAAGATGCGGACATGTTGGTAAACTGGTTTCTTATTTGGTTGGTGGAAGCTTTGGGTAGCTGGCCTCTCCACCATGCAAACTTTGTGAGAGCAGAGAGTACTCTAGAAAGTTTAGAAAGTGGCAAGGTCACTGGATCCAGGCTGCTGGCCAGAAAAGGCCTGCATGTATGTCACCCATGGACTGCTAATTCAAATTACCCTACAAGTAGTGGACCAGCAGCTCAGAATCTGTACATGTCATCCCAAGGTATGGATTTGAAATTCAGGAAGCTGGTCTTGCAGTTCAGGGATGGCTCAAGGCCCTTGCTTTCCCATGAAAGCGGACAGCTGCAATGTCTTACAGTTACGCTTTCTCTTGGAAATTCTTGGAAGCACTCCAAGTATCTGCATCTATTGATGACCAGAAACCAGTATGCTTAAATAAATTTCAGACGGACAGTAAGACATACAAGTAAGAAAGCTTGAATGGAAAGTAGTGGCTAAAGGCTCCCCTATTTGACAGATTCATCTGACACACTAAAGCATGCTTGGTCCATGATGAGTGGAAAGTGATCATCAGAGCAGTGAAGGAGGTGGCAACCTTGGCATAACATAACAGGTGTATTTGTAAAGCGCACAATTACCCGAAGGTGTCCTGGCACTGAATAACAGAAGTTCATTGTTACCTAACTCAAGCGTACTCATTTTATCGACCTCTAATGGATGAAAGACTGAGTAGACCCACTGGGATTTGAACTTGTGACCATGAAGTCGAACACAGGCACCTGCAGTGGCTGCTTTAGTCCACTTAGCCACCAGACCCGGTGTGGTGTCCCACACGAGTTACAAGGGTCTTCCTAGTTCCAAACCGGTTGTGTATCCCAATATTAACATCAACATTATCATGACATAAAAATGTAATGTGAAAATGTGGGAAAAAATAGCAAAACAATACTTAACCAAAATAGCTGCACAAAAATGTCGAATACATATGTAAAAATCTATAAAGTGAAATTGTGAATTAAAAGTGCATTAAAAAATAACATATCCATATATTTTAGAACTCATTTCTATTTATAAACAATATTTATATATACAATAGATATATATGTATATATAATATATAGACAATATATGTAAATTCAATAAATATACAATATTAATAAATTGCAATGCATGTATCATATTTTAAAGAAATAACTCTTTAACTCTTCAAAACTAAATTATTAAGAAATTACAAGTTTTATTTGAACTTACAATATAAAAATGTACATACTTTTTCATAAATGTACATAAGTTTTACTTTTTAAACACAGACCTTAATTGAACTATATTTATTATTTTAAATCAAATCAATACCAATTTAAAAGTGTATACTTTTAATAAGTATAAACATTTGAAATAAAAATGCTTGTGTCCCAAAATGTATGCAGTATGCAATCACACATTCCAAATAATTAAGAAATGCATTTATTAAATCTATAAACATAAAAAAAATCACATAAATAATGTACAGTAAATGTGAGAATTTCACATCAGGTGAGAAACACAAAAACAGCATACAATTAAATTATCACATTTATTTTATTATCCACAATTCTGCAAACATTAGACAAAATGTGTAATTAGGGATGGTGAGTGGAGCATGCATTATAAAGATCCAGTTCCACAATTTTTTTGGGGGGTGAAATGTGTTAAAAACAGAGAAGGGAATGGGCTTTACGATTTACTATTCTAACTCAACTTACATTGGGAAACGTTTGTTGATTTCGTGCTGGTCATATTCACTAATATACCTCCAGGCCCACAACCATTTGCGGAAATCTCATTTAATGTTCTAGCTCCAGTTCTATTAAAACTGGAGAAAACATATAAATAAAAGGGGTGAAATGAAACCTAGTCTCACATACACAATTGAATATGTTCAATTTAGGGGGGTGAGATTTACTACTCTAACTCTAGACCTACAAATATTAGGAAATTTGCAAAATTGCTGCCGTGAGATTCATTACTCTAATTCCAATCAAACATAAATTAGAGAAACTTCATAAAATTAAAGTGTATGATTTAATATTCTAACTCTACTAGGATTGGAGATAATGCATAAATAAAAGGGGTGATATGCAGTATTCTAACTCCAGCCCAACAAACATAGATGAAAGTACATTTAGTTTGATGGGATCAAATGTACTATTCTAACACTAGTCTCATAAACAGTGTGGTAAGTGCACAAATATTGGGCATGGGATAGATGAGATTTACTATTGTTTCTTCAGTCGAGCAGCAACAAACAATCCCCATATCCATTAGGTCCGCCCCAGCGCTGCTCCAAATTAGGAAAGTGTTGAAGACTCATCTTTTTAATTAACACTCCAGTGCATTAACTGTTTACAACCCATCTTCCTCTCCTATTACTCATTGACTTTATGCCTGTCTCTGACCATGAACAGCTCTCCGCTTCCTCTTGGCTCAGGTTGCGCTATAGAAATATCTTATATATACATACATACAAATAATGATTGATAACATTTTAAGGTGGGAGCAGATGTTCAACAATATATTTTTTTTTTTAAAAAGCGGTTATATAAATATTTGTTCTTTGAAAAAGTGTGATTCATTTACAATATATTTCAATTCAGAACAAAATCATGACCATTTTTTATATAGTATTATAAATGAGCGACAAACCAAATACAGCAAATATTTTAATCAACAGAACATATAAAATGTTTACAAAAGAAAAAAATGAAACCAAAATGTATACACCCTAAAAAAGTACTTCTTAATTTAATTAGATTTAATTTAATTCCAATCAACAAACACTCATTTATAAACAACTTCTAGAGTGCAACGAAGTAATCAAATTAACTTTGTCATGATGGTCTTCAAACTAAGGGGCCGATCAGGATAGCGGTTTTTCCGCATCCTCGGGGCCGGCGGAAGCCACCGCCGGCCCCGAGGATGCGGAAAAACCGCAGCGGACTGACCAAGGACCCACCGCCACATTAGGATGGCTGGTGGGTCCTGGTTTCCGTCCGCAGCTTTTCCGCCGCGGTTGGCTTACAACCGCGGCGGAAAAGCTCTAATATGGTGACAGTGTCTCTCAGACACCGTCCACCATATTAGGATGGGCAGTGAATTATGCTTTTCCGCGGCGCGTTTCCCGCCGTGGAAAAGCATACGGAACTTCACTGCGGGGGCCCGTTGCGGGCCCCCTAGGTGAAGGGGGGTGGGGGGTGCACATGGGGGGTACCTATGGTACCCCCCTGCATTTGCATGCAGAAAGCGGCAGGCACCGCACGGTGCCTGCCTCTTTCTGCATGCAAATGCAATGCGTGCATTTTTAACATTGCCGCGGGTGCAGCTTGAAGCTGCACCCGCCGCAATGTTAAAAATAGAGGATGTGACCGCCAGGGTGGCGGTCACATCCTAATTGCACAGGAGGGAACTCCGCATGCCCATGCGGAGGTTCCCTCCTGCTCTGGGGTCGCGGACGGACGCAAGTCCGTCCGCGATCCTGATCGGCCCCTAAGTGTGAGTGGTGAAATGTCCGGCTATTTACATACAGACAAATTTACTCCAAACCATTAGCATTCTCACAGCTTCAAACCATGAAAGTTCTTCAAACAACTCCAAGCAATGACCATCTTCCTATGAACTCAAAGCCATGAAAGTAAGATGGATGAATCCAAGCCACGGGCAAATACCAACAAAATCGAAGCCATAAAAGTGCTTCAGCTCATTTAATGCCATGGTCATCCTCCAATCAACTCCAAGTTATCCTCTGATCAATTCAAAAACAAGAAGATGTTCTCGTTTTTCGGAACTTTGATGAACTACAAACTAACTCTGCGGCTCAATAATTCTCTAGCTGTCTTCACCATAAGAATCCATCGACCAAATACAGTCATGAAAGTGGTTCAGCCAAATTAAACATGTGTGTCCTTCAATTAGTTCCAAGTCTTCAAGACATGGACGTCATCAAATCAAAGGACGATTTTCCTGATATTCAAGGTGACTGAAAGTGATGTAAGTCATACAAGATAAAAGCCAAGTATATCATCCAACATGCTATAAACCAAGAGAGAACCTAAACTACTCAAAGTCGTGGCACGCCTCTAGTGAGATCCAGGTAATCTAATTCCTACTCATTAGATAAGGAGCATAAAAGGGTTACAAAACCAGACCGACCTCCACTCATACAGTTACTCAACACACAGGCCTGATTTTGACGCCTTCACAGAATCTTCTTCTATTCTTAAATCCATGGGTATCAACTGTACCTCCTAGGAAGGATATCCTTATACTGTTTCAGTCGTACCTCCCCCCCCCACACGTATAAAATTCCTACGCCTAGGTCCAATTTTTTTTGGCCATCCAACAAGCTCAAACACCTTCAACCACCTCAAAATTATACATTTCTTCCATGTAACTCTGAAGCAAATAGATTCAACGCTCTTAACAAGCCTCAGATTAGCAATAAAAGTACTAATCTCTGTTCATTCATTTGAACTATGGTAGACAGACCTGTAACTCCGTGGGCGGATTTTCATCCTGCATCCAAAGCTGATTTTACAATATTGCTTCAGTCCATGAAGGCAACACCTTCCGCATAGAATTTCCATCCAGACTCTTGGTTTAAGCCAGTCTCTGAGACCATTCTTCATATTGCCAGCCTATTATTAATGCATCTATTTCAGAAAGAGCCTTCCCTGCTTGCATAAAAAGAGGGTTGGTTTCTCCCCTCATGAAGAACTCCATTATCCGCCCGTTTGATCATGTCTAATACTTGAATTGGTGAAGTTGCAGCTCAATCTTGTTCAATCGAACAAACATGCATCTAGTTTTTGTGTGCCTCCAAGACACACACACTCAAGTTGTGGGTTGACCTCATGTGCATATTGGAACTTTGGAGGTGATGGCTTTTGGTGTTTATGATTTTTCTTCATCGTTTGATATACTCAACAAGGTGGGAGAGAAGCACGTCTTATCCTCGTGCATGTGCTTGCGTGGTCCAGTATTTTCTTCCTTTCTGATCGGCTTCTCTCAGTTCATTAATATGTGATTTCCCAGGTTCACAACCCTCGGTTGTCATGGCTGAGCCCCATCCATGGGTTACTTTACTGCTCTTAGTGGGTAAGGTGAATCTTCTTGAGTTTTCTCTCTCTCTCACATGTATGTTTGGACAATGTCTAGTTTGCTTTTCAAGCATCTTTTTAAAAGTAGTGAGGTCAGTTTCCAATTGCGTGCAAAAAGGAGCTTGCGGGCGAAAGAGGATTCCAGGTTGTGGGGCAGTGCCAGCGTGGATAAAAATCCAATGCCCCGCGGGGTAAATACAGGGCAATGTCATTACTGTGCCCTCTCAGTATTCCTGGACACATTTCTCCAGGAGAGATCTGGCAAAAATTATCAGGAGAAAATGTTCATAAGGAAGGGTGAAACCAGGGCTTTAAGTGGGATGAGAAAACTGGGGGGTCCCCCAAAGGGGTGTGGCCGATGTAATTAGGGCGTGGCTTAAACACACAAGCTAAAAATCTGTGCTTAGCATAGAGTGCCTCCACATTTGTATTTTGCTGTTTCTGTCATTGCATCCAGATATTTGATACAACAAGTAACTTACGACAGGCCAGGACAATTGGCTTTGTCAATGGTTGTTAGTTGCATAAGATAAATAAGCAGCAACTACGGCTTGTTGTATATACTATTGAAAAGGTTTCCACTTAAAGATGTTGCTGCTCCTGCGTTTACAAAAAAGAAGCAAAATCCGGAGAGAAAATACATCTCTCTTTAAAGGATTTCCCTTCCCCTGCAACCCTCACCTGGCATGACGTCATGATGAAACTTCTCCACTAGTGATAAGTGAGCAGTGTGAGAACTCGCACATCATGTGCCTGCTGTCACTGCAGTCCACCTGTACCAGGGCACAAAACAGAGCCCATAGAAACACATTTCGAGGCCCCTTTTTAAAAAAACTGCAGGTGCTCAGCACCGGTGAGACCTGGCCCACTTAAAGCCCTGGGTAAAACATTCAGGGGCATATTATCAATAGACGGCGATAAATATCTCAAAGCGCGCTTTGCGCTTTTTTACTTATCGATATTTATTGCTGGAATTTATCGTCCGGTTAGTGCGTTATTAACAACGTGTATCACAAAGGCAATAAAAATTCCAGCGATAGCGGCTTTATCGAGGGGATATCGCTAGAAATCCAGCGAAATTACTACCTAGATGGCAAAAACGTTGTTAATTGGCTGAGGTGCACTTAGCCTTATGATCCACCTGCCATAGAATAACTAGGGCAAGTCAGCATTTTATCAGACTTTACTTTTTGGCAAAAACCGCGGTTTTCGCCAAAAACGAACATCTCATAAAATGCTGTGGGCCGCCTTGTAAATATCACAATGTGCACATAGAGATATTTTATATGGCTTTCTGTGTGAGGTATGCCCAGTGACGCCCACTTTGAATCTCATTAAAGATGCAAAGCGAGGCGTCGGGAAAGCGGCTGCTAACATGCGCTAATGCATGTTAGCACCGCCTTGTAAATAAAGTGAAAATATTATCTCCACGTTTTTGGCTTTTAAAGCCAAAAAAGCGGAGATAAGGCCCTTGATAATAGGGCCCTATGTTATCAGTACGGTCGATTCCATTGTTATGCCTCATTCTACTATGCCAAAATCAGAATAGTGCAAACACAAGGTGGAATTTACAGCTGCTGGAAAATGCTACACCCAGGGGCTACCTTTTTTTTTTCTTAGTGTGGTAATTCAAACCCTTATTCAGCGCTACCCCGACAAGAGACCAAAGTCCTTTATTTCTCGCAAATCTCAGTAAACAGAGTTAACAGCCATCCTGATATCTCATCGTTCTGTGGTTGAACTCATTTTATGAAGGGCAAGTGCAGTAATAACACCATCTGTTCTTGCTCTAGAGGCGAAATTAAAGTAGTTCATCTTCCCAAACCTGTGTTTCTACCATTATGGCACCATTCCAAAAACATGTTTTAGGTTTTCATGTGTTCAGTTAATTTCAAGACTTTGGGGGTCATTAGGATCGCGGACGGACTTGAGTCCGTCCGCGACCCCAGAGCATGAGGGAACGTCCGCATGGGCTGCGGCGTTCCCTCTGTGCAGATTAGGATGTGACCGCCAGGGTGGCGGTCACATCCTCTATTTTTAACATTGCTGCGGGTGGAGCTTCAAGCTGCACCCGCAGCAATGGTAAAAATGCATGCACAGCATTTGCGTGCACAAAGCGGCAGGCACCGCGCGGTGCCTGCTGCATTGTGCACGCAAATGCAGGGGGGTACCATAGGTACCCCCCATGTGCACCCCCCACCCCCCACTACACCTAGGGGGCCCGCAATGGGCCCCTGCAGTGCAGTTACACATGCTTTTCCACGGCGGAAAAGCCGCCGCGGAAAAGCATGTTTCCATGCACATCCTAATCTGGCTGAAGGTGTCTAAGAGACACCTTCACCATTTTAGTACTTTTCCGCCGCGGTTGTAAGCCAGCCGCGGCGGAAAAGCTGCGGACCTAAACCATGACCCACCAGCCATCCTAATGTGGCGGTGGGTCCTGGTGGGTCCGCAGAGGATTTTCCGCATCCTCCGGGCCGGCGGTGGCTTCCGCCGGCCCGGAGGATGCGGAAAATCCTCCATCCTAATGACCCCCTTTATTTGGGGGGAAAATAATCCATCACATGTACAAAAACTGTCGAAAAATGAATCTGTCTTAACCCATCTTCATAGTACTCGCAGTGCTGTCAGTAACATAGTCAACATTAATTTCCATCACACTAATGAAATATTATTAAATGATTTATCCCCAAAAATAGTCATACGATCAAATATGTGCATGATATATACTACCTGCATCATCGCTAAGTCTACACATCAGTATCAGAGACGTGAATATACCTTGTGCGATAAATAAAATGTGAGATGCGTAAAGAACCTGAAATTAAAAAAAATCTAAATGTAAACGGAGGCGGGGACTTGGAATAGGGCATGCAGCTCAGCCCAATGGGGGAAGAGTCACACCGTAAACATGACAGTTCGAGCCCTGATTACTTCCTGTTCCTGCTTCTGTCACAGCTGAGACCAGAGGGGCAGAGGGCAAAACAGTGACTTCCAGCAGCCAAGTCACAGATCACAGTTCTTACACCTGAATTAGCCTATTAAATGTGCATCTTATTAATGAGCCATAAGTACTTCATGGAGGTGGTCTGTAGCGGGCGAGTTCAGTGCTCTACTTGTAAAAACAAATGCATGCCAAGGCCCTGGACAAGAGGCTTCAGCTTGCAATACCTACTGCTCTTGCCAGTACTGTCAATAACATAACATAACAAAACATAACATGACGTGTATCTGTAAAGCGCACGTATCACCCAAGGGTCTCAAGGCGCTGAATAACAGATGTATATTGTTACCCAACTCAATGGTACTCATTTTATCGACCTCAGATGGATGAAAGGCTGAGAGGACCCACTGGGATTGGAACCTGTGACCATGAGGTGGAACACAGGACAGTACCAACATAACTGCTAATCATCACACTGCTAGAAGTGTGACAATCCAGACTATTCTATGTCCCCAATGCTATAAGAATAGCTTGGGCAGCAGGTATTAGTCATTTGTACACAGCGCCATCATGTGACAGACTGTCAAAAGTCCCGCTGCTGACAATTAAGTGCCGATACCGAACACCGGAAACCACAGGCTCAAATTAAGCACTGCTCCTTTGAACTTGCCTTTTCAAGTGTTTGAAAATGCACACAGCTTTTAAATTGGCGGAACATGGCTTTAAAAATGCCCAAAATTACTGTGATTTCCGAGATCTTCGTCTGAGCTTTAATGTATGCGTCATGAAGCAGCATTTTAAAAAGGTAGAAATGAAAATACCACATGCTTCGCTTTTCAAGCAAGACATGATTTAACCCCCTCGCTGCGGGGTGTTTCCCCCCCCCCCCTGTGCGGGGGGGAGGGGGCCGCGCGCAGTGCGCCATTCTGGTGACGAGCTCAGCTCGTCATGAGGCGCAGCGGAGCTGCCCTCATGACGAGCTCAGCTTGTCATGGCCACACCCGTTTTTAGAACGTTCAGCACAGCAAATGTAAAATGTAAATTGATACTTGTATAGCGCACTACTCCCCTGCAAGGGTCTCAAGGCGCTTGTACGAATACCGCTGAATACCCCACTGCGGGGAAATTAGCCCCACGTGCGAACGTTCCAACGTCCGTGACAATCTCAGCCTGCCATGAGGGCAGCTCCGCTGCGCCTCATGACGAGCTGAGCTCGTCAGCAGCACCTATGTGGTTAAAGGAAGCACTAGAGGCACCCACTTTCATATAGGAACGATTATATTGATAGATTATTGCATATATTATATGTAAAAGGCCTGCCAGGATGGATGCCTCCCTGTAAGGCACCAGCAGCCCGGAATTGAATCGTAAAAATTCCCTTGCCTTGCTGCACCATCCAACCTGGGTCACCACTGTTTCTGGACCACCATCTCACCCTTCCACTGAGAATTGCTGTAGGTGTCCTGACACCAACTCATGTGCTCAGCTTACTTCGTCCCTATAATTTCCAGGTGAGAAGTGCCACTCCCGGGGAACTTAGAGGTGTTAATTCCTGGCCATTGATCACTCGTCTGGATCTCTCTTCAGCCCTGCTTCTAGACTAATGACCCTTCTGCTGTTAGCAAGGTAGAAGTCTTCCCCTTAACAAAAACTTACTGTTACATTCCCTTGGTCCCTTCCTCTTGCTGGAAGCAGCTATCTTTTTTGGTGAGGGCCATATATATAGGCAACAACCCCAACTTTCCCTGTAGAAACCTGATGTAATGTTTCCTCTTACTGGAGCCAGCCATCATGGGTCGAGAGGGACCACCTCTGTTGACAGCAAGGCCAACTTCCTCCAGCTGCCTGACCTAATGCTCACCAAATAATAATGGTGTGAAAGCAAGTTCATTCTTGTGCATGGATACGGAAGCAAGACTAACACTATTCCGATTGGTGCTTCATATCTAATACTGCTCCCCTCTGACAGATAGTCAGAGAAAGAGGACTTACAATAGCTCATATTTGAAACAAAACTGAAGGTGACAATCTAGCCCGAACTGCTGGCCCAGGACCGCCCTGAAGCAGAGCACACGAAACACAAGGCACAGTTGATGTTCTCAGTGCTATGGGTATGCCCAGACATTGCTTTTGTGCACACTGTGCCACTAAAGCCAAGCAACACCTGACTGAAGAGCTCCAATCAATAGCTGGTCCTAGTTGTTTGTGTTTTGGTTCAGCCCTTTTTAGGTCTCAGCTCTAGACAGCGCACATGCACTGTCTTGAAAAGAGACCTGTTGTATGTATTTTGTGGGCTACAGTCCACCCATAGGCTTCCCATTTGTTGCCACCATTGTCGATCTTCTATTGTTTATCCCCATTTGTCCATTGAATGCATGCGTCATGCCTCTCCCTGAGTTGAACCCTCTCTGAGAGCACAGAACAATTACTAATCTCCTTACACAGTGACCATTTTAGAAAATAATTTCAGGACTACTTTTTTCTTTGGTTAACAGTGCTTTTCACGCTCACTAGTGTTTACATTTGCTCCAAGCAATTCTCTAAACAGGCCTGTAAATCATGTTTTAATGGTCGGTGCGACAATCACATTGCAAGTCAAAACGTACCCGGCATGGCACACCCCTAAAATGTTTATCATTATTAATATTTCTAGTAATATAATTTTTAATATATGGTCTCCATTGGTTTGTGCTGCATTGGTGCTAAGGTTCAGATTTTCTAAAAGAAAATGTGGTGTTCGCATGAGGTTGCCCATACTCCCTTTCTCCCCCCCACCAGCATCAATCTGCTCATACGATTCAAACTCGCCATGGCTGCGTCAGGCAGAGCTGTTGGAGCATCTCTTGTGCTACTATTAGTTTCGTAATGTTTGAAAAGCAGCGATGCTCTACATACCAAGGGAGCTGGCCTCTGGACACCATCACATTCTCAAAGTTAAACGTGCCGACCAAAATAATCCTTTATTTTCTCCACCCGGCCTTCGGACTACTTTTGCTCTTGTCACTATAAGTTTAGTCTGGTGCGTCATGGCCCATGCTTTGCCTCTCACCATTATAAAAATAATATTTTAAATGTACTCCTTTCTCACATGGCCGGCTTTACTGTATTTAGTAAGCTGCCTGTTATGGTTAAGCTCCTAAAATAAAATTAAATAACAGAAAGGTATTTAAATCCTACCGCTCATGCTTGACAGACATGAGAGGCTGGTTCCCTATAAAAAAGAACCGTCCTTGAGGCTACACCGCTAAATATTTTCATCCTTTTTAAAGCGCTTGTTTCTCTAGACACAGTTTGGCCATAACTAATGATATTTTTATATTAAATATAAACCACCTGTACTGGCTAGAACACAACCAAAGTGGAAATAGCAGGTTAGTGTAGCGTAGGTGCTGATTTTGAACAATCGCTTGAAGACAAGTTATCGGGTTTCAAAAAGCGTCTCTGGGGCCCAATGTGTTGGTGACCAGCTCGGCAGCGCCAGCTTTTTAGGTCTCGGCATAAACAACCATGCATTTTTCATACGTACTTGTTCGCTGTACACACCTGTGTTTTTGAAACCCTCCTCTCTCATCTCATTCTAAGATGGCCGCCTCCCTGGACTATGGCTTCCTCCTTAGAGTGTATGCACACTTGTTGCACCCTGGGCGCCTCTCAGTAGTGTTGCTTGCACTTCCATACTCAACAGGGTCTGGAGGGTGGTGCTCTGCTCCTTCCAGGAAGTGTTCTGCAAATGTAAGTGGGAAGGCAAGGTACAGAGCCTTAGTATTCTGGGCCCAAGGCAGTGTAGCAGTTTCAGGTGGGTGCAGGCCTTTTAGAGCTCTGGCAAAGCCAATAGGTCTCAACAATCTGAGAGCTATAGGTGTTGGCAATAACAATGCATTTGTGTATGGTTCTGGGGCTGGTTTAATTGATATACACAAATGCATTAACATTGACAACGCTTATAGCTCTTGGATTGCTGAGACCTATTGGCTTTGTCAATTCTTGTTAAACTTCAAACGGAAGCCTGAGGGCTGTGCCTACCCCGTTCCTGACTTCTGAAGCTGCCAACCCTGTTAGTGGTAAATGCAGCTCACATCTGGGCCTACCTGCCCTTTGGCCCCTAGATACACATTGGGGCCATACCTAGGGATGGGGAGGAACTGACCAGAACCAGTTTAGAGTTAGACAAGGGGATAACTCCCACACACTGACTAGCATTGAATTTAAAAATGACACCCTCAGAACCTCCCATCAGGACACAGCTGGAGCTGTGGAGGCTCATAAGACGAACTTTCCTGATGTCTGAAGACTGAAGGAAACCAGGACCTGCTTGCCTTGAACCCAGGATCCAAAACATGACCCCAAGGGTCAGTTGGCTGACCTCCTGTTTGATCTACAGGAACAAAGTGTAGAGGAAATAAAAACAGTAACATTCTCAAACCAAAATAGGAAAATAGACAACATTTTAATGAGCAAATAGGCACCAGGATCATCAAAGTAGGTTGAGGGGGACCCAGGAAACAAATGTTTTAAATTTTCAGGAAAAACGTGCACTGAAAACGCTACACACTATGTAAAACCAACACTTTGGACCTAGACACAATTTAAGCCCCAACGTAATGGAGCACATGTTGGATAGATAATGAAAGTTGTCCGGGTCAAAGGTTTTACCTTCAGATGTGGGTCTTGATTTAGAGTTTGGTGGACAGGTTTATTCATCACAAACATGATGGAATATCCTTTCTGCTTTATTACAATGGAATTCTATCCTCTTGCACTTGTAATTAGGCAGGTGGATTATCAATCCCATTTGTGACAGAGTACTAGGGGTGGGCGGAACTTGCTGTGTTGAACTCTGCGGAATCCCGCTGAGTTACATCAAAACTCAGCGAGATTCCTCAGAGTTCCGCAACCGATGGAACTAGGCATGTCACACTGCTCGGGCTGATTTTTAGTGCCGGGAGCTCACTCCACACTGCTTGGTTGCATGCCAAAGGGCGCTGTTTCCCAAGTTGATTGTGCTGCCACTCAAGTAGATTTTCTACTTGAGTGGCAATTTTAAGACCGCGAACTGTCACAACCACCGCGTTGGGGAAATCTCGCCAGGTACCCTCCTAGTGACTGAAAATCACACTAGAGAAAATCATGCATGAGAAAAAACTCTGCCTATTGACAGTTGGCAGAATTTAGCCAACACTCTGTGTTACATGTGGAATGTGGAGGGCCAAAACGCCGCCAACTCTGCTGGTGGAGAGAATGTATAGCCCACCCTGCAGAGTACCTATCCGCTAAACTCTAAATCAGGCCCTTAGTCTTCAATCTTGCAAGCACATTTCTCAGGCAGGCTGGTGGGCACCAGACCTCAATCTAGCAAGGTCTCCTGCAGAGACTTGTCAGCTTGGAGTCAGGAGTCCTTCTTTTTCTTGTGTCTCTGAAGCAGGTAACAGGAAAGCAACCAGTTGTTCTTTTCAGAGCAGTTCCAATCCTTGTGAGCAAGAAGGATTCAAGATTTCTTGTGTAAGTCCTCTTCTTACAGAAGGATTCGGTGGTCAGAAGTCAAGATTCTTCTTCCACAAGGTCCTTCTTCCTCAGATTAGATTTTCCTGGGTCCTGGAATGTTCTGAAGAGGCGGTGGTTGAAGTGACAGATTTATCTTGTGCACTAACTAGTGAGTGGAGAAAATCTACCATCGAAGTTTATTTTCTTGTAGTCCCCCAACTCCTTTTACAGCACTCCTCTTTACTATACAATAAAATTACATAGGATCCTGTTACAAAATGGCTAAACCCAGCTCCCACTGGACAGCCCTGTCTTCAAATTCCTGGCCACACCCTTACCTGATGATGTAAAAACTGGTTTTTGCTCCTGCTATGACTGGAATATATCTGGGATGGTGCTGGGGATGCATTGGAGAATACCTACCTGGCATCTCCAAGTCATTAGCTGCCCTTTGTTCTGCTAAAGGTTCCTATCCACTTCTAGATAGCTAACCCCTGCTGGATGGACTGGGGTTAACACCCATTGACCTTTCCTGGGCCTAGAGACAAGCCATTTTATTTTAAGTAAGAGTTATTAACTGTTTCAGTCAATGATGTATATTCTAGAGGTGTGACGTGTGGCAGAACTGGTGTTAATTTGTATTAAGCCTGACACCAAGAAGGCTGCCAGGACTCTAAGGTGCACAACATAAAACTGAGCAAGCTCTTAATTCGTTTGACTTTTTCGTTTATGTTTAAACCATTATATCATCATTTTATAAACATTTCTTGAACATGGTTTCTTTACAAAAAATCACAGTGTACGTTGTTACAAATCATTGAAAATCATTATGGAATCACGGAAAATAGAGCAAACGTAAAAGTATACACGACGGAAGAAGCAGATCAAATATACCAATTGATAAGGGAAACGAAAACCTTTGATGCAAAAAGTGGCTCAGTCACACAGCAGCTTAAACAACTGGAGTATTTAACAAAGCGTGAATTGAACCAACGACTACACGCCTCAACATTAATTCAATATCATCGCGTGAGACGAATTCCAAGAGGCCTCAGGCTCGCCATCAGACCAATGCTATACAGATTGAATAACAATCCTCAATTCATGGAAAAATGGTACTGTATTCTCAATAAATGCTCACTTGATTTAATCCTGTTACTAGTGGAAGAACTCTCAAGAATCATTAAAGAGCTAGAGGAAGAAATATTCAATGTCAAGAAAGATTTATCATCCAGAATGGAGGTAGAACCATGGAATAAATTCTTAGCAGATTTGGATATTAAATTAGACAAATACGGAAAGGAAATACAGGAGACAAAATTGCGAAAATTTAAACGCGATACAATCGACTACAAGCTCAACGAAGCTTATACTTGGGCTGAAGTTTACGCTAAAAGGAGGTATACAAATAAGAAACAACAACCCACAACATCAGATGAAAGTGGTGTATCCGATAGTGATACCAGTACTACGAGACAACCCTTGCAGAAACAACAAGCAACTCCTTCAACATCAACAGAAGGTGCAAGTGGCACCAATTTAAGCTCGGATCCTTTTTTAGTGGAGGGCCAATTGCCCAGCAAACCACCAGATCAAACAACTTTATCGCAAGTGGAAAGAAAACGAGAAGAGGAAAAGGAAAAGGAAAGGATAAGGAAAGCAAGCCTCAGGAGTCAAGCCAAAGCCTCGTGATCAACATATCTAAGTATCCTTTGTCACAATTTGAAACAGATTTACTCAACAAGGGAACAAGTTTCGTGAGGACGTATCAAACAAACGAGCTTGAAACTGAGATAGCATTTTTCAAGTTCATGCGCCTGATAAGGCTCAAGCATTTCTTTACTGTAGTAAATCCAATTCAAACTGAGGAAAATGATGATACTAAATTCAAACCTAAGAGCACTTTCGTAGCCCCAATATCGCACAAATCATTGGACACTTTTGAGACTCTAGTCAAGGCAGATTTAAGCAAAATTCACTTCAAGAGCAAACTAAAGAATCTGACTAAAGCTGAGTACAGTGCACTGCAATCCCTAGCGAAGAATCCAACTATCGTAATCCAGAAGGCAGACAAAGGAGGGGGTCTGGTCATTATGGACTCCACTTTTTATTCACAAAAAGGCACAGAGCATGTAAGTGACATAACTACATATGCAAAACTTGACAAAGATCCCACAATGGAAATAGCATATGCTTTGGATGAAATACTAAATAAAGCAGAAGAGTTATGCTGGATCAACACAAGAACAAAACGCTATTTGAGACAATTGTATCCAAGGAGACCACGGATATATATATATATTTTTTTTTTTTGAAAAAGACCTTTATTGCAAATATTGCCAACTGTCAGAATACATACGCCATTGCAGTTCGACTGTTCAGTGCATCAAAGCTTACATAGGTTCCAAAAGCAGATTCTCTGCACCCAATACACAGCCTGTGTGCCGGCATCCCGGAGGCCCGGCGGCGTAACTCAATGACATAACTCAATCGAGAACAATGTGATCATGCACTGTTGTCCCTCAGCGTAGCATCAAGACAGTCAATAGGCAATAAATGGAGGCATAATAGTACAGTCTTTCGTGAACAAGGAAAGGGCAGGAAACCAAAAATAGAAAAGGGAGAAACTAACCCAAATTACCCCCAAACCCCCCCCCAGGCCAACCCCGTTTGCCATTGTGTACCTTGAAGGAGTCCTAGCGACGCTACCTGCCTGCATGATGTCGTGTACGTATCGTGTATATTCTGCACCCGTCCCCCGCCAGCCCTGTCCCCTGAGCCCTGACACACCAATCCCCCCATTCCCGTCCCTCACCTACACCTCGCCTGTACCCACCTCCCCCCAGAGGAACACTAAAGCCCCCCCTGCGGTGAATGTCTCCATTCTATAGCAGTGTCTAACCCCTCATCCTGAGGGTCCACTTCCTCCGACCTGTCACTGTCGTCCACCTCCCCCTGTTGTTTGTACTCCTTATAGAGCTCCCAAAAGGACTTCGGCCTACTTTTGGGCGGCAGCAGCTCGCTGTACAATTCCGTCTGTGTGCAACAGTATTGGAGATCCCTGAGCCACCTCGTCTTGGTGGGGAGAGGACCGCGCATCCAGCACGCAGCCACCACCCTTCTGGCCAGTAGCAACGCTACATCTACTAATCTGCGCAGCGCAGGAGCCAACGGCTTGGAGAAGCCCAGTAGCGCAAGCGATGGGGATCGCAGCAGCGGTTCCCCTATAATCTGTCCCAGTTCCGCGAAGACCTCCTCCCAGAACGCACTCACTCTCGGGCACAGCCATGCCAAATGGAGGAAATCAGCGGACCCGGTCCCGCAGCGCTCACACTCCGGGGAGCCACGTAGGCCGTAGCGGTGCAGCCGCTCTGGTGTGTAGTATACTCTCTGTAGAAATTTGAAGTGCACCAATCGGTGTCTACCATTCAGCGAGACCCTGCGAGTGTTGGCACAGCAGTAGCGCCACATAGCATCGTCTATGGGGGTTTGGAGATCAGCTTCCCATGCCGCTCTAGGGGCTGAAGTGGGTAATGCCTGATAAGAAGGCCCAAGCCTGTTAACCGCAGAGATCAATTTGGCCGGTGATTTCGTTCCGATAATGTACGTCAGTTCTGGGACCTCTTCCGGCTCCTGCAGTTCGGGGCCCAGTATTACTCTGCAGGCCGACCGTATCCTGTGGTACTGAAACTTCTGCAGCAGCGATGGAGCCGGGGCGACAGGGGGGAGTTGTTCCCAGGTTTTCAGCGCTCCTTCCAAGAACAAGTCCTCCATTGTGTGCACTCCCAGGGCCTTCAAGGCCTCTACCACCCCCCTCTCATTGAGCGGATCCAACCACAGGGCCCATGCTACCGGCATCTGCGGGGAGTACAGTAAGGGACACCCCCTCTCTCTCAGCAGTGCTTGCCACGCATGATTCGTCGCCTTAAGCGAGTCCATTCGCCCGATTGCTCGGTCAGTAGTGAGACAAATCGTGGCGGGTAAGGGAAGAGGGTCAGCGAATAGTTTCTCCAGTATGAGATGCGGTATGCGGGCATCCCCATGTATCCAGGTGTGTAAGTGGGTCGCCTGTGCCACCCTGTAGTAACGCTCCAGGTCCGGTGCCCCCAGGCCCCCCATCTCACATGGGAGCATCAGTGTCGTCCACTTGACTCGGGGTTGCTTTCCGCCCCAGGCGAGCTTAATCAGGACTTGGTTCAAGCGCCTAAAGAACGATTTCGACAAGACCACCGGAATATTAACAAAGAGGAAGAGAAACCGGGGTAGTACCACCAACTTCATAAGGGCAATCCTGCCCATCAAAGAGAGGGGGAGCTTAATCCAGGCGTCCACATCCTCCTCAAGCTTGGCGAATGCAACCCCATAATTATCGCGGATCAGGACCTCTGGGTCCGTGTGGAGTCGGATGCCCAGGTACCTCACTGAGTCATCCGTCCACTGTAGGGGATACTCCATCCCAAACGGTCGCGTGACTGGGGTCAGCGGGAAAGCAATGGACTTATCCCAGTTCACGTTGAGTCCCGACAGCGCCCCAAAGCGAACCACCTCCCTGAGTATCGGTGCTAGATTAGTGACCGGGTCCCGTACGTACAGTAAGGTGTCATCAGCATAAGTAGAAATGCTAATCTTGTATGTGGGGAAACTGACACCCTCCAGGCTATGATATTCTCGCATGGCGCACGCTAGTGGCTCAGCCACCAATGCATATAACAGGGGGGATAGGGGGCATCCCTGCCGGGTGCCTCTACCGATGTGTATCGGTGCCGAGACCCTGTCGCCGATACGCAGGCGGGCCGAAGGGTGATGATAAAGAGCCCCTATCCTCTGAAGAAACGGCTCTCCCAGCCCCAGTTTGCGCAGCACCCTGATCATGAATGGCCATTCGACAGAGTCGAACGCCTTCTCCATGTCTAAGAAGACTGCCAAGGCGGGGTTCTCCTGCTTCACATGCTGTATCGTCCCCAGCACCGTGCGGATATTATAGGTTAGGTTCCTGCTGGGTACGAAGCCCGACTGTTCCGGCGCTACTAGGTCCGGGACCAGCAGCGCGAGTCTGTTGGCTAGGACCTTCGCGTAGAGCTTCGCGTCCACGTTCAGTAAGCTCAGCGGGCGGTATGACCCACATTGGTCCAGGGGCTTCCCTGGTTTCGGGATCGTGACCAGCAACGCTTCCCGCATGGAGGTCGGCATTTCGCCCTCTTCGCAGATTGCATCAAAGAGGGCAAGCAAATGAGGGAGTAAGAGGTCCTTGAAGGTTTTGTAAAAGCCCGCCGTGAGCCCGTCCGAGCCCGGGGCGCTCCCCGAGCGCATACCGCTCAGTGCATCCAGGATCTCATCCTCATGGAAGGGGGCCATCAGGAATTCCCTGTCTGAGTTCTTAAGGAACGGCATCGAGATGTAATCTAAGTAATCATCTATCTCGGCGTCCACACCCCCTGCCCTAGCGCGGTACAGTTCCGAATAATATCGACGGAACGTCTCCAATATTTGGTCCTCCTCAACCACTCGGGTGCCCTCCGGAGTCTGCATTTCATCCACCACCAATGGTTTACGGGACCCCTTGGCCATACGCGCCAGCAGAGCCCCCGGTCTCTCCCCCTCTCCATAAGCTCGAGCCGTGGCGTACTTCCCCATATAGAGAACTTCCCGATCCGCAAGTGCGTGATATTCCGCTAACATGGGCGTCAGGTCTTGTCCCGCCTCTCCCTCCGGGTCTGTCAGTCTTGCCCTCTCCAGTGCGGCTATCTTGTTCTCGAGCGTAGAGAGATCCCTTCTAATGGAGCGTAGGACACTGGAGTGTTTGGACATGGCCATCCCCCTAATATAGACCTTGAGGGCCTCCCATACAGTAAAGAAGCTATCTACTGAGTTGGTATTGGTGGCGAAAAACCTTTCTATGTCTTCCGCTAGGTCCCCTCGGAAGGCGTCATCAAGGAGCGCGTAGGGCGGGAAACGCCAAGTATATGGCGGTATCCCCTTCCCGGCAGTGGAGAGACTGAGCAATATCGGGGAGTGGTCGGATAACGTGCGTGGAAGAACTGTACACGAGCTGATGCCACCCAGTACCGAAGAGGAGGCGAGCCAGTAATCTATCCTAGTATGTATGTTGTGGTATGCGGAGTAGTGCGTGTAACCGCCCTGTGTAGGGTGCTTCTCCCGCCAAACATCCACTAGGTCCAGCTTCGTCATTACCGCTCTCATGTAGACAGCTGACGCTACTGGCCGCCTAACAGGGCCCGCCGAACGGTCCCTTTTGGGGTCAAACACAAAGTTGAAGTCCCCCCCCCATAACAATTTTGTGTGTGCGTGCGACCTACAGGTAGCTGACAGTGCCGTGTAAAACTCCGGGCTATCATGGTTCGGGCCATAAACATTCACCAGGAGCAGGTCCAACCCCCTCCCCGTGCACTTAGCCACCACGTATCTGCCCTCAGTGTCCACAGTTAGAGGGGTAAGCTTCAGTCTCGAGGCAGGGTTAACCCAGGTGATTACGCCGCGGGCGTGTGTGGTGAAACCCGCTACTGCTATATTTCCAGCCAACCCTCTGACCTGTAACATTTTACTGTGTACTGGCAGGTGTGTCTCTTGCAACAGGGCTACATCCACGTGGTGCCTATGTAGGAAGCTCATCACCTTCCTTAGCTTCCGGTGGTCATTCAGCCCCCGTACGTTCCAGGTTATCAGGGACAGCGCGCGCATTGGCTGCGGGTGCCTAGATACTACAGCAGCAGACATCTTAACTCATAGCACAACATCTTGACTCCACCGGGAGATATCTGATCACCAAGCAGGACTGCTGCACACAAGGCAGACAGACAGACACTCCGCTCATTCTCACACATCATTCGCCAGTCATCCATAGCAAACCTCAGGCCCTTCAATTCCCGAACAACAAACTCCTCAACTTTCGACCATCCACCCTCCCCCCTGATCCCTCCCCACCCACAGCTGACCACCCCCAACCCGGCCAGACAGCACCCCCCACAATTCCCCATCAACACAACTGCCCCAACGTAGCGGGCGATACTAGTCCCAACTCCCAGGGGAGTTCCTCAGCCAAAAGCACAGGGGCAAAGCGTGCCGAAACTGCGTATTAACCACCAGTGGTGCTAAAGTTCACTTATCTCCAGTTCCGTTCCCCCGCCCAGCCCCCCGTGTTGTAATGCCTCAAACTGGATTCACCTGTTTACCCCCCCCCCCCCCCCGCCCCCCCACCCGTTTCCAATGATAACATAGTGATCACCTCACCGGCATGTGTAAATGGGACCACGAACCACACGCGGCATGAGTCATGGCGCCGCTTCTCCATCCGTCTCCCGGCCATTGTTACTAGTCTAGTCCGGGCCACAGCCCACAACCGGGAGACTCCGAGTGCATCCACAGAGTCTTACTCAACAATTACATTATGACAGGGAGGAAAGCAGGCGTGATGCTTCAGTCTTGTTCCTCCATCGGAGACGTCTCCCCCAAGTCCTCGCCCTGTCGCTGTCGATGTTCCTTGCGTTCTTTGGCCCAAGTTTTCAGTGATTTCTGCAGCTCCTTCGGGTCCGTAAAGAAGTACGATTTCCCGCCAGTGTTAATTCTCAATTTGGCCGGGTACAGCATTGCATAGTCTAGGCCCAGCTCGCGTAGCTGCTTCTTGTGCGGTATGAACTGGCGTCGTTCCTCCTGTACCTTGGCCGTGAAGTCGGGGTACAGCGATATCTTCATGCCCTCCACCTGCAGTTGTCCTTTCTCCCGAGCCAGTCGCAGGGCCGTGTCTCTGTCCCTGTAGTTCAGGAGCTTGGCAATGATGGGTCGGGGTGGCAGACCAGGTTGGGGTTGAGGGCCCAAAGTGCGATGCGCTCTCTCCACTATGAACATTGGGGAGAAGGCCTCCTCCCCAAGTAGCATTTTCAGCAGGCGTTCCACGTAGAGCTCCATCTTGCCTGTCTGCGTTGATTCCGCCACACCCGTTATGCGTATGTTCGATCTGCGGGAGCGCGCTTCCAAGTCCTCGGTCTTATCTCTGATCACTTGGAGCAACCTGCCGAATTGTCGACGGTCTTTGTCCCACTCGGTCTGTGCCTCCTCCGCCTCCGTGAGGCGCCGTTCTGCCATGTCGAGGCGTTCGGCATGCTTGTCCACACGTTCCGCCATGCGGTCCATGCGGTACGATAAATCGTCGATCTTGGAGCCCACCGCTTTTATGCTGTTCTGGATCCCTTTCTCCATCGCTGCTAGCAGCTCTCTAAGGTCCGCAGGGGTCGAGGACGTTGCACCACCCTTCGGGGAGGACTCCGCCGCCTGTGACTCCGGCCCCCTCGTTTTCCGGCGGTCGAACGAGAGTTTCGCTTGCGTTGCTTCGTTCTTCCCCATGGTGTGAGCTCAGCACCAGAGCGGATCTCACCCTGGAAATGTCCAGCAAAAGCCGCAAGCGTAGGGTACCTCACACTCCGCAGTCCCCGCTACGGCGGTACTGGCGGGCTCAAAATGGCGTCTGCGTCGCAGGAGGAACCTCCGGTGTGTTCCTCGTGACAGGGTGCGCCACCCGCCCAGCACAATGTCCGGCCTTGGCTGGCGCACTAATGTTAGCGACCCTGCAGGGTTATCTTCCCCGCGCCTGTTCTTCCAAACGAGTCTTGTCGGTCATGCGAATCGTGTTCCGCCCCAGTATCCGCGGGTTGCGCTCTCCGGCTCCTCCGGGTATCAGGGCCGCACGTCAGGTGACGTCGTGCGGCTAGCGCCACAGGGCAGTCCGCGGCTTCAGGCCTGGTCCGCACCTCTCTCCGTCGCCAATCTTGTGCGGGTCGGTACTCACAGCCACCAGCACTCCGGGCCTTCCAATCGGGTCAGGGGGCCACCGGGGGCCACCAGGCACCGAACCCAGTCAATTCGGCATGTAGCAGGATAGTTTGCAGGATTTTTAAGGGGCTTAAGCGAGGAGCCGAGAGCTCACACGTCCGCCATCGACGCCGGCTCACGGATATATTTTTTACCTAAAATTCATAAAAGTCTTCAAAATCCACCATTCAGACCAATAGTCTCAGGGTGCTCCTCAATTTTTGAAAATCTGGGAATATTTATCGACACTCATATGCAGTCATTCATACAGAACTGGTCAACGTATCTGGAAGATACTTCAGATTTTCTAAGGAACCTTCAAACAATTGATACACAAGATGTAACAGAATGGATTATGTGTACTATAGATGTCACATCTCTATACACTTCAATACCGCACCAGCAAGGCCTGGAAGCTATGGAATGGGCGCTTCTGAAAGGAGAAAAATCAGAAGAAGTAAAATGCATGACCCTTAAGCTACTGGAATTCTGCTTAGAAAATAGCTATTTTACATGGCAAAATGATTTTTACTTACAACTAAATGGAACAGCAATGGGTTTTCCCGGAGCTTGTATTTATGCCAATATTTTCATGGCTAAATTCGAGGACAACTATATTTTGACTAAACCTGAATGGCAACAAGGACTAGTGCATTATAAAAGATACATAGATGATATCTTTATACTTTGGAAAGATTCCGAAAAGAAACTATTGGAGAACATTCAAAAACTCAATAGCATTGATGCTCGCATCCAGTTCACACACAGTACAAGTACAGAAGCACTGCCTTTTCTGGATGTTCTAGTGGAAATTAAAGAAAACTCTATACACACAAGTGTATATCAAAAACCAACAGACAAGAATAACGCCCTGCTATTTGGCAGTTTCCACCCAGCCAATCTGATCAATAACTTGCCAGTGTCGCAATTTATGCGAATTAAGAGGATCACATCAAATCCAGAAATATGTGACAAAAACATCAATGAACAAAAACAAAAGTATTTGGACAGAGGTTATCCAAAAAAACTCTTGGAGGCACATGTAGAGAAGATCAAGACTATTCCCAGAAGTGAACTATTAGTAAAAAAGCCAAAGAATGCAAACAAAAGAATGGCATTTGTATCGAAGTACTCCACATCATCCTGGCAGATCAAGAGAATAATCAAAAAAAGATGGGAGATATTACAAATAGAAAAGGACTTCGGTTCATTGTTTCAAGAACAACCTTTGTTCGCCTACAAAAGGGCACAAAATCTAAAGGAAATGCTTAATAAACCGAGCAAGTCGGTAACTACTACTCAAGAACAAACGTCATTCAAAGGGACAATGAAATGCCATAACTGCAAAAATTGCAACAACATCATTTTGGGCAATATACTACTACACCCTAGAACAGGGGAGAAAATTCAACTTAAGCATGAGACAACATGCAATTCAGAACATGTGATTTACGCTATCAAATGCCCGTGTGGACTCCTCTATATAGGAAAAACTGACAGAAAGCTTAAAGTGAGATTAACAGAACATAAGAGTAGGATACGTTCAAAAAGCAACACATCACCTCTAGCGCAGCACTGGACAGAAGCAAGACATACGATGGCGCAACTGAGATTCCAAATAATTGAGCAGGTACCACAAAGGTTGGGATTCGATAATGCAAAGATTCTTCTCCAGCGAGAAGCCTTCTGGATACGCAAATTGCAGACTTTGGTCCCATTTGGGCTCAACGATAAAATTGAGATGGCATGTTTTCTATAAAACAACCAAAACTGATGGTCGGTCCTGTTACCCCAGTGAATTCTGATACACGTTCTAGGTCACAATTTAATATACCGATTCCCGTGATTTTGAGTACACGTTCTATTTTTAACCACACAGACAAACTCAAAACAACATAAACATAAAAAGACATAAATGAGTCTACATATTCTAATACACAAAAAAAGAAGATTGTAAATAGGCAGGTATTGTTCTAAGTGCAAGAGGATTGTAAATGACAATTTGTTGATGCTTGTTCCAAAATATTTTCTTTGGTCTAAATGTCATACAGCGGTACTGTTATTTTTTAGTTTCTATTTTTTGTTTTTCATGTGTTATGAAAATCAGCACTCATGCAGTCAAGAGTTTCAACGAATTATTTATACTGTTAGTTCAAATAACATAGATTAAAACGGATCGATTTTATAGAATACTACAAGATGGCTGCCCTAATCCGCTTAGAACTAAACAGTGCAGAATCACCTAAGTCCGTTTTTAGTGTTAGAGGAATCTTCATAACCCAAAACTAGAAGAGGGACTAAAACTTCAATGGCGACTGTGAAGACGCCAGAGCGAAATAATTGAAGGCTAGTGCAACTTGCTTTTAAGGTAAGCCCCGCGACGCGTTTCTTCGAAAACGCTTGATTGGGAAGGGATTTTTAAGCGTAAATCGGATGTACTAATCCTGTGGTTTTCCCACAGTCAAATCAAAACAAAGACCGACACTGCGGAACCGAAGCGCTACAGCCTAGGACCGCAGGTAAACTTGAAACCCCCTTTTTTGCGAGAGCACGTACTGATCAGCAATAAGATCACAATGCTAAAATAATACTCTCAACCTTTCATAGGTTGAAGGTCGCCGAATAATAAGAAGAACTCTGAAAAGCTACAGGTACCACGAGCATTTTTTCACATTAAAACGTAGGGCACATAATACTTCTGTCATTCTAAGAAACTAGACTGCAATTTCATTTTTTTCTTTCCAGTATTAATTCATTTCAACTGGCTATTAAAGCGAGACCAACGCATGACGCAACGGCTCGCAGGTAATCATTTTTTAATCATCGTACTCTACTCTTTGTTCATAAGATCAGATAGATATGCTGTAATTAAGTTTAGACATTAGGCATTTTAAAATAATTACTTTGATGTCATCTTCTTTGTACGCAGGAACATCTTTTTTGTTCCAAGCAACTTGCTGAAACACGGTATGTAGGTGCAGTGACTATTCTATAGAATAATAACTATTTGGAGTGCAGTTATTGTACAGATTTGTTTTACATAGAGAATAATAGGAAAGCAAAAAAGGAACCTAACTTCACTGAAATTTATAAAGATATAGATCTCTAATATGGAGACACAGAAACTATTAAGTAGTTAGAAATGACTGAGCTACCTGAAAACATCAAAGCAATAGTTTGCTTTATACTAATTTTTCTTTTATTTTCATTTGTTTTTTCAACAGACCCCTGACGAAGGGGCCACAAAGGGTCCCGAAATGCATTGGGTTCTTATGTGTTTATATTAAACAACACTATTTTATGTTATATTTATGTTCAAATAATGATTTTCAATGATTTGTAACAACGTACACTGTGATTTTTTGTAAAGAAACCATGTTCAAGAAATGTTTATAAAATGATGATATAATGGTTTAAACATAAACGAAAAAGTCAAACGAATTAAGAGCTTGCTCAGTTTTATGTTGTGCACCTTAGAGTCCTGGCAGCCTTCTTGGTGTCAGGCTTAATACAAGTTTCATAGGGTGTGGCAGACATCAATCAAAGGTAGCACACAATTTTGATAAAACGCCCTCACAATTTGAATACTGTGTGCAGTACCCACACACATACATTTTCAAAGAACTGGTGTTAAGCCAGTTCTGGCACAGGCAGTTGAAAGTACATTTTACACTGTGTCCTTTGTGCTCTAGACTTTTCCTAGGCATACGTGGAAATTAAAGATTTTAATCCCACCTAGGCCTATTATGAAAATGTCTAACCAAGCCTCCACAGTGAAATAGATTTCCTTTTTTATTTCATAATAGCCACAATATATAGTATTCCCTATTTTTATATTTTTGCCCCCTGCCCTGTGGGCTTAGATGCATACTTTAGGGGGCACTTATGAATATATAACATTTAATTTTTCTACATGGCAAATTCATTTGGCACTGCCATTTGTAATTGCAGTGCATTTAAACTGAACCTAGTCAGAGCAGAGTGGTACTCTTGTTAGAAATACATATTTGTCACATATGTGGGTGGTGTAAATATACACGTATTACATGTACCTTTCCATGCCCCAGGTGCACTTTAGGTACCATTAAAAAGGAGTTGTACCGAAGTTAAACAGACCAAACATGGAGTTCCAATGTACAGAACAAATATAGAGGCACAGGCACAATACACCATTTAACAGTGGTAACGTGCACAGAGTATTTAAGCCAGGAAACATACAGTTCAGGAAAAGGCAAAAACATCTGGGGTTACCATAAGAAAAGGCAAACTTTCTACTGAGAGCAACAGTTCATAGTTGTGAACGCAATCTAGATAAATGACAGCTCTGTGTAAATGTGGTGAGACAACTCAGTGGACTAAAGCAAATGCTATAAATCAAACGCTGAAATTCCAACAGTGCAGCGCAGCTCTTAATCCTTCTCTGGGTTAATAAAATAAGTGCTATTGTCTTGTCAAACAGAACCATCCACCACAGTATTAGAAACCTACAATTGTATCAAAGGGAATATGGGTTTCAAAGTCCCTCAACTGGTATGCATGCATATATTTGGTTGAGAGGTTGGAGGCAGGATGTGCTGGTATTGTGGGTTTATGCCACAGAACAGTGCACACGTGACTGCACTCGCTATAAGATGCTATATCTCACGACACAAGGCTGTATATGTTAATACTGAAACTGACCCTGCCACTTGAAGCTGTGCCTGAGCATTTAAGGCTATACCTGCACTTTTGAAACTGAAATGGGCATAGATATGTAGACTTGTTCCTGGTCATTCGGCCTGTGCTTGATTATTCTGCCTGGTCATTCATACCCTAGTCTATATGCTTTTTGGTCATGTGACGGTTGTTCCTTGACATTTGAGGTTGTGCTTTGGGATTTGATGCTGTGCCAAAGCATTGATCTGGTATCTGTAGAGAACAAACCCAATCATAAGGCAGCAGAAAGCTGTACATCATCAAAGCTTTTCAAGCTGATTCTGAAAATATAATTGTTGTGCCTATGCTTCAACATTTGAGGCTGTGGCTGTTCATATGGTTGCTGTCTTGTAACATTCAGGAATAAAATTGAACTGTTGAATCTATAATTGAGCTTTTTATGTTGTAATTTGAGCATATGATGACTGTATGATGTAGGATATTGGATGTAAGATTGTCTGATGTCTGTCTCATGGCCATGATGCTCCATTGCTAGAGTATAATAGCAAGACTCTAGCTCATATGCATGGTCTAGGAAGCTGGCTCTGTATATACTTTACCAAAGTAAGGTATAATGTGCACTGAGTCCAGTGGAACCCCAAAGGTATGTAGAGGTAAAAGTAGATAGCACCTTACTCTCTATTTGTGGTAGTGTGGGCGAGCAGTAAGGCTTTATCAGAGGGTAGTGTTAAGCATTTATTGTACACACTCAGGCAAGAAATTATGTCACACACTCAAAGACTGAACTCAGACCAATTCTGTTAGTATAAAAATATCATTTACTTATTTTAGTTCTAGAACCAAGCCAAGCCTGGTGAAGGTAAGTGAAAAAATACTTTGCAAGATTTATGCAGTGAATTACAGTTGAATATAGGTTCAAATGCATTTGGTTGATTTACAAAAGAGTCAACAGTCAAGATTACTTTTCAGTTACTTTGTACATTATCATGCACGTTACTTCTTGGATTACTTTTTAAGTTACTTTTGCTAATCAGTGTGATATGCCTAGATATCACACTGGGACATTTCCTAGACAAAAGGTAAGTAATTCAGTTTTTGTACATTTGCAGTTTTTAAAGATTTCATACAACCCACTCCACACTTTGAGGAATTTTTAAAGAAAAGCAGCCAATGCAATCCTATTGGAGGAAGTGAAGTTATCGGTTTACAGGTAAGTGCTTGGTTGTGGGAGTTGCATTTCTGGGGTTAGAATCAGGGTTCCCCCTAGAATCAAGGATGCACTCTCAAAGCACCCTCAGCAACAGTAGGGCGGTTGGGTGCAGAGTGCTGAGGCCCAATATTATCCAATGGGGGATAGGGAGCCTCTGGTTGGTTGCTGCTCACGAGCAGCCCACAAGATTGTGACAGCAAAGCTCCTGATTTTAGGCTCAGGGCAAAGGGGGATCTTATTTAGCACACAAAGTGCACCCACAGCGACACAGTTGGGTCCCCTTTTGTTTTCAATGGGAGTTGCCGGTTTGGAATTTTGGCTGCAGGCCCGGTCCAGGAAGTCTTCCTGGAGGAACCAACAGCTGGGCAGGTAAGTTGGAGGGCTTGGGGACGTAGGTGCACCTCGGGCTCTCTTTTCCAGGACGCAGGGCGGCTGGATGCAGGGGTGTCTTTTGAGGTCAGATTTCACCTTACCGGGCCACTCGCGGTTGAGCGGGTCTCCGTGCCTAGGCTGCAGGCAACGTTGGGGAGTCCTGGAGGGGTCAACCCAGAACTCAGGACACTGGGGGTCCTCGCTGGAACTGGTGGGCCACCAGGATTTGGGCCGTAGGCGTCGGGTGCAGTGGTTGTTCCAGGCATCTGGTTTCTTTGTCCTCAGCAGGCTCAGAGTCGGTCTTGGAAGTTTCTTTTGAACAGAGATGTTGTTCACAGGAGGTCCGGTCTATGTTGAAGTCAGTCAATCCTCCCAGGGGTTCTGGAGGTCACAGGCTGCAGGACAAGGAGACTCTTGGCTCAGGATCTCTGAAACTGCCGATGGGCCAGTTGTGCTGGGAGCCAAGTCAGTTCTTCTCTGCAGTCTCCTCTGCTGGGCGTCTTCTTTCGTCCTTCTTCGTAGGTTGCAGTAATCTGTCTTATTGGTTCAGGGCTGCCCCTAAATACTATATTTACGGGGTGTTTTAAGGGTCTCGAGGTCAGTAGCCAATGGGCTACTGACCTTAGGGTGACTACATCTTTGATGTGTTCACCCCACGTGGGGGAGTGGGCACAATCCCGCATCCTGATTTGAGCACGCACTGAAGAGTGGGCTTCACCTTGCCTCCCCCACCTGAGGGGTGGGGTTGTCAGAGGTGGGTACACCTTTTGGACTGGTCTAATTGTTCCCACCTGTCTTCCTGCCAAAAAGGAGGGGAGACAGGAAGGGGACCTGCTCCTGATAGCAGGAGTGGCTGGGGGGTTGCGTTACAAAGGCGACGGGGCCTTTGAAGCTCCCCTGCCATAGATGGCTCTTCCTTATGTGGGGGACGTGTGACCCTCTCTACCCATGAAAGGCTTTGTTTCTGGGCTCAGGGAGCGATGGCTCCAACCCCAGGGGTCAAGAAACATGTCTTGTGGTGGCAGGTTGGTGTTTACCAGTCAGCTGATCGTTTTTCATGTGTCATCTCTAAGATGCCCTCTGGGTGCATGGTATAATAAATCCCACACTGGCATCAGTGTTGGTTTATTATGCTGAGACGTTTGCTACCAAACTTCTCAGAATTCATTAAAGTCATTAGGGTGCTGTGGAGTTCATAATGACAAACTCCCAGACCCTATACTCTTTATGGCTTTACTGCACTTACAATGTCTAAGAATGGACTTAGACACTGTAGGGGTAAAGTGCTCATGCAACTGTACCCTCATCAGTGGTATAGTGCACCCAGATAGAGGGGTTTCTTACCTATACCGGAGGCAGTGGGTTGCAGGCATGGCACCCAGGTATGTGTGCCATGATGATTGTTCACTTTTCTCTGCACCAAAACACGCAGCCTGCAATAGCAGTGTGTGGGTGTTAAGGTACAGGACCTCTAAGGGTGGCACAATATGTGCTGCAGCCCTTAGAGGCCTTCCATGGTAACAGTTCCCTTGGTACCAATGGTACCTTTTACAGGGGACTTACATGCAGCCAGAGAGGTGCCAATTGGGGTACAAAGGTACCGTTTTTGAAAAGAACACAGGCCCTGGGAAGCTGATTGACAGAGACCCAGTTGAGTTTGGGTGTCAGCCCTGCACGGAGCATGTCATCATATTTATTTAACCCAAGAATATGATGACATAACTACAAAAACACATCAACATAGTGGTACCTTAATGCGATCGTCTATATGAATCAGATGTTTGGTTGTCTATAGTACAAGTAAATAAATAAATGTATAGAGACCGAGCTGGTAGAAAGATGCCACCTGGGCTTGGAATCCATTAGACTATGTCTTTGTAAGTGAAAGGTAACACACTGGGGAAACATTCAGAAAACCTTTGTTGAACCCAACCCTATAAGTTTAGTTGTTCGCTCAGGCGTCATGTCCCTCCTCTCTGGGCCTGCCTCTCACATCCTTGCAGCAGAGATGGAGAACCTGCCCTTAGAGCAGGCGAGGATCTCACCCCACTTCACCTTCAGCATCAGGGCTCCTCTGGGAACTAATTAGACAGTGGTGAGACCTGGTGGCTTATTTCTGTTGTTTATCAGAAGTCTCAGACTTCTGAGATGCACAAAGTAGGCATGAGGTTATTATTAAGATGCCTGCAGCGCCCCTGGTACTATTTATTATGTATACTAATGCTCACCAGCTCGCTAGGTAGCGCCTTATTGTGTATTTGTGAACTGCGTGCTAATTTTCTGGATTACGTTTTTAAACAGTCACTGCTGAATTACGGCATGGTAGCATTTCGTAAAGCACAAACATTGATTGTTGCAGTAACACACCAGCATTGTTGTTGTTTACAGGAGGAAAAACAGCACAGCCTTCCCAAATGTGTAATATTGTGCCAGACATTGACCGCCAGCCTTTTGACTTAGTCAATGCTTGTTTTGTCACAGTTCTTGCAAAGCTTTATTGTGGGGGAACCTGTGGGGCCTCATCAATCTAAAAATTCATTTGCCAAATTCAACATGTTTTTTGCTCTGATAATGCCCACAAGTAGTACGTATGTAAGTGCTGTTGCCATAGCACAAACCTAGCCCAAGGCACGTTGTCATAGATGCCCTAGCACCTACGGGAACTACTTTGTGTGTGAAGGCGCTCCTGGAGAAAAGAGAAAATGCCATCACTCACAGTGGTGGTAGCTGGTGGCTTGAGTGAGCTGCTGTACTGACCCATGGTGCACGCGGGAGTGGGTGGAGCAAATGCTAGTAAAATCAAAGCTCTCGTGCCAGACCTAAAAATATAGTGCAACAGCAATAAAAGTTCATGTAATTGATTACATTGTGCTTCACAATAAGTCGCATTGGTGTTCAATGGCAGTCATCCTTCCTGTCCCATGTCCTCACAGAACTTGCATGGCGCCATGGCTGGTGTGAAAAGCTCATCCAGTGTTTTTCTTTTCTTCTTCTTTTATTGGCGATGGTTGTGCCCGATTTAGAAAAATATATCGACTGGAACAGATTTCGAAAAAATCCCTCAGATGGGGCAAAATCTCGATCTCTGGGTCTCTCAGGATAAGGAGCACGCAAACGTGGGATTACCAGGGCTGAACTGGGAACCACAACCGGCCCTGGCAGAGTGCTCGGCCGGCCCCACCCCCCTCCCCACTCGGGGGTTGGAGGTGCTCTTTGCCAGGGCCGGTTTTCGGCCGATTTTGGTACAGGGCCGATTTTGCAGCTAAAAACGGCCCTGTAACAAAAACGGCCCCCAGGGGCCGAAAACCGGCCCCACCCGTGTGTCGCACAGGGGGATTGCCCGGTGCCCGCTATGGCCAGTCCGGCCCTGGGGATTACGTCAGGTCAGGCTATCCCCCCTAACCTTCCGCAGCTGTCAGCTTCACTCTGCTCGCAGGCCGAGCGAATGAAATGTAGCCGTTCAGACAGCCAGTTTAAGTTAGAATAGATGTTTTCTTTCCTTTCCCCTTCAAGGAGTAGACAAGCAGGGCACAAGTCCTAAAAAAAAAGTAGTGGGGGGCTAACCTAGTTAATCAGTATGCAAGTGGCATCGCAGCGTGTGACATCACGGAGCGTGACATCACAGGAACTGACATCACAAGAAGTGATATCAGTTTCAGTTTAGTTTCAGTTTATTAGGCTTTATTCGATTTTTAAACAAAATCATAAAAGCACAGATATACAATACATTTGTTAAAATCATGTAGCAGCAAAGTTAATATATGCGGAGAGAGCATACAAAGGCATTATGTGAAAATGACAAAAAGATATTTAAAAAGGTTAGCAGATTAGCTGGTACACCAATAAAAAGATTCCATAGGTATATATAAACATTCAAAATTCAATTCTAATATAAAAAGGGATAAAATTGAATTAGTAAAAACAATTTACGGGTATCAGATTACAGGTATCAAGTTATGGGCACTGCTAGTAATTCTCATAGGTTACATAGTTCTCCTTAAAGCAATTAAAGTTCCTAAATAGGATGATACTGTTTTAACCTCCAGTACTGATTCCAAACATTTTAATTTGCAATACGCAGCCCTGCATCCTCTAATTCCAAAGTTAATAAAAATTGGTTTTAAAAACAATTTCCTTGGTGCCTCAAAAAATGTACAGCAAAGAATCGTGTGGATATTCGATTGGTCTGATATTCCATCACAGGGGCATTTCACCAGATGTTTTGACCAATCGTTACAATTGGGGAATGTTACCAGACGATAGAAGGTATCCGCCCGGAACCTATACAATAACATTCTTAAAAAAGGGCTCGGAACCAATAATAAGTATGGTTGAATGCCTGTGTAGAAGATAAGAGCTTGACCCATCTTAGCAGTAAATTTATCTTTTATTGTGAGCCATCTTTTATTCTCTAAATGGTCCATGATCAGCTTTTTAAGCACACGCCTTGGGACGGATTCTAAGCATGTTGGGTTCTCAAAATATTCTATGTGGCCGATATCTATTGCCATGATTTTTATATGTTGTAACCATTTTATGTTTCTCGCGCCGTCTAGCTGTAGACAATCGCGTATGACATCTCTATTAGGAGATGTCTCTGGGGTAACCCAGATCTTGGGCCACAGAAGGAGTGGGGAGGATTTGATCGTGTCCTTTATATATGCAATCCCCAATTCTCTATGGCTGAGAAACATGGACATGGATTTTGGTATCGCCAATAAATAGCGAATAAAATCATTTTCAGTGCGTTGTATCTGGTCTGTTTTAACAAAACCCCAGATGCCCGCACCGTAGATACCAGTAGGGATATTAGATCTAAAGCCCTCACATATATGTTTGACAGGTGTATCATGAGTACATTTGAGCACATTTCGAGTATACTTGCAAACCCTTCTGATTTAGGCAGAAGATTCACACTTTTGTACGCTACATATAAGACAATGTTACCTATTGTCAGCGTTAAGCTTTCTATAGCCATAGTGCTTTAAAAGAAATAGTGATATTTAAATTATTACAACGCATCCTCAAGGGTAATAAGCGCATATAAATGCAATTTATTTTGTGCATATACTGGGAAAGATCAACACATCTGACGTCCTAACAGTGCATACAAATCTCCTAAACAGAGCCTGAACAAAGTGAAAAGCTGCCTCTCCTAAGTATGTGTGAAGTGCTAACAAAGTGCGAGCCTTTGTTTCCCCTCTGCTGCATTTGCATCAGGTGTGAGGCTCCTGACTGCTGCCAGCCTGGAAACTCCAACAAAAGGAGGCTTGATGACCCCTAAGACTCAGCCTTTGTTATGGCCGAGTATCCCAGCAGTCAGAAATAAGAGAGGCCCGTCCCCGCCTGCACGTTGTTGTGATCGAAAGCAGACAACAACGTGCAGGCGCAGCTGAATGTGTCCTAGTGTTTGGAAATTACACCGGGACGAATGCAGCATGTTTTTTGTGGGGCCCAACTTCTTGGCAGGGTGGACGGTATCCATCCTGTGAAAAAAGTGGGGGGATGCAGTCCACCTGTGTGGACCCCCAACTCGTGCCCTGTAGGCAAGCGATGTCAGCCCTATAAATATGGTGTTCGATCCCCAGTGCTGGCGGCCCAGCACCATGTGACTCTGGGCAATAGCTTGCTTAATCTTCCCGGCGGCCCCCAGCGTCGGGACACCTCTCCGGAGGTAGCTGTGTGCTTACAAATGCTGGTATTTCATGTATTTCATTTCTGGTGGTTTTCCGACCGCCAGACATGCGGTGGCAGTCTACCGTCCTCCGCATTACAATTTTGAAAGTCATTGTGGTGGAGGACAACCACCGGCTGCACCAAGGAACAGTCGTTCCCTGGTGGTGGTGTAGCTGCACTGCAATGTAAGATGCTCAGCTGGACTGACGCAGTCCCACTGAGCGTATTACAAGTTCCATCACCACCTGCCATTTCATGGCGTAGCACTACTATGAAATGGCTGGCGGTGGAAGAACAGTAGGACCCAAAGCCCCCTGCCGTGGGGATACATTTGGGGGTACAACAAGTGCCCCCTTGTCTGTATTCCCCCAAAGTTCCAGCATGGCATGAACGTTACACCCATGCCGTGCTGGAACTTTTTTGCTGCTCCCATTGCAGAGCCTGTTTTTCAGGCACTGCCATGGAAAAGGCACAGGACCGCCCACCGCACATGAGTTCAACTCATAATACGGTGTGCTGTCCTTGCGCGGGTTTGGTGCAGCTGTGCTGTCGGAGAGCCAACGCATTTGCGCCAAACTCGTAATCAGTCCCTATGGGCTCGGTAGGTTAACATAAGCATCTCCTGCTGGCCGTGAGCTGACAGTGCACATTGTTTTAGTCATGTAATGGTGAGTTGGGTGATGCTTTTTGCAGTTTGGCTAATTGTCTGATGTCTCTCCCTGCAGCTTCCTGAATGGCTGGGATGAATGGTATTTGTTTGAGGTAACTTGTCGTGTGATTGGATGGAGTGTCTGCAATCCCTGTTGTACTAGTTGTAGAGCAGTGTGTGTGTGAAGTTAAGCTTTGTTACCACTGAGGTAAACACAGTTTGTGTTTTTATTTTCTTGGTGGTGTGGAGTGAACTAGCCCTTTGTGGAAGCAATTTGATTTTTATACAGTGCTTTATACCCGAATGAGGCACCAAAGGTGTATTTGCGGACGGGTAGTACGCCACACTGTGGGGGGGTGTTTCGTTTGTGTCATGTGTGGGTGATCAGCGTGGTGTTCTTATTGTGCCTGGGGTCCAGCGCTTGGGGATTAGTTGAAGGAAAGATGAGTAAGAGATGACTATTAGAAGTTACTGAGCAGGTCCTATTACCAGATTTGTGTGGTGATTACTGAATATTTTCCAATCCGCCTCTTGTGGTGTCTACAATAATTAGATCATCAACATTATGTTTCTTATGAGCCCGGGAAGGGCGTAAAGGGTCAGAAAGAGGAAAGAGAACCAGATCTAATGCAGAGATCTGCCTGAGCGGCCTGCAGAGCAGGCATTCTTAGGTCGACAGTACCTTCCTTTGCCAACTTTGAGTATGACGCGGGTTGTAGGTTGGGTCTCCACAGGTAGGCTGTGTTAATGTCCTCCAGGATGCCAGATACATGGGCAGATCTCTGAAACCATTGGGTGCTCGTCGGCTTTGGTATTGAGCGGATTTGATCTGGTGGATTGATGATGGTTCTCTGACTGACAGAAGAGGCATGACCTAGGGTAGCTCTCTGCTGTTCTGGTACTCACCAGCTAGGCTTGAAGGAGCTTAGTGAGGCCAGCCGAGAGTATAACAGTTGAGCAGCGTGCCATGTTGACAGTCAGCTGTGGCAGAGTCCCACTGTGTGGATTCCTGTGATGTATGAGCGTCATCAGCTTCGATCATCGAGCCTACGTTGTGTATAGTTGGCCGGGTGCCCCTTTGTGCACTCTTCGTTACATTGTCACTCAGGCTGCAATGAAGGAAGCTAGACACATTAGGGTCCAGTTGTGGTGTTCCTGGGACTGTTGGGCACTCTTGGGCAGAGTGTCCTGTTGTGATTACAAGTGTTGTTGTTTTGGTGTCAGAGATCCGGAGTTCTCTACATTTGTATCTTGGGATAAGTCGGGATTTTACTTCCTTTCTGAACCTTAGATGGTCTTGGATGTTTCTTCTCTTGACTGGTAATACGTTTTCAGTGCCTCCTGTACCAGGAATGTGGTTCCACCAATATATATTTTTTTTATCAGAAACGATAACGAGTTGAGATACAAGGCTTGAGTGTAGAGTCCTGTTCTGGGAGTGCGTGTCTTCCCTTGGATGGGTCTGCGGATGCTGCAGAGAGCGATAAAGGCAGACAGTGTAGAGCTTGCAGCACCAGTGTCATGCGTTTCCTTGGACGGAGATGTAATATCAGTCTTGTTGCAGGGTTTTGGCTCCTTTGTAATTTACGCAGCAAAGGACCCTTATCCTGATCTACCTTGGTACTAGGATTGGCAAGAACGCCCTGTTGTTTCTGATGGTATCCATGGTGAGCGTAGACGTGTCTTAGTGTGTGCCCTGTGTAGAAAGCACTCCTATTGGCTACGGTGACATTGAGATTTGTTATTGCAAAGTAAAAACTTTCAAAGGCAGCAATGATAAAAAAGGAACTTTAATTGCAGCCTAAGTGATTATAATTTCTAGATTTTCACTGTTCTGAACAAAGCCAGAAACATCTAGAAATCAATTAAGAAGATAGCCTTTCAGTAATATGTTGGTCATGGGTATGAACTTCAAGGGGAATTATGGGAATTGAATAGATTCTAGAAACGTTTGAAGCCATTTTAATTAGTCTTGCAGTACAATAAAACCTTGTATGCATCAATGACACTAAGGTTTCTTCTCTCACATGCTGGCCTTCAGTTCTTTGGGCCAAATTGCTGTCTGTTGATAGTTGTTTTATTGGCCACAGATCTTGGTCTCAGTTTTTGCAGAGTTGAATTAAAGAAGGTTGATCATCATCCGTTCATCAGTGGTGGGTATTGTCAGGTTGAGATGTATCTATGTCCTTGGGCTTTTCTAGTTTTAGGGCTCATTTGGGATTGTCTGATCCGATCAGGTCTGGTAGGGAAGTGAGACTGAAGTTGGACGAGAATGGGGAAAGGACAGAGCCCTGTGGGATGGTGCAGTGGGAGGCAAGAGAAGGTGAGGTGTACTGTGGCATTATCACAATGCTCATTCCCTAAACTTGTGATCCGCAGATCACTAAGATCTCAGCCGTGCTTGGTTCGATCAGCCACCTTATTGGCCAAGAGTTATTGGTTCCGTTTGGAGGAGGAGTCATTGTTTCCAGCTACCATTGGTTTTATTAGATATCTTCAATGCCTGGACATGTGGTGAGGGCACAGTGTCATCACAGATTTGAGGTCACAGTACTCCCTGTTTGCCCAGCAGGATTGGGCCATGTGTTTTTTTAAATTAATAGGTTATTGGTGTTTTGAGCCTGAAATGCAGAGTTTCGTTTGAGCTTCTAGGCACATTCTCTCAGGAGATCACCATTTAATATTGACAGCAAGACACTTGCGGGCATATTTATGAAGGCTTTGGGTCGCCCTTGCACCAACTGGGGGCAAGAGCGATGCAAAACCTAAGTCAGATTTATCAAGCTAAGCACCCCACCTTGCGTGTCCCTGCATACACTCGTATTTAGGGTTCGTTGAGACTAACCAGCATCGTTTTATCTTGACTAGATTTCGTCTCAACTATATTCCATTAATGCTGGAACTCCCACACAATTTATATTAGATTCATCTTTTACCACCTTACCCTTGTAATAATAGAGCTACACAATCAACTGCACATGTATTGCTCTTTTGCCATCTGTACAGTCAAGAAAGGAAGATTTGTATTATTCCCCTTTTAATGCAATTTTCTCTTCGTAACCCAGCTTCAGCTCTCTTTCTATTTCATCAACTAGAAACTCCATTTGTTTGTTATGTACTTGCCTCTTTCTTATTGGCGCTGTGAGATCTCGCAAGGCCTTTAACAATTTATCCTTAGTATCCCAAGAGTCACTGTTTCAGCTGTTGGTACTTATTTTAACTCATGATTGCTGCTATTGGTTAAATGTAATGTACCTGTTTTGTTTTATATTATGAACATTATCCGCACTTTAATGTTTTTATTAGTTCATTGTAATAATTGTGGCATTCCAGTTATGTGATTACAATTTGCACAGTTTTTTTTAAACCTACATTTATCATCTGCATAGAAAGGATTTGATCTGTGTACCCGAGTGATGTGAAATAAAGTTGATGATGATAAATCCATAACGCAACACAGCACAAATCTCTGCGTTAGGTTACTCGGGCCCGGAGAGGTGTTCCATGGATGGAGCACAGGGGCTTCCATGCGCCCATCCATGGATTTTGTCGCATTCCCAGATGGAGAAAGGGTGCCTGCTTTGGCGCTAGGCAGAACATTGTGTGCGAGCACTGGGAAATTACAGGAATATGGTATATATTGTTAAGTACCGGCCTTTCCTGCCCTTTACCCTATCATGCCGCACAGCAAGGTCACTTGCAGCGCTGCACTGCGTGATTTCTTAATAAATATGTCTCTTACGGCCTGATTCATCAAACAAAATTGCGCTCGCAAAGGGCCAGATTCTGAGAATCTGGCCCTTTGCGAGTGCGATTTTTGCATTTGGGATTCATCATCCCAAATGCAAAAATCGCTAATTGCGATCTCGCAATTTTGCGAGGAATTACATTTAAGGAATCTCTATTTGAGATTCCTTAAATGAAATTCATCATCCAATTTTTTTTTGCGAATTCGCAATTTCTGGCCGCAATTTACCGCGAGGTCAGACCTCGTGGTAAATTGCGAAAACTCAGAAAAATGCATTTAAATGCATTTTTCTGAGTTGCATGTTACACACACACATGTCCTTTGGACATGTGTGTGTGCAACACCTGTGTAAAATTTCATTTCAAATCGCTATCTTATTTGCGATTAGCAAATTGCTAATCGCAAATAAGGAATACTCCCCATTCATTCCTATGGGCCTTTTGGCCCATAGGAATGAATGGCGAGTTATTCCTTATTTGCAATTAGCAATTTACTAATCGCAAATAAGGAATATGTAGGAATCGCATTTCTTTATGCAATTTCTACATGAATCCCGTTTTGCGAGTCCCTAATAGCGATTCGCTATGAATCGCTATTAGGGGCTCGCAAAACGGGAGAATGATGAATCAGGCTGTTATTGTCTTATTAAGATATTTAATTTGAGAAAAGTTGTCTGGGTTATCTCCTTTCTGTTAAAAGCACTTCCTGCACTCAACATCAAGAAAATCGATTTCTGTCCTGTGTCCCGCCGACAGGTAGCACCAATATTACAGAGGTAAAACCTTGAGGTGGCGAGGATGGATAGAAATACCTGACCCTGCCTATTTTCAGTACTACAGTCAGGCTGTCGGCCCCAGTGTACTCTTTTTGGGTCGTAAAGGAGTTGCAGCGCCACACAGTTTTCTATCTGAAAATAATTTTGAGCTGCATCTGATGTACGAAGCTGTCACAGCACAAAACTGATATTTGGTAAGATTGACAAAAATCCTGTCTCATGTTGAGGCAGGTTTCCCCTTGTGGACCCTAGTAAGTGACTGAAAATGCAGGGATGGAGGCCTGTAGGACATCCTTTGCTGCCCTAGCATTTGAAAAAAGCTGACATTGCAAGTAGCTCCTTTCCATGAAAGGAACAGGTGCTTGCATGTTACAGATGGCACTGAGGGAAGCATGCAGTGGTCCCCTGGAGCGGTGTGTGCTACCCTCAATGCCACCTCCCCCTTCCACAGAGTGGAGCTGTCACTCATGGACAGCTCCCACTTTGGAATGATACCTTTGGGTGCTGTTATCCAATCAATGGTTTGCACTGCAGTTGAGGTCACCGACAATTGATCCATTCAACTGCAAGACTCTGGGAAGGAGGGCCACCCTTTTCCTATCAATTTGTAATAAAGCACAGTATGTAAATTGTGAATCTCAAACACATTTGTGACTCGTACTTTGTGACTTGTAACGTATCTCTATGGAGCACGCTGTAAGGTGGATTTTTCAGAACTCAAAGGCATCGATTGTGTCGCTCACAGGCTTTGTCACTGCAAAAATATCGGATTTATCGAGGCCATAGTTTCTTTTTACTAGAGCGAAATATTGTTCTGAGGCAGTCTTAGGGGGCCCTCTAGTGGCTCGTAAGCATAAAGCAATACAAGACAATTCTAAAGCGGTGTTCATTCGAATGATGTTGTTCTAAAACCAGAATTTGCATCATGCACTTCACTGTTTGGATGCCCTTGTAGTTAGTGCCTTCCGAGTCTAGGCACCCTTTACAGATCTGCGATACTCACTCACTGTAGATGGTCTGGGCACACTTTACAGATCTGCGATACTCACTCACTGTAATTGGTCTGGGCACACTTTACTGATCTGCGATACTCACTCACCCTATCTGGGCACCCTTTACAGATCTGTGTTACTCACCCACTGTAGTTGGTCTGGACACCCTTCACAGCTCTGGGACACTCACTGACTGTAGTTGAGGTGGTGTGGAGTGATTGGCATTGGGTAGCACATCTCATCCAGTCCCAATGCGTTCTTTAATAACATTTCGTATTGCCTGGTGATATGGAGAAATGTAGCCAGCTGCTCAGGGACCTTTGTAAGGCACTGTGTGCACAAGAGCATGTGCTGAAGGGCTCTGCCGTTGGGTTTCTTCCACTTGGGTTCCAGTTGTGCCCCTCCCAGACTGCTGATAGGTGTCATTAACCAACTGTAAAGCTTCAGCACATGTTGTATTGAGAGATATGTTTACGCCGATATGATCTAAATGTTTTCAACACATAGGCTGGAGTGAGAGTTGATGCAACTCTCTGAGTGCTGAACAAGCACTACCTTCCCTGCTGCCCTTCGCAGTGCATGTAGTGCATGTAGTCTGCAGACCAGACCTCAGGGGCCCAGCTGCAGGGGGCGCCCTTGATTCCTTCACTGAAGCTTTACATACCTCTGCGGAAACGACTTCAGACTCCACACCAGGGAGCAGGATGGGGGAAGGTCCAGTGGCAGCCGATGCATATTCAACAGTGGGGGAGCGGGTGGAGGGGAGCGCGGGGAAGAATAAAAAAAGAAAACTTACCTCATGCTGCTTCTGTCGCCTTGTGCCTCCTCCGCTTCCTGGTCCCAGCAGACACTGGGACAGCATCAGACTCCCTGTGCAAACCGCACGCTGCACTCATGCTATGAGAGCAGTGCAGGGATTGGCCTGAGCGGGCTGGTTTGACGCTCCGCTCAGGACAGGGAGTCTGTGCTGTTTCTCCAACCCGCTGTACAATACATCTGGGGTTGGAGAAACTTAACTGCGCATGCCAAACAGACATGCACAGTTGGTAGTGCAAATCCTTCCACCCCCTCCCATGGCCCAGCCCCACCCGCCCATCCCCACACACTCTGGCTCAACCAGCAGCCGAAAAAATGAAATTAGATCGTTTTCTTTTTCAGCTGCTGGCTGAGCCAGTGGGGCGATGCTCCTTCGCCATTGAGGAGGAGCCGCTGCTGGCCATAATATGGTAAGGTGATAAGCAGGGTCCTTCGCCTTGCTGCTAGCAATGCTGCAGCTTATTTACTGCATGCGTGTAAGGTAAGCACAAGCTGGTAACGAGAGAGTTTTTTACCACTATGTCGCAGGCGCATATAGGGCATGTACAGTTTGTCAGATAGACGTGTGCTTGTAGGATGCGATGTCAGTCTACGAACATGATCATCACTCTTTGAAGTTCTCGTCTCTTCAATTGCAGGGTGGCAACACTGTGGATTAAGGTTTGCAGTTGAAGGGCTCCTGCGCACTCACGTTGGAAGCAAAGTTCATCTCCGTTTATTTACAAGTGTCCAGAGCACAATCATTCCCTAGGGTGGCCCTATCAGCCAAACCTAAATAATAGTTATCACAGAGCTATTTTTCTTACTCATGGCAAATGTGTCCCAGGGCAGTGGAGACATTCTTCTGTCAGTTCATCACAGTCTCTCAGAGTGTTGGCTATTGTGATAGGAAGTTGGGCACAGTTTATAGATTTCGAGGTACGTTCCTGTCTGATAGCAGCTCTCTCCTTCAGTCCCTAGGTGCACAGGAGACCATTTCTTGACAGTGTTTCAGATGAATCCTATTTTCCCTCTGTAATGTCTGTGCTGTTAGTGAGGGCATATGTTTCTTGCAGAATTTTAGAGTTTTTGCAAAATAGTGACGGGTTGGAAACCAAGGGCCTGATGTACAAAAGACTAGTCGCAAAATACTGGTTGCAGGTTCCGACCAGTAATTTTGCAACCAGAATGGAATTTTGTGTACTGGTCTATGTGCTGATAGGTTGGATCACAGAATTCGAATCAGAGCGGGTCGCAATCTGATCTACCTCATGAACATTACATTAATGATGCAGGGCACAAATTGCAACTTACTCCAATCTGATGCGGTCACAGAAATGGTTGCCTGCTGGAATCAGCAGACCACCAAATCTGTTATCGCGTTTAAATGAAGTAAACTTTTTAAAAATGAGATAGGGCTGCGTTTAAAAAGAAAACTTTAAAAAAAAGGTTGGTTGAGAGTTGGCAGTGGTTCATGGAGCATTGCCTTCGGCCTAACAAACTTTCTTTTTAACATTCTCAAGGGAGAAAAGGCTCCACATTGTGAATGACTTACCACCCCAGCTCTGGAGTCTGTAAATTGTCAATATTTTGCGACTGGACTTCGATTGCAAAACATTGATGCATCTCCTAAAGAATTGCCATTTAGAAGGAATGCCTGCAGAATGCCCCTTCTAAGTAACGCCTCTCTATGGAGTGCCAAATCCATTTTAGGAGTTGGTAATAAATACTGACTCCTAGAATAGGGTTTGTGCATACTAAAAACGTTTCTGCAGTGGAAAGAGTATGAATCACGATTTGAGATTTGTATATCAGGCCCACGTTCTTTGCAGTTGGTTTACTATTGCGCAAAGCACTAAGGACCATACATGGCAAATGTGACTTGCATGTTAATGCTTTTACTGTAACAGCATGTGTACCTACTGAGGGCAGAGGTAACTGAGTCTCCCCAGTCGGCAATCTACCCCGTGTCTGACTGGCACCAGTCAGTTAGTAAGCAGACTTTTTTAACCCGTTTACTGCGGCCCCGATTTTCCCGCAGTGCGGCACTTCCGCAAAACGGGCGGGGCTGCGTCGGCCATTGGCCGACGGCAGCACTGGGGAGGTAGTGCTGCCGTCGGCCAATGGCCGACGGCAGCAAGGAAGGGGTTAAATAGATCAACCAGCTTTTCAGAGACACCTCCTGGGGTGATTGACCCAAATATCGAAGGTAAAATAATCTTTGGCCAAAATATTGCGGTAAGAATATCGAGGACAAGAATATAATGAAGGAAAGGTTCTATGGGTGAGCAAAGTTTTGCTGTGCTCAACTCCACATATGTCTACCATGATGATACATATATATTTCAAGGTGCATAGATGTAGAGTTAAGAATAGTAAATCTATACTTACCTATTTGCGCTCACCTTCTCGATATTCTTGTCCTCCATATTTTTGCCACGATCGTTTGGCCACATGATATTCTATCCTTGATATTCTGTCCTCTGGTCCATGCTATTGTGCCAGGCAGCCCGCCTGGCATTTACCTACCTCTTCCTACCTGCCCTACTGACATTCCTGATACTCCAGCCTGAGGCAGCCCTTTCGACCTCAGCCCTTCCAGTCTCCTGAGGTCAGAATGCATCCAGCAGACTGAAAAATCACTCAGATCGCTCCTTTATCTAGCGGGAGTGCTGATGAATATGGGGATTCATATGAAAATAACAATAACTTATTAAAGGCATCACTCGCTAGCAAAGTCGAACATTAATTATTAACACTGTAAGTTTGCCCTTATTCAGTGATTAATTTGTGCAGGTGCTGGCAAGTGGTGGGCACCGGGTTTCATTTTTAGGTCGAAGCCTACCAGACCAGACCGCACTGCTCTTTGTTTGCAAAAGACGTCTTGGGGACATGATCAGAGCTGACTGAAGAATGAATTCTTCCCAGTGCATAGCATTGGCTTGGCTTTTGTCATTCAGATTTCCTTGCTTTCTATTGGCTTGCTTTATTTATGTTAACCCCTTCAACATGTGTTTGTCCCTCCCATGGAGTATCACGTTTTTACCAGCACTCTGATTGGCTCCTTTGTTCCTTCATCAATGCTTGCTTTTCTGGAAATCTGTTTTTAACTTTTGTGAAGAACTCCAAGATAGTGCATGTGTTTTGCAGCGGTCTCCCTTGTATGCTTCTCTACTCCCCGCTTTTAGTGTCGCTCTGAAGTACTGTATGCTTCTCCGTCCCCAGTCCTTCATGTTATTGTTCTCTATCTGATTTTGCTCTTGCGCTTCACCCCTGCCCACCCCCACTCCTCCACGCCCTACTGCTACCTGCATGGTTCTCGCTGTATTCTTGGCTTTCTGCATGTTTTCTCCCCACCCGCCACATTGCTTCAATCCCTCTCCCAACCCGCCCATTTTCCAGTAAAACTTTGTAATAAACAAACTTTTTTTTAAATCTGCCGATCACCTCTTATCGGTATATTATAAAAAAAGACAAATGGGTGCTTAGATGTGGCAGTGCACGCGCAGTTACCATTAGCAAAGTCAATGTGTCCTTAAGCTGCAACCTGATGACTTTACCAATGCTTGTTCTTATGTGATCACAAGGTATTGGTTCAATGCTCAGCACTGGCGTAAGCCTGCTCAGCACTTATTACTTACATGTGCAGTGCCGGAATAGAGTTTGTCTGAATGGAACATAGTGATAAATGGTCCTTCTGCCAGTGAGGTGTCCCACCTGGACCTACACTGGACCGTGAACACCCTCCCCCGGGATACAAGTGTTGCTTCCAGTCACTTTGAGACATAAGGGGCATATTTACAAGCCCCTTGCGCCACCAGAGTTTCACTTCTGTTGACGGTGTGGTGGCACTGTGTGCCGGCCCATATATACAATGCCAGGTAAAGCCGCCCTGCGTGGCTTTTCACAGCCTTGTAAATATGGCACCATTTCACGCATTACTCTGAGTGAAAGGTGCGTTCCATGGATGTTGCTGTGGGTTTTCCCCCGCTACACCAAGGGATTCTAACGCATTCCCATATTTACAAAGTTTTGGAAACCTGGGAATGTGTCTGATTCTACTGCCTCCTCAGGGAAGGCACTAAAGTGGCGCAACGAGGAGAAATAACTTGATTTCTCTTCGTTTTTTTGCTCTTTCTATGTGAGCTGCATTCTGCAGCACGATTAGAAGGAGGAAAACGCCATGAATTATTGTTTTTGTGCAGGGCGGGGTCCCTTCCCGCACAAAAACAATCCTCCCTGGAAAGCAGGCATGGCGCAAGGGTGTCTGCGTTCATGGTGCAAGGGTGCCTGTGTTGGCACTAGGCAGTAAATTGTGCTCCAGCACAGAGGAAACCTCAGGAATTTATTGTATTGTTGTAAATATGATACATCCCTGCACTTTCCTAATGACTCAGCTTGGTGCAGCAAGATGGCTTGCAGCGCCGTGCTGCGTCATTTTCTTGTAAATATGCCCCTTTAGGCTGCATTTCTTCTTACGATGATTTTGTTGACTGGGTGTGAGTGTTTGATTGATTCAGATGCTCCGTCCATCACCACCCCCTTTTATACCACTCCTCCATAAAGCACCAAAAACCTAGCCAGGTACAAATGACAAAACAAGGGGTTTCCCAGTTCCGCTGGAATTAAACCACACTGCATAAAACGTGCACAGCAGGGTCTCCTGGGGCCTGCTGGCCAGGCTGCTCTCCCGGGCCTGTGGGCCAGGCTCGTGTTGTGTCTGCAACAGCATGAGAGCCAGAACTTTGCAAGGGTGCTGGTTGTACCGACGGGGCAGTGAGAGCCAGACTCTTGTGAAATAACCAAGAAAGCGTGAAACATAGGGAGGTGCTATGTGAAGAGGGCGTCTCGATCTAATTTCCTCACCGGATTTATTCATAGTGCTTTTCATAGCGCTATGTCACTTTTCACTTCAGCGCGCTATAAGTAATGACGCTTCCATTTGAAGAGTGGTCTCAACGAGAAGGCGACATATTGGAGTGAGCGAGGGTTGACAATCAGTACATTTGCCCTGTAAATCATTATTGCCTGTTTTGATAATGCTCTTTTTGTGTAGGACAGATAAAGATATACACAAATATATACTGTCACAAACAACCAGAACCCAGCTGGTACCAACAAACACCCGTCATTAAAATGTCTCCAGTCGCCAGTGACGTCATTTGTGTTTTTTGGAGTCCAAGATGTTCTAAGTCATTGTTGGTCATCATAGGAGGAGAATTTTGTGACTTATTTATTTATTTATTGGACATTTGTAGAGCGCCTGGTTACGCCACCGGCGTGTCCCCACGCTATGATAAGTGGAGTGGCTGCCCCCCCCCCCTCCCACAGAAGGCTACCTGCTAAACAAGTGGGTTTTAAGTTTCTTCCTGAACAGGATCTCAGATGGTTCCAAGCGCAGTTCTAAAGACAGGGCATTCCAGCATCTGGGAGCGAGGTATCTAAAAGATCTACCTCCCATGCGCGCCTTCCTTGTTCTGGGAACCTTTAGCAGTCCAGTCCGCGAGGACCGTAGATTGCGTGTGGGCTCATAACAAGTCACTAGACTCTGGAGCGGAGCAGGGGCTTTGCCGCTCAGAATGCGGTGGCATGTGGAAAGGGCTTTGAACTCCACCCTCTTCCCCACAGGGAGCCAGTGGAGGGCCTGGAGAGCTGGTTTAGAGGGTGACCTCCTGGGGAGCCTGAGTACAAGTCACGCCGCGGCATTTTGGAGCACTTGAAGGCGGCCCAAGACCCTGCCCGTGGCCCCCAGGTATAACAAGTTCCCATAGTCAAGTCGCGAGGTGACCAGGGCGTGCACCAGTGTCCTTCGCGCAGCAATAGGGAGGAGGTCTAATACTTTCCTTAAGGCTCTCAGAACACCAAAACATACCCCCGTCACCCGGCTGAACTGGGGACCAAAGGCAAGATCCGTATCCAGCCACACACCGAGGTTCCTGGCCTCCCGGCAGGGGACGGGGACTTCACCCAGGCAGGGCGGCCACCATGCCGACGACCAAGCAGACGGCCCTCCCCCCTCCACGAGCACCTCGGTCTTGCTACCGTTCAACTTTAAACAGTTTGCGGACATCCAGGTTGCCAGGTCTTGCATGCAATCCTTGAAGATGTCCGCTGCAAGGCCGGGTGCATGCGAGAGGGAGATGACCAGCTGCGTGTCATTGGCATAGGACACCAGGCGTAGACCGTATCCTTCCACAATGGCTGCTAGGGGGGAGACATAGATATTAAATAGGGTTGGGCTCAGGGACGAGCCCTGAGGCACGCCCTGGCCCAGTCCAATCTCCTTCGAGTAACAGTCACCCAAGCGGACCTGAAAGCACCTGTCTGACAGGAAAGATTTGATCCAGCCAAGCGCTTCTCCTGATACCCCTCCTTCATTCAGACACTGTAGCAAGGTGGAATGTGTTACAGTGTCAAATGCCGCGCTTAGGTCTAGTAGGACTCGGGGATAGATTTAATTCCATTTTTCAGGGATCTAAAAATGTTGCCCTACCCATGCTACCCCAAACCTCCTCATCTGAACACTCACCCAAAGTTTTGATGAGCTGAACACGTGAACTTCAACTCGGGAAGACAGAGATAGCAGATGCAACTCCTAGCCACCCCTGGAACTGGCCTGCTACCCCCCTGGTAACAGGAATCATGAAATAAGAGAAATGAAGGAAAAAAGTATTGGCAAATCCCATAGGTCTCGCTTATAAGTGCCATTGGCTTTGTCAATATTTTTAGCCATATTGCACATCAGCACAGCTGCTGCACAACACGGCTAAACGTTTTTCAAAAATGCTATAATGCAGCCGGTGCTGGCTACGTCATAGCACTTTTTTGGCTGGAGGCATCTCAGAAACAGGATGGTCTGCAGCACGGAGCATGGAGAGAGTAGATGGCCACGCGATAGCCCTCTTTTATACGTTCAGAATGCTGTATATTAGCTTTGTCAATATTTTTAGCCATATTGCACAGCAGTCTGTTGCTGTGCAGTATGGCTAAAAAGATTGACAAAGCCAATAGGTCACATAGGTGAGGCCTATTGACTTTTAAAATACTTGAGGCCAGAGACTTATTTTTCATTATCAGACTTTGACACTGTAAAAGAGAGGGAGAGGCAGAAAAATGACAAAGAACAAGGAAAAGCAATATATGCACACAGGGGCAAAAGTAGAAAGCAGGAATGAAAAAGAACCTGCAAGGGTGAGATAAGTACAGGGTAGTGGAAGAAAGAGGCATGAGGTGAGAATTAAGACCTTGGTATTCAGCTATTGGTATTCAGCAGTGCCTGAGGCTATATTCACTAAGAACCACTTCACCTCCATACTTATATTTTTATCTTAAGCACTGCTATTACCCACCTCAAAGATACTAATTTAATCGAAGTTGACCCCATAATGTATATGTATGTATGTTTGTATGTATGTCGCATTTCTATGGCGCATACCTAGAAAGGTCAAAGACAAGCATAAAATCAATGAATGATAGAAGATATCATTTTTGGTGGGTTGTTGGCTGTTAATGTGTGTACTTGAAAGAGGTGAGTCTTCAAATTTTCCTATATTGGAGGGGTCCTGATGGACCCTGGGTGTTGGCAACTATAATCTATTTTTAGCCATGCGTTCTGATTAATATTCACTATTTTTTTACTTATGTATCTTTTTTGAATTATTAATTAACTGTATATTTAAATTGTAATGTATTGTGACACCTAAAAATTCTAAAGTGCACAATATACGTACAACTGTTTGATCTAAACCAATGAATGTTAGAAGGTTAGATCTATAATAATATAATAAAATAAAGTACCTTTTTAACTACAAGCTATAGTATGCACCGTTAATTCATATTCAGTACTCTCTGTTGTCAGTTTCAGTCCACTTGCCAACCTTGTTCCTAAATTTCTATCTTTTCAAATAATATAGTGATCCCGATTTAGGAACTTTAGTCGGGGATACCTCCTACTCTTACACACACGGACCCTGGGTGTTGGTTCAGGTCCTGGGTGTGTAGATGAAAGGGTCTGAGTTGATTATGCCAGGATGATATGGTGGTTAAACAGATTCCCGTGGCAGGTGCACTCAATCGATGAGTTGACATGCTGTCCATAAGGGGAGATGGAATCCGAATACAACAGGTTGAAATAGTGAGACGGGCAAACATCATGCTACAGGAACATGTTTTGCACGGCCATTGTTTTCTGGAAAGTCCTTGCCAATCCTACCTTGTCTAATCCCATTCCATCTGGTCAGGATTAAATATGAAAAATTAATCAGCCGGAGCGGAAGGCAGGAGCCTGTAGCTTAAGAGTGTGACCTGCGGTCAGGCCAGTTTGAAGCACACGACAGGCCCAGCTGCCGTGATCCCAGAGTGACAAGCAACACATGGCATCGCTGGAAATCTTCCCATGTCTGTATCTGCTGTGGCACGCTGAAGCCAAAGCATGCACACAGTGTACCCACCTAACATGCATGATGCAAGAGGCAATCAATTCCATTGAATACTTATTTATTTCACGTTTTACATGACACTCATTTTTTTTTTCTCTTGAAAGGCGTCGTTTCTGGTTCAGGTACATCAATCATCACCTTCTTCAACACCCTTATTTATTCGTCAGTTGTTGGTCACAAACTTGACTACAAGTGCACAAGTTATCCCATTGACCTTTTCCCTGTGAAGGGAAAAGGTCACGTTAGTCAAATACATACATTAAATAACTACATTTACTCCACCTGTCTTCATCCTCCTTCTCCTTTCCCCTGTTGCCAACCGGTTCCTGGGTAAAGGAAAAAGGACAAAATAGGTTAGTGGACCCTCCTGGCCTTCCGTGAAAGGGTACAAGGGAACCCTCTTTGGGTTCTCAGTCAGCGTCGTCTTCATCCGATCCGTCCAGTGCAGCCTAGTCATGCAGGAGGCTGTGGATCATCTAACGGCACACCAGAGTCGATGTCTGCTTCTCTCCTACTACCAGGCGGATTCTGGAAAACAGAAGAACATCTTTAAAACAGCACAGGAGCCCCCAGCAGCCCTGGAGGTCACTCAGTGCATGTGTCCCTGGAAACAAACCATACATCACAGAGTCCGCGGTGATGCTTGAAGTAGGTATCCAGGCCCTAAGCTCTGTGCCTAGGGCCTTCAGCAGGTCCTGTGTGTACGCGCACTCCCAGAAGAGATGGTATGTTGTCTCGTCGGCGGTGCACCATCTCGTGCAGGACTTGTATCAGTTGAGTCCTCTTGCCTGCATGACGGCTCTCCCTGTAAGTCCTCCTTGGATGTCCATCTAGGCAATGGATGTCCTCGTGCTGGTTGGTCAGGCAATTGGATGCCACGTTTCCCAACACATGGTCCACTGTGGCAGAGGGGAGGGAGCTGATCAGTTCACTGATGTCCTTTGTTCGTATCTGAAATTGGACAAGTTTCAGGGTCCACGTGGTGGGGGCGGCAGGTTCCATCCCGAACTCCTTGACAAACCTCTCCACTTCTTTGTAAAACCATGGGGTCTCCCAGTTGTATGGGACAGTGCTCACCCACTCTGCTCTTTCGAGGTGCCTCCACGTCGGCAACAGGAAGAAGAGTGCCATCAGACAGCCGACATGGATCTTGTCTGCGGTCTTCAGGGTGTTCCTCATGCTGTGCCACACAAAAATTCCCCTCAGGATGGTGGCGATGTCTGACGCTCCCTTGCCAGTTAAGGGAACTCTTATGCTCGGATGTTTTCTCTGTGTAATTGGGTCTGTACATTGTCCAATCCCAGCTCATTGGGAACTGTCTCACATCTGCCTCTGAAGTGTAGATGGACCATGGAAGTTTGGGTCTGGCTCGCCTCAGTTACTAACTGCCTGCCCAATGCCTCCTGTAAAGCCTGTATGCACACATTGACTAAGACACAAAGAGACGAGGGGAGAAGAGAGAGAGAGAGACATGCATTTTGGGGCTCCATGTGACAGACTAACACACTGTCTTGCCTAAATCGAATGCATTCTGTTTCTCGTTGTTTTTCTGCTTGTATTTGGTATTTTATAGTTCAAACCTGGCCGCACTGCAGTAGAGTACTGCTTAATTTGTCAAAATAAATAAATGCTTGTACACATATTTTTAGGTCTCGTAGCGAAAACAGCGCGTAAGCGCTGTGTCTCGCCAAAGATCTTTTGTCACTGACTGTGCTTCCCAGGAGACAGTACCTGGCCGCGCTCATTGCCTGTTGAAGGAGGCGTTTTCAGCTGGCCACGCGCTCGCGAAGGCGCTCAGCTGCTGTCTCCTGGGAAGCTCCAAACACGCATGCGCATACACACACACACACACACGCATGCGCATACACACAGACACACACACATCCCCACCAATACGCGAGCCGCCCCCCCCGCCGACAGATGTGCACCTCTTAAAAACTTTCCAGCAAACAGGCCCCTTATGCCGTTGCTACTCCGGTAATCAACCGTTTTCATGTCCCTTCCGCAGCAGCCCTGCTCAGCGCTCGCTATGCCACCCCATTCTTCACCTCGCTGATGTTCCTCAATTGCCCACTATCCCGGCACTCTCGCCGCCCCCTTCGCATGCCGCCCAGTGCCTCGTCCGCTCTCTCCTCTGCCCACTATACTGCACCCACCCCAGACCCACCCCTCCCCCACCTCGCCTCACACTCTACGCCGCACCTCTTCTCCTTAAATTCCCCCGAGCGCCCATGCACGCACATACATACACACACACACACACACACGCGCGCGCGCACAAACACACACACGCGCGCACACACACACGTGCACCAAGGCCCCCCATCGCACACATACATATACACACACACACAAGCGCACCCCCCCTGCCGCCCCCCTACAAGTAAGGGCACTTACCGCCACTCCGGAGATCTGCAGCCTCCGCGGGGCTATCCCTCGGGCATGGGAGCCCCGCGTCACCACTGCTCCTCGGGCCATGCACTCGTGGGTGCGGGCTTCGCGCACAAGACGGAAGTCGCGCCCCCACCATAGCTTTCGTTTTCAGGAGTGCGCGCGCCGTAGCGTCCTCCTCCGTGTCAGCAACTCGGGGCTTCTCCCGTCTCGTTCCGCCGTCCTCTCTGTCCAGATACAGATGCAAACTCAGAACAGCTTGTGGCCCGATCCAAGCCAGACACTTTGTTAGGCTCGGATCTCCCTGCTAAGTTGTTGGGTTGCCCACCTCTACTTTCAGGAGCACGTGCGATAGAACTTCATACTGTCCCTACTCTTAACTTTAACAGGATTTGGTAGGTGGCACCAGAGAGCTTAACTGGCCGATGAGGAGCTCTGCGAGTCCAGCTGAGAGCGAACAATGTTAAGACTTTCAGTCTGAGCCAGCCCATCATAGGAGGGTCACGCAGAAGGGGGCATGCTTTGTGCTTCCTCCACAGCCCCGCAGAGGAAATAAACACAGGGCAAAGTGGGACAGGGAGAGAGATAACCCTTCAGGAAGCCTCACGGGTCAAGTAGCATGTTTTCGTGCACAGCTCCCCCTCCCTGAGTAAACCTTGTCTGTGAGCGCTTGGACCGCAGCTGTCCCCTTGAAGGAGAGAAACTTCCTCCCGGTCCCAGATGTGCTCGTCCACCTCAGCGGGCGCCCATTGATGCTCATTCAAGGCTAAGCTCTCCAGAAGGCGAGTCCACAATGCCTCTTCGGAGGGGCCCACAGGGGCGTGCGCCCCTCTGCCTGCTCCTCCTGCTAGCCGCTGCCCCCCGGAGCCCTGCTCAACAGAAGGCGCCCGCAACCGAGGAGACCCCCGAGGGGGCGTCCACCCTGGCCTTCGTTTTTGATGTGACGGGCTCCATGTACGACGACCTGGTCCAGGTGATCGACGGCGCCTCCAAGATCCTGGAGACGTCGCTGAAGAGACCCAAGAAGCCGCTCCACAACTTCGCGCTGGTTCCCTTCCACGACCCAGGTAAGGGAGCGCCCAGAGCTGACTTAGCTCGTAGTGTGGCGCTAGGAGAGAACTTCTGACTCGCCCCACATGTTGTTGGCACACGTCAGGGGGTTGTGTGCTCTCAGCAATGTGTGAAAAAGAGAGGCCGCACAGTGTGGGGGAAGATAAGAGCATCTAACTGGAGCTAGATTTGGGGGTCAGTTAATACAAAAAAATGCATTTGATGTAGAAATTAATTCTGGTGGTTGCCTTCTTTAAGTTTCTTTCCTAGCTTTCAAACGCCAGAAAGGGAAATAAGAAAAAAGAAATGTTTGCCTATGCCTCCAAACTACTTAAAGTACACACTGATTCATGTACGAGTAAACCACAACTTGTTAGTTTACAAAAAACATTTTATGTTTATCAATTTGATACTCAGTTTACAAAAAAAGAAGAAATCACAACAAACAGAACTAAGATCACTATCAACCTCATGTCTGAGCCATATAAAAATTCAAAACAATTGATACAAATGTGCAATGAACCGAACATGTGGTGAACAATTAGAAAAACTGTGACTTGTTGACATATACACACATCACATTAAATACATGGACCAAGAAACTTTATGCATTTGTGAAACAGGGGCTCTTACAAACATTTAGGAACCCGGGGAGAAAATGGAAAACAGCGTTTATAGTGGTTAAACCCCCAAGACCTGAACAGGAACTAATCAATTGAATTTCAGGAACATAGCCCGTTTCTACAATAAATGGCAATGGCCAACCGGCCAAACAAGGAAAAGAGAGTGCCGACGCGTTTCGAATCCTGATTAGCAACTTGCAGAATTCTCATCAGGGCAGACTGGATCTAGTCCATGGGCACTTGTGTAAATCCTGCCCACAGTCAATTCTGGATTAGGGGTGGATTAGAGGAATGTCGTCTAGGCTTGGAGGCCTACGCTGCGTTTTTATGGAAGCTGAGCCACATCTTCGCCACATGGGGTGAAGTTCCTTTATATTTTGGGCACCGGTCCACAGTGACCTCAGTGGGGGTTCTGTTCTATGACCACGTTTCGCCGCGCAGGGAGCAGTTAATAATTTGGACACCGAGTCGCGGTGACATCAATGGGGATTCTGATTTAAAGACCGCGTTTCTCCAACCAAAGAATACTTGGGTAAATATCGCAATATGTCAAATCCGCTGTTTTCCATTTTCTCCCCGGGTTCCTAAATGTTTGTAAGAGCCCCTGTTTCACAAATGCATAAAGTTTCTTGGTCCATGTATTTAATGTGATGTGTGTATATGTCAACAACTCACTGTTTTTCTAATTGTTCACCACATGTTCGGTTCATTGCACATTTGTATCAATTGTTTTGAATTTTTATATGGCTCAGACATGAGGTTGATAGTGATCTTAGTTCTGTTTGTTGTGATTTCTTCTTTTTTTGTAAACTGAGTATCAAATTGATAAACATAAAATGTTTTTTGTAAACTAACAAGTTGTGGTTTACTCGTACATGAATCAGTGTGTACTTTAAGTAGTTTGGAGGCATAGGCAAACATTTCTTTTTTTCATATTGTGAGGCCCTGCCTACCCTCTTTCCCATTGGGCCCAGCCACCTTTGTGTGTCTTGAGAAAGGGAAATAAGGCAGAGGGCAACAAAGTGGTTTGCCCAGGATCACACTGTTGGTTCGAATAGGGACGCTTTTATCGAGACCAGTGCAAAATGGTTATTCCACTTGGAGAATTCAACAGAATGACTAATTCTGCACATACATCGTTGTCATTTTGCGCCCCTGGTGACATTTTCTGGCCAAAAGTCAGACGGGCTTAATAATAACAGCTGTAAGCCCGTGCCTGAGGTGCATCATCAGAGCTTAGTGAATAATAACTGCGTCAGCCCCGTGCGTGAGTTGCATCATTAGAGCTGTGTGAATAATAACAGATGTGAACCCGTCCATAAGGTGCATCATCAGAGCTTTGTGAATAATAACTGCGTCAGCCCCGTGCATGAGGTGCATCATTAGAGCTGTGTTAATAATAACAGCTGTGAGCCTGTGCCTAAGGTGCATCATCAGAGCTGTGTGAATAATGACAGCTGCGAGCCCGTGCCGGAGGTGCATCATCAGAGCTGTGTGAATAATAACAGCTGTGAGCCCGTGCCTGAGGTGCATCATCAGAGCTGTGTGAATAATAACTGCATCAGCCCCGTGCGTGAGGTACATCATCAGACCTGGGTGAATAATAACAGCTGTGAGCCCGTGCCTGAGGTGCATCATCAGAGCTTTGTGAATAATAACTGCGTCAGCCCTGTGGTGAGGTGCATCATTAGAGCTGTGTGAATAATAACAGCTGTGAGCAACAGCATACTCTTGCACACACTCAAACTGCTCACCAATTCAAAGTTTGCTAAAAAATGTATGCAACGCATTGTCATGCACAATGCCAATAACTCAAACTTTAATGCTGCGAGACCTATTGCATTGCAAATGCTTGTTTCTTATGAGGATGCCTCCCACTTTCCCACTGGCGTTACCCAGATTCCCTACTGGCTCCACCCACTTTCCCAACCGGCTCAGCTCCAGGTCCTCTTGCAACCTCAAGCCAAAAACGAGCTGTGGCTTCGGCCACCCGTGGTGTTATATACAACTATTTATTTTCTAGAAAATCGCCATGTTTCAACTTCTTTTAACATCGAATGCGAGCCTCAAACCATTAAACACAAAAGACTGCTGTACAATCTTCTACAGTCTTCACAGATCTAAGCCACACCCCTTCCAGAAATTATTCAGTGGGAAGAGGGCGAGAATCTTCAGCACAGAATCTCGGCTCATTTTCACAAATACATGTCACTACGTTTGATCCTCATAACCAACTGGAACAGCTCCCGGGAGGGGGCCAGGGCACCACCAAAGTGCCAAGGTGCTTTGCAGCTCCCTCACTTTCTCCCTGGCCTGCCAGCTTTGATCACTGTCCTGCATGGAGTTATATTCTGGTGCAGCTCTCCTATTTCAAGTGTTTTTTTCAATAAACAAAATCTGAGCCTGGCTCGCACTGCAAGAAGGAAAGGAACATATTGGCCTGGTTACAGTGCCCATCGATTGGGTTCACTAGTTTTAATGTTTTCACGATGAGGTGCACACAAAGCTCAGACTCTCTCTCTTTCTCTCCCTCCTCTTTCTCTCCTACTATTCTCTCTTTCTCTATTCTTGCTGTATCTCAATCTCACACTTTGCATCCTCTTTCTCCTTTCCACCAACTCTCTCTCTGTCATCTATGCATCTTCTGGCTGTCTCCTTTGCTCCTCTCTCTCTTCTCCCTTGCTCTCTGATCTCTTTCTGCATCTTCTCTCTTTGCATCCCCTCTCATTCCCTCACCTCCTACTCTCTTTCCTTCCTCTTTTTATTTATGCCCCAAGAGCAGCAGATAACAACGGAAGTGACAGCAGTGGCTACAGGCCTTCAACAAGCAGCCGCGATTGGCACAACTCATGGGTGGGGAGGCGCAGCGCGCATGCGAGGCGGGGAGTCATACGGGGAGGGTGGGAGGTTAATTTAATTTGTTTTAAAAAGATAATTAAACTTACCTGGCCGGGTCCCTAGTCCTGCGTCTTCTCTGCTCTCCTGCTCTCCAGGAACAGGAAGCATAAGCAGGCAGCCAGGCTCCCTCCCTCCCCTAAGCCAATCACAATGCTGCTCAAGCTGCGTAGTGATTGGTCAGGACGCCGACCAGCCAGGGGCTAATCGGGAGGCCATTTTCTCCATGTAGGCTGCATGCCCTTTATGTTTCTGCTTCTCACACTGCGAGAAGCAGTGGGGTAAAGCTCCTCCGCCCTAGTGGAGGAGCCTCCCCTGTAAACAAGCAATAGCAAAGCCAAAAGGTCTGGCCTATGTAAGAGATATTGGATTTGGTAATGTGTTTTAGCCACGTTGTACACAAGCATGGCTGCTGCCTAGCATGGCTAAAAGTTAGTGGCCTAAAGGAGAGTGGTGTGGAGTGTCGTAGAGTGGAATGGAAAAGAGTGGAGTAGAGTGGTGTACAGTGCAGTGGCATCAAGTGGAGTTGACTGGTGTAGAGTGCATTGGCGTAGAGTTGTACAGAGTATAGTGGTGTAGAGTGCAGTGGCATTGAATTCAGCACCGTACAATGCAGCATCGTAGAACACAGTGTCATAGATTAGAGTGGTGAATTGTAGAGGGAAGTGGCGCAGAGTAAAGTTGCACAGACTGCAGTGGTGCAGAGTGCAGTGGTATAGAGTGCAGTGGCACAGAGTGGTGAAGAGTGGAGTTGCATAGAGTTGAGTGATACACAGGGCCATGGTGCAGAGTAGGGTCAAGTGGCATAGAGTGCATGGGCGTCCGCAGGAGGGGGCAAGGGGGGGCATTTGCCCCCCCCTGGATCTCTGGTCCGATGGGGGCCGTAAAGGTGCAGCCAGCCATTCGAAATGTTGGTTATGTTTGGGCTGGCACTTTACATGGTTATATAATGACATTAAGTGTGTAAAAAAAAGGAAAATCTATCAGTTTCTCTTCCTTTGCCATTGCCCTTGACAGGCATGTTGTTAAAGTACGGCTTTAAGATTTTTAGCTGCAAGGGCAGAGCAATCCTTCCGTTTTGAAGTGTTGCCTTGGCATTGGGTTCAGGACCTCATTTAAGGGACGCCTGCTGCATTTTTTTTTAAGCATCACTCAAATCGAAGGAGACGTATTGAGTCCCCGAGGAGGCAGGAAGGCTGCGAAGTAATTCAGAGGGGAAATGCAGCCATAATTCACTTTTAGAGGGTATCCCACACTAGAACTATTTTACCTGACACTTGAACCTAGCATTGGGGCTAATACTGCCAGGAAGTGTGTCCCGTTTTTTTACTACTTCATGTTCAGATCTAACAATGGATTAATTTAAAACTATTTAACTTGAAGTTTGGGGCTTTTTGACAGCCTGTATGTTTTACAGCAAACCCAGCCTGGTTTTGTTAAATTTCTGAAATGTGGTGGAAAATAGAAGGAGACTTTTAGGAGAGGAAGGTAAAAATCAGGGCAGAAAGAGTCAGAAAAATGAGGGTGGGGGGCGAGGAAGGAAAAAGCAGTAAAAAAAAACAAGGCAAAAGTAGGAAAAAACAGTCAGAACAATGGGGAAGACTAGGGAAAGAGCAGTAAAAATAAAGCAAAAGTATGAGAAAATACTCAGAAAAATGGAAGTAGGAAGCAGTAGTAAAAAAAACGGGACAAAAGCAGGAGAATGGAAAACGCAGTCAGAAAAAAAGGGGGAGACTTCAACATTTTGCCCCCCCCTGGAAAAATTTCTGCTGACGCCCATGATAGAGTGCAGTGGCATAGAGTGGTGCAGAGTAGAGCAGCACAGAGTAGTACAGAGTAGAGTATAGTGCCGTACAGTGCAGTGGTATTGAGTAAGTAGTGTAGAGTGAAATAGTGCCGAGTAGAGTGGCGGAGAGTGCAATGTTGTAGAGTAGAGTGTCAGGGTGCAGTGGTGTAGAGTAGAGTAGTGTGGCATAGCGAGCAGTAGTATTGAGTACAGTCATGCAGCATGTAATGCAGTGGTGTAGAGTGCAGTGGCGCAGAGTGCAGTGGTTAAGCGTAGAGTGGCGTAGAGTGCAGTGGCATAGAGTAGAGTGGCACAGAGTGGAGTAGAGTGGTGTAGAGTGCAATGGTGCTGAGTATATTGTTTTAGAATAGAGTGGAGGTCGTAGAGTAGAGTGTTGCAGGGCAGAGTGCAGTTGTGTTGAGTGGCTTAGAGTGTAATAGCATAGAATGCAGTTGTGTAGAGTAGATCAGAGTGGCGCAGAGTGGAGTATGCATGGTGTGGTAGCACACTGCCATTACAGACAACACATTTACAATTGAAAAGACCATTACATTTGCACAGACATACACTTTTACTAATAACTCTATACAGTACACAGATGAAAATGTGTGGAAATTGCATCACCTCAGAGTAATGATTTGTTTTGATCATATTAAAGTATTTGTTTCCAACACACATCAGAAATACCAAACAATGTGCTAATTATGCTATATTCTGAAATACATATACAGTTAATTTAAATGTTGTTGTGTGGTAGAAAAAAAACTATGTTGTACCTGCCCCCAGTATCCAGCAAGATTCTCAAATAAATCCTTTCACTTTGAAGTCTGAGAAACAAAAGTAAACAAGCACCATTGGAAGACAGCGGCTGACTTTTCACCTCGGTAATTGAATGCACAGCAAATATGACGAGATAAGAATAAGATTAACAGGCCTGTTTAAAGAAAGGGAGCATTCGGAAGGATAAGGCAGTGCCTGACATTTGTCCTCAGGGTTTGAATGCCCAGCAAACATGACAAGATAAGAACAAGATTTAAAGGCCTATATACAGAAAACGAGTTTGTGGAAGAATACTGTAAATATGGTTTAAGCAAGGGGGATATTGAATCGAACCTGGACGACCTAAAGCAAATAAAGCCAGCAAATGGAAAGCAAGAAAACGTGAGTTACAAACCACAAAGCCAATAGCAAGCAATAGGCAGAATGCATTCATAGGTCAATTTTGTGAAAGTCCCCAAGATGTCTTTAGCATATGCAGACAGCTGCACCTTCTGGTAGACTGTGACCTAAAAATGGCTATCAATGGCTCCAGCCCATAGGGAAATGGCCAATGAGATGAATGGCCATTCCAAACCCTGCTTCAATGCGATGGCAGAAGCGCACCTCCACCTCAGCCACCTTGTTGCAAATCCTGTGGCATTTCCAGTGCATGTTTCGGTCCATCCTCCATGAAGCCACACTAGAATGAGGAATGGCTGCCTTTCAATCTTCTTAAGGCTCCCCACCTAAACAGAGAGGCCCGCCAGGAGCGGTGCTTAATTTGGACTGGTGGTTTCCAGTGCTCTGCACCGGCACTTAATTGTCAACACCAGCACTTATTACAGTCTGCCACGTGGTGGCGATGTATATCTAATTTAGAAATTAACACAACAACAGTTGTTTGTAATTAAACATACATTAAAAAATGACTAATACTCGTTGCCCAAGCCATTCCCATAGCTTTGGGGGCTTGGAATAGTCTGAATTGTCAAACTTGTGGGAGTGTGATGGCTAGTAGTTGTGTTGGTATTGTCATTGGCAGCACTGGCAGGGGCAAATAGTGGTGCAAGCTACAGTAGCCTCCTGACGAGAGCCATTGGTAATTGTTCTTTTTACAAATTAAGTGCTGCCCAGGAGTATGGTCACACAAATGATCACCGGTGAGTGAAATAGAAGTATGAAGGGGCTACAGGTGTTCCCCCAGATCCCGCATTCCATGATGCCCAAGAGCCACAATTCGTAGTAGCGCTTGATAGAGCTGCACACTCATAGCGATGTGCTTCGGGAGGCTTTGAAACATACATCCAAATGCTTTCAGGTGTTCCACAGCAACAGGGCTCCTCACACCCAGTTCATGCAGCCAAGGGGCAATGCAAAACACAGCTAGGGTGTTTCAAAGCTTCATTTTACACTGGTCACCCTGCCAAATTCTCCCAGGCAAGGGAGAAGGGCTCATACGATGGAAGACTCACTTTGCAAGGAGAGGCGCCAGGTCTCACCACAGTTTCACGCAGACTTCAAGTTATATTTCATAACCTGATCAGGGAACTGGTTGCCAGGGACACCAGCTCTGGATCTCAAAAGTCTTTCTCCAACACCCTGCATAGTGTTGCCTGATCACCGGTCAGTGAACAATTCCTGGAACACTGGCTTAGGATTTTTGCCCAAACTTATACTCAGTTTGCAAACAGAGATTGCAGATTTCACATGCTGAGCTCAGGGAATTACTTCAAACATTTCCTGTTATTTTGAAATCCTAGACTAGACAAGCTACTGTTTTTTTGCCCTCCTGTGTTAGCAGACAGGAGGAATTGAGCTGCAGGCTTAGTATCAGAGAAACTCATAACATAGTCACAAAAGAGAAAGAGACTCTCAGCTACCTCACTGCCTTATAGGGACAAGCAATCTGGGCAACAAGGAAGCAGGCAGGAGCAAGGACAGTTCCCATACTAGAAAGATGCCCTCTGTATCCCATCCTCTACACCCAGGAGTCTGGTCCACTTCAAAGGACCCCAGGAATCCTTTGGAGGAGTTCTGAAAATCACATTCTGTCTGACAGACTCCCTCAAAGCTCCATCATATGTACAAACCACACACACAACATCCAAAGTGGATCTCTGGGCTATAACTGTTAGAAATAGCACACACCTATGCCCCAGATGGACAGAGCGTAGGACCCGGTTGCAGGGGACGGCGGGACATTCTATACAGGAGAGGCCAGTAGGCAATTCTGCCTGTGCAGGCAACTGGTAAACAGGTCGGTTCGACAGGTAAAATCAGTAGCTCCACTGCTAACCTCTGTAGCCTGGTAAGCTGATGGGGGTCACAATCAAAAGTTAGGGTGCCCCCTCCAGAACACACAGAGCCCAGCTTTCTGTCTCAATCCCAGTGCATATCCAGTTGTCGGGTGCAGTGAATGATTTGTAAAAATCTGAATTGCCAGGGCTCCCCTCAGGAGGCAGCTTGCACCAGCCCATTTCTCCTGTTAGCGCAGCTTAAAACAGAACCAACTACTAACCATGAAAGTGAAGAGAGAGTGCTCTGCATACATAAAGCCACACTTCATCGCCTCTGACCTCATTCTAGGGTTCTATAGAGACCCACAGAGCAAGTTACAATAGCTTGTTAATAAAAAAATATGTGCACTCCATCTTTTATTCTTCTTCCTGCTACTACTACTAGGAAATACTGCACCCTATGACAGGAGAAAAGACCATGCTGGTCACTCACGCACACCACAAAAACCCTTCCTACATAGACCACACCGCAATTCAATGTTCTTTCAACAAAGCACTGCTTCACCCTCCTCCATCAGTGCAGCGTTCTATCTACACGTCCTGTAATGTACTTCAGTGCCTCGTTAGAGGCAAGAAGCGCTATACAAATGTAACTACAATGCAAGTGCAATGTGCTTTAGCCAACACTTTTGGACCACTGGGATCCCAGGGGCAGTAGCTCATATTTGAACCTCTGCTGTGTCATTCTAAGAGATGTAAAAACATTTGAAAATCACTTCCATCCCTCAGAAAGAGAATAGGTTGAAGAGGAGAATGAGTCAACCTAAGGGACATATAAAAAAGGAAAACCAAATTAAAAGAATGACATATAATTTGATTCCAAGAACTCTAAACGACACAGGAAACTGATCAGCGATCCAAAGAGCAGGGAGAAAACTCTGTGTCGGCGTCATTGATTTAAAAGAAATTGTTTTAGGAAAACAAACCAAAAATGCTGAGTGGAGCATTAAAAGCCTAGAGCCCTCTCAGCACCCTGCTCTGGGGAAATGCTGGCCGGGACACTCTTGGAGTAGGTGTTGCGCTTTATAAATCTTCCAAACATAAACATAGACAGTGGGCTAGAAAAGAAGCAACACACAAACTTCCTGATGGAAAGGATACCTTATAAATATCGCAGGCTCTGCAGTACCTCCCTCGATTAGACCCAGCAGCATGAAAGCGAGGAACTGGGGCCAAGCCTGCACCGAGACCTTTAAAACAATCCTTATCAACACTGCCCCACTGACCCAAGCCACTTCTCTCACAAATCAGGCGGAGAACCTAACCACCTGGCTTGAACAAGCCAGTGACAAGGTTGCCCCTCAAAAAAACATTAAAGCACGTAGGTCTCATGATGCGCAAAAATGGTTCTCTTCCGCCCTAAGGGAACAAAAACGTAGTCTCAGCCAAGCTGAGTGAAAATGGCGAAGGAACTATGAGCCCAAATTGAAAACTAGTTATCTGTCCCTCCTCAAGGATTACAAAATTGCCGTGCTTAAATGCAAAACCAAGTTCATCACAACAAAAATCTTGAACTCTGCTAACAAAACCAGAGAGATCTTCTCGATCGTCGATGAACTGATAGGGATGGAGAGAGTCTCAGCACAACCAGTGCACTCCCAAGAATTGTGCGATAGGCTAAATAACTACTTCTTCAAACAAATTGCCATAATTAAAGCAAGTATCCCCGCAACTATTACACCCATTCCATTTGCATCGCCTGATCAAATTTTCCCCCCCTCGATTGGATCATTTCCCCCCCCCCATTAGCCTAGACTCCTTTTCCAACCTGATGAACGGGGTCAAATCTGGCTCTCCTCTGGACAGTGGCCCTCCCCATATATTACGCGTGGCTTTCGGCACCTGCCCTGACCCTCCCATATCTCTTCTCAACACCTCTATCTGCCGTGGCAAGGTCCCTGACTCGTTCAAAATTGCAGAGATCCTTCCCATCCTCAAGAAACCTGGGGCGGACCCCCAAGTGATGAGTAATTATTGCCCAATATCCCTCCTAAGTTGCTTAAGTAAGATCTTGGAGACACATGTGGCGGAATGCTTGAGCTCCTTTGTTGAGGAGTCCCACCATCTGGACCCTCATCAGGCCGGCTTCAGGCCTGCCCACTCGACCGAGGCGGTCCTTGTGACGGTCATGGATGAGCTTCGCACTGGGGCTGATCACAACTCCCCCCACGCCCTGATTCGCCTTGACCTTTCCGCCGCTTTTGACACGGTCGATCACAACATCCTGATAGACCGTGTCCGCGGCGCTGGCGTTGGAGGCCAGGCCCTGAGGTGGGTACACTCCTTCCTGACGGATAGACATCAATCAGTCAGATTAGGTAATTTCTGCTCAAAAAAAGGACGGCTCTCCTGCGGAGTCCCACAGGGCTCCTCTTTATCCCCCTTTTATTCAACCTATACATGCAACCCCTAATATCGGCTTTGAAGGAAATTGGAGTCCTGGTCTATAATTACGCAGATGGCCTGCAACTTATTTTTAATATTCAACCTACGAGACTATCTGAATCCAACTTACAGGCCACCATGACCTACATCAGTACATGGATGAACACTAACCAACTAAAACTCAATCCCGACAAGACGGAGTTGATCCTGACACTCACGCCCCTTAATCCCTGGAATGCCAGCTTCTAGCCTCCCGCCCTGGGCTCTCCGCCTACCCCAGTCTCCTCGGCAAAAAGCTTGGGTGTCAAGATCAGCAGTGATCTATCGATGAAACCTCAGATCAGCTCTGTGGTGTCCGCCTGCTTCCTCATGTTACGGAAAATAACAAAAATAAAAAGATTTTTATCAACAGAAGCCCTAACTCTGGTCGTTCTTGCGCTTATCATCTCGCGGTTAGATTATGCCAACACACTGTATGCAGGCATTCCTGCTTACCAGATGCATCGCTTGCAATTAATACAGAACCAGGCGGCCAGACTGATCTTTCAACTCCCAGCTCGCCAGCATATAAAACCACTGCTTAAACAACTGCACTGGCTTCCTGTGGAACAGCGCAGTATCTTTAAACTCAGTTGCATTATGCATAAAGCCTTATCAGATATAGGCCCCAGGTTCATCTCCAATCGGATCAAGAAATACACTCCCTCCCGTACCCTCCGCTCCTCTGGTCAACATCTATTGACCGTCCCCAGATATAAGCGCCTAAAATATGGCGGGATCCGGTTCTCCACACTTTCCCCTCAAACTTGGAATTCCCTCCCTCTTTCAATTCGATCCACTAACTCGCATTTTCACTTTAGGGAGCTGCTTAAAACGTGGCTATTCCAGCAAGCCTATTCCAGCAAGCCTATTCCACCTAAGCCCCCAGCCACATAGAGCTCAATCCCATAAGTGCCAAGAAACCGATCAGGTGAACGTTGCGCTATATTAATATTTTAACATTATCATTAACATTGACAATATTTATACAAATACCTCCAAGGTATGTGATAAGAGGAGCCCTGGTGGCCTAATACATCTCTGATATCTAATGGATGACATTATGTGTCCACTGGAAGATGGAGATGATCAAATCTATTAGGCAACACCCTGCACGTGTCCCAGAAAAGGCATTCCATTTGTAAGAACTAGTTCATCAATTATTTTTTTTGTTTACATTTAAATATTGACTAGGTTCTGAATGAGGCAATAGAGCACAAGGGACCAAATTCAGTAGTCAGCCAGGAGTAATACAAAAGTAAATCGCAGTAAGATCTATAAGAAACAGGACATAAATGCTCAAAAGGTCATTCATTCCAGGCTACATTTTAGCCGTCCGTCAGTAGTGTATTGAAACTATGACATTCTATCATTGATGCAGAATAAGCATTTTGCTATAACTGGAATGATAACAAGGCTGGCATTTGAGGAATGTGTCTTGGGAATGGCGGAGACATCGAAGGAGCCAAAGTCTATGGTCATCCGTCAGATCCATATCCGCTGTTCTGCAGCGTGAGGTGCATAACGAGGAACGGGACGATCTTTACCGCTCCCAGTGCGCTATCACCAGCTCGACAGATCGCCGGAGCGCTGACCTGATTTCAGAAGGTAGGGAGGATATGGCAGCAATTATGCGGAACCACTCCGACCCTACAAAATAGAACAGATTGAGCATAGGGACTGGAACTAGGGGTTCTCCCCAGAATAACCGTGCTGGCGTTCAGAAGGTAAATGAGCAATAAAGATGCCTTTAACTTTTGATTTTATCTTCTCACATTTGCTGTAGCTCAAAGAAAGAGGTCATAAGTCAGGCTCTGTCTTATGACACATTGCTGCTTATTCTTTTAATTCTGGTGAATGGTATTTTCTTTTCTTCCTCTCACTACAAAGTGAGAGGATTTTGTAAAGTGAACTATGAAACAATCTTGCTGAGGTACATGGTGTGTGAAAGGAATGGATGTAGAATGTCTTTTTTTACCTAACACAACAACGTCTACAAATATTTTAAACTTTATTAGCAGTTAGGAAATCACAAATGAACACTGTTTTTTTTATAATTCTGGAATGTACTGGAAATAAAAGTGTTAATATGATCAAAACAAATCAAGACACTTTACTTGGTGATGTGCAAATGATAAATATTCGCTGACACTCCACACGTTATCTAGCATGTGTGTTCTATGTAGTGTTGTCACTAAAGCTGCTCGTCTGTGCAAATTTAGTTGCCATTTCAATGGAAAATGTGAATGTGCTGTCTGTAAATTACAGTGTGCTATCGCACCATGTGTTAGTGGTTCATTGGCAACAGTGTGCTCCAAAATGCACCACTGGCCACACAACTTTCCAGCTTAATAGGCATGATTCATTTGTTACCCTTATTCTTTGCATGTCGCTTGGATTTTTCACAATCCCTATGTCTCCAGTAACGTAACATTCATGGCATCACTGAAAATTGTTCCAGCATCACTGCAGTAATTTTTGTACTGTTATATAGTTGGGTGGACTCTCCATATAAAGATGAAGGAATGTTATATTAAAATGTTAATTTAACACAATCTATTTTAGGTTTTTCTCATGTTTGTCATACCAGCATCCTTTCTTAATTGGGTATAATCCTGTGCTCTTGTGGGGGTTTTCTAACCGTGGATGGGTAAAACTTGCTTGTTACTTCTACACGTTGATATTTTGATTGGATAAGTTCAGCTTCCAAGCACAATGTAGTGCCTAATATTGGAATGCGTCATATATAACGTATGGCTTTCTTTTTTACTCTTGTTTCCTCTTTTATTTGATCACCTGGAAATTTTCTATATATTGACTTTTAAAGATTTATTGCGGTTGGGGTATTTGTATTGTAAAAAAAAAAGGTATCATAAAAATACCTTAAACAATGTAATGGTTGAAAATCAAATGAAAAACAATTCCAGTAGTATGCATTCTTGGACGCATTCTTGGATGAATAAATGATGTGAATTTATCCTTATATTCCACAGCCTTACAGAAATCAGATCCTACGTCCTAGTGTTTCTGGCACTGCTTACCAATCAAAGAAACTTGATACTAAAACACACAATGACTAGTTCTGAGAAACAGAAGAGAGAATAGGTGACAAATATGTACTGACTACTCTACGGGTTTCCCAACAGTTAAGTGTCTTCTGCAAAAGCAATGGAATGGAATGCTACCTAGAATAATTTGCAATAGTTACAACTGTTCGCTCAGGCATATCTACGTCATATTCTGATTGCCTCAGTGAGTTTCCTGTTGAGAGGGCTGTGCTCATATGTAGATCCAGGCACCCTTTGCTTAGGGACTTTAACTGCTCCTCACCTTGGATGATTAAAAGGTCAAACTGTGTTTAGGGTTAGTTGTGTTCTCATGCAGAGGGGACATGGCCTAGCAGTCCAGGGATCTGTTTTGCAGCATGGTCAGGGACATGTTTTGTTCAGTTCTGTATTTACGGAGGCTATCTAAAAATAAATGGAATGTAATCCAACCCAGAAGACTTCCCAACAAATGTGAGGTGTTGGTTCAAGCATTTCCACCCATAATCTTTTAGTTACCTTAGTATCTCAGAAATCACAGTAGTGTTGGTGCAAAGTCAACAACAGTCCCGGCACACCCTGTGACTGACTCTTCACTAGCCATACCAGCCTTTCAGATGCACTGGCCAAGAGCACAACCAGACAACCTTGAGTGCACTGAGTTATGCATGATTTTCTCTGTTCTTCTTTCCTCTTAGGATCCTGCCTGCGGTGCCTGATTGATGTTGTTCCGGTGAAAAACGAGGAAGGGGACGTGATCATGTTCATCCTGAACTTCGAAGACCTGGCCCTGCTCCTCGCGAGGAAGGCCAACAGGACTCTTCATCAGAGGTTGACAAGGGCGGCTTTCAACTCAGGTGAGCATAGGTCCAGGATCTAAGACATGAGCACCTCAGTACTGACACGCGGCGAAGAACTGCTGCTCCCCTGCATGACAGTCTTCAGGAACTCGGGGTCACTTGAAGGCAGTAACCCAGAGACCTCAAGCCAGCTCATTTCAAGTTTGAGGGACTCCCTTTCTGGGGCTTATTTATGAGCCCTTACATCACTTTTGTGCTGCCTGTGCGTCACTTTTTGTGACTCATCAGCAGCGTAAACAATGCACCATGTAGTGTCATATTTACAAAGTGATGCATCTAGGTAGATGCGTCACTTTGTAAACCTCTGCGCCACATTATACCTGTTCCAGGTATAATGTATGCAGGGTGGGCGTTCTGACTCAGGTTAGCCTCATAGAAGTGACGCAGTGAAATGTACGCATGCCTCACAGCAGGGGTAAGACTAACGCAGGAACATTTGAAATGGGACATGCCCATATGAAAATTACCCATTGCTGGAGTTACTCACTTTTGTGACACACTCCAGCAATGCGTCATTTTTGCGCCTACAGATACGTCAGAAATACTGACGTATCTGTAACTCCTTGCACCATGATGCGTCATACTGTAAATATGACGCATCCAGCATGTTGCAAGGAGGGGACAATGAAAAGGGGCGCATCGCTGTTTTCACGTAGCAATGCTTCACTTTTCATAAATGAGGCCCTCAGTCTATTTTCTTTGCATTCTAGTACTGGTCATCTGAATTAACTAAGACTAGATGAACTACCCATGCCTCGCATAGGACAACATGAATTGAATTGAATTGAATTGAAAGGAGTTTTATATAGCGCAAACAGCTGCCCTGAGGCGTCTAGGCGCTGGTAAGTAAAGGAAACTTCTGCTGGGGTGGATTGCTGGTGGGGTGAGTTATTTAGAGATTTTTTCGTTAAAAAGGAAGGTTTTCAGTTGTTTGCAAAAGGTAAGTAGGTTAGGGTTGGACCTTAGATGGAGGGGGAGAGAGTTCCATAACTTGGATGCCTTATAGGAAAAGCAGCGGCCTCCTGATCTGGCTCTTCGTATCTGTGGGACAACAGTTAGGAAGGCTTTCAATGAAGGGAGTTCTTTTTTGGGATGGTAGGGGGTGATCAAGGAGTAATTGATCGCCGGCCCAAATTTCCAGAAGGCTTGGTGGGTGATGCACATGGCCTTGAATTTAATCCTCTCCCTAACAGGGAGCCAGTGCAGAATTTTCAGACCAGGCCCTAAGGGGTTTCTGCAGAGAATTCCAAGAAGGGTGCGTGCAGCGCAGTTCTGGATCCGCTGAAGTTTGTTTAGGCAGTATTGATCTCTGGTAGGCGGTTTGTGGTGTTCAGCTTCTATGGCGCTGCTCTCCTTCACTTGCGGTATTGTCCTTATACAGCAAACACAGTGGTACGAAGAGGTACATACATGCTGAGGAGGGCTTCCATGGCCCTACGATACTAAACATGGATACGACATTCTGCATCAGAGATATTACACCCAAAATACAGGACTTTCGCGTCATGCTGACTGGCGGAGACATATAGGACACCCCAATGATGACATCTTTCATTCAGAATGTTACTCTCTGTGGTTCTCCTCTTGATATCTCTGCAGCGTGACTGATGAGGCAGCGAGGGAGGGATATTTGCTCTACCCTGGAGCATGAGCCAATCAAAGAAGCACAATGTTTTAACAGCAAAACAGGGTGCTGCAAAGCCTCCTATGTTTGAGAGAAATGGAATTGGAATGATCAGAGTGTTTAAGATCAAATTTAGAAACCTTCATTTGATCTCCCTATATGCATTATTATTTATTGTGATATAATTAGAAGAAAAACTGCAATTCATTTTTGAGAAAAATAAAGAAAACCAGAACGTAAGCATGTTATCTTGACCATTGTAAAGGAGAGGTGGTTTAAGTCATGATTGTTGTTTCTCTTTTCTCTTTGATAGCACTGTTGTTCTGTTAATGTTTTATCTATCTCTCCTACTCCATTGTACTTTTTTTCTCCTTTGTTTTCCTTTCTTTCTCTTGCTTTCAGTTTGTCATATTATATATAAAATAACTATACACCATTTTTTTCAATGATCCATTGCATTTGTCTTAAATGATCCAGTGAGTTCAGGATCCAAAATGAAGATCTGTGATGGGTATCCTAAATTTCAGGATACGGTTTTATGGTTTTTAGCTTTTAGAAAACTCTGAGATATTGACATTGCCACCAATAATCATATTTGCATGAATAATATTAATGAAAAAATGCATCTTCACTCTTTATAAGTTTGTTATCTACATAATTTTGGAATCCAATTGGTGGAAGAAAAAAAATCCCAAAAGTAAAAATCTGGCTAATCTTGAGTTGATCAAAAAAGGCTTTATTCACTACATTTATAACACCTTCCCTTGTGCTTTGGCTAAAACGTTACATGATGGCAGAGAACATTGCCTCTTCCCCTTGATGGACTATCGTCTCGATGCAATTTAGGCCCTGATGTCTGGAGTACAGTCCATTATGGTGGCAGAGAGCATTATCTCTGCCACCCTGATGGACTACTGTCGACCTGGCCCAGCCGTCACCTCTGTACATTGAAAGGAACCGCCATCTCTAAACGTTTTCAATGATTTTTTTTTTTAGAGAAACAAACTCCTAAAGTGGAAGCTTGTTTCAGAAAAACAAAAAACGAATGACCCCCACACCCTGGAAATTCTCTCCCAGGGCGTGGGGGGTCATTATATATATTTTCGTCTATCTCTGCATGGTTTTTGCTGGTGGTGATGGACAGAGAAAGATAGACATTTACACCGCCCACCCTGATATACCTGGGTGCTGCTGGGTGAGCTTTATGGGGTTACTTGATTGGGGAATGTGTCTGTCAGATGTGAGAGAAAGAATGTATTTCTGATGTGGCTGACAGTGTTTGGGTGACTTTGTAAGGAGAATTGCACAGAGCCATTTCTGTGCAGAATGAGCTTTCGGAAGCCTGTTTATGTCCTTTTGTACCTCTTGAGGGCCCTTTCAATGAGGGGGCTCTACCAGAACTGAGCACTTTCTCAATTAATCCCCCAGTGAACCACTTTTGAGAGCCTCGCCGAAGGCTGCTATTAGTCAGAAAGTGGCTGAGTACTCACCTATGTTTTCAATTCCTGTTGATTTTCCTTTAACAAGAAATAATGCTCAAAATGTAACGGTGCCTTTTCATAAACATTCAATATCCCTCCTCCTTCATCATCAAGCGTTTTGTGGCCCTGCAAACATACACAGGGTAAAAATCAGTGCGGGCACCTCCGCTAAGGCGGAGGAACTTTGCCCCACTGCTCGCAGAGCAGTGAATAAGAACAAATAAGATGATAATAACATACGTTATTATCATTTTATTTTTAGTATCACCAGGTTAGGGCGGGGCTTGGCTCCAGTGAAGTCCAGGAGGAGGAGTGGTTGCTGCACTCTAAAGTGCGCATGATGGTTTGGCCGGCTGTCTTGGTGCACTTTAAATATTCTCCACACAGGCTGCATTACAGCCAGGGTGGAGAACATGGCCAGGCTCCCATCCCTTGTCTGAGCACCGAACCACGGCGCTCAGACCAATCACAACGCTGCATTGCAACGTTGTGATGTTGTGCATTGCAACGTTTGGGGAAAAGCATTGTTATTGGCTTAGGGGAGCCTGGGTGCTTCCTGGTTGAGGAGCAGAGAAATGACAAGGGAGAGACGCGGCAATCAAGTAAGTGAATTTTTTCATACCTCCCACCCCTCCACTCACCCCCTGCGCCCCACCCTGCCACCACCATACCATACCGGCCACCACTTGTAAAAAATATATATATTGATTTACCAACCTATTCCGTCTACTATTTCCAAGTATGACTTGAGTTCCTTCCTAAATTCCTTGGGACATGAACCTGTCACTGAAGGCGGCGGGTCAAGAACAAGCTACCACGAGTCGGGTTATAACCAATAGTGTGCCGTGCATGGGGAATGGCTTTCATAAGTATTACAAACTGATGCAAGAAAAACTAGTCGGTAAAACATTAATGCCAACTCAATTGAGAATATTCCAAACATGCAGAATAGACCCCTACCCCCCTGAAAACAGTCTCTGTAAGGGTGGTAGGGGTCAGTGGTACAGCCCACATCCTGGACCATAGTGAAAGATGGAGGATATGGTGCTTTCTCCAAACCTCATATGTGTATTGCTGGAATTGCCTAGATGGGATGGGGACGCCAGACTTTATGGTGAGGAAAGAGGACACAGGGCCCTTCCTTGTACATTGGGCTGTAAATGACTCTGACTGCAGCTGCCATTAGGTAGATGGCAGAGAGTGCATGGAGAGGTTTTCAGTATCTGTTGTTAGAGAAAGGGGTCTTTTAAAGGGTCCCAGGTTCTTGTCTCTCTTCCTTAAACACAAGAATCTGTGAGAAGGGGTCATTATTAGCTTGGTGCAGCCTGTTCTCACATCTTTGTACTTCTGGGTAGACCCGCCAACTTACGACTCTCCTCCTGGACAAAGCATCCTTGGAGACAGAGGTCAGGCCTTGAAGTTGGCCTGATCAGGACACATGAAAGGGAACTGGCCCTAAGCAGACCCAGAATACAGTCCTCAGGCTACAAGACTGGTATAAAGATAGGAGCTAAAGATACAATAATGTTCTTTGTTGTCTTCTCTTCTACCAAGGAGGGGGTACTCTGGAGAGGGACTGCTACAGAGCTAAGGGTTGGTGTCACACTGACAGCCAACTACTCGGAGAGCCGAGTCTGATCTGAAGGAGGAATTTCTGGACTCTCCTGGGTGCCAAGATAGCCTGCCTGTGAGTGATGGAAGGAAGTGCCAAACCTGCAGGAGGAGATGCTCATGGAAGGGATTGCTGTGATTGATCCTGGCTTAGGGTCTGTCCACCAGAGACTCACTAAGCAAGTGATCAGAAGGACTTGAGGTACGGTGGGGTGGTGCAGTGCACACCAGCTGATCCGCACCACCAAAAGGTCATCCTTCAGAGAACGACTGGATAACAACACCCACAACAGCAAGGAACTCTTCAGCGTCGTGAAAGAGCTCTCCAACCCCAACGCCAGCAACAACGACATCACGCCTTCTCAAGACCTCTGCAACTCTCTGGCCACCTTTTTTCACCGTAAGATCGTCGACATACACAACAGCTTTGGCGCTCAGAACACGTACCCCACCACCGAACCTACACCCCCCACCACCACCATGTGCGCCTGGACTCAGGTCAGCACGGAGGATACCACCCACACGATGAACACCATCCACTCGGGCTCCCCAGCCGATCCCTGCCCATACCACATCTTCAACAAAGCCGACTCCATCATCGCACCCATATTTCGGGACATCATCAACAACTCCTTCATATCCGCCACCTTCCCCGGAGAGCTGGAAGCACGCAGAGATCAGCGCCCTCCTGAAGAAACCCACCGCAGACCCCTCAGACCTCAAGAACTTCCGCCCCATCTGGCTCCTCCCCTTCCCTGCAAAAGTCATCGAGAAAACCTTCAACAAACAGCAGACAGCCTTCCTGGAGACCAACGGCTCCCTCGACCCATCGCAGTCCGGATTCTGAGCGAACCACAGCACCGAGACTGCCCTCATCGTGGCCACCGACGACATCCAGACCCTGCTGGACAGCGGAGAAACCGCCGCCCTCATCCTGCTCGACCTTTTGGCTGCGTTCGACACGGTCTGCCACCGCACCCTGACAACCCGCCTCCGCCACACGGGGATCCAAGGAAAGGCCCTGGAATGGATCACCTCCTTCCTCTCCGACAGAACCCAAAGAGTCCATCTCCCGCCCTTCCTCACAGAAGCCACCAAGATCCTCTGCGGCGTACCTCAAGGCTCCTCGCTCAGCCCCACCCTCTTCAACGTCTACATGAGCCCCCTCGCAGCCATCGCACGCAAGCACAACCTCAACATCATCTCCTACGCCGACGATACCCAACTGATCCTCTCCCTCACCAACGACCCCACCTCCGCCAGAGCCAGCCTCCAGGACGGAATGAAAGACATTGCAGACTGGATGAAGCTCAGCCGCCCGAAACTGAACTCAGACAAGACGGAAGTCCTCATCCTTGGCCCATCCATCTCCGCCAGGGACGACTCCTGGTGGCCCCCTGCTCTGGGCTCCCCACCCAAGCCCACGGACCACGCACGCAACCTGGGCTTCATCCTTGACTCCTCCCTCACGATGGCCAAGCAAGTTAACGATGTTACCTCCTCCTGCTTCAACACTCTCCGCATGCTCCGTAAGATCTTCCACTGGATCCCCACTGGAACCAGGAAAACGGTCACCCAGGCCCTCGTCCCCAGCCGTCTGGACTACGGGAACGCCCTCTACACTGGGACCACCGCCAAACTACAGAAAAGACTCCAGCGTATCCAGAACACCTCAGCACGACTCGTCTTGGGTATCCCCCGACACAGCCACATCTCCGCCGACCTGAGGGACCTGCACTGGCTCCCCGTCAGCAAAAGGATCCCGTTCAGACTTCTCAACCATGCACACAAGGCTCTCCACGACTTGGGCCCCGAATACCTCAACAACCGCCTCAAGTACTACATGCCAACCCGCCAGCTCCACTCCGCCAACCTCGCCCTCGCAACCATCCCACGGATCCGCAGAACCACCACCGGAGGAAGATCCTTCACCTACCTGGCGGCCAAGACCTGGAACACCCTCCCCACCCACCTACGACTCACCCAGGACCATCTCTCCTTTAGGAGGCAACTCAAGACCTGGTTTTTCGAGCAGTAGCAGCCCCCCCCGCCACCCCCAGCGCCTTGAGACCCTAGCGGGTGAGTAGCGCCCTTTACAAATACTCTTGATTGATTGATTGATTTGTCATTTACCCCTGTTGTAGCCGCCAGGCACCTGGAAGACTGTACCCGAGTGGTAGGCTCGACTGAAGCCAGGATAAGCGTTTGTTGGAGGTCTCCTAAGTGGACTGTGTGACCGCTACACTGGCAAGTGTGTTGTTTTGGTCATAGCCAGTTGGAAGATTAAGGGACCCAAGAGCTGCCCTGGGGGCGCCTTGTGAATATTCAATGTTGTTGCCTCAAGGCAACATGTGTCAAAGGTAACACCTGTCGTCTGCCTCACTGAAGAATCGACACCTGTGGGCATATGGGCATCGCTTTCAAAAAGATGAGCCAAGTACTCACTAGATTATAGGAGTAAGCCACACTGTGAGTCAAGTACCCTCCAGAGTGAGCAGTGATCTGCAATATGCCACCCAGAGGAGGTCCCCCAACAGAGGCCTCCACTCCTATTGTGACTTATCCAGGGCTTAATGTGAGCAGGTGGTTTCCGGTGCTCAGCACCGGCACTCAATTGTCAACACTGTGTTTGTAAAAGTCTGCCACGTGGTGGCTCTGTCTGTGTAATTTAAAGATGAGCACAACAACAGTTGTTTATTAATTCAATATACATTAAAAATGACTATTGGCTGTCACCAACCCATTCTTATAGTTTTGGGGTCCTGAAATAGTCTGAATTGTCACAATAGTAAGGCGTAATTGTTAAAAAGGGGTTCCAAAGACAACCGGTAACCAAAAACCCTTTTATGTTGCCCGGCGGTATCGCCTCTATGACCCACCAATATTAATCAATGAAGAAGCAGGCGCTGGAGACTGGAAGGCGGGAAACGAGGAATTTATTCTCTCCGGAGGAGAACACATCAATTCAGACAGCAAGTATCGTCACGAGGTGCTCTAGCCACATCTCTGAGGCCTGGCCTCTTATACTAGGGTTTACAACCTTTATTGCACATAACACATTCTCGCAATACTTTAGCACATGAAAGAACATCCTCGGAATCCCCCCTTCAGACCCGTTCCCACATACATTTACAGTTGGATTCCCCACCCTGGTCACAACAGGTGATGGTCGTTGCACAGCAGGGCATTCCGCCGATTCACGGAATGCATGGGTTTGATCGGATCTCATGGGGTGGGGGCTTTGATCGGTTCGGGGGTCTTTTGATGGGGAGGGGAAGCTTCCTACTGTACGGGGTAATAAACAGTATCCTCAGAGCCAGGTGGCGGCCTGGGAACAGGGAAGACAAACGGGGACGCAGGAAAAAGGGGTTTGCATCAAAAGGGTTTGAGGCCATGAAAGGAATGAGGGGAGGTGTCGCGCTGGGAACAGGATGGGACTCAGTGGTGAAGCTGCGCTGAAGAGGGGTTTATGACCCAAGGCATGAGAGAGCGGGGGTTGTCAGCGTGCGGGGAAATGCTTGCGAGGTTAAGAGAGAGAGAGACGCGCTGGCTATTAGCGAGGGGCAGGGAGACCATGATGCTCAAAATGGCTGCCGCTTACGCGCACGAATGGGCTCGAAAAGGGGCAAGATGGCGCAGATAATGTTCACCAAGATTGTATTCATTTTTCACAGTCCTCCCTTTAACATTTCCAAGACATCTTGCCGGCCTATTTCCTATCTACACCTATATGCAGCAATCACAAGTAAGGGAGAGGGGATTTAGGCAAAGGAACTGTGCATATACATTATTTTATAAACATCACATTGAAAAATTTCATCATTTAGTAAGCGGGTTCATTGTTAAGTTGGTTGCAGGAAAAATCATCGTAATGCAATATCAGACTAGAATTACGTAGCGAGGGCGTAGGGTACAGATCATAGGCACTTATAGTCATTTAAAAACAGGAGCTGATAAGTTATCATATAAGTAAGTCCTTTTTGTATTCGGCGGGAGCATAGTTAGTCCAATGGTGGTCGGGAGAGAAATGAGATATAGAAAAAATAGAAATCAGAGTTCTCGGTGTCTTTGTCGTCTTCTGTTGGCACTGTTAAGCACCTGGATTACCTATCAACAGAAATGTTCATGTGGATTGAGTCGTCGGAGGTCTGCGGGCAGGGGTACATTTTGTTTTGTTTCGACAAACCTCATAGGAGCAATGTTTTACGGTTTTGGAACAGGTGCACTTTCTTTTGTAACGCAGAGCATTGATTTGCAAGATAAAAACGCGATAGTTCCAGAATTGTGAGATCTGTTTGTTTCTTGAGTCTCTGTGGTGGGCATTTCCTGTTGCTTCCATCATCTTCAGGGTGTTTGGTAGCGGGCAGATCCACAGACTTTGTTTATCTTTTCTTCGGGGGCGACCCTTGGTGGAGTTCTAGGTCACCGTTCTGGGGTTTAACATAGTTCGTGGTCTACTTAATCGGAGCTCCCTCCCTTCTGACGCAGGGAGTACTCTTCTCTGGGTAACTCAGTAGGATTTGAAGGAACTTGGGAGTTCGGATGGAAAGGTGCGGGTGTGAACAGTCCTTATGGTAGGTCGGAGGAGGAGGGGATGGAGCAAGGCCAAGTCGGGAACAGATCAGGGGGAGGCGGAGAGTTTTCGACAGGCGAGTCCGTAACCATGTTCAGAGAGCGGGGGCTTTTGGCACACGTTGATCATATAGCAGGGGCTTTTGGGTCGGCCCTTTCCTTTAACACTGCCCCGTCCGGCGTCTCCTTACTGCTGTGGTCTCGCCTCGGCCTCCGTCGCTGATGTTCCACAATCCGCAGTCAGGCCGCGTGCTCCCACATCCGGTCTCTTTCTCCTCCGACAGTGATACCCTTAAATGATTTTTGAAAAGACAGTTTTAGAGATATTGCAGAAGAAGGCAATTACATAAGTCTATTTCTCTCCCAACACCAAGCAACTGGGGTAAGCACTCGCTACATTGGAGATTCTTGCGGCTAGCGTATAAGCAATTGATGATGGGTTTGCTGGATTCCTTACAACTTCCTTTTGTGGCTAATTCTTTGGCGCTTTGATGGTTATTACGTTCATTTGTAATAGGTACGAGGTCTGGTACTCATTCATTGCATAAGTCTATTATAGTTGATGTCAGTTCTTCTGGTAGAGACCTATTTCCCTAGTACGAGTCTTGCAAGGCTAGGCTGGTCTTCAGAGCTTTGTATTTTACGAAAAAGTGTAACGTGCTAGTCACCATAGTCTGATAGGCACCCTTCTGAGAGGTGAACATAGGCTAAACAAATCTGCATTACATAAAAACATTTTATCATCAACCAGGCTTACTGCAACAAGTTCTTTCGATTTTCCATCTAATTTTCAACTTTGCACACATCCTTCTAATTTTCTATATAAATCCTCGCAACCTGGTCACTACAAAAACTCGGGAGGGGTGGTTTGAAACAATTATTAAACTTATTCTCGGGGAAGGAGGGATCTTATGGAAAACAATTAGGGACACAGTGAATTAGAGCAGGGGGCGTTTTTCAAGTTCTCGTTCAAGGTGGCTGATATCGAAACTGGGGACATTTTGTGTAGATGGGGGTGTTCTCGATCATTTCTTACGGCTTGGGGTACGGAGACAATTTGCAATGGGGATGGTCGCATTGCCACAGACACATTTTATCATAGAAACCACTGACAAATAGGTCCCTGAGAGTGGGCCAAATTTAGGGAACCTTTGTCGTCTTACCTGTCCCTTTTCTATTGGCCAATTTAAATTTCATCCATATTTTAGTAGAAAAGGAGAGGTAGTAACGTGGTACCGATACAATTTTATTTAGGACAAATTTGTGCAAATACTTGCGGTATTTGGGGCCAATCAGGAGGTGCACCAGGTTCGCCAATTAGGTGCCAGTTGCTAGGAAAAGGGAAAGCGTGGAGGGGTGGAAGAGTGAGTGAGAGACAGACAGAGACAGAGAGAGAGATAGAGTAAGAGATAGAGAGAGAGAGAGAGAGAGAGACAATAGGCAAAACAGTACACATGGGACATAGAGAATGACCGTGTATTGTTTGGGCTATTCAGTGCGTCACCCGACGTTTAGGCGTTTCGGGTCTGTGTTAGGAGGTAGAAGGCATGCAGTTTCGGGACAGAAGAGTATTAGATCAGGTAAAAAAAGGCCGTGAGAGCGTCCTCATTGCGCCATTTTGCAGCGCTAGTCCGTCTTCATGCATCGGGCGTGACGTGGTTCCAGATCCCTTAGGATACTCTAGTCGGGATTCTAACGTAACCTGCAGAGGGAAAAAGGAGGGAGAAGGGAAGGTAGGGGCACAACATTCGAACACATCAAATGTATGGGTACGAAAGTCCTTTACTTACCACATACTCGTATTCATCTCTTCGGGATATAATCCCTTAGGGTTCTGGTTTCCTAAAGTCATGGGGGCAGGTAATGTGATAGGTTGTTCATGGGGAGGTTCGAGGAAGGCATTAAGGATCGTGTGTAGTGAAACGTTTAAAAAGGAATCAGAGGTGCCTAGCGTGAGGTACCCGGGTTTGTAGATGTATCCGGCCTTCGGGATCCCTAAATCATTCCCAAAGCTGTGATGTTCTAAAGCATATCAGTTCGTCGTTCAACCCTGTACCTTAGTACCTTCGATCACCATATCTTTATAACAATTTATCAATCACCCTGCTTTACTTTACCCATTCTCAGAAGTCGAGGTCCTTCTTCATACGTTAGTTCCTGGGCTTAGTCGCATATTTTGGAGGCAACGTATCATACCTTTGATTCGATCATTAATCCAGGGCCGAACAACCATTTCTTCAGATAACCTTAAAAAAGAGGAGCAGAACGGTTGCGCACAGAAAAACCCTCCCATCGATACCCACATTTACAAAAGTATGCGATGCTTATTCATAGTTGTTAAAACCTTTATTTGCAGAATTATTCAGTACGTGGAATGTGAGAGCGCAATTCATATTTTGGCCCGATATGTCGTCGATGGAAGCACATACAGTAGGGGTTATGTTGTAGCACAAGAACATGTAAAAAGGTCTAATTAATTATTTGCAAGTAACCAAAAACATTTCGTTGCGTGATGAAGGAATCAGGGGCATTTCAGTTCATAAATGGAAACACAGTCGAGCTCATCGAAATCACATTTCCTAGGTATATACCGTGGGTATGCATCATAAGCGACGTTATGTATCAGTTACAACAAATATCAAAAATAGATTGTTCATTGAGATCAACATTTTACGGAATCCTTCTTAAATGTTCGCCAAGTGAACCCTCCTCCCTTTAACATCGAGGGTGCAATGGTTCGTATATATATACTTGTCTTAGTACATCAAGTTTCATTAGCTAAGGAACACCACGAGGCATTCGTTAGTTTCCATTGATACCAGCGCCATTTTGGGCGAGGCCGGTTTAGTCCGGCAGTAGCATCAGGGGCAAAATATCCCCGACAATTGGCGGTTGGACCAGAGTCCCTTTCGGCAGTTCAAAAGAAAGCTGTGCTAACAGAGGGGCTGGTGGTGTGGACTGTCAATCAAGAGAGGGAGGGGGTAAAGTCTCTCTTACCGGGTCATGTTGATGTTCAGCCGGAACTTGCTCGAGTTCGTTAGCCCATAATGTTCCTGGGTGGTTCAGACGGAAGCTGATGCAGACACGAGAGCACCGCCATCTTGTTGCTGTGCCGTGGTTATTTCATTTGAGATCAATGCAACTGTTCCTCACCGGGAGCCTGAAGGGGTCGAGGGCCCTTGGGACTTTGGTAGAATCTTCAAAGTCGAGGGGATGTTTGTCGATGGTGGGGGCTTGCGCCCAGGTGGGCAAGTGCCCGAGTTGCAACTTTGGACAAAAGTTATTCCAGTGGCCTAGACCCGCCTTTTCGAGGGCCCAGACGCCATTTTGAGATCCTTGTGGCAGCCACCTTTGCCGTATCCATCAGGAGTGGAAGGAACTTCTTGTGATGGCGGAGGACAGAGCATCATGCTGCTGGAGCAGGACATTTTGGTTCGGGGCGCCAGGGTGCAGCAGTGGAGCCTTCATCTGGGGAGGTGAGGGAGGCTCACCGTGCCGTCTTCCTCTCCCGGTGCATCCTACGCCGTCTCTTGGAATCAGGGGCGCACATGATGACCACCCTACACCCCTGATTCCGACTCTTGGGGGACCACTGTACATCCGGTGCTCCGTAAATATGCCCGTCGGACATTGTATGTCCTGTACTACGCAAGTATACCAGCCGGGTCTTGTATGTCCTGTGCTGAGAAAATATACCAGTCGGGCATTGTATGTCCTGTGTTGCGGAAATACACCAACCGGACATTATATTTCCTGTGCAGCGTAGGTATATGGCCGTCGCCCGGCTGGAGGACATCGGCGTCGGGCCAGGGCAGGGAAGCCTCCTACCTGTGGAGGTGGAAGAGGCTCGTCCGCGTCGCCTCTTCCTCCCTGCCCACCCTGCATCCGTTCGATGGAGGAATTCGTGATGGTCGGACCAGGAGATACGAGGGGGGGGGGGTCATTTGCAGCCGCCCCCTCCCTACCTGCGGCCCGGGGGACGCCATCCCTGGAAGGGCAGTATGGGAAGACCATTTCATTGGCTGCTTTGTGGAGTCTCCGGAACCTTCTCGCCGGCGATCTCTTTTTGGCCCATGGTTGCTGGCAGGCCCCGCCCCACACGTGCTAGGTGTTCCGGATGGGCGGGACCATCGAACTGTTACATTGGAGGACTTCCGGAGTGAGCATAACACGTTTTGTATTTTTCCTATTAGTCAAGTTTGCTTTTTAGAGAGTACTACTAGTTATTCTATTTACTGTTGGTTGTGTGTTTTTCCGTAATTAAATCTTAGGTTATATAATAGACGCCTTTCTTGAGTCTTTTCTCTAACGGGGGGTTGTTTACACTGACCTGCAGTTGTGTTTGTTTTCAGAGTGGGGGAGCAACAGAGAGCAATCAGTCCCAGAACTCTAACGTGTCGTTAAAATTGGCCTGACGAAATCTGTGCCACCGAGCATAATCAAACGGGGTGGTCCTGTCTGTTCTGCCTGCACTAGTCTGATTGGTTTTTATCTCGCTTCTTTTTCCTTTCTGTCGGTCCGTCCTTTCGGTCAACCCTCCATTCTTACCTATGCTTTGCAGAGTCGGGCATTGGGCTTTCCAGTGTCCAAGACATTTACAGAAAGCACATTGGTTTTGTTTTAAATCTGTCCGTCCTGTGCGTAATGTCGGGGGATTACCTTCGGGTCGTTGTGTTCCGGGGTAGGCTTGTCGGCACATCCCTTTACACCGTTCGCTTTTCATGTCTACTCCTCGGGGCAGTGCCATCGCTGGCCCTTCCCTTTGCCTACTAGACGTTTGGAGGGTTATCCGTCGTGTCCCCTCACCTTTTCTGAATTCGTCGCCTTCCCTTCGTTGCGTGGCTTCTTTGCGCCACATACCGAGACTATCGAGCATAACAGGTGTTGTTTCATTCCTACAAAGGGCTATTTCTACTGTTTCTATTTTGTCAAGATCGAAGGATCCTTTCAGTGGCCACTGTCTTTCTCGATCCCTTTTCGTATATTTATGCCACAGCTCACTATAGACTATAGCAATTAATCCATGCTTCATGAACATGTCCTTATTAGGGGTGCCTTCCAGCGGAGCCGGATGGTTCATCTCTAATAAGCGGTCCGGGTTAAACAGGCTACTAACCAGTGGGGAGAAGACAGGCATGACGGATCACAATGGGATAATAGTCAGCACTACCTATCTTATCACTGCGCGCAAAGACTAGACAGAATATTTCTATTCTACGTTGTTTGCACGTAGTGAATACCTCATGAACCAATTCTGAGCAATCAATCAACGTTAGGTCAAAAATAAAAAATCAATATGGTCAATGGGGAGAATAAGTAGGCTCGCAAAGGTTCGCGTCACCTACCCTTTCACTATCTGTAAAGAGGGGACCTAATCTTCCCTGTTTTCAGACAGAGAATCTCCAGAAAACAATCTATAACAGTTAATCAATGGGGCGAAGGGACAATTGTTCAGTGGGGGAGAAAAATAGGTCCGACGGGTGCGTACCTATCCTTCGCTGTTTATAAAGGGAGAGCCTGTTGTTTCTCCGTTTGTAGACAGTGAATCTCCAATAAATTAACAAAGAGTAATACTAGTATTTTCACAACAATTATCAATTTCTTTCAATTATCTATCACTTTCGCAATTCGTCGTGTTTACACGACCTTACCCGGACCGCATGGACAGTTTCTCGTCTTCCGAATCCAGCGCCCGATCGTCCTCTTCTCTTCGTACTTCTCGTGGCACTCCTGATGGTTCCCAGTCAGGACCGCAGATCACTCGAGAGAGGTCTGTTCGGAACCAGTGAAGTTCGGATGATCGGCTGTCAGACGAGGGTCTATCGGACAGGGTACCTTCCGATCGTTGCAGTCGTTCACTCTGTCGTCAGGACCTCTCCCACTGGATCCACGAGTCGCTGATGGGCCCCACGTTTGGGACGCCAATTGTTAAAAAGGGGTTCCAAAGACAACCGGTAACCAAAAACCCTTTTATGTTGCCCGGCGGTATCGCCTCTATGACCCACCAATATTAATCAATGAAGAAGCAGGCGCTGGAGACTGGAAGGCGGGAAACGAGGAATTTATTCTCTCCGGAGGAGAACACATCAATTCAGACAGCAAGTATCGTCACGAGGTGCTCTAGCCACATCTCTGAGGCCTGGCCTCTTATACTAGGGTTTACAACCTTTATTGCACATAACACATTCTCGCAATACTTTAGCACATGAAAGAACATCCTCGGAATCCCCCCTTCAGACCCGTTCCCACATACATTTACAGTTGGATTCCCCACCCTGGTCACAACAGGTGATGGTCGTTGCACAGCAGGGCATTCCGCCGATTCACGGAATGCATGGGTTTGATCGGATCTCATGGGGTGGGGGCTTTGATCGGTTCGGGGGTCTTTTGATGGGGAGGGGAAGCTTCCTACTGTACGGGGTAATAAACAGTATCCTCAGAGCCAGGTGGCGGCCTGGGAACAGGGAAGACAAACGGGGACGCAGGAAAAAGGGGTTTGCATCAAAAGGGTTTGAGGCCATGAAAGGAATGAGGGGAGGTGTCGCGCTGGGAACAGGATGGGACTCAGTGGTGAAGCTGCGCTGAAGAGGGGTTTATGACCCAAGGCATGAGAGAGCGGGGGTTGTCAGCGTGCGGGGGAATGCTTGCGAGGTTAAGAGAGAGAGAGACGCGCTGGCTATTAGCGAGGGGCAGGGAGACCATGATGCTCAAAATGGCTGCCGCTTACGCGCACGAATGGGCTCGAAAAGGGGCAAGATGGCGCAGATAATGTTCACCAAGATTGTATTCATTTTTCACATAATGATTAGTATTGTGTTGGTACTGACATTGGCAGTGCTGGCAGGGACAATGGGTGGTGCAAGATGCAGTGGCTTCCTGACAAGTGCCCCAGCACTTATTAATTTACTAATTAAGCACTGGGCTCATCAAGCAATGCGCTGCACAGCCAGCTGCAACGCAGTGCCTGAGAAGACTGCCACATTCTGCCCAGAGGCGTCCTTCTGTTGATGGGATCAGGTGGCCATGAGAGGGCTGAACATGGCCCAGTGCTGCTGCTGGGAAATTGATGAGAGTCTGAACTGACCTTAGCTCGAGACACTTAGTGCTCATACAAGCTAGGGGCAGGGGAGAATGAGCTAAACTCACAGACCTACCTGAAACTCTGAATCTGGAAGAGGGAACACAGTGAAAGAGGGGGGGTCACTAGAGGTAGGTGGATTCCTAGAAGGAAGAGACCCCTAGACCACACAGACTCACATCCTTGAACCGGGTTTGCTTGCATTATTGACTGAGTAGTGAAATTCTATGTTTTCTGTGTAATTAAGTACTTCTCTTTTCTACAAAGAAAGGCACTGGGCTGGTCCCTGATCTTATTGCACTGTTGGGGGATGGTATTGATTCTTGGTCCTGTGCAAACCACCACACTAACCTTACAGAGAAGCCTGTGACTGCGTGCATTGCTACCACTGAGAATCAAGTGTGAAACAAGTTGTACTTGGCCCAGTTTGCTGAACCATAGTAACGAAGCACGTGGGTCAACAGTGATAAAAGGAGTCAACCTACACAGTTGTGGCCCACTGGCGCCTGCTTGCCCCGTAGCCTCCTAAAACGGGGTCTGACAAGTTCATGTAGCAGGAAGAGTGTGCAGTGTGTGTGTGTGTGTGTGTGTATGTGTGTGTGTGTGTGTGTGTGTGTGTGTGTGTGTGTGTGTGTGTGTGTGGTTTACTGTTGACATGCTGGTATCGAATCTGGCTGCAAGTGGTGCAAAATATGGAAATTGGGAGTCTGCCGAACAGCAGTTGTAGATTGCAGGACACTCTCGGCCATAAAGCGTGACTTGCCTTTGAAATGTGCCAGAATCTTTGGGTGTGGAAGTCTGGAGAGCAAGGTTCCCTTTCAAATGTATGGAAAGACCCTTTCCTTTTCTGATGCTTTGTTTCCTAGTAATGCCAACCCCAGTGATTATGGGTAGTTAAGTGAGGAATCCTCAACCTCCTTTGTGTCCTTCTTTTGTGTCTCACTTGACAGGAGAATCCCACCCACCTTCCTGCTATATACAGACTACGGCTGGGCCAGTCTGAAAGGAGCAAGCAAAAGACAAGTAGTGCCCAAAATCAGCCCCATTGCTGTACCTGTGGAATACAAAAAATTCGGTCTGGAAATTTAGCAAACGCATGGGAAAGAAAATCACCAGCCAGTGTACCAAGATTTCTCTACACCGAGATCCAGGAGTCCCACAGCAGTGGAGAAGGAGAAGCTCCTCTGCGCTTCAAGGTTGGGATCGCAGACTGCCAAATACCTTCACCTGTTCAGGAACCTGAAGCTCTGCAGCTTGCCAGGAAGAAAATGGCCTTGTCCCTGGCTAGAGAGAGGGAACAGCCTGACTACTGAGAAGGAGTATTGGAGGTGCACTCACACATGAAAGGTGCTAGCAGGAAAGAAAGGTGTAGTGTTGCACTCTAGTCCTTGCGGTTGCGTATGACGCGACACGCAAGGAGGTGAGAGCAAAAGGAAGTGCGCTTGCTCGAGACGCGATATGCGCATGTATGAGTGACCGGAGCGCGGAATACAGTAAGACGCTCGGCACTCTTCTTGCGATGGTGATAAATTTAAATAAATAGATTTCACGCGACCTACAGTGTTGTCTCCTCATTTACAGAAGTGAAGGCACAACTTCACAGTGGCGACGAGGAATGGGATTCCCCACAAAGAAAAAAAAAAAAGAGTGAGAACTAAATACACTGAGGAGCAGCAGGAACCTAGGAACGCCGCACTGCACAAGTTAGCTGGAAGGGGGAGCAGAAGTACGGTGGCAGTGAGATCGCAAGAGGAGCGTGGCAGAGGCGCAAGAAGCGGGAAGCTCCCACCACGTGCACCATAGCCAGAAACAGAGGCGACCAAAGAGGAGGAGCACGGTAGGAGGGTGTCACTACCCCCGCAGAGGCCCTGGCGGAACGGGGAGACTGCAGAGAAGGGGGAGAAAGAGAACCTCGACCCAACACGGCACAAGGCGGGAACACAAGCGCGCCAGGCAGTCCCAGAAGCAAAGGAGGGGAACCGGAAGAACAGGCCAGAATGAGCGCCCAAGCATCATCGCTCACCGCGCCGATTCCGTTCCTACCCAAGCCAGTCGAACCCCAGATGAAGTGGAAAGACTGGAGGGAATACTTCAAAAATTATCTCGAAGCCTTGGAGGATGAAGCGGGGGAAGCCTTTCCCAGCGCGAGGAGGAGAAGGATACTCTTACATAACCTAGGCCCGGAGGGGATAAGAGTGTTCACAAATCTAGTGCCCATGACCAGACCGGCGGCGGACGACGAAGTTTTCAAGCACGCCTTAGAGGATCTGGACAATCACTACCGTCCAGCGGTATGTGTCTCCATTGATTGTTTCAACTTCCAGCAGAGGAAGCAAGAAGCGGGAGAATTCATAGACGACTACGTTGCAGCATTGAGAAGATTGGCCATTACATGCAAGTACGGGGCACTTCAAGACGGCTTCATAAAGGACCAAATCTTTATGCACACCACCAACAAGACAGTACAGGATAAGCTGTGGGCACATGGAGAAGCGATGCTGAAAGAAGTTATAGCAATGGTAAAGAAGGCGGAGCTGTTGAAACGATGTGCCGACGCAGCGAAAAGGGAGAACACCCAGAGAGCCATGGTGAACAGGGTGGATGATGCAGAGCACTCAGGAAGACATAGAACAACACCTGGAGACAATAAAGGAACCAACAGATAGGTAGGAAAGCCAGGACAAGCGGGGAAACAGTCCGTGATAGCAAAACCACGTGCTACAGGTGCGGAAGTGCAACCCACGCGGCTCAAGACAAACGCTGCCTGGCATTCCGGGTGAAATGCATGTTCTGTGGCCTAATAGGACACTACGAGAAAGTATGTCGCAGGAAAGGGAAAAGGTCATTAGTGAAGTACATAGCACAAGACCAACCAGGAGGAGAAGAAGAGGAACTGGATGAAGAGGACCTCTTGTTGTGCATCGAAGAACAAGTGTTGGGATAAAACAATAAGCGCTCTAGTAAACCACGAGCTGACATGCTGATAGGGGGAGTGAAGATCAGGATTGCGATAGACTCAAGATCCCCGTACACCATAGTTCAAAGATCAGTGTGGGAAGAGGAGTTCCAGCCCAGCCTAGGACCCAAATTGGAACCACCTGACATACGGCATGTTTCATACATGAGCAATCCGATCCCCATGGTAGGATACAGGACCCTGAAGTTTGAATTCAGGGGAAGAACAGCAGAGCGCAAACTGTACATGGCAGAGAAAGGCCCCTCGGTGTTGGGGTGGATGGACCAAGGAGACCTAGGGATAAAACTGGACCCGGGAGGTGACGTGCAAGTGCTGCTTGTGTGCTGCGAGTGTGCTGGCCAGACCCGGAGAAAGTAAAAAAAGGCTTCCCGAAAGTGTTCGGTGGAAAGGTTGGCAAACTGGAGAAATTCACGCACAAAATCTTACTCAAAGAAAACTCCCATCCCGTGTCCCACAAGGTCCGGAATATACCCATAGAGGTGAAGGACGCCGGGCAGCAGGAATTACACAGATTGGAAGAGCAAGGAATAATTGAACCCATAGACAGCTCGGAGTGGCTGGCGTCCTTAGTTGTGGCAAGAAAACCCAACGGCAAGGTGCGTCTGTGTGTCGACCTTCGAGAGCTTAACAAGAGCCTGATAGTGGAGAAATTCCTGTTGCCCCGAATAGAAGAAATGCTAGCCAGAACGAGGGGAGTAAAGTGGTTCTCCACCATTGACCTTGCGTCCGCCTATCATCAGATAGACCTGCACCCATCAAGCCGGAAATGTACGTCCTTTATAACACCCTTCGGATGCTATCAGTTCCGCAGAATGCCTTTTGGGCTGGCATCGCAGCGGTGTTTCAAAAGCTAATGCACCGCCTGTTCAAGGATGTGGAAGGCATCCAATATTTTCAAGACGACATCTTAGTGATGGGGATAGACCGAGAGGACCTCAACAGGAAACTGAACAAAGTACTGAGTGTGCTACAAGATAAGGGCCTGACTGCTGAATGGGATAAATGTCGGCTGGGCATGTCATCCGTCACCTTCCTCGGACATGAGATAGGAGGACAAGGGATCACCCCTAAGAGAGAGAACGTGAAGGCCATCTGTGATGCCAAAGCTCCCGTCAGCAAAGAGGAGGTGAGATCCTTCCTGTGGATGGCCGAATATTATAGCAAGTTTGTTCAGCACTTTGTCACAAAAACACATCAATTGAGACATCTCATAAGGGACAAGATAACATTCCATTGGGATGAAGAAGCGCAAAGAGTATTCGAAGAGTTGAAGAGAGACATAAGCCAAGCGGTGCCGTTGCATGGACATGATCCTCAGGGACGGACCATACTGACCACGGATGCGAGCGAGAAGAGGCTGGGAGCAGTCCTCGTGCAAGAAAGGGAAGATGGGACCATGGAGACTCTCAGCTTCGCATCCAGAGTGTTATATCCCACAGAACAAAAGTTTAGTGTGATTGAGAAGGAAATGCTGGTGGTGGTATGGGCCATAGGGAAGTTCATACAGTTCCTGTGGGGTACGAGATTTCATCTACAGACAGACCAGAAACCGCTGGTCAAGGTACTCACCTCGAGTGGGCATGCGACCGCCACCCCACGCATAGCCAAGATGACGCTGAAGCTGTTGGAGTGCATGTACAATGTAGAATACATACCGGGGACGCGCAACAAAGTGGCTGACTACCTCAGTCGAGCCTCAGCCATGGAAGAAGCGCCCACTCCATCGTTGTAGAATGAAGAGATGGTAGCAATAATGGAGGACTCAGAAAGAGTGATCAGCAAGCAAGAATGGGCACAGGCGTATGAGGAGGACGAGGACATAAAAAAAGTCAAAGAATGCCTAATCAGATGTTGGCCCGAGAAGGTTGAAGGAGGTGCTCAGGAAATTTTATGAAGTGTGGGAGGAACTATCGATGAGCGACTCCGGAATCTTTTTGTATCGAGGTGACAAAGTGGTGCCCCCCACGAGATTGATCCCGCTCCTGCTGAGCCAGCTACATGAAGGACACCTCGGCATTGTGAAAACCAAATTGCGGGTGAAGCAAATGTACTGGTGGCCGGGACTGGACAGTCAAGTGGAAAGGCACGTGAGAGACTGTGACCAGTGCCAAGGAGTGGATATTGAAACCGCTAAGGCCAGCGTTGGGAAGATTCGAGCAGCCTCGCAACCCCTGGAAGGACGTATCAGTTGATATTCTGGGACCGGTATTGGAAAACCAAGGGACGCCAAAGTACTTGTGTGTTTTGGTGGATATATACTCTAAATGGCCGGAAGTCCATGTGCAGGAAGAAATGGACTCTGACACAGTCATACAGTTTCTCACCTCAGTGTTTCTGAGTGAAGGGATCCCGAGAACAATCCTGAGTGACTATGGACCGCAATTTACATCCGAGAAGTGGAGCAAGTATACAGAGAGGAATGGAATCAAAACCAAACACACCTCAGTGTACCACCCATCGAGCAACGGACAGGTGAAAGATTCAATCGGGTCCTCATGGGGTCCATACAAGCTGCCATCATGAAGGGCAAGGACTGGGAGAAGGAAGTCCAGAGTATGATATGGGCTTACAGGATTACCCCTACCTCTACTGGGTAAAGCCCATTCCAGATTTTAAGAGGCAGGAACCCATTTACTAAGGACAACGTGGTCAAGAGGGAAAAGACCATCACCAGCAAATGGTCACCTGCAATTGTCCAGCATAACCTTGAGAAGGCCCAGAGAGTATACACAGAACACTATAACAAGAGGAGAAACGTGAAGGAAGCAGCCCTTGAAAGAGGGGAATGGGTGAGAGCCAAGATGGCAATGCTGAGAAGGAAAGGAGAAAGCAAGTACAGCCCGCTCATGCAAGTGGAAGAAGTATATGATAGAGCTGCGTTACTCAGTGACGGTAATGTGTGGTCCAAAGACCGCCTGGTTAAAATTAACAAGATCCTACAATGGCCCGTGGAGGAAGAGAAAGACCGACAAGATCAAGGACCGAGAGGCAGCGAAGAACGAATGAGTGGAAGAGGCGGAAGCCAAGTGGAAGGAGAATCACACGTAGAAGGAGAAGATCTGGAAGTGCCGGGTGTGGAGGAAGCGCAGGCCGAGAAGGGCATGACACCCAAGAAAAATGAACTGAGTCAGCAGAGGGACAGAATGGTGAGCCCTGCAGAAGATAGTACGCGAGAAGCTTCCACACCGGTAAGACGTACACGTGCTAGGAGAGCGGTGATCAGGCCTGCTCATTTCAGAGACTTTGAACTGGGGGGATATTAAACCTGTGGACTCAAGCCTTCTTTTGTATATGTATAAAAAGGGGAATATGTAGTGTTGCGCTCTAGTCTTTGCGGTTGCGTATGACACGACAGGCAAGGACGTGAGAGCAAAAGGAAGTGCACATGCGCGAGACGCGATATGCCCATGTGTGAGCGACCGGAGCGCGGAATACAGTAAGACGCTCGGCGCTCTTCTTGCGATGGTGATAAATTTAAATAAATAGATTTCACGCGACCTACAGTGTTGTCTCCTCATTTACAGAAGTGAAGGCACAACTTCACAAAAGGCTCTGCAAAGAGATGAGGAGGAAGAAACGTAATGCTCCGTGCTTCAGCGCACAGAAGCATCAGCACTGCTGGACTACGTGAGGCCCTGAGACCCTGGTGTCAGTGCCTAACTTGAGCCAGGGTTTGTAGGTAGACCTATGGGACTCATTTTTGGGAACCATCACACATTTCTCCTTAACAGACTTTGATCCACAGCAAGAGTAAAAAAATCATAAAATTAGAAGAAAGATGGAAAACGTGGCAAAGAGATAAAGTAGGGATGAACAAGAACCTTCAAGGGTGAAACAAAGAGACAGAGAGTATCTGGTGGCAGATTAAAGAGGCATGAGATGGAATCAAGACTAAACTGCATTGGTATTCTGCATCTTGACTTTCGATAGCACACTCCACAGGCTTCTGAGCAAAACCTCGTGCTCCAGCTCTTACTCTTTTACAACTTAAGCACTGCCTGAAATCCCTACTGTGTACCCAAGAAACTGGAGCACCCGAGACTGCTCAGTGCTCACAAAGTCAGCAAATGCACCCTACGGCTTCTTTACAAGAGAGATGTGGTGCCTGACGGCTTGGCAGTAAGTAATCCCAGCTGCAGTCATCAGTCATAACACAGAGCACCACTGCGCCTCGAGGCTCGGTCTTCCACCCAGACCGGTGACTGTGAACAGCAGTGACTTTGACCATCATTAGATCCTCTACACCAACCTCGGGTGGCCGCTTTACTTTGCGTTGGTGTTTTTTTTTTTAGGTCCAAGGAAGATTTGGCAGCAATGAATAAACCTGAGAACAGGCCAATGTATAGCCCCTCCCTCTATCATCAGGGGTGCAAACATGCCAGATAGGAAAAGAGTCACCATTATACCACTTGGTAAGCCCAGTGGACAGCACACCACCTGTCCACTGGATGCAGCCCAAGACCAGCCGGCAACTGTCGCCTCAGCCTTCAGTGCCTGGATACTCTCACAGGGGACAAGAAGCGCTCTACAAATCTACTGATTGATTGATTGATTTATTGATTGATTGATGGAGAGACATTCAATCATGTACAGTGCAAATAACAGAACAACATGGGGAGAAGTGTTTTTGGGACTCCGTTCAGGTGCTCGTCTTTCAGAAAGAGTGAACAGAGAGGCCAAACCATCAGAGCTGCTCTGACCACTGTCTCATTGTTGCGGCCAGATCGAAATCCAGCTTGCAGTGGTCAGAGAATGCCTCGTCTTTTGATAAAGGTGTCCAGGTGATCAAAAACTGCTATTTACAACTGCACGCACAGCTGTGGCTCTGTCATCGGAAACATAGGATCCTCCGCCTCTAATCGAGGGGGCTGAGAGTTGGGCGGTAATGGGACATCCACCAATTTGTGGCAGATGCTGTGTTACATCCAGCTATAATTGAGTCCCAAAGTCCTGCTACAAAAGAGAAATCCTAATTTATTCATGGGAGGGATGCCAAGAAATCAGCTGTTAGTATGTATGTCTTGAGCCTTTTATTCAGCAAGGGTAGAGTTTCTCTGCGCCATGCTGGATATTCAAGTGCGGTTGAGAGACTCCTAGAAGTGTACAAGGAGACATTGATTGTGTTTTCAACCTGAAGCTGCCCAGCTGCTGTGCCATGGCCTTGGGCTGCCATTCAAAGCAAGCATGCTCAGTGCTGCATTTCCAGATGGCACCTAGCAGGATGCCACATTACCTCTGAGCCAGAGATGCAACCTCGACATGCAGACCCTGAAGGGGCTCCAGGCGGGAGGTATCTCTTACTCTCGCTTCACCAGAACCTGAAACTTACTGAGGATCAGATTTGATAGCAAGTGATAGCAACAGCACGGGATATATTGAGTATTTTGTTTATTTTGGATTTAAATACCATGCATAAAACCATGCATTCGATTAAGCCGGTGGAATTGGTAGCTTCAAACAAAGGGCCATATGTAGGTAATCTCAATTTACCTATTAATAATAATAATCCTCATTTGTAAAGCGCACAATCACCCGTAAGTGTATCTAGGCGCTGGGGGACGTCGGGAAGATTAAGCAAGCTATTGCCCAGAGTCACATGGTGCTGGGCTAACCTGCCGCCGGTGCCAGGGATCGAACCGTGATCCCCAGATTCCGGACACAGTCGCCCTAGCCGTTTTAAGAATAGGTAAATGGGATGTAGATAATTATTAGGTACATTTTACTGAATCGGTAGTATTCGGTAATTAGGAATCTGTATTTACCGATTCGGTAATTCCCATTCATTCCTATGGGCCTGGAGTCCCATAGGAATGAATGGGAAGCCATTCAGTATTACCGATTTGGTAAATACCGAATCGGTAATAGGGGGAACATTTTCAAGGGTGGCAGGGTGTCACATTGACACCCTGTTGCACCCCTGAACAGTGCATGGGTGCACATGTGGCATTGTATGTCTGCCACATCGCACTGTTGTAAAAGCAAAATAATTGCTTTTTCAAAGGTTTTCGATATTTACCACCAACTTGTAGTTGGTGGTAAATAACGAATCCTTAACTCAGGAATGCACAAACTTGAGTGCTCCCTACATTATGGATTCGGTAATTTACCGAATCGGTATGTTAAGAATTCGGTAATTTACCGATTCCTTAAATTACCGATTCAGTAAAATACCGAATCCAGGAATCATGCCACCTACATCTCAAAAGCCAAAGATTTTGGGCCAGATGTATGTTGCCCAATACCGGTCGGTAACGGCCGAAATAACAGAATTTTGGCCGTTACAGACCGGTATTGGGCAACATACATCTGGCCCAAAATCTTTAAAATAGCATCATTTAGACAACAGTCAAGTGTATGTAACAACCACATAAATGTGGCAGAGGAGATGCAATCAAATACATCATGAGAGTTATATCAAGGCTTCAAAATACCCAATATGCCCGGATCCTCCTAAGACTTTGAGATCTTAAACAGGCACATGCATCAAGGTAGGATTGTGCGAGTCTTTAATTGTAATAATTAAGGAATCGCCTCCAGGCCCTTAGGAATGAATGCAAAATTTGCGAGTACCAATAGGTCCTCGCAAATTGCGCATGCAATTTCAGGGTACAAGGGTCTCAAAAGGCCACCTATTGCACCCCTGAAATTGATCTGTGCACATATGTTGCACACACACATGCCCCACACACATGCCCCGAGAGCATGTGTGTGCGCAACATGAAATTTTGAAAAATGCACAAAAGTGCATTTTTCAAAGTTTTTGCAAATTACCATAAAGTTCAACTTCATGGTAATTTGCGCCCCCTATTAGCGAAATTTGAAATTCCTTAAATGCAATCGCAATTTAGGTAATCGTAATGTAGAGATTACTTGAATTGAGATTTTTGCATTTGGGATGATGCATCCCAAATGCAAAAATACCAGTCGCTAAGGGGGCAGATTCTGAATCTGCCCATTTGCAGCCTTTTTTTTCTTTTGATGCATGTGCCTGTTAATGCGTTATCCACTTTGAGATCACCTTTAAACAAAGTGTGATACCATCATCATGGCTGCAGACCCACTAACATTGTAGATACGACGAAGCAAAAGGTTAGTGACAGAAGGCCAGAAGCTCAAAGGGGAAAGTTGAAAAATAAGTTACAAAATAAAGAGATAAAAGCAAAGAAAGACTTGGAGTTTGAAAGGAAGAGTATTTGCAGAAATGTATACTTCTTCCTGCTCAGAGGGCTGTCACTGCTTCTGACGGCACTTGATCAAAATCTTATTCTCTTTTCAGGTAATCTGTGATAGAAAGAGATTAATGCAAAAACAACAGTTGATGCACAGAATGCAGAACAATGTCATACATTCACCCCAGTACAGAGATCTAGACCTAAATCCATCGTTTTTTTGCTCACCATGTCATTCCAGTTTGAACCTAGCCATATGCAAATCAGTCTTGGCCCTGTGCCCCATGGGAACAGTCCAGCTCGAACTGCCAAGCCAGGTCCTCCCTGGGCTGGAAACAAGCATCCCATGACCGTTTTCGGGCTTTCAGCCCTCATCAGCCAGGATACCTTGATTCCAGTGGCATGGAGAGCACCGGACTCACGTCTGAGCATACCCGTCCCACTCGGGGTGACAAATGCAAAAACAACAGTTGATGGACAGAATGCAGAACAATGTCATACATTCACCCCAGTACAGAGATCTAGGCCTAAATCCATTGTTTTTTTGCTCACCATTCCATTCCAGTTTGAACCTAGCCATATGCAAATCAGTCTTGACCCTGCGCCCCAAAGAGATTAAAGCAGATAAGGTTCCATCTTTAGTAAAGGACCTATCAGTAAATAGTTTCTGAATTAGAACGATAGCTCTGCCTGCATGAATATTCAAAGTGTATTTATTAAAATTGATATGTAAAATGTTCTTCCCTTGACATGATGTTCTCTTGACCCTTAACAGCCAGAGGTTAGCTTCGAAGTTAAGAGCTTTATGTGTGGGATATGATAATAACTGAGAGAGAGCTGGAACAGACAGCACAGAGTATAGGGTGAGGCTGTGAAGGGGATTTAGGAAAGGAAAGCGAGGAAGCTGGACTGGTACCCAGTAGGACACAGGTTGTTCTCATGGAGGTCTTGGTGTGTACGTAACTCCCAAACCCTAACCAGTTCAGTTAAGGTGTTCTTGGAATTAGTAAGCACCCCGCTAAACGTAGTTATTTTTAGGTTTTTACACCACAAAATAATCGCAATGAAAAGGGGAGGTGGAAATACAGAAACAGTAGGGCAGAGTGGATTCAGTAGTGAAGTATATATGTAAAGTCCACCTCTTAGCAACGCCTCAAGGGGAAGTCGTTCACAGCTGGAAATTCTTGGTGTGGATGAAGGGTGGTATCCAGCACTGATCACGCCTGGACCATGTGCAGATGCAAACTCAACCAGTCTTTGGTCTCTAAGAGGGATGTGCTATCTGACTCAAGGATAGACCTTCAGTCTCAAATACCCACAATTCACTACTTGGGTTCCCCGGGGACATATTCACTTTTCTATGAAGCTGCTACTGCTGACTTCAAAATCTAGGGCTAGTAGAAGGAGCACGTAAAGGTCTTTGTGTAAAGGTCACTGGGATGTTAGTGAGTTGTGTTCCTCACAAATGTTTACTTGCGAGAAGCTCAAGATTCCTCTAGTTTTCCTAGAAACTAATTTGAATCCAGAAAACGTCTATGGATGTATGATGTTACAATGCATACATTTACATTGCGGTACGTTACATCGCGGTTTTTACAACGTAAGTCGTTACAACGACTTCCATTGGAGGGCACTGGACTTAGGAGTAGTATAATTTACTATTCCAACTCCAGTCTATGTACAGCAGGGAAGGTGTTGGATAGTAAATTTGACTGTTCCTTGTCCTAGAGCGCCATCCAGCGCAAGTCGTTGTAACGACTTGTGTTGTGAAAACCACAATGTAATAGCATCGCGATGTAATCCCCGCGTTGTAAACAATGTTGCCCAACGTCTATTCGCATTCAAATAGTGACAAGAGCCATCACTCTTAGCATCTTTAGGTTTATTTGGAAGGACTGAGGGACCATAAAGATCTAGAACCAGAGATCTGTATTGGCTAACAGCTTAGTCGACAAGGATGAGGACTGAAACTGACCATTTATCGCCTCCAGTAGAGAGCTAACGGGTACAAATAAATAAACACGGGTGTAGATGCGACCTTGCTTAACTTCTTTCCTTATCTTACAAACATGGCTTTGTTGCCCTGCTTGGGTAACCAAAGCAGACGCCATAGTGTCCAACTCATGGTGGATAATGGCAGGTTACAGGAAAGGGTCGATGGCCATGCCCAAAAGAATTTTTCAGAATGTGTTCCTGTTCACGTCAACGAAAGTGGGCAGATGAATCCCAGGTGCAGAGCGCCATTCTTAAAGACCACGCTTTTTGCTAAGAACGCATATCCTAACCTGTAGAAGAGCACAATGTTTATCATGATTAGGTTATTTGGACATATACTTTTCAGCTTTCTGAGTACTTAAATTAGTGCACATGGTCATATTTATATTTTAGTTCCTGTATAGTGCTTAAATGGTTGGCGTACGTCTTGTGTCTTCTTGTAGAGTTGTTTGTGCTTGTCCTTCTTCGTCACCGTAGTTTTTTTTTGTCTCTGTCTTAGAGAGGTCCAGTATGAAGCCCAGCTTCCTCAACTCCAATTCAGATTCAGATCTTATGCGGTACCGAACTATCAGTCAGATTCCGCAATTCACCCTCAACTTCGTGGAGTTCAACCTGGAGAAGCACCGCTCGGCGTCCACCACTGAGATCGAGATTGTGGCGCCCAGCAATGCGTTCGAGCGCACGCAGAATGTAACAGAAAAAGTCACCCAGGTAGGACACAACTCAATCAATTATTTACCCCAAAAAATTAATTACAATAAAATAATTATATAAAATACTACAAAAACTTACTTGTGTTAAAAAGGAATACAATCACAATGAGTTTAGGAGAATAGAATGAGTGTTATCCTCATGTTTGATTAAAAGGAGTTCTGAAGCAAATAGGTGTGGAGCATTGGCTTCGTAGTGCTTGGGTTCGCCACGCAGTAGAATATTAGGAAGATCATGGACTGGGTGCATCAGGAGAACTATCTCAGCTCTTGTTGATATGGCTGTAGATCCTGCAGGTAAGAATTGAGGTGCATTAGAAGAGTTGTGTGGCATGTCGTTTTGTAGGTCAGGATTGCAGTGCATTGGTAGGGTTGTGTGAGCCCACGCTGTTATTGCAAGAAGCTCTTCAAGTCAGGATTGAGGTGCACTGGCAGAGTTATGTGAGCCCCCACTTCTGTAGCAAGTTGTTTTGTAGGTCAGGATTGCGGTGCATTGACAGGGTTGTGTGAGTCCCCCGCTGTTAGTGCAAGAAGCTCTTCAAGTCAGGATCGAGGTGCACTGGCAGAGTTGTGTGAGGTCCTACTGTCATGGTAATACATTCTTCAGGTCAGCTGCATTGACAGTCATGTGGACTGCTTTCATCCACAGCAGAAGATTCTGCAGGCTGGGAGCACGGTGCATTGTGCGGCGTGGGAATCCATTACTGTAGCAGGAAATGCAACAGTTTCACATTGAGGTGCCATTACTGGGGCAGAATCCTGCGTATCTACAGGTCAGGAGTGAGGTGCATTGTCAGGGTTGTGTGAGGGAGCTCCCGCTACTGTGGCAAGGAATCCATCAGGTCTAAATTGAGATGCATTGGCAGATCTGTGCTCTCACTACTATGCAAAGGCATTCGACAGAGAACGATTGAGGTACATTGGCAGAGTTTTCTGGGCTCCATTGATCTGGCAGCAGATTCTGCGGATCAGGACTGTAACGCATTAGCAGAGATTTGAGAGCCTCCCATACCGCGGCAGGAAATGCTGAAGCTCAGAACTTAGGGTCCACTGGCACTGCTGAGTGGATCCAAATGCAAGGGCAGAAAATTCTGAGGGTCAGTCAGGATTAAGGTGCTAATGGGATCCCACTGCGTCATTAATGGGGAATGGAAATGAGGCCTGATGGGATGCTCCTAACAGGGGCAATTGTGAATACCCCACCACCGCTGCCCCCTCACTCCTCCCCCACTCTCCCTGCCCATTTTTGTGTTGCTTCTACTGTTTGGTGGCATGCATTTGCCAATCAGCATCACCAAAACCTGAACATGTTTGATGGTCAGCATCCACAAAACCTGGAAAGTTTAATTTCCAAGTGCGCTTTTGGTGTCACCAGATTGGAACGAGATGTTATATCTGCACCATGGGCATCAATTCAACACTATGGTAGCGGTAGGGGAAACAACATCACACATCCTTTGACCTCAATTACCTAACAGGAAGTGACATCATGTGGCCTTAGATGCTGTATCTAAAGGAAGTGATGCCAAATGCCCATGAATTTGAAGACATTATAATAATTGATGTCACTGAACTGTACTAATAGGTCAGCTCACAAAATTTCAAAAAGTAGAGGGTCATAATCTGACCTACCGCACTAATATTCATGATGTAGGTCATTAATTTGAAATTACTATGATTGGATGCCATCACAAGGATAGTGGCCTGTTGGGTCAGCAGAGACTGCATTTTTCTAAAGAAAGCGTATTTTTTTTAATGGAGCCAATTATTTTAAAAGAAAATAGAACTGATTTTTTTTTTCAAATGTTGACATTTGTTAGAGAGTTCGCAGTGGTCCCCAGGACCCCTGCTTACTCCTTGACAAAACGGGTTGTTTACATTCATAAAGGGGAAAGGATCCTAGTGGGACTGCTTCCCTATCACAAATATGTTACCATTCCAACCCGGGAATCAGAACCTTTGTATTAAGGAATTGCAATTTGGAAGAACTGACCTATATAGGTCCCTTCTACACCCATTTTGTAATTTGGTAACCTTTCACTGAATCGCAAAATGGGTTTAGAACATAACAAATGCCCATTTTGCGATCTCGAACCCTCTGATTTTGAGAATGGCAGTTTTCGCAATTAAAAAATAGCTCTGTACTTAAGGCTCCACATTTCCTACAGCGCTCATAAGTTGGTGTTGGGGAACACACTTCCCTGGTGTGGGTGGTAGGACTGCTGAGACATTCATTCTTCAGATAAAGAAATAGCACTCCTAGATTGACCCAGAAAGCATTTGCACTGCCTAGGTTGCTAAGTGCTTCATCAGGGCCGAGTTCACAATGTTGACAGTGTACCAAGTGAAAAGGCCATACTGCAGGCGAAGTTTGTGCATGATTTTTAAGCTAATCCTTTGCACGGAGATTTGAAGTGGGCAAAACAGAGGGTTTCTCATGGATTGAGGCAATTCAAATGCTCGCCACCTAAAATGGAAGTCCACCTTAAGACCCTCTTTCTGGTTTATGTAAAGGCTGTACTGCATGGAGCGAAACTTTCAAGCAGATTTGCTTACTGTGGACTCGATAATGTATCCACATGTAACGCAAGCACTGATAAATCTAAAGAATCCCTTAGGGACATTTCCTTTCCTGCTTTAGTACTCTTGTAGAATGTTTCCCTCCAGCATCCTGGTTATCCCCCAGTCCCAATTTGTGACTACCCTGCCACCCAGTGGCAGTCTAAGAAACTACTCCTCAAAGCTGTTAATACTGGGTTTGCCTGTAAATCTTCTTACTCACATAGGTTGGTACTGTTGCCACTGCCAGCTTACTGTTTTTTTTTCTCATCAGCGTGGATCGAATTTGCGTATTTGCTTTGAATGATTCTATATCACCGGTACCGTGAGTTTTCCTTATGTTTTTTTCTATTTTTACTTTCTTTCATTTGCTTCTTGCTTCTGCCAGTCTTTGCTGCAATTATCTGAATCAAAGTGTAGATGGACTAGTCAACACCTGCCCAGGTTGTGCGACCACTCGGATAGACGTGGTCAATGTATTTAAGGGTGTGACTTAAAAACACATAAGCTACAAATCTGTGATTAGCATAGTGTGCCGTCCGACAGGTATTTTGCTGCTTCCGTCATTGCATCCAGATATATATTACAACAAATAACATTACACCTACAACAGGCCAGGACTATTGGCTTTGTGAATGGTTGTTAGCTGCATAAGCAACTAACATGGCTTCGTTGTGTATAATATGAAAATCCTTCAGTTCTGACATGATGAGACTGAGAAAGTACTATAATGGGTCTCTTTGAAGTACTGCAGCAGAGTTAAGATTATTTTCCACCCTAAGGGTGAGGGCAACAATAGAGAGCCCGATACTAGGGACCTGTCTCAGCACCTGCTTTTAAGAACTGCTGGTGCTGAGCACCTACAGGACCCGGCTCACTTAAACTCTTGGTGATAGGGTCTCTGAAGACCCAACTTGTGCACCTGCAGAATAAGGGCAGGGTCCGACGTGGTGGTGGTAGTGAAGGGTCACCCTTAGCCAGCCAGCATGTGGTGGGGTGCTCTTACATCCGGTGATGGTAAACACACTGAGGGAAATTAAATTAATTCGTACTTGTATAGCAAACTTATACCCTGAGGTGTCTTGGCGCTGTACGCATACCGCTGTAGAACCCTTACTGACTTTTCCCTGTGAAATGTCTACTCCTGGGCACCCCCAAGGTGAAGCCAGGCATCCCAGTACTGTTGGGGCTGTTGTGGAGATTAAGCAAGCTATTGCCCAGAGTTGCAGAGTGGGACCCATGATTAGAATAGGCACCGAGGCGAGAATTATCAGGTCCAAGGAAATTGAGCCCAAGACCCGCCGAGGCGGGAATTGAACCCTGGTCCCGGGCCAGACTTCTGCATCAAGGTCTGCCGCTCTAACCATTGAGTCACACTTCTCCACTGTATAGAGTCACAGAAGTGTCTTTCCTCAGAGCCAAAGATCTACTGAGACAAGCCTCACCTGCTTCAGGGACTCTGTCGAGTGACGTCAGACTCTCTTTCTGCACCTGATTGTTCCAGACACCCCCGCCCTGTGAGAAGGAGCCTGTCTCCCCGCAGTGTCTCGTACCCGCCTCCTCTGCGGTGCATTTTCTGAGTCAGATCTCTTCCCTCTCTAGGGACTCCAGGGGAGCGTGCCAGAGGATGTAGTTCACCTTTTCCTGTGTGTGCCCTTCGGGCATGGCCCAACCTGCCAGGTCTGTGCGACTCCAGACTCCCAGGCCCTCGACGCCTCACTCCCGATGTAGCTGAGACAGAGAGGCGGCCACTTCAAGGAGTGAGAGGCCTCTAGTTTCCTCTCATGCGCTGTTACCAACTCACAACTGGCATTGAGGCTCCTTGTTAAGAACCAGTGGAGGGTGGTGTACAGTATCCGCGGAGCACAGCCAGTGGACTCGATGTGCGCACCGGTTCTGCCAGGCAGTGGCATCCATCTTCGAGAAGTTTCTATAAACTGAGATGAACATGACTGGCTAACCATGGTGTCTTTTCCCTCTCCCACACTAGATCCTGTAGAATAACAGTGGTTCCTTGCAGAGCAGGAGACTACCTGTACCCTACCAGTCCACCTTCATCTGTCCCCCTTACTTCCGGAGTCTCCTGTCGCTCCTCTCCACGGAGAATGCTTTGGATCACCCCAAACACGCAGAGCCGGATCATCCTGATCATCAGCCTGATCCCTAGATTCAGATTCCATCCGAGCCTGGAAGTTGACTTGCCAGGTTTGTCTATATCCCGGTTTGTTTTAGATTGCTTCTTGGATGCTGTAATGTTGGGCCTCAGGCCCACATTGCGGAATGAACAGACACGGACACCCAGTACAGGTTGATCAGTAACTCGCCACGAGCTCGTGCACCCGGGCCCTTTTATTAGCGGGGTCACATCACTCGTGGCACCCGTGATAGATGGGTGTGTGAGTGTAGTGTGTCCAGCCCTCGAGGGAGTGGCTGGCGTTACAACTTCCTGCAGAACACTAGAATGTGTTCCTCAGGACATTACAGATTCCTCATGCAGCACCCTGAAGCCCGAGACTCGCTCTTTATCGCGGAGAGTGACTCTGCTTTCTTCTGCAGATAGTTCTAGTACTGGTTTTAGTCCGCCATTGACAGTCGCTGCACCCAGCAGCCGAGCACCACATCCCATAACTATCCATGGCTGAGGTCCAGTATCTCCAGTGTGTCCTCCCAGCCTAGTGGTCAGCTCAGCCTGACCAACTCCCAACATTAGAACACCAAGACTGGAGGACCCAAGGGCAGACCTCTGCAGCAAAGATGTTGATACTGGCAGCCTGAGGGATTGACAAAAAGGCTTTCTGAGATTCAACAAAGGTGCTTGAGATCTCACCCATCGAGAATAGGGGCATTTATGGTCTGGCAGCCGCCTCAACTCCCTCACCAAAGCCTATGAGCCCGAGACCTTCATGAATTTCCAATTCTCCTGTCAATGTATGAAGATCTTCAGTGAGCAACATTGCCTTTGTCACTGTCAGTCCTCCAGCTCAGTATTTGATTATGGTACACTCTTTGGAGAGCAAAGTCATGTCCTCGTCGGTAGGCACAGATGCTAAATGCCCCCACAGTTCCCGGAAGAAACCCTTCTAAGCAGGTGGTATCTGGCTGTAAGCATGGTGAGCATCTGTTTACACTTTTGCGTGCATGTGAGAGGTCAACCTCCCTGCTACCTTAGAATATCCTAAGACGGCTTCTGCATTATGGAAATTGCGGGGCCCAAAAGCACCATCTGGCACTCTGCCTTGGGCCTTGCCAACTCCTGTGTCGGACTTTCACATCGCAAGCAAGCAGACATGCACACATACACATGCACTCCCCAGCACACACTTAGACTTCATGCACAAAAACGTACCTGAGATAGGCCCACGATCCCCCCGTCCCACTGCAGCAGCCAGAGGCAGACCGACTAGCACTAGTGTAACGAAAAATGAGGGGTCCTCCCTGCACGGTACTTAGAGAGGCACACACCAGGCTCAATCAGGAGCTCTTCGGCCAGAGTGCAGTGCCGAGGGGGCCCCTTTGAGCTAGAGGCCCCCCGGCACCGTGGGGGCTGCAGGGGCCTGTGTTACACCCCTGCCGACTAGCTTCTACTCAATCAGAAACAGGAATAGGGTTGAAGGTACCGAGGTAGAACTTTTTTTATCTATTTGAGCTTATGATGGGGCAAGAGGGCATGTATTTGACAAGCCCTGAAGCTCCATTATCTGACATGCTGCACCAAGTGGCTCTAGTGCAGCATGTCAGATATGTTTTGTGGATGAGTCCGGGCTGTAACAGCTCCCGCCTGATACAAGCACAAAACAGGTAGTGGAGCCCACTTCCGCTTGTAAGGTAATATTACAGCTTTTACATGCAAACAATGATCTGTGAGAATGTTTGTTTTCATATAAAAGTTGTACTAATACTATGCCGAGCAATAGTAGCAGAGTGCCAACGCCATGGCGCCCCCTCAAAGCAGCCGCTAATGACATATCCATAAGAATTATACATATACGATCATCCCACGATGAAAAGCGGCTGATAAAAGGATGCTGCTGCCCAGACACCTCATAGATACCACTGCATGCTTCGTGCACTATCGCTCCATGCAGGTTCCAAGCATGGTTACATTTTTCAGACTTAAATGAAAAGGGCTAGTACAAATTTACTGACTTGCCATTTAATCGGAAGTATCCGTTTCAGCCCTCATAGGATAAACTATTCCACCAGAACAAACTGATCGGTCTTCCTTCCAATCATTCAGGACTTCCAGTCTTTTAAGGCAAGGCTCACTTTTCACCCAAGCCTCCAACCAGTGTCTCTTCTTCGTCACTGACTTCACAGGGCCCAGTTATTTCCCAGCATCTTCACTGCCTTGGACTTTCCCCGCTCCAGTTTGTGGGGCTTGGGGGTTATCTCTTTACTGTCACAACTAGAACCAGTTCATAATTAACCCCCGTGCACTACTGCTGGTCTGCAATGGCTGTGTGCTCAGGAGCTCCCATACTCACCAGCATCAGACCCACTTCTCCGTTAGTTGGTGCCACAGGAACCCCATAAACAGATGGTGATGATTCTCTTCTTAGTGGCCGAGCAGCCTGTTTCATTCCCTGAAATGGGAGCAGAGTTAGAACTCTTACTATTTTCTAGTTAATAAGAAAGTGGAGAATTATTTCCCTTGATGGGTCTATACATTCTAAACCACCCCCTTAAGATTCAAGATGCTAACTCTAGCCCAGGTCTAGGCTATGGATCAACAGAACCATGTCTAAAACACAGGCCAACATGACGGCTGCTCTTCTGGTCTCATGTTGGTTGCCCAAGGTAAGGATGACTTTACCTAGTAGCCAAGGTGCCATCCCCAACCTTAGTAATAGATGTGAAATGTGCCAAGTGTGTCCTTAAGAGGGTGCCAGTTAGGAGGAAAAACCTCAAAGTGTAAAAATGTTCTTGGAAATGTTTTAGTTCCTGATTGAACATGAATATGAATACAGAAGTTATTATCAAGGCAACAAACTCCCCCTGACATCAGGGAACAGGAAAGAGCCAAGCAAGAATATCCATACGTAGACCCAGTAGACATTTCCAACTGCAAGAAGTAAAAACCGGAAACAAAATCATTGCAGAGGGTTGAAGAATTAGATAAAAATAAGGGAACAAATGGTTTGAAATGCAGCTATCACTTGGAAATGCCTCCTTACTTATGATTTAAACAGGAGTTTACCCCACATGAAAGACTCGATGACATCTTGGATTAGGAACCTCAAATGGAATTCTTTGAACAGACCACCATCTTTGTTAGGCTTGTCCACGCCCCTTTTCTGAAACTCCGTGTGTCAGTTTGACTCCTGATGAAGAAGCCCTCCTCTGACCCCCTTTGGCCAACAGTGCACTGCACGATTGCAGCATTGCCCTTTTCAACAGGCATCTGGTGTTGCTCATGGAACCGTCATCAGGTCAGGGAGACAAGCATGGAAACAGCAGCTGGTGGCAAGGATGCCTAATCACGCCCTGAGCAGGGCATCGAGAAAAATGCAGCCAAGGTGCATGAGGCATGCATCACCTTGTCCTGAATGCTTGCAATCTCTGATAAGCTATCTGAGCAAATGCAACGAGGGCACATTTTCATGTCCCGATGTCTTGTACAATGTGGCTGCCGTGTTGTGTTTCTGGTTGTGGATTGTGTTTTTTATATACTCCTGCCACATGGCCAACCATTTTACCTGGTCTGTCCCATCACACTGCCCACTCCGAGGAGTCTCTTGACAGCAGGTTGTGTCTGGACTGTAATGTCATCCCCTCACCTTCTAGTACTGTCTTAAAACAGAAATATAATGTTTGTTCTTCCACTGTCAATGTGCCCTCGCCTTGTCTTTCCATTCTCCACTCGTCTGTTTTTCCACTTTTATTCTTTGCCCTGTGATTTTCTCCATTCTGTTTTCATTCTTTCCACAGCCCCTTCACTGGGGTAGCTAGGCCTGCATTTGCCACCTGCGGCGGGCGAATGGAAGAGAGGGCGGGGGGTGTGGGGGAGGCCGCAGCCCCCATAACTCATGCCGTTTGGGGCAGACTGCCGCCCTCCCCTCTTGCTACGCCACTGAGCCCGCCCACCATCTCATTTCACTGTCCTTCCTCCTCTGTTGCCTCACTCTCTCTTCATTCTTCCCTGGCTCATGTCCACATTCTCTCTCTCTTGCCTTTCCTCCTCTAGTCCACACCATCTATTTTCCTTCTTGTTCCTCCAATGCTCTTCTCTGTCACACCGTCTGACGCGGTTTGGAAGGTGGGGTGACACACCTTTGCTGGAGAGAAGAAACCCCCTTGTTTGGCCCTGAACGATGCAGACAGCAGCTTCGTTGGTGTTCTTGCTCTGTCCCTTCCCTTGTTTTCCTCCTTCCTGTCTGACAGGTGAACCCTTGCTTCAGAGACCCCAGGCGGGGCCTCGGCAGAGAGCCCGAGGCCTTGGAGCTACAAGGGTGAGCTTTGAGGAGTTTAAACTACAATTTCTGGTGCACAAATCTATTGAAGCAATGGGTCTATTGCAGGGCACGAGTCGGGGTACCACGCGGGTGGACGGCATCCCCCCACTTATTTTCGAGGGTTTTTCAGGGTGGACGCAGTCCACCCTGCTCAATCAAAACCGCGTCCACCATTGCAAAGTAAACAATGCGGGACAAATGCCGCTCTGCGTTCGGATCTCAGTCGCACGTAAAATAACGCTTCATTAACTGTCTAAGTTTTAAGCAGCCCCCCCCCCCCCCCCCAATGCAGTGATGAAGTTCAGAAGAGGGTAGGCGACGCTGGCTCCTGGTGAATGTTTCAACACCTCACGGCTCTTTACCACCCACCGTGCTGCTTGAATAGCTCGAAGCAGTGCATCTGGGAACGCCTTAAAACAATTAACTTCTATTCAAGGCCTGCTGTAAGAAGAGAGGGTATTGTGAATGGGCAAAAGATTCAATGCTGTCTAAGTCTGTCGAAGTGGGAACAGGCAGGGTCGGATTGGGATCACAATTCGGCCCGGGCACTGACGAAAAAAGTGGCCCACATTCAAGAGGCGTGGCCCAAATTTAAGGGGCGTGGCCCACATTCAAGGGGCGTGGCCCACATTCAAGGGGCGTGCCCTTTCATGAAACACCATTTGCACAGACAAGGAATGAAAGTGGGAGGATACTGTTCTTGCACACGACACAGGGCCAAGGTGACAATGGCCTACATGCTGAGCAACTAAAAAAAATAGCAAGGCCCCTTTTTGTCACAAAATTATTCCAGCCCTCCAGCACAGGAGCACCTGAAAAGCAGCAAAGCCCCTGCTATTACTAACCTACTCAGCCCTCCCCAGACCTTCAGCTCAGGAGCACATGAACAGAGGTAAGGCCCCTGCAATTAGTAAATTAATCAACCCTCCAGGCCTTGGGAAAATGTCCTGGCAGGGGAGCACAAAACACAGCTTTCTGGGTCATCCAAGGTAGCCAGGTAGCCAGGGGGGAGGCTGAGCTGAAGCTGGTGCATGGGAAGTGCCTTCCCAGTGTGTTCTGGCAGTTTGAGTATTTAACATTTACTGTAGTATTACCCTTGTACCTGTGTATGGTACCCTTTTGTAACTTGCACAAGTCACTTTTCTCTTGTAACACACTGTTTGCTACCTCTCACTTTTGTTTGCTTTAGATACTTGCACAAGTGCCACCATTGCCTACGTAACGTTTGTTCTTGTGCTGGAGTGTCCGCCATTAATTGCAGTATTATACCTTTACTTGTATTTTGTTCGCTTTTGTAACCTGCACACATATCTCTTTTTCCTCCTGTAATGCACCGTTTGCTCCTCTTGTATTTTGGTTGCTCACTATTGTCACTTTTGATTCATGTAACTTAAAGTTTGCTTTTGTAATTTGTCCACTTATAATTTTTCTCCTCATGTATTATTGCTGTTCCTAGTCTGAAGCGCTCTGACACCTTCGGGTAAAGTCCGCGCTATATAAAATCTCATAAAGAAATAAATAAAACAAAAAAATTCCAAACATCACCAGGCCCCCACAGCAAGACCCATTCTTCCTCGCCCACTATGCCCTGAATGTGAAGGGCTGTGGGCGAGGTGCTAAGACCAACACCGTTTCTGGGCTGCATGGGCGCCAGGGGGCCGAGGTGCAAATGGCTCAAAGGCCTGAGAAACACCTGGCCCCCAGGGAGGCCGATTCTTACAAACTATCTCCCCTCCCCAGCCCAGCCTCAGCTTGATTGCTTGGCAGGGCAGGGGTGAAGGAGAGGCCACAGCTGACAATCGCTGTCTGGCCGCAGAGCGAGGCTGCTTTCATTTTAAGTCTCTGTCTCCGTGCACTCTGTGGGCCGGTTTTTTTTCTCCCCTTTCCTAGTCCACTCTCTGTGGACTGGGACAGGGGAGAAAAAAAACGGCCCACAGAGGGCACTGAGGCACCGGCCCTTCGGCCCGTTCCCGAATGCCCGCCTTGCCAATCCGACCCTGGGAACAGGGGAAGCCGGTTCCAGGCTGGATGTCAGTTCACTATCCTGTTCACTATCCTGTGATTCCAGGCAAATAAGTGAGACTGGCCTTGTGGCTTCAGGACTCTAGGATTACTTGTGCTCAACGCGCATGGGTTGAGCCAGTGTAGGGGACATGTAAGAAGGAAAACTGGTTATCACTGAGCGCGTGCATGTCTGCAGGGGACTGGCATCATGTTAGGGCAGAGGTCTTCAAACTGTGGGGCGCGCCCCCCCTGGGGGGGGCGTGGATGTGTTGCCAGGGGGGCGCGAATAGGTCTGTAATTACATGTGAATGAAGAAAGCCTGGAAGCGCAAAAGGCGCCGTTCTAGGCTGTCTTCATTTAAATGCTGCAGTTAAACGCCACAAAAAAAGTGAAAGGATGGTACTAAGTGGCATTGGGGAGGCCAGCAAGTGTGAAGTTGCGGCCAAAGACCTGGCTAAAAAGAAGAAAAAAATAGCATTCCATTGTTTGCTGTTCACCTTGGAATAATTGCATATACAAACACGCACACCACTCGAGGGCAAATCATCAATTAACTGTCAATTAGGCATAGAGGGCGTGATGTAGTTCTGTGTTCAGCAGGCAACAGCGTAAATCTGTCAGGGAATGGCATGGAAAGTCTGCAGAGAAACTAAAATCAATCCCGTTCAAAAGGTGGATGTGTTTTGCAACTGGGAAAGGTGAGGTGGGTGATAGAAACAGAGAGTTTTCGTCCAAACTACCAGTGGTGAGTGAAAGGTATCAAAGAGAAAAGTATTTGCCTGTATTAGACAAAGAACATTTCTTTTTCCAGAAGAGCTGACCATGACACAATTTAAGATCATTGTTTGATGCCAATTACCTTTATCCACAACACAGGCTTTTTTCTTTATGGTGAATAACAAGACCTTACCGTCCATGTTTGTCACAATGTCAGAAGTGTATTGGGATCATAAGGCTGAAGATGGATTCTTATACATGACCCATGTATCACAGGAGATGTTTGGCTGCAATCTGACCAGTGACAAGCAGAAAAAGACAGACTGCCACTCACTAATACAGACTGCTTAACATTAAAACAGGGAATATGCTTTTTTATAGCCATTGTACACCTTTGATGATTGTGAACACTTGCTACCAAACTAAAATGAATGAATGCCTTTTAAGCTGTTACTGAAGAGGACTTTGAATCTAGTTTTCAAGAACTACTTGTTGGGAGGCACAACAAACAGGGATTTTTCTTTTGTGTGAAAAATAAACCTTGCACGAGTAGAACCTCACAGGACATACTGCTGCATTTTTGTATTTTGGAGCTAGTGACGATAAAGTGCTCTCATTGTTTCCGATTTTTTTTTTTCAAGTGTGGAGATTGCAGCAGGAGAGTGGTAAATGGATGGCATTTGTCACCTAGCATGCTCATTGGGGCATTGACAGACATGATGGTCACTTGTCCTACACACAATTACCACACCACAGTGACCATTCTAAAAGGACTTTGAGGTTACGCAGTTTGAGACATCGGGTTTGACATAGACACTACATCTTCCTATCTGCAAGACTATATTACATTTTGTAAATGCTATATCTAATTTATTTTTTATTTTTGAAGATGTAATTATATTTGTAATAAAGATGCACACCTCAGTTGAAAAATAAATGCAAGTTAAACTAACGAAAAGGAAATATACTCTTTTACCTTATGAAACCTCAGTTAGCTAATGTGATCACAGCAGTTGCCTTTGTGTGTGACGACTGAGTCACAGAATTAAATCCTGATTGGTGCAGTGATGAAAAGTGACTTGCTTATAGTGCTACAAGGTCTCAGTCTGTGACAGAAAGCACTGTGAATGTCATTTTTTTTAAACTGTATCACTCTGTATAAAACAGACTGGAGCAACATACTGTTTGTGATAAAAACATCTGCTTTAAAAATAACCATTTTAGTGATAAGAATCCAGACTACATCTAATGTAAATATTTTTATATATGCTCATTAAAAGGGCGCACTCCTTTTGATGGACGCATGCATTTCCTCTCAGAAAGAATAAATATTTGTACCATTAAACGGAGTGACTCTAATAATTAAAGTCTACACTGGCTCCATCCATTTCACACATTTGCATTTCTTTCAGGTAGCGGGCACCTTGGTGAGCAGGCATGTTACTTCTTCAGTTCTCAATCTGTTTTGCAGCACATGAACCCTCCCCCTCCACACACACTCTGTGAGTGGGCACTAGATCTCAGTTATGGCAGTCTTGCTATGAAAAAGAACATGGGATGCATTTTCCTTGCTAGCATTAGGGTCCAGGGCATTATTGTTCCGAGGGGGTTCTAATTGTGCTATTCGTGTGGTTATTTTTTGCAGAAAACCTGCTTTGGGCATCTGTCCTATACATGGAAAAGAGTAGAGAGCCTGCTTTGCAGAGCTGTAGGCATCTTTGATGCTGCAGGTGCATACGAGGCCTAGGGCAGTGTTTCCATTTTTGTCAGTTTCTTGAATTTGTGTATTATTCACATGTTGGGGTCTCTCTGTGCTTGCATTACAATGATTGTCGTTTTTACATACTGTATTTCTGTATATTTAAATAAAATGATATCTTTTGGTACAACAAGAATAATAAAAATAACTTTTTAAATAACTGACCTGTGGGACAATGATACAGTTTTTTCATTTAGGATCTATGACCTATTGTTTGATTAATGGTTAGGGAGAGATTTTTGTGTTTGTCTCCAGTGTTTCTTTGAGCCTTGGAGAAATGACCCAAGGGAGGGGGGAAATTAAACAGAGGCAACACCATGATTTGGGCATCAGAGAGACGAGAGGGTGAGGAGGGATGGGATGGAGAGGCTTGGTGTGGAATGGGATCCCAGGTTGTTAAAGTGCAAAGGCAACAGCAAGGCAGCAGCTAATATTAGTGAAGCAAGTGCAGTGACACTTTTGTCAAGGGGCCCACTGCATCATAATTATTAATGTTTTAAAATAGAATTTGGCCATGGGGGCTCATTTCCCTTCGCTAGTATAGGGGAGGATGATGCCATTGGCGTTAAACAACTGGGGAAGCATGCAGTAGCTCATTTTCTTTCAGAGACTGGACCTGTTTTGCGATTGAAGTGACGGTCAGACTTGGTGGAGAAGGAATGAAAGAAGAGAAAATCGCTTGTTTCTCAGGGCTACATCCATCATTAGTGCGGCAGGTGGGGTGCATTAGGCCCACAGGACTCCAATTATGTTTGTGGTCAATTCTGTTCTTGTTTGATGCTGCACATTTAGTGTGGATTACAAGCTCCAGAAAAGCACCCCTGAAATGGTCTCATGATCCCTGCCCCCTGTAATCATCCCTTCCACTCCCCAAATCCTTGCCAATTAGGTTTGGAGGGGGGCCCAACTTCAAAACATTTTGTTTAAGGGGGGCTCAGACCAAAATAGTTTGAAGACCTCTGTGTTAGGGGCTGACACCGACCCACGCCATGCTGCCACTGTGACGCCTGCTCTTCAATGTTTTGCTGAATTCCCAGACAATGCTATAGTGAGTCTGCTGTCATTCCTGTCTTCACCTGAGTGCAGCCTCTCGCTTGTACCCGCTCAGCACTCTGTCACCCACGGTGGCACTGAAGGAGATTCAACTTTCTGATAGGACAGAGCATCAACACAGCTGCGCTCACTGTTCAGCAGGTCCAGCTCACACAATAAAAAATAACTGGTAAAGCCCGTCAGTCAGGCTTTTTACTAAAGAAAGTGTTTGGTAATAATTGGGGAACGTTATGTTGCCACAATCTGTCCATATAAGTAATCAGATAACGAAACAATCTCGTGTCTGCAGTTGTATGCAAGCAGGGAGCAGGCTCCCTTTGTTGAAAAGACTGCATTATCAGACTTAAGCTGTACCCTGCAAGAAGAGTGTTTATGAAAATGAGTCAGACGATGGCATTTGTGTTGTAAATGGTGAACTTTAAAGGCATACACATCAAAACATTGCACAGTAGGCACTTTTGACAAAGGGTCAGTATTTTTGTTGCACATTTAAGAAAGCCTATATGTATGCTTTTGTCCTTACTTTGTGATTTAAAAAAAAAGCTGTAATTCCAACATGTTTCATGACACAGCGTAAGACACATGACTGCTCAGGAGCAATTAGTGAACGGCTCAGTAGCTTTCTGAAAGGGGAAGGGATCCAAACAGCCTTCATGCTCCTAACAAAAAATCCGCGAACAAGCAAATAAAATGCTGTAATGTGACGAAAGTAAATATAACAAAGAACACAAAATGCCATAGCCTTGATGAACAGCCCATCCAAGTAACTACAAATCAGGACAAAATGCATGTCAGCCAGTAGAAGACCCAAAGCCAACTGACTCACTGTATTTATTGTACTTTTTCGAAACAGTGATGACAGGTAAACTTGTCAGTAGCCAGATCTAATAAGAGGTTTTGTGTATGTCCTGCCTTCCAGTACTGTGGGGGGGAATCTGAGTTGTTTTCGCTCTTTTTGGAATTATTCAAAGTCTTTAAGCAGTATTTGCTTGAATGGAACAAACATTTCTTTAGCAGTGAATATCAAAATGTATAAGTAAATTCCACCCCGACCGAGAAGATGGTCTTCATACATTTAACAACTTGAATCATACCTAATTTCAAAGTCACTTCTCCCCTAGGCGCTTCTCATTTGTGTATGTGTATTCCTATGATACATACATTTTTAGTTCACTATGGCATTTACTCTGTTTTGAGGTTTCGTCTGCACAAGCGCAGGCTTAAAGATTAATTTTTTATAGCTTTGCCTACCTATAGAATTCTTTTATCGTTTATTAGGGGTTTCTTTGCTGAAAATAAGCATTTCTCTGTGAATCCGATTTAGCATCGTTATTTGTGTCCAGTTACCCGAGGTGTGAAGGGGCATACAATCTGGTTCTAGTAGGAAAATACCTCTTTCTTGTCCTAATCTTGGTAAGGCTTTAGACAAAATGCTAAGCTTCAGAATACTAGTCAATAGCGTTTGTTTTACAGAACGTTGTGTCTATCAGATACATGGGATTGGATTTATCAAATGGGTTGCTAGGTAAAAATAACATACATCGCTGATCATTAGTGAACATCACAGCAATCACATCCCTATTTGAAGGATAAACAGGCATATAAATAAATCACATACATGTTATATGAACACTCCCCTTGAGTAAAAAAGAAGAACCACACATCACCACAAAAACCTCGATTTTGTACACTCAGACCGACTGCAAAAAGTGAAAATTCTAACTCAAGTTAAATGTATGATTCCTGTTCCATTCAAATAACTTTTTTGATGTGGTTGAACTGATGTATGGTTCTTTGTTTTCACAAATCGGTCATGTACTGATATTTGGCCATGTGTGGTTAGTCGAAATTTGTTAGTATACCCATTCAGCACCCTTCAATTTCAGTAGTCACTGGGGACAATCTTAGCTCTTCCAATATGGCAAGTGACACAGACATTCAAATCCCGTGTGACATGGTACATCAACCTTGTTCGCATACCACAAATGCACAAAGGCCTCTATGATGAAAATGGCCTCCTCATCACAGGAATTATTGTCCGCACGTACTTTGCCACAAGGAATGTTGTGGCCTAGCACTTAACAAATTACGCTGCAAAGGGCCCACAAGGTATGACACCCAGATCTGAGACTGACACTTCCTGTCGTGATGTCACTTCATGCCGTGATGTCACTTCCTGTTGTGATGTCACTTCCTGTCGTGATGACACTTCCTGTGACCAAGCCTACTTTGGAGAGTCCCCCCACTTCTTTTTTTAGGACTTGTGCCCTGGTCTATTGGGTCCATGGAGAGTGAGCAAACATTAGACTCTGCTGCTCCCTCAAAAAGAGTGAGTCTGGCCTCCGAGGGGTGGACTCATCGCAGGTGAGTGAGGCTCGCCTAAGAGACTGTGCACCAGAATCTGACACTAACATTCAGTGAGTCAGAGGGTGCACGAAGGTGTAAGACTTATACCAAATGAATAATGCTATGCGAGACGTTCAAACAGTGAATAAGAGTGTGTGCCCAAGAAGGCAAGACGCGCACTTAGTGAGTAAAACGATGCGTTCATTTCACGAGGCTGTACTTGTTCTCTCCTGCCGTTTCTCTGTCTCTTCCCCGCCAACCCGCTTGTTTTCCTCGGGTGTTTGCTTTTATGGTCCTTGTTTATTCACATCTTACATTTCTCCCCAACCCACAAGGCGCCTAAACAAACAGCTCCACCTGGTAGCCTGTTTCTTCGGGGCGTAGGACGATGCAGCACCTAAACCGGATGCGAGGTGCAGGCGCGCGCGCACAGGTGTTCTCGCCTCATTCATATCAATGAATCGGGGCAACAGTAGTCGGGTCTGAACGGGGTGAGTTATGGAGCGAATACATCAATGACTTTATGTTCCCGCGTTGACCACTAGGTGACAGTATGAGTCCAAAATAAAAATGTAGTGATTTATTCCAGTTTGTCTAAAAGGAAAAAGGGAGAGTGCAAATATGACCTGATCTTCTGCTGGTAGCAGCGGATGCATGATGTCTATTTTGAAATCCTTCTGTCTGTTTTGTTACGACGAGTGCTGGCCCACTTTTGGCACAAGAAGCTCCGAAGTCACTTCTCAGCACTAACAGCAATCATGGCAGAAAATTAATAGAGAGCCAGCATCGCAGTGTTTATTTTTGAGGACCATTACATTAAACATCAAGGCCATGCCTACAAGCAAACCGAACTACCGGGAGGAAACACACTATTTCTCTTACTTCAGTAATAAGAAAGAAAACAAATAATAAGAAAATATTACACGTCCTGCTCCTTCTCTGTACCCATCATGTACAACAAAGTGTCATTCATCTGCCAATTGGTTTACAATTCTATCATTTTAGGAAAACAAAATCCTATCATTGATCTGCACCGAAAGTGAAATCACAGGATTTCCCATCATCCACCTGCACAGAAAGTGATATCACTTCCTGCCTTCTTCCTACTTCAGTTAACTCTTTAGGGCATTCCCATCATCCGTTCGTCCACAGCAAAGGGCGAACAAAGACAAGGGTTTTGCCTGTTTGGACATGTTAGGACGTGTTGGAGCGGGCCAGCGCCGCTCCAGCACGAAACCAGTTATAAAAACTTCTGTAAGGGCCTAAAAACTTGACTATTTAATCAGTAGATGTTATCTCTTTCCTTTGCGCTGTGTCCGATGGCGCCGTGAAATCTCCGGGTAGCTGTGCGCCTTATAAATTTAATTTATTATAATAATAAAGGGCTTGGTCCTGAACCCCTGTTTCACTGAAACCTGCAAGGTAATATAATCATGTGCCTCACTCAGCACCCTATACTGCCAATACCCACAATCACACCAGATGTGGACAACCCAGGACCTCAGATGGCATTTGTACAACACATATACCCAATCTCATGCATATCCCCTCAAACTACAGAATGTACGTTCCAGCTCATGCTCATTAAAGCTCGCTCCACCCATCAGATATCACAGACGTCATCATCTATCACAAGCATGAAACCCTCTTTATCACAAAAACATGGTTCACCCCAACATCTTCACACATATTTGAAAGTCATTCTTCCCAAAGGCTACAGCATCCATCCTGTGGGCCGCCCACATAAGAAAGGAGGAGCCCTCGCTGTCTCCAGTAAGTCTTCCTAGTCAAGCAAGCAAGTAACACTCAACTCCATGGAGATGCTTCCATGCCATTTCGCTCTCTCAGCAACTCAGACTTCCACCTTCTATCTAATCTGGAGACCTCCTGGTTAGAACAAGGATTTAAGTGATGAATTCTCAGATCTTCTCACCACCTGGTCCAGCCAGCATTCACACTTTACTCTCTTGTGTGACTTCAACCTCCCAGACAATGACATTTAAAAAAAACACCTTCTTCAATCTCATTGATGCACTCAACGTGGTACAGCATGTCACACAACCAACATATTTCAAAGGCCACATCCTCCATCTTGTCTTCACCAACAATACAATGCAAATCAACCATACCCTTGGACTGGACTGACTCTGCTCATTCTAATCTCCCTGAGTTGTGTACCACCGACAAACCAAGTTCAACAGTAAACAACCTTTACCACGAAGTTTTTACCATGTGGTACCTTTACCACGCGGCCGTTACAACGCAAGTCGTTACCACAATTTGCGCTGGAGGGCGCTGTGGGATAAAGAATTTTATAAATTTATATTCCAACACCTTCCCTACTGTTACGGGGACTGGTGTTGGAATATAAAATTATAAAAATCCTAAATCCGCGCCCTCCAACGCAAGTCGTGGTAATGACTTGCGTTGTAGCGGCCGCGTGGTAAAGGTATGCGTTGTTACAACCTGCGTTGTAACAACGTACATCCAAGCTCAACACAAAAGAAAATACCAAATCTTTAGATCTTTTAAAGACTTCTCCAAAGACAAACTAATGCTTGAACTCATCTCTTACTCCATCAGCTCCACGCTTAATGCCAACGCCCCTCGAAACAACTTCAACAATTTCTGGAAAGACTATGTGAACATTCACACCCCAAGTACAACATGCAAGTGTAAGCCAAAGCCATCCGCACTCTGGTATTCAAAAGACCTTGCTGACAATAAACAATACATTAGTAGACAGGAAAGGAAATGGGGAAAAACAGAGCTCCTGTGTTCCTCTTGATAATTAAGGCAATCCACTCAGCATGCAGACAGCTCATCACATCAGCCAAAGCAAAGTACTATGCCACCACTATCAATGAAGTCACCAAGAGAGGCAGAACACTGTTCAAGACAGTCAATCACTGCATCAACTCCCTGTCAGACTCACCTGTTCCTCACTCAACAGAAAAGTGCAGAACCATCACCCTCTTTTTCAGTGAAAAAATACATAAGACCTGACAGCACATCAGTGATACCAAGCTTTCATCTCTCACACCTACCTCTTCCCATAGAATCCTTCAGTGGTCAGTCTTCAAAACCCTCTCACTCTTAGATCTGGCCAATAAACTAAATTCCCTCGAAGTCACTTCTTATGAAGATGATGTCTTACTAATGTCACTGATCACATCTCTCTCTGGGGATGTCCTCTTATACCTTCTTACAATTGCCAATGTTTCCCTCACTCAAGTCATCTTCCCACAGCTCACAAGACTGGTCAGATATTTCCTCTCCTAAAGAAACCTACCCTAGACCCTGATAACCTTGCCAAACAACCAGCCTAGCAGTCACCTACCATTCATCGCAAGATCATTGAAAAAGCAATTTATGTACAGCTCCAAGATCACATCGATCCTAACCATCTCCTGCACAACTACCAGACTTCAGATCATGCTGCAGCACGGAGATCACCGCCATACATATCATAGAGGATGCACTCTTGATCACAGATAAAGATGACCAATGACTCCTCATATTGCTCCGCATATTGCCTCCGACACAGCTGGTCATCCCACAGGCATACACACCCTAGAGTTGCGACCAGGATTCACTGGCAATGTCCTACACGGATGTATGACGTTACAACGCATACTATTACAACTACCTACCGTTACAACGCGACCATTACAACGCATACCATTACAACGCATAGCGCTTTGAGGTGCTGGATAGTGGTAAGTATAATTTACTATTCTAACTCCAGTCCCCGTGGACCCTAGGGAAGGTGTTGGATAGTAAATTATACTTATTCCCTATCCTAGAGCGCCCCCCAGCGCAATGCGTTGTAATGGTATGCGTTGTAAAAGTCGCGTTGTAATGGTAGTGCGGAGTAAAAGATGCGTTGTAACGGGTGTATACCTGTCCTACACTGCTTCTCCTTTTACTGTTACAATCAACACCAGTTTGTTCACATGGGCACATCCAGGTCACAAATGATCCCTATCACTTGTGCAGTTCCCTAACACTCATATTGTCTCCTGTCATCTTCAACTTTTATGTTTAGCCTCTTGGTGGTTTACTTACAGATAACAGCAACAAAATTCACCACTATACCGATGATACACAACTCTATCTGAAAGACTTCTCTGCTTCAGGCATCCGTTGCCTTAAATACGGCTTGCACATGCACTAGACCTGGCTGTCCAGTGCCTAACTGAATCTCAACCCAACCAAGAACAACAAACAAGGTACAGTGCAAACCTGCCTCAATGACATTACCCTTGACGGCTTCAAATCCCAACTATCTCAGAATGCCAAATCATTTGAATTTTCCCTGAATACCAACCTCTTCGTCAACTAACACATTGCTTAAAAAACAAAGAAGGCCTGGTACTAGATCTCTCTTCTAAAGAAAGTCAATCAGATTCCTCCAGAAAGAGACTTCAGACTTCAGAATTGCTGTTCACGTCCTTGGACTCTCTCATCTAGATAATGCTAATACCCTATGCCATGGACTCCGACCCTCCACACTGTTTCATATTGTGTGGTATGAACGGAGAAAATGATGCAGCACGGTGCTGCAAGCCATCATGCTGCACAGAGCTGCATCATAAGGAAAGTGCAGGGATGTGTTATAGTTACAGCAATACCATACATCCCTGTGCTTTCCTATGCGCTGACACACTGTTGACTTGACCATGGTGCAAGGGTGCTTGCATTGTAGGGATGATTGTTTTTGTGCAGTAAGAGACACCTTCCTGCACAAAATCAATAACTGATGTTGTTTTTCCCCTTCTGTGTGCGCTGCAGAATACAGCAGACATAGAAAGAGCAACAAACGAGGACAAATAAAGGTATTTATTCGGAGGCATTAGAATTTGATGTATTCTCAGGTTTACCAAAGCTTGTAGATCTTGGAAAGCGTCAGAATCCATGGATGTTACGTGGGAACACTCACAGCAACACCCATGGAACGCCCCTTTCATACAGGTTAATGTGTTAAAGGGGGCCATATTTACAAGGCCATGAAAAGCCACGCATGGTGGCTTTGTGTTGCCTTGTAAATATGTCTCAGCATTGATCACGTGATCATCAAAAAATGTAATTCTCCGGTGGCGCAGGGGCCTTGTAAATATGCTACTTTGTCTTAAATCTTTGAAGCTGGAAGTCAAAGGAGGGAGGTGTACTGCATGAACTCTGTCTAAGAGAAAAGATTTCATACATAAGTTGGCTTTTTCCGTCACCCCAATAGCCTCTAGAAGTTCCAGCAAAATGCTGTGGGACATGGTGGCAAATGCTGCCGACAAGTTTAAAAGAATGACAACAGCTTTGTTGCTATTGTCCCGACTATGCTGGACAAGTTCAGAAACTTCAGAAACTCCAAAAGTGCCACCTCAGCACTATGACCTGAGTTAAAGCCTGATTGTGTTGCATGTAAAATATCATTGACTTCTAAGAACTGAATAATCTGCTTATTTATAATGTTTTCAAGAACTTTTCCCAAGAGAAGAAATAGCCCTGTAATTTACTGAGAATCGAAGTATCAGGATTATGTTTTTTCAGCAGTGAGAGCACTAACGCTTTTTTCCAATAACAGGGAACTGAGGCTAGTTCTAGTAACTGGTTAGTCATTTTGTAGATACGTTACGCAGATTTGTTGAGCGCACTGTTACCCGGGAGGGAATCCTGGCACTGAACAGATGTGTGTCTAAGCACACTAAGGGTTAAGTGGTGCTACTCAAAAAGCCAGGTCTTCAGCTTCTTGAGTAATTCAAGAATTGAGGAGGAGGCTCTTATGTAGCTGCAGGCCTTTCCACGCTTTAAGAGCGATATAGGAGAAGGCTTGATCGCCGGAACTGGTTTTCCGTATGTATTGGATTTGTGCAAGTAGGGGTCCGGACAAGCCGAGGTGTCTGGAAGGTTTGTGGAAACAGATGTGATTGTTGTTGTCTGCTGGGTCAGTGTTATGTAGCGCCTTGAAGGTGTGGGTGAGGAATGTGCTCATTTGTGAATGGGGAGCCAGTGGAGCTCTTTCAAGTGTGATGTGATGTGAGTGCGCATTGTGAGGTTGAGAGTAATTCTGTCAGTGGAGTTCTGAATGGTCTGCAGCCTACTAGTGCGTTTTATGTGTATCCCAGCATCCAGCTTGCTTGTGACCAGGGCATGTATTACGGTTTTCAAGGTGCAGATTAGAAGCCATTTGAAAATCGTCTTCAGCGTCTTCAGGGTATGTAAGCATGAGGCAGTGAAAGCATTGAGTTGGCCAGTCATGTTGAGTTTGCTGTTGATGATGATCCTGAGGTTCTTGGTGTCGGTGATGGGGGCAGGTGTCAGTCCTAGCTCTGTTGGCTTCTAGGTGGAGCCCCACGATGATGTGTTCTTCCCAAAGATCATGATTTCGGTCTTTCCAATGTTCAGCTTTAGACAGTTGCTCTTTTTCCAATGGGTGATTTGAGCCATGCAGGCATTGAATTTGGTCCGGGTACTGGGCAGTGGTGGCTGGTGATCTGTGTAAGTGGTGTGGCGTAAATGTTCTGGATGAGTGCCCTCTTGCAAGCAAGGTTAGTGCGTGAGCTCAACCATCATTAGAGTGGTTTGGAGGGGTTCTCTCCCAGGAACATTTTGAAAAAAGAGTGGGCAAATGATGCATTTCAAGCCAATTTGATAAAGCAAGAAGGTGAATAATGCAATAGCGAATTTGCAGTTATGACATCAATTAAGAGATTTCATATGATAATGACGTAGGTAGCAACTTATTCAGTATAAATTTGTACAATACCCTGGAAACTGGATAAAACTTTTAACAGGTTGAACCCACAGCTTCCCTTTAACTACGCAGTAGCCTAACTAGACTAAATCTAGAGTGTTGCCACAAAAAAGCATAAGTAATTAGCATAGTGCTTAAATCAGTCGGGTTAGCAAGTATGGTACAATGCATCGTAGCAATTCTGTCACATTAAAGGAGTAAACATCACACAGAGCTGTCTGCTAGGCTACCACGAAGCGCTTCAGTGTATCATCAGAAATAGAAAGCGATACATGAATGCTAACAATAGTATGTACAAATTATTACACAGTCCTCTGGCCAGAAGCAACAACGAGCTTTAACAGCTGTCTAGGGTTAGTATGAGGTATATCATATTACAATATGTAAATATTTCTTTCTATTTCACTAATAAGTGGCGGCTCGCAGTGCATCCAAGCCTACTAAAGTCAAATACGTACAATTAACTGTGTGTAAGATGCAGAGAGATACATACGTTTACAGGTTCAAATACACACGGAGGGCTGTTGTCCATGACCAAGCTTACATGAGACATATTAGTGTTAAGTAAAACGTACACACATGCACACACATTTCTATATTATCTACGTGTTTACACATCTGAGATGTGAGTCTAAGGAGCACCATTAAAACCGCTCCCCTCTCTCGCTCGAAGATCTTACTGACAAAAATAATTTGTATATTGTGAAATCAGTTTTGGCTTCTGGATAATTAAGTGGATAGGGTGAAAGCATTTATTTCCCCCTTGTCGCGCTGACTCAATCCCCCCTCCCAGAGGTCCACAGGGGAGTTAATCACACTTGAGTCATTTTACTGAGAAAAGAAGCATGTCGCCGCCCAGTATAAATTAAGTAGCATGTGCCAACCAGGGCTTTGCTTCAAGTGGTGCCATTGTGTGAAGTGAATTATTTAATCAGCCCTTGAACGATCATGTTGTGTAGCCATTGGATGAGGATGGTGTGGGAGACTAAGTCAAATGCTGTGGAAGGTCCAGGAGGATTAGGGTCATCTTGCCTCCTCTGTCCAGAGTCATGTAGATGTCATCCGTGGCAGCGATGAAGGCAGTTTTCGTGCTGTGGTTGGTCTGAAACCAGACTAACAGGTGTTGAGTAGTTGATGATCGTTGAGGTATCTGGTGAGGTGTTTGTTGATGAATTTCTCTAAGACCTTGGCCAGGAATGGAAGCAGAGAGATTGGCCTGTAGTTTGCAAGCTTTGAAGAGTCGCAGAGGGTTTATTCAGCAATGGGAGGACAGTTGCATGTTTCCATCCGACTTTCTGCAGCCTGAGCATTGTAAATCACTGGCCTTGGAAGGTCCCTATAGCTTTCTCACATTCCAGAGCAGTAAAACATTCCTCCTTGCATGGCGGAGGCAAAAGGCCTATACTGCTATGGAAAAACATGGGTCCAGGGCGAACAAAAATGAGAGGCAGCAGGCACACTCACCTTCCGTCTCATTTACACTGGAAGGGAGTCTGTTGTCTCAAAGGGAGGGCATTCCAAATGCTTCCCCTGTGCCTTGATAGAGGATCAAATGGGCCCCGGGACTAGAACTGGGCTTCAGCCCGTTCACATTGTGTTTTCATTGTCTGGGTTTTCAAGCGATAAATCTGGGTCCTGTGTCCCCGCAATCAACACATCCAGGGGGCTGAACACCGGCAGCTGGCACGTGAGCAGAACAGATTTCCTACTGGGAACCAGCTCTAAACAAAATGTAAACAGGGACTTTTTAGTATAGTCCACATTTCGGAGTAGGATTGTGCTTTCTAACAATACAACAGACTAGGAAATGGTTGTATTGGATGAGACTGGTGTGGGACACTGTGTCAAATGCTGCGGAAGATCCAGGAGGATTAGGGTTGTCTTGCCGCCTCTGTCCAGAGTCATGCAGATGTCATCCGTGGCAGCGATAAAGGCAGTTTTTGTGCTGTGGTTGGTCTGAAACCAGACTGACTGATGTTACGGAGTTGATGATCGTTGAGGTATCTGGTGAGGTGTTTGTTGATGAATTTCTCTAAGACCCTGGCCAGGAATGGACGCAGAGAGATTGGCCTGTAGTTTGCAAGCTTTGAAGAGTCCTCACAGGGTTTCTTCAGCAATGGGAGGACAGTTGCATGTTTCCAACCATCTAAGAAAGTTGCAGAACAGGTGGAAGCATCCAGAATTGGTGTGAGCATGGCGCTGATAGGTTGCAACCCTCTGGAGAAGGCGAAGGTGGGCACAGGGTCCGATGGGACACATACACCCACCACAAGTAAATTGTTGTTATATACTTAGGCTTTCCTGTTTTCAGTTTCTATTTTTGGTAAATTCTGGTAGGGTTTTTTCAGCGTTTTCAATATCTTAAAAAACAGTTGTTATCAGTGGTTACACATTTTCGCGCCACTAAAAACAACAGAAAAAGTGTTTTCCCGGTGTTTATGGAACGGTTTTCTTTTATTATTGCTTGCTTTCTGCACTGAAAGAACATGGTATATAGACAGTGTACTTATAGTGTATATGAGGTCCAAATAGATTTTTGCAAATTAATCTTATTATAGTACACCATACAATACTTCTTCAGTGAGTCTTTGGGTCATGTGCCCTCGCTCTTTCCTTCCTATGTAAACTTCTGTGAAAAGCCCTTCTCAGTATTCATAGCCCCTTGGGCTGAGAACCATCAGCTAAGGGACACAGTTGGGATGACTATTTCTTTGATGCCACATAAAGCACAAAATTATAAATATTTGCGTTTTAATTCCTGTGCATAAGAAAACAGTGCACCAAAATGGACTAAAAAGTCAATAGCATCCCTCATTAACTCTGAAGATGGTAAAGATGCTTTCAGCATACCATCTAACAAGTGGCAAGGATCTCCTACAGGGAATCACTTCAGCTCGGGTATCAATTTTGACAGGTAATCACACAACTTTTTTATATACGTAGCTGAATCACTGCAAATACAAACAATATCACTACAATCTTTGTTGAACTTGGAAAGAATGTTTTTTTGCAGAGCATTACAAGTGACAATGCTTTCCAAAAGTCTGGTGTCATGTTTTCACCACTATCCCAGATGCTTGGTGATATATATACGTGTCACGTTTGGAGAAGTGTGGCTCAGGGGTTAGAGGCGGCAGACCTGGAGCTTGAGTTCGGCCCGGGACCAGGGTTCAATTCCCCACCTCGGCGGGTCTTGGGCTCAAAAATTCCACGGACTCGTTAATTCTCGCTCCGGTGCCTCCTCGACTCACGGGTTCACACTCTGCGACTCTGGGCAATAGCTTGCTTAATCTCCACAACGGCCCCTCGCGGCGGGATGCCTGGCTTTCACCTTGTGGATACCCTGCCAGGGTTATCTCACAGGGGAATACCAGGACGGGTTCCCTAAGCAAGCGCTGAGATGCCCCAGGGTAAGTCGTGCGCTATATAAGTTTCATTCATTTCATTTAATTTCATTTCACTATACCTTGCATTGAATGTTTAACTCCTTCCACGCTCATGACGAGCCCAGCTCGTCATGCAGTAGCCTGCTGCTACACTCATGACGAGCTGAGCTCGGCATGAACAAATGGAAATGAGACTAAGCCAGCGCAGCAGGGGAATTCCCATAGCATTGAAGGTGTTAAAGCCTGAGGTGTTGGCAATTCACCTACTATCAATACTGACCCACTAGAAACTATGGTCTGATGTATTAAGGGTTTTTACCCATTCTCTGTGGGAGAATGTGATGACACATATTAGGAAAGATTTTTATGAAACCAGCCATTTTACCTATCAGTGAAAGAATCAAATGCAGCCAAAATATCAACTATGAGTTTGATATTTTCTGATTCTCAGCAGTCTATAAAAGAATTAAACTAGACCTTAAACATGAAACTAAACCCTGCATCTTTAGACCAAAGGCCACAAAACTGAAAAAAGTAAAAGGAAGAAGAAACAACATTTTAGTGGCATCCCCAAAGAACAAAACTCAAGCAGAATAATGTTAGCCAATCTTCCTTACGGCTAGCTTGTATAACAAAGTTACATTGTATTGACACCTTCAAGAAGAAAAAAATGACTCTTTCACTCTCTTTTTCCTTTTTTTGAATGGCATTTAGTTTGTGGTTGTGCAGGTGTTTTTCAGTGTTTATTTGTTTTCACCTGTGAGGGCTATTTATCTTTCAGTGGGGTTTTATCAGTTATTATAGGTTTAACCCTAAAACCCCACAGCCTATATATACTTCAGATATACATTGAACTATTAACTAGGACCATTCTTTTTGCAATGCACATATAGAAATGTACAATTAAGCAAATCACAGATGAGGGAAAGTCAGCCATCTCCATGAGTGGGAGAATACTTGCTGAACCACAAATTAATGAATTAAGGGATTGATTTAAGAAGCATTGCAGGTTTATTATTCTCTTGGCAGGTGATATTTGTGAACATGTTACACTTTTATCAGTGCTTTAAGCCAGCCAGAGGCTGATTGTGCACCATATGAAAATGTAATTGTTTGATAAATACAGTGGTTGCTGCTGAATTGTGGAAATGTGCTGCATAAGGATCTGGTGCTCGGTTGGCTTCTGTGTTTCACACACAATGCATTCGGCTCTGGGGGTGGTAAGGGTTGTCAGTGACAAAGAAGGTTCCTGACTCTCACCTGTGCTGACACACTGCATTATGATCAAATGCTGAGTGTGGTTTGTAAGTGATTTGTTAGGTAAGGAGATGCTCCCTGCTTCTGAGGTGTGTGCACACTACATTAGTCTCTAGTGCAGTGTGTGGTTTGTTAGCGACAGAGAAGCTTCCTGATTCTCGGTTCAGGGACACTACATTTTGCATTGTAGCTCAGTACACCTCGCTGTGAGAGAGATACTCCCTGCCTCTCAGGTAGGCAGTGACACTCCATGAGACCTTGGTGCTGGTATGTTGTGTCGGTGATAGCGCTGATCCCTGCCCCTCAAGTGTATAGACACACTGCATTAGTGTCTGGTGGTGAGTGTGTTTTGATAGTGATAGATAAGCCCCTTGCTGCTCAGGTGTGTGGACACACTGAATTACTTTCTGGTGCTGGTATGGTGTGTTGGTGATGGAGAAACTCCCTGCCTCTCAGGTGTACAGACATACTACATACATTTCTGATGGCAAGTGTTATTTGTGGGTAAAAGAGAAGTTCCCCGCTTCACTGGTGTGCACACACACTGCATTAGACTGGTACTGGTATGGTGTGTTGGTGACAGAGAAGCTCCCGGCCTCACTGGTGTGCAGACACACTGCATTGGACTCTATGGTGTGTTGGTGCCAGAGAAGCTCCCTGCCTCGCAGGTGTGCAGACACACTGCATTAGACTGGTACTGGTATGGTGTGTTGGTGACAGAGAAGCTCCTCGCCTCACTGATGTGCAGACACACTGCATTAGACTCTATGGTATGTTGGTGCCAGAGAAGCTCCCTGCCTCGCAGGTGTGCAGACACACTGCATTAGATTGGTACTGGCATGGTGTGTTGGTGACAGAGAAGCTCCTGGCCTTGCAGGTGTGCAGACACACTGCACTAGACTGGTACTGGTATGGTGTGTTGGTGACAGAGAAGCTCCCGGCCTCGCAGGTGTGCAGATACACTGCATTAGACTGGTACTAGTATGGTGTGTTAGTGACAGAGAAGCTCCCGGCCTCGCAGGTGTGCAGACACACCGCATTAGACTGGTACTGGTATGGTGTGTTGGTGACAGAGAAGCTCCCGGCCTCGCAGGTGTGCAGAAACACTGCATTAGACTGGTACTGGTATGGTGTGTTGGTGACAGAGAAGCTCCCGGCCTCGCAGGTGTGCAGACACAATGCATTGGACCGGTACTGGTATGGTGTGTTGGTGACAGAGAAGCTCCCTGCCTCGCAGGTGTGCAGACACACTGCATTAGACTGGTACTGGTATGGTGTGTTGGTGACAGAGAAGCTCCTGGCCTCGCAGGTGTGCAGACACACTGCATTAGACTGGTACTGGTATGGTGTGTTGGTGACAGAGAAGCTCCTGGCCTCGCAGGTGTGCAGACACACTGCACTAGACTGGTACTGGTATGGTGTGTTGGTGACAGAGAAGCTCCCGGCCTCGCAGGTGTGCAGACACACTGCATTAGACTGGTACTGGTATGGTGTGTTGGTGACAGAGAAGCTCCCGGCCTCACTGGTGTGCAGACACACAGCATTAGACTGGTACTGGTATGGTGTGTTGGTGACAGAGAAGCTCCCGGCCTCACTGGTGTGCAGATACACTGCATTAGACTGGTAGTGGTATGGTGTGTTGGTGACAGAGAAGCTCCCGGCCTCGCAGGTGTGCAGATACACTGCATTAGACTGGTACTAGTATGGTGTGTTGGTGACAGAGAAGCTCCCGGCCTCGCAGGTGTGCAGACACACCGCATTAGACTGGTACTGGTGTGGTGTGTTGGTGACAGAGAAGCTCCCGGCCTCGCAGGTGTGCAGAAACACTGCATTAGACTGGTACTGGTATGGTGTGTTGGTGACAGAGAAGCTCCCGGCCTCACTGGTGTGCAGACACAATGCATTGGACCGGTACTGGTATGGTGTGTTGGTGACAGAGAAGCTCCCTGCCTCGCAGGTGTGCAGACACACTGCATTAGACTGGTACTGGTATGGTGTGTTGGTGACAGAGAAGCTCCCGGCCTCGCAGGTGTGCAGACACAATGCATTGGACCGGTACTGGTATGGTGTGTTGGTGACAGAGAAGCTCCCTGCCTCGCAGGTGTGCAGACACACTGCATTAGACTGGTACTGGTATGGTGTGTTGGTGACAGAGAAGCTCCTGGCCTCGCAGGTGTGCTGACACACTGCATTAGACTGGTACTGGTATGGTGTGTTGGTGACAGAGAAGCTCCTGGCCTCGCTGGTGTGCAGACACACTGCATTAGACTCTGCTGCAGGTATGGTGTGTTGGTGATACAGAAGTTTCTTCCTCCCAGGTGCGCAGACATGCTACATTAGGTTCTAGTGCTGAGTGCGGTTTGTTAGTAAAAGAGAAGCTCCCTGACTCGCAGGTGTGCAGACACACTGCATTAGGGCCTGGAGGTGAGTGTGGTTTGTTAGTGACAGAGGAGCCCTCTGACTCTCAGGTTTGCAGACCCTAGAGTTTAGATTCTGGTGGTAAGTGGGGAGTGACAGAGATGCTCCCTTCATCATACAAGTGCACACACTGTGTCAGCCTCCAGTGCAGGTATGGCTTGTTGGTGATGCAAAAGCACCCTGCCTCTCATGTGTGCATACAGAGTGTTTTAGAATCTGGTGCATGCATAGGTAGTCGGTGTCTCCTGCCTCTCAGGTGTGCATACACAGTGTATTAGAATCTGGTGCGTGCATAGGTAGTCAGTGTCTCCTGCTTCTCAGGTGTGCATACAGAGTGTATTAGAATCTGGTGCTTGCATAGGTAGTCGGTGTCTCCTGCCTCTCAGGTGTGCATACACAGTGTATTAGAATCTGGTGCTTGCATAGGTAGTCGGTGTCTGCTTCCTCTCAGGTGTGCTACACAGTGTATTAGAATCTGGTGCTTGCATAGGTAGTCGGTGTCTCCTGCCTCTCAGTTGTGCATACACAGTGTATTAGAATCTGGTGCTTGCATAGGTAGTTGGTGTCTCCTGCCTCTCAGGTGTGCATACACAATGTATTAGAATCTGGTGCTTGCATAGGTAGTCGGTGTCTCCTGCCTCTCAGGTGTGCATACACAGTGTATTAGAATCTGGTGCTTGCATAGGTAGTCGGTGTCTGCTGCCTCTCAGGTGTGCATACACAGTGTATTAGAATCTGGTGCTTGCATAGGTAGTCGGTGTCTCCTGCCTCTCAGGTGTGCATACACAGTGTATTAGAATCTGGTGCTTGAATAGGTAGTCGGAGTCTCCTGCCTCTCAGGTGTGCATACACAGTGTATTAGAGTCTGGTGCTTGCATAGGTAGTCAGTGTCTCCTGCCTCTCAGGTGTGCACCCGCTGCATTAGGCTCTGGTGATGGGTGTTTGTGAGTGGCTGCATTAGTCCTTTGGTGCTCGAGTGGTCTGCTGCTTCTAGAGACGCTCTCTGCATCTCAGCTATGCAGACACACTACAATAGTCTAGTGAGGTATACAGTTTGTTAGTGATAGAGAAGCTTCCCAATCCTCAGGTGTAGAGACACTGTGTTTGGCTTTGTTGCAGAGTGCAGCTTGTTAATGATAGAGCTGCTGCCTGCCTCTTGGTAGTGTAGACACAATATAGAGGAGTCTGCTGCTGAGAGTAGTTTCATAGTGACATAGGAGCTCATTGCCTCACAGGAGTGAAGGCAGACTGTAGAGGAGTCTGCTGCTGAGAGTAGTTTCATGGTGACATAGGATCTCATTGCCTCACAGGAGTGTAGGCAGACTGTAGAGGAGTCTGCTGCTGAGAGTAGTTTCATAGTGACATAGGAGCTCATTGCCTCACAGGAGTGTAGGCAGACTGTAGAGGAGTCTGCTGCTGAGAGTAGTTTCATAGTGACATAGGAGCTCATTGCCTCACAGGAGTGTAGGCAGACTGTAGAGGAGTCTGCTGCTGAGAGTAGTTTCATAGTGACATAGGAGCTCATTGCCTCACAGGAGTGTAGGCAGACTGTAGAGGAGTCTGCTGCTGAGAGTAGTTTCATAGGGACATAGGAGCTCATTGCCTCACAGGTGAGCAGACACACTGCATTCGGCTGTGGTTATGAGTGTGCTTTGCTGGTGATAGACAAGGTCCCTACCTCAGGTATGCAGACGCACTGGATAAGGCTGTGGTGGGAGTGTGGCTTGTTAGTAACATTGAAGTCTCCTGCCTTTAGAGTGTGTAGATATATTGCATTAGGTTGTAGCGGGTGTGGTGTCTCAGTGACAGAAAAGCTCTTCGCCTTACAGGTGTGCAGGCACACTGCATTAGACTCTATGGTGTGTTGGTGCCAGAGAAGCTCCCTGCCTCGCAGGTGTGCAGACACACTGCATTAGACTGGTACTGGTATGGTGTGTTGGTGACAGAGAAGCTCCCTGCCTCGCAGGTGTGCAGACACACTGCATTAGACTGGTACTGGTATGGTGTGTTGGTGACAGAGAAGCTCCCGGCCTCACTGGTGTGCAGACACACTGCATTAGACTCTATGGTGTGTTGGTGCCAGAGAAGCTCCCTGCCTCGCAGGTGTGCAGACACACTGCATTAGACTGACACTGGTATGGTGTTTTGGTGCCAGAGAAGCTCCTGGCCTCGCCAGTGTGCAGATACACTGCATTAGACAGGTACTGGTATGGTGTGTTGGTGCCAGAGAAGCTCTCGGCCTCACTGGTGTGCAGACACACTGCATTAGATTCTATGGTGTGTTGGTGCCAGAGAAGCTCCCTGCCTCGCAGGTGTACAGACACACTGCATTAGACTCTATGGTGTGTTGGTGCCAGAGACGCTCCCTGCCTCGTAGGTGTGCAGACACACTGCATTAGACTGGTACTGGTATGGTGTGTTGGTGACAGAGAAGCTCCCGGCCTCACTGGTGTCCAGACACACTGCATTAGACTCTATCGTGTGTTGGTGCCAGAGAAGCTCCCTGCCTCACTTGCGTGCAGACACACTGCATTAGACTGGTACTGGTATGGTGTGTTGGTGCCAGAGAAGCTCCCGGCCTCACTGGTGTGCAGACACACTGCATTAGACAGGTACTGGTATGGTGTGTTGGTGACAGAGAAGCTCCCGGCCTCACTGGTGTGCAGATACACTGCATTAGACTGGTAGTGGTATGGTGTGTTGGTGCCAGAGAAGCTCCCGGCCTCACTGGTGTCCAGACACACTGCATTAGACTCTATCGTGTGTTGGTGCCAGAGAAGCTCCCTGCCTCACTTGCGTGCAGACACACTGCATTAGACTGGTACTGGTATGGTGTGTTGGTGCCAGAGAAGCTCCCGGCCTCACTGGTGTGCAGACACACTGCATTAGACTCTATGGTGTGTTGGTGCCAGAGAAGCTCCCTGCCTCGCAGGTGTGCAGCCACACTGCATTAGACTGGTACTGGTATGGTGTGTTGGTGCCAGAGAAGCTCCCGGCCTCACTGGTGTGCAGACACACTGCATTAGACTGGTACTGGCAGTGGCGGTTCTTCCATGGGGGCGTTTGGGCGCCGCCTCCCCTGTTTTCTCGCCGTGCGAGAAGAAGGCAGAAACAAATGGTAGTTATTTATTTATAACTACCATTTGTTTCTGACTGCCCTTCTGGTACGGCGAGAAAGCAGTCAGCAGAACTTCCTGGTTACTCGAGCCTCAGGGCAGGGGGGAGTGGCTTGGGGGAGTGGCTTGCCCACTGTTGTTAATACTGACTGTTTGGACAGCCTGAGAGGCGTCCAAACAGACAGTATTAGCAACAGTGGGCAGGCCGTTCCCCCAAGCCACCTCCCACACTCTGTTCTGCAGGATGCAGACTAGGAGAAATGATGCGGTTAGGGCAGCCGGCCGAACCAATCAGCGCCGGCTGCCATGGAGGGGAGGAAGGCTGCCTGCAGCCTTCAGTGACGAGAGCCCACACCACGTCAGACGCAGCGGTGGCATTCAAAATCCAGGACGGCGGGAGTCTGCAGTCTTGGGACTCGAGTCGGGAGTCAGCGCGGGAAGCCAAGGTAAGTTTTTTATATTTATTTTATTATTCTTTCTGAGTCTGTTAAGCTTGTGTACCCCTGCTTTATGTTGTGACCTTGCCTCACACCTACCTTCCCACATTCTCTTCTTCCTCTGGCAGTCCGAAGATTACAACTCCCCCTCCCTCCCTCCCGTCCAGCAGCAGATCTCTAGAACTGGCTGCGGCCCGAGGAAAACCCAAGTAGTGTATGTAACTGCAAAAGGTTTGGATTTGCGGCAGAGCTGAATCTCTCCTATTACATTGAATATATAGTCAAACAAAAAGAGGCCATGAATGACCACATTCCGCAGTAAAATGCCCTTCTCATTGTGAGAATGTTCTGTAAAGAATTATGCACGTTTCTGCAAACCTTTCCAAAATCAGCTGCACACACTGGCGCCACGCCACGTACATATAGGTTGAACGCGGCTGAGCACCACATAGTCCCTGATAGGTGCACTTGTTGCTGGGGTGCCAAGGCGCCATAAACTTGCGCAGGGGCTGCTTTGTTGCAGGGGAGTTGGATCGACAGCTCCTCAGGTGCCGCTGCCACATGTTGGTTAATAGTAGTCTGTTTGCGGCAGCCCGGGAACTCACTGTATTGTACAATGCAATATTCTAGTAATGGCATGCGGTAAACTGACTGTATCAGCATGCCTGCAGGTGTGTTTGTTCACACTTTGATTGCGTGTTAATTCGTGACAGTTTAGTGTAGCTTGGTAACACTGACTGCTTGCAGCGCCATTAGGATCTTGAAGCAGAGCATGAAATACTTTCACTTTTTTTATTCACAAGCAGAGGGACCCCCTTTCTCGAATTTCATGGCTGCATGACAGAAATTGAGTCGACAAAACATTGTTGATCTTAGCGCACGCCCAATCCATAAATCATGCACGCTCTGTGTCTGAATGAGTGACACTTTCCATCTCTTTAACTCCATTTTCAAAGAATTGAGTAAAGTCTGAAATAGGCTGCCCCTGGTATGCCCGCTTTGTTTGACATTAGAATACTGGTGGGATTTGCTTCAGGTGATTATCTGTGTGTAAATAGGGGTGGACAGGAGCAATTTTCAAGGCCTTTATACGAGCTTGGTGACTCCTTGCTGGTAAATTAAGCCCCTTTTGCCCTTCATAAACATTCACAAAGGCAGAGACTGTGGGGCATGTTACTGTGAGATTGGAGCGAGCGTGTGCGTCAGTGTATGTCCACCAATTTTTAGATTTTTCATGCACACACTTGCGGTCTGCGATCATCTGATGGGCCTCAGAATTTCAGTTCTTGTCTAAACTACACATGTATCCATGAAATAAACAGCAAACAGAAAAAGCAGGTTGTTTTTGCACCACAGCAATGACCTGCAGTGATTGCCTTTTGTGTGTTCATGTTTTAAATAATAGTTGCAGCAATATTTAAAGCCCTAGGCTTTAAATATTGCAGTAACACATGGTGCAACTTCTGTTTATTCCTGTGCTGGTAACAATGAATATTCTATGACCAACTTCAGCATTATTATTTCAAAGATTCTTATGAAGTTCTGTGGTTATTCTGAATAACCGGTTGCCCACATCATTATCATATGAAATGTCTTTATTAATGTCATGCCAGATAACTACACTTTCACAATTTGCTTTATTACCCTTCATCGTTTCTCAGATTTGCTTTTAAATACACCATTTGCCCAGTCTTTTTTCTAAATTTTCTCAGAGGAACAATCCCCCCTGAACCCTCTTTATTACGGTCGGTTCGCCTGCTTGCCAGAGGGCACTCATCCCAAACCTTTACGCTTTACCACTTTCAAATGTCACCAGCCGCCACTGGGTACTGGTATGGTGTGTTGGTGACAGAGAAGCTCCTGGCCTCGCTGGTGTGCAGTCGTCAAGGAGGAGGGAGAGAGATCAGTCGATCAGACGGGCACCAATTACCACCCAAAACAAGAGGGGAAGGTCCAGTGTCAGCTTGTGCCCGTGCAAGTTACACGTTCAACAGAGGAGAGTGCTGAACTGTTCCTAAAGAAGATTAAACAGACTGGTGTGACCGTAGGTGTGTGTCTTACACCTTTGGGCATCCATTATGTTGGACGTGTTTGCCTCACACACCCGAAAGGGTGTCATGCTTCATCATAGGCGGTGCTCGCTGGTGTGCAGACACACTGATTAGACTCTATGGTGTGTTTGTGACAGAGAAGCTCCCCGCCTCGCAGGTGTGCAGACGCACTGCAATATTTCCTGGTGCTGTTATGGTGTGTTGATGACAGAGAAGCTCCTGGCCTCGCTGGTGTGCTGATACACCATTAGACTGGTACTAGTATTGTGTGTTGGTGATAGAGAAGCTCCTCACTTCGCAGTTGTGCAGACACACTCCATTAGACTCTATGGTGTGTTGGTGACAGAGAAGCTCCCCACCTAGCATTTGTGCCGACACACTGCATTAGACTCAATGGTGTGTTGGTGACACAGAAGCTCCCCACCTCGCAGGCTTGCAGACACACTGCATTTGACTCAATGGTGTGTTGGTGACCGAGAAGCTCCCCGCCTAGCAGTTGTGCAGACACATTGCATTAGACTCTGTGGTGTGTTGGTGACAGAGAAGCTCCCCACCTCGCAGGTGTGCAGACTCACTGCATTATTTTCTGCTACTGGTATGGTGTGTTGGTGACACAGAAGCTCCCCGCCTCACAGGTGTGCAGACACACTGCATTAGATTCTGTGGTGTGTTGGTGACAGACAATCTCCCCGCCTCGCAGGTGTGCACACACACTGCCTTAGACTCCTTCTGCTGGTATGATGTGTTGGTGACACACAAGCTCTCTGCCTCACAGGTGTTCAGACACACTGCGTTAGACTCTGCTGAACGTATGGTGTGTTGATGACAGAGAAGCTCCCCGCCTCGTTGGTGTGCAGACACACCGGATTAGACTGGTACTGGTATGATCTGTTGGTGACAGAGAAGCTCCTCACTTCGCAGGTGTGCATACACACTCCATTAGACTCTATGGTGTGTTGGTGACAGAGAAGCTCCCCGCCTCATAGGTGTGCACACACACTACATTAGGCTCAATGGTGTGTTGGTGACCCAGAAGCTCCCCGCCTCATAGGTGTGGACACACACTGCATTAGACTCCCTCTGCTAGTATGGTGTGTTGATGACAGAGAAGCTCCCCACCTCCTTGGTGTGCAGACACACTGCATTAGACTCTGCTGGTATGGTGTGTTGATGACAGAGAAGCTCCCCACCTCCTTGGTGTGCAGACACACTGCATTAGACTCTGCTGGTATGGTGTGTTGATGACAGAGAAGCTCCCCACCTCCTTGGTGTGCAGACACACTGCATTAGACTCTCTGGTATGGTGTGTTGGTGACAGAGAAGCTCCCCGCCTCATACGTGTGCAGACACACTGCATTAGACTCTGCTGGTATAGTGTGTTGGTGACAGAGAAGCTCCCCACCTCATAGGTGTGCAGACACACTGCATTAGACCCTGCTGCTGGTATGGTGTGTTGCTGACCGAGAAGTTCCCGGCCTTGCTGGTGTGCAGACACACTGCATTAGACTCTGCTGCTAGTATGGTGTGTTGGTGACCCAGAAGCTCCTCGCCTTGCAGCTGTGCAGACACACTGCATTAGACTCAATGATTTGCTGGTGACAGAGAAGCTCATCACCTCGCAGGTGTGAAGACACACTGCATTAGTCTCTATGGTGTGTTGGTGACAGAGAAGCTCCCCACCTCGCAGGTGTGCAGACACACTGCATTAGACTCCCTCTGCTAGTATGGTGTGTTGGTGACAGAGAAGCTCCCGCCTTGCTGGTGTGCAGACACACTGCATTAGACTCTGCTGCTGGTATGGTTTGTTGGTGACAGAGAAGCTCCCGGCCTCACTGGTGTGCAGACACACTGCATTAGACTCTATGGTGTGTTGGTGCCAGAGAAGCCCCCCGCCTCATAGGTGTGCAAAAACACTGCATTTGGCTCTGGTGGTGAGTGTGGCTTATTAGTGACAGAGATGTCTCTGTGCAGATACCTTGCATTAGGTTGTGATGTGTTGGTTGTTAGGTACAGAGAAGCTCCCAGTCTCGCAGCTATGCAGACACACTACAATGCGATCTAATGCCGTGGAAGGTTTGTTAGGATAGAGCGACTCCCTGCTTGTCAAGTGTGCAGACTCACTGCACGAGGCTATGGTAGTGAGTGTTGTTTATGGGGGACAGAGCAGCTCCTAGCCTTTAAGACATAATGAATTTGGCTCAGGTGTTTGAAGGGGTTTTTACTGATAGCCAGAAACGTTTTAAGGCTTGGGCAAAGTGAGCTCTGACCCAGGCTCCCAGCCTTTCAGGGGGTTCCCTGATAGCGCCAACACTGTTCTGCAGAGAGTCTTGTCCTGATGAAAGAGGGTAAGAGCCCTATGTTGAATTCATGGTTTTTAGAAAGTGAGACGAGGAGCCAACCTAAAGCATTTTCATGTTTAATATAGATGTTATGTTCAGAAAATAAACACGCCAGATCTAGCGGAATTTACATCACGCACCTTTGACCTCGTTAAAGGTATCGCTGAGTTGCACCTTTCTGTCTCCCATGGCCCCTGAAGAGCTCCCCATTTCCTATGAGTTAAATAAGCTGGTGGACACAACTGCGCATGAGAGACCCTCCTACAGTGAGAGAAATTCATTAAAGAAAATAGTGCTTACAGACTAAAGAAGATGTACAGTGTAACAACCAAAGTAAAAGGGCCAGTCCTCGTGAAAGGTTACAAATAAAGACAAGGTGGTAATAAGGAGGCAAATGACACATGGATGATGGATGGATGCAGAGCAAATCAAACATTCACCCCCAGTCAATAGATCTGGGTTAAATCAATCTTTCCTTTGCTCACCATGCCACCCCAGTTTATACCCAGCCATATGCAAATCAGTCTTGACACTGTGCGTTATGGAAACAGTCCAGCCCAAACTGCCAAGCTAGGTCCTCCCTGGTCCGCTAACAAACATCTTGGGACAGGTTTCGGAACATCACCTCTCATCAGCCAGGCTAGCTTGAATCCAGTGACACAGTGAGTTCGGGACACACGTCTGGGCATACCCGGCGCACTTAGGGCGAGAAAGCAGAGGACACACAGATGATGGACGGAATGCTGAGCAAATCAAACATTTTCCCCCAGTCAATAGATCTGGATTAAACCCATTGTTCTTTTACTCACTGTGCCACCTGAGTGTAGACTCAGCCATATGCAAATCAGTTGTGACCCTGTGCCTCATGGGACCAGTTCAACCCGAACTGCCAAGCCAGGTCCTCCCTGGACGGGACACAAGCATCCAGGGACTGGTTTCCGGAGCATACAAGGAGGAACTAACAAGCCTAATATCTAATCAGAAGCCAGCATTTACCAAGGACAATGACACAAGCCAATGAAAAAGATGGGCGGAGAATGGACAGAGCTTCATGTACATACTCCATTTCCTCTCAAGTTTGAAGACACATTGTATTAGGCTGAGTTGGTGGTGCCAAAGAAGCGCCCGCCTCTCAGCTGTGAAGGCACATTGTATTAGACTGAGGTGGCGACAGAGAAGTGCCCCACCTCTCTGATGTGAAGACACATTGTATTAGGCTGCGGTGGCGCCAGAGAAGCGCCCCAGCTCTCAGGTGTGAAGACGCATTGCATTAGGCTGCGTTAGTGCCAGAGAAGCAACTTGGCTCTCAGCTGTGAAGGCACATTGCACTACTGCGGTGGTGCCAGCGAAGCACCTCAGTTCTCGGGTGTGAAGACACTTTGCATTAGGCTGCGGTGGTGCCAAAGAAGTGCCCCGCCTCTATGGTTTGAAGACACATTGCATTAGGCTGAGGTGGTAACAGAGAAGCGCCCCACCTCTCTGATGTGAAGGCGCATTGCATTAGGCTGCGATGGTGTCAGAGAAGCGCCCGCCTCTCAGGTTTGAAGACACATTGCATTAGGATGCACTGGTGCCAGAGAAGTGCCCTGCCTCTATGATGTAAATGCACATTGCATTACGCTGCGGTGGTGCCAGAGAAGCACCTCAGCCTTAGGTGTGAAGGCACATTGTATTAGGCAACGATTGTGCCAGAGAATCGCTCCGGCTCTCAGGTGTGATGGCACATTGTATTAGACTGTGGTGGTGCCAAAGAAGTGCCCCGCCTCTATGGTTTGAAGACACATTGCATTAGGCTGCACTGGTGCCATAGAAGCACCCCGCCTCCCAGGTTTGAAGGCACAATGTATTAGGCTGCACTGTTGTCAGAGAAATGCCTGCCTCTCTGGTTTGACACGTTTCAGAAAAGGGGTGAGCAAGGGATTTATTTTGCTAAGAATTCTTAGTTACAGCACCAGAGGGACTACTGATTAGATATCCTGGCTACTAGAAAATAGTGGCTGAATGCAATTTCACACATCTGAAGTGTTACCACACTAACACATTAAAGAGGTGAAAGAAAAAACAATAACCAGGTTATTAGTATAAAAAAGATTGTTATTTTCTTTATGACAGGGAAATTAAATCGACAATACAAATAGGGTGCAGAAAAAATGCATTTGGGATATACAAGGAGGCGTCTTATATGTTCCTAATATATATCTCAAAATGAGTCTACACTGCTGAAAGATAATACAATGATTTCAAATCAGAAATAAATGAAAATCAAAAGTAGATAATTAATAACAAGCAGAATTAGACTCAGAAGTCGACGTTTCGGTCTTTTGGAGTTGATTCCATAAGACCATCATCAGGACTGAGCTTTAGGCATTAGAGTTGATGACCCTAGGAAAAAATAATGATTCTGAGACAAACACTTCCCGAAGGGGTCAGTGGTGCTGCTCAAAGTAAATTGGAATTGCTCTTTGAAGAGATTAGTCAGGAGCGTCCAAAGTGAAAATGCTTGTGCATAGAGTTCAATTGTACAGCAAAGAAAATCCAGGAATCATTTGTGGATATTGCTTCAACAATGGTTGGTGAATTTTCAAGCTTTTGTAGGATTAAGCAGGGCAACATGCGATAACGACGTTGGCGGTGACAGCGTCTTCTCAAAACAGCTGTTTTGAGAAGACGCTATAAATCCCTTGCTCGCCCCTTTTTCTGAAACTTGTTAATTGCCCAAGCCTGCAAGGGTATATTGGGTTGCTCACCCCTTCATAACTTCTCTGGTTTGACAGCACATTGCATTAGGCTGCACTGGTGCCAGAGAAGCGCCCGCCTCCCTGGTGTGAAGGCACGTTGTATTAGGCTGCACTGGTGCCAGAGAAGTGCCCCGTCTCTCAGGTGTGAAGAAACATTGCATTAGGCATTGGTGGTGCCAGAGAAGCGCCCCGGCTCTCAGGTGTGAATGCTCATTGCATTACACTGCAGTGGTGGCAGGAAAGCGCCCCGGCTCTCAGGTGTGAATGCACATTGCATTAGGATGCGCTGGTACCAGAGAAGCACCCTGCCTCTCTGGTGTGAATGCACATTGCATTACATTGCGTTGGTGCCAGAGAAATGACCCACCTCTAAGGTGTGCAGGCACATTGCATTACACTGCGGTGGTGCCAGAGAAGCAGCACGGTTCTAAGGTGCGAAGGCACATTGCATTAGACTGCAGTAGAGCCACCTCTCAGGTTAGAAGGCACATTGCATCAGGCTGCAGCAGTGCCAGAGAAGTGCCTCACATCTCAGACATGAAGGCACACTGTGTTATGCTGCACTGGTGCCAGAGTAGCGCCCGGCTCTCAGGTAATGAAGGCACATTGCATTAGGCTGCACTGGTACCAAAGAAGCACCCCACATCTCTGGTGTGAATGCACATTGCATTAGACTGTAGTAGAGCCACCTCTCAGGTGTGAAGGCACATTGCATTAGGCAGCACTGGTATCAGAGAAGCACCCCTCCTCTTTGGTGTGAATACACATTGCATTACACTGCGTTGGTGCCAGAGAAGTGACCCGCCTCTAAGGTGAGCAAGAACATGGCATTACACTGCTGTGGTGCCAGAGAAGCACCCCAGCTCCCAGGTGTGAAGGCACATTGCATTACACTGCAGTGGTGCCAGAGAGGCACCACGATTCTCAGGTGTAAAGGCACATTGCATTAGGCTGCAGCAGTGCTAGAGATGCGCCCAACCACTCTGGCATGAAAGCACACTGTATTAGGCTGCAGTGGTGCCAGAGAAGCGCCCCGGCTCTCAGGTGTAAAGGCACATTGCATTACGCTGCGGTGGTGCCAGAAAAGCGCCTCTGCTTTCAGGTGATGAAGGCACATTGCATTACTCTGCGGTGGTGCCAGAGAAGCGTCACGGCTCTCAGGTGTGAAGGCACATTGCATTAGGCTGCACTGGTGCCAGTGAAGCACGCCGGCTCTCAGGTATGAAGGCACATTGTATTAGGCTGCAGTGGTGCCAGGTGAAGCGCCCCACCTCTCAGGTGTGCTGGCACATTGCATTAGGCTGCCGTGGTGCCAGAGAAGTGTCCGGCTCTCAGGTATGAAGGCACATTGCATTAGGCTGCAGCAGTGCCAGAGATGCGCCCCACCACTCTGGCATGAAAGCACACTGTATTAGGCTGCAGTGGTGCCAGAGAAGCGCCCCGGCTCTCAGGTGTAAAGGCACATTGCATTACGCTGCGGTGGTGCCAGAAAAGCGCCTCTGCTTTCAGGTGATGAAGGCACATTGCATTAGGCTGCACTGGTGCCAGAGAAGTGCCGCAGCTCTCAGGGATAAAGGCACATTGCATTACTCTGCGGTGGTGCCAGGTGAAGCGCCCCACCTCTCAGGTGTGCTGGCACATTGCATTAGGCAGCACTGGTATCAGAGAAGCACCCCTCCTCTCTGGTGTGAATGCACATTGCATTACACTGCGTTGGTGCCAGAGAAGTGACCCGCCTCTAAGGTGAGCAAGAACATGGCATTACACTGCTGTGGTGCCAGAGAAACACCCCAGCTCCCAGGTGTGAAGGCACATTGCATTACACTGCAGTGGTGCCAGAGAGGCACCACGATTCTCAGGTGTAAAGGCACATTGCATTAGGCTGCAGCAGTGCTAGAGATGCGCCCCACCACTCTGGCATGAAAGCACACTGTATTAGGCTGCAGTGGTGCCAGAGAAGCGCCCCGGCTCTCAGGTGTAAAGGCACATTGCATTACGCTGCGGTGGTGCCAGAAAAGCGCCTCTGCTTTCAGGTGATGAAGGCACATTGCATTACTCTGCGGTGGTGCCAGAGAAGCGTCACGGCTCTCAGGTGTGAAGGCACATTGCATTAGGGTGAACTGGTGCCAGTGAAGCACGCCGGCTCTCAGGTATGAAGGCACATTGTATTAGGCTGCAGTGGTGCCAGGTGAAGCGCCCCACCTCTCAGGTGTGCTGGCACATTGCATTGGGCTGCCGTGGTGCCAGAGAAGTGTCCGGCTCTCAGGTGTGAAGGCACATTGCATTAGGCTGCAGCAGTGCCAGAGATGCGCCCCACCACTCTGGCATGAAAGCACACTGTATTAGGCTGCAGTGGTGCCAGAGAAGCGCCCCGGCTCTCAGGTGTAAAGGCACATTGCATTACGCTGCGGTGGTGCCAGAAAAGCGCCTCTGCTTTCAGGTGATGAAGGCACATTGCATTAGGCTGCACTGGTGCCAGAGAAGTGCCGCAGCTCTCAGGGATAAAGGCACATTGCATTACTCTGCGGTGGTGCCAGGTGAAGCGCCCCACCTCTCAGGTGTGCTGGCACATTGCATTAGGCTGCTGTGGTGCCAGAGAAGTGTCCGGCTCTCAGGTGTGAAGGCACATTGCATTAGGCTGCAGTGGTGCCAGAGAATCACCCTGGCTCCCAGGTGTTGAGGCGCATTGCATTAGGCCTCAGTGGTGGCAGAGAAGTGACCTGCCCCTAAGGTTTGTAGGCCCATTGCATTACACTGCTGTGGTGCCAGAGAAGCGCCCGCCTCTCTGGCATGAAGGCACACTGCATTAGGCTGCACAGGTGCCAAAAAAGTGCCCCACCTCTCTGGCATGAAGGCACACTGCATTCGGCTGCACTGGTGCCAGAGAAGCACCCCAGCTCTCAGGTGTAAAGGCACATTGCATTACGCTGCGGTGGTGCCAGAAAAGCGCCTCTGCTTTCAGGTGATGAAGGCACATTGCATTAGGCTGCACTGGTGCCAGAGAAGTGCCACAGCTCTCAGGGATAAAGGCACATTGCATTACTCTGCGGTGGTGCCAGAGAAGCGTCACAGCTCTCAGGTGTGAAGGCACATTGCATTAGGCTGCACTGGTGCCAGTGAAGCACGCGGCTCTTAGGTGTGAAGGCACATTGTATTAGGCTGCAGTGGTGCCAGGTGAAGTGCCCCACCTCTCAGGTGTGCTGGCAATTGCATTAGGCTGCTGTGGTGCTAGAGAAGCGCCCGGCTCTCAGGTGTGAAGGCACATTGCATTAGGCTGCAGTGGTGCCAGAGAATCACCCCGGCTCCCAGGTGTGAAGGCACATTGCATTAGGCCGCAGTGGTGGCAGAGACGTGACCTGCCCCTAAGGTTTGCAGGCCCATTGCATTACACTGCTGTGGTGCCAGAGAAGCGCTCCCCTCTCTGGCATGAAGGCACACTGCATTAGGCTACGGTTGTGTCACAGAAACGCCCCACCTCTCAGGTGTGCAGGCACATTGTATTTCGCTGCGGTGGTGCCAGGGAAGTGTCACGGCCCTCAGGTGTGAAGGTGCATTGCATTAGGCTGCAGTGGTGCCAGAGAAGTGACCCGCCTCTAAGGTGTGCAGGCACATTGCATTAGACTGCAGTGGTGCCAGAGAAGCACCCGGGCTCTCAGGTGTGAAGGCGCATTGCATTAGGCTGCAGTAGTGCTATTGAAGCGCCCCAGCTCTCAGGTGTGAAGCCACATTACATTAGGCTGCGGTGGTGCCAGAGAAGCACTCCGCCTCCCAGGTTTGAAGGCACATTGCATTAGGCTACGATGGTGTCAGAGAAGTGTCCTGCCCCTCAGGTTTGAAGGCACAATGTATTAGGCTGCACTGTTGTCAGAGAAATGCCTGCCTCTCTGGTTTGACACGTTTCAGAAAAAGGGCGAGCAAGGGATTTATTTTGCTAAGAATTCTTAGTTACAGCACCAGAGGGACTACTGATTAGATATCCTGGCTACTAGAAAATAGTGTCTGAATGCAATTTCACACTTCTGAAGTGTTACCACACTAACACATTAAAGAGGTGAAAGAAAAACAATAACCAGGTTATTAGTATCAAAAAGATTGTTATTTTCTTTATGGCAGGGAAATTTAATCAACAATACAAATAGGGTACAGAAAAAATGCATTTGGGATATACAAGGAGGCGTCTTATATGTTCCTAATATATATCTCAAAATTAGTCTACACTGCTGACAGATAATACAATGATTTCAAATCAGAAATAAATGAAAATCAAAAGTAGATAATTAATAACAAGCAGAATTAGACTCAGAAGTCGATGTTTCGGTCTTTTGGAGTTGATTTCATAAGACCATCATCAGGAATGAGCTTTAGGCATTAGAGTTGATGACCCTAGGAAAAAATAATGATTCTGAGACAAACACTTCCCGAAGGGGTCAGTGGTGCTGGTCAAAGTAAATTGGAATTGCTCTTTGAAGAGATTAGTCAGGAGCGTCCAAAGTGAAAATGCTTGTGCATAGAGTTCAATTGCACAGCAAGGAAAATCCAGGAATCATTTGTGGATATTGCTTCAACAATGGTTGGTGAATATTCAAGCTTTTGTAGGATTAAGCAGGGCAACATGCGATAACGACGTTGGCGGTGACAGCGTCTTCTCAAAACAGCTGTTTTGAGAAGACGCTATAAATCCCTTGCTCGCCCCTTTTCTGAAACGTGTTAATTGCCCAAGCCTGCAAGGGTATATTGGGTTGCTCACCCCTTCATAACTTCTCTGGTTTGACTGCACATTGCATTAGGCTGCACTGGTGCCAGAGAAGCGCCCGCCTCCCTGGTGTGAAGGCACGTTGTATTAGGCTGCACTGGTGCAAGAGAAGTGCCCCGGCTCTCAGGTGTGAAGAAACATTGCATTAGGCAGTGGTGGTGCCAGAGAAGCGCCCCGGCTCTCAGGTGTGAATGCTCATTGCATTACACTGCAGTGGTGGCAGGAAAGCGCCCCGGCTCTCAGGTGTGAATGCACATTGCATTAGGATGCACTGGTACCAGAGAAGCACCCTGCCTCTCTGGTGTGAATGCACATTGCATTACATTGCGTTGGTGCCAGAGAAATGACCCACCTCTAAGGTGTGCAGGCACAATGCATTACACTGCGGTGGTGCCAGAGAAGCAGCACGGTTCTAAGGTGCGAAGGCACATTGCATTAGACTGCAGTAGAGCCACCTCTCAGGTTAGAAGGCACATTGCATCAGGTTGCAGCAGTGCCAGAGAAGTGCCTCACATCTCCGACATGAAGGCACACTGTGTTATACTGCACTGGTGCCAGAGAAGCGCCCAGCTCTCAGGTAATGAAGGCACATTGGATTAGGCTGCACTGGTACCAAAGAAGCACCCCACCTCTCTGGTGTGAATGCACATTGCATTACACTGCGTTGGTGCCAGGGAAGTGACCCGCCTCTAAGGTGTGCAAGCACATGGCATTACACTGCAGTGGTGCCAGAGAAGCACTACGGTTCTCAGGTGTGAAGGCACATTGCATTAGGCAGCACTGGTACCAGAGAAGCACCCCTCCTCTCTGGTGTGAATGCACATTGCATTACACTGCGTTGGTGCCAGAGAGGTGACCCGCCTCTAAGGTGAGCAAGAACATGGCATTACACTGCTGTGGTGCCAGAGAAGCACCCCAGCTCCCAGGTGTGAAGGCACATTGCATTACACTGCAGTGGTGCCAGAGAGGCACCACGATTCTCAGGTGTAAAGGCACGTTGCATTAGGCTGCAGCAGTGCCAGAGATGCGCCCAACCACTCTGGCATGAAAGCACACTGTATTAGGCTGCAGTGGTGCCAGAGAAGCGCCCCGGCTCTCAGGTGTAAAGGCACATTGCATTAGGCTGCACTGGCGCCAGAGAAGTGCCACAGCTCTCAGGGATAAAGGCACATTGCATTACTCTGCGGTGGTGCCAGAGAAGCGTCACGGCTCTCAGGTGTGAAGGCACATTGCATTAGGCAGCACTGGTACCAGAGAAGCACCCCTCCTCTCTGGTGTGAATGCACATTGCATTACACTGCGTTGGTGCCAGAGAGGTGACCCGCCTCTAAGGTGAGCAAGAACATGGCATTACACTGCTGTGGTGCCAGAGAAGCACCCCAGCTCCCAGGTGTGAAGGCACATTGCATTACACTGCAGTGGTGCCAGAGAGGCACCACGATTCTCAGGTGTAAAGGCACATTGCATTAGGCTGCAGCAGTGCTAGAGATGCGCCCCACCACTCTGGCATGAAAGCACACTGCATTAGGCTGCAGTGGTGCCAGAGAAGCGCCCCGGCTCTCAGGTGTAAAGGCACATTGCATTACGCTGCGGTGGTGCCAGAAAAGCGCCTCTGCTTTCAGGTGATGAAGGCACATTGCATTAGGCTGCACAGGTGCCAGAGAAGTGCCGCAGCTCTCAGGGATAAAGGCACATTGCATTACTCTGCGGTGGTGCCAGGTGAAGCGCTCCACCTCTCAGGTGTGCTGGAACATTGCATTAGGCAGCACTGGTATCAGAGAAGCACCCCTCCTCTCTGGTGTGAATGCACATTGCATTAGGCTGCTTTGGTGCCAGAGAAGTGTCCGGCTCTCAGGTGTGAAGGCACATTGCATTAGGCTGCAGTGGTGCCAGAGAAGCGCCCCGGCTCTCAGGTGTAAAGGCACATTGCATTACGCTGCGGTGGTGCCAGAAAAGCGCCTCTGCTTTCAGGTGATGAAGGCACATTGCATTAGGCTGCACTGGTGCCAGAGAAGTGCCGCAGCTCTCAGGGATAAAGGCACATTGCATTACTCTGCGGTGGTGCCAGGTGAAGCGCCCCACCTCTCAGGTGTGCTGGCACATTGCATTAGGCTGCTGTGGTGCCAGAGAAGTGTCCGGCTCTCAGGTGTGAAGGCACATTGCATTAGGCTGCAGTGGTGCCAGAGAATCACCCTGGCTCCCAGGTGTTGAGGCGCATTGCATTAGGCCTCAGTGGTGGCAGAGAAGTGACCTGCCCCTAAGGTTTGTAGGCCCATTGCATTACACTGCTGTGGTGCCAGAGAAGCGCCCGCCTCTCTGGCATGAAGGCACACTGCATTAGGCTGCACAGGTGCCAAAAAAGTGCCCCACCTCTCTGGCATGAAGGCACACTGCATTCGGCTGCACTGGTGCCAGAGAAGCACCCCAGCTCTCAGGTGTAAAGGCACATTGCATTACGCTGCGGTGGTGCCAGAAAAGCGCCTCTGCTTTCAGGTAATGAAGGCACATTGGATTAGGCTGCACTGGTACCAAAGAAGCACCCCACCTCTCTGGTGTGAATGCACATTGCATTACACTGCGTTGGTGCCAGGGAAGTGACCCGCCTCTAAGGTGTGCAAGCACATGGCATTACACTGCAGTGGTGCCAGAGAAGCACTACGGTTCTCAGGTGTGAAGGCACATTGCATTAGGCAGCACTGGTACCAGAGAAGCACCCCTCCTCTCTGGTGTGAATGCACATTGCATTACACTGCGTTGGTGCCAGAGAGGTGACCCGCCTCTAAGGTGAGCAAGAACATGGCATTACACTGCTGTGGTGCCAGAGAAGCACCCCAGCTCCCAGGTGTGAAGGCACATTGCATTACACTGCAGTGGTGCCAGAGAGGCACCACGATTCTCAGGTGTAAAGGCACATTGCATTAGGCTGCAGCAGTGCCAGAGATGCGCCCAACCACTCTGGCATGAAAGCACACTGTATTAGGCTGCAGTGGTGCCAGAGAAGCACCCCGGCTCTCAGGTGTAAAGGCACATTGCATTAGGCTGCACTGGCGCCAGAGAAGTGCCACAGCTCTCAGGGATAAAGGCACATTGCATTACTCTGCGGTGGTGCCAGAGAAGCGTCACGGCTCTCAGGTGTGAAGGCACATTGCATTAGGCAGCACTGGTACCAGAGAAGCACCCCTCCTCTCTGGTGTGAATGCACATTGCATTACACTGCGTTGGTGCCAGAGAGGTGACCCGCCTCTAAGGTGAGCAAGAACATGGCATTACACTGCTGTGGTGCCAGAGAAGCACCCCAGCTCCCAGGTGTGAAGGCACATTGCATTACACTGCAGTGGTGCCAGAGAGGCACCACGATTCTCAGGTGTAAAGGCACATTGCATTAGGCTGCAGCAGTGCTAGAGATGCGCCCCACCACTCTGGCATGAAAGCACACTGCATTAGGCTGCAGTGGTGCCAGAGAAGCGCCCCGGCTCTCAGGTGTAAAGGCACATTGCATTACGCTGCGGTGGTGCCAGAAAAGCGCCTCTGCTTTCAGGTGATGAAGGCACATTGCATTAGGCTGCACAGGTGCCAGAGAAGTGCCGCAGCTCTCAGGGATAAAGGCACATTGCATTAATCTGCGGTGGTGCCAGGTGAAGCGCTCCACCTCTCAGGTGTGCTGGAACATTGCATTAGGCAGCACTGGTATCAGAGAAGCACCCCTCCTCTCTGGTGTGAATGCACATTGCATTAGGCTGCTTTGGTGCCAGAGAAGTGTCCGGCTCTCAGGTGTGAAGGCACATTGCATTAGGCTGCAGTGGTGCCAGAGAAGCGCCCCGGCTCTCAGGTGTAAAGGCACATTGCATTACGCTGCGGTGGTGCCAGAAAAGCGCCTCTGCTTTCAGGTGATGAAGGCACATTGCATTAGGCTGCACTGGTGCCAGAGAAGTGCCGCAGCTCTCAGGGATAAAGGCACATTGCATTACTCTGCGGTGGTGCCAGGTGAAGCGCCCCACCTCTCAGGTGTGCTGGCACATTGCATTAGGCTGCTGTGGTGCCAGAGAAGTGTCCGGCTCTCAGGTGTGAAGGCACATTGCATTAGGCTGCAGTGGTGCCAGAGAATCACCCTGGCTCCCAGGTGTTGAGGCGCATTGCATTAGGCCTCAGTGGTGGCAGAGAAGTGACCTGCCCCTAAGGTTTGTAGGCCCATTGCATTACACTGCTGTGGTGCCAGAGAAGCGCCCGCCTCTCTGGCATGAAGGCACACTGCATTAGGCTGCACAGGTGCCAAAAAAGTGCCCCACCTCTCTGGCATGAAGACACACTGCATTCGGCTGCACTGGTGCCAGAGAAGCACCCCAGCTCTCAGGTGTAAAGGCACATTGCATTACGCTGCGGTGGTGCCAGAAAAGCGCCTCTGCTTTCAGGTGATGAAGGCACATTGCATTAGGCTGCACTGGTGCCAGAGAAGTGCCACAGCTCTCAGGGATAAAGGCACAATGCATTACTCTGCGGTGGTGCCAGAGAAGCGTCACAGCTCTCAGGTGTGAAGGCACATTGCATTAGGCTGCACTGGTGCCAGTGAAGCACGCGGCTCTTAGGTGTGAAGGCACATTGTATTAGGCTGCAGTGGTGCCAGGTGAAGTGCCCCACCTCTCAGGTGTGCTGGCAATTGCATTAGGCTGCTGTGGTGCTAGAGAAGCGCCCGGCTCTCAGGTGTGAAGGCACATTGCATTAGGCTGCAGTGGTGCCAGAGAATCACCCCGGCTCCCAGGTGTGAAGGCGCATTGCATTAGGCCGCAGTGGTGGCAGAGAAGTGACCTGCCCCTAAGGTTTGCAGGCCCATTGCATTACACTGCTGTGGTGCCAGAGAAGCGCTCCCCTCTCTGGCATGAAGGCACACTGCATTAGGCTACGGTTGTGTCACAGAAACGCCCCGCCTCTCAGGTGTGCAGGCACATTGCATTTCGCTGCGGTGGTGCCAGGGAAGTGTCACGGCCCTCAGGTGTGAAGGTGCATTGCATTAGGCTGCAGTGGTGCCAGAGAAGTGACCCGCCTCTAAGGTGTGCAGGCACATTGCATTAGACTGCAGTGGTGCCAGAGAAGCACCCGGGCTCTCAGGTGTGAAGGCGCATTGTATTAGGCTGCAGTAGTGCTATTGAAGCGCCCCAGCTCTCAGGTGTGAAGCCACATTACATTAGGCTGCGGTGGTGCCAGAGAAGCACTCCGCCTCCCAGGTTTGAAGCCACATTGCATTAGGCTACGATGGTGTCAGAGAAGTGTTCTGCCCCTCAGGTTTGAAGGCACAATGTATTAGGCTGCACTGTTGTCAGAGAAATGCCTGCCTCTCTGGTTTGACACGTTTCAGAAAAGGGGCGAGCAAGGGATTTATTTTGCTAAGAATTCTTAGTTACAGCACCAGAGGGACTACTGATTAGATATCCTGGCTACTAGAAAATAGTGTCTGAATGCAATTTCACACTTCTGAAGTGTTACCACACTAACACATTAAAGAGGTGAAAGAAAAACAATAACCAGGTTATTAGTATCAAAAAGATTGTTATTTTCTTTATGGCAGGGAAATTAAATCAACAATACAAATAGGGTACAGAAAAAATGCATTTGGGATATACAAGGAGGCGTCTTATATGTTCCTAATATATATCTCAAAATTAGTCTACACTGCTGACAGATAATACAATGATTTCAAATCAGAAATAAATGAAAATCAAAAGTAGATAATTAATAACAAGCAGAATTAGACTCAGAAGTCGACGTTTCGGTCTTTTGGAGTTGATTTCATAAGACCATCATCAGGACTGAGCTTTAGGCATTAGAGTTGATGACCCTAGGAAAAAATAATGATTCTGAGACAAACACTTCCCGAAGGGGTCAGTGGTGCTGGTCAAAGTAAATTGGAATTGCTCTTTGAAGAGATTAGTCAGGAGCGTCCAAAGTGAAAATGCTTGTGCATAGAGTTCAATTGCACAGCAAGGAAAATCCAGGAATCATTTGTGGATATTGCTTCAACAATGGTTGGTGAATATTCAAGCTTTTGTAGGATTAAGCAGGGCAACATGCGATAACGACGTTGGCGGTGACAGCGTCTTCTCAAAACAGCTGTTTTGAGAAGACACTATAAATCCCTTGCTCGCCCCTTTTCTGAAACGTGTTAATTGCCCAAGCCTGCAAGGGTATATTGGGTTGCTCACCCCTTCATAACTTCTCTGGTTTGACTGCACATTGCATTAGGCTGCACTGGTGCCAGAGAAGCGCCCGCCTCCCTGGTGTGAAGGCACGTTGTATTAGGCTGCACTGGTGCAAGAGAAGTGCCCCGGCTCTCAGGTGTGAAGAAACATTGCATTAGGCAGTGGTGGTGCCAGAGAAGCGCCCCGGCTCTCAGGTGTGAATGCTCATTGCATTACACTGCAGTGGTGGCAGGAAAGCGCCCCGGCTCTCAGGTGTGAATGCACATTGCATTAGGATGCACTGGTACCAGAGAAGCACCCTGCCTCTCTGGTGTGAATGCACATTGCATTACATTGCGTTGGTGCCAGAGAAATGACCCACCTCTAAGGTGTGCAGGCACAATGCATTACACTGCGGTGGTGCCAGAGAAGCAGCACGGTTCTAAGGTGCGAAGGCACATTGCATTAGACTGCAGTAGAGCCACCTCTCAGGTTAGAAGGCACATTGCATCAGGTTGCAGCAGTGCCAGAGAAGTGCCTCACATCTCCGACATGAAGGCACACTGTGTTATACTGCACTGGTGCCAGAGAAGCGCCCAGCTCTCAGGTAATGAAGGCACATTGGATTAGGCTGCAATGGTACCAAAGAAGCACCCCACCTCTCTGGTGTGAATGCACATTGCATTACACTGCGTTGGTGCCAGGGAAGTGACCCGCCTCTAAGGTGTGCAAGCACATGGCATTACACTGCAGTGGTGCCAGAGAAGCACTACGGTTCTCAGGTGTGAAGGCACATTGCATTAGACTGCAGTAGAGCCACCTCTCAGGTGTGAAGGCACATTGCATTAGGCAGCACTGGTATCAGAGAAGCACCCCACATCTCTGGTGTGAATGCACATTGCATTAGACTGTAGTAGAGCCACCTCTCAGGTGTGAAGGCACATTGCATTAGGCTGCACTGGTACCAAAGAAGCACCCCACATCTCTGGTGTGAATGCACATTGCATTAGACTGTAGTAGAGCCACCTCTCAGGTGTGAAGGCACATTGCATTAGGCAGCACTGGTATCAGAGAAGCACCCCTCCTCTATGGTGTGAATGCACATTGCATTACACTGCGTTGGTGCCAGAGAGGTGACCCGCCTCTAAGGTGAGCAAGAACATGGCATTACACTGCTGTGGTGCCAGAGAAGCACCCCAGCTCCCAGGTGTGAAGGCACATTGCATTACACTGCAGTGGTGCCAGAGAGGCACCACGATTCTCAGGTGTAAAGGCACATTGCATTAGGCTGCAGCAGTGCCAGAGATGCGCCCAACCACTCTGGCATGAAAGCACACTGTATTAGGCTGCAGTGGTGCCAGAGAAGCGCCCCGGCTCTCAGGTGTAAAGGCACATTGCATTAGGCTGCACAGGTGCCAGAGAAGTGCCGCAGCTCTCAGGGATAAAGGCACATTGCATTACTCTGCGGTGGTGCCAGAGAAGCGTCACGGCTCTCAGGTGTGAAGGCACATTGCATTAGGCAGCACTGGTACCAGAGAAGCACCCCTCCTCTCTGGTGTGAATGCACATTGCATTACACTGCGTTGGTGCCAGAGAGGTGACCCGCCTCTAAGGTGTGCAAGCACATGGCATTACACTGCAGTGGTGCCAGAGAAGCACTACGGTTCTCAGGTGTGAAGGCACATTGCATTAGACTGCAGTAGAGCCACCTCTCAGGTGTGAAGGCACATTGCATTAGGCAGCACTGGTATCAGAGAAGCACCCCTCCTCTTTGGTGTGAATGCACATTGCATTACACTGCGTTGGTGCCAGAGAAGTGACCCGCCTCTAAGGTGAGCAAGAACATGGCATTACACTGCTGTGGTGCCAGAGAAGCACCCCAGCTCCCAGGTGTGAAGGCACATTGCATTACACTGCAGTGGTGCCAGAGAGGCACCACGATTCTCAGGTGTAAAGGCACATTGCATTAGGCTGCAGCAGTGCTAGAGATGCGCCCCACCACTCTGGCATGAAAGCACACTGTATTAGGCTGCAGTGGTGCCAGAGAAGCGCCCCGGCTCTCAGGTGTAAAGGCACATTGCATTACGCTGCGGTGGTGCCAGAAAAGCGCCTCTGCTTTCAGGTGATGAAGGCACATTGCATTACTCTGCGGTGGTGCCAGAGAAGCGTCACGGCTCTCAGGTGTGAAGGCACATTGCATTAGGCTGCACTGGTGCCAGTGAAGCACGCCGGCTCTCAGGTGTGAAGGCACATTGTATTAGGCTGCAGTGGTGCCAGGTGAAGCGCCCCACCTCTCAGGTGTGCTGGCACATTGCATTAGGCTGCCGTGGTGCCAGAGAAGTGTCCGGCTCTCAGGTGTGAAGGCACATTGCATTAGGCTGCAGCAGTGCCAGAGATGCGCCCCACCACTCTGGCATGAAAGCACACTGTATTAGGCTGCAGTGGTGCCAGAGAAGCGCCCGGCTCTCAGGTGTAAAGGCACATTGCATTACGCTGTGGTGGTGCCAGAAAAGCGCCTCTGCTTTCAGGTGATGAAGGCACATTGCATTAGGCTGCACTGGTGCCAGAGAAGTGCCGCAGCTCTCAGGGATAAAGGCACATCGCATTACTCTGCGGTGGTGCCAGGTGAAGCGCCCCACCTCTCAGGTGTGCTGGCACATTGCATTAGGCTGCCGGGGTGCCAGAGAATCACCCCAGCTCCCAGGTGTGAAGGCGCATTGCATTACGCCTCAGTGGTGGCAGAGAAGTGACCTGCCCCTAAGGTTTGCACGCCCATTGCATTACACTGCTGTGGTGCCAGAGAAGCGCCCGCCTCTCTGGCATGAAGGCACACTGCATTAGGCTGCACTGGTGCCAGAGAAGAGCCCCAGCTCTCAGGTGTAAAGGCACATTGCATTACGCTGTGGTGGTGCCAGAGAAGCACCACGGTTCTCAGGTGTGAAGGCACACTGCATTAGGCTGCACTGGTGCCAAAAAAGTGCCCCACCTCTCTGGCATGAAGGCACACTGCATTAGGCTGCACTGGTGCCAGAGAAGCGCCTCTGTTTTCAGGTGATGAAGGCACATTGTATTAGGCTGCACTGGTGCCATTGAAGCACGCCGGCTCTTAGGTGTGAAGGCACATTGTATTAGGCTGCAGTGGTGCCAGGTGAAGCGCCCCATCTCTCAGGTGTGCTGGCACATTGCATTAGGCTGCTGTGGTGCCAGAGAATCACCCCAGCTCCCAGGTGTGAAGGCGCATTGCATTAGGCCGCAGTGGTGGCAGAGAAGTGACCTGCCCCTAAGGTTTGCAGGCCCATTGCATTACACTGCTGTGGTGCCAGAGAAGCGCTTGCCTCTCTGGCATGAAGGCACACTGCATTAGGCTACGGTTGTGTCACAGAAACGCCCCACCTCTCAGGTGTGCAGGCACATTGCATTTGACTGCAGTGGTGCCAGAGAAGCACCCGGGCTCTCAGGTGTGAAGGCGCATTGCATTAGGCTGCAGTAGTGCTATTGAAGCGCACCAGCTCTCAGGTGTGAAGCCACATTACATTAGGCTGCAATAGTGCCAGTGAAGCGCCCCGGCTCTAAGTTGTGAAGGCACATTGCATTACACTGCGGTGGTGCTAGAGAAGTACCTCGGCTCTCAGGTGTGAAGGCACATTGCATTAGGCTGCGGAAGTGCTATTGAAGCACCCCAGCTCTCAGCTGTGAAGGCGCATTACATTAGGCTGCGGTGGTGCCAGAGAAGCGCCCGGCTCTCAGGTGTGAAGGCACATTGCATTAGGCTGCGGAAGTGCTATTGAAGCACCCCAGCTCTCAGCTGTGAAGGCGCATTACATTAGGCTGCGGTGGTGCCAGAGAAGTAGCCCGGCTCACAGGTGTGAATGCACATTGCATTAGGCTGCGGTAGTGCCAGTGAAGAGCCCCACCTCTCAGATGTGCAGGCACATTGCATTAGGCTGCATAGGCCAGAAAAGCAACCCGGCTCTAAGGTGTTAAGGCACATGGCATTACACTGCATCGGTGACAGAGAAGCGCCCCGGCTCTCAGGTGTGCAGGCACACGGCATTATGCTCTAATATAGTGTGTGGTTTGTTAATCAAAGAGAGGCTCAATGGCTCTCAGCTGTGCACACAGTGCATCAGACTCTAGTGCTGGTATGTGCTATTTGTGATAGAGAAATCAATTGGCTGTCAGCTGTGCAAACAGACTGCATTAAGATCTGGTGCTGGTATGATGTGCAGGTAATTGGAGTGTCCACTTCCTTTCAGGCATGCACATGCGCTGCCTGAGGCTCTGGGGCTGTTATGGTGTGTCACTAGCAGAGAACCTCCCTGCCTTCCACACATATGGCCACACTGCATTAAGCGCAGGTGCTGGTATGGCATGACAGTGTTAAAGATGTTACCTTCCTTTGGAGTGTGCACACTCTTTGTCTGTGGTTAGTTTGTCAGTGACAGAGGAGCTCCCTTCTCCTAAGTTGTGCCCAGACTCGGCTTAGATTCCCGTTATAAAGAGCACCTTTCTTTTCAAGTGCACCCACACTAGGGGGGCTTATCAGTGATAGAGGAGCTCCCTTCCTCTCAGGTGCTCCTACACTAGGAAGGCTTGTCAGGAGCTCAGGTGTGCCTCCACTAGAGTGGTTAATCAGTGTTAGAGGAAGTCCCTCCCTCTCAGGTGTGCCGACACTAGGATGGCTTACCATTGACAGAGGCACATCCTTCTAGGTTACAGTGATAAAGGAGCGCCCGTTCGGAGTGGGTTATCTGTGAAAAAAGAGTTGTCAGCTGTGCCTACATTAGGGTGGTTTACCAGTGACGGAGGAGCTCCCTCCCTCTCAGGTGTGGCGACACTAGGATGGTTTACCATCGACAGGGGATGTCCCTCCCTCTCAGGTGTGGCGACACTAGGATGGTTTATCAGTGACAGAGGAGCTCCCTCCCTCTCAGGTGTGCCAACATTAGGATGGCTTACCATGATGGAGGATCTCCCGCTGAGGTGTGCCGACACTATGGAGATTTATCAGTGATAGAGGAGCTCCCTCCCTCTCAGGTGTGCCAACACTATGGTGGTTTTCCAGTGACAGAGGAGCTCCCTCCCTCTCAGGTGTGCTGACACTAGGATAGTTTACCAGTGATGGAGAAGTTCCCTCCCTCTCAGGTGTGGTGACACTAGGATGGTTTACCAGTGGCAGAGGAGTTCCCTCCCTCTCAGGTGTGCCAACACTACGGAGGTTTCCAGTGACAGAGGAGCTCCTTCCTTCTCGGGTGTGCTGACACTAGGATGGTTTACTAGTAACAGAGGAACTCCCTCCCTCTCAGTTGTACTTACACTCGAATGGTTTACCATTGACAAAGGAGCTCCCTCCCTCTCAGTTGTTCTGAAACTAGGATGGTTGACTATTGACAATGGAGCTCCCTCCCTCTCAAGTGTGCCAACAATAAGATGTTTTTTCAGTGACAGAGGAGTTCCCTCCCTCTCAGGTGTGCCGACACTAGGATGGTTTACCAGTGACAGAGGAGCTCCCTCGCTCTCAGGTGTGGCGACACTAGGATGGTTTACCAGTGACGGAGGAGTTCCCTCCCTGTCAGGTGTGGCGACACTAGGATAGTTTACCAGTGACAGAGGAGTTCCCTCCCTCTCAGGTGTGCCAACACTAGGGTGGTTTTCCAGTGACAGAGGAGCTCCCTCCCTCTCTTGCTGTGCCGACATCTAGGATGGTTTACGAGTGACAGAGGAGCTCGCTCTCTCTCAGGTGTGGTGATACTAGGATGGTTTTCCAGTGACAGAGAAGCTCCCTCCCTCTCAGGTGTGCAGACATTAGGATGGTTTTCCAGTGGTGGAGGAGCTCCCTCCCTCTCAGGTGTGCCAACACTAGGATGGTTTTCCAGTGACGGAGGAGCTCCATACCTCTCAGGTGTGCCAACACTAGGATGGTTTACCAGTGACAGAGGAGCTCCCTCCCTCTCAAGTGTGCCGACACTACGGAGGTTTTCCAGTGACAGAGGAGCTCCCTTCCTCTCAGGTGTGCCAACACTAGGATGGTTTACCAGTGACAGAGGAGCTCCCTCCCTCTCAAGTGTGCCGACACTACGGAGGTTTTCCAGTGACAGAGGAGCTCCCTCCCTCTCAGGTGTGCCGACAATACAGATTTTTTCCAGTGACAGTGGAGTTCCCTCCCTCTCAGGTGTGCCAACACTAGGATGGTTTACCAGCGACAGAGGAGTTCCCTCCCTCTCAGGCGTGTCGACACTAGGTTGGTTTACCAGCGACAGAGGAGCTCCCTCCCTCTCAGGTGTGCTGACACTATGGAGGTTTATTGGTTACAGGGGTGCTTCTATCCTGTGGTGCTTAATTAGTGACCGAGGAATCAGATCTTTGAGTGGTCCGGGTCCTGCCGGTGCTCAGCACCAGCAGTTCTAAAAAGCTGCTGAGACGGGTCCATATAGGGCTCTCTATTTTCGCCCACACCCTCAGGGTGGAAAACAAATCTGAACTCTACAGCAGTGTCACCCTTCACTTCCTGTGAGATAACTTCAAAGAGGCTTGTTGTGGTTCTTTCACAGTCTCATTTCGGAATTGAAGCATTTTCAATATTATACACAAGGAAGCCACAGTCGTTGCTTATTTTGCTAATGCATCTAACAACCATTGACAAATCCGGTAGTCCTGGCTTGTTGCAGGTGTAATGTTACTTGTTGTCTTATATGGCTGAGTGCAGTGAAGTAGCAGCAACATACCAGTCGGGTGGCACACTATGCTAAGTAAGCACAGATTTTTCAGCTTACCTGTTTTTAAGCCACGCTCTTAATTACACCGGCCACACCCGTTGACAGACCCCTCCCCACCCCACCCCACGCACACACACACTTTTGTCACACCACTTAAAGCCCTGAGAGGAGTTCCTATCCTCTCAGTTGGGCCGCACTAGGTCCTGGTGCTGGCCTTGGTGGGTGTGCAAGTGATAGAAAGCTCCTCTGCCTCTCAGGTGTGAAGACACACGGCATTACAACATACGCCTGCTTCACTCCTCCTTCTCACTACCACACTTGCTTGCCTCCGCTGCGTCCGGGGCACCCCCTGTAGACGGCTGGCTGGCACTGCGCGTGTGCCCCTGTGGAGGAGATCAGATGAGCGCATCTCTGCCCTCGGAAGAGGCGCCGGGTGCCAGCTGTGATGGAGGGCTGCTCTGCTCTTGGGCACACAGGGAGGGGGCGGGGCGGAGCCCTGCTCTGAAAGACTGCTCAACCTTCACTGATCGGAGGGTCTCACTTCCAGCCGCTCTCTCCTGCCCCAGCGCGCGGACGATGAGTGTAAAGAAGAAGCTGAAGCCGGTAAGACTCGGCCGCTCTGGATGTGTCTGGGTGCTGTGTTTAGGGTCCTTGGTGTCGAGGCGCTGCGACCGAAGGCGAGTGCCTAGAGGAGCCGACGAGCCGCATGCCCCTGCCGCTGCAGGTAAGGACAGCCCGAGGGAGCCCGACAACTTTGTGCCAGCTCTCATTTTCCTCGGGAGGCGTTTCTGTGAGCGTTCTGGTGAGGTAGCTCGGTGGGTTGAAGTCATACTGTAGATAACTATTTCTAACCAGCAGGTAGTGGGTTCTTATGCCGGCAGGGCCAGTTCAGCCTGATATCCTTCAGGGGAGCAAAACATGTAATACCTCTGAGTGAGGTAATAAACGCCCTGCTATTTCTGTGCCAAGGGCCAATTCATTGAGTGTCGTGCGCTAGTCAGATGCTCATAATACAAATATTAACGCCTAATTTCCCTTCTACGCCATCATCCAGAAATTGCGCGGCCCCCCGCCCCGTTTCTCAGGGGTCACCTCGCTGAGTGAAAGTATTAACTCATGCCCGTGATTAGGGCACGCGCTCGTCCTATACAGTTTACACTTTTGTGGAATTTTTCTGAACTCCCGTCTACTCTTTTCTGTTTTTCCGCACACTTGTCACTAGCTCCAGAGGAGGATTGCCTCGTGTGAAAGGGCACTGAGAGATCAGTGCCTCTTGAGGCTGGGAGGGTAGGGTCTGGGTCAGTCAGAGGCGCCCAGGGCCTACCGGTGGGTGCCCTTGTCCTGCAACACTGCAGTGTAACCAAGAGACTATTCAACAAGTTGGTGCTTCTGAATGGGGGGTGGTGGTGGTGCTTGGAAAACCTCTGGCTCACGCATGCCAGCACTCTCTCGGCCGGCAAGATAGCTCAGTGTGTTGTGCAGCGGCTGTGTGCAACATGCATAGCTTAGGCTCAAATCTTGGAGGGCTAACCCGGCTTTTCAACCTCCGCTCTGAGTACCCGCGCGTCCCACGAGCCATCGCACGCTTTTTATGAGGCCGGGAGGCCCCGGCTCTATTCAAGGTACAGCAGTGGGACAACTTGTGACGCGCCTCACCTTCGCACTCGTTTTGGGTTCATTTTGCGGGGGCACAAAGCTCTCGTGGACACTGGCACAGGGTCAGAATGGTCTACAGGGCGATCTGGCAGTGCCCGATGGCTGCTCTCTCAGCTCAGAGTGCCGGCCGCTTTTTGACTGTTTGTGGTCCTGTTTTATGGTCTACTGGACCTGGTTTTAATATTAAGTTCTCTGATATCACCACGAATATTGCCTGCAGCCAGCACACATGCATTCAATTTCCCTTACCCTACAAAACACCTATAGAGTTTGTCTCTAAAGTTTAAACTGTCCTGACTTGCAAATCTAGGCACTTATGTAGCTCCGTGATTCACTAATGGGGGCACTTTTCGTTTCGTGCCCAGTTCTATTTTCTGTCCCAGTCCGACCCTGCTATGGTATGCCTACACCTGCTGTGGAAACGAGGTCGTGGGGGTCCGTCAGAACCGCTGTGGCACTGGGGCGAAGTTTCATGCCAAAAACTCTGCATTATTTAGGGACACAGCTAAAGCCAGTGCAACGCTCGTGCATAAGGCAGAGGTGTAGTATTTAAATTGCAGGTAACATGGGCACTTTTAAGCACAGCCGGCTACATTAAAAGACATTTATCTCCAGTTATGATCACAAGGGTACAAGTAAAAATCATATCATAGGATTAGAGCAGAGTAACACAAGGTAAAGTGGCAGAAAAACGAAGAAGTCTTGTGTATGCTGAAATCTTCAGTTCTTTATTTCCATCACAAAGAAACAGCAGCCAGCCGACACGTGTTTCATCGCTCACGCGAATCTTCAGGGCTGGGAATAACAACAAATTCCTCTTATAAAAGCATCACTACCAATGTAGAGTGTCTGTATTATTTGCACAACATTCGTGTGGATGATGACAAAAAGCACTCAATTGGTGACAAGTTAGTTCGTTTCGTGAGCCTCCATGTGAAGAGGGTGAATAACCGTGATTCATTATAGTGCCACAGGTCGCCTTGCTAGCTCCTGTACCAATATAAGCCAACCGGGTCGTGTTCGTGGAACAAGACTGGGGGGTAAAAGTGAATTGTTGTGAGCAAGCATCTAACGAAGGTGACACACGTGAACTCAAAACGTGAAAAAGTTAACAGAATAGCGCAGACTATTAAAATAGTGTGTGGAAACAACACTTCTTGTGGAGTAGAACAAGGAGGAAGATTTGGGGGGACCCTGGTACCGAGAAGAAGTGCCACCTCAAACTTGTGATATAGTAAAAGACATACCTCGGACGCTACTGAAAATACAGAGAAGGTCTGAGGATACAGAAACAGAGTTGGGGATAGGAAGAAGGACAAGGGAAACAGAAAAAGGGGAACAAAATTCGAAGGAAAATAGATACAAGAAACATGATTGGTTGCATAGCGTAATATCATGAAAATAATTGGTATAGATTTGATGACAAAATGCTCACCGCTCTGCCGGTGATACTTCCGACCCGGTGGGGCCCTTGACCAATATAAGAGATGTCGAAAATGTGAAGAAGGCCAGAGTGCCAGAACTCAGCTGGCTCCAGGCCTTTGCCCATCACTCCACGTCATTGTAATACGTCAGTGCGGCAGTGACGTCTGCACGTGGCGTGCTCCTCTGGAGCCATGGTAGAGGCAACCATGTTGTTGACAATAGTTGCATGCCATGTCGTCCCTTATCCCCGTGATTGACACATCTCCTGAGCTGCTACGTATGAGATTGTGTTGTATATTCTTATTTGGTTCAATATGGCTACTTGGGGCCCGATGTAGGTGCCCTAATACCGGTCGGGAACGGCCGAATTCGTCCGTTTCCGACCGGTATTACCTTTTATAGATGTAGGGCATGCATTTACAGAATCGGTATTTTACCGATTCTGTATTTACTGATTCAGTAAAATTACCGAATCGGTAAATACAGACTCGGTAAAGTACAGATTCTGTAAATGCAGATGTAGCTGGCACATGTCAGAGTGCCACAGGGCTTTAAGAATCGGTATTTTACCACCCAAATACCCAATTCAGGTGTGCATGCACATCTGTGCATGCACACCTGTGCAATGTGACACAAAGACATGCCCTTAGGGCATGTTTGTGTGCCACATGACACACAAGTCCGGAATTGGGGTGCTAGAGGGTGTCAAAGTGACACCCCCTGCACCCTTGCAAAAATGGCTATTTACCGAATCGGTAAATACCGATTCGGTAATTACCATTGATTCCTATGGGCTTCAATGCCCATAGGAATCAATGGGCTTTACCGATTCGGTATTTACAGAATCGGTAAATACCGAATCTTAACGATTCGGTATTTACCGAATCTGAAATACCTACATTTCCCCCCTTCTAATTTACCACTTCTTAAATACCGAATCGGAGAAGTGGTAAATTAGAATTACCTTTTTTGGAAAAGGTGATAGACAGAGTTTCTGAATGATGCAGAATACTCCTACCCAGTCAAGAGATCAGGGCTTGATCCATCACCGTTTTTTAGCTCACTGCACCATCCCAGCTTCAGAACCTGGCTATATGCAAATTAGTCTGTTCCTGTCCCAGTGCATGATGGGAACAGGGCAAACCAAACTACCAAGCCAATTCTTATACTGGGAAGGAGACAAGCTACCGGGGACCGGTTTCTGGCATTTCAGCCTCGTCGGCCCGGCTTGCTTGAATCCTGATGGTGCAATGAGCTAGGGACTCACGTCTGAGTATACCCTCCCACACATAGTGTGGATAAAATCAATTTTGGAAAAGGTGATAGACAGAGTTTCTGAATGATGCAGAATACTCCTACCCAGTCAAGAGATCAGGGCTTGATCCATCACCGTTTTTTAGCTCACTGCACCATCCCAGCTTCAGAACCTGGCTATATGCAAATTAGTCTGTTCCTGTCCCAGTGCATGATGGGAACAGGGCAAACCAAACTACCAAGCCAATTCTTATACTGGGAAGGAGACAAGCTACCGGGGACCGGTTTCTGGCATTTCAGCCTCGTCGGCCCGGCTTGCTTGAATCCTGATGGTGCAATGAGCTAGGGACTCACGTCTGAGTATACCCTCCCACACATAGTGTGGATAAAATCAATTTTGGAAAAGGTGATAGACAGAGTTTCTGAATGATGCAGAATACTCCTACCCAGTCAAGAGATCAGGGCTTGATCCATCACCGTTTTTTAGCTCACTGCACCATCCCAGCTTCAGAACCTGGCTATATACAAATTAGTCTGTTCCTGTCCCAGTGCATGATGGGAACAGGGCAAACCAAACTACCAAGCCAATTCTTATACTGGGAAGGAGACAAGCTACCGGGGACCGGTTTCTGGCATTTCAGCCTCGTCGGCCCGGCTTGCTTGAATCCTGATGGTGCAATGAGCTAGGGACTCACGTCTGAGTATACCCTCCCACACATAGTGTGGATAAAATCAATTTTGGAAAAGGTGATAGACAGAGTTTCTGAATGATGCAGAATACTCCTACCCAGTCAAGAGATCAGGGCTTGATCCATCACCGTTTTTTAGCTCACTGCACCATCCCAGCTTCAGAACCTGGCTATATGCAAATTAGTCTGTTCCTGTCCCAGTGCATGATGGGAACAGGGCAAACCAAACTACCAAGCCAATTCTTATACTGGGAAGGAGACAAGCTACCGGGGACCGGTTTCTGGCATTTCAGCCTCGTCGGCCCGGCTTGCTTGAATCCTGATGGTGCAATGAGCTAGGGACTCACGTCTGAGTATACCCTCCCACACATAGTGTGGATAAAATCAATTTTGGAAAAGGTGATAGACAGAGTTTCTGAATGATGCAGAATACTCCTACCCAGTCAAGAGATCAGGGCTTGATCCATCACCGTTTTTTAGCTCACTGCACCATCCCAGCTTCAGAACCTGGCTATATGCAAATTAGTCTGTTCCTGTCCCAGTGCATGATGGGAACAGGGCAAACCAAACTACCAAGCCAATTCTTATACTGGGAAGGAGACAAGCTACCGGGGACCGGTTTCTGACTGGGTAGGAGTATTCTGCATCATTCAGAAACTCTGTCTATCACCTTTTCCAAAATTGATTTTATCCACACTATGTGTGGGAGGGTATACTCAGACGTGAGTCCCTAGCTCATTGCACCATCAGGATTCAAGCAAGCCGGGCCGACGAGGCTGAAATGCCAGAAACCGGTCCCCGGTAGCTTGTCTCCTTCCCAGTATAAGAATTGGCTTGGTAGTTTGGTTTGCCCTGTTCCCATCATGCACTGGGACAGGAACAGACTAATTTGCATATAGCCAGGTTCTGAAGCTGGGATGGTGCAGTGAGCTAAAAAACTGTGATGGATCAAGCCCTGATCTCTTGACTGGGTAGGAGTATTCTGCATCATTCAGAAACTCTGTCCATCACCTTTTCCAAAATTGATTTTATCCACACTATGTGTGGGAGGGTATACTCAGACGTGAGTCCCTAGCTCATTGCACCATCAGGATTCAAGCAAGCCGGGCCGACGAGGCTGAAATGCCAGAAACCGGTCCCCGGTAGCTTGTCTCCTTCCCAGTATAAGAATTGGCTTGGTAGTTTGGTTTGCCCTGTTCCCATCATGCACTGGGACAGGAACAGACTAATTTGCATATAGCCAGGTTCTGAAGCTGGGATGGTGCAGTGAGCTAAAAAACGGTGATGGATCAAGCCCTGATCTCTTGACTGGGTAGGAGTATTCTGCATCATTCAGAAACTCTGTCCATCACCTTTTCCAAAATTGATTTTATCCACACTATGTGTGGGAGGGTATACTCAGACGTGAGTCCCTAGCTCATTGCACCATCAGGATTCAAGCAAGCCGGGCCGACGAGGCTGAAATGCCAGAAACCGGTCCCCGGTAGCTTGTCTCCTTCCCAGTATAAGAATTGGCTTGGTAGTTTGGTTTGCCCTGTTCCCATCATGCACTGGGACAGGAACAGACTAATTTGCATATAGCCAGGTTCTGAAGCTGGGATGGTGCAGTGAGCTAAAAAACGGTGATGGATCAAGCCCTGATCTCTTGACTGGGTAGGAGTATTCTGCATCATTCAGAAACTCTGTCCATCACCTTTTCCAAAATTGATTTTATCCACACTATGTGTGGGAGGGTATATTCAGACGTGAGTCCCTAGCTCATTGCACCATCAGGATTCAAGCAAGCCGGGCCGACGAGGCTGAAATGCCAGAAACCGGTCCCCGGTAGCTTGTCTCCTTCCCAGTATAAGAATTGGCTTGGTAGTTTGGTTTGCCCTGTTCCCATCATGCACTGGGACAGGAACAGACTAATTTGCATATAGCCAGGTTCTGAAGCTGGGATGGTGCAGTGAGCTAAAAAACGGTGATGGATCAAGCCCTGATCTCTTGACTGGGTAGGAGTATTCTGCATCATTCAGAAACTCTGTCCATCACCTTTTCCAAAATTGATTTTATCCACACTATGTGTGGGAGGGTATACTCAGACGTGAGTCCCTAGCTCATTGCACCATCAGGATTCAAGCAAGCCGGGCCGACGAGGCTGAAATGCCAGAAACCGGTCCCCGGTAGCTTGTCTCCTTCCCAGTATAAGAATTGGCTTGGTAGTTTGGTTTGCCCTGTTCCCATCATGCACTGGGACAGGAACAGACTAATTTGCATATAGCCAGGTTCTGAAGCTGGGATGGTGCAGTGAGCTAAAAAACGGTGATGGATCAAGCCCTGATCTCTTGACTGGGTAGGAGTATTCTGCATCATTCAGAAACTCTGTCCATCACCTTTTCCAAAATTGATTTTATCCACACTATGTGTGGGAGGGTATACTCAGACGTGAGTCCCTAGCTCATTGCACCATCAGGATTCAAGCAAGCCGGGCCGACGAGGCTGAAATGCCAGAAACCGGTCCCCGGTAGCTTGTCTCCTTCCCAGTATAAGAATTGGCTTGGTAGTTTGGTTTGCCCTGTTCCCATCATGCACTGGGACAGGAACAGACTAATTTGCATATAGCCAGGTTCTGAAGCTGGGATGGTGCAGTGAGCTAAAAAACGGTGATGGATCAAGCCCTGATCTCTTGACTGGGTAGGAGTATTCTGCATCATTCAGAAACTCTGTCCATCACCTTTTCCAAAATTGATTTTATCCACACTATGTGTGGGAGGGTATACTCAGACGTGAGTCCCTAGCTCATTGCACCATCAGGATTCAAGCAAGCCGGGCCGACGAGGCTGAAATGCCAGAAACCGGTCCCCGGTAGCTTGTCTCCTTCCCAGTATAAGAATTGGCTTGGTAGTTTGGTTTGCCCTGTTCCCATCATGCACTGGGACAGGAACAGACTAATTTGCATATAGCCAGGTTCTGAAGCTGGGATGGTGCAGTGAGCTAAAAAACGGTGATGGATCAAGCCCTGATCTCTTGACTGGGTAGGAGTATTCTGCATCATTCAGAAACTCTGTCCATCACCTTTTCCAAAATTGATTTTATCCACACTATGTGTGGGAGGGTATACTCAGACGTGAGTCCCTAGCTCATTGCACCATCAGGATTCAAGCAAGCCGGGCCGACGAGGCTGAAATGCCAGAAACCGGTCCCCGGTAGCTTGTCTCCTTCCCAGTATAAGAGTTGGCTTGGTAGTTTGGTTTGCCCTGTTCCCATCATGCACTGGGACAGGAACAGACTAATTTGCATATAGCCAGGTTCTGAAGCTGGGATGGTGCAGTGAGCTAAAAAACTGTGATGGATCAAGCCCTGATCTCTTGACTGGGTAGGAGTATTCTGCATCATTCAGAAACTCTGTCCATCACCTTTTCCAAAATTGATTTTATCCACACTATGTGTGGGAGGGTATACTCAGACGTGAGTCCCTAGCTCATTGCACCATCAGGATTCAAGCAAGCCGGGCCGACGAGGCTGAAATGCCAGAAACCGGTCCCCGGTAGCTTGTCTCCTTCCCAGTATAAGAATTGGCTTGGTAGTTTGGTTTGCCCTGTTCCCATCATGCACTGGGACAGGAACAGACTAATTTGCATATAGCCAGGTTCTGAAGCTGGGATGGTGCAGTGAGCTAAAAAACGGTGATGGATCAAGCCCTGATCTCTTGACTGGGTAGGAGTATTCTGCATCATTCAGAAACTCTGTCCATCACCTTTTCCAAAATTGATTTTATCCACACTATGTGTGGGAGGGTATACTCAGACGTGAGTCCCTAGCTCATTGCACCATCAGGATTCAAGCAAGCCGGGCCGACGAGGCTGAAATGCCAGAAACCGGTCCCCGGTAGCTTGTCTCCTTCCCAGTATAAGAATTGGCTTGGTAGTTTGGTTTGCCCTGTTCCCATCATGCACTGGGACAGGAACAGACTAATTTGCATATAGCCAGGTTCTGAAGCTGGGATGGTGCAGTGAGCTAAAAAACGGTGATGGATCAAGCCCTGATCTCTTGACTGGGTAGGAGTATTCTGCATCATTCAGAAACTCTGTCCATCACCTTTTCCAAAATTGATTTTATCCACACTATGTGTGGGAGGGTATACTCAGACGTGAGTCCCTAGCTCATTGCACCATCAGGATTCAAGCAAGCCGGGCCGACGAGGCTGAAATGCCAGAAACCGGTCCCCGGTAGCTTGTCTCCTTCCCAGTATAAGAATTGGCTTGGTAGTTTGGTTTGCCCTGTTCCCATCATGCACTGGGACAGGAACAGACTAATTTGCATATAGCCAGGTTCTGAAGCTGGGATGGTGCAGTGAGCTAAAAAACGGTGATGGATCAAGCCCTGATCTCTTGACTGGGTAGGAGTATTCTGCATCATTCAGAAACTCTGTCCATCACCTTTTCCAAAATTGATTTTATCCACACTATGTGTGGGAGGGTATACTCAGACGTGAGTCCCTAGCTCATTGCACCATCAGGATTCAAGCAAGCCGGGCCGACGAGGCTGAAATGCCAGAAACCGGTCCCCGGTAGCTTGTCTCCTTCCCAGTATAAGAATTGGCTTGGTAGTTTGGTTTGCCCTGTTCCCATCATGCACTGGGACAGGAACAGACTAATTTGCATATAGCCAGGTTCTGAAGCTGGGATGGTGCAGTGAGCTAAAAAACGGTGATGGATCAAGCCCTGATCTCTTGACTGGGTAGGAGTATTCTGCATCATTCAGAAACTCTGTCCATCACCTTTTCCAAAATTGATTTTATCCACACTATGTGTGGGAGGGTATACTCAGACGTGAGTCCCTAGCTCATTGCACCATCAGGATTCAAGCAAGCCGGGCCGACGAGGCTGAAATGCCAGAAACCGGTCCCCGGTAGCTTGTCTCCTTCCCAGTATAAGAATTGGCTTGGTAGTTTGGTTTGCCCTGTTCCCATCATGCACTGGGACAGGAACAGACTAATTTGCATATAGCCAGGTTCTGAAGCTGGGATGGTGCAGTGAGCTAAAAAACGGTGATGGATCAAGCCCTGATCTCTTGACTGGGTAGGAGTATTCTGCATCATTCAGAAACTCTGTCCATCACCTTTTCCAAAATTGATTTTATCCACACTATGTGTGGGAGGGTATACTCAGACGTGAGTCCCTAGCTCATTGCACCATCAGGATTCAAGCAAGCCGGGCCGACGAGGCTGAAATGCCAGAAACCGGTCCCCGGTAGCTTGTCTCCTTCCCAGTATAAGAATTGGCTTGGTAGTTTGGTTTGCCCTGTTCCCATCATGCACTGGGACAGGAACAGACTAATTTGCATATAGCCAGGTTCTGAAGCTGGGATGGTGCAGTGAGCTAAAAAACGGTGATGGATCAAGCCCTGATCTCTTGACTGGGTAGGAGTATTCTGCATCATTCAGAAACTCTGTCCATCACCTTTTCCAAAATTGATTTTATCCACACTATGTGTGGGAGGGTATACTCAGACGTGAGTCCCTAGCTCATTGCACCATCAGGATTCAAGCAAGCCGGGCCGACGAGGCTGAAATGCCAGAAACCGGTCCCCGGTAGCTTGTCTCCTTCCCAGTATAAGAATTGGCTTGGTAGTTTGGTTTGCCCTGTTCCCATCATGCACTGGGACAGGAACAGACTAATTTGCATATAGCCAGGTTCTGAAGCTGGGATGGTGCAGTGAGCTAAAAAACGGTGATGGATCAAGCCCTGATCTCTTGACTGGGTAGGAGTATTCTGCATCATTCAGAAACTCTGTCCATCACCTTTTCCAAAATTGATTTTATCCACACTATGTGTGGGAGGGTATACTCAGACGTGAGTCCCTAGCTCATTGCACCATCAGGATTCAAGCAAGCCGGGCCGACGAGGCTGAAATGCCAGAAACCGGTCCCCGGTAGCTTGTCTCCTTCCCAGTATAAGAATTGGCTTGGTAGTTTGGTTTGCCCTGTTCCCATCATGCACTGGGACAGGAACAGACTAATTTGCATATAGCCAGGTTCTGAAGCTGGGATGGTGCAGTGAGCTAAAAAACGGTGATGGATCAAGCCCTGATCTCTTGACTGGGTAGGAGTATTCTGCATCATTCAGAAACTCTGTCCATCACCTTTTCCAAAATTTAAATTAGAATTACCTACATCGGGCCCTAGGCTCTTATACAAGTGTGCTGGCAGATACATTCTTGAATGGCCCGGTTAATTGTTTTGAATGCTTCAGTTGTCCATAATGAGTGGGCGAGGGAAGTAGCAGGTCAAAGGCGATGGGTAAATGATTAATTTAATTTAATCAATTTAATTAAATTAATTTAATTAATTTTGTCTAAGTGGGTGGCAGGTAAGGTTTACCTTGGCAAAGCAAATATAGTCTGAAGTGCTTCATTTGGAGTTTATCGAAGTTTGATGTCTGTGTGATGTTGATAGTGTATAATACCACACATAGGATCCAAGGGAGAGCAACAAGGAACATATCCCTCCCTATCTAAATCTGGAAACTCACTAAAGATATGTTAAAAAAATCTAGAAATCGGGTTGGTGTGCTGTGTAAGTGGGAAAGAGATGTCCTTAACAGACAAGAATCCTCACTCACCCAAAGGTGACATGCTTCCTCATTGGGCTCCCTCCGCACATCTGGGCCAAGTGACTACACTGATGTGGGCTACAACTCCCCACCCAGTGTAGTGGTGTGGGGAGGAGCTGAGGTGTTTTAAGTCGAAGGGATGCCACAAAGTTGACCTAGTGAGTGAGGGACAGGGTGCAGGGAAAAATAAAACTATTGCAAGGGCTCAAATAATGTTATTAGGTAGTGTCATTGGATAGAGTCAAAACAACAGAGGGAGGTGGGTTCAGAACAAATATCCCCCCTCAGAAGTCAACATATTTCTGCCTTTCATGGACTCCAAAGGGAGTTCCTAGGCATTCATCAGGACCAAATTTAAATGTAAGCCACTCTGTGCGGATGTATACCACTCATCTGTAATATAATAAGATGGCTATACTGGCCATTTCCAAAAGTATTGATCATTAACCCTCCATCTCCATCTGTGGGAGGAGACAGACTTATACCCTCTATAGCCATAAGGTATCCTTCAGCCGCTTCGGCTCACTCAAGTCAGTCCTCAGTTGAGTATACTGTGAGGTCAGGGTCTCTGTCCTCTGTTGTTTTAACTCTATCCTCACTCACTAGGAACACTTTGCGGCACCCCTTCACCTTAAAACACCTCAGCTCCTCCCCTCACCACTACACAAGATGGGGTGTTGCAGCCCACATCAGGGATCATTTGGGCCCGATGTGCGGAGGGAGCCCAGTGATGAAGCATGTCACCCATGGGTGAGTGAGGGTTCTTGTCCATTAAGGACGTCTCTTTCCCACTTACACAGCACACCAACCCGATATCTAGTTTTTTGACAATATCTTTAGCGAGTTGCCTGATATTGATAGTGCAGAGCTTGTCAAGCCTGTTGACATGATCCTGGGCACCTCAGAGAAGAAGGCTGGGTTGATTGCAAGTGGTGAGTACATTGGGTGAAAGGAGACTGGTCTACTTTTCTTAAAGAAAGGAGAGGAGCTTGTAAGAGGTGAAGAACTTAATGTGCTGAGAAGTACGAGGGTAGAATGAGCGAAGGACAACTGAGATTCCTCCCCCTTTACTGTTCAACTGACTGATGTGCTTCATGCAGTAGTGTTATAGGACCATAAACCTGGTGTGTGGGTGGTGACTGGATTTTTAAAATTTATTTTTTACCTGGTCACCCCCCTACCCCTGCCCCTTCACCCCCCCACCCGCCCCACTGTGGGTGGGAGGTAGCAGCCGGGGCTGGATTACCCTACTCTGCTCCAAGCTTTATGCAAGCATCTCTTGGAGTGTTCTGCTGCTGCAATCTACTCTGCATTAGCTTAAATCACACACTTCTGACATTTGCTTCACCTACACATAGTTCCCATGAAGCAATCTGTTCAGGTTAGAGTGAAAAGATACAGTCTTGAGCTTATTTGTTTCCCAGGATCTTCTAAAATGGTTGTTTTCACAGCATCCTTCAACCGTATATTTATCTGCAGCAAACCAAATTGCATTAGACCAGCCTGTACTCTGCAGGTGTACTCTTACAACCAATTCTAACATTCCATCATTATCATGGTAAAAGAAAACATTTCAAAAGAGAAAAGCAGCAAAGAACATGGTGTTGTTAATGTGGACTTCAGCTTTGCCTAGAGATGGTCTCATGACACTACATCACCCTCATTGTTACAAAAAAAATGACAAAGGATATTCATATCATATCTCTTCAATAAGGCATTGAGGCGCTCGCACTAGTCGGCCAGATCAAGTTGTAAGAGGTGATTGAGATGCACACTGGTTGTGCACCGATGGCACAAGTTCTGATGCTGGATCTGGACTGTCATGTGGGGGTCACCACATTCATGATTGCAGGAATTGATGAACTTCAAGGTAGGTGCTTCAAGTGCGATGAGTCCCGTGAGATGGACTTTCCAGGACGCTGCGCCATAACCATATATCCTTTGCACATCACAACCCTCAAAGGATCGACATCAAACGGAGTGTCTGTTTTCCGCTACAGTTTCTGCCTGACCAGATCCCAGTAACCTTCATCGAAGGTTGTTTCCTGACCTTTTCAATGACGATTGGCATATGTTTTATTATCTAACACTTCCGAGAAGTGTCTGTGACGCAAACCTTATCCATATTCAAGGATCGGTCTACTGTTCACCGGGACAGTTTAGTTCGGATGGCTCTCCCAAATAGCAAGGTGGCAGGACTCTCACCTGTTGTTGAGTGAGGGGTTGAAAGATAGCACGGAGCACTTGACACTGGGCCTGGTTTAACTTTTTTTTTCTCCAGAGTTTTATATAGCACGAATTAGACCAGAGAAATCAAAGCGCGGGTATCAGAGCGCTTTACATGAGCACGAGTTTCGTTAGAGAAGAACACATTCATTTTTGTTAGGCACAGGGAGATTAAGTGATTTGCCCAGAATCACAGGATGTTGAGCGATGTTGCCGAGACCTTTGAGGTTGAGCGCTCTAGCTGTAGGGCTACATCTTCTCCCCAAACTTGATTCCCTTCATCAATGCTCATTGAGTTACCCATTTAAGGATACCCTTGTATCCTTTCACAACACCATTAGCTTGGAGGCCACAGAGGTGTGCTCTTTTGATGCTTGACATTTAGTCTGACCAGAAATTCCTTGAATTCTTTTGTATTGTATAGCAGACAATTGTCTGACTTGAAAATAACAGGGATACCCCACGCTACAAATATGGTATCCAGCCGCTCGATGACCATGTCATGGGTAGTTGACAATAGCTCCTCTTCTAAAGGTAAACGTGAATACTCATCGATGACTACCATGAGATAATGTCCGTTTTCTAAAGGTCCAAATAAATAAACTGTAATTCTTTCCCACGCATGTGCAGGAAGGGCAGACATTGTCAAAGGGTGCTGCATCACTTTGGGAGACTGTCTTTTTTGCAACTGTCTCTCTTTTAGTTCCCTCTCCACTCACACATCTAGGCGCAGGAACCACATTCGGTTTTCAGGGCTCTTTCTGTGACAATAATGCCACAATGTCCTTTGTGGACTAGTGCAATGACTTGCTGTCTTTGGCTCTTCCACACCTTAATGTTGTGGAATGCACTACTTATCTCTCCCTTTATGACCATTCCTGATGGTTGGCTGCTTTCCCAGTGGTTGGCTGTTTTTTTTTTTATTATGTGCCAGCCATCCCTTCTCCCTTGGTGGTTGTCCACCCTTTCTTTCATTCTGGTTGGATGCCCTTCCTTCGCCATTCATTGTTGCCTGCACTCTCTGTCATCCCTCTAGTTTGAAGCTTCCCTTTTCCCTTCTGGGGTGTCTGCTCTATTCTTTCCCTTGATTGTATTTTCCTGCGCATGCTCCATGAGATGGTCGACCAGATTTAAGGAACAGGGATACGTTTTAATTTTGTGGCTCCTGTTGTTATGGTTTAGTGCTACCATGTAGAGGAGGGTTTGGTCTTAAATGAAGAGAGGCTGCTATAGCCTGGTGCTTATGCAATGAGAGAGGAGAATCCAGTACCCTTAACCCTGACTATTACATTTTGAGTTTCAATTTTGAAATTTGCAGAACACCACTGCTACCTCCCAGGAATCCCAGGCACACCTTATTGTGGATATTTAAAGTCAGGCAATGGACTAACATGACTTAATAGAGGTAATTCACTGACATGGAAGATTACCTACAGTGTACATATTCCCCATTCCCTGTGACAGCATTGTATATGCAAATTAATTGTCGCCTGTGTAGGTGCAAACCATTAAGGGGCACAAAGGACACCCTGCCCTAGGAAAAAGGTGCAACTCACATGGTTATTCCTAAATCACTAAACCAATGCCACAAAGACGTGGTAGAACATTTAATGGCCAACACAAGGAGATGAGGGACAGAGCGCTGAAACTTTTCAGACACTCACCCCCAGTCACAGATCTGGGTCGAATCCATCATTGTTCTTTAGCCCACTTTGCCACCCCAGTTCAGACACAGCTATATGCAAATCAGTCTTGAGCCTGTGCCTCATGGGAACAGTCCAGCCCGAACTGCCAAACCATGTCTTCGCTGGACCGGAAACAAGCATCCTGGGACCGGTTTCTGGGTAACACCCTTCATCAGCCAGGCTAGCTTGAATCCAGTGGCAAAGTGAGCAAGGGACCCCCGTCTGGGCATACCCTGCCAACTTAGGGCAAACAAAGCAAACACGGAGCGCTTAAACTTTTGAGACACTCACCCCCAGTCACAGATCTGGGTTGAATCCATCATCATTCCATCCATCACTTGTTCTTTTTGCATTTGTCGCCCCGAGTGGGACGGGTGTGCCCAGTCATGGGTCCCGTGCTCTTCATGGTACTGGAGTCAAGCTATCCTGGCAGATTAGGGCTGAAAACCCGAAATCGGCCCTAGGATGCTTGTTTCCAGTCCTGGGAGGACCTGGTGTGGCAGTTCGCGCTGGACTGTTCCCATTGGGTGAGGTTCAAGCTGATTTGCACATGGCTGGGTCCAAACTGGAATAGTATGGTGAGCAAAAAAACGATGGATTTAGGACCAGATCTCTATTCCAGGATGAATGTATGATATTGTTCTGCATTCTTTCCCTCAATTGTTCTTTTTGCATAGAACATTTATTGGCCCAGCCCAAATTACCAATCGCCCAGTTCCCAACCTGGTAGTATGGTACAGAGGGAAGGACCCACCTCTCCATGACCATTGTTCAGATGTGAAACCATACAGGTCTAGAGAAAAACAATGACTACTTCCAGACAGGGAAACCCAAGAGCAAACATAAATCAGAAACAACAGGGCCAGGGCTCCTAAGAAGAGTGTTGCAGACTGCCACCGTCACCCAGAGTGTAGAGTACAGGGCCCAACAGAGTGTGAGCATGTCCATGTCTCACACATATCTCTCCTTAGAAGCTAACTCCTCACTGGATCATCAGGTATACAAACAGGACACGCAGAGAAGTCATTTGCACACAAACAAATGGCGCAAACAAATCAACTCATGCACAAGCATCAGAATCAGCCATTATGGGAGGTAGGAGGGTCAGGCATACGGAGCAGCTCAAAATGCTTTTTAGGCACGAAAACAGCTGGAGTCATCTTTTTATCTTACGCCTGCCTGCAAGACAACTTGCACCGGCTTGAGACACTGCCCTCATCCTCAGGCAACACATTGCTGAGAAACCTAAGTCAGCCTCGTACCACCACTCTCAGCTATAGAAAGTGGAACTATTCCTTCCAGAAAGCCACTTCACAACTGATGTTCAAGCACTTGTGTTCTCGATCCACGCCTCTCTTTTATTATTATTATAATATTTTTTTTATAGTGCAGCTGCCCAAAGGGGGTTTCCTGGCTCTTTGGTGACAGGAAGGGGAGCCTGGAAGTTAACAGCTCAAAATAAGCAAGTTTTCAGGCCCTTGCGGAAAATGGTTAGAGAAGTACAGCTTCTCAGGGACTCGGGGAGAGTGCTCCATAGCTTGGGGCCTAGGAAAGAAAAGGAACGGAATACCATATTGGACACCCCTTAGGGACATACTAAAACCTACAACGTCTCATCAATAGCCTGAAGAAACTTCGCATTATCCCCAGTCTGATGGAATTCTACTGCCCTGCTTGCCAGCCCAAACCACATTCAAAACACCTGCATCATCCACAAAGCAATAACGACCAGCACCCCTCCGATCTGGCTGACAATCTCACTATCTCTGGTGGCTCCTGTCTTGGGACACTAGAGGACTGTAAAGCAGCGACGGCCCGTGGAGGGAGTTACGGTGGGGCAGGAGGGCGGGGAGGGGGAGGGGCAGGGTGGAGGTTGCTAAAAACCGGCATATGGATAATTGCAGGTAAGTAAACAATTTGATTAATAAAACGAATTTCGTAGTGCGCCTTGCATCCCAAAATGTAATGCAGTGCGAGCTACGAAATTCGTTTTATTAATTAAATTGTTTACTTACCTGCAATTATCCATATGCCGGTTTTTAGCAACCTCCGCCCTGCCCCTCCCCCTCCCCGCCTTCCTGCCCCACCGTAACTCCCTCCACGGGCCGTCGCTGCTGTAAACGCAGAAGTGGAAATAATAAAAATAAGGCAACAGTTCTTCATCTTTGCACTCAGGACCTACAACATCATCCTTGTACCCATCAGGAGTGCCCCAGTCCTGCTACAATGTAGGAAAATGCTGAAGACACAACTTGTTAAAGAACCCTATCTCCCAGAGGAATGACAGCCCACCTGCGCTCTGTAGCTCTGATTTACAAGCCCCTTGCGCCTCTTTTACGCCGCTGTTGCATCACTTTTGTGACGCAGTGGCAGCGCAAAAGATGCGCCATGCTGTGGGGTACTTACAACGTGATGCATCTGGGAGATGCGTCACGTTGTAAAGCCCTTCTCCAGAAGTAGGAGTTCCTGCGCAGGGGGAGGGGGCGTTCCGGCGCAGGAACGCCTTCCAAAAGTGGCTGAGTGAAATCTACAAGATTTCACTCAGTCACTTTTGAGCCCATGCTGCGTCAAAACCCTGCGCCTGCTTGAAGAAGGTGTAAGGATTGACACAGCTTTGTAAAGATAGGGCCCCCCAGAGCATTGCAGGAGCTACATCGCACTTGCGACACAATTCCAGCAATGCGCCACCTTTACGGCACAGATGCGTCACGCATCTGTGCCGTTTTTGCCCCATGGTGCTGATATGCAGGGATGCACCAGTTATTGTAAATCTGCCCCTCAGAGCTTAGCTTTGCCTCCAATCACCTATTGGCCACATCTTTACCTTTGATTCTATACAGCGCTCCACTGCTATTGGCTAGATTTAAGCTAAATAAACACACGTGTAAATACGTACAGTCAACATGTGTCCTATGGTGCTCCTTTGCCTGTGCTGAAATTATGGGTTTTTTTTTTATAAACCAGTGTAAACCAGTGTGTTTGGAAAAATCTGTGGCTACGAGGGAAATTATCATAAAAATATTCGTGGAAAAGTAGATTTAAATATTGCCCAAAAATGACGAAATGAAGATCCTTTGCTCGCACGCGGGCTGGCTGCTGACCTCGCCGCCAGGGCGCACGGCTGCGTACGCTCGCGCACGCCATGCCACAGTCTGTTGGCTTTTGGCCCTGATTCCCAATGGCACGCGCTCCTGCTCCCGGGGCTGGGGATCGATGGAGTCTAATTAATATCCTGGCCCCGTGGATGTCCTTTGCAGGGCGGCCTGCCCTGGCCCTGAAGGTTGCTGCCTGCTCTGCACAGGGCGAGGCACCTGAGGGGGCGAGGCGCGTCTGCTGCGGAACACAGAAGACGACAGCAGGCCGCCATAGCGCTGCTAGGAAATTGTGCGGGTTTCTATCGGCTCTTTAATGTTTTGAGGTTTATATCGGCTCTTTAATGTTTTGAGGTTCTGATTTACTGTTAATTTTTTAATCTGGATAGATATTAAATAAATATATCATGCGCTTTGCGACGATCGTTGCGCTTGATCCGGCGCTGCAGTGATCTTACTGGAGTGGAGTTGCATCCCCAATCTGCCGTCAGAGAGAAAGTAAGAAGAGTGTAGTTTCCTCTGGGTTTCTAAAATCAGTATCCTGAGGCGAGCACACGCTCTTTACAAATACACACCCAAAGTGAAATCCGAGGGAGCAGATGTCGCTCTCGGTATCCGAGATGCTTGCTTGCGTCCTCTAAATGAAAAATAAAATGTATAAATAGAGCGGAAACAGACTGTGACCTCATTCTCAGTATCTCAGTAACAATATCACAGTGTGGCCATCAAGCCGACTGTGACATAATTCTAGGTATCGGAAGATAGTCATCATACTGTGGCATATACCACTAACACGAGCCAGAGGCGCAACTGAAGGCCCCGCAGTGCAGGGGTGCTCCCAACCCTCCAAGGCCCCCAAATCCACCAAGGCGGCCCCATTGCACCCCAAGGTCAATGAATATCTTCATTCTGTAGAGGGACCCCATCATTTTACATTAGGCCCCTGGCACAAGCGTCCACTGTGACATCAGGTGGGCATCTAATATCAGGTTCCCATAAAAAGAGGGGAACGGGTGTGGCATCACTCTCTACACAAGAGGCCAAGTTTGTGGGCACTTCTGTTAGGTCGATAAAGTCCCCTACACTGTCCCAGATGGGCACCCCAACCTGTGTGACCCAGCGAGCACTTCTGTTAGGACGATAAAGTCCCCTACAGAGTCCCAGATGTACACCCCACCCTGTGTGACCCAGCGGCATGGATATCTGAATCAGTCGTACTCATTTTTTTTGGTCATGGGCAAACACGGATCATGCGTGTGCGGCTGTGCGCCATGACCTAGGGCTGCCTCCTGGTAATGTGGTCTAGATAGACTGGGGGGGGGGGGGGGGCACTTCAAGCGCTTCCCTCATAGCGGTAGAGGGAAGCAGTCCTTACGAGAAGGTAAAGTGGCAAGAGCACAGGGATAGCAGCGTACCTGTTTTTTGTTTACTAGTGATCAGTAATGTGAACAGGCCTTTTTACCCGTGTCACTGACTCACTGGAGAGGTGCCTACTGGCTTACTCAACTAAAGTTCAGCTGATGTGTACTTAACTCACCCTTGTCCTTACATGGTGAATGTGAGTAGCGCCGGACTACGCCTGATGCTCGTGTGTGCATGCTGGGATGTATGTTTGCATGTGCATGGTACATAACAGGCAGAGCTGTGGGTTCTACCCCCTTGGCCTGCATGGTGGATGTGTGTAGCACCAAACAGTGCATGATACTTACGTGTGCGTGCCTGTATGTATGTGGGCCTGTGCATGGTACATAACATGCAGGGCAGTGAGTTCAATTTTGGAAGCCCAGGGCCTGAAAAAACTAGTGGAAGTGTGGACTGCAACCCCCAGACTGGAAATGTGGAATGCTAACACTTCTGAGGACTGGGGTGGGTAACCACACACTGGAGGAGGAACAGTGCACCCTCTGTGCACATTAAAGCGCTACTTATTTCCAGGAAGAGTTATTGGTCAGTGGGCTCATTGACGTGGAGGTGGTGGGACTGATAGGGTTGGCATTACTAGGGAATCTTGATAGGAAGGCTTGGGCCTTTGAACCTTTACAGAGGGTATGTATTTCAGTGGAGGCTGCTGACAGCCACGTGTGATCTCTGGTGTTCTTTTGGTCTGTGTTGTGGATCAGTCGGAACTAGAGACACTCAATGCTGTAGTAGCCTGGCCCTTTGATGAGGGACAGAGCAGAGGAGAGAGCACTTCAAATAAACTGACAACCACAGCCCGAATTTCAAAGGACCCGACACTAAATCACATTTGTGATTTAAAAGGTGGGACTGTAAAGGTGGGGGCATGAGCCCCACTGGTTGTTCAACAACACTGTTCATCAGGGGAGAAGATCACCAACATTCTACCAGTTGGAAACAGAACTACGGCCCAAGGCCGGCTTGTCTCCATGCTTGGTGATGGGCCACTACCCAGGAAGTCAAGACCACTTGCCCTGAGCCAGGAGCACCGGCCTACTGCCAGTTTCCCTAGACCAGTGGATCCTATGCGGAGGAGGACAGCACCTAGAGGGGGTGAGGCCTAGCAGGTATCTTGCAGAGCGGATCCTTGTGAGCAAAGTGTGAGACGCTCAGTCCAGTCTGGATCTCTGTAAAGCCAAAGTCAGCAACCCTCATATGCCAGGTGCAGGTGATGGCCACAGTGAAGTAAGGGCCGTCACACTTGTGCAGAACCAGTTGGTGACCCTGCTTGCCAAGACGGGGCCACTGCGAAGTAAGGGACTTACCCCTTGTTACATGGAAACCAGTGACCCCTGGGTGCCAAGAGGGGGCCACTGACAAGGCTGCTGTGAAGAACACTTACTGATTGCGATGAGCCGCGTAGAAGGGCGTCCGATACCAATGCGAGCTGTCTGGAGACTGGGGAGCAGCTCTTCATCAAGAAATAAAATCGCTGGAGGTTGAGGACTACAGCATTGGGAGACTGAATCGCGCAGATCAGCGCCCTTACTTGGCACCTGTCATCAGATTGGGCGATGCTTCTCAAGGCCAGCAGGTCTTTTGAGGACTCTAATGAACTTAGCTCATAGCGCTGCTGAAGTTGACTCTTGAGGTCAAACGTAGACTTTGCTGCATGGACCTAGTGTGGGCTGCATATGAAAGTCACCACCAGTATCGAATGGGGAATAACCAGCCTCACTAGAAAGGGACAAATGGACTTGAGGATACTGCCCAGGGTGACACCAGCACGTCTGCCTTAGGAAACTGTGGGCAGTAGTTAATGTTTTGCCTCTATGCTTTGTGAGATTATGTTAAAATACCTTCTCACAGTTAATGTGTCTTGCGTCTGAATATGCCTCACACCTACCACTCTCTCGAAGAGCCTTGACCTGCTCGGACCAAGTCAAGTCTGAAAGGGGTGATACTTGGCCCAATGACCCATAATCCACTGTAGGTCAGGCCCTGTGATAGCGTGAGTAAAATTCACAACCTCCGCGGTTGGGCCCAGTTACCTCTGCTTGCCCCATGCCCCTCTTAACAGGATCTGATAAACGTCAATACACAATATGGAGATAGCACGCAATGACGTCACTCTCGGTAACTGAAGCGATCTCAGATTGAACCTGTGACCAGAGCCTGAGAGAGAGAGGAGACGCCAAATTCACCCTGGAATCAAACTCAGGATGGTGCAGCAATGAAACAGTGTGACCTCTGTGAGTAGGGTGTTACTGTCGGTTCATGCATCAGGGTCGAGCGGTGATGTCACAGCGTAGCCTATGTGAGCAGGGAGAGAGCAGACTGCGACTTTACAGTGAGTATCTGTCATCAGAGTCATGCTCAATGTCATAGTGTGACCCCTATGAGCAGGGAGGTACTGTCGGAGGCATGGACCCCCCACCTCGGCAGCTACAGCGGGGGTTGGGTCTCTTTAGGGGCCTCTTCTGTCTGCAACTCGGCAGACAAAATCTCCTAATTAACTCTATAAAATACAGTGTCAAAAGACGAGCAAAGGAAGAACAAAAGATGGGTTGTAAAGATGGTGGTTCCCTGAAATAATGACAGGACGCTGTAATAGGGAGTACTTTGTTTAATGAGTAAATTGTGGTGCTTCGTACTCCGACACTCGCACCTCTGAGCAGGGATGCGCGCGCATCCCTAAAAATGGCCACCGGCACGTCGCGTCGTGACGCAATGTGCGTACACTGAAACGCTAACATTACATATCTCCCCTTTTTTCCAACCAATAGAAAATTGTAACTTACAGTCCGCCGCTCATATCAAAGTCTTGAAATTAGGCTGGTCTCACCACTGTCCTTCCCCTTTGAGTCTGTCTTATCGGGGTAGCCGTGGCCTCTCTCTCAGGAGTCTCTGCGCTACCTCACCCATTGTTCAGCGCGGCCATGCTCTCTCTTGATCTCCTCATGTTCGTCTCCTTCTCCACTCCGGGGCTTCCTCTGTACCTTGCTCCGCACCGATTTCTTCTCTCCCCGTGTCCATCTCCTCGTTGAGTTGTTCATTTTCTGCACCAGACTCCTCTGCATTTTCCAATTCTCGTCCACCTTGGCTCCACTGTAGCACTTTATTGCATCTCGCCATGCGGTCCTGACACCATACATTGCCATCACTCAATAGGGCAGCTCTGTCATACACTTCCTTTACCTGCAAGGGTTTACTGTATTTGCTATCCCCTTTTCTTTGTATCGTCGTCAACTTAATTCGCACCCATTCACCTTCCTCTAATCCAGTGTCATTTACATTTCTTCGCCTGTCATAGTGCTTTGCGTAGACGGCCTGTGCTTTCTCAAAGTTTGCCTGAACCACCGCCGGGGACCATTTGCTTGTTATGGTCTTCTCCTTCCACACACGATTGTCCTTTGTGAAGGGGTCCTGTCCCCTCAAGATTTGGAAGGGACTGTATCCAGTTCCTGTGGGGGTGATCCTGTACGCCCATACCATATTCCATATCTCTTTCTCCCAGTCCTTGTTATTGGATATCGCTGCTTGCACGGATCCCATCACCACTCGGTTAAAGCGTTCTACTAATCCATTACCCGCCGGGTGATAGATCAACGTGTGCTTGGAGAGGATCCCGTTTCTTTCCATGAAGCCGGTCCATTTGTCTGAGGTGAACTGAGGGCCGTTGTCGCTTAGGATGGATTTGGGAATGCCCTCCCTCACAAATGTGTCATTCAAAAATCTTAAAATCATCTCCGTGTCCATTACTTCTTCCACCTTCATTTCAGGCCATTTTGAGTATCTGTCGATGAGGACACACACATACTTTTGGGTACCTTGCCCATCCAAGATTGGGCCCAATATGTCGATGAGTAGCTCCTCCCACGTGTTTTGTGGGGGTTCAAACCTTCCCAGCGCCGGGCGCAGTGGCTTGAGTGTTTTGTCTGCTCCCTGGCACTGTGGGCACTCCCTGACATACCATTCCGCTCGTAGGTCCATACCTGGCCACCAATATCCTTGCTTGGTTCTCAACTTCATCTTGCCTATCCCCAAATGGCCTTCATGGAGTATCGCCAATAGTTTTGCAACTATGCCTGCTGGGGGAATGACCTTGTCGCCCCTATACACGAACACTCCTTGATCATCCATAGACAACTCTTCCCTGACTTCATAGTACATCTTTAGGTTTTCGCTGGTGTGTTTCTTCTCTGGCCAGCCCTGTACTATACATTTTTTCACCTCCTGCATGGCTGGGTCTTCACTGTAGGCCTCGGTCCATTCCTGGTTGCTGATGACCTTCTCTTGGTCATCCGTCAGGGCCACCATCTCTTCTCCACCGGCCTGATCCTCTTCACCAGGTTTCCATGGCCGCCGCCCTGCTCAGATAGTCCTCCACCTTGTTCCGACTACCTGGAATGTACTCTACGTCGTATTTAAATTAATGTCATTTTCGAGATCCTGGGGGTGGCACTAGCGTGCCCGCTAGAGGTTAGTACCTTCACCAAGGGTTTATGATCAGTCTTGAGTTGAAATCTTGTCCCCCACAGGAATTGTCTAAATCTTGTCATTGCCCACACCACAGCTAGCATCTCCTTTTCAATGACACTGTATTTTCTTTCTGTGCCGCTCAATGTGCGAGAGGCAAAACTCAGTGTTTCCATCACTCCTTGTCCTCGGTCCTGCATCAACACCGCACCCAATCCTTTATCGCTGGCATCTGTCGTGAGTACCGTTCTTCCCTGAGGATCGTATCCATGTAGAGGTATGACTCCCACCACATCTTTCTTTATGCTCTCGAATTCCACTTGTGCTTCTTCTGACCAGCAGAACACTGAGCTTTCTCTAGTTAATTTCCTCATGTGGTGCGTCTTTGTTGCGAAATGCTGCACAAATTTACTGTAGTATTCCACCATTCCTAAAAAGGACCTGACGTCTTCCTTGCTTGTGGGTGGTGGGGCATCACAAATCGCCTTCACATTTTCAGTCTTTGGGGTGATCCCTTGCACTCCAATTTCATGCCCTAGATAGGTCACTGATTCCATGCCCAGGCGGCACTTTTCCCACACCGCCGTGAGGCCTTTTCCTTCTAGAACTCTCAGCACCTTGGTCAGTTTTGCATCGTGGTCTAAACTGTCTCGTCCCATCACTAGGATGTCGTCCTGGAAATATTGGATGCCATCCATATTCTTGAACAGTTGGTGAGTCAATTTCTGAAACACTGCAGCCGCTGATGCTAGTCCAAACGGCATACGGCGGAACTGGTAGCACCCGAAGGGGGTAATGAATGATGTCAACCTCCTACTCTCCGGGTGCAATGCAATTTGATGGTATGCGGACGTTAGGTCGATAGTTGAGTACCACTTGATTCCTCTCGTTTTGGCCAGCATCTCTCTTGGCAAAGGAAACTTCTCCACCACAATGTTCTTATTCAATTCGCGCAGGTCCACACATAGCCTGACCTTTCCACTGGGTTTCATGACCACTACCAGTGGCGCCAGCCACTCAGCGCACGTGATCGGTTCGATGATTCCTTTTCTTTCTAATTCTTGCAGTTCTATTTTCACCGCTTCTCTCACTGCGAGAGGTACATTTCTCACTTTGTGAGACACCGGTATGACGCCTGCCTTGAGAACGATTTTGTGCGCGAACTTTTCAAGCTTCCCCACTGTGCCTCCAAATACCTTGGGGTACTCTCTCTTCCATTTGTCCAGGTCTGGCCACACTTCCTGTTCGGTGAGTAGGATCTGCACTTTACCACCAGGGTCCAGTTTTATGCCCAAGTCGCCCTGGTCTAGCCATCCCAGCACCGATGGTCCCTTCTCGGATATGTACAATTTGCAGTTGGCGCTGCGTCCTCTGAATTCAAACTTTAACGGTCTGAATACTACCATGGGTATGGGGTCTCCGTTGTACGTGTCTGGTCTTATGTCCAGTTTCTCCAGGTCTGGGCCCAGGTGCGGCTTGAAGGTTTCGTTCCACACTGCTCTCGGACAATGGTATATGGCGATCCAGTATCGGCCACTATACTTATCGGTACTCCTACGATCGTCATGTCCAGCACCGGCTTGGTCGACCTTTTGATGTCTACGCTCAACACTTGGTCGTAGATGCAAAGTACGGTGTCCTTGTCTTCGTGGTAGTTCTCCTCTCCGTCCTCTTGTCCTTGGTCTATGTACTTGACCACACTCCTGGAGGCTTTCCTGCGGCACACCTTCTCGTAGTGCCCTACGATTTCACAGTACATACATTTGGCGCGAAATGCCGGACACTTCCTGTCTTAGGCTTTATGTGCCCAGCTTCTGCACCTGTAGGAAGCTTTCTTGTTGTTCCCTGTCTGTTTTCCCGGTGATCCCGGATTCCCTTGCCGCCTGTTCGGTCCCTTCGATGTGGGCCCCTTGTTTCTGTTGTCCTTACGGTGCTCGTCATCATTTATCCTGTTCACCATCGGACTTGCTGCGGTCTCTCTTTTTGCCGCCTCTGCATCTTTGCGCCAATTCCGCTCTTTTGACTATGATAATTACTTCCTGCAGCGTGGCGTCACCGCTGGCCCACAACTTGTCTTGCACCGCAGTACTCGTAGTGTGCATTACAATTTGATCCTTGATGAATTCATCTTGGAATGTGTCATATCTACACGTGGATGCCAACTTCCTCAATGCCGCCACATACTCTTCCACCGATTCCCCTGGTTGTTGTTTCCTTTGCTCGAAGTTGTATCTTTCGATTGAAAGGCAAACCGCCGGTTTGTAGTGTTCGTTTAATTCCTCAATTGCGTGGGCATACACATCGTCATCTGTACTCCCCCGTGGTTTGGGTACCAGATTCTTGAAAATCCTTAGCCCCTCCGGGCCTAGATTGTGTAACAATATCCGCCTCTTCCTTTTACTTGTAAACTTCTCGTAATTTTCATCCTTCAGCACTTCAATGAAGTTGTCTATGTAGTCTCTCCAATCTTCCCACCTCATGAGGGGTTCCTCTGGTTTGTGTAAGAACTGCACGGGGGCCGTCGCTGACGCTGCTTGCGCACACATCTTTTCGCGCCTTTCTGTTAGTGGGGTGTCACCGTGACTTCAGGGGCTACCTGGTGCACTGTTTTCCTCTTGTTTCTCGTTTTGCAGCTGGGGGCTCTCTGTTTCTGCCCCTTTGCTTTTCCCAGAGGTCGCCAGTGCTCCTGCCCTCGGTTGTGTTGTGTTGGGGGGTGTTCAAGGTGGTGTGCCCCTCTGCGCGCTCTTTCACTTCCTCCCCGGTGCTCAGTTTGGCTCCCCCCATGTGGGTGTGGGCCCTGCCGCGCTCTCTGGTGTCCACTGTTAGTCTGTGGTACTTTACTTACAGTTGACCTGTCAGTTGTGCTGGTTGCAGGCTTGTATCTCTTCCCTGTCCTGTTTTTTTTTTTCTATGGTAGTGTCTCTTCTTTATTTCTTTCTTTATCCCGACCTCGTCGCCATTGAAAAGTTGGTGGTTCTCCGAAATAATGACAGGACGCTGTAATAGGGAGTACTTTGTTTAATGAGTAAATTGTAGCAGAGAGCGCCGAGCCGGTGGTGCTCCGTGCTCCGACACTCGCGCCTCTGAGCAGGGATGCGCGCACATCCATAAAATGGCCGCCGGCACGTCGCGTCATGACGCAACGTGCGTACACTGAAACGCTAACATTACATGGGTAAACAGAAAATGGAAAGAAGGCAGGAGTATTGGGAAGGATGGAGGGTAGGAGTATGAATCAGTGGATGGATGTTTAGGTAGATGGATGATGTGTCAAAGAATGAGTGAATGGATAGGTCATCGACAGGTATAAGGATGGCAGAATAAAGGGATGGATGGATGTGTGGCTGGACAGGTGAAAAGATGGTAGAGTAAAGCGATGGATGAATAGTTGGCTGGGCACGTGAAAGGATGGCAGAGTGCAGGGATGGGGATGGATGGGTCGATGGAAGAATGGATGGATGAGAGGTAGAGTGGATGGAATGGGGAAAGACTGAATGGTGGATGAAAAAAATTAATGGATGTAAGACTGTAAAGGTGAAATAGTGGATATCAGCGAATGGGTGGAAGGATGAAATGATTAATAGATAGATGCTTGTGGGTCCTTGGCCTCTATCCACGGCATTGTATGCTCCTTGCAAGGCACCACGAGTGGAAGGTGAAACTGGGACGTGATTGCATTGAGCATGAGACCGCCTACGAAAAAGGGCACAACTACCATCTATATACGCACCTTCTATTACTCTTGGCCGTAACCCCCTATTATTTATTTATTTATTTATTTATTTTTAGATTTATAAAGCACTCAAATACCCAAGGGTGTCTCGGCGCTGAGGACAACAGCATCTGCTGATGAGCGAAGTTATTGATTGTATAACCAGGTTTTAGACATCTTTTTGAAGGTTAGCAAAGACTGACATGATCTTATATGTTGTAGGAGAGAATTCCAAAGTTTAGTAGTTGAAACAATAAAACGCTTGTCACCCCATGTAGCAGTCTTGACGCGAGGGACCTTCATCAATAATGTAGTGGCAGAGAGAAGGGCTCTGTTGGGAGTGTACATAGCTAGATCCTTTAATAGGAATTGGGGCCCAGAGTTGCGCGTGGCCTTGAAGGCAATGCACAGTGCCTTAAACTTGAATGATACTGTTTGAGGATGAGAGAGATTGGCTTAAACTTGGGAGTTCTGGATAGCATTCTGGCTGCAGCGTTCTGAACAGATTGTAACTTTTGTATGACCTTGTTTTGTGCATTTACAAATAGTCCGTTACAATAATCTATAGAAGACCGGACTCGAGTGCTGACCAAAGTTTTACCAGCATTCAGGGGAAGGAATGGTAGAATTTTTTTTATCATTCGCAATTTGTAAAAGGAGGCTGATACTACTGAGTTGGTGTGATGTGCAAAGGTCAATTTATCATCAAATATGACGCCCAGATTTCTGACTTTAGTTACTGGTGTCGGGGGGGGGGGGCCTAGGGTAGGAGACCACCAGGCCTGAGACCAGGCGAGGGACAGGTTGCCAATATTCATGACCTCTGTTTTGTCAGAGTTCAGCTTGAGGCAATTGCTAGCCATCCAGCTGCTGATAGCCAGCATGCCCTCTTGGAATTCACCTGCCACCTTATCACCATTGTTGTTTATTGCCAGCACCAGTTGGGTGTCATCGGCATAAGATGTGAGGCCCATCCCGTGTGCTTTAATGATTCTCTCCAAGTCCGACACATAGATGTTGAACAGCTTAGAACTTAGCGATGATCCCTGTGGAACACCACAAGGGAGGGCCAGTTGGGCAGAACGGAAAGTGCCCAAGTGCCCAAGTTTACCGACTGGGTGCGTGAGGTGAGAAAGGGTGATAGCAGATTTCGAGCTTTGTGCTGGATGCCCATTTTGGTGACATGGTCGATCAGGATGGAGTGATCGACCGTGTCAAACACGGCTGAAAGGTCCAACAAAATGAGGACTGGTGTCCCGCCTTGGTCCAAGATGATTCTGGCTATGGGCCTGTAGTTGTTAGATTGGTTTTTTTTAGGAAAGGTTTCAAGATGGTCTTCTTCCAGGCGGTGGGATTGATACCTGAAGAGAACATGACATTGAAGATATTAGTCAAGGTAGGGGCCACTTGTGTGGAGAATTGATTCAGCATGGCAGGCTGGCAAGGATCATTGGCTGAACCTGATTTCACGGTGGACATTATATTGATGATCTGGTCTGGTGTTGTGTCATCAAATTGTGCTAGCGTGTGGTCAGGAACATCATTTATGGCAGGCAGCTCCATGGAGTTAGTCTTAGATGCAAATTTGGAATATATGTTATTTACTTTTTCAAAGAAATGGTTCACAAGGGAGTCGCATAGTGACTGAGAGGGTATAGGAGTAGCTGCAAGTGCAGAGTCCTATAATTCAGAGGCTACTTGGAAAAGCTGCTTGTTAGAATTTTTCGCAGCTTCAATCTGAGCAACATAATAGTTCAGTTTTTCCTGAGCGATTAAGGTTTTACATTTGGCCAGAGCTTCTTTATAGAGAAGTTTCTCTTGCTTAGCGTATAGTTTACGCCATTGTTTTTCCCTATTCCTACACAATTTCTTTTGTTCTCAGAGCAATTCAGAGAACCAGGGAGCAGATTTTTTGAAAAAGTTTTGTTAGGTACCCTAATGCCACCGCTGCAACACAGGTGCGCTCAATCGCGCGCACGCAGACAGAATATATTCACATTATCAGATCTATACCTGGAAGGTAAATTTGTGCTGCTCTTGGATGCCCCTGCTCCATCTACACTGGCTCCACTGGACCTACTCCTGTATTATCAGGTCAGGGCTACCTGTTGACCTATTCATGACACTTTCCTAGCTCAACTGCCGATAGTCCAGCCACAGGAACATGTGCTAACCACTTCTTCCCATGGTAAATTGATCACCTGCCTCTACAACACTATGCAATCCTCTTACCCGGTCATGACTCCGATGGCCCATGCTGCCTGGGAGACGGATGTGAGTTCGCCACTGTCGGACTCTCAGTGGTCATTGTGCCGCGGGCAATTAGAATTACTCTCACCCAACCACAGATTGTGCCTAATGCATTTTAAAATCCTACATCGTCTATATCGCACAGCATTGCAGCTGTTTAAAATGGGTCTGGTTTCCAGTTCCCAATGCCTCCGATGCACTGCACCCCAGGCCTCCTTTCTCCATTTGACCTGCTGTGCCCAGACGTGGCAACATTTTGGAGGGAAGTTTTTTCAGTCATACACGCTATGACTGGGCACTGATTCCGTTGCCCCCAGCACCCACACCTGATCGGACTAGTGCAGTATGTCAAAGATGTACCAGCCACAGACCGCAGGCTCACAGCCATGTTCCTTCTCCTTGCAAAGCGAAAGGTGGCTATGAACTGGGGCAGACGTCCAGTTCCCACGATAGCTGCTTGGCTGAAATACTCAACATATTGCTCTGAGCAGTTCTCCCACTTCTGGGACCTGATGCCACCTCGGTCCAGACCCAAGGACATTTGAGAACATCTGCTGGCTTATCTACGCGCCAATGACACATCAGCGCATTGTCCTCCCACGACACACCCCCTGGGGCCCTGTGCCACTTGTTCACTAACACCTGCCCACTCACTGGTCATGCTGGACCAGCACATCCCTTTCTCCTGAGGCTCCTGACGGGCTCATGCTAAACATCCCTCCGTAGGCTCTCCTGAGGCCCAGGGTCTGCTGTGTGTAGTAAATGTCCTCTCCACTGTTCTTCTCTGGATAGACTGTACTATGACATCTGTGACATCATAGAATGCCTGGGTGTCCATCTGGCTCACAGTGCCTCACTCTAACTTACTGTGGCAGTTGGTCATCTCAGGCTGAGCTGCTTACAGCTGCTCCTGGTGGGGTTTTACTTATGAACTTGACCTGTCTACCTAACTTGGAAGGAACTTGCAATAAAGGATCTTAACGTACCAACTGGACTCTGCATCTTTCATTTACCACAACTTGGCGACGAGGATGGGATGGCGACGTTTTTAAAGAGGATGAATGTGCGTGTGTATTAAGGAGATAGGCCAGCTAAAGTACCAAGGAAACTTAAGACAAAGAAACATAAGGACTTTCAACACGTCTATTGAAACTAAAAAGTAATGCCCTGGTCAACCCCACCAGTGTCTTCTATCATCTCGACAGCCTGCAACCTGGGCATTTGTTTCTATTTTGCCTGCTGTCACCTTGCTCCTGTTTGGAAAAGTTTACTCTTCCCTGAGGTCTGGGGTGTTTTTATTTCATCTGGCCTTCATTCAGTGTGGGAAGCGTCAAGCGTTGACAGAAACTGGCAATTTATAGGTGAGGTGGTTTGGCAGCTTAAGTTACAAATGCTGTGAACGTTTCTTATCTCCCTCAGAGGAACTGTTGTGCCGATTTGATACACTCGGTCCTTCATTCAGGAACCTCTGAAGAATAGTCCCTCCGGTGAGTTCTTGCACTTATACTCTTTCGTCTGACAACCCCAGAACTCGCTACCTGCTGCGCATTTGTCTGGTTTTTCGTGTTGCTCTGCATAGGAACGTTTGTGCGCAAGCTCTTTTAGCATCGGAAGTTATTCAGCAGCGCGTAAACACAGCGCCGCATCAGCATGAGTCTCCGGTAACACTTAGCTTTGCCGTGTTCAATTTCTCACCGTACTACATGTTGATGACTGTTGTCCGACGGTTGGCCGGCAGCTATCTTCTCACTTTCTCTGCTCCCGCCCATCTGATGACGTCTTTGGAATGCTTTGGGGAGTTGGTGAAGCGAGATTCTTCTGATGTCCTTCGCTCCTGTGACGCCTGTGACGCCTTTCTTTGGAGACACGTCCCCCATGCTTCTTACGCCGCTACGGTCGACGTGGCGGCCATTTTATATTCAATTTAGTTGCCACGACAACAGCTTGCTCTGTACACTTCCCAGTTACTGTTCAGCGTATCTGAGGGCAGCTGTTCATTGCTTCATTTTCTTCACGAATGGAAATGTATCTGTCGAAGTCGGAGCGCACCTTTTCATCCCACACAAAAGTCGTTTACTTTGAAGGTATTTATCCAGCACTGGTGCCAGCAACAACCGGCAAGGGGAAGGGTCTGAGGGCAACTGTTCAGTGCTTCATTTTCTTCACGATGCAGTTAATTTGGGAAATGTATCTGTGGAAGTTGGAGCGCACTTTTTCATCCCTTGACTTTTCTTCAGTTATGGCATTCAATAGACGGCCTGATACCTTGTTTGTGTGGCAAGTCTCAGCGTTGACTGTGGACACCAGTACTGACAATACTTCGACCCGCAAGCCTTCTACTGGGACACAGCAAGTTGACTTTTTGTTTGTCCTATTTGCTATATGGTCTGGGCGTTTGGATCCCGGGTGAGAGGTCGCTCACCGGTGTTAATTAATTTCTGTGATGTTAACTTCTCTCTGCAGGGGCGTATTTAGTGTTTAACAGGTTTACACTATCTAAGAGAGGTTGTGTGCTGTGTGCGTAGTCTGTGCCCATTTCGAGGGTGTTCTAGGACCTTATTGTGTACCCTATGTAGGGCATATTGGGTATATGCATGTCTGTTGTTCATCCCTCCATTTTGCTTTTAGGGGGACGTTATGTCTGTACCCTACTTAGAGGAGGTTGTGTGTTTGTTTGCGGGTAGTCCATGGCCCTTGTTTATTCCCAGGATTACTACCCTGCCGTGTACCCTTTGAGGTTGAGTGCTTACGGGTAGTCCATGCCCCATCGTTTGTCCCAGGGTTATTGTCTTTATCCTGCGGTGTACCCTTTTCTGGGGAAGTTGGTGTTTGTGGGTAGTCCATGCCCCATCGTTTGTCCCAGGGTTATTGTCTTTATCCTGCGGTGTACCCTTTTCTGGGGAAGTTGGTGTTTGTGGGTAGTCCATGCCCCATCGTTTGTCCCAGGGTTTTTGTCTTCATCCTGTGGTGTACCCTTTTCAGGGGAAGTTGGGTGTTTGCGGGTAGTCCATGCCCCATGTTCATTCCCAGGATTACTGTCCTGCGGTGTACCCTTTGAGGTTGAGTGTTTACGGGTAGTCCATGCCCTATTTTCCCTCCCAGGGTTATTTTGCTTACCCTGCGGTGTACCCTTTTCAGGGGAGGTTGTGCGTTTATGGGTAGTCAACGCCCATTTTTATTCCCAGGATTGCTGTCCTGTGGTGTACCCTTTTCAGGGGAGGTACAGTGTCTGTGGGTAGTCCATTCTCCATACTATGCGCTGTCCCCTGCTTTTGGTGGAGATTGTTTGTGCACTATTTTCCTATCGAAGTCTACCTTCTTGCAGCTACTGGCCAGGGCTTCCTTTTGGTAAGATTTTGAGCTGTGAATCTATCATACGTTTAGTGTCAGCACATCTTTATCAGGGGTAGTTTGTTTTCTTTCTTTGGTGAATTCTTTGGTAAAGGGGTTTATTCTTTTGGTTTATCTTATGTGAATCTTACCCCTATTGTGTCTCTCCCTGTCTACACTCATTTTTATTTCGAAGGTGTTTACCCTGTGGTGTACCCATGTGTGGGGAGGTTATGAGTGTCACCAGCTAACTTAGCTGTTGGTCTTGTTTTTCGAAACCATGCTGTTTCGTTAAGGAAGGGGGATGAGGCATATGGTGACATCAAGTTGTTTCTTTGTTCTTTTCTCTGCTAATGTTATCTCATGCTAACGTCATCTCTTGTCGTACATTATTACTTTTGGTTCATCTCAATTTTGTACTTTCCTGCTGATGTTGCATTTGAGGTATTTTGCCGATTGTTTCTTTATTCTGTTCTTACTCCATAAGGGAAGAGGATGTGTAGTAAATGTCCTTTCCACTGTTCTTCTCTGGATAGACTGTACTATGACATCTGTGACATCATAGAATGCCTGGGTGTCCGTCTGGCTCACAGTGCCTCTCTCTAACTTACTGTGGCAGGTGGTCATCTCAGGCTGAGCTGCTTACAGCTGCTCCTGGTGGGGTTTTACTTATGAACTTGACCTGTCTACCTAACTTGGAAGGAACTTGCAATAAAGGATCTTAACTTACCAACTGGGCTCTGCATCTTTCATTTACCACACTGTGAATGGCTAACCTGATTCACTTGCTTCTTAGGGCCACATTGTTGTCTATGTCGCACCAACTTTATTCTGTCTCATAATGAATCTCCTCGCTATTCTCTGCTCCTACCCATGTTCCTTTTCCCTACCTAACCTGTATTATTTAACGAACAGTAATTTTGCTTTTTTCCCTGTGCAATATTGTCTTTTTTTATGGGCTTCATTGTAAACTGTTTAGTTTTATCGGAAATGCCAATAAAAACAATAAAAAACATTGATAAATGCTTGGATGTAAGAGACAGGGGAGCTTTTCTAGAAAGGGGTTGGCTCATTTGCTTTGTGTCATCAGAGCTTTTATTTCAAAGTGGGGGTACTCTAATTTTCTGACTACTCCCTTAATAGGAGACTTATGTCTGGGTCATGCAGTGATCTCACAATGTTGGTTTTTGTTGCGATCATATACCAGGACCACACAGTATTGTCACTGTGGCCTTCGTAAGTAGGGATAGAGAAGACTGTGACCTTATTGTCCTTATCTGCCTTCAAGGTCAGGCAGGGGGTTACTGTCAATATTTACCAATCACAACAGAGGTCAGCAGAGAGGTGAGTAGGGGAAGGTACGGCAGAGAGAGTCAGTGACAGCCAGGGTCTGCTGATGGTTAGAGTGGTGGAGGGGAGGAGAAGAGGATCCTGAGGAGGGCAGGGGGTGTTCATGGCGTTATGTAAGTCCTCAGGCCTGTGGCGAAGTCGGCTCAGCAAATCACTAGGCAGGCCCACCAATTGCGGGTATTATATTTAATAACTGTCGCGCCGGAACCCCAGCGGCTTATTGAATGATACCCGGGACCTACCAAACGCTCCCCAATCCGAGGGGAGGAGACCCTTGACCAGGGCTTTAAGTGGGAAAAAAGAACCTAGGGGTGCTCTAAAAGGGGCGTGGCACATTTCTTAAAGGGGTGTGGCCTATCCGTGTAGGGGCGTGGTCTAAATCAAGATCTGGGGGAAAGCTGGGTGGTAGCGAATTTGTGTCAGCCTGATGATCCCACAACTTTCCCACACAGAAATTGGAGAAAAAATTGTTTTTTCAGCTAAATTTGAGCTTTGCAGGGGTGTTTGGGAAGAAAAACGTTGGGGGCCCACACAAGCCATACCGCCCTGGACTCCTCCGGGAGACTCGTTTTCAGAAATGTGTGGGTTTGGTAGGTTTCCCTAGAGACCTGCCGAGCCCGGGGCCAAAAACCCCAGGTGACCCCACCCCCTTGAAAAACCAGACCGTTTTGTGCTAGGTAATTTTGAGGTCTCCACAATGCGTTTTGGGCCCTTGCCTGTTGCGGGTACTTGGCCCACCCACACAAGTGAGATACAATTTTTATCGGGAGACCTGGGGGAACGCTGGGTGGTAGAAAATTTGTGTCAGTCCGGTGATCCCACAACTTTCCCACACAGAAATTGGAGAAGAATGTAATTTTTACAACTAAATGTGAGGTTTGCCGAGGATTCTAGGTAGGAAAACATTGGGGTGTCCACGGAAGCCATACCTCCCTAGACTCCCTAGGGTGTCTAGTTTTCAGAATTGTGCGGGTTTGGTAAGTTTCGCTAGTTTCTCACCGAGCCTGGGACCAGGTGACCCCCTCCATTGCAAAACCAGGTCGTTTTGTGATAGGTAATTTTGATGTCTCCACAGTACGTTTTGGGGAGTGTCCTGTCGCGGGCACAAGGACTACACACTCGAGTGAGGTACCATTTTTATTGGGAAATCAGGAGAATGCTGGGTGCTTGGAAATTTGTGGTGGTCCAGAGATCCTACAACTTTCCCACACAGAAAAGTAAGGTTGACAGGGGTTACTGGGTAGGAAAATATTGGGAGGTCCACGAACCATCCAGAAAACCACTGTAAGACTCATACTCGACCTCCAACACCGCACTTCAGGAAACTTCGCTGGCTCTCCATTCACAAGCACAAACAATTACAACTTCTCACCCATACATTCTAAGCCCCCCACAGCAGAGTACCAGAATACCTAAACAGCTGCATACACTATCACCAATCCACCAGACACCAACACTCTGCCTCACTCTCACTCGCACACATTCCCCAAATCCGCAAAAGCAAAACTAGAGGTCACTCATTCTCCTACATCTCACCCAAGACATGGAACGACTTCCCTCAACACATCAGAGCCTCCTCCTCTTTTCTTGTGTTTCGTAAGAGGCTAAAGACCTGCCCCTTTGTGTAAGAATCTTGGGGACCACAAACCTACACACCTGGCCAAGGACGTTGCTACCCTCTCAGGTGAGACCTGCACTATACAAATTATTGTAACTTAATATGACATAACCATCTTCTTTCCACTCTCTGTGTGTTATCTACATATCAAAAAGCTAAAATGACAGTTCCACTTCTACCATTTTCCTGTCTTTTTTTGCTAATCCAAGCAACAAATTGCATTACCATAAGGATCATCAGAAAAATCCTTTCTTTAGTCCCACCTTGAAGGCAAACTCTCACCACTCTAGAATGTTTTATTGTAACTCTTTGTTGGAGAGTTCACCAAAATTCCTCTGTCAAAAATTGCAATATTGCAAAATAAAGCAGCAGGGCTGAAGAGATGTTCTGCATCTCAGATCAGTTCCACAAACTTAATTAGTGGCCAGTTGTGGAAAGATGTTTCTTTAAAGCACTGTGCTTTTGTCATAATACACTTTACAACCCTGGACAAACCCCCTACATGGCATCCCTATTTGCCCAGGATCAACTACCTCCTGCTTTAAGATCGAAACATTCCTTTTTGGTCAAAGTGCCAAAGTTTGAAAAGATCACCTTTATATCTGTGCTAACCTCAAAGGCGTGGATCTTTTTACCATTCACCACTTTTTCTAAACATAACCTAATCATATAGAGGCTGCAACTGATACCTAGATATCTACCAAACCCTTGTAAAACCACAATTTGATCTTACATCTTTCAATGGTATAGTGGATTTTTTTTCCAGAGAGTTGGGACTTGGACATTGGGAGTGGGGATGATGGATGATCTGACACAGAGATTGGTCAGGTGAGAAGGTAGCAGAGGACCGGAACCTATGAAAGAGGCCAGGGAAGGATGGTAGGCCCTTGCAGAATGGAGGACCTTACCTTTCTATGGCAGGATATGTTGAAAAGGCAGGGATTGACGCAACTCCATCAGACGTTGCAGGCCAATTTAACTGCTGCCTCCGTGCTTGATCAAGCATGTACATGAGGAATTATGAATCCCTCTCTGCATTGGTAACTCCCCTGTCCCCCCTGGAACAACGTTATAATCACAGCAAGCCCTACTGTTGAAAAAAGTTTTTTTTTCTTTCCACTCTGATGTTTGTTAGGAAAACAGTGGGTTTTTCTTAGATTACTCTCACCCACCAGGGTTTCCCCTTGGTGGCATGCTTCATCATCCGGTTCTTCCCGTTCCGCTGCGGAACGGGGCGTGCTACGACCTGCGTGTTAAGTGGGAGCGCTTATTGTTGGTTAAATGCATTTGGATGAAGTTTAAAGGTGTGAGTGGGGGGGGGAGAATTAATAATACCTTGCTAGTAGGAAAAGATTCCTTCTTAGTGCCTCTACCCGTTATGGTTTAAAATATGGTGAAATGTGAGAACTTAGAGGGGACAATGTACCTCATTTGTGCTGGTCGACATGTTTCTAGCCCCCCCCCAACCCTATTTTTCTGGACCAAGATTGATTGTTCCCTGGTACCACTCTTATATCTCCTCTTAGTCAGAAGAAACAGACAGTTTGACCTATGCACTGTACCTAGAACATCATTAGAGTTTATACTTCAATGTGCACTCTATGGACATCATTGAGAGATTGCTGCTGTGACCCCTGGCATGCCCCTTGTGACCCCTGTCACTGTCTTTTCGACCCCTAGTGTCAGCAGTGGCAAAAGCAGCTTGTTCTTAGGGACGTTGGTGGGGGCTTCACTCTCCTTATTTTTTTGTAAATGTATTATTATACTAATAGTGAATAATATTACATTATTCTCTATTAGTTTAATAAAAATGGAGTACAAATAGCTGGAATATGACTTTCCCTGGCAGCACAGGTAAGTAAAAGAAAAGGCTTATAAGTGTATGTATGTTGTGTGCATGCTTGTTAGTGTGTGTATGTGAGAGTGTATGTATGTGTGAATGTGTGTGTATGTGTAGGCAGAGTGGGTGTGTATGTGTGAGTGTGCCTATGTGTGTATGTCTAAGCATGTGTATGAGTAAGCATGTTTGTGTGTAAGTTAAAGTGTAAGTGAAAGTCAAAGGGCACGTGAAGTCACTTCCACTACCCGTGGGATTTTGGTGAATCGCCTTCCATGGTGCGCCCAAATTTAATGATCAAAGACCACAAGGTACAGCGAAGTAAAGTGACTGCAGATAACCTCATGCTTGGCTCAGGTGGAAAGGCTGGGTCAGGAGCCAGGGCTTTCTACCTACACATAGCTGTGTGTGAGCACGCTTGGCTCGGGCTGAATGCTGAATCGTCCATTAGACTAGCACGTTAAAGTAAAGTCGAGTCAGGTATCCTAATGCACTTTCTGAAAGACGAAACCTTCTACACACAGTGAAAGCTCAGTCGGGCAGCTTGCACATCATAGAAGGAGACATTAGAGGCCCAGGAGCAACATGCATTACCTGCACAGCAGACATCGGCAATGAGCTGCCAGGCGAAGGTGCTACTCAAGTGACATAGGGGTGCATTTGTACAAGCAGGGCCATGAAGTAAATGAATCGGACACACTTCTGAAGGTCGGAACAGGTAATCAACTGGATTTTTTAATGGAGCAGAATAACGACATGCACCTCGCCAACTGATCAGACTTCAACTGTAAAGTCTGGAATCTCGCTTGGCTGAGGTAAGACACTAGAACATTGTTTACATTCTGGCAATCTACTTAAAGGGCAAGGAAGAAAATATGTTCATGACTATTATAATTTTAAAGAAGTAATAATTTACAACACACCTCCTTCCTTTAGGGTAATATATAACATAGTAAAGATATTAACATATGTAGTCATTCAAATAAACAGGTAGTCTTCGAGATCTTGAACTTCTGATATTATGTGAAACAGAGAGATATTGAGAAACATCATTTTGAGAAAGTGTACCGTTATTATGATTTACCTGTACACCAACAGTTTCAAAAGCATCACCACCACCTTCCTCCCTTCGACTTAATGTCGATGGAGATGGATTAACTTCCTCTGGAGTGAAAATCATGTAACCACTATTATTCACTGAATCATGAACTTGTTGACTTATGTTTTTCTCAGAAGAATTAGATTTTTGATATAGGCTACCCTGCAAACATTCCACTTTTCATCATTATCTAAAACTACATAGTGTGGAAAAACTTTTTTAACTAAATAGGGACCTCTAAATTTTGAAAGTCCTTTTGTTATCCTTCCTGGTTTCACTTTCACCCAATCCCCAATCCATGTAGCATTAGAGTGAATATCATGAGATGATGAGTGTTTGCTTTTTAAACATATGGTGCGAGGAGCTAGGGTTTTAGTATAGAGGAGGTGATGGCGCTCTGCTAGGTTTGCTGTGGTCAGTCTGACACAATACTTGATCCTATTGGTGCTGACAGGAAAGGGGTGACCCTATAAACCCCTTACTTAGTGATTTGTAAAACAAACCCATATAGCAAATTGCAACAGTCCTGTGCACACATATACTCAATAATACACAGCATGTGTTAGTATATAAGACTATAACAAAACACAATCCGTTCCTGATTTCTTATGTTCCTTTAATGTGTGTTGGCACATAGAACAGCCAGCCGACACATGTTTCATCTGAGACAAAATAATCTCCGACTCTTCAGGGCTCAAGTAACAATGGACGGTGTGTATAATCCCTTAACTGGTGATAATTACAACCCAGTTGGGTTCAATGTAAGTTCAATGGAGGGTAATTAACAAAACATCCAGGCAAGAATCCAGAGCATCAATGTATCAATGTGTGGTCACAAAGCCAATACGGGGTTGTCTGGAAAGGATGATTGCTTCAAAAGTAACGTCTAAGACCGAATGAGAATAGAGTCCGGTCTTGTTTGACACATGTGCGTGTCTATCGTAGCCTATTCACGGTATGGACCCCGCGTCTCGAGATATCGCCGAGACGGGGGGTCCATACTGCAAATAGGCTACGATAGACATGCACCGGCTGTCTTATCTGAAAAATTCTTAACACATTTTGCATAAAACTCAATTAAACCCATGAAGGATCGTAGTTGATCCTTATCAGATGGACATGGTGCTAGTTGTATGGCCTCTAAAAGATTTTTCTTTGGCTTAACACCTTCAGATGATATTTCATAACCTAAGCACTCTATTTATTGAACAAGAAATTAGCATTTTTTAACAATGTTAAACCTGCATCACCTATCCTGTGTAACACAGATTTCAATATTTGATTGTGTTCTGAAATAGAGTTACCAAAAACAAGTATGTCATCTTGAAAAAATACTGCTTTTTTAATACCCTTAAATAACTCCGTTACCATTCCCTGAAAGACACTGGCTGCTGAGATAAGCCCAAAAGGGAGCCTAGTGAATTGGAAAGTACCCTCACTTGTTATAAATGCTGTTAAATGTTTAGACTCATCATGAAGGCAAATTTGATGGTATGCGCTCTTCAAATCTAACTTTGAAAAGAACTTATCACCTTGCAATGTAGATATCAATTCTCCAATATTGAGAAGGGGAAAAACATCAGCAACCACATTTTTATTCAGGGACCTCAATCCACACAGAATCTAATTTTTTTGTCAGCTTTCTGAGTGATCACAACTGGAGATACTCATGCGGAAGCTTCTACAGGTTCTATAATGCCACCTTGTAACATTTCATTTATAAACTTTCACTTCTTCCCTCACAGCAAGTGGTACTCCTCACACTTTATGCTGCACTGGCATGGCATTCTTTTTTAACTGAATTTTGTGAATATACCCTTTGAGTTCTCCCAAATCCTCCCTGAAAACACTTTTTCCATCTCTTAAAATGTCTTCAATACTACACTCATCTACCACCATGACTTGCACAGGCGCTCTAGGGTTGGCAATTATATGCAAGTCATATTGATGAATCCAACCTAAAATTGGTGGACCGTCAACTGAAACATACACTTTTCCATGGGTGGATCTGTTCATAAAGGTGATATTTGATTCAAAACACCCTATCAGTTCAATTGTTTCACCTTGATACCCTGTGGGACATATGTCACTATCATTAAGTAGCATGTCACCTCATTCACTCTTGAACATAGATTCAGGGATTATGGTATACCTTGAGCCTGTATCTACCACTAGCAGCCCGTCCCGACATTGTCCGGGAGCAATCATGGCTCAGGGCCCCCGCCCGCCCTGATGTTGTGCAGTATTATGCCTCTATGTTTACTTTGTACGCTTTTGTAAGCTGCCCACGTCACTGCCCACGTCACTTTTTCCTCCTGTAATGCCCCGTTTGCTACCTTCTCCCGATTGTCATTTTAGCTTTCAGCTGACCGCTCCACTTTGTACGCTTTTGTAACCTGCACACGTTTCTTTTTCCGTTTGGTACCTGTGGCTCGCTCACCGCTCCTCTCCCCCGCCGCTCCTCCCTCACGTTTGCTTTGCTCACTGCTTACTTGGCGCCCTACCGCATCCGCCGCTCACCGCTCCTCCCCGCCGCCGCTACTCACTTCCTGCCCACCGATCCTCACCGCCTGTCCCCCGCTCATGTCCGCTGCTCCTCCGCTCGTCACTGCTCCCCCCGCTGATCTCCGCCGCTCCTCGTCACTGCTCCTCCCCGCGCTGATCTCCGCCGCTCTTCCCCGCGCTGATCTCCGCCGCTCCTCGCGCTTGTGTACGCCGCTCCTGATGTAAGCACACACGTCGCGGCCGGCGCTACTTTGAAGGGACGACTTTTTTTTTAACTTATATTTTTTAAATAACGTATTTATTTTTAATTTATATAGCCTATGTCCATCTGCACACCCTGAGGATTACAACGATGTATTGGGTGTGTGGATTGGCGCTGTGGTTCCCGAGTTTACCCGCCTCAAAGCCTCAAAGTAATAATAGTAGTATAGATAAGACTCACTGTATGACTATCGATTATGAACTCCGCTTTCGGTCTATTCTCTCTTTTTTCATTACATGTAACAATATCTGGATCTCAACTATCCATTACTAAAATCTTGTCTTTATCTCTCCTTATTTCTAAAGAGCCCTCTTCAATTACAGCTATTTTTGTCCTAGTCTTATTTCGACACTTTCTTGTAAAATGACCTAGTTTACCGCATTTGAGGCCTTCTCTGTTGTTAGCATAGCAAAATTTCACCTCAGAGGTATGCGTGTTACTGCCACATCTTGTACAAAATTAGCTTGTAACCTTGTTTGGATAGTTTTTTTTTGTAAACTTTCTCCTTTCGCTTTTACTATAGCTACACCTTCTTCAGCCCACACAGTTCACTCTCATTCATCAACTTCTCTGACACTTCAGACACTTGACCCTGAGAACTGCACTTCTGTAGTTCCTTCATGCACTTTTCTGATTCTTCTACTACTTTAGCTAAGTCAATAGCTAATTTTAAAGAAGGGTTTTTGGCTGCCCATAACCTCTCTTGTATTTTCCTATTGTTGCACTGCACGATAAGCTGATCGCGAATCAACTCATCTGCCATCTGTCCAAAATTACATTTGACAGAAAGTTCACGTAGACGTGCCACAAAATCATCAATTGATTCCTCAATGCGCTGTTTGTATGTGTAGAAATTATATCTGTTTATCACCAAGTTTTCATCCTTTGCAAATATTACTTCATTTCTCGCAAAAGCGTCCGTGTACTCATCAATAGTAGACTGGCCCGATTGAAGTGCTTGAGGAAGATTCTGAAAAACTCTTTGTCCTTCTTTTCCTAAAGCACTCAACAACAAAGCTTTTTTTTCTTTTGGCTGAAAACTCCTGTCCATCCAGAGCTTCGATGTAATTCTCAAACATTTTTATCCAATCTTCCCATGAGAAGGATGGTGTACCAGGTTTACTCAGAAATTCAGGAGGTAAGGCTACAACCACTTGTTGAGCCATGGTTATCTAAATACAAACTCACAAAGTAGAAACACTTAAAAGTGATGAATAACCACTCAAATAAAAAATGACAGCAATAAGTAAGTATTAATAAGCAACCTATCTACGTTGGCTTTAGATAAATGACACTCTAAACGTTTTTGCAAGTGGGTTAATACATATCTGAGATGAAAATAAAAAAAAGTTAGCTCACAATAACCTAACCAATTGTTTAACCTGAATTCACATACATCTATTACCATGGATACTAAATTATACTTAAGATGAGCATATCACTAAAATTACATTTGTTTGATATGTTGTTTAGAATGTCTCACTCTTAACAGCCACAAACAAAACGTTGGTGGAAGTGTCTATATTAATTTCTCTTTGGAGTGATGATCATTTGACCAAAATTAGCCCTCGAACCGCTGAAATCTCACTTACTTAAGATCTTCGGTAAAACGCTGCTTAAAGCACTTAAGATGCTGTCCCTTATGCCAAACGATGAGCGAAATATCGATCCCGATAGTTGTGTTAATGATGAGCGTATCATCGAATGTACACTCCTTACAGAAATTTCCACAGAACTGAATCTTAAATCAATATGGCCGCTTTACGTGATACGTCACATGCTGAATTACATGACTGACGAGACACCCATTGAAAAAGCAACACGTCCGTAGCCTAGCAACACTGCTTCGCGTCACGCATGGACTCTGGCTCACGAGAAAGCGTATGAGTCCAGGCAACGCTGCGTCACCGTGGAAAGGTCTGGTTGCTAAGCAGCAGATAAAAACCAAGCCACGTCACAGGACTGAGCATGTGCACGGGGCACAACTCAAGGTTTGGATGATGATGTAGGTTGTCTCCAAAACGTCTACGTTTTCACCCCCACTCGAAACAAGTGCCTTCAAGGATCACGTTCTTCCGCACGACAAGGGTTCTTCTCAGGCAAGGCATCTTTTGTTGTTGTAAGTCTCTGCTCTTCCTTTCCTTTGTATTTCTGTGTCTGAAATACAGTTCACCATCTGATCAGCACTCTAAATCATCGCCAAATTGAAGTAATTGAATCGGACACACTTCTTAAGGTCGGAACACGTAAGCAACTGGATTTATTAATGGGGCAGAATAACGACATGCACCTCGCCAGCTGATCAGACTCCAACTGTAAAGTTTGGAATCTCGCTAGGCTGAGGTAAGACACTAGAACATTGTTAACAGTCTGGCAATCTACTTAAAGGGCAAGGAAGAGAATATGTTCATGACTATTATAATTTTAAAGAAGTAATAATTTACAACAGGCCACTGGTCCAGTCACTCACAAATCAGTGCTAAATCTTATTTCATTTCAATGAAATCCCTAATTTACAAAATATGTCTTTTAGGCGAGGTGACATTTAAAAATAGGTCATCAAAGTCAAGAAACAGCACAGGTGACCATCACAAGAACAAATGCACTACCCAAGATGCGCCTGCAGCCTAAGCAGCAAGGACTTTAAATAAGGGCAGAAAACGAGACGTCACCTACGACGCCTTAAAACGTGCCAACCGTGGAGGGTGCCATAAATACTCAATGCCCAGCACTGGACAAATCCTGCTGTGCATGCGCTAAAAACATTCTGTACAAGTAAATCGCCCTGGAATTAGAAGACCAACCCCAGTGTGCAGTCTAAAGGTCATTTAAAGCAAACCTGAGGTTCTACTAATGGCCTCCATGTAAACTTGGATTACTTGACATGATCCCACAGCCCAAGCCACTCAGTCTTTTCACTTCCTTTGTTAGACCTAGGCGTGGTCCATTCTGAACTCCGAATCCTTGTGGGGAGAGTTGTTGGGTCCGTTTTCGACAAATCTAACAAACGCAGTCCTGTAGTTAACAAGCACATCCCCCAAAAATGTTGGGCTTCCTCATAATGCCTAATGGACTATGCTAATGGGATATGGGAGGGTTACCATAGGGCCATAAACAATGTATACAAGATCTCCAAAGGTATGGGATCTAGACTGATACTCAAAATAAAGAAATCCAAAAGCATTGGCTCTCTATTAACAACTCTTCACTGCCTTCCAGTAATTATTCATATTAAGTTCAAGGTGAAATGTGTTGTTTTTAAGGACAGCATGCCTGTATTGGGCGGACTAAGCAGTGCAAAGCAGGAAAGGCACCTGCACTGAAAGCAAAGTTGGTGGTCGCTAAGGTACTTCTTGTTCAATGGACTGACTGGGTCACCCTCCTCTTAAGCCAGAAACATTGACAAGCTCATACTAGCCGAAATCAAGTTCATCTTGAGATCTTGAGGGAATTACTCTTTAAAGTCTCCCAATGGATAACAGTGGGATAAGCCCTGGTAATGCTGCCTTCTAATCCTGCTTCCACTATTTTAGCCGGATGATGCAAACAGTGCCACGAAGACCAAACAAGGTCGAACCTCTGCAGAACAGTGGCCATGTAAGTCATTAGAGGTACCAGCTCTGGCTCCTGGAAGCCCAGATTATCCTATAGGTGGGCAAGGACATCCAACAGCTGTGGCCCCAAATATATCTGCCTCATCCATGACTGCCTACTTATTGCAAGGCAGGGAAGTGCTTGATGAAGTATTGCAGTTTGAAGTGCTCTAATCACTGCCTAATCCATCATTTGCTGCTATTCCAGAGGCAGAAACACAGAAAGAAGTAGAACAGTTATTCAACAGCATCCATATCATTCTTTCCCATAAATCACCAATTGTTGGGCCATTTCCTGTGTGTCATATCAGGTCTCAGCATCCCTGCTGAGGAGCAGGAACAACATATAACCAAAACACAACCTCGCTGCGGCAAGGGTGGGTACCAGCATATTGTCTCAGAAAATCCTTTGACATAAATATTGTGTCCTGCACATCATCTTAAAAAATATTTCCTCACTGCAGTTAATAATAGAACGTGTAAACCCAAGAGCCAATATGTTTGTATATGACATTTTGGACGTTATTTTTATCGTACCCATATTTCTGTAGATAATATTCTAACTTACAACCGTAGAAAGGGACCCCCTTATGTACAGTTGGCGTCACCTAGCACTGCTACCACTGGACTCCATTTTTGGGTCAGGCACCGGGGTTATATTCACATTTTCCCATCACAATCTCTTTTAATGTAAAGATAAGAAAATATTTTCCCTTATGCAGAATCTACAGATACAAGTCCTTCAATGGTGCAATGATGCACCATCCTATAATATGCAGAACATTTTACTTGACAGCTGAATCCTTTTTGGTGACCTACCTTTCTGCCATGGGTGAAACACTGTAAATCCTTTTGGTGACCTACCTGCTTGCCATGGGTGAAATAATGTGGATCCTTTTGATGACCTACCTTCCTGCCGTGGGAGAAACACTCTGAATCCCTTTGGTAACCTACCTTCCTGCCGTTGGTAAATCACTCTAAATCCCTTTGGTGACCTACCTTCCTGCCGTGGGTGAAGCACTCTGAATCCCTTTGGTGACCTACCTTCCTGCCGTGGGTGAAACACTCTAAATCCCTTTGGTGACCTACCTTCCTACCGTGGGTGAAACACTCTAAATCTCTTTGGTGACCTACCTTCCTGCCGTGGGAGAAACACTCTGAATCTCTTTGGTGACCTACCTTCCTGCAGTGGGTGAAACACTCTAAATTCCTTTGGTGACCTACCTTCCTGCCATGGGTGAAACATTCTAAATCTCTTTGGTGACCTACCCTCCTGACATGGGTGAAACACTCTGAATCCTTTGATGACCTACCCTCCAATTGTGGATGAAGCACTCTAAATCCTTCTGATGACCTACCTTCCTGTTGTGGGTGAAACACTCTAAATCCTTTTGATGACCTATGTTCCTGCCATGGGTGAAACATTCTAAATCCTTTTGGTGACCTACCTACCTGCCATGGGTGAAACATTCTAAATCCCTTTGGTGACCTACCTTCGTGCCATGGGTGAAACACTCTAAATCCTTTGGTGGCCTACCTTCCTGCCGTGGGTAAATCACTCTAAATCCCTTTGGTGACCTACCTTCCTGCCGCGGGTGAAGCACTCTAAATCTCTTTGCAGACCTACCTTCCTGCCGTGGGTGAAGCACTCTAAACCTCTTTGCAGACCTACCTTCCTGCCGGGGGAGAAACACTCTGAATCCCTTTGGTGACCTACCTTCCTGCCGTGGGTGAAACACTCTAAATCCCTTTGGTGACCTACCTTCCTACCGTGGGTGAAGCACTCTAAATCTCTTTGGTGACCTACCTTCCTGCCGTGGGAGAAACACTCTGAATCCCTTTGGTGACCTACCTTCCTGCCGTGGGTGAAACACTCTAAATCCCTTTGGTGACCTACCTTCCTACCGTGGGTGAAACACTCTAAATCTCTTTGGTGACCTACCTTCCTGCCGTGGGAGAAACACTCTGAATCTCTTTGGTGACCTACCTTCCTGCAGTGGGTGAAACACTCTAAATTCCTTTGGTGACCTACCTTCCTGCCATGGGTGAAACATTCTAAATCTCTTTGGTGACCTACCCTCCTGACATGGGTGAAACACTCTCAATCCTTTGATGACCTACCCTCCAGTTGTGGATGAAACACTCTAAATCCTTCTGATGACCTGCCTTCCTGTTGTGGGTGAAACACTCTAAATCCTTTTGATGACCTATGTTCCTGCCATGGGTGAAACATTCTAAATCCTTTTGGTGACCTACCTACCTGCCATGGGTGAAACATTCTAAATCCCTTTGGTGACCTACCTTCGTGCCATGGGTGAAACACTCTAAATCCTTTGGTGGCCTACCTTCCTGCCATGGGTGAAACATTCTAAATCCCTTTGGTGACCTACCTTCCTGCCATGGGTGAAACACTCTAAATCCTTTTGGTGGCCTGCCTTCCTGCCATGGGTGAAATACTATAAATCCTTTTAGTGTCACATTTCAAACAGCATGCGCAAGAGTATATCAGTTCTTTGTCACCTGTGTTAAAAAATGTGATCAAAAAACGTCTATGGCACCTCATCTTTCATAACCCAAATCAGTGGCCATTACTGTTGACCTTCCTTCCTGTCATGGGTGAAATAGTCTTCACGAAAGAGGTGATTCCTTGACAAAATGTGACCACTTTCTTCCACTAAAGAAACACCCTACTGCTCCAAAATTGGCTTCATTCTATTCTTTAATGAAACACTATGCCTCGATAGTCTAATAAATGTCATCCTCAATTATAAGAATCACAATTTATCCTCAAATGCACTACCCAGGATGCGCCTACAGCAAAAGCAGCAAGGACTTTAAATAAGGTCAGAAAACGAGAAGTCACCTACGACGCCTTAAAACGTGGCAACCGTGGAGGGTGCCATAAATACTCAATGCCCAGCACTGGACAAATCCTGCTGTGCATGCGCTAAAAACATTCTGTACAAGTAAATCGCCCTACCTGCCTGCCATGGGTGAAATAATCTGGATCCTTTTGATGACCTACCTTCCTGCCGTGGGTAAATCACTCTAAATCCCTTTGGTGACCTACCTTCCTGCCGTGGGTGACGCACTCTAAATCTCTTTGCAGACCTACCTTCCTGCCGTGGGAGAAACACTCTGAATCCCTTTGGTGACCTACCTTCCTGCCGTGGGTGAAACACTCTAAATCCCTTTGGTGACCTACCTTCCTGCCGTGGGTGAAGCACTCTAAATCTCTTTGCAGACCTACCTTCCTGCCGTGGGAGAAACACTCTGAATCCCTTTGGTGACCTACCTTCCTGCAGTGGGTGAAAGCCTCTAAATCTCTTTGGTGACCTACCTTCCTGCCGTGGGAGAAACACTCTGAATCCCTTTGGTGACCTACCTTCCTGCAGTGGGTGAAACACTCTAAATCTCTTTGGTGACCTACCTTCCTGCCGTGGGAGAAACCCTCTGAATCCCTTTGGTGACCTACCTTCCTGCCGCGGGTGAAGCACTCTAAATCTCTTTGCAGACCTACCTTCCTGCCGTGGGTGAAGCACTCTAAACCTCTTTGCAGACCTACCTTCCTGCCGTGGGAGAAACACTCTGAATCCCTTTGGTGACCTACCTTCCTGCCGTGGGTGAAACACTCTAAATCCCTTTGGTGACCTACCTTCCTACCGTGGGTGAAACACTCTAAATCTCTTTGGTGACCTACCTTCCTGCCGTGGGAGAAACACTCTGAATCTCTTTGGTGACCTACCTTCCTGCAGTGGGTGAAACACTCTAAATTCCTTTGGTGACCTACCTTCCTGCCATGGGTGAAACATTCTAAATCTCTTTGGTGACCTACCCTCCTGACATGGGTGAAACACTCTCAATCCTTTGATGACCTACCCTCCAGTTGTGGATGAAACACTCTAAATCCTTCTGATGACCTACCTTCCTGTTGTGGGTGAAACACTCTAAATCCTTTTGATGACCTATGTTCCTGCCATGGGTGAAACATTCTAAATCCTTTTGGTGACCTACCTACCTGACATGGGTGAAACATTCTAAATCCCTTTGGTGACCTACCTTCGTGCCATGGGTGAAACACTCTAAATCCTTTGGTGGCCTACCTTCCTGCCATGGGTGAAACATTCTAAATCCCTTTGGTGACCTACCTTCCTGCCATGGGTGAAACACTCTAAATCCTTTTGGTGGCCTGCCTTCCTGCCATGGGTGAAATACTATAAATCCTTTTAGTGTCACATTTCAAACAGCATGCGCAAGAGTATATCAGTTCTTTGTCACCTGTGTTAAAAAATGTGATCAAAAAACGTCTATGGCACCTCATCTTTCAGAACCCAAATCAGTGGCCATTATTGTTGACCTTCCTTCCTGTCATGGGTGAAATAGTCTTCACGAAAGAGGTGATTCCTTGACAAAATGTGACCACTTTCTTCCACTAAAGAAACACCCTACTGCTCCAAAATTGGCTTCATTCTATTCTTTAATGAAACACTATGCCTCGATAGTCTAATAAATGTCATCCTCAATTATAAGAATCACAATTTATCCTCAAATGCACTACCCAGGATGCGCCTACAGCAAAAGCAGCAAGGACTTTAAATAAGGTCAGAAAACGAGAAGTCACCTACGACGCCTTAAAACGTGGCAACCGTGGAGGGTGCCATAAATACTCAATGCCCAGCACTGGACAAATCCTGCTGTGCATGCGCTAAAAACATTCTGTACAAGTAAATCGCCCTACCTGCCTGCCATGGGTGAAATAATCTGGATCCTTTTGATGACCTACCTTCCTGCCGTGGGAGAAACACTCTGAATCCCTTTGGTGACCTACCTTCCTGCCGTGGGTAAATCACTCTAAATCCCTTTGGTGACCTACCTTCCTGCCGTGGGTGACGCACTCTAAATCTCTTTGCAGACCTACCTTCCTGCCGTGGGAGAAACACTCTGAATCCCTTTGGTGACCTACCTTCCTGCCGTGGGTGAAACACTCTAAATCCCTTTGGTGACCTACCTTCCTGCCGTGGGTGAAGCACTCTAAATCTCTTTGCAGACCTACCTTCCTGCCGTGGGAGAAACACTCTGAATCCCTTTGGTGACCTACCTTCCTGCAGTGGGTGAAACCCTCTAAATCTCTTTGGTGACCTACCTTCCTGCCGTGGGAGAAACACTCTGAATCCCTTTGGTGACCTACCTTCCTGCAGTGGGTGAAACACTCTAAATCTCTTTGGTGACCTACCTTCCTGCCGTGGGAGAAACCCTCTAAATTCCTTTGGTGACCTACCTTCCTGCCGTGGGTGAAACATTCTAAATCTCTTTGGTGACCTACCCTCCTGACATGGGTGAAACACTCTGAATCCTTTTGATGACCTACCCTCCAGTTGTGGATGAAACACTCTAAATCCTTCTGATGACCTACCTTCCTGTTGTGGGTGAAACACTCTAAATCCTTTTGATGACCTACGTTCCTGCCATGGGTGAAACATTCTTAAATCCTTTTGGTGACCTGCCTACCTGCCATGGGTGAAACACTCTAAATCCTTTTGATGACCTACCTTCCTGCCATGGGTGAAACACTCGAAATCCTTTTGGTGGCCTACCTTCCTGCCATGGGTGAAACACTCTAAATCCTTTTGATGACCTACCTTCCTGCCATGGGTGAAACACTCTAAATCCTTTTGGTGGCCTACCTTCCTGCCAGGGGTGAAACACTCTAAATCCTTTTGGTGATCTACCTTCCTGCCATGGGTGAAACATTCTAAATCTCTTTGGTGACCTACCCTCCTGACATGGGTGAAACCGTCTGAATCCTTTTGATGACCTACACTCCAGTTGTGGATGAAACACTCTAAATCCTTCTGATGACCTACCTTCCTGTTGTGGGTGAAACACTCTAAATCCTTTTGATGACCTACGTTCCTGCCATGGGTGAAACATTCTTAAATCCTTTTGGTGACCTGCCTACCTGCCATGGGTGAAACACTCTAAATCCTTTTGATGACCTACCTTCCTGCCATGGGTGAAACACTCGAAATCCTTTTGGTGGCCTACCTTCCTGCCATGGGTGAAACACTCTAAATCCTTTTGATGACCTACCTTCCTGCCATGGGTGAAACACTCTAAATCCTTTTGGTGGCCTACCTTCCTGCCAGGGGTGAAACACTCTAAATCCTTTTGGTGATCTACCTTCCTGCCATGGGTGAAACATTCTAAATCTCTTTGGTAACCTACCTTCCTGCCATGGGTGAAACACTCTAAATCCTTTTGATGACCTACCTTCCTGCCATGGGTGAAACATTCTAAATCCTTTTGGTGACCTACCTACCTGCCATGGGTGAAACACTCTAAATCCTTTTGATGACCTACCTTCCTGCCATAGGTGAAACACTCTAAATCCTTTTGGTGGCCTACCTTCCTGCCATGGGTGAAACACTCTAAATCCTTTTGATGACCTACCTTCCTGCCATGGGTGAAACACTCTAAATCCTTTTGGTGGCCTACCTTCCTGCCATGGGTGAAACACTCTAAATCCTTTTGGTGATCTACCTTCCTGCCATGGGTGAAACATTCTAAATCTCTTTGGTGACCTACCTTCCTGCCATGGGTGAAACACTCTAAATCCTTTTGATGACCTACCTTCCTGCCATGGGTGAAACACTCTAAATCCTTTTGGTGGCCAACCTTCCTGCCATGGGTGAAACACTCTAAATCCTTTTGGTGATCTACCTTCCTGCCATGGGTGAAACACTCTAAATCCTTTTGGTGGCCTACCTTCCTGCCATGGGTGAAACACTCTAAATCCTTTTGGTGATCTACCTTCCTGCCATGGGTGAAACATTCTAAATCTCTTTGGTGACCTACCCTCCTGCCATGGGTGAAACACTCTGAATCCTTTTGATGACCTACCCTCCAGTTGTGGATGAAACACTCTAAATCCTTCTGATGACCTACCTTCCTGCCATGGGTGAAACACTCTAAATCCTTTTGGTGGCCTACCTTCCTGCCATGGGTGAAACATTCTAAATCCATTTGGTGACCTACCTTCCTGCCATGGGTGAAACATTCTAAATCCTTTTGGTGGCCTGCCTTCCTGCCATGGGTGAAATACTATAAATCCTTTTAGTGTCACATTTCAAACAGCATGCTCAAGAGTATATCAGTTCTTTGTCACCTGTGTTAAAAAATGTGATCAAAAAACGTCTATGGCACCTCATCTTTCAGAACCCAAATCAGTGGCCATTATTGTTGACCTTCCTTCCTGTAATGGGTGAAATAGTCTTCACGAAAGAGGTGATTCCTTGACAAAATGTGACCACTTTCTTCCACTAAAGAAACACCCTACTGCTCCAGAATTGGCTTCATTCTATTCTTTAATGAAACACTATGCCTCGATAGTCTAATAAATGTCATCCTCAATTATAAGAATCACAATTTATCCTCAAATAGTAGAATACCTTATCACACTCCATGGGTATCGCAGCTACAAGTCAACAAGTTATCAATCTAAATTAGAACATCAGACTGAACGCATTCGTCAATAAATCTAGCAATACCAGTGTCAACAAGATTGTAGTCAATAGATTTCCATTGTTCTATTCATGCATAACAACTCATTACAGAAGCTCTTTTTTTCTATAAGATCAGTTTTCATCCGTACTCGCCACCCAAGGTTTTTCCTCTGGTCTCTATACCATTATTCGTGTTGTACATCTGACAGCATTCCCCTCTGCACCGCTGGATTGTTATCCATGTATAAAGCGGCTTCGAAAGGCTTCACATTGTCTTTTTTGCTCAGTGATACCATGTTGTCGCCCACACAGTGTCGATGCTCTATGGTTTTCTTCCCAAGGTCGCTCATCATTTGATTGACTGATTTTCCATTTATGTAATTAATTCAGTGACGGCTCCTTTCTCTGAAACCGATCACTGTTGTATCAACCTGGCTTGCATTTGTCTCTGGTGAAACCGGTAGACAGAAATACAATTGGCTGGATGCTATCCAGAATTTTCAAAATGATTGAGGCTCCAGTATAGAAGAGAATTTCTATAGTGTCTGTGAGGCTGGCTGGGTTTTAGTCAAAGTTATGTAAATTATCTTAAATATTTAGAAAGATGATCCTTCAAAGAAAATCAATCAATCAGTAGTTTTTATAGCACACAAAGCTACTCAAGAGTTGGGGCTCATTGATTACCATGCTATTCTCCATGACTATGGAAGTGCCTTCCCAGTGTGTTCTTGTGGTTTGAGTGGTCTGCCATTTATTGCAGTATTACCATTTTACCTGTGGTTGGCACTCTTTTGTAGCATGCACACGTCACTTTTCTCTTGTAACACACTGTTTGCTACCTCTTACATTTTGTTTGCTTTCGATACTTGCACAAGTGCCACCATTGCCTACGTAACATTTGTTCTTGTGTTTGAGTGTCCTCCATTTATTGCAGTATTATACCTCTACTTGTACTTTGTACCCTTTTGTAACCTGCACACATGTCACATTTTCCTCCTGTAATGCACCGTTTGCTACCTCTTGTATTTTGTTTGCTCACGATTGTCAGTTTTGCCTCATGTAATGTAACGTTTGCTTTTGTAATTTGTTCACTTGTAATGTTCTCATGTATCAGTTCGGTTCCTATTGTGAAGCGCTCTGACACCTTCGGGTAAAGTCCGCGCTATATAAAAACTCATAAATAAATAAATAAAAACACTGATCTGCGGAGTCAAACAGCCAGGTTTTAGGGATGTGTTTGAAAAGGCCTTCATCCTTCAAGGCCCTTAGATGAACAGGGAGAGTGTTCCATGCGGATGCTTCAAGGAAAGAGAAGGAAGAAACTCCGGACTTTATCTTTTTGATTTTTGGAGCAGCCGTCAGTATCACCTTAGCGTAGCGCAGGGTACGCGTTGGCCTTTAGGGTAGAATCCTTTTGGCCAGATAAAGTGGATCAGACTGGCTGAAGGCCATATGGGCTCACTGCAGTCCTTTGAACCACACTCTCTCACCAGCTGGTAATCAATGCAGTTCCTTGAGGTGATGATGAATATGATGTTCTTTCTGAAGTTTGAGTGACGCCCGAGGTGCAGCATTTTGTACTAGTTGAAGTCTCTTAAGTTGGTTTGCTGGGAGGCCCAATATAGCACATTAGCATAGTCCAGCCGGGATGTAATGAAAGCATGGATCACTAACTTCTGGTGTCGTATAGGTAGCAAATACAAGAACTTTTCTAAGGATCCTAATAGTCTGAAGCAGATGCCCATCGGACTGTCCACCAGGAGCGGCTTGTGCAGGTAAGAACAGGGGTTACTCAACAGACGGCGACAAAAGAAAATTAATTATTTATTTAGTTTTCCCTTGTCGTCTGTCGAGTTCCCCCACACCCCGCATCACTGCTCTTACCTGAACAGGCCGCTCCTGCTGTCTACCTGCGGACCAAAGGAAGTTTTATTGTCAAACTTACCCCCAGATTTCATACAGTGATGGCAGGATTGGAAGAGGGTGGGGCTGAACTGGGTCAGTAATCTTCGTCCCCTGTAGGAGGTGTAGTGCCAAATAGTAATATTTCCATCTTACTAGTATTGCACTGAATGGTACACAAATGCATCCACTGGAAAACTGCTGAAAAGCAGGATTTGAATCTACTCAGAGCATTTGATGTTTTACTATCCCAGGTGAACAGAATCTATGTGTCCTCAGTGTACGGCACAACCTGTACACCAAAGTGTTCCACCAGAACTGCCAGAAGTGTCTCAGTGCTGAGCCCAGAGGGATACCAGACTTCAGCGACTAAGAGTCAGAGGCATATGGTGACATGCAGACCGATTGACTTCTGCTTGATAAGAAAGAATTGAACCAGGCCTGAGCAGAGCCATCAATCCCTATATTTTCGATACAACACAGATGAATAGGGTGAAAAACCATGTCAAACTTCGATTGACGGACGAAGATTACTTACCCAGTTCAGTCCCACCCTCTTCCAATCCTGCCATGTCAAACTTCGCTGATAGATCCAAGAGCAACAAAGCAGTTTGTTTCCCTTGGTCCCCCCACCAGTTTTATAGTATCAGACACAAGGGTGAATTTAGTACTGCTGCACAAGTGGAAGCCTAATTGAGAGACATAACAAATTGTGATGTTCTAAATATCCAGCATGTTAAGTATTGATTAATTTCCCCAATATTTTGGAAAAAGTAGGCAGCAAAGAGAGGTGCCGAAAATTAGCCAGAATAGATTTATCGGCTAATGTTTTCAATAAAGGGATTCATTTTGCCTGTTTCCTAAAAGTCAGGACTATAGCCTGACGGATTGAATCATTTAAAAGTCGATTGAGCTTGAGGTTGATAGCAGCGTGATTGTCCACAAGGATATGTAGGGGACTGGGGTCATCCGTTGAGCCTGATTTACAGCTTTTTAGAGCTTGTTCGACTCAGCCAGAGAAATGGGCGCAAACTCCAACAAAGAATAAGGCCTTTTGTCTTTGGTGGAGGTAAGTTGCTCCTCCCAATTACTCATATCTGAGGGACCCTCAGGTCTAGAAACATTAAGGGGAATAGTCTCAAGAATGTGCGATAATCATCGCCAACCTAGGTGAACGCACGTGCTCAGAACGCCGTCTATCGCGGGAAACTAACGCCGTGTTAACGGCGTATTCACAACACCCCGGCAACAGGCGATACTGTCCAGATAACGCGTCAAATGTCCGCATTAAACTTACAGGGACGCCGATAAAAAAGGAAACTCTAACGTGAAAAAAGTTGCGATGTGCCAACAGCGATAAAATCATCAGCGGTAAGCAGCTCAGTGGGATGTGGCCCACCTGCCTCATCCCCCTCATCATCGTCCGGTGCATCTGGCACCTGGATCCATGGGGCATTGGTGCGTACACAGTTGTTGTGCAATACACAACATGCACTGATCATCTTGCACACTTTTTCTGGGCTGTACAGGAGTCTCCCAGCTGTGATGCCCAGGCACCTGAAACGTGACTTCAACACGCCAAATGTGCGACCAACAAAGGCCCTGGTGCATTTGTGGGCCACGTCATACTGCCTCTGGTCTGGGGTGTTCGGGGCTTGGAGGGGTGTCATCATCCACGGGTAGAGTGCATATCCATGATCACTTGTGAGAGATAAGTGAGACATGGGTGAATTAGTGGTTCTGCCTGCTGTGTTGGCAGACCTACAAGTTTTGTGTCGTGTGATGTGTGCGACTTTGGGATTCATGTCTGCCATGTTTTGCTCCAGGCAAATGTGTGGGATCAATGTGTACCACGTAGCCTCACAGCTGCTTCTCCCTCCTCCCGAACCGATGTCCATGTGTGCGCTGCACGGTAGCATCACTTGCACTCCTACGGCAAACCATTGTCATGCCAGTCTGCGCATGTCCGCAAGCCTGACAAAAAAACTTTCCTGTTTGCCCCCTTGAACCACTTGGTAGCACTTCCATGCATGAATCATGGGAGCTACCCTTTGCTTATTAGTGTCTGAGGGAGGATAAAGCAGCTTTTCAAACAGGGGAGGAGTGTGAATCGACAGTGTGTGCAAACACGTCAAATTGCAAGTCAGATGTAACGTGTTTGAGCAGAATCCAGCATGTCTACTGAAGGGGACACCAAGACCATCCTTCACGCCTGTCTTTACATTGCCTACTGACGGCAGCTAACTTTTGTTACACAATCTAGACTGCTGTGGCTTGCAGGCGAGAGTCCAAATCTTGGTAACAGTTTCTCAAGGCGTAACTTGCTGTAGCAAGGTCTTTTTCCCACAAACGCAAGGGAGTCAAGATACTGCACTTTGGCCTTCCATTCCAAATCTGAACGCAGAGTTAAAAAATTTGAGCAGACACAAAGCCCTTTTGTTCCAACAGGAGGTGGCCCTCACTTACGCCAGAGAATCATCCAAGGACTGCAGGTTGCTTTGACCTCGTTCAGATACAGTCGCTTCTCAACACTGTCCTCCCACTTCATGTGGGGGAACTAATTCACCAAATATTCAATGCATCTGAGATGACAGGCCTTGTACATTTTTTCATATGTGGGGGAACTGGCATTGTCTTTTCTGTCCAAACTGTATTCTGGGTAATACCAGCTTTCATTCATTCTACCTATTCCAGCGTCATCGGCGGGAGTCACCTCATATTGGCACTTGAGGCTGGTGTCCTGATCCTATTCTTTGTGGTTCATGATGGCAGCGCACTTTGAGGCTATGCACGGCCGGACCAGCTCCATCTCTACCACACTTGCCTGTATGAGGCTTTTGGATGCCTGCCCTTAGCAACGATTGGCGAAAGTTAAGACTTGACCTTTCGATTTGCATACTATACTTGCGTGCAACCTGTGCTCCATTGCAAGAGATGTAATTTCTCCTGGGCGATGGAACTGTGCCTATGGAACACGTGGTATCCAGTCCCTGATTTCAGCCGGTTGATGGTTTGCTTGGAGGCGCATGAGCAGGCTTGTTCTGGGGATGGTCATATGACGTGTGTAACTTTATTTGGAATCTTGGCTCAATGTGATATATGTGTGGCTGTGCAGACTTTCCTACATCGTCGTTTCATTAAATAGCACGCAAGTTTCCCATTTCTGGTTTTGGATGCTCCTGCATATGAGGTACATCATTGTTCCATCGACTTACTTAATTGGATGTCATTGCTTTTTTCTGCCATTGACAAGGATGAATTGTTGGAGGGAATTGCATTTCTTTGCACACGTACCTTCATGGAGTAACTGCTGAGGTTGTCCCAACTTCGCTGTCTGCATTATTGACTCTTTTTTCCACAGCTCAATGTACCTGTAGCTTTTTCTACTGACTTTCCTTTTTTTAAATGATTTCATCCATTTCCTTTTGGGGTAGTCACTTGCAATACTTTGGACAGTGCCTGACTTCTGAACTCTGCTCACGTTCTTCTGTCTATGTCATACTGACTCACTAGGGGGAGGGTGTTATATGGGGTTATGAGGCCCTTTGGATACATTGTCGACATTGGTAAGTTAGCCTGAGTTTGCTTGCCCTGTGCTGCTACTTTTGCGCACGCCTCTGCTAGAGATTGTTTTCGCAACACTTCACCTCTGCCCTGTACATGGTGACAGATTGTTGTTCACGTTCTCAGCTTTCAGATCACATTCTGTAGGGACGTAATGTGCACAGTCGGTTGACTATGTCTCTTGTTCTGTTCTGGTCAGTCCCTATTACCTAGGCAAGACATGTTGGCATCATCTACAATTTGGACTAATCATGCTTTGATATGACGTGGTTGCATGTTTTTGAAACACACTCGAAGGAAGCCGTTCCATGGAGCTGAGCTCTGCTGTTCCTACAATGTGGGCCTTGGCGTTTGGGCTTTCAGGTAGGGGGTCTCCTAATGACTCCTATGGATCTTCTGTTCTGTGAGGTGACTTTTTACTGCCGAGGGGAGGGTGTTTGGGCCTGGTGATTTTGCCTTTCTCACTGTCTTTATTGAATGACGACTCCTTTTGTATTCTATGGTATTGTGACAAAGCTGATGGTGCTCGCTTCATGCATTTTGCTGCTGCTCGTGGCTCGCATGCTGTTTCAATTCCTACTGTAGTCAAAATAAACATTTTGTGCTTATTTGGTGACTCTGATCATTCATATTGTGGACAAGTACAAGAGGGCGAATGTTTGTCTTGTTCTGCGCTGCCTGAGTGGTGGTCTGGAGGAGGGGAAGGTCCGGGGGATTGGTGGTCAGTGTTGCGCCCTCTTGGGTCTCCATATTGAATGATTGGTGGGTCCATGGCATCTGTTGGTCTTGAGATGTGGCTCTGGCCTGGGCTCCCTTTCTACTGCAGGTTTTCATCCTACTTAAGACTAGGTAATAGCAGGTCTTAAGTCCCTGCTGCTAACGTGCCTTATTGCCTGTTTTTGGCCCACATTAGCGATCTGGCTGGTCGTTGAGAATATCGCGAAGTGGTGGTTGTTTTTTTTGAGGGAATGTCTACTCTGCAAATGATTACCGTTAGTTGTCGCTGTCAGCCTTGGCGATGTTTTTTGTGGCAGCTATTGCAGGTAAACTGGCGATATCGGCTGTTAGCACAAGCTAGTGAATAGGGCGATAGATCTTTCGCCGAATTTGTGGCGGTAAAGTGCTGCTAGATCGGCGATCCGTACTTGAGATTATGCCCCTAAGAGCTTCCAGAGTGCTATTAATTTTGTTGTTGAACACATCTGATAATTGAGATCATAATTTAGGTGAAGCCTCAAGAGGCTGTCTCAAAGCATCAGGATGGGAGAACTTTTTCACAATCTTAAGGATCTCTTTAGGGTTATTTGCTGAAATCGCAACCTTTTTTTAGTTTCAACAAAAGTGTTGTAAACTTTCCAAATGTGTATGAAATTGTGCACCACAATGAGGCAAAATGAAGGTATACTTGAAATAATGAAGTAGTGGCCTAAAATATTGGCCTGTGAGCATCTTGTGTCTTTGTGCTGATAAGACTCAACACAATGGCAAAAGTGTGTCAACTGGGGAAAAACTAACATTTCTCTTCTGAGCAGTTTAAAAACAAACTGAGCTGTGCAGAAACTGTCAGCTTACAAGAGTCAACCACATTAAATATGCTTTCTTTAAATAACACCCATTGGCAAAGCCAATATGTCTCACCTTTGAGACCTATTGGTGCTGTGCAGCTTCGGGAAAAAATGCAGATGCTGTATGGCATGAACCAAAGGAGAAAATGATGAGTGTGCTTTCAAAACGATAGCTCTATCATTTTAATAGCGTGCATGCATGAGTCATAATGTATGCGCATGTATGCGTCATCGCTAAAGTTCGTGCCTGACCACAAACGTGCAAGCCTTCAAAATGACTCTCCTTTTTTAATATTTTTGTTTTACTTAGCTATCGGAAACAGCTTGATAAATAAACAAAAGTAGCATGACATTTTTTTAAAGTATAACAAATTAAAAAACAATTATTAAAAAATAGGACTGGGGGTGAGGGTCAACAGAGTAGGGGTGGGGCAGGTAGCAATTGATGAGTAGGCGGGGAAGGAAAAAATAGCAAATGAAGCAGAGCAAACTGGGAAGATGGAGAAGCAAACAAGCAATAGAGGGCAACACGGGAGGAAGCAAAGCACACAGGTGAGAGAGAGCAACGCAGACCAAAGGATGACAGAAGCATACAAAGGAGACAACTGGCAAACGCATTCACTCTGATGGAGTGCTTACGCAAAAATAAAAAGCATTGGTAATGCATCGGTTTTGCCTAAGTGATGAATAAAAAGCAGTTTTTTTCAATCATCATCTGGGACGAAAGAAAGAGCTCACTGACAAATAACACTGTTATGAACCCCAATGCAGCCCAATATAAGCCTAGGAAGTTGCACAAACTTTTACCTACCTTTGCCCTACCTTGCTCTACATAACGGTTCTGGGACTGACCTTTTACCTAGTTAGGTGCCGAATAAATGTTGTGTGGTTTTCTTCGAAAACTAGCCTCATTTATTATGCATGAGGATTCTTAGTATCAAAGCAGGATTACCATTGTCTGTATAATACCTCTGTATAAGGGTCACAGCTATCGTCATCCTTGGCCGACATGCCCACAGTACCATGACACATCTAGGAAGAACCCCTGAGGGTACCTTTTGGGTATATAAGTACCACATCTTCGCTGGACAAACCAGAGGAGAAACTTCCATGCTGACACGAGACGCTGAAGTCCCTGCACGCAGACACTCCAGCACGCAGTGGTGTGACATCCCTTGCGAGATCAAGACGGGGTTGTATGTTCTCTTCCATCAGGTAATGGTGTTGGCTCTTTCCTGGAGGGAATCTTGGCTATACACTTACATGTATGCCGGAACACTTGGGTACATCTAGTTTGGGTTCCCATCGTAGGAGTACAAATGATTACTGCCAAGTATCTATATGCCTGCATATATTCCCTGTTTTAGCACCATGGTAGCATTCTATCTTTTATTTAATCTGTTGGTGCTGGTAATCATATATATCTGTTTCTGTCTAATGGTTGTTGTAGAACACAAATTTTGCACTAGGATGACGCTGGTTCAATAAATGCTTATTGAAAACATCCCCACCGTTTAATCTGTGTATCTCTCTGAGACAAAGTGAGCCTAAGTGACTGATCGAAAAGTACTGTACCCGTTTCCACGATCCCCGAGGGGTCAGGGTTGTCATGTTTGATAGATGCTAGAAACTATTTGCTCCTGGTAAGAGGGCCCCATAGTGGCACTGTGAGCTAGCTGGTCTACCGACTAACAAATCCTTTGGGGATGTCTGGAATCAGTCCGGACACTATTCCCTTAGTTTATGTTGTCTAAACACGCAGATCCTACATAGATTTATAGGAACGACATGACAATGGGAGTGTAGAGGAGTGGCGCAGCAGCCAGAGCTGCTGATTTGAGTGCTGGGGATCCTGGTTCGAGTCTTGGTGGTGCAACAGCCTGTGATTCTGGGCAAATCACTTAATCTCTCCTGGTGTTAAGTTGCTATATAAATCAGCTGCAAGACGAAAAAGCAAAAAGAGGCAAAATTTTATGAAAAAATAGTTCCACCAAAATGGATGTGTGCAGTATTTTGGCTACGGGAAACTGATAAGAGAGGCAGATGAGGAACAAGCATTGTTAAATACAAGAAAATATGCTACAGCCAATAGAAATGAGGAAAAGTAGTGGCACGAACAGGAACCAATGAAAAGCCAGGAAAGAAATAAGGTGGAATGTGAGCCCCTTTTAAGTTTATATTAAAAACAATAGATTTCACAAGCACAGCAGAACCTGTGCAGGCGAAACCTAAAACCGTACTTCCCTAAAAGTGAACATTTAAAGGACAAAAGGATACAAGCAAAGATGCTATATATTTAAGGGAGTGACAAACACTGGATGATCAAGGCAAGCCATCAAATAAGAAGCAAGTAAAGGAGAGTGACACTAAAGCTAACCCATGGTAAGCAGTGTGCAGGCTTTAAGCCCATTGTAAGGGCTTAGTAAGATGGCAATAGGACTTTTTCAGCCAGACAGCTCGACCTAAAAACAAACTCATTCAGATATCATTAGGCTTGACCAGTGCTAGGTCTTACTTTAGTTATGGGTGGGATATGCATATGAGGGAACGGTAAGTCATTTTAGCAGGATATGCATGCTGAGACAAGTTTTTAAGCTGCCTGCTGATGTATAGCCTTATGTGTATATTTCCTACGAGATGGTCAGAAAGAAGAATGTGTTTGTCATTATATCATTATATATTTGTTTCTTATGTAGCACTTGCTCCTGACATTTTTGGTCTTATTGGTAATGAAAGGTGTTACTGTTACTACATTTAATGAGAAGTATCATCCCATAAAGCTTTTCTGCTGTTTACTAGTAGAGTTTTATCTGCTGAGAGGCCACACCATCTTTTTCTCTTCTATATCCTCATACTGATGCTTGTCTAACCACCAGACCACCAGTTTGCACCCACAGTAATAGATGTAGGACAGAGGTGTGAGGCACAAGTCAACAAAGACATTTTATAAACATCTAAGCTTTATTAACTGTATATCCAACCATGCCAGAAAAACAATGGTGTATTGCATTTATCATATTGTATTGATCACAATGTGTTGATGTGCTTTTCTTCTCTTCATTCCGTTGTGATTAATGCTAATCGTCGCATGGCCTAGAACTATGCCTGCACTATTAAACAACGTCAGTGATTAAAAGGCTTCAGCACTCAGATGGCACAAACTAAAACCAAATTATAACCCAGAGTTTGTCCTGTATAAACTCTGATAATATCCACTCTCTTTGCTCAATCAAGACCTCCCATCCTACTGTTCAGGGAGAACAGCTCTCTTCCGTGGGCCTTCTGTAATTAAGTGTTATGTGGTTGTGTTCCGTGCAGTTAGCCTGACATGGGCATCGATTCACCAAAACGCCAGAGGTAGTGGAAGTGACATCACACATCCTTTGACCTTAAGGACGTCATAGGAAGTTACACCATATGATGTTTGACTCTGAATGTAACCAGAAAGTGCTGTCATATGACCTTAACCATAAAGCTATCACAATAATTGACATTGCTGAAGTTCCATATTAATCGCATTATAATATAGCACTACAGAGACTAAATATATTTTAGATAACACCTATATTAGGAACAAGACGTGATTTTTAAAAGTGGTGAGAAGTAAATATTAACTTGAATTTTATCAAGCCAGATCTCTTCTAGGAGGGATGTTTTTCCTCCCTTGGCTAAGTACCTCCAATGAGGTAGCACCAGCATTTTGCCACGGGAGCCTCCTATGCTTCACTTGCACTCTTTCTCACTCACTCACATTCACTTGCATTCTTTCTCACTCACTCTCTTGTAGTTACTCTGACTCATTCACACTCACTCTCACTCATTCTCGCTCTGACTCAATCATACTTACACTCACTTGCATTCACTCTACTTATTCCAAGCACTTTTACTCACTCATTCTCACTCACTGATTCACTCATTCCCACTCATTGCTGCACTTACTGACACTCACACACCCTAAAACTCATTCTTATTCATTAGTACTCACCCACTGTCACTCACCTGTAATCATTCTTACTCTCACTCATTCTCACTCTGTCTGACTCACTGACACTCAATTTCACTCATCCTCATCCACTGCCTATAACTGACTCTCACTCAGTACCTGTCTACGACTCTCACATGCTCACACATAATGACAGAAGCTCACAAACTCACTCACAACTATGCACCCACAGACACGCACACACCCTACCATTAAAAACATTTTTTGCACCTACACCATCAGACTCTGGAGGTCTTGGTCCAGTTACCGGTGCTCCATTTTTGTATTACTCTAATACTGAATAATGTTGTGTTATTCACTTTCAGTGAAAAGGAATGGAAAATGGGCAGAAAACGTGGGTGGAGCGAGCTGCCCTTGTCTTCTTGGCACTGATTTTGCTCTCTCTGAGGCCAGGGGTCTTAAAGGCAGTGCAGGTATGCCAAGGGGCAAGTCATGGTTAGCAGATGTGTTTCCTGGCGACCTCTACATGACACCCATGAAGCCCGACTAAGGCATGTGTCCAAGGTTTGAGTGAAAAGATGCGAGCCCACATGAGGCTGGAGCTGGCACGTCCTTCTCCTCTGACGCAGCCCGCGCCGTGAGCTCATCTTCAGAGTTCACACTCTCTAGGCAGCTCTTAATTAAAACTCTGGAAAGGCTAATTGGGTTCCCCACGCTTGAGAAGTTTGAGATTAGTAAACAGCAGGAAGGTGGCATTTCAGGGTTTTCATGTTGTTCAGTTTAGTTTCATGGAGTATGGGTGGGCGGCATCCTGTGATTTGTTTTCAAGCCAGTTTCCATTTCTTTTAATGCTTCTTTTAAACTTTTCTGTTTCCTGAATGGACCACACTCCCTGTCCACAGTCCACACTCAAAATAGCTAATCAATAAATAACTAGTGCATTAAAACTCACACAAATAGTCAGTGGTATAGCTGGGGGAGTGGGGGAGGGGCAGGGGATGGGCGGTCCGCCTGGGCGGCACTCTTTTAGGGAGGGGCGGAGATGAGCAAGTTGTCTGTCGGCTACCAGAGAACAAGTCATCTGTCGAACCCCTCCCCCACTCTTCTACTCAATGTAGCTGCTCCTGAAAATACCAAAATTGTAAAAACTTTACTTAGACCAAAAAGGCATCCTGTCTTCCTTTTCCATGCTCCCAAGATGCGTCATAACCCATCGAGGATTCACCTCTAATGAGTAATGACCCTTCTCCACACTCAATAATGGTAATAAATAGCATATTACACTCTGCACATCTGCATATATTGTTTATGCCACAGCATTTTCCAGGTTCAAATTTGCATATATACTATAGAAAATATTTGGGATGAAGTACCCCTTGCGAAACTTTAGAAGGATATTGTAAAGCACAGAGTTTCATGACCATACAGAGGAATGAGGCCAAATTAGTTTATAAGGTCATATGACTCCCAGCTGATTTGCAACATCCTTTTAATTTTATTTATAACACATGGTCACACTGTCCCCTTTCTCATAAAGTGCTTAACATTATGACTTTAATCTTTCATGTTCATAGCAGACCAGAAGAATACAGCAGAATCTGTATACGGAATTAAAGACACCAAAAAATGCAGTTAATAATTTTCTCAAAAAGATATCAGTTTAACGTAAATCAGATTTAAAAATGTTGTGGCTCAGATTATGTAGAATCATGCTGAGATTCTATATCTTCAGCAATGTCCTACAGCATGGAAAAAAACGGTTGCCATTATTATCTTGTTACTTTTTAGAAAAAAATAAAATGGGAAGCCAGTTTCGATGTTCCTTCAAACTCTACTGCACTACCTGCCTTTCATCATGACTACTGGCTCTAGCAGCAGGCACTGTGATACCAGGACTCAACTGTAATAAATGGATACATCATTATTACAGTTGAACTGCTATGTCATTTCTCTATTACAGGTTACTGGATGTGTCACAAGTAGCCTGTAATAAATTATAGTCTGGCGTTTTTAACAGGGCTCCCATGTATTATATATATATATATGTATATATATATCACGAAAATCCCGACCGCCTCTTGCTGCGGTCATGAGCGGGCGCAGACCTCCTCTCCACAAATAAATCAAAACGCCATTACACCATTATAATGCCAGCAGTGCAGAAATTTATTCTGTTGGTGTTAGAGCAAGTGCCCTCCCTGAAGCGTTTCTGGGTCATCAAGGATATCAAGAAGCTAAATCTCCAAGTAATTGGCAAGAAAAGAAAAAGTTCAATACAAGAAACAGCAATATGCCAATCTCATTATAAAAATCGGACAAAGGAGGTAACCTTGTTATATGGCCGAAAAGTGACTATGTGAAAGAGGACAATAGACAATTGAGTAATTCAAGTTGTTATGAAAATCAACACACAAAGAGTACACCAAGGCCAAAGAGACTCTGCAAAAACAACTATCACAATGGCGAAGGGAAGGACTTATTTTATCAGATGAGTATAAATTTATGAACAATTAATTCCCTGTACTCCCGGTCTTATATCTGATTCCTAAAATCCACAAGGGTATTATGCCTATATCAGGAAGGCCTATTATATCGGCCATTAAGAGTGTTGGAGAACAAGTGGGCCAATATATTGATTACTTCTTGCAAGATATAGTCTAAGGCCGTCCCAGCTATGTAGAGGATACTGGTGATTTCCTTGTGAAAACTAAATACCTATTGTGGACAAAAGACATGTTGTTAATTACTCTAAATGTGGAGTCTCTTTATACAAGCATAGACCACAACAAAGGACTGTCGGCAGTCAAGTACTTTTTAGACAAAAGGTCATGCGAATACCATGAACATAACAAGGTGATTTTAAATCTCATTGAATGGTGTTTAAATAATAATTTCTTTCTCTTTGGGAAGGAATTGTTTAGACAACTTAGAGGTGTTGCGATGGGAGCCTGTTTCTCCCTCAGTTACGCGCGCTTGCACATGGGCTGGTGGGAGGAACATGTCCTGAAGCAAGATCACAGGGTATGGGTCAACAAAAATACAGTATGTTATCTCAGATATATAGACAAAATCTTTATCTTGTGGCAAGGAGATGAGAATGAAGCTTCTGATAGATACATCTGCCGTGTGGATCCCTCACCTTGTGAATATCCCCCTTGCGTCAGCAACATTCGGAAATTCTTTTTGTAGCTTTGCGCCGACGTGGACACGGACGTCACAGAGACACGGCTCCGCTCGCAACTCCGCTGACGTCACCGACGCCTACAATAGGCCCACGCGGCGTGATAACATCAGTTTCCTTTTTTCCGCGTCGGCGACGCTAACGGTTTTCAGGGATCGTGCTGTAGATTTTCAGTAACTTTGTTACTATTTTCCTGTTATTCTGTATAACATCATATTCTTCGGGATGTCGTCGAAGAAGACTGGTTTCAAGGCTTGCGGCGAATGTGGCAAGACTATGTCCATCACCGATCCACATGACTGCTGTGTCTGGTGCTTAAGCTCCGACCATGATGTCAAGGACTGTGCTTGCTGCAAGAAGATGACTTCGAAGGCGCTGAGAGAGAGAGAGGCGAAACTCCTTGTGGCTAAGCTAAAGAGTAAGAAGGAAAAGAAATCTTCGAAGTCTCGAGCTCGTCGTTCGAGGTCTCGGTCTCGGTCTCGATCGAGGTCACGCTCGGAGTCGTCTTCAGCTCACGCGTCGAAGTCTTCGAGGAAGAAGCACAAGAAGAGGAGCCACGAGTCACGACATCGCTCCGGAAAAGACTCTGGTTCGAGACCGAAGTCCCAGGTTAAGCTCCTGAGTAAGGAGTTGGTGGTTTCGGAGTCGGAGCATGTCTCTGTGGGTGAGGCTTCACAACCAGGTTCGCCCGAATCACAGGAGCAGGCCCATTCTCCACTTCAATCCAATCCTTCTGGTCAGGAGGATGAAGGTGAGGAGCAGGGGGCTGGTGAAGTCGAAGATCCGGTGCCTGCGGGTTCGTCGACCCCGGTTCCAGGACTCGTGGAAGAGGTCGACGTCGTCTCGACTCCGCCTCCCCAGGAACGTCCCAGAGATTCTTATCCTGAGTTTCCAGCTCCAGGTCAGGATCCATCTCAGTTCCTGAACGCCATGTTTGGTGTCTATTCTAGAGCAATGTTCCCGTCTGGTGCACCTGTTGGTCCCACGGGTCCTATGGCTTTCAACTTGGGTGTTCCCCAAGCTTATGCCCCTGCGCCCTTCATGCCTTTTATGCCGGCTATACCACCGCATTGGCATTTACCGGCACCTCTGGTGTCGTCGACGCCGAAGCGCTCGACGCCGACTCCGTCGACGCCGGTCACGTCGACGCCGATGCCCACGACTCCGAGGCAAGATTCTGTCCGACCTCGAGCTGAGAAGCCTCGTCCGACGTTGGGTTCGACGCCGGCTCCGGCGCCGTCGGAGTCGATTCCGAACCCGTTGGCTTCGATTGTGAAGGAAAGGTCTCGGAGAAGGGCTCAGAGACTCCTGGAAGAAGATAGGTATCAGTATTCGGATACTGAAGAAGGAGAGTTACGGGATTCTGAGGATCCTTTTGAGGATTTGTGTGAGGCCAGTGGGCTTGAGCTGTCACCTGAATGGGAGTTGGCTTCAGTTTCTAATGTGCCATCAAAGGATGTGGTGCCTTATCACACTGTTATTAAAAAAGCAGCGAGCCTTTTGAACATTACTCTTCCTACTGCTGACTATAAGCCTAACATCTTGACTGAGGTTCTTCATTCTCCCTCGTCAGTGGTTGAGCCTGTGTTGCCCTTCAACGAGGCCTTGACTGAGCCCATCTATGAGGTGTGGAAGAAGCCTTTGTCTGCTCCTGCAGTTTCGAGACCAGTTGCAAGGAGGTACAGAGTGGCACCTGAGGACCCGGCATTTTTATCTGTTCATCCCTTGCCAGAGAGTTTGGTGGTGCAGGCTGCTTGCGCTAAGAAGTCTGCTGGAGCTTTCCCACAGGTTCCTGGGAACAAGGAATCCAGGAAGCAAGATCAGGGTGCCAGGAAGGTCTTCTCATCAGCCAGTATGGCATTAAAATCAACCAATGCAACGTGCCTGATGGGTAGATATATCCATGCCTTGATGGATTCTGTCAAGCAGCTTGTTCCGAAAATCCCAGAAGATGACCGGAAGGATTTTCAGGAGGTGATTTCAGACACTCAGGCGGCTGCGAGGCAGGTGATTCAGAGTGGCCTGGACACTGCTGATTCGGTGGCAAGGGTCATGGGATCGTCGGTGGCCACCAGGAGGGCCGCCTGGCTTAAGTCATCGGAGTTCTCTGCGGACGTCCAGTCTGCGTTGTTGGACTTACCTTTTGATGGCTCAGGATTGTTTGGCAAGAAGGCTGATGCTGCCTTGGAACGTTTTAAGGACAGTAGGGCCACTGCAAAGTCCTTGGGTCTTCAGTCCAGAGGAACTACTGGTAAACGCTTCAGGGGGTTCGGAAGATCCTTTCGTTCCTACAGACCTTCCCAGCAACAGCCTCAGCAGCAACAAAATACTCTGTACAAGTCGTACAGGGGCAGACAAAGAACCCGCCCTAGAGGTCGTCAATCCTCCTCCTCCTCCTCCTCTCCTTCCCAACCCCCGGCCATTGCAGCAAAGCAGCCCTAGATCCGCCATTCCGGATCATGTGGACCCAGTGGGGGTCGGCTTACTCATTTCCTACAAGATTGGGAATTAATTACATCGGATCTTTGGGTTCTCAATCTTGTAGGGAATGGGTATTCACTTCCTTTCCGGGAATTCCCTCCCAATTACCCTCCTTGCCAGGGTTTTTGTTCGGAGGACCACCTGCTTCGCCTGCAGGAAGAAGTCCTGGCTCTTTTAAAAAAAGGTGCAATAGAGGTGGTTCCAGAGCAGGAGAGGGGTCAGGGGTGCTACTCCCGGTATTTCCTGATCCCCAAGAAAGATGGCAGGCTTCGACCTATCCTGGATCTCAGGATCTTGAACCTTTACCTGAAACAGGAAAAGTTCAAGATGCTCACTCTTGCGCAGGTTCTTCAAGCGCTGCTGGAAGAAGACTGGATGGTGTCAATCGACTTGCAGGATGCGTATTTTCATATTCCCATCCTGAAGTCGCACAGAAAGTATCTCCGTTTTACGGTGGGGTCACAACACTACCAGTTTGTGGTTCTTCCGTTTGGTCTTACTACTGCTCCTCGAGTCTTCACCAAGGTGATGGCGGTGGTGGCAGCTCATCTCAGAAGATCGGGGATACATGTGTTTCCGTATCTAGACGACTGGCTGATCAAAGCAGAGTTGTCGGAGAAGGTGCTCCATCATCTGCAAATGACAACTCAGTTGTTGCACAGGTTGGGTTTTTCGATAAATGTACCCAAATCTCACCTGGTGCCCTCGCAGCGCAACCTGTTCATAGGTGCGGTACTGGACACTACTGTGTGTCGCGCATTCCCTCCCCCTCAAAGGATTCGCGACATTCAGGAGATGATTCCTTTGTTTTTCCCTGGAGCGGTTGTTCCAGTCCTGAAGGTCCTTCGTCTGCTCGGTCTGATGGCTTCATGCATCCTGTTGGTCAACCATGCATGCTGGCACATGAGGGCACTCCAGTGGTGCCTCCGCAGGCAGTGGTATCAGCACAGCGGAGATCTCAGGGAGTCAGTGAAGATCTCCAGAGAAACTGCAGCGGATCTGTCTTGGTGGAGTGTGGAAGGCAATCTGTCACAAGGAAAGCCTTTTCAGATTCCTCCTTCGGTTGCCACAGTAGTATCGGACGCGTCCACCCTCGGGTGGGGTGCTCATCTGGGGGACCTGGAGGTCAAGGGTCTTTGGTCTCCAGAGGAAAGGTTGCTTCACATCAACCTCCTGGAATTGCGGGCAATTCGTCTGGCGCTCAAGGCCTTCCTCCCTTCCCTTCGCGGTCAGTCGGTCCAAGTCCTAACGGACAACACGACCGCGATGTGGTACATCAACAAACAGGGAGGAGTAGGGTCGCAGTGTCTCTGCAGAGAGGCTCTGTGTCTCTGGTCCTGGGTTCAGGACCATCAGATTTGTCTGATGGCAAATCATCTGGCCGGAGTTCAGAACGTTCGTGCAGACAGTCTCAGTCGGCAGTTCTCTGCCGATCACGAGTGGAGGCTCCATCCAGAGGTAGTTCTCAACATCTTTCGGATGTGGGGGACTCCTCGGGTGGACCTGTTTGCCACTCACGAGAATGCTCACTTCCTGTCATTCTGCAGCCTCCAGTTTCCGATGCAGGGAGCCTAGTGGGATGCGTTTCAGTTGAGTTGGAGCTCGCAACTCCTTTACGCGTTTCCTCCCATACCCTTGATTCCTCGGGTTCTGAGGAAAGTTCGCCAAGACCGGGCCCAAGTTATATTGATCGCCCCGGATTGGCCAAGAAGGGTGTGGTACTCGGACCTTCTCCACCTCTCCTCTCACCCGCCGCTCCGTCTCCCTCACAGGGCAGATCTCCTCTCTCAGTGGGAGGGGCAGGTTCTACACCCCCACCTCCAGACCTTACACCTTCATGCCTGGAGATTGAACGGGGCAACCTGATTTCTTTTTCTCTCCCTCACGATGTGGTGGATGTCATTTTGTCAGCCAGGCGTGACTCCACTAAGTCCATCTATTCTTATAGGTGGTCTAAGTTTGATATTTGATGCAGGGAGAAGTCCATAGACCCTTTGAGGGCCCATTTATCTGATGTTCTCCAGTTTGCCCTTTCTCTGGCACAGCAGGGGCTTGCTGTTGCCACAGTGAAGGGTTATCTGTCAGCGCTGTCGGCGTTTATTTGTTTGCCTGACCAGCCTTCTCTGTTTAAGTCTCCTATAGTTTTGAGGTTTTTGAAGGGCCTCGTTAATAAGTTCCCTCCTGTCCCTTTTATTGTGCCTCAGTGGGATTTGAATCTAGTTCTGACATTTTTGATGGGTGCTCCTTTTGAGCCTCTTCATAAATGTACCATGAGGCTCCTAACTTTCAAAACTGCTTTCCTCGTTGCGATAACTTCGGCAAGGAGGGTAAGTGAGCTTCAAGCTCTTAGTTCCAAGCCCCCATTCCTGTCCATTCATGCTGATCGAATGGTTCTAAGGACCAGGGCTGCTTTTCTGCCGAAGGTGGTGTCTTCTTTCCACCTTGGTCAATCCATTACCCTCCCTTCCTTTTATCCTCCCCCTCACCCTTCCAAGGAGGAGGAGAGGTTGCACCGTCTGGACCCCAAGAGGGCGGTGTCTTTTTATTTGGACAGAACTAGAGACTGTCGCATGGACGACCAGCTCTTTGTTGGCTTTGCTGGCTGCAAGAAGGGAAGAGCGGTCCATAAGAGGACTTTGTCGAGGTGGATCGTCCTCTGCATTAAGATCTGCTACTCTTTGGCCGGTAAGGAACCTCCAGAGGGCATAAGAGCTCATTCAACTAGGGCTAAGTCTTCGACCTCTGCATTGGCTAGAGGTGGCCTGTAGAGGATATTTGTAGGGCTGCAACTTGGTCTTCCCTCCACACTTTCGCGAAGCACTACTGCTTGGATACCGAAGTGAGGAGGGATGGTCATTTTGCGCGCTCTGTTCTTCAGGATTTCCTGGTCTAGAAGAGTGGACACCCTCCTCCGGGAGTGGGGACTGCTGTGGGACTCTATTCACAAGGTGAGGAATCCACACGACAGATGTATCTATCAGAAGAACAAGTTACTTACCTTCGGTAACGCTTTTTCTGGTAGATACAATATCTGCCTGTGGATTCCTCACTGACCCACCCGCCTCCCCGTTGTCCACTCTTCTTTGCCAGAGTATCTCTGATGGGTTGTTTTATTGTTAAATGTTTTATTGCATTTACTTCACACTGTGTGTGTTATCTTGATTTCTATACTGTGTATATTGTGTACATTACTACTGTCATCGGTCCGTCCGTGTGCCTCGAAGGCAACGAAAAAAGGGCGGAACTGATGTCATCACGCCGGCGTGGGCCTATTGTAGGCGTCGGTGACGTCAGCGGAGTCGCGAGCGGAGCCGTGTCTCTGTGACGTCCGTGTCCACGTCGGCGCGAAGCTACAAAAAGAATTTCCGAATGTTGCTGACGCAAGGGGGATATTCACAAGGTGAGGAATCCACAGGCAGATATTGTATCTACCAGAAAAAGCGTTACCGAAGGTAAGTAACTTGTTCTTTAGACTTTATAAAGGCCATTAATAACAACTCCTTGAATTTCCATTTTACATCCCACATTAATAAATTCAGTACTGAATTCTTAGATGTAAACGTCTATATTAAAAATGAAACAATTGAAACCACCCTGTTTAGGAAAACCACCTCAGGAAATGTCACTCTTCACGCCACAAGTGCACATCCCAAAATATGGTGACATTTTAAGACTCCAAAGAATTTGCATCCTGGCAACTGATTTTGATTCTTGCTTGAGGGAAACTATGACTAGATTGAGAGCATGTGGCTATACCGATACTGTGCTTAATGAAGCTATGGCTAAAGCTAGTGTGCGACCAAGGATGAGTCTGTTCAAGAGCAGTGCCATTGACAATCTTCTTCCAGTAGAGGAAGCAGCCACATGTGATGAGGCAGCTAGACTGATCACTACGTACACTAGTGAGGAAAGAAAGATTAGATCTATAGTCGAAAAGAACTTGCCTATAGTACTTACTGATGTTGTGTTAGGTACAAAATTGCCTGCTACTCCCATGATCACCTTGAGGAGAGGTGTGGCTCACGGTGTAGAGCAGGCAGACCCGGAAGCTGAGGTCAGACCCGGGTTCAATTCCCGACACGGCAGGGTCTTGAGTTCAAATGTCCACGGACTCGATAATTCTCGCTTCGGTGCCTGACCTAATCATGGGTTCACACTCTGCAACTCTGGGCATTAAGCTTGCTTAATCTCCACAACGGCCCCCCTGCGGCGGGATGCCTGGCTTTCACCCTGGGGATGCCCTGTAGGGGCTATCTCACAGGGAAAAGCCAGGACGGGTTCCCAAGGCAAGCGCCGGGAAACCTCCGGGTAGCTGTGCGCTCAATAAATGCAATAATAATAATAATAATAAAAGTATGGGAGCAATCTTGGATAAAAGTAGCCCTGAGATCAGACAAAATAGAATGTGGCTACAACCTGCTCAAGGATTCTGAAAATGTTCCACTTGCAGAGCCTGCAAGTTTGGAATTAACATGACTCACTATCGCACCCCCTTTAGCACCAAAGAAATAGCCAGGGAGCGTTAATTGCAGGACTGAATTTTGTGGTTGGTTCAGTTCTAAAATTTCGGCGTTGGGGCAATCGAAAATGCCAGTCTGGGCAACTGGAGACTAGAATGATTCTCGAATTCGACAGCAAATAGCCACACGGTTTGAACAACATAGAAGATATGTACAATTTTCTCTAAACTTGCTATTTCCCCATTTCCATGATTCTAGACCGCATAACATAATGACACATGCCACTATATATGAGTTTCTTTTAGGTGTATATAGCCTCCTCCACTTTCTTGTATGTTGTAGGATAGGGAACAAAATATAACTTTAATACTTTTGTGTTAGTATTTGAATAACTCACATGCCTGTAATTGATAATATGTTTTTATATCACCTTTGCACTTTTATCCAGTATGATGAATTTTAGTGTTCAGTGGTTCTTTGACAGGATTTATCCGGTCATTGCATTCTTTAGAAAATATACGATACTAAGAGCAGTATTTAACATGCTAGATCGTAGAAGGCAATTTTAATTACATTGGGCAATCTTTGTATAATTTCAAAACATACGTTTGTTCAGAGAATGCTATGCTTTCACAATATGCCTTTAAGAGGAGAATATATTTGTATGTATTAATGTATTTATATAGATAGACATATAAATTGAAGCATTGACATATTGACACGTTAGAATGAAACATCTTATGCTTTAAGTTATCACTGAACCATCAATGACATAAGGTTTACATATTTACTAAATCTAAAACATTGATGTGGTGCTCTGCAACAATACCTCAGTATGTTTTCACTTTCAATGATCATGTGATCGGAAGTAGATGGAGGGGGGTGTGCACTTTGTAGCATTTAAAATCAATTAATTTGGGTGTGGCCCGCATGTGAAAAAGGGCTTCCGAACCATGAAACGCGTCATGCGCTGAGAAGAAACAAATGGTCATGAAATAAACATCTTTCCTAAGAATCAAGTGGTCCGTCCCTCCTTCTTCGCCATTTGGAGGTTGCGGGAGAATATACTTGCTGGATATATATATATATATATATATATATATATATATATATATATATATATATATATATATATATATATATATATATATATATATATATATATATACACATATATATATATATGTATGTATATATATATATTATATATGAAGCATACAAATGTCTGTGTGCGTGTAGGAATTAGAGTACGTTGAGGATCTATGGACACTGCCTTGCAGTATTTTCTTCCAGGCAAAAAGGTCTGGTCACTCTCAGAACATCCAGACCACTAACATTCAACAATTGTTGCCCAGTCTGGGGGCTACTCAGAGGTGATTTCTCTTAAAACTATAACATTTCCCTTGAAATTCCCGAAGCTGCATCTGTTTTTCGTCTCTTTGAATATTTGCTGCATAGGAAGCCCTTGGAACAGAAGTGCTGAATGTAAGAAATTAGATATTTACATAAGAACAATTCTCAATGGATGGTTACATCAAGATGAAGACAGTTCAATATGTACTTATGTTGTTAACTGATATAAACATATTTACACAATGGTCACTTGCATGCCATGAAAACTCTTCAAATGTGAAAGATAACCGAGAGCTGTGAAGAAAATGGAGGTGTGATGAGCTGACTGTGGAGTCAAGATCAAGGAGGTGAGCTTTGAGGGTATCGGTGGTTAATTTGTGCCGGTGGTTTCCAGTGGGTGCCACCACTGAAAAATACACAGATCTGAAAGACGGAGGAAGAGAAAGAAGGAAAAACTTTCACCAATGGAGAAAGCAGGGGCCTGCAAGAATGAGATAGAGGGCGGGGAGTACTTTTAATAACGGAATTAGTAGTGGATTGAAGAGGCATGAGGTGGATTTAAGACTAACAGTCAGTTAAATTGCACCATCCCAGATGTATCAGCAGTGCTTCCGGCACCATCACTCTTTCTTTTACAGACCAGGCACTGGAGGGTATGCTAGCGCTCTGAGAGGCAGGAGGTAGCTCCATGTTGAGTACACAAGGCGCTCCACAAGATGTTGTTGAGCAGTGTGAATGATCTCAAGCCTGATGATACAAAGGGTTGTTTTCACATCATGGTGAGGAGGTTCTGGTTGTCTGGACTAGTGAACGAGGTATGAGATGGCATGTGAGTAGCTGAGAGTCGTAGTGGGTGTTGTGTGGGGTATTCCATTGATTATTACAGTAACTACTCCGTGTTGGCTCTTTCGCTTGGTGTTGGTGGAGTGATGTGGGGAAGAGGCTAATGACGTTAAACAAAGTTCTTGTAATTAATTAATTATTTTGCAAGAGCTGAGAAGGAATACTGCAGGAGCTCTGTTGTCGCACTTGTACAGATTACTCATCGCCATAGCTTTTTTTCACGATTGGAAGTGAGAATGTGGGTGGATTCTCTTCATGCCTAGAAGCTGAAATATAGTAGCATTGGAGGAGATAAAGGACTTAATCCATAAGATGGAGTTGAACTGCACAAGAGTTGGGGTGTGATTGTGTCAGGGGGGAAGGCAGTGGTAGAGAAGGGTAGCTTATTGGAAGCATAGACGACCTGAGCATAAAGAGGCAGAAGGTCATCGATTGCCTGATGGTGGTGAGGAAGCAGTGGTTAGTGCCTTGAGACCCAATGGAGTAAGAAGTCATGCTATATAAGATTACTGATTGATTGATTGATTGATTGATTGAGATGTGTAGCATTCATTAGCACAAGTGCACTAAGCTGGGGGAGCTAACTGGTGTGTGACTCGGCGCACAGCCAGGGGCTGTAGGAGTGGGCATGTTCTCCATGAAGGCTGTAAAGCAGTCTGCATGGAGAACAGTGGAGTGTGCATGACTGTTTTGGGTCGACCAAACAGTCACTGCGTGCAGGAGTGTCTACCACTCCACCCCTGCAGCCCTGCAGCTCCGCCCTGCCCCCTCACGCACTGCTGCAGCAGGAGGAATAAATAAAATGATAATTACATTCCGTTATTATCATTTTATTGTTTCCTTTTTTTTATGCTCCTGGCAGTGGGGAGACGCTCCTATGCCTTAGTGGAGGAGCCGCCACTGTGTGTAAGAGCTCACTTGACACCACTTATGGCCATATTTTACTACCTCAAAGAGGGACAGAGAGGTCCATCCTCTTGCTTGCATTAGAGACCAAGACACCCCTGCTACGTCAAACAGAGATACTGCTTAAAGGTTCGAGAATGGTCTGCTCAAGGGTGATTAATGAAGTCAAACAAGGTGATGGTGTTATTGAGGGAGGTGGTGCAGAGAGGCAAGAGAAGGCAGGCAGAGAGGTGAGAGTGAGGAAACAAAGAAGAGCTTAAGAGATAAGGCCAAGGGAACAGAGATTTGCTGGCAGTGAATTGTGCAGCGATGATTGATCGCTTGGTAGGGTGTTTGACTGGTTTAATGCAGCGGGTAAGCCGAGAAGGATGAGAAAGGCAGAGAGGCGATTGTGGAGTGCCAAGGCAAGAAATGTATGCATGCCGGTTCTTTAGAGGGGAGGTGGCCAAAGCTAGATTGGAGAGGGCTGAGCAGGTTTAACAACGAGCCCATTGTACCCTACTGTGTAAGAGTCTTGCATAAGAAGTAGGGTCAATATAGGGCAGGGAGAAGTCAGGCTCTTTGACCCAGGCCCTGTTTTTTATAGGGGTTCCGTGCTGCTACACCACTGCTGGTGTGTATTAAGGATAAGTCACTTACCATGAAGGTGGAAAGCGTGTGTAATGGCTGTGCATGGAGTAAGGGTGGAAAAAGTGAAAGCCATGCCTGGAATGGGGGTGGACAATGTGTTGATTAACCATGGCATGAGTGTGAACAGAGAAACAGCAGTGCATGTAGTGACCTTGGACAGAGCAGTAGGCGTGCTTGGAGTGAGTTTGGCAGGGTAATGGCTGTAATATAAAACTCACCGGTCACCCTAATAAGCTTGGAACCTGAGCCACGGCTTCACGAGAAAAACATTTTTTATAACTCACCGGGCACCCAGAATAACCGTGGAGCCTGAACCCCGGGTTCTCAAGCCCCCTAAAAAAATCACTGGTCGATCCGTTTCGTGCACAAGCAAATTATAAAACATATGAAAAACTAAAAATAGTTCAGAGACAAATACTTCAGCACACAAAAAGGAGGTTTACAGTAGTTAGTCCATGCTGCATAGGTGTGCCAAAATAAATTAAGGAGGAACTAAAACACAGATTAACCTGTGAAAAGCAAAGGATTTAAGCAGATAAGCCACTAATCCAATTGAAAAGCAATGGGAAACAACCTTTACATCGCAGTGATTACACTGCGATGCATTTAGAACGCTGCCATTGCAACGCAAGCGTTACATCGACTTGCACTGGAGGGCGCTATAACTTATGGAATAGTAATATTTACTATTCTAATACATTCCCTACTGTACGTAGACTGGTGTTGGAATAGTAAATCTTACTAGTCCTGAATCCAGCGCCCTCCAGCGTAAGTCATTGTAATGACTTCCGTTGTAAAAACTGCGATGTTGCATACCGCAATCATTTTGATTGCATTATAACACATATTCAAACGCAATGGGTGGAGTTTCCCCACTGGTACAGATTACTAGATGTCTCAGAGAGACAGCGCATTCGCGCTTTGTAAAAGAAGGGTAGTTAGAGTAGAGTGGGAAGGGGGATTAAACACATGTTGGGAAGAGTTGGACTAAAATAGAGGTGAGTGACAAAATGGCAGAGAAAAAAGAGAGGTAAAAGGAGCAAGAATATAAGAAAAAAAGTGAGAAGGGAAAGGAGAGAGGGACGAAGTGGAAGAAGAGAAAGTCAAAATAATTTTAAAAAATGATAGGCAAACTCAACGTTTGGCCCACCGATTCTCAAGGGGGTGAGAGCACTACTGCACCCCAACTATATCTTTCTTTGATGCTCTCTGGTGAGAGGCTAAGCGGGCTTATTTCTCTTGCTTGCATTAGGGCCCAAGACACCCTTATTACACAACTGCTCTCTTATGATTATAGCGGTGCGTGTTACAAACATATATACTGACATACACAGTAACTTCCACATGCAAGATCCAACTTTTTATTGTATAGCTATACATGGATGTTTTAGGCTGTTTGCATATTTTTCCATGGTTTTAATTGTGATATTGGTACTGCTTTAGTGGATTAAAACTATAAATAATATATCACGATTACGATTGTAAGAAATTAATTTTGAAAAATAATTCTCCATGATATATGTATTTAAAACAGTTTATTATGTTGCTAAGTATGGTTCTCACTGAGGGCTTCTAGCTCAAAGACCAGATTTTAAATCTACTTATCTACTACTATAGAGAGGTGTGGCATAGCGGCTAGAGCGCTGACTCGGGAGAGGGGGTTCACAGTTCGATCGCCGGAAGCAGCTCAGCATCATATGACCTTGGGTGATAGCTCACTTAATCTCCCTGAAGGCCCGCAGTGCCTTGACACCCTTAATGGGATGATATGTCTGTTCTTTACAAATAGGAATTATTTTATTTATTATGCTGCTATGACGTACGTGGATATCAAAAGTTGTTACCCATCTATATTCAACCAAATGTATGTTTCCAAGGAATTTTTCATAGAATAAATAATATTTCATGATGGTTATTCTTATTTTTCTACTAATGCCAATGCTGTATGGTCTTGATTCGATTTCCTGCCTTTTTTGTCACCATCTTACATTTTCTGTCTCTCTGTTTCACTCCAGCAGGTTCTGTTTCATCCCTGATTGCTCCCTTTGTCACTATTTTCCTTTCTTTTTCTTCCTCCACTTTTATCCTCTTTCTGTCTTACTTCTCTTGCTCTGTTCAAAGTTTGATGAAGAAAATATAAGCTTCTCTAAAAATGAGTGGTGTTGCCATCACCTGCAGTATCCTACACAAACTAAGTACTGTATGAATATGCACACATTGGTGGTGAGTGTAGGGGTATTACCATTGGTAGAGTAAGTTAGCAAAATACAGCCTCCTACTTGGAAGGCACAGAGGAGAAGCAAGGCTGCATTTTTAAGGTGCATTGCCTAAGGGAAGCTTCCTGAGCTCCACTCTGAATACCCATAGAAATCAGCGGGCGCCTAAGCAGAGAATACACCAGACTCCGAAAACGTTGTAAAGTTGTATGAAGTATATGAATATATACAGAAATAAATATAAATAATCACCAATTTTGGGTCACCGCTGGTCTGGCTAATTAAGGCCAGACCTTTCTTTTCAATGCTGCCTTTGGGTCTTGACTGAATTTTGTGAATCTGAGCAAATCACTTTATTTCCCTCTACATCAATTCCCTTATCTGTATCCGTTTGTGACACATAGAAACACAAGAATTTCAGTACCAAGCCCAACGTACAAAACTGGACTGGATTCCAGCGGATCACCCCCTTTCAGGAGTCTCCGATTATGGCTCAGCACAGTATGGTAGCTCTCCACCCTCTATCTTTTCTGTGAGGAGATTTCCGTGGTGGAATTCTCCATACTCATAACTTATGTTTTATTATCAATGTGGGAGGTGTGCGGCTGCAAAATGGGGAATACTAATTACAAAATGGGAAAGATAAACTATTACAAACACCCCCACCACAAACGTTTTACGTACAGGTGGAGGAGATCTTCACCTGTGGTGGATGTCTCCCAATGGGAAGGCACAGGAAAAAATATAAAAGTATATTATTCTGAAAAAATTATGAAAAATAGTTAAACGATGAAATAGAAACAATAAAAAAATCCTACTCACAGTTAAATGTTCCTTTGATTTAATCAGATTGATTATAAAAAAGTTATATGAAGAATTAATTTAAACTGGTTTTATTTTTTTTAAAGTTTAAAAGTTTAATTTAATTGTATTTTTAATCAAAGTGTATTATCAAACTGGTAAATAATAAAATAAGGATTATATATGTGTGTGTGTGTGTGTTATATATATATATATATACATATATATATATATATATTGAGAGAGAGAGGGTAATCTAAAATTATATATATATATATTATTTTTGTTTAATGTTGTTACATTTAACTTATGTTAATTTCAGAAATTATGCATTACTCATGTGATGTGAAATTACCAAACTTACGCAATTACGCCAGCTAGAGTAATTAGGAGTAATTTTTGGGAAAAAATCCTACTGCAGAAGTACAGGAACAAAGAACTGGGGCCCAGATTTACAAAGGGTGTACATTGCCCTTGCATCACGTAAGGGAACACAAGTCATAGCAAGCCCGTTCGTGAGATTTACTAAGCCATGCACTGCCACCTTGCGTGGCTCTGCATCGCCTAGTAAATTCCGACTAACACAATATACGGCAAATCGCTGCCTTGCTTTAGTTTTCATTGGGAAGGCATACTATTTAGGTGGAGCATGGGCGTTCTCATTCATCCACCAATGGATTTTGACACAATCCCAGATTTACTAAGGGTAGTAAGCCTGGAATTGTATCAAAATGGTATGCCTACCTCAGTGAGGCGTAACAAGGAGAAGTATCTTTATAGCTCCTCATTATTTCCTCTTTCTATTTGTGCTGCAATCTGCAGCACACGTAAAAAGAGGAACATGTGCAGGAAAAGCATACAAAAACAATCCTGATTTCAAACCAGACGTCCTTGCACTATAGTGCCAGGGTGCTTGTGTTGGCCTGCGTTGCGCCAGCTCAAGGAGAGAGCACAATTGCTGCATATCTCTGTAAATTTGGAGAATTTTGCTCTGTCCTTTTCATGATACATAGCGCAGCAACTTTGTTTGCTCCTCTGCATTGTGTGAAAGGTAGTTAAATGTGCCCCTAAGAGACAGCGAGGGGTTGCTGGCTACTGCTGTTGGTGTCCTGTTGCATTTAGTGCAGTTTTCTTAGCGCAAAATGCATTCTCAGGCCCATTTTGGATGTCATGGTGCAATTTTCACTAAGAAAATAGAGCTAAGTGCTGGATCACGCATCTCACACAATTACACATACTTGCGAGTAATTTTGTGGTAGTTACAAGTAATTACGCTAGAGTGAATTATGCCAGTTATGCGCACCCCTAATATTTTTAAAGAATAATAATATTTAATAATTTTCTGTAAAGTTTTCAATAGGGAGGCCTCTGCCACAGTGGGAAAGGTCTCCACCTATGTGTGGGGAAGGTCTCCAACTAGTAGTAACTTTACACTCATAAATCCTATTGTGGGGTGTGAATGAGTATGAATGATCAGGAGTGCGATAGGCACCTTGTCTTTTCATTGCATCTGCAAATTTATACATGTTGAACATTTCAGTTTCAATTCAGGTATGTCTCTTATTATGAACACTGAATATGTTTTATGTTTACAAAATTATTTATGTGATGCAGATGTGTTGGACCTGGCATCCTTGACATAGTTTTCCCCCTAAACTTGTGCCTTCAGAACTCTTGTTTTTGCTGACTTTGTTTGTGCTGGCCTTAGGACCCTGTGTACCACTGCTAATGTGCAAAAGTGCTTGTGCTCTCTCCCTAAAACATATTAGGTTGGCTTATACCCAATTGGCATATTTATTTTACGTGTAGGTCCCTAGTAAAGTGGCACGCCCTGTGTCCAGTGCCTGTAAATTAAATGCTACTAGTGAGCCTGCACCACTGATTGTGTCACCACTTAAGTAGCATTTAAAAATATCTTAGGCCACTTGCAGTCTATTGTGTTCAATTTTAAACTGCCATTTCGACCTGACAAAATAAACCTGCCTCTCCCATAGGATAATATCGGAGTTACATTATTATCTTTTATAAGCGTCATTTCCAAATGGGAACAGGTAACCAGTTCATGTTTGGTGTCTCTGGAATTGTAATGAAGCGGTGAAGTCGGATTTTAAATTACAATTTTGAAAATGCCACTTTTAGAAAGTTGGCATATTCTTGCCTTAGCCATTTGGTGCCTGCACCCTGTCTCTGGGTCACATGACTGGGGGTAGTTGACAGTTGAGCTTTGTGTATTTCTTTCTAGACAGCCACACACAATGAGGCTCTTAGGTGTAACTGGATGGCCATTACTGGCAGGATGAGAGGGAGGAGCTGGACTCAGCGCAATTTAAACTTGAATAGGCTGTGTCTGGTTCCCTCACAAAGAGCTGCATACCCCTTATACTTAGTATGGAGCCTGCCCAGGAAGGCAGGACACATGTCCAATTCAAAGGCATGTCTTTAGAAGTTTCTTCCCACTTCAAATGCCCAACTGGGTATATATACTAGACCTCAGACACCACCACTTCGGTACACATTTAGAACTGTGGATACTCTGTCAGGAAGAAGGACTGCTCTCCTGCTAAAAGGACTGACTGCTGACTGCTCTGAAGGATGGCTGCCCTGCTTTGCTGACCTGCTGCCCTTTTGCCTGGGTGAGAAGGACTGGACCTGCATTTCTTGAACCCAGAACTCACAGTGAGCCAAAGGCTAGCTGTATGGCCACCTGATCTCAAGCCTCAGGGCCATAAAAGGTTTCCAACAACCTTGCACATTGTTGGTGCTGCATGGATTTGACCAGACAAAGATTTGTATCGCAGCCCTTCGGAACCGTCACTGCGCAACACATCCTTAGCGCAGGCCCTCGAATCCCTCATTGACAGCAGCCTTGACAACAACACCGGACTCCGCATTGCATCCTAGCTGCTCTTCGGAACTGACGTATTAACCCAATTACACACTGCATTTTCAGCACCCGACTTCACATCGCAAGCCCCAGCAACAGGATCATCAACAATGACACCGTTCCTCACATCGCAGCCTTGCCCCATTTCAGGATCCAACACCTCGTTTCGGCTGTGTGACGCAATTTCAACACGGAAACTCGCAACGCTACGCAAACCTGGTTTTAAGGTACTCTTTTCAGCAGGCCTTAATAGGTTCCTATAGCTGGCCCGCCCTCCATCACGGTCGGCCTGAATTTGTGCCTTTGTCCATGTCAAGCAAGACTAGATATCCAGAATTGGCGTTGTATGCTTTTTGGCGTTATTATCACAAAAATATTTGAAATTGCACATCTCCAGTTGTACTGATTGGATTTTTGGGATCCTTTTTTGTGTGATGTTCTTCACTTTATTACTGCTTGAAGTGTCACACAAATATTTACACATTGCCTCTAAGTTAAGCCTAACTGTTCTGTGCCAAGCTACAATAGGGATAAGCACAGGCTAATTTAGGGTTGGCTTGTGCCTCACCCTGACAAGGATTGTGGTTGCTTCTTGGCTAGGGCTCACAACCCAGTCAACCAAAATCCCAGTTCTTTACAAGATGTTTATCTCAGACAACCAACATGACGGATGATTAGAGTAGATGAGGTTAAACAGGATGAGATGCACACCATCGTGCTCCTTGTCCATCCGTATTATCCATTTTTCTAACATTCCACTTTTAAAGGCGTGCAATACCTGCTCTGCGCATCGGTTCATTGCGCTAACAATATAACAAATCCACAAAAGGAACCAGCTTCGATTCCATCAGGCTGCACAGCCACATCAATATTTGAATCCAATGAACCGAATTTATGTGCTTCACTCTTTACTTTTCTCCAATTTTAAACGTAACTTTTCTTCCATACTTTTACTTGTGGTGATTCAATTCATTTTATTCAATCATTTTATTCAATCATTTCTCCATGTGTGTGTTTCGTTGGTAATCAAAAAGACTCAGGAGGTCAAAGATGGGTTCCACATGCCATGATTTATTAAAAGTAACCCAATACATTTCGGGAACTGATTCCCTTCGTCAGGGGCATCTGCAAATGCAAACATAACCATGTATCAATCAGAGAAAAGTCAAGAGTGAAGCACATAAATTTGGTTCATTGGATTCAAATATTGATGTGGCTGTGCAGCCTGATAGAATCGAAGCTGGTTCCTTTTGTGGATGATTAGAGTAGAACAGCATCTGTTTTCCTCTAATCATTACTATTGGTCAGTTCAGCAGAAGTGTTGTTTTGTAATATTGCGTTTCTGTTGATCTGCACATCTTCTGCACCAGCCATTGGAAATCAATAAATCTGAAGCAGACATGAGACGGTGAGCTCCCACCTCCTTATGCAACAGTTGTTTCCCCATATGTCATCTTTCACTGAAATTGTGTCAAGACTTTGGCACAAGATTCTCTTCTGAAGCATGTTAAAGTTCCCTCCTCTGTAGCCAGATAAAAATGCACTTGTTGTAGGTGACAAGACAGCACCAAGAAAATTGTGAACACGTAACTTTGGAGTACGTTCCATCCATGCTTGGATTCACTCAGTGTCTTGGTGTCCAGTTTCAGCCTATTTCTTTATCTCATTATTTCAAGTGCTTATCAACTTTAATATCAATATACTCAAACACTATACAAACTGTTGCCACATCCAAAATGGCAGACCTTGGTAGCCAATCTGTAGCAGATCTGTAAAACTGTGCTGAGCTAAAGTACATTCACCTATTACATGTTAAATAATACATCATATAATCTTAATCTCATTATTTCTTTATTACCCCGCAATCACAGGTGCTTTCCTTAGGAGCAGACGTGTTACCAGAATACAAGCTGCAGGCTCCCAGGATTCACCGATGGACCATTCTTCACTACAGCCCTTTCAAGGCTGTCTGGGACTGGCTCATTCTCCTTTTGGTCATCTACACGGCCGTCTTCACGCCATACTCCGCGGCCTTCCTGCTGAACGACCAGGAAGAGGAGAAGACCTGGGAGTGTGGCTACTCGTGCAACCCCCTCAACATTGTGGACCTGATTGTGGATATCATGTTCATTGTGGATATCATCATCAACTTCAGGACCACGTATGTCAACGTCAACGATGAGGTGGTTAGCCACCCGGGAAAAATTGCCATCCATTACTTTAAGGGCTGGTTCCTTATTGACATGGTGGCTGCCATTCCTTTTGATTTACTCATTTTCAGGAGTGGTTCCGATGAGGTAAGCAAACTGCTTATTTTCAAATCTGTTGGAGGTTGTGATTGAATCTGTTTGTTAGAATGAATTTCTATTAATGGTCAAAAACGTGTCAACATTAGGCTCAGGGTAAGGCTTCTGCGTTTGTTCTTTTCTTTCATAATTGAATTTGGTTTATTTTGGAGTTTATTTTTCTTATTATAAATATTTTGTCATGTTTCTAAGTAACATAGATTTACTGCGAGAGGTTTCCAAAGACGGCAACAGAGACTGGGAAGCTCTATCGCCATACTGTCAAGGTATGTACATATGGGCTAATATACATTTACTATTTTTAACTCCACATCAACTCTCCTTGATGACGTATTTATTGATACTGATATTCGGAGTTAGGAAAAGTAAATCTACACTTACCCATATATACTTACTTTGAGAATATTAAGGCCTCCATATCCTGCAGTTAATATTGCTGTAGGTAGATGTTTTGCACCTTGATTTTCTAAAAACAACAATGATTGGGATTCACATAGCATCCAAGTGTCACATTATGTATTTATTGCATGAGTTGTCCGAGGAGGGTATTAGAACCTGAGGCCCACGTAGTTGCCCAATGGTCACATGCTATATATGACACGTTCACTTCAGTCGTTCTTGGCTTATTGTGTTTAGGCAACAGTCCTTTGCGTTGCGGGGGGACTGAGAGTACAATGTTTAGACCAGCAAGTCATTAGCCATGTTTAACTTTCGTAGCACAGGTATTAACTTCTTTTTTAAGAAAATGCCTTTATGCATTACTCCCTGTGTGAGTATGCATAATTTTTAAATGGCTGGAATGTTATGTGTGTTTCAAATCTTACCTCTTCCCCTTGGAGAGTTCAAGCCGCCATTGGGATTGTTAATGACACTCAAGAGATGAACACTCTTTCAACACACCTTAGAGTGCTATCCTTTAAAAAATTAAATATAGCAACTGCTTATTTAATGGTGGGTGTGTTGGCAATGGCTTTAAACATGTTTCAGTGACACCACTTTAGCAGTAATCTTTATCAGCTTACCTGTGTCTCGCGTTGCAGTACATTATAGAGGAAGGAGCTTGTCAAAGGTGTTGGTTTAGGATCTAGGGGCTCCATTAGGATGGTGGGCGGATCGCCCCCGCCAGGCAGGCGGTAGCCACCGCCAGCCTGGCGGGCGAAATACGCCCGCCATCCTTCCCTGTATTCCCCCCCGCCATATTAGAATGGCGGGGGGGGGACCACGGCGGAGCAAAACACCGCCCGCCACTTTTCCGCCGGAAAATGATTAATATGGTGGCGGTGTCTATGAGACACCCCCAGCCATATTACAATGGCAAGTGTGCAATGCCTTTCCGCGGCGGCAATGCCACCACGGAAAGGCAGGCGGTGTTCACTCTGGGGCCCCCTGTGGGCCCCCGGAGTGAAGGCCAAAGGGGGGTGGCACACAGGGGGGTACCTGTGGTACCCCCCTGCATTTGTATAATCAAAGCGGCAGGCACCGCGCGGTGCCTGCCGCTTTGATTATGTAAATGCTGCTAAGCATTTTTAGTATTGTGGCGGGCGGAGCAGAGAGCTCCGCCCGCCACAATACTATAAATACAGGATGTGCCCGCCACTGTGGCGGGCACGTCCTAATGGTGTGTGCGGGACCCCCGCCCTTAGGGCGGGCGGTCCCGATTTCCGACAGGGCCCTAGGTATGGGGCCCTAGGTATTAGCTGCTGAATTAAATTAAATTTTGAATGGAAGGTATAAAGGTGTTTCTTAAATGCACCAAATAAATTAATTATACTCCTGCAATTCCACACAGAAAGACATGAGAGTTATCAAAGTTTATTTTTTTTACATTTTTTTATCGTTTTACCCCCATTTCTTTTTTATAAACCCCCCAGACACATTGGAAGCCATACATAAAATTTAGAATGAATATGATATACTTTAAACCTGACAAAGAAAGCAACAAGAGAAAATACAAAAACGCAGAAAAAGGGACAAGACAGACATGATAAGCATAGAAAATAAATAAATAAACAATCATAGTAAAAAAAATGCAAGCAAAGATGCATCAGACCCCATGCAACCCTAAATGTATCCTTTGAACCCGTAAGCTATATTTGACTTACTCATCGTCATTCGGCACCCCAGATCCCCCCAAAATCCAATCTGGAATAGGCACCCAGATTTTAGCCCCCAATCTTCTCTTCCTTCTCCCTTTGATTCTGTAAATTGATATTCCAAAGCTACACATAGCCAACAATCTAGCTCTCCAATTCAAGAACGTTGGAGGCTCAGAGCTAATCTACTCACTAGTAATACTACTGCCATCATAATAAACAAGAGTGCAATTTCGGCATAATTTGTTATAATGGGCAGTGACTCCAAACCCACCCCCATAATCACAAGTTCACCCGTAAGAGTTATCTGTTTTTTAAACAATATATTTAAAAAACCCTCCAAATCATGATAGAACCCCCCTAATTTTGGACAAGAAAAAAGCACATGGATTGAGTCAGCCGCAAACGACCCACAACGATTGCACTTATCCCCGCCTATTTTTCCCCACCGGGACACTTTCCTAGGGGAGTAATACAAGCCCCATAAAGCCATATAATGCTGGCTGCGGTGCCTGCCTGTCATTAATACACTATTGGCAAGTTCCAATGATTTATTTATATTTATGCCCACCACATCGAAATTTTGCTCCCATTTCAATTGACAGTTTTCCAGATCATCTGGAAGGGCTGCGACTAATTGTTGATAGTAATGTCCCATCGGGGTCTTCTTCCTCATTTTCTCAATTAACTCATTTTTACAAAATTGCATTCCCACATTAGAACGAAATTTAACCATAAAGCTCCGAATTTGTAAGTATTTTAAAAAGTCTCCCTTGTCCAGGGCGAACTTTTCTCTAAGCTCTAAAAATACCATCATCTCCCCTTGATCCATCAATTCCTCTAAACACGAAATTCCTTTTCTATTCCATTTAAAACTAATGTGGTCCCTAACAATTGCTGGGAGCAACCAGGAGGCATTAAACAAAGTTTACTAATTCAATTTTGGAATATTACATAACCGTTTAATTTGCACCGACACTCTATAGGCAGTCCGCAGAATCTCAAACCTTGTTTTTTTGTAGTACGATGGTTCAAAAATGCTCACGAGCAAGCCATTGGCTTCCTCACCCTTAATAAGCACATAGATGGGCGGCCGATGACATAAAAGAATGGGAGTGTTGCCCCCCAAGATCAATGGCCCCATAATCTGCATCATGGCTGCCCAATTTACACATTATAAAGTGCAAGACACCCCAGCCACCACGATTTCTTGGAATAATCATTTGCTTATGGGCCCTTCGTGTTCTCCGATACCCCCACAAGAATCTTGAAAAGACTCTCTCCAATTTTAAAAACATTGAGTTAGGAAATTCCAAAGGGATTGTTCTAAATGTGACAAAAATTTGGGGAGAATAAGCATTTTTAAAATATTACATCTCCCATTCAGGGCGAGATGTAGATGATTCAGATGTTCCAGATTGGTATTAACCTTTTCCATAACTAGAAGAATATTCAGGCCTGGGATCTCATCCACTGTAGCAGAAATTTTAATTCCCAGATACGTTGCCTCCGACGTAACTACCACACCAGCAGGGGATCTTGCCCAGAATAAAGAACTTGGGTTTTTACGATATTAAGCTTATACCCTGAAAAGGTGCCGAACTGCGCCCTAAGGTTTTAATGGCTGATAGAGCAGTTACTAATTCACCAGAAACTATGATTATATCATCAGCATAAGCCAATGCACTATATTCAACTCCGCTAAGACTGATCTGTTTAATATCCTCATGGCAGTTTAGTTTACACAAAAATAAATCAATATATAAGGCAAATAAAAAAGGAGAGCACAGGCACCCTTGTTGTCATCGGATTCCAACCCTAAGATCCGTATAGTAGCCGCCGAACTGATATATAAGGTCTTAACTGCTTGGACTTTTTATGGACAAAAACCTTTCCACTGCAGGACCTCCCACAAATAGCACCAGGAGACCCTGTCGAACGCCTTTTTGACGTCCAACAGGATCACCCCCAGTGCTGAATCCGTTGCCTGTGCCCAATCTAGAAGGGGTAATAACCTTTCTAACATGGTCAGCAGTATCCCTCCCTGGGATAAAGCCATGTTGAAAGTTAGATACCAGAGGAGTAATAACTGTCCCTAAACGCAAAGCAATAATTTTTGAGAAATTTTTGCTGTCAGAGTTGATTAACGATATCGGTCTATACGATGAGGAGGAGAGCTCAGGCTTACAATTTTTGAAAAATACAATGATCTTTGTTTTTCTCCATGACTCTGGTGCTATCCCTCGTTGCACGTTAAGGAATAAAGTTGTAAGCTCAGATATTAAAACACGCCGAAAGGTTTGATAAAATTCAAGCGGAATACCATCGGGCCTACTGCTTTGCCCCTAGCTAGCGATAAGATCGCTGCCTCCACCTCTTCCCAAGTGACATCTGCCGCTAAAGCCGAATTTTCAGCCTCTGAAACTTTATTAGTCACTAAGATGCCACGAAATTCTTCCATTTGCCCTTTTATATTTGTTTTTACATCATCTGAATATAAACCGGCATAGAATCCACGAAAAACCTTCAGAATATCAGTTGGCGACTCCAGTACCCTGTTGTTGTGATCACATATCCTAGATATTCGATTCACATGCTCCCTCTGGCACAATCATTTTGCTAAAATTCTGCCTGCATCCTCCCCAAATTCATAAACCTGAGCCCTATGAACGGTCAACTGAGTTACCATCTTTGTTACAAAATGTTGGTGGATTTTCATTTTCAGGATAGAGATTGCTTTTAAAGTATCATCTAGATTTTGCTGGTGGAGAAGTTCAACCATAAACTGAATCTCTAAAAACCTAAGTTGCTTCATTCGGTCTTTAGCTTCCGTACATAGCTTACATTGCTTCACAATCGAATAGCTCATTGTAGCACCCCTCACACCGGCTTTAAATGCGTCCCAAACAATAGGGTCTGGGGCTGTACCCTGATTTATCTTTAAAAATTCTGGAATCCAGCTGCACATATAGTCACAATATTCCGGGTCAAGCAACAAATTACATACAAAGGTCCATGGTTTATGCTGCTGCTGTACTTTCAGACCAAAATCCATGAACACCGGATTATGATCCGAGATAACCCTCAGCATTATTTCGATTTTAGCATTAGTCGCCACCTCATTAGATATAAAAAAATAATCTAAACAAACATGCTTCTTATGGGGAGCGGAGTAAAAAGTATAGCCTGGTGCCCTGTTCTTCTGAATTGTCCATACATCAACCAGACTTAACTCTTTAACTAAGCCCTTAATAGCTTTAAAGACCATGTCTTCTTCCCCAAGTAGGGACAATTACTCCCATGTCAAAATCCCCCTCCAAATGAATATTTAAGTCCCCACAAAGGATACCGCCAATTCGACACTTAAATAATATAGTACCTCCGGGTCAATCAGATTGGGTCCATACACAGAGCAGACTGTCACTGGAGAACCAATAATTCCCAATTCCACAATGTCCCAACGCCCCTGGGCATCCTCTTTCACCCGCCTCCTCACTCCCAGTCCGTATCTCATAAAGATACCAACAACTCTAATGTTAGAGTCTTGTTTGGTACAACCTATAATTTCCATGCCAAGACCCCTTAGCCACTTGCGGTTATTCCAGGCTATATGTATTTCTTGTGAGCATAACAGATCATATTGATGGATCCGCAGCATTTGAGCCAACACCCCCCTTTTTCTCTTATCATTTAACCCACAAATGTTCCACAGACAGATAGAATATCACCCCATCTTATCTAATTTTAGAATTTTTATTTGCTTTTCCCAAACAAATAGAGCTAATCTCCTGCTTCAAAAAAAAGTATCATAGTCATTTTATTCAGCCTCGACCACCACCCACCCTCTTTGCCTTCCTCACCACCCTGCTTCCCCTCCCCTAGAAGCCACCCACCCCTCTGCCCCCTCCCCCCCAATTGAGGCGTAAGGACCAAGTCCTCAATGATGGAAAGTGGATTGTGAAAGGTGCCCCCCTATAACTCTTGCCCGTGCCCGTCCGCACCCCCCTAAGCACATTTCTTTTCCTCCCTATGAACCCTTTTAAAAGCCGTTAGGGGCCCCATATATCTAATTTAACCTCACTTTGCCTGCAAGAATTCCTCTGCCAACATTTCTGAAACAAAAAACTGGGTCTTCCCCTTATATATGACTTTTAACTTTGCAGGGTTCAGGAGAAAAGCCTGCCCACCTTTAGACTGAAAAGCTGAGATCATTTGACGTAAACTCCATCTCTGTTGAACAGTAGCCTGACAAAAGTCTGGACGTACAAAGGAGTCACACCCCTTACCAGTCCTCCTCCTGTCTGGCCTAGCCAAGTCATACAGAGCTTCATGTAACAAATAATTGTTCAAACAGATCATAATTGCCCTGGGCTTTTCTTTAGACCCTCCTGCCTTCCCTCTCTGAACAAAAGGAAATCTATGTGCTCTAATGATCTCTGTCTCCCAATTTCATTTCTTTAAATCAGGAAAGGCTTCAGAAAATAACCCAATGACAAATTGTCTCATATATCCTTCCCCTCCCTGCCCTCAGGAACCCCCAACACCCGCAGATTGTTCCTTCTAGATCGATTTTCTAAGTCAGTTAACTTCCAATTAGTGTCTTCCCTTATTTTTTGCAGTGCTGTGATCGTCACCTTCTGTTGAACTAGCTAGTCTTCCATTACAGATATCCTGTCCTCCGCTTCCTCAATCCTTGTTGAAATCTCGGTACATGTCTTGGCGATTCGACGCACAGTATTCTGAAGCTTGCGAACAGCACCCTTGGTCCACAGGCCTCCAGCCTTGGTTTCTTCTCTGTGTGCCATTATCACCCTATAAATCGTGTTAAGCATGACTTTACTCTCACCATCCAACATCGCTACAGGACCAACCCCAGCACCTTCGCCTTCGGTCTGAGAAAGGGGAGAACAGTCCCATACTAGCGGTTCAGCAGGGGTCGGATTTTCTTTCAAAGAGGGATTACCAGGATCTTGTATTTTACGCACTGTTTCCTGATTCACAGAGAGCTCAAAACTTGGATCATCATCACCTCGCTGGGAGCTGTTTTCATCCGCCCAATCACCTACAGCGCTCTCAATCTCATTCTCTGAAAAGTTGGAAATGTCAGACATAGAGTAAAACTTCCCACCAGAGCTACTGGATTCCATATCATTCAATATCTCCTCTGCTCAATTACCAGGTTGATGTGAGTTCTCTATATCTCCCACCGACTTTAGCAGTTTAATCCCAGAGTTAGACCGAGCATGATTGCCAGAGACAGCTCCAGCCACACTCTCATTGTTACTAACTAAACCATTAGTTGGTACAGTAGCACTGCTTGAAACTGCTATTCTATTGACAGCTCTTTTTTCTCCAATAGCTACTGATACAATGTTACACCTGTGTTCCCCCAGCACCTTACCTGTAAGCTGGCTATTATGCGGCTCCTCAGGTTTGCCTCTCAACGCGGGTTTATTTTTAAAAATGGCCGGTACAGTTGGTTCTTTCTGGGGAATTTCACGCTGCTGTCCTTCACTGCTCTGTAGTGGAGTAGCAACCACCATACCCATTGCACCCTTCTGCCGCTCACCATAACGAACAACGTCAGCAGAGCGGCTTCTGCTCTGCCTCCCTTCTCTGTCCCTAGACTGAGGAGGTGCCGCTACTGCTGCGAGAGTACCCGCCGCTGATGCTGTTGAAGCTGTTTCAGTTGCGGCTGCCACCCCCGGGTCTTAGTGCCTTTCCCGCTCCCTTTCGGAGCCATTCTGCACAGCAGTGCCGACACAGGCAACGCCGTCAGTCCTGCACTGCTCCGAAACCTCACAAAAACGCCACAGACTCCGCCGTCACCACTGGCGCTGAGGTCGCCGCTACCGCTGACGATGGTGCCAAGGCTACCACAACAGCCGAGCACCGGCTCCAGAGCAAACCGCTTTTTGGAGACAGCGGGGAGCGGACACTAGAATTGGGTCTGGAGTGAAGCCGCCACAGCATCCCAAACAGAAAACTAGGATACAAACTAGACGTTGGCACAAGTTAAAACCAGAAGAATGGGAAGCGAAGCTACGGGAATCCGCTGGCCCCCTCTCAACTGACCCTAACACCGCCGACAGAGAATTCAACAGCTGGCTCACCAACCCCCTAGACAGCCTTGTCCCACTAACCAGCTCCCTTAAGCATGTAAAAAGGATCAACCATGCTCCCTGGTACACTCCGTCCCTGAACATTTTAAGGAAGGAGTGCAAAAAGACAGAGCGTACATGGAGAAAAAACAAATCGGCGATGGAGAAAGACGCTTATCAAACAGCCATGAAAGCTTATAAACAAGTCCTCCATAACGCAAAAAGCTCTTTCTATGAGGAAAAAATAAAGAACTCCTCCTGCTCAGCCAAAGAGACTTTCTCTATCCTCAAAGAGCTCCTCCACGTTCCAGCCCCCCCGCAGATACCTATGGACCCCAAAGCAGCCGAAGAAAAATGTGCCAACCTGGCCAATTTTTTCGACGATAAAATCAAAAAAATCCTTTCCTCCCTTCCTGCTACCAATCCTGCCACCTCAGAAAAAGCCAAGGTCTCACCCCCTTCGTTAGGGAACTCCCCTGATAAACCCGATGCACCTCATTTAGCGTCATTCGGACCAGTCACCGAAGAGGAAGTGGCAGCAACTTTAGCATCTACTAAAAGTGGCGCCCCCAGTGACTAAGTTCCCATACGGTTCGCTAAAGACATCACTCGGACCATTATAGCGAAACTTACTGCCCTCATTAACACCTCGCTTGTCCAAGGAGAAGTCCCACAAAGCTGGAAGGAGGCTGTCGTCAAAGGACTACTCAAGAAACCTTCGCTAGACCCCGCGGACCTATCCAACTACAGACCCATCTCGCTTGGATAGGTAAGGTCGCGGAGAAGCTTGCAAATAAAAAGCTATCTCACTTCCTAGAAGCAAACCATCTCCTCAAAAACTCCCAGACAGGCTTTAGACCAGGCCAGGGCACTGACACCGCCCTCCTTGCGGCCGTAGAGAAGGCAAGGGAAATCATCGACACTGGAGGATCAGTGGCAGTGGTCCTCCTAGACCTAAGCGCCGCATTCGACACTGTCAGCCACCAGGTCCTAACCCAGCGCCTGGATAACATCGGCGTGAAAGACAGCGCATTGAAATGGCTCACATCCTTTCTCTTCCGACGCTCCTTCCAAGTCTGGGAAGGAGAAAGCCGCTCCCCCTCTATCCCCCTCCGGTGTGGAGTGCCTCAGGGCTCCTCACTGAGCCCCATGCTTTTTAACGTGTATATGGCCCCACTGGAGGAGCTGGTCTCACCATTCGGAGTCACTATCGTCAGCTATGCTGACGACACTCAGCTGGTGGTGACACTCTCCCACCCCAAGCTAGAGCCCTCCAATCTTCGAGACTGCCTTTCCAACGTCCATCAATGGATGAGTGACTCCGACCTCAAACTAAATGGGTCAAAAACAGAGATCCTGCTCCTAGGTCACAAAACTATGAGCCTCCCCTCCAACCTCTGGCCCGCATGTATGGGTGAACCCCCTACTCCCAAGACAGAGGTTAAGAGTCTGGGAGTATGGCTGGAGACAGATCTCACCTTCAGGACACAGGCTAGGAAAACAGCCGGCATCTGCTATGGCCTACTCAGATCATGCAGAAAGGTGCTCCCTTTACTACCATCCCAGTCCCGTCTTCTGCTGATTCAAGGCTTAGTTCTATCCAGGCTAGACTATAGCAATGCCATTTACCTCGTTGCACCGGAAGCCACTTTCCAAATACTGCAAAAGACCCAGAACGCCGCAGCTCGCCTACTCACGAACACCCCAGCAAGAACATCAGCCAAACCAGCTCTGAAGAAACTTCATTGGCTCCCCGTGAGGGAAAGAGTCGTTTTCAAGGCCCTTTGCCTGGCCCACAAGGTTCTGCACAACGCCGGCCCCCCTATTCTGAATAATTGGATCACTCCATACAAACCGACGAGAGCGCTCCGGTCAGAACAGGGAAACCTTATCATTGTCCCCAGGGTGAAGAAGGCCCGCATAGGCGGCCGCCGCTTCTCAGTCAACACAGCTAAAAAATGGAATGCGCTCCCCCCGAGTCTCAGAGCTGAACCAAACCTCCTACGATTCAGGAAGTCCCTCAAAACCCTCCTTTTCCCCTGATTCATCTGCAACTTCTCCTTGCTCCCTCCTTAGGAGTCCGAGGTTTCAGCGCTGGGATACTCGAGGGTGACTACGCGCTCTATAAAAACCTAAAATAAATAAATAAAATAAAAAATCACCACCACATCACACCGTCAATTGGGAACCACAGGTAAGGAGGGACACACAGGGAGGTATCCTTACGTGGAGCACCTCACAAGCCTCTCACACAACCGCAGCCGCGGCCGCCATCTTGGCTCACCTGCATTCCGAGTTATCAATGTTTTAACATGGTTTTTCTGGAAAAGTTAATTTCCTTCTTCCTCATTAGGATACACTAATGATCATTATTTCATCAGGTATTCATCTGTGCACCTGTTGTAATTTTTTGCAGTCGAAATGGAAGGGAGCAATTTGTACCACCTTTAGGAAAGTGATTGGTTTTGGGAGATGCAAAGAAATAAAAGAGTTTAAAACGTTTGAACAATTATGACACCAGGCTTGTTGATTCAATTGTGCATAGGGACCAAAGTGTAGACTAAATACAACGTCCCACTTTATATCTCATGAGAGACTGGAATGGTATATTTAGAGCACTTAATCATCAGTCCTTTTTTTACACAAGAAGTTCCACAAGTTTACAGTGTGCAGATGAATATTTCTTTAAAATCACATTCTCTTTATACAACCATACATTGAAATATCCTTGAGGAATCTGGCCATCTGAAAAAAGATCAGTCATGGGAACGGTCAAATGGAAACGTTTGAGATTAATTCTAAAAACATCTGTAAAATATTGACATTCAAGTAGAAGTTGAGGTTGCATACCTATAATAATTCTTCCCTAGGTTGATATTTTAGGACAACAATGTATAATTACAGAATGCATAACTTAAGGAACATAAGAATAGCTACACTGGAAATGGAACTATATGGTGCTTGCTTCTCAGTCAATGTCAAGACTGTGACAAATTACTGGTCATTTCCAAGATACTGGATAAAGAAGAGAAATGGTCTCCTGATGAAGACCATAGCAATTCATCTGCAGAAACTCAGCCTAATATGTGAATGAGGGAAAACAACAGGCTGATTTGTTGATCGCTTTCAAGCACAGGCACCCCTTTACTAACACATTTACTAACACATTTACTCATTTACCCAATCGATAAAGAATCTAAAATCTAAAATATTTTCTTTACCCCTCCCCCCCCCACACTCATGTCTACAAACATGTTAAACTGTGGAGCTGATGTGGTATGAAGAGCATTGCAGAAAGGAGAAGGAGCTGACCCACTTGCAATATGCTTTCCTTTCAGTGGTGAGCCTCATTTTGTACAGACTGGCATTGCTGCCCAATACATCTTTAGATCCCTGTTTAATTACCATGCATAGTTGATGCACTTATTGCTTTAAATAATAACTTGGAAAAATATTTTCTAATTGGATTAAAAATGGAGCAATATTCCCCAAAGCAGAGCAAAGTTGTGCTTGGTTAACAGTTCCACTGCTACACTCATTAAAAGAAATATAATTTTGAGTTATTAGACTTCTGCAAGTGGTTGAGATTTGAGATGTAATTTCTACTGAATGAATAATGTTTCAGTACACCCTATACTATCCTTCGAATTGCCCCAACAGTACTATTTGCATTGAGTTGTGGTTTAAGTCCCCCACTCCACCACCCGGCCTTACACCTCACAAAATGCCTTGCAGAGGGATCAACCTCAAATCTGGGGAACTGGGTTTGAGACTCAGCAAGGATGATCAACATCCTGTAATTCTGGCCAAATCACTTAATTTACCGGTGCCTAACAAAAATGATAGTGTCCGCCTGTAACCCAACTGGTGCTCATCTAAAGGGCTCTGATACCTGCGGGTCGAGTTCGCGATATATAACCCCATTTATTTTTACCAGGACCTTATACTGATTCAAAGAGATACAATTTTTGGGTGTGGTATCTGGTTAACTTGCTACTGTAAAAAGGTAATTTCAGACATTGTAAGATTATTGTAACTTTAGGCAGTAACCTTTTTTATATAGCTTTCAGGGATCTAGAAAAGTCATTGAGAGATTGCAAGATTATTGTAACTCTAGGCAGTATCCTTTTTTATACAGCTTTCAGAGATCTAGAAAACTCATTGAGGGATTGCTCAATCCCACCTGGGGAGAAATTGAGTCATTGCAAACTGTTATGCTTCAACTAATACTTGCTTCCCTTTACATCTATCCAGTCATGAACCTTAAACACACCTCTTTAACATTACTCACCCTTGAACCTTGAATACCTCATACCACCCTTTACCACTACCCACCCCTGAACCCTAAAGACCCTTACCACTATCCGTCTCTGAACCCGAAAAAACCTATTTAAAACCCTTCCTATACCTTTACCCACCCCATAACCTTAATAACCTCTTTACATATGTTACCTCCATGAACCATTACCCATCCCATATCCCTTAAATGCCCTTTTTTTTTAAAATGGCATACTAATTATGTCAGATAATAAAAATGTCTGCATGATTGAGTTCTGGGTGATAAAATTAAAAAAAAAAGCCCTGCGTGAAACCACCATGAAATCTGTGGCAGTGAGGAAACTAGGAGGGCCCTATAGGGCCCCCTGTTGCCTCAGGGCCAGGAAATGCATGAGGGGAGGCACATGTTATGCCCTCCTGTATGCATGCATCCCCAGTTCCTGCATGGCTTGGACTTAACAGTCCATGCCGTGCAGGAACGTGCTGTGGGGCTCCCACTGCGATGCCTTTTTAAGGTACAGATATCAACTCATAATCTGGAGGGCTGTCTGATTATGAGTTTGGTGTTATGGAATCAGGGAGCTTGGGTGGCGGAATGGCACCCCGCTGCCACAGCGCCAAACTTGTAATCACACCTTTAGTCTCAGAGAGAACTGATGTGCTACTACAGTCACTCTTAGTGTTAAGAGAGAGAGTCCTCTAGGGGGGCGGAGAGAATCCACTAGAGGGGCTGAGTGGATGGAGCTGGTAGCTTCCCAGAAAGGACTCCCTGTGCAGGTGCCCACTACCCAACCCAGCTTGTAGCCTAGCTGAGAACCTCTTACAATAAACCAGCACCTCGGTTGATATCTACACTGTTACTAGACATTGTTGATTCAGGCACAGCTGCCTTCTTTTTGGTCCCGGTCAATTCTCTGTACTTTTTGAGCCTCCTGTACTTTTTCTCTTTGCTTGGAAATTTAGATAGAGAGAGAACATTTGTGGGCTCATAGCTAAACTGTAGTAATAGAGATGCAGGGAAATTTAGACAGAGAGAGAACATTTGTGGGTCATAGCTAAACTGTACTAATGGAGATGCGGGTAAATTTAGACAGAGAGAGAACATTTGAGGGGTCATAGCTAAACTGTACTAAAAGAGATGCGGGGAAATTTAGACAGAGAGAGAACATTTATGGGCTCATAGCTAAACTGTACTAATGGAGATGCAGGTAAATTTAGACAGAGAGAGAACATTTGAGGGGTCATAGCTAAACTGTACTAAAAGAGATGCGGGGAAATTTAGACAGAGAGAGAACATTTATGGGCTCATAGCTAAACTGTACTAATGGAGATGCAGGTAAATTTAGACAGAGAGAGAGCATTTGAGGGGTCATAGCTAAACTGTACTAAAAGAGATGCGGGGAAATTTAGACAGAGAGAGAACATTTGTGGGGTCATAGCTAAACTGTAGTAATAGAGATGCAGGGAAATTTAGACAGAGAGAGAACATTTGTGGGTCATAGCTTAACTGTACTAATGGAGATGCGGGTAAACTTAGACAGAGAGAGAACATTTGTGGGTCATAGCTAAACTCTACTAATGGAGATGCGGGGAAATTTAGACAGAGAGAGAACATTTGTGGGCTCACAGCTAAATTGTACTAATGGAGATGCGGGTAAATTTAGACAGAGAGAGAACATTTGAGGGGTCATAGCTAAACTGTACTAAAAGAGATGCGGGAAATTTAGACAGAGAGAGAACATTTGTGGGGTCATAGCTAAACTGTAGTAATAGAGATGTAGGGAAATTTAGACCGAGAGAGAACATTTGTGGGTCATAGCTAAACTGTACTAATGGAGATGCGGGTAAACTTAGACAGAGAGAGAACATTTGTGGGGTCATAGCTAAACTGTACAAAAAGAGATGCGGGGAAATTTAGACAGAGAGAGAACATTTGAGGGGTCATAGCTAAACTGTACTAAAAGAGATGCAGGATCAGATTGTGTTTGAGGTTTTTGGGAGTACTCTCCCAGCAGATGCGGGATACAATTGTTCCCAAGATACACTTGTTTCCTGCAAGACTCTTCATTTAAAAAGGATGGCAGTGGGTCTGTCCCAATCCTACTAGACTTCTGCGCTCCAACTTGTCTAGGAGTCTGCTAATATTTCTCTGCACGTCACCTTCACTCCTCTCCTACAGATGAGGTATTTGTAAGCCCACTGAAGCAGTCTTTCAGACTGAGGTGCTCTGGGTCAAGCGCTCACAGCCACCTTCACGTCATTTGTTTTCTGTTGTGTGTGTGATATAGTTTAATCAAAGCTAGAACATACAAAACCTTTTAGATTGTCATCTGTTGCCATGGGAATGATCTAACCAATGGTAATAGCATCACATTGTCAGGGCTCACCTGGAGCATCACTGACAGAGATGCACTACATCAAAGCCTTAATGAAGGCGCTGCTGCCTGCCTGCGGAGGCGGCCATGTCCCCAGGGCAGAGGCCGAGTGCCGAGTGATCGTTCACTGAGCCTGCACCAGTAAGGAACCGGAAATTAAGAAATCGCTCATCCTGCTAACCCCAGGCTGAGAACAACAAGCTCTGTATGAGGCAGAGCTCGAGTGCCAGCAACACAGGCAGGGTTTAAAACAGCAATTAAATCCAGATAGAATAGCAGGTCCTTAATGCCGCCCGTTTGTCACTTGGATGGCTGCACACAGTGCACAGTACAAATCAGTGGAGAAATGATGCGGTGAGAGAAAGAAATAACAATCCCTCAAGAGCTCTCAGCTTCATTTCCTGTAGAGTGGCCTTGGCACAACGTGTGTCTCTCCAGCGGTGATGTCCTCACGACGAGGACTCCATTTTGGAAGCTGCTGTGCATCATTATTGCACCTTCTCAGAAGGTGATTGTGTTGCTGAGAAAAGGCGCGGTTGTGGGTGATAACTAAACGTGAAGCAGTGAAGCACAGGCGTGCCAGCAGACATTCTAGGCAAAGGTCCATAGCAAGGTTGGCTGTTGCACAACTAGAGCTCTTAGGTTTTCCTGGTCGATTTGTGAGTAGCTCATAGTTCCATTATAGGCACAAGACCCCACCCACACCACAACATGCATAAATAAATACACAACACAACTTTTGTTTGGAGAAAATATTACTGCAGGTTTATTCCATACAAAAGTATGCAGATACGGTGGGTTATCTTACTGGCGATCAAAGGGCAGGCAGCTGTACCAACCTATGCTGCCCTGCCCGCCTGATGAGCCAAGCACTGTGGAAACCCCAATCAGCGCTACCCTTATAGGGGTGATCTCCGTACTGGATCACATGACACATTGGTCCCTTATTACTCATGCTCCTTGCAGAGGTATCCTTCTGTACCTATGCTGCTTCCAGATCGCCCTGTAACTCAGCCACAGCTCTGTAGGCGGCCCCCTTCGCCTACAGAGCCCCCCACCAACGCAGCTGTATTATCGCTTGCCACCTGCAAGTTCCTGGGCCTCATTCATGTCCAGTAAGAACAGATTCATGCCCACCTGTGCCAGGTGCACACTAACTTTGTCAAAATAACCTTTGGTGTTCGCCCGGCATAGCCCATGCCTGCTGAAGCCAAAGCCCCTTGCTCAGCGAACTTGCGCATGGAGCAGGTTATCCTTCTCTGGGAATGTACCAGTGCCTCACATGACCTGCAAGATGGTGATGGCTTCCCAGGAAGAAGCTCTCTCTTAAACATCGCTATATTACCCTGCAAGCTGATGTTGGTCCCACTTCCTGCAACCTGTAGTTGCAGCCCTTCTAGCATTATGTGCTCCCTAACGCCTGTTTCCCCAATTTATGGAACAGCAGCACTTTTGTTAAGAAGACAGCTTCCACAACTAGCCTATATACTCTGACTATGCGGACGAGGAATGTCATGCATCACTGAAGCAGCCCGTCGCCTGCCCTGGGAGCAGAGTGCACCTACTTTGTTGGGGTTGACCAGACATGTGCACAAACCTTTGCGATTAATAAGCCATGGCGAACAAGACTGTTCGCATAGCGCACACTATAGCAGTCACAGCAACCATATGGAATGACAACTTACGCCAACTATCAGGCTTGCTTAACTAACGCTCGATAACAGATACCCACATACCTGCTAACCAGCTGTGATCCTTGATGCTCTATAGGCCTTGCCCCCACTCTTATTATGCAGATTCCTGCAATGTACCCTTCTGACCCTGTATGGACGGGAAAATACCTGTAACATTGCAAATCCCCCTGCACTCACATTCTCAGGCAGTCCAGTGGGAGGGTGGGGAGTCCTTAGCATTGGTTTTGCTACAATGCCTAGCCTCCTAGTCTGGCAGCAGACTATCTGCTGTGTTGCCCGTGCAATGACCGCACCCTGGAGCAAGACGACCAGTTCAACACCTCTGCTAACAGACTACCTTCCGTGAGGCTAGAGTGAACAGTTGTATGTTGTGCATCTGATCCTAAAAATGTTTAGTTTGCTTTGGCAGGGATCACATTGTTGCACCTGTCACACTCAAAATAGTGCAATGTGCAGATCTTTTGCATTCTACACTTCCGAGTGGTACTACATACCCCACGAGACAACGGAGTTGTGTGTATATTACCAATGATACTCTTATAATCTAAGGTTCCTAGTGTCAATTGGTGACTATCACACCATGGAATATTTGCCTCAGGCAAGGGAGTCTTCGTGCACTTGCCGTTATCCCCCCTGTTGTACTGTAATTTTGCCTTTACAGTTTAGTCTGTGGTATTTACCCCCAGACTTCCCAGGCTACGTACTGCTGGCGTAATCAGGTAATCTCCACTTGCAATAAAACAACGCCCGTTTGAATGTGCTACATTGTACGCAATTAAGTGCCTAACATATCTCTTCCCCTCAAAAAGATACCACAAACTGCACTGTTCATTAGAACCTTAAGCAGCTCACAATTTTCCCTGGGCATACCTCTAATTGAGAATGGCTTTACACCGCCGTAAGGCCAGAAACACCCATCTCTTACATATTTTCTGGGATTGCCACGTGGCACCCTTCTGGTTGGTGATACAGAACCTCCTACCCAGCTTAAGCTGACATCCTCCTGTGCAATAGTCATGCTGCTAAGTGGGCAATCGATTCAACATCCCTCCATCCCTCCTTTCCTGCCAAGCTGTTGTCTCTTCAGTTTAATCTGTGGTGACTGCACCCAGACCTCCCAGGCAGCTTCGTTGTTGACAAAGTGACCAGTTGCTGAAATTGAGGGACTCTCACACTTACCACTTGCAACTGAAGCGATTATTTAAATTAATATGATACAGTGTATCTGCGAGAACTATGCACAGGTAACTGACACTCTCCCACGTGCAGTTGCTGTGAACCTTTTGGACTAGTCCATCAAATTCAGCCAGCCACCCCCGGGGTGGAGTTTTGCACTTCCAAATTTCTGCTAGTGTACACCACGTTCACGCCTCTTGTTCAGTTGCATTTAGTAATTCACGACGCTGACAAACCCAGGGGCCTAATACTAGGCTGTGTATCATGAGGCCCAAGCTGGCCTTAAATAATCGGCTTGGGAGTGGCTGGGTGTTAACATTGCCTGGCTAAAGTGCAATACCTTTGACTCCTGACAAGATGTGCCAATGCGGCTCAGAAGAGGCACAGACACTACTAGGGGGCGCACTGGAAGTAGGATTAGCAGTGAGACAGGACTGGGCATCACATTGACGGACATAATTGTGCAACACAGGAAGACCACTAAGGGGGAAGGGGTGGGGGTGGGGACAGGCCATTGACCAAATTACGGGTTGGTGTAAGTTCAGTTAAGGCACGATCACTCATGTCTTGATAATTGGTAGTAAAGGAATGGAGGAGGGGGAGAATAGGGACGTACTGATGGATAAAAGCTAGAAAATGCATGTGAAGGCTGCACCCTGCTCTACTGGCGAGGATGACGGGGTAATGGTTAACTGCCACTAGGAAAACGCCGGCGGACCCCCGGGTTGTCGGCCGATGGGCTGTGTATAACTGTGTCTATACTTTGCCTGATACATCTGTGACGCGGCCGGCCCGAGGGGTTGTAGGCCTGAGGCTGTGTGATCTAAGTTCGTGCAATAAAAAAAAAATGTGCCAATGCAGGGAGAAGAAAAATCATCCAGCCCGCCTTACTTCCTTACCCAGCTATCTGTGTTAGAGCATGACGTTTGTGTATTTTTGAAGTGCAAGTGTTCCTGTAGGTATGTTGCCGCTGGATCAGATCTTTCTTACCCCGCTACTGATATTCATTTTAACAACCACAGAAACCCTAAAGTGGCCAATTGGCTGACACCCCAGCGGGACCTGGCAGTCGTATTTAAACTTTATATCCTTATAGCATGAAAAACACTCTCCGCTGCAAGATGCCTTGGTGCGTAAACGCCTGGTAGTTGAACTACTCCATACAGCGATTATTTAAATTAATACTGTGCATATGAATAAAATGATGCACCAGCAGCTGAAAACTTTCACACGTTAGAAAATGTGAAACATATTGGATTTGTCAATTGCATTAAGCCAGTCACCCCCTTAGTGAAGTCTTGCCCTCCAAAACTTCCCCTAGTATATCAGGGAGCAGACAAAACAATGGAAACAGGAGGGGGACAATATGTATCAATACCAGCCCTTTCTTGAATACTGGGAATGCCACATGTTCTTCAATACATTGTGGCCTATTTGTGCCTTAACTTCTTGCCCCCACACCGTTTGACCATAAAACTTTGGGACAACTTTAGTAGCAACATGCCCTTAATGGTATGTGACATCCTACAAGCACTGCACAGAAATCCCCCTTTGACCTGCTCGAGCCTGTGGCCATTCGTCTGAAAGCCCTGTGGGCCTGGGGGAGGGGCGTGCTTCTAACCCTCAAGTCCTAGGCAATCTGGGAGCATCCACCACTGCTGCAGTAAAATGGAGGGGGAGGCCTAAATACCCTCCCCACCCCACGGCACGCCAGAAATGACGTGTCTGGCACACCCTGTAAGGGGACTCCTCCTGGAGTCCTGCAGTAATGAGTGGGGTTGGGGAAGTGCCCAAATCGATCTAATTGGGCCGCCCTCTTAGGTGGCCCCTGCGGGAGCCGTGGGCAGCCGCATTCAGTGTTCTTGTTTTTTTACATTCTGGAACCAGGACTTCCAAGTCCTAGAATGTAAAGCAAAAAACCTGAATTGGATGAGCTCCTTACGCATGCACACAAGGTTGAGAGCCCTGCCTATTACAGTTTAATGTCCCAGCAACAGACCACAGTAGACAACTTTCAGTTCATTTTCAGACTGTGGGAAGGCACTTGGGTGGCCAATTTTTCTTTATCACTTCACACTTTGCCTGTCATATATGGATATATCAAAAGACCGTTGTTGGGAAGCAGAGGGACTATGATTCGCAGAGCACATTTTAGGGGTTTCATTCTAAACGACTCTCTCTGTTCAAAATCATGCAATGTTAAAATGTATAACTGAGCCAGAGATTGAGATTATTGTGTGTGATTTCTATTCATACTGTATTAAAGTTCTAACTCCTACCTCCTAGAGGAACCCTTGACTGTTTGCTGATGCAGCTTTTGAGAGACACACTTGCAGAACGAACAACTCTGGTATCCAAATAGAATGAAATAGTCCTAAACTTTGAAACACCAATACTAAATATCAGTATCTCCACACATACTGCCCATTATCCACCTACTGCCACCGGACCTGATGCAGTGGGTATGTTTTACATATTAGACTAGGATACTAGACATCTTATCTCAGCTATACCACTTCACATAAACATGCCAGAAATAAACACTGTGGGGCATATTATCAAGGGATGTATCTCTGCTTTTTTGGCTTTAAAAGCCAAGAAAGCAGAGATAAAATTATCTCCCTATCAGCAACAGGGTGCTAACACGCAAATTCGCATGTTAGCAACCTTTTTCTCTACGCTTCCCCTTGCATCTCTAATGAGATGCAAAGGGGGCGTTCCAGAGAAAAATAATAGGAGAAGTGTTGTTAAGCGACATTTCTCCTATTATCAAGGATATTGCTAACCCTGTTAGTGATACAAAAAAGCAGAGCTAACTACGGTTAGCGCTGCTTTTTTTACACCTGGTATTTTCCTGATTTAGCCATGATTTCCTATGGAAGGTGGATATCATGGCTAAGTTTGTGAGCCCCTATCATCAAGCTAACACCAAACTTCGAGAGATTATCATTGGTTTTCCAGCGATAATCTCTCATTTGGCAGTTAGCGTGAGGATTTTTATCACTTCTGAGATAAACGTTGATAATAGCAAGTTATCTCAGCGATAATTTCCGGCAAAGCTTAGCGATAAAAAAATCGTTGCAAAGCCTAGTTAGCGATAAATATTGCTACTCGTTGGTAATATGCCCTTGTATTCTTAAGCTCCAGTGGGACTATAGCACAGAGACATTTCCCTAGGAATGATACCCCCTTGGCCTTGCTATCAGAATCACTTCCCCGCGAGTTGTAGTCAAGGGGCCTAGCTGGAAACATGGATCAAAGAGAAACGATTTTTAATCCCAGCCTCCCATTTGGCCAAATTGTATGCTCTTGGGCAATCACTTCTTGAGCGGAATCGTCTGCTCCCTTTTTGACAAAAATGGGAGTAATTAGAATCAATATAAAAGCTGCTGGTATGCGTAGAATTAAAAGAAATGGACTGGACCTACCTGGGAGATGGGAGAAATGCCCAGTCTCATAGTATATTCACCAAAATGCAATATGTTGCTAAATATATAGCTTTTACAGCAAGTAGCAGGGTGCTGCAGTCTTTGATCTACTACTTTAACAAACTGTAAGATCCTGGGCAAATCATATTTTCCCTATGTCCACTCACTTGACAATATGTCAGCATTTTGAAACAGGCTAATTGAAGAAATAACCACCAAGGATCAGTCCCCAGCATGATTCTGATTCACACATTCAGGGCTGTATAACAGCACATGGCTCTCCCGAGCTGTGCAGGACCCTTCCTGTCCTCCAGCCCCTGCCTACTTGCCAACAGAAGTTATTTTACAGCTCACAAAAGGCTGAAGAGTAGGATTTTGGTACAGAGGGTTGAAGGCAGAGGTGGACCAAAATGTAGGACATTGAGCCTCCCAATGTGCCTCTTTCTGGGCAGTGGGACAGGAGCCACAATTGCAGAGCAAAATGCGGGACAGTTGGTTAGTCTGGTGGCACCTAAACAGGCCCTCCCTTTCTTCATTCATTATGAATTCATAACTTAAAATGACCCTACACTTGCTCGCTCTATTATCTGCGATTAATACCCTGCAATCAGACTCTAGAAAATGGAAGCAGGACTGTGGATATGGGGAGGTGGTACACCGACATATGGCTATATCTTTTCCTATGAGATACAGCTCAAATATGGTTTTTTTTTAAATTTATATTTCAGAACAGCAGTCTATACGGTATGAGGTCTGTAGTGTCCCTTCCAGGACACACTACTGATGTCACATGTGCATTGGACACTCAAAGTAAAATGGCTGTGCCACGCATGGGCGGGCAGACCAAACAAAGCACAGTGAGTGTGTGTGTGTTCTGTAATACCACAGCTGCTACAGGTCCCACTGTACTGGTGTTAGGGTGCCTACACTGTGTACACTGACAGGTCATCGCCGGCAGGCAAATCAGTCCCCCATAGCCTGAATCCAGTAAATACGCCAGTGGCCTGGAAAAGTGTATCTCCAAAGTAGAGACCCATTCCAGCCTTGGAGCTGAACCATAACCAGCAGCACAATGGCCAGCACAAAGTCAAACATGTGGAAACTCTGCAAAGTGAAATCACTATGCCGCCACCTGCCAAAGAGGAAGATGTGGGCGCACCTCAAGAAACTTTGGTGCAAGGAGATAGCCCATCCATGCAGCCGCAGTTGAACAAGAAGACATCACCAGGAAGGCACACATGATACCAGTCCAGCAGCAGTATGACCAGGAGCAGGACGAAGATGAATAAATATATACATCATCTTGACTCGAGGGCTTCAACTCAACCTAGATGGTCAGTAACAACATCAAAACGCTCGGATCAGGCACTCAGAGACACCAAAACCTCAGCCAATATCATGTGTTCTCAACGGTACCATCAACTAAAACCCCAACACCACTGAAGGCAACAAAAACAACCTATTTTCTTATGGAAGTGAGGAGCCCATCAAAGTGGTGGGCACGTTCAGAGCAGAAGTATCTGATGAAGTGAACACTGTAAGAGCAAAGTTCTCTGTTACTTGAACCTGGTCAGACATTCGAGTAAGCGGCCAAACAGCAGAAGCAGATCAGTGGCACAGGTATCCAGAACATATTCAAAGACTTCAACCACCACTTCAAGGACCTATGTTTGTCTGAAAAACAACCCATCAAGCTACATATCGACAAGACTGTATGTTCTACTCTGCTGAGAGACAGCAGGATACCGTTCCATCTTCGAGCCACAGTGTAGCAGGAACTACAGAAACATGATGAGCTGGACGTGCTTGAGAAAGTGTTAGGGTGCATCCCGTGGGTTTGGTGATTTTATCGGGACAAGCATGGGAATGCTGGGTGGTGAGCATGTTGTGGATCTCTGCAGAATTTGTCACAGAAATGTGAGAAAAATGTGTAAATTTTGGCAAACTTTGAGATTTGTAGGGGCATTGCCGGTACGAAAACATCATGGGATTAACTTGAGGTACACCAAATAAGATTCTTCCAGTTGGTCTGGTTTTAAAAAACTTGGTAGGTTTCCATGGGTGCCCGCTGAGCCAAGGCCCAAATACGGCAGCAACCATCATAGCCAACTAAGGTAATTTTTTTGACAGGAAAATGTTGATGTCTCCACATTGGGCTTTGGGCTTGTTCTGTCACAGGCACTAGGCCCACCCACATGTGGGTAGCGTATTTGTCGGAACAAGTGTTGGAACTCTGGGTCGCAGGAAATTTGTGGCTCCCCACATATTTCAGAACTTTCTCTCACAGAAATGTGAGCAAAATCCATGCTTAGCTTTTTGTCTGAGTTTGAGGTTTGCTAGGCCTTATTATTCAGAAAACTCTAGTTTTAGTAGGTTTCCCTGGGTGCCTGTGGAGTGCAGGTTCATGATCCACAGCTAACCATATTGCAATGAAAAGGTTGGTTTTGTGTGGAAAGATTTGATCTGTCCATGTTGTGTTTTTTGGGCATTCCTATTGCGGGTGCTTGGCCTACCCACACACATGGGATAGTGGTTTTATTGGGGCAGGTGTAGGAACACTGGATGATAAGAAATGTGCGAATCCCTGCAGATTCCAAAACATTCTCTCACAGAAATGTGAAGAAAATGTGTGTTTTTGTCAAAGTTTGAGGTTTGAAGAGAACTGCAGGTAGCAAAAGGTAGGGGAATCCATGCAAGCCAGATGACACTAGACTTCCCTGTGGTCTAGTTCTTAGAAATGTCTAGGTTTGTTTAGTTTGTTTAGTTTTCCTGGATAGCAGCCAAGAACAGGTCCAGAATTCTCAGCTACCTACATTGCAAAAGAAGTGGCAGTTTTCAGTGGAAAAATTCATCAGTCCATGTAGCATTTTGAGCCTTTTCTGTCATGTAAACTAGGCTTACCCATACAAGTGGGGAGGTATTTTTTATCAGGACAAGTGTAGGAATGCTAGGGGTAGGACATTTGTGGTTCCCTACAAATTGCAGGACTTTTTCTCAGAAAAATCCGAGGCAAATATGTGTTTTTGGTTTAGTTTGAGGTTTGCAAGTCCACACAGATGGGGTACCGTTTTAATCGGGAGACATATGGGAACATGCAATAGTAGAATTCTATTTTACAAATTGGCTTTCTCTGCAATTTTGGTCTCAAAATCTAAGGTAGTGTGCAAGAAAGAACAGATTTTGCTAAACCCCCTCTGAATCACATGATAGTATGTGTAACCCCAAATATTGAAGTGGACAAATAACCACTGTTCGGTATCTTTTATTTTTATATTTCTTTTTATCAAACAGTTTTGACAAAATCACATCAATTGATTACATGCAAGTGACTTCAACATTTCTCATTACCATCATAAACATTTCAAGACAGGTCAAAGCTATTATACTGATTAAATCAAGGGGTTTCCTCACTTGGTATCTTGTGGACATTTCAGAAATACATGTGTTTACTTAGTTTATACCTACTTCCCATTCATTAGGTTCTTCCACATGAATTGCTGCACAGAAAGGGAGGTGGAGGGAGAGAGACTGTCATTGAGAAAGAACTTAAGGAAAAAGAAATATGTTGTGTAGATGTGTTATGTAGATGCTTGTTTACTGTTGAATGTGACTTGGCGTATCAAGCTAGGATCCCTTTGGATCACTTGAGGGCCTTCACATAACTCACACCACTCTCAGACATATTTCCTTGCTTGGCTTATTTAATTACTGTATGGATGAAAGAATACAGACTGTTTAAAACAAAACCCTCTGACTTCTTCTCAAGGTTGAGCAGTGAATGACAAACAGATAAAATATTTAATGAAAACTAAACATAACATTGTTTTAAATATAAGACCGAGTGTAGTGTTTTGCTCTATGATTTCATTCATGTTAGATTTTTCAAACTAATTTTTTTCCAATTTTTATTTGAAAAGACTACAACCCTCATTGGCCTTCTGAAAACTGCCCGCCTATTGCGATTGGTACGTGTCGCTCGTAAACTGGACCGCTATTCTGAGTATGGTGCAGCTGTGCTCTTTCTGCTCATGTGTACATTTGCACTGATTGCCCACTGGTTGGCCTGCATCTGGTATGCCATTGGCAATGTGGAGCGTCCCTACATGGAACATAAGATTGGATGGCTTGATAACTTAGCTGACCAAATCGGAAAAAGCTACAATGACACCGACCAAGCGTCTGGACCTTCCATCAAGGACAAGTATGTAACTGCACTCTACTTCACATTCAGCAGCCTGACCAGTGTGGGCTTTGGGAACGTTTCTCCCAATACCAACTCAGAGAAGGTCTTCTCCATATGTGTGATGCTAATTGGCTGTAAGTATAACTAATTCTTCTAAAATATTCGTAGTCAACTATAACTCCTGATTTCAAATATGGTTAATTAAATATCATCTTATGTTGCTTATCTGGCCCAGTCCATCATAATATAACATTTCAGATTCCAAATAGTTATTAGTAAACTAGGACTTAAAATATCAACTGGTTTTAGTCCATGTTCTGTTTCTGGATGTAAGTGATATATACCTGTTATCAATGTGTTCAAAGTGTAAACAATAATGTTTATTTCAACATTTCATCTCATGTCTTCTGATTCCAACTGGTTCAATGTTAACTCTAGCTTCTTTCTTCAGTTTGTTTTCAAGACATTGCATCACATGCCCACCTTCTTATAAGTAAACTATAGCTGCATAAATCACCTGGTTCTAAGTAAATCTTGGCTAGCATCTCTATTAGGCATTAAGTATATTGTTACTCTTTATTGTATATTACAGACAATACAAATTTGCTTTAGGTAGAGTATCATTGAAATGGTAATACCATCATTGTTAAGTATAGTAGGGCTGATGATATCAGTTGAGTCTCAATCAATCAGTTAATGTTAATTTGAAGCTAAAGTATTGGTTAGTATTTCTCATAATTGATCACTTGTGTACTGTACTTGCTGAAGTAGCTTCACAAATTCATGAAGTAATTTTGGATTAAGGGTGTTCCATTGTCAGGATGAACTAACACATTTTCACAGGGGAAGAATTCAGAGCAGTGATAAAACAAATGTGGACAACAACACTCCTTGCCTTTCAAGTTCTAGAAAATTGTTTCAAAATAGTTTCAGTATAAAACCCAATAAGAGAAAAATGTGTTTCGTTGCAGATTTTGAATCAGAAGCTGCCTACGTGATATTTCTCATCAAATTGTGATGGTTTTCTTTGATAGTTTAATGATTATATGAACAGTCATGGTTGCCTCAAGGAAAAGAAAATATACCTGGAGCCACAACTATACCTAAAGTCATAAATGAAACTATCAGTGAATTCTCACTTCACTCTTTCTAAGCCTATTGTCAATTCTGAGAATCTTGACTTTCTAACAAGAAACCAGTTTTCCCCAACTGAGTGCTCTATGTCATGGAAAATGGCTTACAAAATGTCCAAGAGGGCAAACAATAGAAGGGAGAGAGGACAGCCCTGGCGAGTGCCTCTGTGGATTGGGAACACAGTGGAAACGCTACTTGATTCTGACCTGCAAGAAGGGTTGACAGTAAACATGTTGATGTAATTTTTTACAATAATATGAAGCCACACGCGCTGCAATCTCTGTAATTCAGTTTTGGCGTATGCTAATAATGCACTGGTTAAATTGTGATTTCACTTGTGCATATTGCTCTAATAACACGTGTCATTCATGTGCACCTTACAATGAAAGCATATTGTGTATTTTTACTTTACTGATGTGGTGACGGGCAGTGCACTAGAAACAGGTGACTCTCCAGGGTAGATCATTCAATATTTTTTTTCCCCTAAGTTTATAAACAGAGTACAAACAGATCGTCAGTTTTCACTCGAGAATTTTATAGCTTATAGTGGTGTTTTCAAGTATTTTGTAAAATGTGTATTTGATATAAAGGTAACTGCAATCTACATAAGCATGTCGCACAAAACTCATCTACAGTTAGATATTTAATTGCAATACAATACAATACAATATATCACCTTCAGACGTACCATGGTATGTAGAAATATCCTGAAAATATAGATCAATTAAGTAAGCCTAAAGAGTTAACATTTTAATACTGCCATCAACTAACAATGCGGAGCATGATCTGGAGTGATATTTCCACTTTTCGGAAACAGTTGTACACCTCAGTTGAGGACGCTTCAACATACACCACTCAAATCACCTAATTAATTAATTTATTTTAACATTCGGTTTTACTTATAGTCAATTAGTACATCCAACCAGACGGAGTGCCCTAGAGTAAACCATTCACAGAAACCTTGCTGTTTCCCTGAGGATATTTGATGCCACTAGTAATCATCAGAAAAAGAAAATTAAATTCGGACATCATTTTATGAAAATTAAATTGAGTCACAAAGAAGTCTCTTCAGAGAAAGTTGAATTGTTAGACAAAAGAGCAAGTGGGGTAGTTCATTGCATGGGCATGTAGGTAAATAACCTTGGACTGGTGTAAATCATTGCTTAACGTTTGCCAGTGGCTGCTGGTGGGTGCCACCAGCACTTCTTCTTTTGTGGACTGGCACTTATGCATCAGATATTTACTGAGCGGAGAGGGAAAAAACCCATGGATCCGATAGGGAAGGAAGAGAAAGACAGCAAAACCATCACAAAGGGAGAAAGCAGGAGCCAGGCCAGCATGGGTGAGATAGAGGGGCAGGGAGCATATGATATTGAATTGAAGAAGCATGAGGTGGATTTAAGGTGACCAGATTTGGTATCCAGAGTTTCGAGGTTTAGTTGCCCCGGTCACTGGTACTCTTTCTTTTACGAATTAAACATTGGTGTAAATTAAGTGAATTAAAACACTGGGTGCTTATTCGCAGGAATGACCAATCCCTACTTCTCACCTCAAGGAAATGAGGCGCACTTTAAAAAGGAATAAAAATACAAATCCCACATGGGTCGAGGATCTGCTGGGAGGACGCTCACCAGCTTGCCGATAATCTGTGTACACATCCGGGCTTCAAGAGGTCTTTAGTCCATCCGATGGCACATTCACTGAAAGAATAGCGACCTCAAAAATATTGATGTGAAAAATATCGAGGTAAATAGGTTACAAAAATATTTACTTCCTATGCTTAAAAAGGTAAGTGCAAAAAATTTGAGGAAAAGGTAATTATTGTTTACAAAAATATAGTTGTATTAAATATCGATTTTTAGATAAATATGATTTAAAATATTAAAATAAACATATATCAAATACTAACATTAATTTATCAAAATAAAATATATTTAAATGTATATTTTAACGAATATAACAAATAAACTTACTTTTAAAATGTAAATGCTCAAATATATATATATTTAATAAAAAAAGCTTGTTAATGATATATTATCAAAAATATATGTGTCCATATTTAAATATACCAAAAACATAAAATATTAAAGAAGGAAACCAATTTAATTTAAAATAAAAAGTAAACAACACGTTTAACAATTAATTACAAATAATTTAAAAACAAAACATTTTGACATTTTTAAATAATATTATAATAAATCAAACCCATAAGTATATAAATCTCAATATAAAATAAATTATTAAAGATTAAAATAAATACATATACATTTTCCACTACATTAAAAAAATCTATAATTAATAAATATAAAAATAAGTACTCCCTATTAAAACAACACGACAGTAACACAACTATTTACATCACACAAAAATAAGATTTACTATTCTAACTGCAAAAAATATCAAATCAATTAAAATATAGCATTGGAAAATACTACAATTTACTATTCTCAGTACAATTAACACAACAATAAATATCACAATTAAAAAAAAGAAATTATATTCCCACTCCAGCCAGTGCAACAGTAGGGAAAGTAGTGGATTGCGTAAGGGTAACATTTAATATTCCCACTCCAGTCCGTGCAACATTAAAAACAAATATATGTTGAATAAAAAAAATACAAATATATTTAATATTAACAATGTTCATTTAATTTACTTCCCACCCATACCTTTACAAAACCCAGAACCCACATCTAAATTCAAAATAAGTTTATTTGCACGATTAACATAATTATTTCTCAATTAAAAAAATATTTTTTATGAAACACTAATTATAAATTCATTAAAATGAATTACCTTCCCACCCTTTACCCCTATAAACCCCACAACCCCACCCTAAATTAAACAAAAAAACTATTATTAACACAATTAAATTAAATAATTTATAATTAAATAATTATTAGTATTTAACAAGTAATTAACAAATAAAATGAAATAATTTACACCCAACCCTTTATCCCTATAAACCCCATAACCCAAACCTAAAAAACATTTAATTAAATAACTAACATAATTAATTATCAATGAGTAATATTAATTGACAATTAAATATTAATAACTAAAATATAAATTACTTCCCACCCTTTACCCCTATAAACCCCACAATCCACACATAAAATAAATAATTACACAATTAACATAATTATCAATTAATTATTATGCATTAACAACAAATAATTAATACATTCAAAATCAATTACTTCCCACCCTTCACCCCTATAACCTCACAACCCACAACAAAACATTACTCAATTACCATAATTAATTATCAAGTACTGAATTAATATTAATTTACAACTAATTATTAATTAATTAAAAATAAATAACTTTTCACCCGTTACCCCTATAAATGCCACAATCCGCAAAAAACATTTACATAAAAAATTATAGCACAATTAACAAAATTAAATACTAATTAAATAAATTATATTAATTAAAAAAGAATCATTAATTTATTATAGTTAAATTACTTCTAACCCTATACCCCTATAAACTCACGACCAACTACAGAAGTAAAAAAAACACAACATTTAATTAAATTAAATCTTATAACTACTAATAATTTAACTAATATAGTAAGAAACATAAACAATAATTAAACAAAAAAAATCAGTTACATTTAAAATATATACAAAAGAAACACAATAATTTAAAAACTATATTTTTACAAACAATATTAATGACATCTACATTTTAATAAACGATATTACTTACCTTAAACTCGATATCCTTGAAAACGATATTCTTGCACTCGATATTTCCATTCTACAATAATATTTTTCACTCTATAGTATGGTCACTCGAAATTTTTTACTTGATATTCTGTCTCGGCACCCGCTGGCGAGAAAAAGGGTCATACCGACTAAGGTGCCTCGCCCTACATTCTACTGTTGCGAAAGCATAAAAGTTACAAAGGAAAGGTATTCTGGACATATTTTTAAACTTGAAATAAAGAAACAGGGTTGCCTATTGATTTCCTGTAGCATTTTTGTGGGTGAAAACAAGCATCTCAGTAAGTTCTAAAAGTATTACTTAAGGCGAACTGTTTATAGCATCTTCATGTGATTGACTTAAAATAATCGGAAATGCATATTCTTAAGGTAAGAATATGATTTTGATGTGCATTTGTGTACATAATACAGGAGTGTCTTTCAATTAGGGGAAAGAGGTATCCTTTTCAGAATTAGAAATGATATTTATTTTTTTAGCTTCTCTCAAATGGAACAGGAGGATTTTCTGTCTTTGTGAGCACTACATGTTATCATAGGTATTAAAAGTACTATATAAAACTACATTTAATTTATTTACAATTTATTTCCACTAATCTATTCTTTTTATTTAGGGGACCATTCCCTCTCCTGCTAAACCTGCATAACTAGCTCAGTTCTGAGAATACAATGATCCTGACCTCTGCCTAATATAAACCTACCATTTGAATAATGCCATTACTCCTTTCGCTCTGAGCTTGTTCTATTCCATGGTCAAAACTCTTCCAATTGTCTGCTTAATGAGAAGCATGCCTTGGTTGAATCTCCTATAATGACATACCGTGTCATTCTAGGCAAACAAGTACAGGTGCATTTCGAATACACTTTTTTTACCCCATAGCTCTTTTGGAACGTTGGGGGTACCTACTCTAAATACATACAGCCTACTCTCTCAGTTTATGCTTTTAACCGAAACACACAGATGTACATGCATGCAAATTATTATCAATTATTAATTTGAAAAAAAGTGAAAATGATTAAAAGTAATATACAACATTGTTTACATCAAAATAAATAAAACGTTTGTAAAAAGTTCTTAAAAAGGTAAATACAAAAGATTAAGATTTAAGGTTACAGAAAGATTTGAGTTAAGTATAGGGATTTGACAAGAAAATGGCCTCATGCAAGGGTTATAATAATGGGCAGTCTTTTTTGTGAGGGTGAGTGTTTGGTATAGAATGTTAGTTAGGGATACACTGCGATATTCATATGGTGAGTGTGAGGGTAGAGGTTCAGGTTTGATTAAGGATAGAGTAAGGGACTGAGAATAGCCAATTTACATTTTGCATAAGTGTAAGGTTATTAGAGTGAAAATTAGGTTTATAGTTAGTTTTAGGGTTGAGACTAGGGTTGTGGTGCAAGTTAGGTGTTGATTTTGAAATTAGCTATTGTGAAAGTAGCACTTAACAGCATTAGTATAGCAGGTAAGGTTTACATTTAAAGGTGAAAACATATTCTTTGACTCATTTAAATGTTTACAAAGTTTGGAACTTACTTCATTCCCACCTAATGCATTTAGCGTTATAAGTATATGTATTCAAAATATAAGTTTAATACCAAACGTTTTAAACTTGTAACTTTCCAAACTAAAGCCTTCACACTTATAACCTTGATTCATACTCCTACACACAACAACAACGTCACACACATGGTCACACAACTCGTGTCTGAAAGACTAAGGGGCCCATTAGCATGTCGTGCAGCTCGCCACCGCCCGCATGGCAGTGGCGATCCGCTCGTCATTTCTCCCCGCCTGCATGCCAATTCCCCTACCATATAACTATGGAGGAGGGACCCTGGCTGATGGAAAAACCATCCGCTGTTTTTCCGCTGGTAGGCAATCCGCCCGATTGCCTTTCGGGCGGAAAAGCTGTTGTGGCAGGCACCGCACGATGCCTGTCACGTTGTGCATTGGAAGGCACAACTTGCTTTTGTGGCATTGTGGCGGCCCGCTGCAATGTTAGAAATGCGGGATGCGCCCGCCAGTGTGGCTATTACAATTAGGATGCGCTCGCCAGTGTGGCGAGCGCATCCTAATTGTAATAGCGGAACCGCCGCAAGCATTGCGGGCGGTCCCGTTTCCGGGGGTATGGCGGGCAGACAAAGTCCCATACTAATGACCCCCTAATAGTTAGGAATACAGTTATTATTGGTGTCTCAAACACAGGCAAACAAAATAATACCCTTAGAGGGCTAAGGTAGATATGCACAATGCCCAAGAACGCTGTGCAATCTGTATACAAATTGCTATTTAGCATGAGTTCCACCTATCACATTCTTGAAGTGCCAGCCTGCCTCAATCGGACACGCTCCACCACAATACATATCTAATTTTGACAATGACTCCTAGCCTCAGTCCTAGCCTGCTATTTTCTCATACACTCTATCGGAACCTCGTACAACTCTCCTTCTCACTTCCGTGCAGCACTTATGTATGCCAGCATATTTGGAAATGTGTCAGCCATCATCCAGCGGCTCTACTCAGGCACCGCCCGCTACCACACTCAGATGCTGCGGGTGAAGGAGTTCATCAGATTCCACCAGATCCCGAACCCTCTGCGCCAACGACTTGAGGAGTACTTCCAGCACGCATGGTCATACACAAATGGCATCGACATGAACGCAGTGAGTACTACAGGGCCCTCTGCTGCCCACTTCTACCTGACTGTACCTAAATGTATGGATAGCGTAGCGATGCACCCAATACCAGTCAAAGGAATGGGTGTCTTCCTCCTTCTAGGCGCACAGTGTGGCTCTTTCCATCTTACGTGAAATTAAGTTAACATTCCAGATTTCTCTATGGCTGACCATTTATGCTCACATTTACATTCCTCACCGACCAACTTACAACCTCATTTAGCTGCTTTTCCATCACTTCTAAATCAATCCAATTAACATTTCAGTATCCCCTCCTCATGCCTTACCTCTGCTGCCTGTAACCATCCTCCTCTGACACCCCCCCTGCTTGCATTCCACCTGACCACTTTTCTTCCCTCTCTGCCCTCTCTCTTACTTCTCAGGATGCCTACTCCTCTCTTCTTTTTCTCCCATTATTCTCAACTTTCGATTTTGTTGTCCTCAGTATTTGCCTTGTGACACTCTCAGCCTCACGATACATCCCTGTTACCCCACAAAGATCAGTGTGTAAATGTATTTGCTACTGAGATATGTGTCTGTGTGTCACCTGTCAGCTTTGCAAGTCATGGATTCAAATCATGACGAGGCGACTTCAACTGGCCAAGAGGAACTCCAGTTTGTGGCCTGTTATTTGCAGTTGTGAACTGTTCATATTATTGTTTCATCTTCTCTTTTATGCGATCCACCTCCCTTCATACAGTACTCACTCCTGTCCTCCACCCTCTCCATTTTCATCTCACCCTCAACCACTTGAAACTCTCTTCACTCACATCCCCCACTTCTCCCACAGGAGCCTCTACTCCAGGGGTCTCCAAACCGGTCCTGGAGGGCCGGATCCATGCCAGATTTTTAAAATTACTACATGTATCTCAATGGGGATATCCAAAAAATCTGGAATGGATCCGGCCCTCCAGGACCGGTTTGGAGACCCCTTACCCAACAAGCCCAACTCTCGACTCATTACCAAGGCAACTGCTCTTGCTCAACTCATGCACCTCAGAATCCACAAATCCCCTCACCCCACACACACACACACTCACCTCAGCCATATTTTTCTGTTTTTGGAGTTGAGCACAAGCTGCAATCAGTGTTTTCCTGATACCAGCTAGCCGCTGTGTGTGGTGCGACTTGCCACCGCAGCAAACACTGTTGTAGAGCAACTTTGCGTTTAATGAATGCACGCTACTGCGTGCGGGGTGGCCCACTCTTACTAAATGATATATAAAATAACACTGCAGGTAAAGAAAATTGCAAGTAGGTTAAACAATGTAAGCACTTTAATATTTGTGATGTATGATTAAAAAAAACTGCAGTTCCCCTTGAGCATGCTCATGGATCGGGCACACCTGCTTCTTTCTTTCCTTTATTGTGCCATAATGAGGTGACCATGAAGCCGGACCTGGGAGGCGTATCACTCACCAGGAATGGCTGGTCCTACCTGTATTGAGTATGCTGCATGCCAACGTCCCTTCGCTCAATAGCTATACATGTTGTGTTTCTGTTCGTTTTAGTTGTCAGTGGTGGAAATGAAGCAGAAGCAGCCAGAACTCAGTTCCAGGACTAAAACCCCCAGCGGGAACGGAGTTCCGGTAGTAAACTCTGCTTATTGTTGTGTCTTGTTCCCTGTAAATGCTACATGGGGTGGGATTTCAGTTCAGGTGCTGTTCTGTCTCTGTTAACCTGATTGGCTGTCCCTTCCTCTCTCACTCAGCCAAGTGTAAGACAATAATTTGGCATCAGGTGGTCACATGACTGCTATGCTTGCACCACACTGCACATCAGCACACATTAGGGTGGAAATTTAAATAAATGGTGTCTTTCACTTCATTGCATCAATGCATGCATTACTAATGCCATGCTGCCCACCTTCTGTCTTCAATTGAGTTGAAAATGACAACCTGTATATTTTGGTGATAGTATACAGTTTTTTCAATCCTATATCTTCCCAGCTAGTTTGTTCTAAATGACCACTTACTGAGCAGGAAAATCAGAAATGCTTTTCCATAATATTACTATTCACCATGTTTTTGTAGCAGTTAAACCCTTGTCTTGTAGCAATGCGGCTCCATTCTCATGGTGAATGTTTTCCATTTCCACCACTGTTTGTTTACTGTCTGTTTACCAAGAGAAACACTGCAGTTTAATTCTGAATAGATCACCTTTCTGGTAGGTCCTTAAAGAGCTACTTACAACTTTGTAGTACTTCGGTGTTCTTCCCAACCCTTGATGCTTCCAGCAGCCCAGGCTAGTTGGAGTTAGCTAGTTGTATTCTCTTAAGCGATCTGTAGCGGTTAGCAGGCCTCCTAATGAGGGTTCCAAAGTACGACTTGGCACAGGATGACTGGTCTTCACCCGTCAGCCTTTCAGCCATACCAACCTGTTGGAGAATCATTCCAATTCTCTAAGTAGATCAGTTGTTGCCCATAGATATTGTTGACAAGAAAGTAAAAACAATGGGCATGTATCACCATCATAAATGTATATGCACAAAACCATAGTGCTCTATCTGAATTCTGTAAACATAAGATTCCAGCAAACATCCCTAGCCAAATGTTCAATCAAAAACAAGGGTTAACATTACCCTAGGATAGTTGACCATCTACAAACCATGCACATCTATGGTGTGTCCATCACCATAGACCTAGGGATGCTCTGAACCAAACTTGAACACTAAAGCAAACCATTTGGTCTGAAAACATGTAAAGTGATAAGTAAGTTTAACCACCACTGATCATCTTTTCCCATAGTGTGTGATCTGTTTCCAACTGACTTCAAGTCATGATTCAGTCCTGGTTTCTCAATTGTCCCCTTTTCTACATTCATTCCACCATCCCATTGTTCTTGTTTAATGTTTAGTCTTGGTTTTCTCAGATCAATGTTAAGATGGACATTTGTCAACCTATAAGAAAACTTTACTTTGCTTTTGTTATCCCAGCACTTACATTTCTCATCGTTCTAGACCCACTCCTGCCTTCTGCAAACATCTACCTCGTTGCTTGTACTTGCATGAACCTACCCCAGCATGATCCTTTGCAGACACCATAAAATGCTTCAAAAAGCCCATTCAACCACTACAACACACAATGCTAATATCAATGTAGCAGCATGCGGCATCTCATTCACCCCTAACAAAGCACCTGGCTTCATCCAGAATAATGCCATGCCTACTGTCCAGCAACCTGTAGCTTTCCACCTAGGGTCGCGCTGCGCCAGTACCAGTACTTACCTATATCCATACAGCTACACCGTGCTGGCAGGTCCTCGGGCTGTGTGCAACACAAACACATTGTCTACTGCTAACACACACAGATCACATATAAAGAGCACCATCACACCTTACACCCTGAAGATTTGTGAAACATTGCAAATTCGCAGAAAACAGGAACCTGCCTCTGAGAATCAGTCATGAAAATGTGTATTATTTAAAGACTTTTGTCTCACTCTGAAAATGTCAGGTGGGAGTCTTGTGCTAACACAAACTCCAGACAGCCCACAGCACTGCAAGCATACACCAGCAACAGACGTGTGTGATGCAAATAATAGAAAAATATCATAACAATTGAAATGTGCATCAAGGTTTCTTTTCATTTATATGTTTTCTTCGTTAGAGGTTAACTTAGCAGCCTTTTTCAATGCTGACGAGTATTGGTGTCTCTGTGTTCAACTGATCAGTGATATGTTCTCTCACTAACACTGGCACTGTTTACTATCCTGGGCTTTTATGGAACAGCCTAATGCACTGGGTGTTGTAGTCTTTCATTGCTACCATTACACTAATTTAGCTAAACCCCTGATAAAATATCTCTGATATTGAAAACCCCCCGATCTGTTACTATGCTGACCCTTCTGATGAAGTGAGGTAGACACCCTCTGTTGACATGATCTGGCATCAGTTGCAATCAGTTATAGCTTTATCGAGCAGTGTCACTGCAAGTTTTATGTCAGAATTTCGAAGTTCTAGACCTGGCGTTTTTTTGTGTCTTTTTTTTATGGTGGCCCTCATATTTGAGTGCCACATGACGAATCAGTCCCTCGTCACATTTTTAGACGCGGCCCCCTTTCAGCGTGGGTCAGTTTCAAACACATATACGTATAAATAAGTTAACGGAACACCGAAATATAAAGCTTGCTGACTGAATAAAAATAAGAAAACTATTTAATTTTCGTAAGCAAACTTTTTATCCTAATTAGCCGTTTCCTGCATATGTGGGCATTCCTCGTTTTTCAGTGAGCCCGAAACATGAAGTCAACTGAAAATGCAAATTTAACCCAAACTTCAGCGGCTTGCTTGATATTAAAGTAATCAGGATTGCAGCATCTGTGGCCTGTGAATGCCAAAAGCAAACCAAAATGTCAACTAACATGCCGGTTAAAATAACGAATGAGGATTATTTATATAGTGCTCTGAACTCCGAAATGCCCCGGCGCTCATCATCAAAAGGTAAGAACAGAAAAGCAGCACACAGCTGGCCACCCCAAGACCTAAAGACTAAAAAGCAAGGTTATCAATCCCTTCTTAAAACCAGCTTCCTCTGTTTCTAGTCTTAGATGGCCAGGCAACTGGTTCCACATACCTGTTGTCATAACCTTAAAGGAGGTGCCTCCTCTCGGCAGTTTTTGAAAGCGGGGTACAGCCCAGTCTGACTAGAGCGCTGCAATCTCCCTGGGCTGTATGCCTGGATCCTTCTGTTCAGATACAAAGGTCATTGTTGTGGAGGGCTTGATATGTCAAGTTTAGTGCTTTAAACATGATAAGCTTCCAAGCTGGAAGCCAGTGAAGCTGCTCGTGAAACAGACGAGTATAGTTAGTACAATAGGCAGACCACCATGTTTTATACCACCTGTCAGCACTGGATTAAGTCAGTGGCGTAACGATACTTGAGGGGGCCCCCCTGCAATGTACATGGAGGGGGCCCCCCACACTCCGGACCCCAAGCCCAGCCCTGTCCCTCAGTGGACTCAGACCCTCATCCGTCAGTCGGACCACAGGCCTAGCCCCGCCCTGATCCTCACTGGACTCAGACCCCAAGCCCCGCCCTGACCCTCACTGGACTCAGACCTCTCATCCCTCAGCCAGACCCCCGGCCTAGCCCCGCCCTGACCCTCACTGAACTCAGAGCCCTCATCCCTCAGCCAGACCCCAAGCCCCACCCTGACCCTCACTGGACTCAGACCCTCATCCCTCAGACCCCAAGCCCGCCCTGACCCTCACTGGACTCAGACCTCTCATCCCTCAGACCCCAGGCCTAGCCCCACCCTGACCCTCACTGGACTCAGACCTCTCAGCCATCAGCCAGACCCCCGGAATAGCCCCACCCTGACCCTGACTGGACTCAGACCTCTCTTCCCTCAGACCCCACTCCTAGCCCCACCCTGACCCTCACTGGACTCAGACCCCTCATCCATCAGCCAGACCCCAAGCCCCGCCCTGACCCTCACTGGACTCAGACCCTCATCCGTCAGCCGGACCCCAGGCCTAGCCCCGCCCTGATCCTCACTGGACTCAGACCCCAAGCTCCGCCCTGACCCTCACTGGACTCAGACCTCTCATCCCTCAGCCAGACCCCCGGCCTAGCCCCACCCTGACCCTCACTGAACTCAGAGCCCTCATCCCTCAGCCAGACCCCAAGCCCCGCCCTGACCCTCACTGGACTCAGACCCTCATCCCTCAGGCCCCACCCTGACCCTCACTGGACTCAGACCCTCATCCCTCAGACCCCAGGCCCGCCCTGACCCTCACTGGACTCAGACCTCTCAGCCATCAGCCAGACCCCACGCTCCACCCTGACCCTCACTGGACTCTGACCCCAAGCCCCGCCCTGACCTTCACTGGACTCAGACCTCTCATCCCTCAGCCAGACCCCCGGACTAGCCCCACCCTGACCCTCACTGGACTCAGACCTCTCTTCCCTCAGACCCCAGGCCTAGCCCCACCCTGACCCTCACTGGACTCAGACCCCTTATCCATCAGCCAGACCCCAAGCCCCGCCCTGACCCTCACTGGACTCAGACCCTCATCTCTCATCCAGACCCCGACCCCCGCCCTGACCCTCACTGGACTCAGACCCCTCAACCAGACCCCAAGCCCCGCCCTGCCCCTCACTGGACTCAGACCCTCATCCCTCACCAGACCCCAAGCCCCGCCCTGACCCTCACTAGACTCAGACCCTCATCCCTCAGCCAGACCCCAGGCCTAGCCCTGCCCTGACCCTCACTCGACTCAGACCCCTCATCCCTCAGCCAGACCCCCGGCCTAGCCCCACCCTGACCCTCACTTACTCAGACCTCTCATCCCTCAGACCCCAGGCCTAGCCCCGCTATGACCCTCACTGGACTCAGACCCTCATCCCTCAGCCTGACCCCAAGCCCTACCCTGACCCTCACTGGACTCAGACCTCTCATCCCTCAGCCGGAACCCAGGCCTAGCCCTGCCCTGACCCTCACTGGACTCAGACCCCTTATCCATCAGCCAGACCCCAAGCCCCGCCCTTACCCTCACTGGACTCAGACCCTCATCTCTCAGCCAGAACCCGACCCCCGCCCTGACCCTCACTGGACTCAGACCTCTCATCCCTCAGACCCCCGGCCTAGCCCCACCCTGACCCTCACTGGACTCAGACCCTCATCCAGACCCCAGGCCTAGCCCTGCCCTGACCCTCACTGGACTCAGACCCCTCATCTCTCAGCCAGACCCCGACCCCCGCCCTGACCCTCACTGGACTCAGACCTCTCATCCCTCAGACCCCAGGCCTAGCCCCACCCTGACCCTCACTGGACTCAGACCCTCATCCCTCAGACCCCAGGCCCCGCCCTGACCATCACTGGACTCAGACCTCTCATCCCTCAGACCCCAGGCCCCGCACTGACCCTCACTGGACTCAGACCTCTCATCCCTCAGACCCCAGGCCCCGCCCTGACCCTCACTGGACTCTGACCTCTCATCCCTCAGACCCCAGGCCAGCACTGACCCTCACTGGACTCGGACCTCTCATCCCTCAGACCCCAGGCCTAGCCCCGCCCTGACCCTCACTGGACTCAGACCTCTCATCCCTCAGACCCCAGGCCCCGCACTGACCCTCACTGGACTCAGACCTCTCATCCCTCAGACCCCAGGCCCTGCACTGACCCTCACTGGACTCAGACCTCTCATCCCTCAGACCCCAGGCACCGCACTGACCCTCACTGGACTCAGACCTCTCAGACCCCAGGCCCCGCACTGACCCTCACTGGACTCAGACCTCTCATCCCTCAGACCCCAGGCCTAGCCCCACCCTGACCCTCACTGGACTCAGACCCTCATCCCTCAGACCCCAAGCCCCGCCCTGACCCTCACTGGACTCAGACCTCTCATCCCTCAGACCCCAGGCCCCGCACTGACCCTCACTGGACTCAGACCTCTCATCCCTCAGACCCCAGGCCCCGCACTGACCCTCACTGGACTCAGACCTCTCATCCCTCAGACCCCAGGCCCCGCACTGACCCTCACTGGACTCAGACCTCTCATCCCTCAGACCCCAGGCCCCACCCTGACCCTCACTGGAGTCAGACCTCTCATCCCTCAGACCCCAGGCCCCGCACTGACCTTCACTGGACTCAGACCTCTCATCCGTCATACCCCAGGCCCCGCCCTGACCCTCACTGGACTCAGACCTCTCATCCCTCAGACCCCAGGCCCCGCACTGACCCTCACTGGACTCAGACCTCTCATCCCTCAGACCCCAGGCCCCACCCTGACCCTCACTGGACTCAGACCTCTCATCCCTCAGACCCCAGGCCCCGCACTGACCTTCACTGGACTCAGACCTCTCATCCGTCATACCCCAGGCCCCGCCCTGACCCTCACTGGACTCAGACCTCTCATCCCTCAGACCCTAGGCCCCACCCTGACCCTCACTGGACTCAGACCCTCATCCCTCAGACCCCAGGCTTGCCCTGACCCTCACTGGACTCAGACCTCTCATCCCTCAGACCCCAGGCCCCACCCTGACCCTCACTGGACTCAGACCTCTCATCCCTCAGACCCCAGGCCTAGCCCTGCCCTGACCCTCACTGGACTCTGACCCTCACTGGACTCTGACCCTCACTGGACTCAGACCCTCATCCCTCAGACCCCAGGCCCCGCCCTGACATGCTAAGAGACTGCAATTATCTGTTTCAACTATCTGTTCAAACACGAAAACAAAACACAAATCTTTTTTTTTAAACGGCTATAATTTGCCAAGTTCGCTTGATTTTATTTTAATGCAAACATTTTTGTAGAAAACTTCTCACCCTTTCCCGGTATTCGGTGTAATGCACAAGGAGGGCAAGAGGAGGGGTGTAACCTGATGTACTGGGCAATATATAGGCACAGAAAGCCCAGAAGGAGTACCTGACATTTCAGACTGTCTTTGTTGTTGCTCAGCTACTTGTTTCCAAACGCAGTCCATTAATTGAATTTCGAAAACCAACTTACTTGTAACATCAGTCTGAAAGTCGACAAACGTCTTCGGAGTAGGCACCTGGGCAAGGCTAAATTATGCCTGCCGACCGCACAGTGAAAGTCCTTCTCAGTACGGAGTCTCTGGCTGGCCGGGCAAGCTGCACACTCACTTTTAATTGACCTGCTCAATGGTCACAAAGCCCCCATCAGAATGCCCGGCCCACCCTGACGTGCAGACATGTGTGCAGAGACAACTGCGCACCACCGCTCACTATTGAATTATGAAGAGGCCCGGCTGGGGCCCGGGGGTGCGCATGCGCAGACTTGGAGAGGCTTGTTTGCTGGCTCAGTGAGGGGCCCCCTGGAGGCCAGGGCCCCCCCTTCAGGCAAGAGCGCGGCTCCCCCGCGCTGTGGGGGCCTGTGTTACTCCCCAGGTCGTGTGCAGTGCCAGTGTGCAGTGCACCAACTCATTTATTAAGAGGCGAGTTTTAAATCTTCTTCCTTATGAAACGAGGGGGCCCGAGGCTCCCCCGCAATGCGGGGGCTGCGGGGGCCTGTGTTACGCCCCTGGATTAAGTACTCTTGGAGGCCGAGGTACAAAACATTTACGTAGTCCGACCGTGACAGTATCAAAGCCCTAACCACTGTGACCTGCGCCTCCTAAGGAATCAGGTACTGAAATCTGCTAAGCAGGCGGAGAATCCAAAGACAGGATTTTCCCACCGATGAGACCTGGGAGTTAAAGGAGAGATTTTAATCAAACAAAACTCCCTGGTATTCTAGCAAATTCCGCAGGGAGCGTCGGTGAGGGGACTATATGTGGCCACGCACCTGTCCAACCTGGAAAGGGATTTGGCACAAACAATATGATCGCACTCTTGTCTGGGATACACAAGTAGCGCCTTTAAGGAGCGAGCAAACGTTTCTTTGGTACTAGCTGAATCCCCATCATAGCGGAGCAGAAGCTGGGTATCATCTGCATAAGAAATAATGTGAATGTCAATCGATTTGAATAAAAAAGCCAGAGGTGACAGATAAATGTTGAAAAGGGTGGGACTTGAGGCCGATCCCTGAGGGACCCCCCATTTCAACTGTTTATATTTGGAAGAGTGAGGTTTCATCCACACCACCTTCCCTCTTTCATTCAGAAAGGATCTGAACCATCCTAAAGCTGCCTTTGCCACTCCGAAATGTTCCAGTCTTTTTAGCAAGATACTGTGGTCCACCGTGTAAAACGCTGCTGACAGGTCCAACAGCACCAATGCAACATTAAGACCAGAATCCAGACTGATCTTGATCGACTCAGTAATTTTTAGCAATGCTGTCTCTGTGCTATATCCAGCATGAAAGGCAGACTGGATAGGGTGTAGCAGCCTATTGTCAGGCAGAAAAGTTGAAAGCTGGTGATTTACCAACTTTTCCAAGACCTTGGCTGTCGCCGGCAATAATGAGACCGGATGAAAATTGGCAAGCACTTCCGGATCTGCATTAGGCTTTTAAGTAGGGGAACAATAGTAGCTCTTTTCCAGGGATTAGGGATAGCCCTAGCCTAAAGAGACAAAGATGTGTCTGGTAAATCGGGGCAATATTCTCAGTGACAGCCACTAGTATATGAGGTGGAAATGGGTCCTCAGGAGACCATGACTTGCAGGAAGCAAACTTTCTTCAGAATTTTTATGGACAGCGGTAAAAAGAAAGTCAACTTTGTTTCGGCTGATGGCCCTAAAGTGTCACCAGATTCTGAGGCATTAACTAATGAATATAAAGTCCCCATATTGGCCTGAATTTTGGAGATCTTTTCTTCAAAAAAAAATTTGAAGTTCTACACAAAGTGAACATAGAAAAATGACAGGTGGTGGGGTATAGACCGCAATATAATGCACCTAGATGTATCTGCACAATTATTTCAGTTCACTCACGTATGAGAGTGCTCAAAAGGGCATTGAACTGCGACCATCCAGCGTTGTTAGATGAGTGTAGACACAGTCTACACTCTTTTGACATATAGAACAGAATCAAAGTCCTGAGCAACACTCATATATTAATGCCAACAATAAATCCACACAATAGTCTTCTCCAGTATTCTTCCTGGTACTTTATTATGCCAGATCTTGTCAGGTGAGTGCTTCAGTTCTTATTTTCTTCTAATAGCATAGCAGATCACTGCACAAGATAAATTGTGCTCTAAACTATTGCACTGTTCCCCCTCTTCTGTTCTCTTTTTTTTTAGAATTAATGCACTTTGGTTGTAGTTCTATTTAGAATCAATCAAGCCATGGAGTATTGACTCTTCTTTTCAACTTATACTTGGAGGAGCACTTTTGGGTATATTTCTATTATAATCCTTCTTCCTTATTTGATTATACTACCTTATGCCAACATCACGTTTTTGGAACCATACTGAGTATAAAGGTATGGTCCATTTTGAGGTGGCCCTTTCTTTCTTTTAATAAATTCACTATCTTGGGTGATGGTGTTTGTGATTATTGTACATTTCGCTTCATTGTAATATAAAGAAGCTTTTGTATTTATCTTTTATAGCCCTGAGAAAGTCTTGGATGGATGCCCAAAAAGACTAAACACTTGTTGGCTTTGTGGCTATCTGTTGTTGAAAAGAAAATAAGAACTGAAACACTCACCTGACAAGATCTGGCATAATAAAGCACCAGGAAGAATAGTGGAGAAGACTACTGTTTGAATTTATTGTTGGCATTAATATATGAGCGTTGCTCAGGACATTGATTCTGTTCTACACAAAGGGGGTCATTAGTATGGCGGGCGGACTTTGTCTGCCCGCCATACCCCCGAGAATCGGGACTGCCCGCACTGCTTGTGGCGGTTCCACACCCACAATTAGGATGCGCCCGCCACACTGGCTGGCGCATCGCTCATTTGTAACATTGCGGCGGGCGATGCTGAAAGCATCCTAATGGGCCCCAAAGTGTTTGATCCAACTCTGGATGCAGGGCTTTTGTTTGGGGGTCCACAAAACTAGAAACAACTTTAAAAATGTCTTTGCCATCATTGTCGGCCTCACTGATACATCGGGTGTAAAAGGAACTGTATGTTTTTAAAATGTTTTTATGGTATGTGTTAAAGGCCATTTTATAACACAATTTGCCCTCTTCTGAGAAATGGCAGTCCATTCTCTCTTTTCCGGGAGAAACAACGGGCCAAGCTGGCCTTTGGCCCCTTCTTGGTAGTTCTCACTGGAGCTATAGAATCGGTCGCTTTAAAGGGCTCGCTATAATTAATTCGATCATCAACCTTAGCTGAGAGTATTGGTCTGGAATCATCCAGAACCCTTTTAAGATCGGAAAATGAGACTTTGTTGCATTCTCTATTACCTAGCTCCTGGGTGGAGGTTCTACTTTCCTTCGAGCGTGCATGTGCCACGAGAACAGGAACAAAAAGTGAACCAACATACCTGATTCGGGCTATCCCAATGTACTCGTGTGTCAGACAGAATGCCATTGAAGGCATGCCCTGTTTTGTGTTTGGGGCCCGTGTCTGCCCGTGTCAAGTTTAGAGAAGCTTAGGATTCAAGAAAGCAGATTGCTCAAGAAAGTCTTTGATGCTGCTGTCACTGCTCTGTGCAGAAGTGGGTGTGTGCCTTTTTGTAAGAGGTCTGTCTGTGTTTATGACCGTGATGTCCAGAATTTACTTCTACTTTGCTGATAGACATGTTACTGCGCCAATTGACTTTTCTGCTATCAATCAATCAAATTAAACTTGCAGTACACAACTTGTCACCCCGGGGGGTATCCAGGCACTGTGCTGCAGGTCTTAGTCGAAGTGACAAGTCTTGATTTCCTTCCTGAAGTGGTTCAGGGAGGGTGAGGTGCGGCGGTGGGGAGGGAGGGTGTTCCAGGCTTAAGCGGTGAGGTGAGAGAATGAGCTTCCTCCGGTGCGGTTGTAGCGGATGGATGGGGTCTGTGCAAGGGTGAGGTGTGTGGAGCAAAAGGTTCTAGATTGTTGGTGGAAGGTCAGACGGTGATTCATGTAGTGTGGTCCTAGGTTGTGGAGGGCCATGTAGGCATGGGTGAGGAGCTTGAACTGGAATCTCTTCTGGACAGGGAGCCAGTGGAGGTCTTCCAGGCACATGGTGATACGTGTCATCTTGGGCAGATTAAGGATCAGCCTAGCTTCTGCGGTCAGGATTGTCTAGAGTATTTGCATGAATATGGAGGTTGTGCCAGCATAGAGTGTGTTGCCGTAGTCAAAGCGGCTGGTGATGAGGGCTTGCGTCACAGTTTTCCTGGTTCTGGTTGGAAGCAACCAGAAGATCTTTCGGAGCATGCAGATCGGGTGGAAGCAGGCTTAGACAACGGTGTTCACCACTCGTTTTTAAATGGAGAGTTCGTTGTCTAGTACAATGCTAAGGTTGCAGGCGTGGTCTTTCAATGTGGGGGTGGGTCTGACCTCAATGGGCCAGCAGGAGTCATTCCAGATGGCGGTGTATCTGCCAAAGATCAGGACTTCTGTTATGTCTGTGGTCACAGTTTGAGGCAGTTTTCTCTCTTTCATTTTTTTAAAACATATTTTATTAACCTGTAGTCATGTTCCACAAAGAATATCATTATACATTACTACAATGTCATTATGAGAGGGTGCAGATTTCCTGACATTCAAATGACATAGAACATTACATGTATCCGGCTGACAAGTCCATTTGTCTCTCATTCATGTGATGACGTTCTTCATGCAGTTGTGGAAGTTGGTCTTTGTCTGGGTGGGGTTTGCTGAGAGTGAGAGGACAGGTTGGGTGTCACTGCATAGGAAATGATATTGATGTTGTGTGATCTGACAATGTCTGCGAGTAGTGTCATGCAGATGTTGAAGAGGGTGGGGCTGAGGGATGAGCCTTGGGGTACTCTGCAGCTGGGGCGTTTGGAGTGAGAGGTGAAGGGGGAGAGGCAGACTTTCTGGGAGCATCCTGTGAGGAAGGATGCCATCCATCTGAGCGAATCATCTGGGATTCTAATCTGTAGAAGGCGCTGGATGAGTGTGTGGTGGGTGACAGTGTTGAAAGCTAAAGAGAGGTCCAGGAGGATAAGGGCGGCCGTTTCTTCTCTGGCAAGTATGGCTTGGATGTCATCTATTGCTGCAGTCAGGGTTGTCTCGTGCTGTGGTTGGGTCTGAAGCCTGACTAGGAAGGGTCCAGTTGCTTGTTTCTTTCCAGATCACAGTGAGTTGGAGGTTGGTGGGTTTTTTCAGGACTTTAGCGGGTAATGGTAGGAGGGAGATGGGACAGTAGTTCTGAAGATCTCTGGGGTCTAATAATGGTTTCTTGAGGAGAGCATGACCTGCGCATGCTTCCATGCGTCAGGGAATATGGTTGTATTGATGGAAGCATTGAGGATAGAGGTGAGCTGGTGGCTGATCTTGTTGCTTCTAAGGTTGAAGAGACGATGTGGGCTGGGGTTGGTGGGTGCTCCTGAGTAGATGGATTTCATCAGGGTGGTAGTGTTCTGAGTTGCACTCATGTGGTGAGCAGGTGGTTGCTCATTGTGTTCGCTTGGTTGCTGAGGATGTCGGAGGATTGAGGTTTGAAGTTTGTGTAGATGGTTGCTATATTGTTGGCGCAGTCTTGGTGTTTCATCTTGTACCCAGTGGGGGTTGCAGTGGTGATGTCAGGAGCCGTTGTGGGGATGAGCCAGGTCTCAGTGATGAAGGTAATGTCGGGGGCTAGGGTGGAGATTGTGTCCCAGATCTCGGTGGCATGTTTGTAGAGGGATTTGACATTGATCATGAGGCAGTAGAGTTGGACCGCAGAGGTTACAGGGTCTGTGGTTGGCGTGGTACTGTTCAACTGGGTGGTGCTTGTGTTGAAGTGACAGTGGATGCAGGTGAAATGTACAGCTGTTGTGCATGGTGAAGTGATGCAGCAATTGTTACGTGAGGGGTCCAGGGCACGCAGCTCTGCAGTGAAGTACCTGTGGGATTGTTGAGGGCCAGAGTTCCTGGCGCTGGGCACGGTCCAAGGCACGTTCCTGCACAGACAAGCTTGCCTTTGATGAGCCGGCAGTGTGGCCGCACTGCAGCTTCCATTAAGTAGCCCTGGGAGGGGCTTGTCAGGGAGTGTGGAGATCAGGGGTGTGGGCAAAACATGGCGCAGGTGGAACCGGCGAGAACCGGCTGGGCCAGCAAACGAGCAGGCAGGCAGAAAAAAACTTAAACAATCACAGGAAAAACAATCCCGATATGGACAATTACAAGTGGAGACTAGCATTTAAGAGGATTGCACCAAAACAGTTATGACAAAGTGCAGAATACCTTATTACAATGACCAATAGTTATTTACGTTTTTAGCAGGAATAAAAGACAACAATTAAGAGCTTCACAATACCTACTATAATCAATGCAGCGTACGGGGTGGCGGGAGCCTTGAACTTTGTGCTGGGTAGTTAGAGGGCCGAGACAGCGCCTCAGAGCTAATCAGCCTGCAGCTGGAGTTGTGACCAGGACCAGGGGGTATAGTAGTTGCTAGTAGAGGAAAAAGTGGACGGCACAGTGTTTGGTGCACACAGCACAGCAGAACTAATGGAGAACTTCTTGCTAGGAAATGGAGCGTTAAGTGGAAAATGGAAAATGGCTGTCATCAACATAATGATAATAATAATAGTGGCAGTTATGTAGTGCAACAGGTACCTCCACAGAGGTGTCCCGGCGCTTTAGCGGAAATCAGGTAGGTGCTAATCCTTACAAAAGAGCCAAGTCTTCAAGATCTGCCTGAACTCGCGTTCAGTATCCACTCTACGCAAATGTGCTAGCAAGGCATTCCATAGCTTGGCCGTCTTCACAGAGAAGGATCTGCCTTCCACTCGAGACTTGGCAAAACAGGGAACACAAAGCAAGTGCTGGGAGGTGGATCTTGGAGTGCGTTGAGGTAGGTATGGGCGCAGCCGGTGACTGAGATATCTAGGCCCCTTGTTACGTAGGGCTCGATGGGCTATAGTTAAGGACTTGAACTTGATCCTTTTCGCCACTGGGAGCCAATGCAGTTTCCTAATATGTGGGGAGATATGGTTGCGGAACGGTACCCGACAGATAAGTCTTGCTGCCATATTTTGTACCATCTACAGTCCATGGATCAAATATAAGGAAATACCAAGGTACAGGCTGTTTGCTTAATCCAGATGAGATGTCACTGTAGCATGGACTACGATCCTGTGACTTTCCTCAGGTAGAAGGTGCAGGAATTTCCTTATTCTTTTTAGTTTCCCAAAGCAAGACGATGCAATGTGCTGGACTTGCGTTGCGAAGGAAAGATTCGAGTCCCACTTAATACCCAGATTTCTAGCTGATTTTGTTGGGATAGGGGAGGACCAAGTTCCCCTGGCCACCAAAGTCTCATGGGCGCTGATGAGACCTGGCCGAAAAATAACACCTCGGTCTTGTCTGCATTCAATTTGAGTTTATTCAGGTTCATCGACCCTGCGATGTCCCTTAGACACCCAGATAGTCAGGTAAACAAATCCTCCGAGTGGTCTTTGAATGAGAACACCCGCTGGGTTTCATCATCGTAAGAGACGACTTTCAACTCCGAGGAATTAATGATGGTTAAGAGGGGTGTCAGGTAAATGTTAAAAAGTAAGTGGCTAAGGGCCCAGCCCTCTGGGACGCCGCACCATAATTGCTTAGGGTCCGATTGATGCGGTTGAAGGAAGACTCTTTGTGATCGATCTGTAAGATAAGACCTTCTTCAGGCAAGAGCTGTATCCTGTATCCCTTCCTGCTGGAGTCTTTCCAGAAGGAAGTAGTGAGTGACCGTGTCGAAGGCCGCCAACAGGTCTAACAGGATCAGCATCACTGCTGCCCTGCATCTACCGACATTCTCACTGACTCCGCCAACGCTACCAGAGCTGTCTCAGTGCTGTATCCTGATCGAAAGCCAGACTGAATATCCTGCAGGATGTCATGATCATTTATAAAATTTGCCAGTTGTCGTTGCACCTGTTTCTCTAGTATTTTTGCGGATGCAAGTAGCAATGAGATAGGGCGATAGTTGCCCAACTCCTTGGAATCTGTATTCGGCTTTTTCAACAATGGAAGTAAGAGAGCATGCTTCCAAATATCAGGAAAGATGCCTGAAGATAGTGAAGTATTCCATATCATGTTTAAGGCTGGATTCATCATTAGGGACAGGGATCTAAATAACTTGGGTGGGCACGGGTCTAGTGGGGATCCTGACTTGCACTTTAAAATTTCCGCTAAGGATTCCCAAAGGGATATAGGGTTGAACACTGAAAGAGTTCCACCGGATTTGACATTGTTCTTTATCTGAGGTGCCCCAGTATGCTCTCCATCCTTGAAAGAGGCACCTACCTTCCGGATTTTCTCATCAAGGAAATTAGAGGGGTCAGTACATAAGGGCAGTGATGCATGAGTAAGGCATGAGTAAGGGCATGAAGGCAAAAGGCATTTTAAAGGCAGGAAAGGTATGTTCATGGTACACAGTATGAAAACTGGAACACGTCCTCAGACGGCGAAGACTTTTTTGGTTCTCGCAAAGTTGCTTACCATGCTTACTTCTTTTTTGGTAGCTCATTTCAATCCCCTGCTATTAGGAATTGGACAAAAATGGTTCAGTTTTAGGCATGCTATCCCTTAGAAATCTAATCTTTATCTTTGTAGTGCACGATTAGACACACGTTTTGTTAATAGAGCTCTTCTTCTTCAATTGATATGTGCTGTAAACAACTACTGCTACTATTAATCAACGTAATGGTACTACATTTACTTGCCTTAGTTGGATGTAAGGATTCATCTCCCTTCTTAGGGTTCAAACTTGTGATCTTCACATCACTGCTGATGTCAGTTACACGCATTAGGTCACTGAGCCGTCTTGCTTAGTAGTTGCTCTTGCATGATGGCTGACAGCAACATGCATATAGATACTATCCTCGAATACCGCAGGACAAGCTAGGATTGGTTCGCCCAAGAGTTGGGGACCACACAGGTGTCTGAGTTAACTGATCAGGTATGTTATTTTTTTATGAGTTTGACCAGTAACCCCAGACATCAATGGAGATGATGTGAAATTACTAAGCAGATAAGCCCTTCACATTGACTCGTGTCTTAATATATGATCATTGCTTTTACGCTAAACAACTAAAGCAAATAGCCTACAAGGGGATCATTTAGGAATATAGTTATAGTTCTAAAACTAAATTTGGTGCACCCGTGGGGAGTGATGCAGCAGTGAAAGCAACAACTGTTCATCAACCTCTTAATAATACATTGTATTCAAAAAAACCTTACCTAATGAAAAGTAAATAGGCAGGCATACAACAATGTATGTAAATGTAAATGTATAGGCATTTATATAGCGCACTACTTACCCGTAGCGTCCCAAGGCGCTTCGACTGCTGCGAAACCCTTCCTGGCTTCCCTGAGAGATGGTCCCTTAATGGGTATCTCCAGGGTGAGACCAGGCATCCCCGGCGGTCTGGTGGGGCCGTTAGTGAAGATGAGGCAAGCTAATGCCCAGAGTTGCCGAGTGTGATCGCTGATCAGAGTGGGCACCGAGGCGAGAGAATTATCGAGTCCAGGAGAAATTGAAATGATGACTAAATATATATTGAATATAAAATCATAAATCCATTAATGAGGTTTCAATCACAGCAATATATGCTGAATACACTTAGTACAAGGAACATTGCAGAGAACGTTGCTGTGATTTAGAGACTGTTCCTATAGCACTTAGTCCATAAGTAGTTGTTAGAAATTGGGTTTCTGGTTGGCAGAGGTATGCACCAGGGCATGCAGCACCACAATCCTAGTCAGGATAAGTCAGATATACAATGACCTGTACTCACCCTCTGTTAACTGTGTACAGATCAGTCAGGCATAACTTCAGAGGCAATGTGTAAAGTATTTGTGCAAAGATAAATGAGAGAACACGCACAACCTTTGTCCGTGATAATCTATGTACTCAGTTTGAAGCGTGCTCATGGGGTATCACTCTCTGACCAAATTATTTATTATTATTATTATTGGGACATTTGTAGAGCGCTGCGTTACGCACACTGGCGTGTCCACGCGCTGAAAGTGGGAGAGGCAGTTAGCAGGGGACACAGAAACTGAGCGGACAATTATTTCGTGTATAAACAACAAAGAGTGTAATATCCAGTGCAAATGTAGCATACCCTAGTAGGGTCCGTCCCCCTGGGCACGGCCATATCCCCAATTAACAGGTTTGATTTATTTTCCAATGTTGCACTTAAATGAAACACCAATTTTTTTTTGCTTCAGTAAATGTTTTAATCGTTTTCTGTTATGAATGTTCGATTCAATTCAAATCATTGGTTAGCTTCAGCAATGTTATGTAAATCCAATACATAGTCAGATATTATCCTCTGTCCTTTTTAGGTTTCGCTGGGGGACGGAGCCGTTAGGCTCCGCCTCCAGAGAAATCTATTGATTACAGTAAGCACTCTGGAACACGCCCCCCTGTCCCATTGGCTAGCTCCATAAAAGGAGCCTAGCCATTGGACGAGGGGCCTGTCCGTCAATGCCGGACCAGACACGGGGGCGTTCCCGAGATTCTTTGGCTTTTGCCGACGTCACGCGACGCCGGGAACGCCCCCGAATCTGGTCCGGCCGGGCCGTGCTTGCTGCTGTCCTGCCTTGTGTCCGGCCGGGCCGTGCTTGCTGCTGTCCTGCCTTGTGTCCCTCCTCCCGCCGTCCCCACGTTTCCCGCCTCCCTCCCGACGTCCGTGTCCTTTCCCGCCCCCCTCGTCCTCTCCCGCCCGCCCCCCTCGTCCTCTCCCGCCCCCCCCCCCCTGTCCTCACAAATTGTGGTATCCCGTCCCGCCCGGGGGTTTCTTCAGCCGGCCGGCCAATCCTAGCGCGGCCGGCCGGAAGTGCCCGCCCCCCCGCCGCCCAGGGGAAGAAGGAAGACGGCGGCCCACAAGAAGTATGGCGGCCCACGCGGGGCTCCCGTGGCCTGCCTGGAGGGAGCCCCGGAAGAAGCGGAGGACGTTGCCGGGCAGGTGTTGCCGAGTAGGACAGCTGCAGCCCCGCGCCTCCGCCCACGGTGAGTGCTGTGTTGCTCGGGTGTTCACGCCGCCCTGGGATAGGTTTTTATAGTTATTCATGCTTCCCTGTTTAAGATGCTCATTTGGCTTAGAATTGAGGGTTAGTTTATTTCTCATTGTGATGTGTCTGACCCCTTATAAACGTTGTCGTGCAATTCCATCCCTGCACGAAATAAATATGTAGACTATAAACTCGTGTGTGCGGTCGTTTAAGGCGAGTCATTACCATGGGGTTTAACACATTTTATTGAAGGGCGGGTAGCAGGTGTTTTAAGCACTGTGTTTTGCTGGGCTGTTTGTTTCTAGTCAGTGCATTTATGTAGAAGTTCGTTTCATCCATTCGTGCTCTCCAATATTACTATCGGTTGTACAGCAGACGAGTGCCTTCTTGGGAACTAGTTCGCATCTAAGTGTGTTTTTTGGAATCGTTGTTGTGGTCTAAGGTGTCCGCCCACAGTCGGCCCTATTCGTACACTGCACGTTAATCTGCTTAATTGCTCGTGGTCTTTCATCCTATTCATCTGGATAGTTTACTTTATGGTTAAGTTGTGTGCGTAGGCAGTGGTAGTGTTGCACACACACCGCTGTCAGAGATATGGAAGGAATCCTATGCCTTCAACTCTGGATGTGTGTAATCTACCTACCGATTAAGGGGAGGGCCAACTGCTTCCTGATTGTATTCAACTGTGCCTTTAGAATACAGGGGTTCACCAGCAACTCTTCAATTGGACGTTCATACACAATGCATTTCCCCCTGTACCCCAGGGATGATACTCAGTAACAGGTTCTCCAATGAGAAACGGCGCCCATTCAAGTGCAGCACGCACTCTTAGTATGATCGCTTTTATATTCGGCACCGCAGTGGAGCTTATTGTTGTATATTTATTTGACGTTACAAGCATTCCGTGGTGATATGTGGCAGGTTTCTATGTTTAAGTTAAGAACGCAGACTTCCCACCGGCAGTAAAGCACTTTGGTCGACGTGGCCTTTTTCGGAACGACTTGTTTGTTTATGGAGAGGCGCATCCCGCCCACCTGCTGCGGTGACGTGTGCACATCTGCCTTTCCCCACGTCATATTTACATCCTGTTTTCTTTAAGCAGCCCAGCATACTTTCTGTAAAACTGCAAGTGCACCCCCCCGTGCATACTAGCAAATATCGAGTATCTTGGTTAGTTGCTCTTTTCTACTGGAAACTGAAGCACCCTGAAAGCCACCAGTGTTTTAAGCGCACACTGCTGGAACATTTGTGTGCACAGCTTGCTTCTACGCCTTGGCATGCTGTTGCTGCCTGTATAATTTGCATATCATTAGTATGGGCACGAGTCACTGCAACAGATAAAACATCTTTACACTCATGTCTTACAATGGCTGGAACGCCTCATCCAGCTACAGTAAATCAGCCCCTTTGATGTCAGCCAGGGATCCTGGGATGGCATTCGAGCTTGAGCTTGTGACCTGGTAACCATAGAGACATTAACCCATTGGAATTATTTTGTCCTATGCTTTTCATGCACGGAGGACGTTAAACGGAAAAAAACGTTGTTCCTAATTCTTAGCGGCATCAAAGCAGAATTTGCTCCAGACCTTGTACTAAGTGGTGAAAAAATGATTTCTATGTGCGCTCTAAATATTTTCTTCAGTATTCCTTTTCTTTGAAAAAGAACAAGCGATATGTGGTTGAATGAATAATACAGTCTGACTTAGTTTGCACCAGTCATTCTTTTTTTTTTATTAAATCTTTTTAATATGCAGTTTCAGTTTGGGGTTTCTACTTCAAACTGTACTTGGATTTAAAAGGAACCTGTCTTGTATTGATTAATACATCATATGATTTTAAACCTTCACCGTTTTGTGCAACAGGCAATACACTATTACCTTGCTTCATCAAAGAAACCTATAATGATTTTGTATGAGTTACGCAATGCATATAGCTATGAGGATCACCTTGCTACTAGTTGACAAGCTGTGTGTATACAACAATAGCAGGATTATATATATATCTATTTTTTTTTTAGCAAAAATACGCCGCACTCAGAAATCCTTCACTTCAGGTATTTAATTAAGTAAACAGAGCCAGTCTGTCACACCGACCTGTTTCGGCCACGCAGGGCATTTCTCACTGTTGGAGGACACTACTTTATAGCCTGATAACATTTCTTGCTAATAAAGAGATCAAAGAGGGGTTCTCAATACCAATCATTAAGAAAACAACTGAGATGCTAAAACTTACAAGAGCAGGTGGCACAGATAACTTATCAGCAGTAATAATAAAAACAGCTATTCCCCTTGGAACAACTTGCTCCACCTGCTTTTTCAAACAAATTCTCCTGAAAAGAGCTTCCTAGATTGCTGGAAGGGGCAGTCCCTCGAATCTGGGGTACACCTCCTCCACCTCTGGCCAAGTTCGACCCCCCGCCCCACATATGGAGCTCTCCCTTCATTGTTTACCTCCTCTCTTTCATCACTTCTCCCTTACCCTCCCTCTATTTCATGCTAGAGGCTTCATGCGAGCCTCAGCTGGTGAAACTCTGCTTCTGTGCCACCCCTGACCTCTGTGTGGGGCTCTTTGCATGTGTGTGGGGCTCTTTGCGTGTGTGTGGGGCTCTTTGCGTGTGTGTGGGGCTCTTTGCGTGTGTGTGGGGCTCTTTGCGTGTGTGTGGGGCTCTTTGCGTGTGTGTGTGGGGGGGGGGCTCTTGCGTGTGTGTGGGGGCTCTTGCGTATGTGTGTGGGGGGCTCTTGCGTGTGTGTGTTTGTGTGGGGGGCTCTTGCGTGTGTGTGTTTGTGTGGGGGGCTCTTGCGTGTGTGTGTGGGGGGCTCTGGTGTGTGAGGGGGGCTCTTGTGTGGTGTGTGTGGGGGGCTCTTGTGTGTGTGTGTGTGGGGGGCTCTTGTGTGGGTGTGTGTGTGCAAATGCAATACGTCTTGCATTTGCGACAGAGTAAGCTATTGGCATTGTAAATGAGAATGCCATTTATTTATCTGTTTTCAAAACCAACACATAAATAAAAAGTTTGTCATTTACAATGCCAATAGCTCAAACTTTTCCGAAGGCGAAACCGTTGCATTGTAAATGCTTGTTCTCCATCCCAACGCATTTTGGGCTTCGAGCCCTTCGTCAGGGGAAAGTTCTAAAGGGATATATATGGTTAAAATCACTGAGGAAAACCAAATCATTATACAATCTGTGGTCATCCGGCACACACAGGTGAGGTAATCGGTAAATTCAGGTTAAAGGGGTGATTTAATTAAGCATAAAGGCCTAATCCATGCCGTAAATATGCTGATATGTCCATGTCGATGCAGTGATTCGATGTCAATGATAATGAAGTACCTAAATCATGCCAAAGACATGCAGCAGTTTAAAGGGAAACAATGCCCACGATCGTAAACATGCAGGCACCTAAGGAGTGCCTTGTGAATCTAGGAGGTATTGTGATAAATGGATGATGTCTACATGAACCAGGTGCCAGTAGTATAATGTGATAAGGGACACAGAGTTTCTCAAAAAGAGATGAAAATTAAGCGGACCTTAATGTCCAATATTCTGATGCAAGTCGCTGTAGCATAAAGCGGTGTGCTTGCTCATGCAAGTGAATCAGTATAGGCAGGAGAAATAGTGATATGCGATGCCAGTGATTATCAGTATAATATAAGGAAATATGCTGTTTAAAACATAGTTCCAACCGTGGTGGAGAAAGTTCGAGGAACTTATGCCACAGATCAACCTAAAATTGAACCTTAATGCATCTTTACTGTGAGTGTCACATATTGCACATGTGGTAATGCGGGCATAAACTAATACATTCTTAATATTGAGGAACATAGACTTCAAGTTTCAAAATAGCGCGTGTTTTTTCAGTCATTCACGTATTACACACGGTATTGCGTAAGTTACCCAAAACATGCTTGACAGTTAAAAGCGTGAACATCAGATTTCGCATAGTGTGTGCTTTTTCAATCGTTATATATTACACAAACAGGAAATGCGTGCATAAACTAATACATGCAAAACAGTTAAAACCATACACATCGGGTTTCGTATATCGTGTTGAACATGCGTTAGTGGTGAATGGTTATTTACAGGATTTGAAGATTGAACGACTCTCCCGAGAAGTTGTGAAGGGCGTAACTCGATAGGCTCCTTGTTAAACAAACACCTGTGCCATAAACAGAGTAAGCAAACTATGTGTGCGTAGCACAGCCTGCTGGAGAGGTATGGGGGCCATATTGGAAGGTGGTGAATTGACTGAAAAAACAATAAACGGATCCTTGTAATTTTAAGATCGGTGAAAACTGAAGGTAAAAATGGCAAAAAATTCGATCATAAATACGATTATGGAATAGACAGAGAAAGTAAGTTAAAATGTGTGGGATCCATGTTGGAACGGGTAAAAAGAATGACTACAGCACGTGTGAGACCGGGGAGTTTGAAAAAAATCACCAGTATATAAAGTAGCCAAGATTATAAACAGAATGCAAAATGGAGCGGTCATTGGTTATGAAGCTGTAGGCTGTGACGAAATGATTTAGTACAGGAATAGTGCATGCATTCAACAGAACTGCAGAAGAAGAACCAGCATTAGCCTTTGGTTGGTACCTCCTAGGCATGCCGAGGATGGGGAGAGATGGCGCCTACAGAGTCACATGATGCGTGATTCGCAGACTGTGACGAAAGCAATAGTGTGCCACTTCCACTAGTAGTTGGGCAGGTGGCTGACCCCGTCTGATAGGGTGGAACAGCGCCACCATCTACGGTTGGTTAAGTCCCGGGGCTCTAGTCGCTGAGTCCTCCAGGTGGCGCGCTTCAAGCCACCTTGCCACTCACTGAAGCTGTGCTGCAAGATAGTATTGCTCCATGTGGGGTAACAATAGACCCCCACAGGCTGTTGAAGGGTACATTTTGATCAGCGCTACCCTGCTATGCGACCTACCCCAGATGAATCTGCAGATGTCCAGTTCTAAGCTTTTGAACAGCGTCAGTTTGAGGCATAAGGGTACATTTATGAAGTTGTTCAGCAGTCGCAGGAGTACCACCATCTTAAGAAGCGCTATCCTCCCCATGATCGTCAGGAGGGGAGTACTCCATAAAGTCATCTGCGCACTTATCGCAGTGATGTCTCGTACAAGGTTACCTTCAAGCAGGTCAGCTGGCTCTCTATAGATGAGGATTCCCAAATACTGGAATGCTGACTCTGGCCAATTAATTGGCTTGCCACTAAGGGATAATCGGGGGTTCAGAGTACTTTCCAAGAAAGGGTACAAGCACAATTTGTCCCAGTTTACATGGAGTCCCGAGACATGAGTAAATTTGTTCTATTGAGGCACTTGATGACCCAACTTCCTTGAGATAAATAAGCAGGTCGTCCGCGTATAGTGAAACACCATGGATACCGTCACCCAAAGGGATACCCCATTCATCTTGCACCCTACGCAGTGACTCCGTCAAGGGTTCGATGGCCAGCGCAAATAGCAGCGGTGAGGGCAGCCCTGCTGCGTACCCCACCCGATTGGGATCTGGCCTGATAAATGTGGGCCAGTCTTGACCCTAGCTACTGGCTGGGTGTAGAGAAGCTGTACTAGGCTTAGGTACTCTTCCCCCAAGTCAAATCTGTGGAGCGCAGCAAACAAGAATCCCCATTCCAAGGTGTTGAAGGCCTTTTCTAGATGCAACACCAGGTCTCCGGACCGTTCCCAGCTCACCCTGGCATAATGAGCCACTCTAAAGAAGCGCAGAGGTTTAGAGACACAAGCGGCCGGTATGAGCCTAGCAGCCCCACCTTTCTATTTGGCTTCGGCAACGACACTAGTAGTGACTCCCGTAGCGTCCCAGGCAGGGTCCCTGACTACAGCGCGGCGATATACATAGAAAGGAGCTGCGGTGCCAAGGCTGACTCATATGCTTTATATATATGGGAAGCTGTCAGATCCCGGTGCCTTACCAGTGGCCAGCGAGCGTATCACCTCCTGTACCTATGAATTCCTTGTGTATATTAAACTGCCTGGTGAGTATTTGACCAGTGGCGGACCGCAAGAGTAGTATAGGTGTCTGCACGTGTTCCTGGCAGATCAAGCGCACGAGCAGCCTGCCCGCCCTATCAGCTGCAGCATGTGTGCGCACTGCATGTGAAGTGTACTTTAGGCATTGCAACCTCTCTAGTATCTCCATGTGATTCTGCCTTTGGGTGTCTAGTGCCAGATGCACGTCTCCACCGCTGGCCATTTCTGCCTCTACGCTAGTGAAGGGTGCGACGATGCAACTTATTTAGTCGATGAGCTGCTTTCCAATGGACCAGCTTAAACCCAGACACCGCCCTCTGATCCCAGTCTTACCTGCATCCCATAACATCCCGTGTCCATGACAGAGCCAGTGTTGCCTTCAAAATATGTGCCTATTGACACATCTATTGCCTGCCTGAAGGGGGGGTCTTCCAGTGCTAGAGGTTGCAATCTTCAGAGATTGGTGGTGGGCCTCTCTTCTTCACACTGGAGTTGCAGCGCATGAGGGTTGTGATCTGAATGCATTTTACCCATGTAGTCTGCTGCGGCGCACTGTGTCAGTACCTGCTGGGTCGCTACAAACCGGTCAATTCAGACATGTAAACCACGAGGGTGAGAGTAAAAGGAGTAAAGACACAACTGTGGGTTAAGTGTTCTCCAAACGTCGGACAGACCCCAGCGACGCAGCCACTCGCCCAGAGCATGCGCATTAGACGCTGCATTAGTGTGCATGGTGGGAAGGACCTATCAATGGTGGTGTCGAGGACCACATTAAAATGACCGCCAAGCAACCATGGCACATTGCACCAGCGCAATAGTATGTCCGACAACGTAGCCCAAAATGCCCCCTAGTTTGTGTTCGGGGCGTAAATGGAGCCTAACACTATGTGTTTCACATACAGTTGCCCTTTAGATAGGACATATCTGCCACATGTATCGATCTCAGTCTCCTCTGGTGTGAAGAGTGTCCCAGGCTAATCCAGATGAGAGCCCCCCTGGTGTATGAGGAATAGCCTGCGGCCAGGACCTGCCCCCTCCACCACTGCTCCAGTCTGCAGATCTCAGGCTGGGCTATGTGTGTCTCTTGTAAGAACGCTATGTGAGCTTTGTGGCAGATAAGCATAAATGTTGTATCTGCCTGACGGTGTGTGTAGCCCCCGGACATTCAGGTAATTACATTGGTGGGTGGCATACTTCAAGAGTGGAGTGTGGTACTGCGCACGTCCAACCCGGTATCCCTGGAGGCAGGTAGTCAAGGATCGCGCAGCATAGGTGTAGACAGTGCAAGTTCGCATGAACGATGCCTTGTAGTACTGGCATGAGAGCGAGCTGTATGGAACAGAACTTGGGGAGAGCAGAGGGATCACTGATATCTGCCCAAACATTGATCAATGCCATGTGGCAACTGTTGGCTATGCATGCCGGTTCAAACATGTCGGGGTGTGGGGGTTTGTGTGTGGGTGGATAGCAAGGGTATTGTAGCGCTGTGGGCCCGTTTGGCTTAAGTAAATGCTAGTGGTGTGGCAGTTCTGTGTCGTGCACCGGATGCCCATTAGCAAGTGCGACTGCGCACTTCATAACTTTATGAGGGCGAACACAAAATTGTTGTTCTACCAATCTGCAGTGCCTAACATGACAACTAGTTTGCTAGGTGCAGGTTAGCTGTTTGGGCGTGCGTTACAGGCTTACGCACTTTGGACTCTCCCTCAATGATGCTTTTAATTATATGCTATTCCCAATTCCCACACTCTAGGTTTATGTGAATCAAAAAATCATTCCGCGTTAACTTACTGGTTCCCACCCCGACCCTCCAGTCTGTGCTTGCGCGTGAGCGTGGAGGTGTCAAAGCAGATTTCCAGATAATCAGATTTTATTACAATTTATGCATTATTGTTTATTCAGATTATATCGTCCGACATCTGTGGCATGATGTCTGGTAGCTGTACGGAGTCTAGATCATCACATCTGGCTGACCACAATCCAGACGTGCTCAGGCATGGGACAGATTGAGTCTCTAGGTCAGGGGACAATGCTTTGTTGCTTATTGCCGCTGCCACATGTAGGGCCTCTTGCCTTTCCATTTGTCTCTGTTCCACATTGGGTGTTATTACTTTTTCGCCTGTTTGAATCCTCCATTACCTCCCCTGCGTCGGTTTCTTTTGTTATGCCGGAGAGCTATTCCACCCCAGCTGGCCTAGGCCCCATCAGCAGGCCTGGTTCCTCTAGACAGTCCCAGACCTCTGATAGTGCATCAAAGAAGTGCATTGCCCCTTTCACAGCCACTCGTAGTTTAGCTGGGAAGATTAAAGATCAGTGAATGTTCACATCGCAAAACTTACGCTTTACTTCGGTGAAGGACCCCCTTCTCACCTGCACCTGACAGGTATAATCCGGAAATAACGTTATTTGTTGGTTGTGTACTTTAATGTCATCAAGTTTAAGGCTTCTCTTAGCACGGCGTCCTTATCTCTGAAATTTAACAGTCTGAAGAGAAACAGCCTTGGTTTGGGTCCTGGTGGAGGCATGTGTTCTGGCACGCAGTGGGCGCACTCCACAATAAATTGGCCCGATAGTGTGTCCTCCGGCAGCAGGTCTCTCAGCCAGCCTTCAACATATGCCACAGTGTCCTGACCCTCCACTCCTTCTGGAAGGCCCACCATTTGGACATTGTTCCGGCGGGAGCGGCCTTCTGCATCCTCCAGCCCCTCTTCTAGTATATTTAGCCGCTCCTCCAGGTCCTGCAGGGCAGCAGCGTGGCTGCTGGTGATCGGCTTCAGTTCCTGCAGCGTTTGCTCATTGTTTGTACTCTGTCTGACTTTTTGCGGTGGTCTGCATGCTATAGCCTGAAGTCAGACGCCACTCCGTCTATTTTCGTCTCTAGTGCGGCACAAGTGTGCTCCTGAATGGTTCCCAGTTTCTCTACTGCATTCCGGACTGAATCCATTTTTGTGGAGAGTTTCATGGTCGGCACCATGACCACTTTTTGCACGGATGGCATGCGGTTTCCTGACGCCTCCCCTGCTTGCTTCTCTGGGTGTATGCACTGGGTACAAGTTGGCGCGTCTGCGTGCAGTGTTTACCACTCCCACGCCTGGTGGTTTGCTTCTTGTATTGTCGCTGCCAGGGATAGGGACAGGCAGGCTGCGGCAGTGACCGCAGCCATTGCTACCTAAATTACTGACGCTGGGCTGACGTTGTTCCAGCGAGTGTCTTCACTGGCATGCCAAGTGCCTGGTTGCCACCATCACAGGGTGTCTTGTGTCTCCTTGGCTATGGCTGAGGCCTCCTACCTTCTTTATTTGTTTCTCCCGTCTTGTTTACTCACTTGGTCTCGCACTGCTGATTCACTACACCAGCTGCAGTATCTCACTGTTCCTCTTGTGGTGGCCTGGGTTTCCTCACAGTGGTGGCCCGCTTCCTCTGCCACTAAGCGATTGCCATGGAGTTACAGGGTATTGGAACGGGGCAGCGTGACTACATTTCCCATAAACATACGTCATAGGAATTATTCACAAGTCAGAGTACAAACTATCACACACTATCAACCAATGATCGTATCTTTCCTTGTGCGTGTCGCATATGGAATCAGTATAGGGGCTGATATTGGCAAAAAAACGCAATCGTAAAAGATTTAAGTGTAATAAATATCGCAATCCAAACTTGTTTGTCAATACTCTAGTCGGAACTATATTTCCCAGAAACACACGGCACAAGAATGCGTCCTCAAAACAGGAAGTGCCCCGGAACCCAACAAAGAAGTTCCGGAGCAAACAGGCGGGCATCCAACGTGAGAAACTTCTGCGATAGGATGAGTGAGGTCTGCTCGTCTTTTTGTATCAATCGTGAAATCGCCAACAAAATCCATCACGGAACAAACCAGGCGTCTCACTATCCCATTTTCTTTCTTTAGCACCCGCGGATTGCACATGCAAAGCCTCTCCCCCTATGTGGATTTTCGACCCGACACAGGAGGTAAGCTCGGAAACGACACTGACATGTTTCCCTTTAACCAAACAAACGCAGGTGGCTCCATAAAACGCTTGTATGTCTTCTAGGTGATTATCCAACAAACCACTACCAAAGGCTTAAAAAACGAGAAACCTAAGGAAGCCAATTGATCCAAGCTTTGCAAAGCTTTCCAATGTAAGCTAATAAGCCACATTAAGGGGCCAATTCCGATCCGGTAAAACGCGCTCCGAATAGCCATTCGGAGCGTTTTTCCCGTACGAATCGTACCCTGCAATGTACCCGTACGTACGACGAAGTAAAATTGGTACCAGGAGCTGGACTCCGTACGAATAGTACAGAAACCGTACGACTCGAATCTCCGAATGAAACTCACTCGGAACCCGCTGTACGCGACATCTGTACAGTTTGCGACTGGTTTATACGACCCAGCAAGATACGTATCGGGTACGCACAGTATGACCCTTTTTCTACGGGAGCTGAAAACAGCTGTAAAAGCAGAGTTCGCGACGAAACAGGTACGGAACGGGTCCCCCGGGTACGGCGCGTACCCCCCATGATCGGAGGGGTACGGCGCGTACCCCTGCGATCAAGGGGGGTACACGCCGTACACCCAGCACACATGGGGTACGCACCGTACCCCATGTACGCTGGTGGTACGGCGCGTACCCCATGTTCGCTGGGTGTACGGCGCGTGCCCTCCATGATCGCAGGGGTATGCGCCGTACCCCTCCGATCATGGGGGGTACGCGCCGTACGGTGTGTATGTGATAGTGCGCTTTTCCGTATGAATCGCCCTTACCTGACGTGGACCGTACGACTCGCGTCCTGATACCCCGGTCCGGATCGTACTCGTCAGGTTGTACGGCATATGTACGAGTCGTACGGTTCACTGTTTCAGCCTTGCAATACGTACGGATCACGACGATTCGGACGGATTGACGGAATACAGATTGTACTACGCGAATCGGACAAACAGGTACGAATCGGACAGCGATGGCTCCGGATGAAAATCGTACGGACGTTTTTTTTCCACGATCGGAATTGGCCCCCAAGAGTCCTAAAAAGAGTACACACAGGACAGATTATGCTAATTTGTGTTCTTGATTTATTGTTTTGCATGTTGATGACAAGCAGATTGGTCATGTTACCATCACATAGAGTAGAGAAAAGACATGAAGTGAGGCTTGTTTGAAAGAAAGGTAAGAAGGCAGAGTCAATAGGTGGTGGATTAGAGAGGAACAATTAGGCTATAAGGTTGAGGTTTTGACCATGTTCTTTCATTGGTTTTTTCAGTGAGGTTGGTCCTGATGAGAACCTGGATTCAAAGGGTTTGAAACGCGTAGACCGTGGAACCACCAAACTATTGCTTATAATAACTGGCTTTGAAAGAACTAATTGATGTTGTATGAAAATAAGCAAAAATGTTAAATAGGATGTACTAGAACGGAAACTTGTATAGAATGTAATAGTTTGTATCATTTAGTGCAATTTTGTTTGGTATGATGAGTATGAGTGTGAATGGAAGGTGTTGAATTTTTCTTTTTGTTTATAGAGTTGTTGACTTGAATGTGGTGTGGCGAGTGAATTGAGTTTGTTTAACCCCTTCGCTGCTCATGACGAGCTCAGCTCGTCATGCAGTACACTGGTCGTGTGCTCATGACGAGCTGAGCTCGTCATGAACAATGGGAAATCAGAGAATGCAGGCCGCGGGGGAAAAACCTCTAGCAGCCAAGGTGTTAATGTAATTGTATATAGTAGTGGTGTACAGAGAAAAATAACATGTATTAGACATTTACCAATGTGTCAAAAAAACTTCTTTTCAAAACCATTTAAAAAAAAGCAATTAATAAGCTTGAAATGGTTTGATGGTATGTCCACACATTTTACATAGGACTAAGTTCCAAACAAAAAGCAGTATTGGCAATTGTTTTTGGTGGTTTATGTAATGGTGCTCAGCTTTACTGCTCAGAGCCACACCCTTTATTGTTGTTCAGCATACTAATTCATTTGCATGAGCAAGCTCACTGCGTTATGCTACAGCGACTTGCACTAGAGTATTGGACATTACGGTCCGCTTAATTTTCAGCACTTTTTGAGAAACACTGTGTCACTTATTCTGGATTCGCAAGGCACTCCTTAGGTACCTGCATGATTACGATCGTGGGCATTGTTTCCCTATAAAATGCTGCATGTCTTTGGCATAATCTAGGCACTTCATTATCGTTGACATCGATTCAGTGCATCAACATGGACATATCAGCATATTTACCACATGGATTAGTACTTTATGATTAATCAAATCACCAAATTAGCCCGGATTTACCGATCACCTCACCCATGTGCGCCGGACGACCACGGATTGTATGATGATTTGATTTTCCTCATTGATTTTGACCATATGTATCCCTGTGTAACTAATCCCTGATGAAGGGCACAATGCCCGAAATGCATTGGGATGGAGAAAAAGGACAGAGGATTTATCTGACAATGTAATGGATTTACATAACTTTGCTGAAACTAAGCAATGATTTGAATTGAATTGAACATTAATAACAGGAAACTATTAAAACATCGTCTACTTACTGGGAAAAAAAATGGCGTTTCATATATGTGCAACATTGGAAAATAAATCAAACCAGGAAATTGGAGGTCTAGCAGTGCCAAGGGGGACGGACCCTCCTAGGGTACGCTACATTTGTAATGTATTTGTGCAACACTTAAAACAGTAAAACAGTGACAACACCACACAAAAAGATACCACACCTGGATAGACAACTGAAGCTTAATTTGGGAGAGGTGTGGCTCAGCGGTCAGGGTGCCTGACTCTGGACTACGGGGTTCACGGTTTGATCCCCGGTGCTGGCGGTAGGTTTGCCCAGCACCATGTGACTCTGGGCAATAGCTTGCTTAATCTTCCCGGGGGCCCCCAGCGCCGGGACACCACTTCGGAGGTAGCTGTGCGCTTTACAAATGCTGGTATTTCATTTATTGAACAAAACTAGATCAAAATGACGAAAATCAAATAAGCAAAACCGAAGTTATGAATTTTTAAAGAATATCCTGAAATATAGTGCATAAAAGCATAAAACTCCAACCAGGGCTATCTAGTTGCACTGGACCGGGTCAAATCTGAAAGTAAAGGCGAACTGCGATGGAGCGCAGGCCAGATACAGGGACCAGTATTGGCCCACTGAAACAAGACCTTGGTTTAGGATTTGAATTGACATTGAGGGTGAGATGAAAGGAGCAGAGGAAGGCAATACATTGACGTCGATCCAGGGGATGTAGCGGTGCGTCGGTTACAAGCCATGCAAATCGGAGATGCGTCATCTTCAAACCCCTCTGATGTAGGTGATGCATCATTGTGGAGCCGCACAGTCGACAATGAAATTTTCTTGATCCTGGCAGTGGCTGCAGTGTCACCGTCGAAGGAGATTCACCGATTCCCAGCCGTGCAACGACTGTGATGCGTGTTTTTTGCAGGTTGCAGCTCTTTACGTCCACTTCCAAGGGTCCAGGACTGGATTGGCACCACTTGGCAGGGCAAGACTCTCAGATGGCAGCGTCTAGGTGTTGATGAAGAGTGGAGTGAAGTCTTTGATGTACCTGAGACGTCCAACAGGAGGCAAGCAGACAAGTCATTGGAGCAACTCTGAGTTCAAGTGGTGGAGAGATGCAGGTCCAGTCCTTCTCACTCCCAGGCAAGAGGGCAGCATGAAGCAGGTCAGCTCAGCATAGCAGGAGTCCAGCAGAGTGATGTTTAAAGGGCTACTGAAATATCATGTTTAAGGGGCTACTGAAATGGGTGACACAATCAGTGCTGCAGGCCCACTAGTGGCATTTAATTTACATGCCCTGGGCACATGTAGTGCACTTTTCTAGGGACTTATAAGTACATTAGATATGCCAATTGCGGATAAGCCAGTATTATCATATTTTAATTACAGAGCACATGCACTTTAGCACTGGTCAGCAGTGGTAAAGTGCTCCGAGTCCTAAAGACAGCAAAAAAATGAAGTCAGCAAAACAGAAGGTCTGAAGGCAAACGGTCAGGGTAAACCACATCAAAGATGAAAAGACCAGCAGCCTTATTCATGAAGGCTAAATCGGCTCGCAAAGGGCCGGATTCTGAGAATCCGGCCCTTTGCGAGTGCGATTTTTGCTTTTGGGATTCAGCATCCCAAAAGCAAAAATCGCTAATTGCGATGTCGCAAATGTGCGAGGAAATGACATTTAAGGAATCTCTATTTGAGATTCCTTAAATGCTATTCAACATCCTATTTCAATTTGCGATTTCGCTATTTCTAGGCGCAATTTACCGCGAGGTCAGACCTCGCGGTAAATTGCGAAAACTCAGAAAAATGCATTTAAATGCATTTTTCTGAGTTGCATGTTACACACACACATGTCCTTTGGACATGTGTGTGTGCAACACCTGTGTCACAGATCATTTGAGGGGTGCTACAGGGTGTCCTGTGGACACCCCTGGCACCCTTCAAATCGCAATCTTATTTGCGATTAGCTAATTGCTAATCGCAAATAAGGAATACTCCCCATTCATTCCTATGGGCCTTTTGGCCCATAGGAATGAATGGCGAGTTATTCCTTATTTGCGATTAGCAATTTGCTAATCGCAAATAAGGAATCAGTAGGAATCGCATTTTATTATGCGATTCCTACATGATTACCGTTTTGCGAGTCCTTAATAGCGAATCGCTATGATTCGCTATTAGGGGCTCGCAAAACGGCCCCTTCATGAATAAGGCTGTAAGTGTAGTTGATTGTCTGTTGACTTTTTGGTCTCCAAAAGTATTATATATACCAGAACATCTTCAGGACTAGCTGCATCTAATGATGTTTATGGACCCTATAAAATTGGAGATGATATGCCATATTCATGCTATGAAGTCATAGCATAGTCAGACTGCTGCTGTTCTAGTCAGCCGATAGGAAGTCACCTCAAGCGGAAAGCATAGCAAATTAAACTTGAATAACCTGTCACCTCAAGACCTCTGATTGGCTGACTGTCTGATTGCATTTCTAATGCTCACTCCATCTTGAATAATTTTTTTGCACAAACCTTACAAAATGCTTCCTGTGCGCTAAAAGGCATCCATACAGAATATTACTATTATGCATCTTGGAAATGATGGCCTAACCACCAAATATTTAGGTATACAGTCAGTGGTCAGCAATAGGCAAAATGGCTCTCTAAGGTCTATCACAAGAACAAATCAGTTGTGGCAGGTAATCTGGCCCGGTGCATAAGGTAGGGAAAACCACCAAATACCCACATGTGTGGCCAGCAGACAAGTCACTGTATTATATATAGAAATCCTCTGCACACGTTTAAAAGTAAATACTTACAGTTTCCTTAAATATCACAATGATGGTTGTCTTGTATTTTCAGATGTCTTTAATTCAAGATCTTATACCTTCTTAGTTAACACTTGTTTCGTCGCTGTTACAGGGGATTACCCCGCAACTTCTTCAGGGCTGAGGTCAGTTTCAAGTAGTCTCTTAGTTCTGGTGATAATTCCAAACTGGAAGGTGTTCCTATAACTTCTGCGCCTGGAGAGGTAGACTATTTAGTCTTGTGTCCAAACATCTTAATGTGCTTCCAAGTGTAAGGGAGTTTCTTTTAGTAGAACTGCCCCATCCGGCAGTATTAGGTGGAACCCCTTGGATCGGCAGGCCGTGGTGTGTTGGCCGTGCATATACAACCACCAAATCTCTATTTGGGGACAGTTTTTGGAGAATGTTTTTCAACATATGTTAATAATAGAAGCAACGGCCTTCCAGTGAGCATTAAGCATAAGGGATAAATCAGCTTTAAAAGCAAGCCTATTTTTAATTACATTTTTTGATTACTGGTAATTCATGTCCCAAAAATTCAGGACTGGAAAGGAACTTATGAGTTTTATTTTCAATTGTAAGCATTTATTGACATCCACGTATGTCCTTTTGCAAGCATGTTCTGTAAGGCTCATGCCACGGAATCTGAGATAAGCTTGTTTGATTTGGTCTGCAAAGATGTCAAACACTGCGACAAAGTGAATTCTGGATGGGAGACGAGCTCTGCGGCATGCCAGGAGCAGGGAAGTTTACTTTCAATGTAAGATTCTGCCCAAGATGACTTGTGAAGAATGAGAAAAGAAGGATTCAAGCCAGTGGATGGTGTTGCTGTCCGCACAGGCTCCAGAGGGGAATCTTCCAATCAAGATAGCATGATCCACTGAATCAAATTCAGCGGAAGGGTCCTAAATGACCAATATGCATCTGGCTACTAAACAGCATATTGCTCAAGAAAGCAGAAAGGTCAGTTTAGGTCTAAAACCCAGTTAATATTTGACAGGCCATGTGAACCAGGGCATTTTTTAATATAAGGCTGCTATATGTTCTAGCATTTGTGTCAGGGCTGCCTAGTGATGAACTGAAAGTTAGCCTGGATGTCAAAGTCACTTGTTGTTTCTTCAGAGTGATTTAATTTTGCACAGGTGACACAGCTGCAAACGCTCCAGCTGCGAGTCAAGGAACTAATCCGATGGCTTAATGGTATTTAATATCGACTCCTTTAACTGTTGTTTACTAGGTGCCAGGGTAATGGCCAATTGCAGAGATCAATAATGCCACTGGCGCGATCCAGCAGAGAGGGAGTTAGCAGCAGTGGTCCTATACCAGTGGCGGCTAATGTGTGCCACTTTTCCAGTTTTATTCATGAAAAAAGTGGCACTATTGCTGATTTCATTCTGAGTAGATCAACACGAATTTGCTGAAAATGTGGGTTCAGCTCGAAATTGTGTATAACATTATACCTCATTTTGCACTCAGTGTCTTAACCCTCTTTTACCTCGATTAGGAGAGACGTGTTTTGTGGAGACCCTCATGGCTTCTCACTATTGGCCATTATTTTTCACATTCAACCGTTTCCGTCTCAGATATAGTATTTCAGATCCACTTTGTGTATGTGTGTCAACAAAACATAAAGATTCTTAAACTGAGAGTTGATCTGCGCTGAGACAGTGCCATGCTTTAAAGTTTGTCTGCGACAGTCAGAAGAATAGTGTAGGCTTCTTCACCCTTGTACTTCTAGGGGGGCCACCATTCTTGGAGACCCTCGCTCAACCTACAGCCTTTGTATGCTTGCAGTGTCTCAAATGTGTGAAATTTCAGGGACCACTTACTATATCTTCCAGAGAATCCACATCATATTGTGTTACAGCACTGCCTTGATGAGGCTGACTAAAGAGGTACAGAGACAGTACAGTAAATTATTTTCAAGGCTACACAAGACATCACATATTTAGATCACGGTACACAATTTGGGATGAATAACCTATTGCTTAAAAACATATTGTGTGAATGAAAGGGCTGTCTGATCACTACTGAATTGAGGAGTGGGACCACCAGGGTACTGCATTCCCTCCTGCCAGAAATGACCTTCCCCATCCCTCCCCTATGTCCCCCAACACCCTTCCCCAATTCACACCCCACCCAGGGGTCCACACATAACATTTACTACCTGCCCAGAGCATGTGGTAAATGTGAGAGTTAAGTCCCACTGGAGTGTGAATTCCGTGTGGATTTACGACCTGAAAACTATCCCACATGTGTTTTCCAATCCATGGGGTTTAACTCATAATTGGATGGTACTGGGAGGATTTACCACACAGTAAAAGCAAATTTGAATGCAAATGTACAGTTATCCCAGTACTGTCCAACTCGTAATCAGGGCCAGGTGTGTTTTTTCGGGATAAGTGTCTGGTGAATGATTGATGAAGATATAACTGACCAATGCTCCATTTATGATCTACTCCTATGTTCCCTCTGTCCCCTTCTTCCACCTCCTCTACTGCAGGTCCTGAAGGGCTTCCCAGAATGCCTGCAGGCTGACATCTGCCTGCATCTGAACCGGACCCTCCTCCAGAACTGCAAGGCCTTCCGTGGGGCCACCAAGGGCTGCCTGCGGGCCCTGGCCATGAAGTTCAAAACCACGCACGCCCCTCCCGGGGACACCCTGGTCCACTACGGCGACGTGCTGACCACCCTCTACTTCATCTCCCGCGGCTCCATCGAGATTCTGAGAGAGGACATCGTGGTGGCCATTCTAGGTAGGAGTCATTATTTTTGATCTCTTTAAATGAAATTGTTTTCTGCTTTGTGATTCCCCTCAAAGCCAACAATTCTCTCGACTCCTCACAATCTGGCTTCCGAGCAAAACACAGCACTGAGACCGCCCTCATCGCAGCAACAGACAACATTCGAACTCTACTGGACAATGGAGACACAGTCGCCCTCATCCTCCTCGACCTCTCTGCAGCATTCGACACAGTCTGCCACAGCACCCTTTTACAACGCCTCAATAACATCGGAATACAAGGAAAAGCACTTGAATGGATCACCTCGTTCCTCACCGGAAGAACCCAGAGAGTCCGCCTTCCACCATTCAAATCCGAGGCCACTGAAGTCATCTGTGGCGTACCACAAGGATCCTCACTCAGCCCCACCCTCTTCAACGTATACATGAGCCCCCTCGCGGCCATCGCCCGCCAACACAACCTCAACATCATCTCCTACGCGGATGACACTCAACTGATCCTATCACTCACCAATGACCCCAGCACCGCCAAAACTAACCTACACGAAGGAATGAAAGAAGTTGCCGAATGGATGAAACAAAGCCGTCTGAAACTGAACTCAGACAAAACAGAAGTCCTCATCTTAGGTACATCCCCCTCTGCATGGGACGACTCTTGGTGGCCGGAAGCCCTTGGAAAAGCACCCATCCCGACAGACCACGCACGGAACCTAGGCGTCATCCTGGATTCTTCACTCTCAATGAACAGACAAGTCAGCGCCGTATCCTCATCCTGCTTCAACATTCTTCGCATGCTCAAAAAAACATTTCGCTGGATCCCCACCGAAACAAGGAAAACAGTCACCCATGCTCTGGTCACGAGCCGACTGGACTACGGAAACACCCTCTACGCAGGTACTACCGCTAAACTCCAGAAGAAACTCCAACGAATCCAAAACGCCTCAGCCAGGATCATATTAGACATCCCGCGCAACGAACACATCTCTGGTCACCTGAAAGACCTCCACTGGCTACCCGTCAATAAGAGAATCACTTTCCGACTGCTAACCCACGCACACAAATCACTCTACGACATTGGACCAGAATGCCTCAACTCACGACTGTCCTTCTACACCCCCTCCCGCCATCTACGTTCTTCCAGCCAAGCCCTCGCCACTGTACCTCGCATCAACAAGACCACCATGGGAGGCAGATCCTTCTCATACCTGGCTGCTAAAACATGGAACTCACTCCCCGCTTACCTTCGCCTTACCCAGAACCACCTAGCATTCAGAAAGCAACTTAAAACGTGGATATTTGACAAGTAATCCTCCTCCCCTTTCTAAGCGCCTTGAGACCCTCTGGGTATGTAGTGCGCTATATAAATTCTCTGACTTGACTTGACTTGACCCTCAAACCCTAGAACATTCAAATGACTCAGCCTGGTCAGCCATACTAATGGAAGTGCCTAAAAGAAACTCTGGATGATACAATGCCCTTGTAAAATCACAGAACATTCCTTTAATTGTTAGTGGATGACGTAACAAATGTTCCCCACTCCCAAACGGACATCATCAATCACATGGGTGTCCTGGAATCCTTGTTGTTGGTGATTGTTCGTGATGCAGATTGGCAGAAAGAGAGAGCTGGGTTTGTTTCCTTTCAGAGATATCTTCTGTCTGTGAAGGGACATTTTAATTTATCCGCTTTGTACCATTCATGCTAGCAAAGTTGAAGGTATAATCCAAGAGGCCAATTTGCATAATGAATGAAGTAACATTTCCCGATCTGTGCAGATTTCACCTGGAAAGTAGAGGTATTTCTGGTGTAGGTTTTTGGGAGGAATCAGAAAATCGTGTCCTCCGCCTTGTGATTTGAACCTGTTTCTGTTCAGTCATTTGAGTTAAATTGTTCATAGGATCATTTCAGGCAAATGATACACAGTTTGGAGGACAAATAGCAGTGCAGTGGAACGAACACATACAACAAGTTAAGAACACATGTGTAAGTAATGTTTTTTCCAACTGTACAATGAAGAGGGAATGATGGTGAATTGTGAGTGAGGTGAACTGCGCACGTCCACCATTGGCATGGTCCTTCTCCACCTCCACGGGCCTGATCAACCTCACCTCCACCATTGGCGGGGCTTACTTCCACAATTGGCAATGGCCCAATTCCATTCTTGGCCTTGGGGGCTGCATCTGGGACAGGGAAGGCATCAGGAGGCTGAGGGAATTGTTTTCTTTAGGATTGAGCCAGGGGAGAAAAACAGTGCTGTGGATAGAAAAGACTTCTGGTGGAACCCATTGGCAACCACTAGCTCAAATGAAGTACTGGTTACCACAGTAACATAAACTCAAGTCAAAGGTGCACAAGTTTCCCACAGTCTGGTACTCAAGCAAACAAGCAGTACCCTGATATTCCATTCCACTTCTGTGTAGCACAGAGTCAAACACAAATAAGGTTGACCAGTGTGCCATAATTCCTCTATATTTAAAGAGTTTCTCTGCTGATGTGTGACTTTTTAACCAAGTGTGAAGCTTACATTTTTCTAAATGGAACCGGTTAGGGTCTGGGGCTGGAGTTCTGTGCAAAGTTGCAAATGTACCTGTTTTGAAAAGCCTTTGCATAGTCTTTCTGAACATATGCTATGCAAAGGATGCAATTCCTTTTCCCAGTCCAAGCCTGTTGCATTTGCACTTGAAGGGGCAGATTCAGTTAATCACATCAGAAAGTGGCTAACCCTCAGCAGGGCGGGAGTACAGGCTCTGGGACTGATTTAGAGATCGGCAGATAGGTACTCCACCACAAGCGTGATGGATATGCCGTCCGCTTTATTACAAGTGCATTGTGTCCTAATACGCTTGTACTAAAGCCGACTGGATATCGGTCACATTTATGATGGAGTACCTGTCCGCCAAACACTTAATCAGACTTCTGTGCATTGGGTTTGCGAACTGAGTCAGAAAAGGGAATGAATACATTTTTAAGAGATAGACCTCCCTACCATGCATATTCATTTCTGTGACTACTAAGCCACATAAGGGAGGAGATGCAACTGATGTGAAAATAGGAAAAATGCATTAGTTTAGTATAAAAATAAAGTTAACACTTTCAATATGTAAGCTTGAGACTGCTTCCACTTTCCCTGCTGATGCTCCCCCGCAGCATGCCAAGTGCTGCATGGCAGTCTTGGTGATGCCCTGGATGAGTTCTCTTGCTCTATCCAGTACTATTCCTCTGCCTATTAGTAGCCGCTAATGGATATGCCAATGCCAGAGGCTCTTAAAGTCAGCCGGAATTGGCAACGCCAATAACAGTAACTGGCCATGTCAAATGTGTATCTAACCTCACCCATTCAGCTAGTCCCTCTATTACTCACACAAATAACATCGGAAAGAGAGGGCATCCCTGCCGTGTACCCTGCATATACAAAATTCCCTAGAGGAGCATCCACTAACCCGTACTCTTGCCACAGGCCTATCATAAAGTAGTTTGACCCATTGTCTGAATTTGGGGCCCATGCCCATTTTGGCCAATACTCCAAAAAGATACTTCCTTTCCACTGAGTCGAAGCCTTTATTGGCATCCAGTGAGGCTGTCACCCGCACTCAGGTTCAGCGTGGTCAAACAACCCGGCACAAACCTGTTTTGGTCTGGGTGGAGCAGTTCTATCGCTACCGTCCCCTGTTTATTAGCCAACACTTTGGACAGTATTTTTTATGTCAGTGTTAAGTAAGGATATCGTCCAATAGAAATTGCACCTGTCTCAGGGCTTGCCTGCTTTAGGGAAAAGGATTATGGTATTGATGAATGCCTGCTGGTAGTTCTCCCAGCTGAAATGCCTCCTTATATGCCACACACTGGGGGCTGTAGTCCACTTATTTAGTTTGGGAAAGTCCGTTAGGGCCTGGGTTCTTTCCTGATTGCATCTGTTGCATTATTGAGGATATCTCTTCCACTGTTATATCAGCCTCGAGGTCTTTCATTTTTCCAAGGTCTAGTCGCCTCTTGGGGCAGTCACGTATAAATTCTAGGACAGCCTCATTTGCAACTCTTGATCTTGAGTTATAAAAGTTTTCATAATAGGTGCTAATTCCCCTATTATGTCCTGGCTGCCTTTCACAACCTTCCTGGAGGTTGTCTTCAATTCCCTTTCCCTGCTGCCGACCCATGCTAGTAGTTTACCTGCCTTGTTACCTGCCTCATGTATCCAGGGACGGATAACTGACATAATATCGAGGGATATATCGAAATATCGAAAATCCGAAGGTTTCCGAAGGTTTCTATCCTCAGAGGCTCTCATACTTGCTATTATGGCCCTTGTCACTTCACACATTGACTATGCGAACTGCCTGTATGTGGGTATCCCCGCGTACCACCTTCATCGGCTTCAGCTGGTACAAAACCAGGCGGCCAGACTGTTTTTCCAACAGCCTAAATACCAACACGTCATGCCCCTGTTGAAAAGATTGCATTGGCTCCCGGTCGCGTCCCGCTGTATTTTTAAAATGGGCTGCACCGTTTTCAAATCTCTTTCTGCACTTGCCCCTGCCTTTACTTCGCTTAGCCTCAACCGTCACACTCCCTCAAGGCATCTTAGGTCCTCTGCTCACATTCTCTTAATTACCCCCAGGTACAAACGCAAGAAACGCGGTGGTGCCTGTTTTTCTTTTCTTGCTTCTTCTACCTGGAACTCTCTCCCTCTCTCAATCCGGCTTACTTCGGACTACATCACTTTTCGTTAAATTTAGAAAACCTATCTTTTCCAGCTAGCTTATGATTAATCCCCTCACTCACACCTGCTCCCTCTTTCCACTTGTCTCTGAGCGCCATGAAACCAATTGGTGTCCGTGCGCGGTAACAAGTTCTTTTAACATAACATAACATAACATAACATACCAGAAATATCGGCGAAAAAATATCGACAGACATAATATCGACTTTGTATCTACAAACAGGTAAGTACGAAAATATCGAGTAAAAAATATAGTTTGTAAAAATATCGACTTTATTAAAAACAATGTTAAATTAAATTAATATTAAAAATTATTTACTAAAATATACTTAAAATTACTTAAATTAACTTATAATAATTAAATATTTAATTAAAGTTATAAAAAAAATGTTTACAATCATATTTGTTAAAACATATATATATAGTAACATAATATAATTAAAAAATATCAAATATTATTACCGTAGGATAGCGGAAGTGTAAAATTACTATTCCCACTCCAGAGAGTGCAACAGTAGATAAGGCGTTGGATAGCGTAGAGGTAAAAATTACTATTCCCACTCCAGAGAGTGCAACAGTAGGGAAAGCGTTGGATAGCGTGGGGGTACTAATTACTATTCCCACTCCAGAGAGTGCAACAGTAGGGAAAGCGTTGGATAGCGTAGGGGAAAAACTTACTATTCCCACTCCAGAGAGTGGAACAGTAGGGAAAGGGTTGGATAGCGTAGGGGTAAAACTTACTATTCCCACTCCAGAGAGTGCAACAGTAGGGAAAGCGTTTGGATAGCGTAGGGGTAAAAATGACTATTCCCACTCCAGTGAGTGCAACAGTAAAGAAAGCGTTGGATAGCGTAGGGGTAAAAATGACTATTCCCACTCCAGAGAGTGCAACAGTAGATAAGGTGTTGGATAGCGTAGGGGTAAAAATGACTATTCCCACTCCAGAGAGTGCAACAGTAAAGAAAGCGTTGGATAGCGTAGGGGTAAAAATTACTATTCCCACTCCAGAGAGTGCAAGAGTAGGGAAAGCGTTGGATAGCGTAGGGGTAGAAATTACTATTCCCACTCAAGAGAGTGCAACAGTAGGGAAAGGGTTGGATAGCGTAGGGTAAAACTTACTATTCCCACTCCAAAGAGTGCAACAGTAGGGAAAGCGTTTGGTAGCGTAGGGGTAAAAATTACTATTCCCACTCCAAAGAGTGCAACAGTAGGGAAAGCGTTGGATAGCATAGGGGTTAAAATTACTATTCCCACTCCAGAAAGTGCAACAGTAGGTAAGGCGTTGGATAGCGTAGAGGTAAAAATTACTATTCCCACTCCAGAGAGTGCAACTGTAGGGAAAGGGTTGGATAGCATAGGGGTAAAAATTACTATTCCCACTCCAGAGAGTGCAACAGTAGAGAAAGCGTTGGATAGCCTAGGAGTAACAATTACTATCCCCACTCCGAAGAGTGCAACAGTAGGGAAAGCGTTGGATAGCGTAGGGATAAAAATTACTATTCCCACTCCAATGAGTGCAACCGTAGGAAAAGCGTTGGATAGCGTAGTGGTAAAAATTACTATTCCCACTCCAGTGAGTGCAACAGTAGGGAAAGTAGATACTTCATATATTATTTAAAAATATATATATATATATATATATATATATTAATATCTATAAAAAACATAATTAAAAGCAATTACCAATTTAATATAATATAAAAATTAATTAATTACAAATACTAATTTAATTTAATCATTACAATTAGTTATTTATTAACACTAATTAATTACAATTTAACAATTAATTAGTAATTAAAAACTTACTTAACAATTAAAATCTAATAAATACCCCCAAAAAATTAACATATGTAATTAGTTATAATTAAATTACATCCCACCCTATTCCCCTATAAACCCACAACCCACTACAGAAAATAAATTAGTAAAATTAACATAATTATCAATTAATCAATTTAACAAAATTAATTCTCAATGAAAATGTAATTAATGACCCAAATAAAAATTATTTAACAATTAATTAAAATAAATAGCACTACATAAATTTACATATTTAATTAATTATAATTAAATTACTTCCCACCCTACTGCCCTATAAACCCACAACCCGCTACAGAAATTAAATTAGTTAAATTAACATAATTATCAATTCATCAATTAAATAAAATTAATTGGCAATTAAGATGTAATTCATTACAAAATAAAAATTAATTAACAATTAATTATAAACAAATAACAATAAATAAATCTACATATTTAATTAATTATAATTAAATTACTTCCCACCCTACTCCCCTATAAACCCACAACCCGCTACAGAAAATAAATTAGTTAAAGTAACATAATTATCAATTAATCAATTAAATAAAATTAATTGGCAATTAAAATGTAATTCATTACAAAATAAAAATAATTAACAATTAATTATAAACAAATACCAATAATAAGATTTACATATTTAATTAATTATAATTAAATTACTTCCCACCCTATTCCCCTATAAACCCACAACCCGCGACAGAATTAAATTACGCAAAATTTAAATAACATTAAAATCATTAATTAAATTACATTATAACATAAATAAACAATTTTAACACATAAAATACACTATAAAAAATTCGATATTATTAAATGTTCGATATTTTTATTAACCTATATTATGTACTTCGATATTTTGACTATCTATATTATAAAATTTGATATTACATTACTTACCTTCAAAACGATATTTTTAATGTCTATATTCTTTCCATTCGATATTCTGTCCAGCCTATATTTTGTACTCGATATTATGTCCATTCGATATTTTCTAGTCAATATTTTGTCTGTTTACCATCCAGGGACATCTGAAGGATTCTCGAGCCTTGGGCTTAACAGATTTCTCTGGGCCCCGTTTAAAACAGCTTTGAATTTAAGATCCAATTTCAGTTTTTCCATGTAATATTTAAGGAGAGTGACTTGTGTTTTCAATATGTAATACAGCAGCAGCTCACTAATATTACTGAAAATAATCTCGGTGATGCCCTCTCATTTCTCATCCGTGAGGTCCTGTTTTGATAAAAAAGAAACTTTTTTTAAAATTTTGGATGAAACATAAACACAGCATTTCTCTGCAAGTGTCTATAATAGACTCTCACATATCACCGACATTTAAAATAAATGAAAGGAAAACAGTACTTAAAACAATTTGTTTAAGAAGTGCTGAATGTCATAAGAGTAAGACTCTGCAGAACATAGCTGGCTCTATAAGGGGGCCTCCTGAAAGCTAGGGCTCTAAGCCAGAGCCCACTTTCCCCATGCCTTAAAACGTCTCTGCATGTATCCTCTTTTGTTTCTCTACGTACACCTTCTTATCCTCACGTTTGGCTTCTTATTGATATTCTACACGCTTTCAGTCTACAGTGGTTTTCCCAGCTAATGTGGATGTCATTGTGGGACCCCTGCATAAAAAGAATATCCCCTCACGTCCCCATAAATCGTCCTCCATATGTCATAGTCCCATTGCCTGCGCAAAACTCTCCAGTCTCCTTTTTTCGCTTCCCCTTCCATTCTCAAACTATATCTGTTCAAGGACGTATATATGACTATGTTGAAATTGCCTCCCACATTCGTACATGAATTTGGGGTCCATACCAGTAAGTCACCCAGTTTCTTAAGTGTCACCCTCTGGAGCATAGACATTGATCAGCATCAAGGATTCACCTTCATGTTAACCTAGCACTGCCAGATGGCACCCTTTTGTCTCTGTCCAGGTGCGCAGCGTGTAGAACGGGAGTGACCTACAAATAAGGATCAGCACGCCCCTAGACACAGATCTATATTGAGAGTGTCCCACCATTTTGTATCTACCCTTCCTTATACAGCTGTGTTATGCGTATATGCAGTGTGTCCCTTGAGGGTATACGATGTTCAGTTGGTATCTATTGAGGGCCTTGAGGACTAAATTCTTTTTGATCTTATTGCCCAACACAAACACATTCCACTTTAGTAATGAGAACTATCTAACCTGTATCATGTCAAATGCGCACCTTCCTTCCCCGTCATGTGTGTACCAAGTGGACAACTGAACTATGACTACTGAGAGCTTGGAGTATTAACCTAAGAAGTCTCCCCTTAAAGGCTGCCCCTCGCCCTACAGTACCATGTCCTGATTTTAAAACTAACCACCCCCAAAATTCATGGTATGTGTATTCCCCAAACCAACCCACCAATAAACTTGGAAGTGACTCTATCACTGGGGCGCGGCCAATGGTCACCTTACGTCTATTGTCCAAAGGTTCACTCATCATTCCAGATGTTCTGATCACTTAATGTGCTCCCTCTTTCACCCGGGGTTATGCCCCCAGAGCTAAGTCTCGCAGTGCAAGGACTTTTAATCCTTTATATCCAATATAGAAGGCGGTGAGGGCCTTGCACTGGTGGGTTTTCCTAGTTATTACTCAGTAGTCCCGTATTTGTTTAAACACTCGTCTCCCCGTGGTCCACGGCTGCTAGTTCACAATCCTCACAGGATTCTCTACTCGTGGAAAGGAGCGTTACATCGTTATCTAGTGTGATCATTGCATTCAATAAAAGTCAAGTCCGTAGGCAAGCTTCCTTTGTATAAAAGTTCTGAAGTTTATTTGTAAACATATATTTTTCAAAAAACTTGATCCAAGAACTTATATAGCATAAATTCATTCAGCCTACGCGTTTCGTCCACACTTAGACATCATCAGGGCTCAATATTTGTGTTTTATCAGTTCTTCCCTCAAAGGTATTCATCAGTTATTGATTGAATTTATGTTATATAAGTTCTTGGATCAAGTTTTTGTTTTTAAGATATGTTTACAAATAAACTTCAGAACTTTTATACAAAGGAAGCTTGCCTACGGACTTGATTCTTATTGAATGCAATAATTGATCGATCACACTAGATAATGATTTAACGCTCCTTTCCACGAGTAGAGGACTTTTTATCCTTGGGGACCCCACTATCCCAATTGATCCTCTGTCAGAGGCATGACTATAGATAACTTGTTGTTCTCTGAGCAGTGGTCTGTCTCGTCTCGGTGTGTTCTGAGCTGTTGCCCCCTCCCTCTAGGACAAGAGATCTCCCTCTGTTGTTTCCAAGATGCCTCTATTATGTTTGAGTTCTAGGACCACCTTTTCCTGTGCTGCTTTCATCTGATCCTTAGTTGGGAAATATTTGTTGTTTTTCTCATTGTTCCTATGGTGGGTCCTCGCCTTTGTCCATCACTCCCCTACCTACACTCCCTGCGGCTGTTCAGACCAAAGCCCGGTTTTCCAGCCATGTCCATGCCGCTTGCGGCGTCATCATAAAGTGTGTTTTCCCCTCGTGGCAACCCGTAGTTTTGCTGGTTAGAGGAGAGCGTATTTCAGGTCTAGTTGGCACAGCATCTTTTTGACTGGGACGTACGCCCCCTTTGTTTCTGTATCAGAGTGGTGTAGTCCGGGGATAGGTTAACTTTGTACTCATCTATTGTCAAGGGGCTGTGCTTCCTTCCTGCTTGGAGGATCACGTTGCTGTCCCTTAATTCAATAAATGAGCAGTCATCAGGCGTGGTTTACCCCTGGCAGTGGTGAAAACGCCGGGATTCTATGAGCCCCTTCCACTAAAAAAAAGTGGGACAGCTTGCCTTGTAAAACTGTTCCTGACAGTAATCTTTCACATAAAGCTCCAGGGATGGACCCTCCTCTTTCTCCGCCACCCTCACCAGATGCATGTTGTGATGTCCAGAGCTACCCTCCACATCTTCAAGTTTATTCGCTAGTTGACATACCTCTTGTTCGATAGCTGAAATTTTCTGAATTAGGTCTTCCATTTTCAAGGTTTTTTTTTTTTTTTTTTTTTTTTTTTTCATTTCAAGAAGATTTTATTGAGCGAAATAATGATCCAAATAATATCCAAATCAAAATACAAAGATGCGATACATTCCAATATGAGCAGAAATGTGAAAACATAGGCAATACTTGATCAATAACAAGCTCAATGTACGTAAAATTGGAGAACAGGCACCTAAAATGAGGGTAATGAATTGAGCCAAAAGAGGAATACATTGTTCAGAACGTAGAACGTATCAGTCCGTAAGGTGAGGACAGGGGCAGGGGGAGGTAAGAGGAACAACAGGAAGAAGGAAGGAGAGCAAGGAAAAAAACAGCAGAAAGAAGGAACGGGAAGAGAGGACAGGAAAGAGGAAGAAAGAAAGAAGGAATCCCACAGGAACAACCCAATGTAATGCAACTTACCAAACAAAAAATTAGGTAGACATAACAGCAGGAAATTGAGGGACTACACCATTCGCAGAGAGTTCCATATATTCATCCAGAGTTGCCCAAACCCCACTAGAGATGGAAGGTGACAGGTGTGCTAGATCTACTGAAGTGTGAGCACTGCGTAAGAAGGAAACCCATGCCCACCAAGTGTGATAGGAGACAGACGAGAAAGATTTCCACTCCATAAGAATAACTTTGATCGCTACAGATAAAAGAAGGTCTAACAGTTGTAATTGTAATGGCTCAAGGGGAAGAGGCGTAGGAGCCGCCCAGGGGCCTAAAATAACTAAAGGGAAAGAGAGCTGGAGCTCAATTTCAAAGATAAGAGACAAATGTCGCTGAATAAGGTCCCAGAAAGATTTAAGTAAGGAACAGTTATAGAACATATGAGGAAAATCACCTGTCTCAACGCCACAACTCCAACAGAGGTCATCCTCTTTAAGGTTGAGAGAATGAAGACGCACCGGAGTCCAGTGGAGTAGATTGATCGAGAAAAACTTGGATTGTATTAAGGAAGGAGCAATTTTGTTACGTAACGCAGATTTGCCAATGGATTGCCAAGCTTCAGAGGAGATATGGTCCGTAATATTGTGATCAAAATGACGCGACCATTTTTGCTGTGCAACCGTCTGATCTGGAAGCGAAGAATTAGGTCTTTAACCTGTGGCAATGTCGTCCCTATGGTGTCTTCGATCTCCATGACTCCGTCTGCCAGTTTTTTGTCTGCCAGTTTTTTGTGACTGTACCGCAGTAGCCCACCTCTCCTTTGACTACTGCAATTTGTATTTACAGTGAAGCTTTTGTGTCATTCATGGCTGCCAAGATCGCCACAGTGTGTGCCTCGAGGTTGGTGGCATCTTCTTCCTTATCCTGGTAGTTGTCCCCAGCTGTTGCCTCTGTGTCCCCCCCCCCCTTGCTGTGCGCGGCTTAACTATGTTTGTGTCCAAGGCTTAAGCTCTTTTTACTTGAATTGCTTTCAGAAGCAGTGCATACAGACTCCTCACACTCTTAGTGGCTTCTGATAACCCTCACAGGTGAGAAAATGCAGCACATTGGCCCCCAGTAGCAGCCCTTTTTGTTGCTAAAGGTGTCAGGCGGCCCCCAGAGTCCATATACCCCTTTGAAGAATCCCATACACTGTAGCCGTAGCACACAGGCACAAAGAGTTCATCAACACCTCTCTGGCTGACCCTGTTCTCCTTGTGTTTGCTTTGTTTGCCCTAAGTTGGCAGGGTATGCCCAGATGTGGGTCCCTTGCTCACTTTGCTACTGGATTCAAGCTAGCCTTGCTGATGAGGGGTGTTACCCCGAAACCAGTCCCAGGATGCTTGTTTCCGGTCCAGGGAGGAACTGGTTTGGCAGTTCGGGTTTGACTGTTCCCATGAGGCATAGGATCAAGACCGATTTGCATATGGCTTGGTCTGAACTGGGGTGGCGAATTGAGCTAAAGAACGATAATGGATTCAACCCAGATCTGTGACCGGGGTGAGTGTCTGAAACGTTTCAGCGCTCTGTCCATAGTCTCCTTGTGTTTGCTTTGTTTGCCCTGAGTTGGCAGGGTATGCCCAGACGTGGGTCCCTTGCTCACTTTGCCACTGGATTCAAGCAAGCCTGGCTGTTGATTGGTGTTACCCCAAAACCGATCCCAGGATGCTTGTTTCTGGTCCCAGGAGGACCTGGCTTGGCAGTTCGGACTGGACTGTTCCCATGAGGCACAGGGTCAAGACTGATTTGCATATGGCTGGGTCTTACCTTGGTGGTGAAGTGAGCTAAAGAACAATGATGAATTCAACCCAGATCTGAGATTGGGGGTGAGTGTCTGAAAAGTTTCAGTGCTCCATCCGTCGTCTCCTTGTGTTAGCCCTGTTCTCCGACCACCAAGGTCCAGTGTCCACAAGCAATGAAGGAGAGTGGAGGGAAAAGAAAGAGGACATGCTACCTCCACACACAATACCCAAATGCCAGTAACGGATATCTGCCCTGCAGCCTCCTAGCCTTGTCCAGGAGGAGGTCTCAGAGAGGATTTTCGGGCCCTACACTGGTCATCTTTGCTTGCACGGGGATTAGTTTGTGAGGAAGGAGAGAGGGAGGATATGAAGAAAAGTCCCAGACCGCTTGCCATCAGGGTGCCCCCTGGCGCCCCACCTGTCTCCCGACCACAGTTTGTCGACTTCCCTGGCGTTTCAGTTTCACTGGGGTAGGCAGCCACATGCTGTAACTGCTGCACTAAGCTCATGGCTTCATCGGTCAGCTGACATCCACCGTCTTGCTTGCACTCATCCCGTAATCATCCATAGCAATTTGATTCCCCCTTAAATTCTTGTGTCGGCCAAAATCAGGCTACGCATTGCCACCACTGCCTCTCAAGGGTCTGTCGCCGCCAGATGCTATGGCTTGGCCGCCATTCAGTCAGCAGAAATTGCTCTGGGTCCTCCGGCCGGCTAGGGAGCTACTCTCCAGGCATCCTACTCCATTGCCAGCCAGGAAACACACCCCTGATTTAATCTTAATGTACTTACTTTTAGCCCATTCCCAACATTTGAAAGATCTCACACCATAGACACTTGTACATGTACCAATTTGGGGTCCATAAATGTCAGGCCAAAATATATTAAAGGAGCTGCAAAGCACAAACCTCCACTGCTCTACCTCTGAATTCGAAACAAAAGTGCATGATGATCCGAGACATAGTGTTCTTTATAGTATTTAAATGCACGTATATACAAAAACTGTATATATTCTAGAGCTCCATGAGGAAGAACTAACATATGAATTACGAGTTTACTTTTAACTTTCGTCCAATCGTTCACTATGTTGACCCATGACTTCATGCCTAGATACTTCTGAAGAGTGTGATAGTATTTTGATACAGATACTGACTCCCTTCACATTTCTGACTCTTTGCGTGACTCAAAGTTCGACTCTGTTCTGATTCTCACTTGGATCCCTTGTCTACATATACAAATCTAGCTATTCAAAGTCCTGACTGTAATTATTTGCTTGGACATATTGCAGCAAGTTTACACATAGTTGTGCTCAGCACCTGCACCTCTCTAGAAAATTACATTTCATTATAACATAGGCTAATATTTTAATCATAACAGATTAACTATGGAACCGAAACCTGCGCTCAATCCACAACATGGGCAAATTGTGGCCAAAAGAAAATATTTGAATTTAAAAGTACTGACAAATTGCTAGCTGTGGGAACTCTTTCTAAAATAGCCCCTATTTTGCAATGACAGCCATGTAACATCATGTAGATGAGAGAGAGCACCGAATGGTTGCAAATATCTGAGAAGGGGAAGTGGAGTCAGTCTTCCATGAACTCCGCTCTGTCCACCCGAACAGAGGGACAAGTGGTATGAACTCGCCACTGAGCTTCCTTGTCAAGAAAAGAGTTGGTTTACTTACTATTTTTGACTGAGGCTCTTACACATCTATATATCCTTAACCAGAAAAATTACATTCATATAAATTCCTCATCTAATAAAACAATGGTGGTAAAGGTAATAGTAGTTTGAAGGTGAGGTGAACCCCCAATTAGGACCAACTTTCCTGATTGTACATGCTCGGGAAACGTACGCTTGGGCACCCACCCACTGTAGAGCACTTCGTTGCTTCTTCCCATCTAGGTTCACACTACACAAGTATCACTGCATGCATACATGCAATGCTGGTGGTCACTTTCTACCTATGATCAATTTAGATAAGACTTTATAGCAGTGTGTCAAATGGCTAAGCTGTACACTCAGCCAATGTTTTTTTGTTCTCATAGGCACAACAGTGCTTCAAAAGAAGGCCACCTGCTTGTCTTGAGTTATTTACGTGATGACTGGGATGGCTCTAGGTTTTTTATTATCATCCACTGTCTTACTGATTCTAACCCCCTTGACTCATTGTCCACAGGGAAGAATGACATCTTCGGTGAGCCCATCAACCTCTACGGTCGACCAGGGAAGTCCAGTGCCGATGTGAGAGCATTAACCTACTGCGACCTGCACAAGATCCAGCGTGAGGACCTGCTGGAGGTCTTGGAAATGTACCCCACCTTTTCTGACTGCTTCTGGAGCAACCTGGAAATCACATTCAATCTGAGAGATGTGAGTTAATCCTACCTGATGAAGGGAGTGTGTGTACAGTGGGAGAAAGTGTACTGTTATTTTAAAGGAGATTCACAGTCCTAGATTGTTTCATAAAGTGGGGCTCTAGAGAGAAAATGATAGAGCATAGCCTCTCTCTATATAGTAGTAGTGAGCAAAATGATAAAATGTTTACATTTTCTTAGGTATTGTCCAAAGAAAAAGTAAATTGATCATTGGTGGACCAATTTAGAGGAGCACACAGAATACCTGGCCTTTGCGAAATTCACAATTTATGTTTTGTTTACATATACACTACGGATATTTGACACTAAGTAAAATATAAGTACATATTAGATAATGGCATTCATAAGCATTCATGGTTATGACAAGAGCAATACTTGGAAAGCAAACAACCTCCAAAATGCACAGCGAACCATTTATATTACATATTATCATTTACCAACCATACTGCCTTCAGCAGCACTTTATTAAAGAAGGCTATGTTAGAACCAAAGCAACTATAGGGCCATTGCTATTGAAATGTTCACGGATGCATAAACACTATTTCTTTTCACAAATTTCCAGCATAAAGTCAGAAATATTAACAGGCCTAAACCTAACAGAATTTTGTGCATCAAAATTCAACTCAGATCTGCAAAATTCCAAGTTTGGGCACCACAATTCTGGATCCTGATTGAAGGGGATCGTGATTTGCAAACATTTCTATGTGCAATCTGAAGTGTGAACATTCTTCCAGGGGCATGGGGTTCCTTATTTACAGATTTAGTAGTAGAAGTGGGTATGTGCATGTTCCTAGATGAGTCCACCTGTGAAGGTTTGCAGGTATTTCCTACCCTGGAAAGGAACACTGGGCAAGAGAGAGTGTGTTTCCAGGTTGGAAAATAGGAGAGAACACCAACAGGAGTAACGTGGGGGTAGAAGAAGGGGTGTCTCCAGGATGAAAGTTATTTCCTTCACAGAGAAACAAAAAGTTAAGAAGTACATTTGTGTTCCATTTCAATATGCATGGTACAACTTTGCCTTTTGTAATAGTTACAGATGTGGGTACCACAACTGTCACATGTTTTGAGGGATTGAGCAGTACTCCTGGCATTCTTTGATGATTCACTAAAAAATGAGAAATGTGCTTTAATCATAGGATAAATCATACATTAGCAAATTTCCAACTAATTGACCTTACCTTTTGTGAATCAGGCCTCCTATCCGTATCTAAAGTTTGGGCCTCTTTATATAAGACTTGTGTCAGCTAAAACAGGCACTCCTTAAACATCTTAAAAAAAGATCATAACCAGCATCGGTGGTCTGTGGGGTTTATCAGTGTGATGTAGTGGATAGGTCTAGAGGGCAATGAGTACCTACTATCCTTTATCTGTTGAACAACAGGGGACACAAAAGGTTCCCACCAGAAACCAATAAACCAGTTTATAGGGAGACAACTGTGACATGGAATGGACAATGCATGCCTAGGGTGGTGTGATCAAGGATCTTCCACACTGGAGGAAAGAGGGAGATGCATGACTTCTGCAAAGTTTGAAAAGACAATACTATTGTCAGTATGGTTCTCATAATGATTGACTTTGCACAGGTAAAGGCAATTGAAAGGTTAATTTCTAGAGAATTAGGTACTCCTATTTAAAACCAATCAGTAGTTTTTTTTGTGGCGTGTTTAACATAACAATCAAGATTCAATATTGAGCTGCACATATCTTTTCTCCAGAATATCAACAACCAACATAACATCAAAGTAAGCAGATGTGGAGTTGAAAATAGTGAATCTGTACTTCCGTATGCATAGTGAACTTGAGGATATCTTGGTAGTCAATACTGAAGAGTCGATATATGTGCGGGTTGATATCTTTGACCTCGATATCCTGACATACAGCCCATAGCCATGTTGTCAGTCTTAAATTACTGCTCAGTAGGTAAGTAAGCATTCCCCAGTCATGAAGTTACACCTTTGACCACCCGAGTTATTCCTTGTGCATTCCAGATCTGATTAGTCTACCCAGCAAGGACCCATTGTACAAAGGTTGGGTTGTAAAAAAAAATCAGGGTTTTTGCACACCAACTTCTTTCTGACCCGAACTACATTTTGCATTGCAAAGGATGTACTAAAGTGTTGCAGTGGTAAATGTCTATACGTTAGGCTTTGCAAAATTCTGCCTTTATAATGAGCAGGATTCTGATTGTGAATATTGTTGAACAGGCTGCGAGCACATAGATGGAGGCCTGCAAGGGACAGTAGACCTCCATGGCAGCATTTGCATTTAGGGAATGCCAACATTTTCTTTTAATTTATCATTGAAAAATACCTCCACGACCATCAATCCAATGTTTTCTTAATTGGAGAAACCAAACTAGTGTTTCTCCATGCATCAATGATTTAACCTGTTTTTACTTAAAGTGTTTTGCCATGGTGTAAACTAAAATATATCACGCTAAAAAACTGAATAATCAAAACGATTTCAAGGGAATGAGCTAAGAGTCCTCTTTCTCAACTCATTGTTTAAAAGTTTTAAAAAAACAGTTGTAGACACAAACACACATTATAGATGAAGTGTTTTACATCCATTTAACAAAAATTACGTTTATGAACACATTCATTTGGGCCAAAACGTGTACAGACCAAAAACATTGCATACCATGAATTGTTAGACATATGAAAGAACGTAATCCAAGAACATACAGGAAAAAACATACAGAGTTGGATGTCTAGTGTCCTACGTTATCACTATAACCCTCTTGATTGTAGTCTACAGCAGTACTACTTGGCCCTATTCTCATGGTGGTCAGAGCGTAAATTTATGTCCAGATCAATCAATCAATGACACTTATAAAGCGCGCTACATACCCGTAGGGTCTCAAGGCGATGAAATCATTAATTTCGTCATCAGTGGTGTACAATTTTACGCGCACATAATGCACTAAATGGTAGCTCTTGACCTCATTTGTAAGTGCACTGACACCTTTCGACCTTCAGGTTGGGCCTGTGGTGTATTTCAAGGAATGTCTTCTTCAGGGCTATGGACTTTGTGGACAGGTTAGGTATACGGTTCCAGTCGTTTTTTTTTCAAGGAGTCTATCGGATTCCTTTGTGGGCACCTCCTATTTCATCATCTGACCCTTGAGGTGTGTTTTTGTATTAACCATCTGGTGGGTTCATTCATCAGTCCTGCTGTGGATCGCAGGAACGCTTTGTCCCCTAGCCTGTGTATTGACTCCAGGTATTTGTGGAGACCATTTGGTGGATTCGTTCGTGGGTCCTGCTTCTTTTAATGTGCCGAGTTCCTCTCTCAGGAGTCTGTTTTCCCCACGCTTTCTCGTGCAAGAAACATTTTCTTTGAAAGCATCCCCTAAACCTTCATCTCATGTCCCTGACAGAGACATGGGCTACTTTTAAAAAATTGATATTCAGTGAAAAGGATTTACGGTAGCATGCTGTTCCCAAAGTCGGTGGCCCATATTATCAACTGAAAGTGTCTCTCAGGGACAGCTTCTATTGTGCAAAGGGATACCGGGCCAGATGTATCAAGATACCCTTTAGCGATTCTCAAATAGCGATTTTTTGCGAATCACTATTTGAGAATTGCTAAATGGTATGTATCTAGAAATTCGCTATTTTTTAGCGATTTCTTAAAATTCCTTAATTGCGATTAGCGAATTGCTAATCGCAATTAAGGAATAATTTCCCATTCATTTCTATGGGCCAGGAGGCCCATAGGAATGAATGGAAAGTTATTCCCAATTTGCGATTCGCAATTTGCTAATCGCAAATTGAGAAGAATTTCAAGGGTGCAAGAGTGTCTTAAGGACACACTGCTGCACCCCTGAAATTTACATGTGTGCGCATATGGCGCACATACATGGCCTAAGGGCATGTATGAGCGTCACATGGCACTTTTAAAAATTTCAAAAAGTGCATTTTTACAAGAATTCGCAAATTAACACCAACTACAAGTTGGTGGTAATTTGCGATTTCTTAGAGTGAAATCGCAAAACTTTCTTCTTTCTTACATACCATTTAAGGAATCGCTTATTGCTATCCTTAAATGGTAGCGCAAAATTAAGGAATCTCAAATTTTGCAATTCCTTAATTTTGCGATGCGATTTTTTTAATACATCGCATTTCCAGGTTTTTTTGGTCGCACATCCTGCTATTTTGCGATTCGCAGCGTTTGCGACAAAAAAAACGCTAGATACATCAGCCCCACCATTCCTTTTAAAGAATTGTTATCTCATTTGGTGCAAACCAATCATACAAGCCATAGCCAATTGGAGGAGGACGCCCCTTTCAAGCCATTTTCCGATTCTCAATGACTTGTGAAATGTACTTTGCAATTGGGAAGCCATTTCAAATTCAGAAAGTACCTTTTGCACTTGGTGTAGTCCCACTCCATACCATTTTATTAACTGCACACTTTGCAACCACAAACTTTTTTAATTCAAAAAAAGAAGAAAAAAAATCTCTTTTTTTGCAAATGTATTATCTCCTCAAATTAGATGTTAGTAATTTTTCAATATTTTGCGGCCAGAATATGGTCACAAATTATTAATACATCACATACTGATAAGCAGTTTAGAAGGGATGCCTACAACATGCCCCTTCCAAACTGCAAATCAGTGTCATTCGCAATTCCATTTTACCAGTCTGTAAAAGGTTACCGACTCCTAACATGAAAACAACACATATAAAAACGTATTCTGTGGCTTCAAACACACCTTTTTAGCGAATCAGACTCTGCATTTACGATCACAAAACAGGTTTGTACTTCAGGCAGTAGATTCTGTGTTCTGTTTTATAAAACAACCTTGGAGACGAGAAGAAGAAGGTAAATCTGGAAAAATAACTCCACGATGTTGTGCACTTTCAATATATTCGGTGATAAATAGGATTATTCCAATGAGAATTTGCAATCAGAGGTGAAAACAATAAAGAGACGCAGAGGGCTGTAATGAAAAATTAATCATTGAAAATGTTTGTTTTCTACCAGTTAAAAACAAATGTTTCTTATCCCTTGTTTGATTTGTTTCTTTATTTTAAGCCAGGCGTGTGAAGAGTTTTCCCCCATAGTCTCATAAACACCTCCAATTAGAGTGTTTGATTGTGTGAGAGCAGAGGTCACATAAGAGGCACATGTCAGGTAAAAGAAATGGGGGCCATTTTGTGGCAGGACTTGCCATCTTCTGGCTGGTAAACAGTTCAGTGAGATAGTGTAATAGGTCCCTTGCAAGAGCAAACTGTTACAGAATTATACATTGAACTTTTTTGACCCCAGTCCTACCAATGCAAAAAGGTGGGAATTGGGAAGAGCAGTATTTTGTGTGTGCACAGAAATTGTAGCAATCATTGACTGGCTAATCATTAGAGGTGACTCACCTGAAAATGTACATATTTATCTTCGAAAGCATTCTACCCAATTATGCAGCAGCACTACAACTTTTTCAAATATTATAAAGTTGTCCAGGTGTGTTTCCCGGTGGACAGATGCAGCAATGTCTGTGATCCTCGGTTTCTGTCAGTTGCTTGAGCTGTGTTGAGATTGTTCTCTGCCTGCAGATTCTCTGGTGGAAGAGTTTCATAATGTTTCTGCAACCAAGTAGGGTGTTAACGAACAGGAAATTCATTATTTTCTTATAATTAGAGCCATGGTAAAAAAAAGTACCTTAATGAAGGCTGTGCAATTTTCAAACAAGTTTCATTGGTCAGCAGAATATTTGGTCAATCGCAATGAGGCGAACTCGTCTGACCTTGTATGATCATGCTCACCAGGGCTACAATGAACTAACAATAGGAAGTCTTTGAAGCCCATAGTATTTAGGAGAAGGAGAACTAGGGTATTAAGTTTTACATGACAAACACTTTCATTATACCAGCAGTACTTTCAAAGTGTGGATTTCTCAGACTGCCTTACACTGACATAAAGATAGGCCTAATGAGTTATTCGTCGGTCAACTTGCTAACATCCTTATGGCCACAGTGTCTGTAAGGTTTTCTACTTGTTTTGAGACACTGCATGTGTACTTCTCCACTGATGTACTGGATTTAAGGATTATTTCTTATAATGCGCTCCACAATTTCCCATCGTTCCATTTTAAGGCAGCAGAAGAAATCATATAAATGAATGTAAATGACAACCTCTAAAATCGAGCAAAAGCGCTTTACAGTCCAGAGTATATGCTGTACGACACTCGCGAAATGATTTCGCCACGAAGGGAAAAGAGTTTGAATCTGTAGGTTGCAGTCATTTTGATTGGCTGAATTTTGCAAGGTAGCTGCAGGCAGACTGTCGATGGTGGATGTTGCGCCCACCCTAGCATTACAGACCCTTTTTTTATTTTTTTATTTTTTTTATTTATTTATTCAAATTTGTAACGCGCAACAGCTACCCGCAGTGGGTTTCCCGGCGCCAGGGACAGACTCAAGAAGGAAAAAGGATAGGCATACTGAAGCTAGCTGATAACGACATCTCATTGATTGAAAAACAGAGTTTTGAGTCCTTTGCGAAAACGAAACAAATTTGTTTCAGATTTTAAAACCATGGGTTTTGACTACTCCTCTGTGGCTGTTAAGGTCGGATTGTACCCAGAATCCTTGACATTGTCCGTCACTGTTACTTGAGAAAGCCTTGTTCGTAGGCAGCCATTGATTTCGCTTATTGTATTTTGTTATCCATGGCTCAAAGAAAACATAAAATCATATCTCCACCTATGTTCCGACACTTCCCTTTATTAGGCAGATAGCATCCCGCGCTCTCCTCTGAGTCAGGATTATGAGAGCAACTACCGCCGGACGAAGAAACGGAAACAAGTTTCGCGAAGGAGGAACAAACCAGGTAAGAACAAAGAGTTCCAAGCATGTTCTTACTAGTGGCACTGCTTTTCTTCCCTTGCCGCCTCAACCCTTTACTACTTACAGTAGAAAACTTTAACTGCGTCAGTAAAAAACTACCGGATAGCATATGGTGCAGTGTCCTGCATTCACACTTGCATGACCTTTACCCTTTACAGAAGTCCCAGGCGCAGGTATTCAAATGCACCTTTAGACTTATGACCAGACACTCTTGAATTCGAAACTCAAGGACATATTCAGGAAGTATAGAATGAACTAAGATGTACAAACAACGCCTACTGCTGATGCATATATAGCTGAGCTCAGAAGTACAAGAAGTATAGAGTAGAACAATATAGTAAACATATATCAGGTACTAGCATCAGTGACTAAGTGCATATGCCGCAATCATTTTTAGACCTCACATAAGCTACTTCATAGCTAAGCAACTATATAAACTCGTACAAAAAACATAGTTTGTAAACATATACTAGAACTTAACTCGGCACTCAGAATACCATTATCCTGAATCCCAGGAAATAGGCTCGAAATATAGACTGAGTTTAGCCAAGTTGGGTAAAACATTTGAAACTTTACACTGATCTCAGATGCTGAAACCTGAAATAATGCATTTGTATACAGAAACCAAAGCTTGGCTATGTGCATAATGACATCCTAGCTACCCACTAGGTATTCATAATTCCTAGACCAGGAACATATACAGAGGTCATAGATCAGGTACTCACATGCAAAATATCATTTCTACAACTATGTTTCTGAATGAAGTTTGGGCCACTGTGTGCAGCTAGTTACAGTCATTTTGTTTAGGGTTCACAACCTTTGAGCATTGGCCCCAAGAGAGACACCAGTTGCATATTCATAGATGTAGAACACTTTCTGTTGCCTGCGGACTTTCCCCCAAAAATAAAAAGGGCTGAAAATGGAGTAATGATTTGGTTTGAAATCTTGAAAAGACACATGTGAGCCATAACAACAGAGATGAGACAGGTGATGCTTGAGAATGGAGAAGACATGAAGTATAAGAACAGAGGTAAGACTTTAGGTGTGAGACGGGAGATTAAGGCATGTCAGGTGTAAGAATAGAAACGGAGATGTGAGCAGCGCTTAGTTTGTGAAAGAACAAGTGCCAGGAATCTAATCTTTGCTCAGAAGCCCATGGCTGCTGCTGAATACCAAAGCTGCACAGTCTTGATTCCACCTTATTCTTCTTTAATCTTCCACCAGACTCTCCCTGCCCCTTTGCATTACTCTTGCTGGTTCCTGCTCTCTTCATTTCTCATGTTTTGTCCGTCTTTCTGTCCCCTCGTCTTTACCCTTAAGTGTTTTTCACTTTCTTGCTCTGGGTCATAGTCTGAGGGGACAAAATAAATACTGGTCCCCGAATATGAGTGCCTTTGGCCCCCACCGTCTAACATCAGCTCAAGTTATGCACTAGGTGTGATGATTTAAGATGTGAGAGGAAGGATATGGCATAAGGTGTGAGAAAGGAGATTGAGACAATGAAGATGTGAAAATGAAAACTGAGAGTAGAGAGTGGGGTGTAAGAAAGGTGATGGAGGAATATTAGGTGCGAGAATAAATGCAACCACTGTCTTGCTCAGAAATATGCTGACCTTTAACTGATGGCTTGGCCTCACATCTCTCTTAGATGGTCTGGATGACGGGAATTCTGATGCCGAGCAGTACCATACGTACTCCGAGCTGACCAATCTCCAGGGCCCAATCAACAAAGACCACTGGGACGAGCTCTGCAGTACTAACACTCCCTGCTCCCAAAACAGTGATGATGAGACCAAGCCCCTCAATGCCGTCAAGATGGAGCACTTTGAGGCTTCTGAGAGGCAAGAGTTCATACCAGCCATGGTCAACCTGGTCACCAGCAGTATGAGCGGGAGAGAAATTGGGAGGAAGGTGGATAACATGGAGGGATACTCAGGTAGGAGGAATCAACTTTAAATCCACCTTCATATTTGTTATAAGACTAAGGTCAAGTTATCAAATACTAACTTTATTAGGAGATGATCAAACAAGAATGCTGTAATGTAATGTAGAAATGAATCGTACAGTTCTAAAGAGGATGGATCATTCTTCACATAAGGTTTTAAGACTGTATATTTAGGAGATTTTAGGAAGACATCTACCACTCGTTGTCCTTTGTTATTCTTTCTTTGTGTCTTCTATTATGTTCCTACTCTTCACTTCTGATTCTGTATTTTTCTTCAGAGGATTTGCACCCCAGCGTAGCATCATTCCCTATTCTTACCTCTACATTTCATTCACTTTTTGTTTTCCTCTTTCAGTTTCTTCTCAGTCCCTCTTTTCCCCTTGCTGTACCTCAGTTCTTTATGCGTTCTCTTCTATTGTCGCTGTCTGTCATCTCATGTTCAGTCCTAGTCTCACCATCATTTTGCCTTCTCCTTTGCTCCTTGATTGTAATTGTATTTCTCTAATCCTTACTTTTGTGGTTCTCAACCTTTCATGTCTCTTCGTAACCTTCCTGCCCAGCGCTAATCTTTCCTCTATGTATTTTCATACTCATGCATCTTTCACATGCCCATACTTCTTACGAGCCCAATGTTCCCTTATGTCCCTCCCTTTCTTTTTCAATCTGCTGTCTCTGTTTTTTTATCCTTCTCTCTAGCTCCTCATTCCTTTCCCAGTCTGTCCTTTTGCTAATGCTCCTCTCTCTATCCCATAACTCACTCACCTCTGTGACTTTAACTCTTCTCTTCCAGTCAGTCTCTTTCTTGGCCCTTTCCTGTGCTTCATACTCCTATCATTCTCTTGTTCTCCCTCCTGCCCTTTCCTTGATGTTCTGTCTCCTGCTTTTCTCCTGACCTCTTTCATGCCATTCTAACGAAATACTTTATTGCACCTTCTTTTTAATGCCCATCTTCCTCTTAAATGTGCTGTCTGTCTCCCTCCTACTAATCTTCATCCTACACTTTTCTTGTTTGTCTAGATCCTGCCTGCCATCTTTCCATATTGTATTTGCCCGCCTCATTTTTCCTTACTGCTACCGTTCTATCATCTATCTCTTTTAAAGCTCTGTACAGCCAGTCGCTTTCTAGTTTGTTTCCTGCCCATCTGCTTTTCATCTGCCTCTGGTCCTTCATCTGCACAGCTCCTGTCTACCTCTCTGTCTTCACCCCTGAAAATATGTTTCCACCCATCATAGGTGGTGAGGCAAAGCCAGGCTGAGATGAGGAAGGTCTCCTTTCATTTGATGTATCTCCTTTTTTCTTCTTTTTTTCAATCTCTCGCTCCAGATTCCCCAATAGAGGTCCCCAACATGTTCAGTTTTTGGGGTGAGCGGAGGAGCAGTGCCTGCCCGGAACCCTTCCAGCACGTCTCCCTAGTGCACAACTCCCTGGATCCCCCGGTGGCCTCCGAAGATGGGCCTAGTGAGGTGGAGTCCAGGCTCGAGCTCCTCCAGGTGCAGTTAGACAGGTAAGAGGAGGGTATCCTGATGTATACTTTTTGGGGTATCCATGTGTATACATTTTGGAGTGTGTGCATTTTGGGGTACCAGGTTGTTCCATTTGTGAAGCACCCATTGACTTCATAACTTCTGTAAGTGCAGCACTCCTCTCAACTCTCTGTACATACATGTCTGTGCACATCATGATGTGGTACATGAGACCTGTAGGGCTTTCCCATTGATGACATTCAGGGCTATGAGGCAAAAGAGAAGAGGAACTCTCAAGCTTTCAGCCTTTGCTCTGTTTACTAACTCTGTAAGTAGCCTACAATAGAAGGTCTGTGTCCTAACCAGAGAAGTAGCCTCTGTTTTGTTTCATTTAATCAGTGCCTTCTTTTCTTCTTTTTGCCTGTAAACATATTACACATTATCTATTTTTATTTATTTTTTTGCTACCCTGGATGCCTAGAAGGCAGCCATATATCCTCCGCAATCTGTTTGCCTACACATTATTGATGGGCAAATACATCATTAAGCTGTAACTCAGTGACATCACGCTTATTAATAAACCACTGTCCACAGCAAATATGGGTGTAAAGCATTCCATTCTTTTTATTAATTATAACGTATAACTATGTGGAATTGATGCCCTCATTACGAGTGGCCAGGGAAATAAGCTATTCCCCACCTATGGTGGTAGGCACAATCCCACCCATTACAGGATGGGCCAGAAGGAATGGAGAATTACTGGGGGGTCTATCCAGTTCTCCCAACAAGTCCTTATTTTGACCTGAACTTTCACCCAGAGTTCTGCCTTAAGATGAAGGCCTTAGGGTCAATGCCTCTGCTGGACCCTGACTAAAGTTGCTAATGTTTGAAGTCCCCAAGCCTTGATGCTACGAACATTTGGAGAAGTGTGTCACTGCAAATAATATTGAAAACTCAGACCATAAATATTTCCATTTTGCCTCCAGTCATCCAATCGCTACCAGGTTCCACTCCACTGATATTTTGCAAAGAGAGCAACGGGGTTTGTGTAGCCCCAATTACATATACGTGAGATTTTCTTGGATACTTGCCATGCGGGGAATGTCAGTCCAGCCATTGGTACGCTCAACTAAAGGTCCTTCATTATAGGCCAGAGAGATTTTGCTACTGTTCTTCCATGTGATGTGGTGGCCTGCATGAAGGAATAAGAACATCTTTATGTATACTTCTACCTCTGCTTTTCTCAGTTTATAGGATTGTCTCTTATTCTTCTCCCTCCCAACCTTCATGCAGATTGACAAAATGCACTCCACCCAAGACTGATCCTTATTGCAGGAAAGAGAGGCTCAAGTCTTCAAAGCTTGTTTGAAAAATAATAAGTCTTTCTCTTTTTCTACTACCCAAGAGTATGGGGCCACTGACCAGTAAAACTGTATTTACCAGAAGACTCCATGTTATCAAGGATGCAATGCCCATTACTGGGCTGTTCTTTAAAAAAAAATTGCTTTCAGGTGTGGGTCAACGGAAGCGAATGAGGACTGCGACTTCCAGAATTCACTTAGACCCTGTTACCCCTGCAAGCTTTGAGCATGTGGTGAATGGGAACAGTGGATAGCCTGTGGGTCTGCAGTGAAAGGGTTGAGTAGGGAAAGGAACAATAGATTTGACAGAGAAAAATAAATATGTTAGAGACTGGGGTCAAGGTTTGGCCGCACATCATTTTACCTCCTGGAATTACTGGTCAGTAAAATCTGGCTTGATGTCCCCACATCCAGAAAAAACATGTGTGGTAATACCAGGCCAGTCTTGATCAGGTACAGCAGAATTCCATGCAATAATTCTGCTATGTCTGACTCAAATTCAGAGCCTAAGCCATCAAAGTAAATCCACAGAAGTGAGTATTGTGCCCTGATCAAAGAGAGTCATCTGGTAACCTTATGCAAACCCCAACTTTTCAAGGTTTTGTATCTAAATCTCCGGACACTTAGGACTTTTTTCATAAACTAAATACACATATATTTATCATTTTCAATTGGCGACATTATCTTATACAACTATTTCATGATAATAGTTCTGTATGGCCTTTATCAGCCCTTGCCTCCATCTCCTGATGGTAATGAAAATGCTGTTCTACAGGAAGTCATTTATGATTTGTATTTTCTCTAGTACATCTACAATGGCATGTTTCTGCTTCATTAAAGCTTTGGTAAGATTGTGTTTTGCCTTATTTTATCCTACATTTATATTGTGTCTAATTGCAACATGGAGGATTCAGTTTTTCATCTTTTTGTTTCAGGCTCTACCTTATGCTCTGCTCTGTCATGAATATCAAAATTTGATACGTTAGGAGGGAGATGTGTTTTGGTTTACAGAAATCAGAGTTTCCTGGGGCCCTTGTTGGAACCCTTAAGACATGTTTGCTATAGATTCTCCTCAGAGGATCAAAGGCTGAGTCTAGAGGTCAATTTGGCCCTTTGAAGCACTACACTTCCAGCACGTCAGATGGAAACATCAAACAGTCACCCAAGAACAATGTTCCCCTTAAATCATTTAAAATAAAGTATATACTTTATTTTAAGTGATTGCTAGGGTCACATTATTCTTAGATGACTGTATTATCCGAGTTTCATGGAATATTAGGTGCCCCATATTGTTGCTCATTAACAACGTTAAACAAGCAATAGTACCCAGTCCTGCTAAGTGTCACTCATTGGTGGTTAGAGTAACGCATTCTTGACACCTATCCACATTGTCGCAAAAATCAGACGAGCACATGTTCTTTAAATATTTTTTTCAGTGCTTTAACCTTTGGTCCCAAACCCTGATGGCACAGGCAGCCAATCAGTAGAAATTTTGCATTCAATGTGTCTGCCATGTCAACCCATGCAAGTATAACTACACAAAAGAGAGGTAGAGGACCAGATCTCTGCCCTACAGCCTCCACTCAATACGCTAAACTCTCAAAAAGTTAGGACAGCCAGGAGTGGCTCACCTATGCTCTATGGGGAATCCCCTAGTTAATGGATATGAGGACCAGCTATACTAGTCTTCATGAACAACCATGTGTTTATGGAAGGAAAGGCCTCACCCACTTGTTTGTGGCATGCTTCATTATCGGCCAGACCGCCCCCCCAGGGGTGTTTCTTGGTCAGTAAGACTGGAGGGGGAGGGAGGTGTAAGCTTCAGATTTTCCGAATATCACTTTGGCATATCATGTTATATGAGAATCAGTGCATGAGGGTCGCTTAAACGCCAGTGAAAAGCGAAAGAAATACAGATTGTGATTTTCTAAAATAACCATGTTTGAAGACCTTCAAAACAGAGACAAGTGTGTGTCTGTGTTTGTCTGAGTATTTGAAAATCCCATGTGAAATCCGGCACACACCATACCTTACCCAACTGAACTCAACTATTTATTAAATAATACTTGTTTTAGGGGGTTTAACACCCCAAACACCCCCTTGAAGCTCTGCCTCTGTCCGCCCCACCAAGTTAGGACAGTTGCCAATCCAGTGGTCTCAACCTTAACCCAAAGGGTTAGAAAACTAACAGCATCAATATAGATATTGAATCAAAGAGGGCTCATCTCCTAATGTATGAAACCACAGCCCCACTTACCCGCCAAGAGCCACTCATCCCTCTAGGTTAAGTCTCAAGAACAATGCATCTTGACACACCTTTACTCACCTCAGCGAAAGTAACATTTACAACATTCTTCTTGCAATCAATCCTGTTGTATGTCATTTTAGATTCCGAATGGATTTTCCAGATTCATTCCCTTATATAGGCACAATTTGCGTTGCCCCTATATAAGCATAGAAATCAAGCCCTTTTCTAGGTATAGCCCATGTTACCCAAATACAGACATGGCTACTTCCCTCCGTTCACCAAACGTCACAAAGATTTCTTGGAAAACCAGCTTAAGCCGTTAGGTACTTCCCCTTGCTTGAATATTGATTTCTCCAAAGAACACAGTTAGTTTTACAATGAACATCTATTCCCTAGGGTTAATTCATGACGTTCATATGCCCAACTTTACGTCAAACATGGCATTTTTAAACACCTTCAAGGTATAAATATACCTTCACTTGCTTTGGCAAAGCACAGTGGCTCAGAGCAGTTCGTCGACCTACTTGCCCATTGCAGATCACTACAGAAAGTGCTGTAGGTAGCTGACTCTCCAGCTGACACACTGATCAGGAAGCTGCCCTCCTCTGCTGAGAAATCCAGCTCCAGTGTTTCTGACTTCCCTTGCGGGGTGTTGGGAAATCGAGTCCAAAGACAGAATTACCAGACCTCCTTCATTCTAAAGATATGGAGCTGATTAGAACCCAGAGAAACCTTTGGTAGATTCTTGGCAAAACTAAACCTATGCTAAAGACCATACTTACTTCCTCCCACGTACTAGACTTAGGTTAGGTACATTGGGGTAGGTGTATTCTAAAAGCATCAGTTGAGTATTTTAGCCTGTGTATTTATGTATGTATGTTTATTTGGCTTAGAAACCATACAATGCTCTTATAGTATTATTTTATAATACTATTCTCACTGTACGCATTATACTTTGCATTTTGTCTAACGATTGTAGCAGTTCACCTCTTTTGCATAAGAAAGAAGACTGTTCAATAAACCTTTTATTGAAAATGCTCGTCTCACTATTTCTCTGCAACTCTGTATAAACGAAGCATGCACGATTGACTGAGTAAAATACTTATCTATTGTTTCCACGACTCTGAAGATAGTTATTCCAGTCTGAGGGAAACAAAGTTGTCATGTTTATGAGGTTGTCAGAAACGAATCCCTTCTTGTGAATTCGAGAAAGTTTCTAGTGACCTCTGAGCTAGCTGACACTATCTATTAAGTTTAGTATATTCGATAGAGACCTACTGACCTAAGTCCTACGTAAAATCTATAGGATATATTATTCCAATGCACAGAGCCTATTGGGATTATAGGAACTACACTACATGGCGCCCAACGTTTGGTAAGGCACACATTTAACGCTAGATACTAAAGTAACTCACTCGTGCTTTTCTCAGAGACCCCTTTTTCGGTAATACTCCAATAGACAGCTGGAGTGGGTAAAAGGATAAAATATCCGCCATAGCTGTGTGGGACGAAAATCCTATGCATTAGCTTTTTGGATTATTCAACGTTGAAGGATACAGTGTCCCAAAATATTGTGCACCTTATCTTTGTTTCCTTGAAACTTGCTCTGAAAACTTTCAGTCAACAAAATGGCCGACAAAGTACTTCCCGGGGCCAGTGGAGCTATAGGCGACCACGCCGTACAAACTTTAAACTATACAGGTTTTCAAGAAACCGACGACGATGCTGTAAGCATTTCTGAAAATGTAAGAAAAACCATCACTATAACACTTATAAGAAATGGCCTATCAGTAAGAGGTGGTAGGGTAGTTTTTGTGATAGAGGCACACGAATATCACCAGACAGAGGTATTCTATTTTGGATAATCTTCCCTGAAGCAGATCCAAGAACGAAAGTGTTTCACTTCTACAAAGAAGATGATCCACCAGAGGAATACATTCCTTTCGAGGATATTGAAATTCCACTAACATACCAAGAGCATGAGCTCTGGTTTAAAGGCACCCTAAAACGTATAAATCACATTACCAGGCTCGGTCCACTAGGTAGACCAGGAGTAACATGGCTAGCTTTAGCCAACTACAGACCTGACCCAGAAATTGAATCAATGTCGGATGAAAAATTACTTAGTAATATACAAAATTTTATAGAATTACACGGTTAAAGGTCTTTACTAAAAACAATCCTACTCCTTCTAAAAAGAAGTGGGAAAACAGTAAACAAACTTCTAAAGAGAAGCGTTCTCATTCCAGGGGAAGGTCTCCTCAAAAGGAACCCTCTGAAAGGAGGTACAACCTCAGGAACAGGGATAATTTGAGAAAACCTGATAGATAACAAGATACTGATACACGTTACTCTTGTACCTTTCAGACTTGGTCACAGAAATACGAAAGAAGAGGAAGGTCAGAACACAAGGAGGAACACGTGAAGTCCAAAGACTATCAACACGTTCAGAAAAAAAAGAAAACTCAATTCACTAAAAAGAAGGTAGCAGGTCTAAAGATAAGACATGCCAATGATCTTGAGGACACAACTCATAAACGGGGAGTAGGCTCAGACAATGTTGGACAGCGCAGCAGAAGTCACCATAGCTCGCAAGAACTTGACGGATCATCTGGAATCAGTGGACTTGAATGAGTACATTCAAGTTGAAACTGCAGATACCAGGGTTAGTTCTCCACATAAGTTATATGAAGTAACACTCCGGATGGAGGGAGCTATAAGAAGAAAAATAAGAGCACTCTTTTGGGAGCGTCTCTATCTGGGTTATGACATACTTCTCACTTAACAAGGCTGGCCACCAGAATTTGTCGGGGAGTGCCCACATGACGAGAACATCATTATGCCAGCCTTCTCCAACCACATTCCAATTCATTTAAAATATACTTATGCCAGGAAATGGGCAGTAGCCCAGGCTCCTGCATTATACAAAAATCATGTAGGATGGGATGAGGCAGTATCCAGTTAAGCAAGAAGCTGAAAAACAGGCCAGGGAGATATTAGATCAACTTGAATACCAAGGGGGGATTGAAACATGCACCTCGTCCATTAACAATCCTTTGTTTCCTGTCTCCAAATCAGACAATACATATCGTCTAGTATTGGATTGCAGACATTTAAACTCTTGTTGCAAAACTTTTGCAGTACAAAATGCACACAGTGCTGCATTGATGAATAACATTGTGCGTAAAAAGTACCAAACCACATTAGATATTTCTAACGGTTTCTTCTGTCAAAACATTGCACATGAAAGCAGGTATTGACCGCTTTCTCAATTATGGGGATACATTGTCACTTCTGTCGTCTCCCTCAGGGATTCAAGAATAGTCCTGGGTTATTTTCAGCTAGAGTAACAGAGGTACTACAACATATGATGATGAAGCTCTATCATATGTAGATGACATCTGTCTAACAGACGATGACTTGGATAGGCACTTGAACAGGGTGAACACCGTTATACTGGGCTTAGCCTCTGAAGGGTATAAATTACATTTTAAGAAATTAAGAATTGCCCATCTGAACGTCCTTTCTCTAGGATATGAATTATCAAGTGAAGGCAAAAACTTGGCAGCCAATTTTTTTAGTAAAAATGTGTGCTGCTCCAACCTCTTAAAATGCTTAAAAACTTACAGTTGATTCTAGGTTTCCTGAATTTTGGAAGAACATACATTCTAAATTATGCAAAAAGGGTTAAACCTCTCTACAAATTAATCAAACCTGATTTCAAAACAGTTAATTGTACACAAAAACACACTGAAATTTTGTGTTTGGTCCAAACAGACATGTTGGTAACAAAACATTTACAAACTCGCGTAAACATACGCAACTTAGTGATCTGAATCATTTCGGGACGATGCGGAGTCACATATTTAACTTTTAACGAAGATGAAAAAGTACCAAAAGCTTACAAATCACACGTGTACACACAAGCAGAAATTAAATTCACTTTGACAGAAAAAATTCTGACAGCTGTTCAAACTGCAGTAGCAAAAGAGAGAGCTCTCACACAAGGTAAACGCATTATGGTCATTACACCTGTACCTGCCTTAGAGGCAGTGACGAAAGCAAGCATTCCAAATGCTAAAAGCATTACAACTGAGATGGATACAATGGGTTAATTCTCTTGCTGCAGCAGACGTTGAATACGTGTTCGACCCATATCTGAAAACACAACAATTTCTACAATACGAAAATGAATGTCCTCTGCCTACTGGAATTCTGCCTCTAGAGCAGTATGAATGTATAATTTATACTGATGGATCAGCACAGCCCGCTATGGGGGGTAAACAAGCATAGAGTGCTGCATGCGCGATTGTTAGAGGTCGTTGGGGAGATGGCAAATTCCGACCGATGATCACTAAAACCCGATCTCTAGGAGATTGTACAGCTCAGCAAGCTGAACTACAAGCATATAAGATGGCGCTTGAGAATACTGATCGCGAATTACCCACACTCATAGTGTGCGATTCGTATTATTGTGTTTAGTCTTACAATGAATACTTGCAGAACTAGATTCAAAACGGTTACAAAGATGCCAAAGGTGGCACAATCAAGCATAAGTTGCTTTGGGAACAAGTAGTTCAGTTACGACAAGAACTACAAAACACTCACGTGATACATACGCTGAGTCATCAACGTGATGGTGTTCACGTTGCAAGAAATTCATTGGCTGATGAAGCCGCAAAGGCAGCTGTGCAAACAGCTTCCGTAGCTGCAATCACTTGTTCAAAAACAAAAATAGACGGCGAAATAATCCTAGCTATCAATGCAACAAGCAAAGGCAGTGGTACAGCGTTACCTAATAAGTTTACACTCGAATACTCATACATATTTGATGCAAATTCCGTTCCTTTTGCTCAAATCCCTGGAGTGGGGGGTAGAGTGATTCCAAACAGGAAACTTAGAGTTGCTTTGATACACGAAGCACATTTGGGAGAGGGTCTGATACATCAAGGGATCTCTAAAACAATATTAACTGTTAAAGAGACATACTGGTGGGCAGGAATGAATGCTCACATTCACATGTTTGTCATTGACTGTACAGGCTGCAATAGAGATCGCAGCACAGAATGCCGCAAGATACCTGACTATTGCACAGCCAGCCCAGTACAGACACCATTGTTAGACAGCATTAGACTTTCTACACGCAGACGTCCCTATGGACAGATGCATTCCCACAAATATTAAGACGAGATTCATTTGGATGTAGCCTTAGTGCTCGGCTGACGCTCAAACTGTTATAAAAGATTTGTGAGTCTTTATCTGCACATACGCAGTCGGTACGCTACATTCTGACCAGGGTCCTGAGTTTAGCTCTTGAGCTTACAAGGAGGCCATGGCCAATCTGGGTGTTGCGTTGCGGTACCTTAGTCCATTCCATCCTGAGGGAAATTCGGTAGAGGAGAGAAAAAAACAGGACATAAAGCAATCTATAACAGCTAGGGTATTAGGCTCGGGTTATGGGTGGGTCAAACATCTATTAAGTGTCCAACGTAGTCTTAGCAATCTGCCAAGAAGTTCTCTAGGGGGAATCACTCCATATGAAGTCCTTTTTGGGACCAGAATGATAATATTGGACCTCGATTGTCAGACTTCAGTGGTAGACCAAAAACCCTTTGATATCAAAGATCGTTTGGCTGTTTTGCAGGACTTAAATGGAATAAGAACGAAACAAAGTAATGTGTTCCTGAAGCCAACAACCACTGAAGAGAAACCGACTGTCCCAGCAAGGCCTGTCTGGATTCCAAAGATTGGGGATCTAGTCAGAGAAAAGATCACGGACAAGAAGGAATTTGGGCCTTGTTACAGACAACCAGTACCTGTCCTAGCAATCCACGGATCAAGAACAGTATTACTGCCGCCCTTGCTGGAAAGAAGAAGAACAGGTTTGTGTCATTCGACCTGGTCAAACCACATCATGTGGCCGATCATAAGCAGGAGTCCAAGTGGACTCCAAAGATGTAGCAGACGCCCGAATCTGGCTACTATCTAAGAGGTTCAAACTGAGAGATTCATCACCTTTGAAGAATCTGCAGTGCGAAATGACGGACTAAGCAAACAAGCTATGGAACTTGTGCTTCTTGAAACGCAAATAACAGTTCGTCAAGAAACGCCTGTCTACAATGAAATAGCATGTGACTATACAAATGTAACAAGTGATCGAGTGGTTCCAGCGATTTCAATGAATCCTGATGCATCCCAACAATTGACAGAACTGCCTCTGGCTATTTCATTAACTTTGATACATTTTCCGAGGATCCCAGCGAACCTGAAACAACACCAGCAAAAAGAACTTTGAAAAAACAAGCAACAGAACTTTTTCATTTTTTTTTTTTTTAACATCATTTTTATTGCATCACCAATATAATTGTACAGACATTAGATCCAAAATCATAAATCCACCTAAAACAAGAAATGACATTGTCTACTGTTCTCCATTCCGGGGGGTTCGCTCTCTCTTTAGGCGCGGTTCAGCCTCCGTCCATTAGAAGTCCTTGTAATGCCTTACATTGTCTGACACTAGTAGTATCAAGAGAAATGCTGGGTTGCTTTTGTAATTTTCACCCCTCCCCCACCCCACAATTTCGATCCCCAACAGCCCGCCAATTCCAACTTCCTTCCCCCCGTGGTCGCGCTGTGCTAAATCACTGCCGAAAGAACGTCTGTTGTGGCGTAGGAAGTACATACTTTCACTAAGGTGTGTCCCCCGGTAAGGTGACAGGGTTAGCCGTATCCAGTTCCCCCACTTCCTCCCGCTCCTCGTCAGCTGTTTCTCGGAGCTCCTGCACCATCATTTCCCACGCAGTTGCCCTCTCCATAGCCTTCTCATCATTCGTTCTCCAGGCCACCTGGTACCTCAAGGTGCTCTCACACGCCGCCCACCGCAGGCATTCCCCATACCATCTTTTATAAGTGGGCCCTGTTCTCGATTTCCAATTTCTCGTTATCTCCCGCTTAGCCAGAATTAGCCCTAAGTCTATAAATTTGCTGGTAGTCTTATTTCTAGGCGTGTGTGGAAACCAATGGAGGACCCCCACTGCTTTCGTGTACTGAATGTCCCTGTCTGTTACACTATTCAGGGTTCTCCCAATTTCCTGCCAGTAGTCCCCCAGGGATGGGCAGTCCCACATCATGTGACCCAAGTCTGCACCAACCGTATTACACCTGGGGCAAGCAGCTTGTTCCACCCCAAAATATTGTCGTATTTTCCCCGGCGTGAGGTATGCCCTGTGAATGATGTAAAAATGGATTAACTGAAACCTGGTGTTTCTCGAGCTTTTCCGTACTCGTCTCAGCAACTGGCTCCAGGTCGTATCAGGGATCTCCAATTGGAGGTCCAGCTCCCATTTGGCCTTCAGAGCCGCTAGAGGCTGCAGGGTCTCCCGCAGCATCCTGGAGTACAAGCAGGTGACGGCCTTAAAGGTCCCTGCTGCCATCATCGTGTATTGACATGCCATAGAGGCGCCCGGTTCCTGCAGTCCTTCCCCCCAGTGAGCCTGCATGGCGCCCGTGATTGCCGCGTGCAACAAGTAGTCGCCCCTCGGTAGGTCGAACCGCTCCTGCAATTCCTGAAACGGCAGCAGTACCCCATCCTCATATAAGTCGCCCAGCATGTGTATCCCCGCCTCCTCCCACCCCAGTAAGCGCGACCAGTCCCCTCCGTGAGGGAGGGCCGTAACCATCCCCAACGGGATTTCAGGAGCGTACATAAGGCGGACCCCCGCTCGCTTGCGTGCCCGGTTCCAGCAAAGTCGGAACGTCTGCTCCTCAGCCGTCAGGTCCCCAGCCAGGAGCTTCTGGTGCAGTGTGATGTATGCCAGCACGTGTCGTGGGGTACCTTCTGCTCTCGCTTCCTCAGAGCCCCTATACACTCTCGCGACCTCCTGGGTGAAGATCTGCAGCTGCGCCGCCAGATGATACCCTTCAAAATCAGGCACCGCCAAACCTCCTTCATCCTTGGGGCGTATCAGAGTGTCTAGCGCTATGCGCCTCCTCCCCGTGCCCCATAAGAACGCTATGACCAGAGATCTCAGGCGCCGAAAAATAGAGCTCGGGATCCACACCGGGAGCGTCCTAAAATAATACAACAGCCTTGGCAGGGCCACCATCTTAAGCAGGGAGATCCGACCAGCCAGGGAAAGCAGCAGTGTAGACCAGAAATCCATGCTCCCACGCAGAGCATTAATACAACGGGTGATGTTACCTTCCAGCAAATCCGCCGGAGTGTGATAGATATAAACTCCCAGATAATGCAGACAGCGTGGTTCCCAACGGAGTTCCTGCGCCGTGAGTGGGCACGGTTCTCCTGATCGCAGGGGGAATAAGCAGGACTTAGGCCAGTTGACCCTCAGGCCTGATAACCGGCCGAACCGCTCCAACAGCTGTCTTGCCCCCGAAAGCTCTGGGCCCGCGTTAGCCAAAAACATCAGCAGATCATCTGCGTATAAAGAAATGAGATGCGGCCTGCCCCTATACGATAATCCGGCATAGTGGCGGCCCGACCTGGCCTCCACAGCGAAGGGTTCCATCGCCAGGGCAAACAAGAGAGGAGACAGGGAGCACCCCTGCCTAGTGCCTCGGCGGACAGGGTATTGCCTCGAGATCAGAGTGCCCACCCGGACTCTCGCAACCGCGTCAGTGTACAGGACCTTGGTCCAGTTTATGTATCCGTCCCCCAGCCCGAAGCGCCGCATCACCTCATACAAGTACCCCCATTCAAGACTGTCGAAGGCCTTCTCTATGTCAATAGAGAGAACAAATGGAGAGACAGCGCCCGGCCAGTCTGCCCCCATCAATCTCGTAAGCCTTCGGATATTGTGGGCGGTGTTGCGCGTCGGGATAAAACCGCACTGGTCCTTATTAACAAGGCCAGTCATGTGCACTAGCAGCCTGTTGGCAAGAATTTTACTCAGGATCTTGTAGTCCGTTGTCAGCATGGACAACGGACGGTAGGAGGATAGAGCCGCCCCCTCTCTGCCCGGTTTTAAGAGCGGGATCATGATGGCTTCACACATGGAGCCCGGGAGCCAACCCCTCGATTGTGCCTCGTTGTAGACTTCTCGCAGCCGGGGAGCAAGGTACTCCAGGTATTTACTATAAAACTCGATCGGGAGTCCGTCGAGACCCGGGGTCTTATTTCTGGCCATTTGTTTTACTGCACACCCTATCTCCCCGATCGTAATGGGCCGACCCATCTCCTCTGCCTCTGTGTCTTCCACCCTCGGCAGTTGTAGACCGTCCAAGAAATCGCCCAGCTCATCCATCCCCCCTGTTTCTCCACTCTCATAGAGACTCATAATACGCCCGAAACTTATTCAGTATCCCGGTTGGGTATGGCAGGGCTCCTCCCCTGTCTCCTGGATCATCAGGATCGGCATACCCCTCCTGACTGGGTTGGCAAGCCACGCCAGCATAGACCCCGCCTTATCGCCTTCCGCATGCGCCCTCGTCGTGTATGTTTTATGATCAAAGCTGCGCAGCCTTTCCAGTTCCACTGCCAGCCCCTCCCTGGCTCCACTAAGCCCCTCCTGCAACTCAGGGTGATTCGGGCGACCCCTCTCCAGTTCCCTCAACCGCGTCTCAGCCTTATCCAAATCATCCAACAAAGTCTTGCGAGCCCCAGCCGTGTGTCCAATACAGTGCCCTCGCACCACCACCTTAAACGCATCCCACTCCACCGCCCTCGTGGAGGCCGAGCCACTGTTCTCCTCAAAATAACACTCCATACAGTCTCCAAGGGCCTCCCTGAACAACAAGTCATCCAGGGTATCGGGTTGCAGGCGCCATGTTGGTACGCAATTAACGGCCACCATCCAGTTCAGGGATAACAACAAAGGGTTGTGGTCCGACATCGTCCGAGCCAAATATTCCGCCCCCCCCCACCGCAGAAAGTACATATGATGAACACAAAAACGCGTCCAGTCTAACATGTAGATCATGCAACTGCGAGTGAAAGGAGTAGTCCCTAGTAGTGGGGTGTAACGCCCTCCATGCATCCGTGAGGGCCCAACTCTCCTGCCACTCCCGCCTGCGCTTGGCCACCCTATGCACTGGGGATGCGTGCAGTGGGGGATGGGACCTATCCAAAACTACATCCTCCACCGAATTGAAATTCCCCCCCCCAGGAGCACCGGCCCCGCCAAATAGCCCGCCAGTTTACCCGACAGTACTGACAAAAATGCGGGCAGATCCACATTAGGAGCGTACACACTGCAGAGAGACACTACCCTGCCTCTTAGCCTCCCCTCCACCGCCACATATCTGCCCTCAGGGTCCACCAATGTTTTAGTAACCTGGAAGGGAACCCCTGCTCGTATCCAAATTAGCGCCCCCCTTGCAAAAGCTGAGAACGTCGTATTGAACAACTGCCCCCTCCATCGCCTCTGTAGCGCAATCCCTTCCTGCTTGTTAAGATGTGTTTCTTGCAGGAACGCAATGTGCACCCCCCTACGCTTGAGGTATGCCTGAACTTTATGCCTACGTGTCATGGACTGCATACCCCGCACATTCCAGGACACACATTTCAATGCCCCGGTACTAGCCATTCCCCTTTGCCCATTCAGACCGAACAATAGAAATCATTGACCTTGCACGCTCCTCGACCACGGACTGACCCCCCCACCCTCTCCAAACAGGAAACCAAACCCCCCCTCCAACAACAACACCCAGAGCAACCCCAACTGCTCTCATTTCCCACCCCCCCAGGACAGGCCCCCCCGCAATTGGAAGCACCCCCATCCAAACCAACACTCCCAACCACCCCTCAAAGAAAGGCAGTAACGTTCGCAGTCTCCACTGCGATGACCTTAAGGGCCAGTAGGGCACGGCTCGATGCAAAAGGTTCGTGAAAGCAAATCAGTCCCGCATACTCCACCCCACAATCCCCACATCATAGCGCCCCGAAACCTCATGTAACAGTGTTCCGCTGCCTCGGGCCCAACGCCCCGGTGTCCAACCAGCGAGTCCACTCCACTAGTCCAAGTTAACACACCTCAAGGATCTCCTCCGAAGTCTGCGGCGTCACGATAGGGCCTCGGGCTCCACCAAATTCCGAAAGTCCCGTCTCCGAGCCCGTGCCCGGGTCCTCCGATTCCGTACCCTTTCCGGACTGGCTCCTGGTGTTTTTGGATAAGTTTGCCACTGCCTGTAGGGCCGCCAGCCTCTCCGTCTCCGTCTGCGACACCGAAGGCCTGCCGGTCCTCCTGCGGTTCTCCCTGATCCGTTGAGATTTCCTGATCGGTTGTGCCACCTTAGCCTCCTCCTCCCTGGCCTTGGCGCCATCTGTTCCCGCTTTGTAAGTGTCCCACCAGGCCCAGGCGTCCGCCGAGGACGTAAAGAAGAGTGTCTGTTCATCCACCACCACTCTCAGCTTCGCCGGGAAGAGCAGGGAGTACTTGATGCCTTCACCACGGAGCTCCCGCTTAAGGGACAAGAAATTAGCCCTGAGCCTCTGCGTCTCAAATGAATAGTCTGGGAACATAGTGACCCTGTTGTTGTCCACTTGAAAGGGTCCTGCCTCCCTGGCTCTCTGCAATAACCAGTCTCTGTCCCTATAATGGAGCAACTTGAACACCACTGGGCGAGGCGGGAGGCCTGGGGCCGGCGGACGCGCCGGCACCCTATGCGCTCGCTCAAGGGAGAAGAAGGGGGACAATCCCTCTGATGCCACCTCAGTTCGTAACCAGTTGTCGAGATAGCCCACCATATCGTCTCCTTCGATTTTTTCCGGCAGGCCTACGAGGCGTACGTTGTTGCGCCTATTCCGGTTTTCCGCGTCCTCGGCCCTCCGTTCCAGCACCTTCAATCGATCCATCACATCCGCCATCTGCGCCTTCACCGCTGCATGGGCCGGGGCCAATTCCTGAACCGTGATTTCCACAGATTTCACCCTATCCTTGAGCTTATCGTGTTCAGCTTTCAGGAGTCCCAAGCCCGTCGCCACCTGGGCTATATCCTGCTGCAAGACGTCCTTTGTGGTGGCGATGGCCTCCAGGATACGGTCCTGCATACGCTGCAGCGCCGACTGGTCTCGATCCGCTCCTTCTGTGGCTTCGGTGTCGGTCGCACCATCCCCCTTCCCTTTCGGCTTCCCCATCTGGGCTGGCACGAGTGGTGGCCTCCAAAGCTGCCTCTGCACCCGCTCCGCACTTCGCAGGGCCTCGCCCCTAGGAAAGTCCCCCTGTAACAGTAGTGGGTAAGGCCCGCTGTGTTCCACTCCTTGAGCACCACTCTAGACTCTGGTGCCAAAGCCGCCACTCGGGATCAGGGTTTCCGACAGACCGTCGAGCCGTCTGGCGCCAGTCGTACTCAAAGAGCCGGGGTCATCGTCACTGGGTTGTCGCCATGTTGTCGCCGCCACTACCAAGGGTCCGGATCTCATCCACACCCGGCGGCGCGCGAAAGGTCCACCCCAGCGCCCCGAGAGGGATCAGATGCGTCCGCCTACACCTCTTATCGGAGAAGAGTAGCAGCCTTTAAAGTGGCTCCGGGCCTGCGACTCCGTCGTCTCCGTGCCTCATGCCACCGCCGCCATCTTAGCTCGATGACTTCACGCCTGAGTCCAACTCTCAGAATCGAATACCGGGCTGGGAACGGTCTCGAGTCGACCGCCGTCGGCGCCGGACCCTCCGTGGCACCTTCCAGTATCGGATTATATCAGTTTCGTCGGGGTCCGACCAGATATTCAGGATATTTTTCAGGATCGGGCGCGGAGCTCCGAGCTCACGCTGCCTACCTCCTCGGCATCCAAGCCACGCCCTCCAACAGAACTTTTTCATCACCTGGAAAAGACTTATCTGGTTTCACAATGGATTGAACTTTGAATTGTGTTGGGGGTGCTTTTTCTTCTACTTTGGATGACTCTGGTAATAACTTTGGGAATGCTGATAAATGGAAGATATGTAAAAATGGACACAGCAAGTAAGAACATCAACTTACTCCTCAAGCCACACAAATCATCTCATCGTGAACAAAGAGACTTGTGATCAGTGGATGTATACTTTTTTTCACATTTTGCTTTGCCATGTATTCTCTGATTATGGAATTATATGAAGAAATAAAAGACCAATAAAGATATTTAAGAAAATAAATAAATCAGTGAACATCACAGCCTTTCCTATACCGGGACAGAACTGATTATGACATTTTTGGCCTGTCAGAGCTGTTGAAGATTCTATACGAGTTCAAGATTTCCTTGAATGACTTTGTTTCATTTAGTACCTTTTCTGATGATTGGGACTTTGAGACTGTTAATAATATGATGTCAGACTTAAAAATGTCTGCTGTATTTACAAATCATGAATTACTTAGAAGGTTCATCAGATTATGAACAAATGTATTGTTATAATCACTATGGTCATCATTTCTTGCACAAATCTGAAAATCCTAGAAATGTATTAATGGTAGCTCGAAAATGTTTTTGGGAAAGTTTCCATACTTTTCAGGTTTTAATACTTCCAATCCAGAATCATTTTACTTTAAAAATGTTAATAAGACAAGAAAGAAACGTATGTTGACAAATACCAAACACATTTATTCTGCAGCCTTTTATGCTCAGCTGTCTACATTAGGTTTTGACTTTTGGAAAGACAACATTGAGACAAAAACTGGGGCACAAAAGATTGGGAAGTTCAGGGGATAGAAGCTTTATTTAGAGCCTGCATCATCCCCGAGCAAATTATGTTTTTGAATGACACTGTCTTGTCTTCGGTTAGCCAAGATAAAAGACTTAAACAATCCATCCATACTTCACCTACACCTGATAGCAGTAACACTTTAGAGGGGGAGGTCGACGTACATACTATATTGCATCACAACAGAACAGATCCAGATTGGAATAAATGGTTATTCTGGCCCACAGACACAAACAACTGTCAGGATAGGTTCCTGAATAAAACACAGGGGTTCAAATTCACTAGGCCAGATCCAAGATATGTTCAGAGACAGCATCCAGGAATAGTAACAACATACAGTTTAGGGAAACTATGCCTTGAATGGCTACATAGATCTACAATTAAGGATGTTAAACAACACTTATCTTTACTTAAAGAGGGCGCTGATCTTAGGGAATTCTTGCTAGGACCAAGAAAACTGCGTCGTAAATGTTTATGCTGCATATAATGAAGCATGGAAGATTACGCAATCAGAGACTGCAGAAAGAATACTTGAAATTGATCGTATTAACTTAGAGAAACCTCTCTCTGTAGTTGACAATGGGTTAACGACTCTGTCGTCCAGGATATATTCTTTGGCAGCATGGTATCTTCTGCCATAGACATCATGAAACAGGACTTGGTCATGTTGCAATATGGTCAGTCGCAATTACGTTCTATAATGCTATTAGGCTGGACGTTACAAAACCTTCATTCAGGCTATGTGCCTTGGCGTTAAATCAATACTATGTCACTGTTTTCAGAATTTAATCTCACTGATAAACAGATCAAACTGGCACAGAGGGGAGCAGACTATACGGTGCTGAGCATTGAAAAACTGGAAAGATTGCCATTAACTGTCGCTGAAAGACCAGCCACAGAATGGATAATATACCGAATAAATACTCTGCCTGTTACAATTTTCCATTTTCAATATTGCCTAAAACAGATAACAGCAGGCACATATGAAAGGTTGGGTAAAGAGTACATCAAGACATTCTGGGAATTACCATACACACACAGATGTTGGAGTGGGGGAAAAGAAGTGTTTCTTGTTGGTAGAAATTGTGAAAAAGCACTGAGCGGTTCTCTCCTTTGTCAGGGTATTAATTTACATGGGGCCTACGATGGTTCCTCTAACAACTTATCCTTCCACCTGCAAGGTTCACCAGCTGCGGTGATTGATCCAATTTTTGGACAGCTTTCTAATGGAAGTTTCCTCATGTTGAATGATCACAGCTGATGTGGCATGTTGCCAGGTTTACCCTATCTAGTAACTGTGTCAGCCAGGGTCACTTGCTGTATGCAAGTATTGTTTCCTAAAACCAAGACAGACCGGGAGTCGCCACTTTGGCCTTCACTGAACATGTCTTCTATACGAATTGATAATTTAAGCAGAATGAAAGCCATTCTTTTACAAAAAACTGTGCCACTGACCTCGGCCAAAGAAACGTATGATCTGCAAGTCGCAAGGACTTCTGCAGAGATACATGCCCTTTTAACTACAAATTGCCCTATACATTTCTCAGAAATGTTAAGTCGTATCTTAAATATGTCTGATACGAGTGGTACTGTACATGTATTTAAGGCAGTATTTTCAGGACTGTTAGCACCTTTTGAAGCAGTCCTAGGAATATTTCCAAACTTCGTGCACCCTGTGTTTGGCGGATTGCCTCTCATTTTGGGACTCGCTGCAGGGATACTATTTTTGCTCCTACTGCTGCGATATGGCAAGTCAATTCACCAGCGACACCCAGTTCACCTTGGAGACAACTCTACTGGCGATGAAGTGTTGTGAGCGCATTGTTCAAATTCTGGGACTACCTCGTCTAAGAGAATTGAATACCACATGGTTTCTATCATTCAGACCAATTTGGCAAGATTGCATCTTACCTGTTCTACGCTGCCTGCTATGCGGAGAAGAATACGTGTTAGACACATGTCTCACACTCCCATCAGTCATGCCAACAGATGTTGATACTTTGCTCGGACCAGTAACGGCTCATGCACTGTGTTGTCCCCGGTGCCTACCAATTCTGATGACGGCATTCATTGAGATCTAACAGACGCAAAATGCTACTGCTGAGGTACGAGAAACAAGAGGCACACAGGGACCATCTGATTCGAACATTGCTAATCAACTAATGCTGGCGGCGAGGCTTCACATCTATGTGCGGTTGATCTTCTTAACGAGGTAATCTAACTTTCACCTACAATGGTAGACACATTTCTTACAGACTTAGAAGATTTGATGTTTTCACAAAACAATAACACTGACTTTTGATTTTGGTACACAGTGTTCTGAGAGACTCTGAATTCGACCTTCATTTTTTCAAAATAAAGTTCTATCTTTTGAACTCTTTTTCCTATGATTAATTTTTGTTTTCCAAATTGTATTATTTCTTTTTTGCACAAAGTAATCTGCTTAAAGTAGAACTATTCATAGAGAACTATAATTCTTTGAAAAACTTCCAGAACCAATATTTGACCTTGTACTCATACCAACAGTTATATGTATTATGACATGAAATGGTTTAGGCACCTTTTTCTTCTGTATTTATGAGCCATTTCATAAATGTATTTTCACGATTCGTTCAGATAGCATTTGCAAAATGTCAGCTATATGCTCCGAATGAAACACTGTTTTAAATGCGTGCAGCACAAATGCTCTTTGCATATACAACCAGTACCAATGCATTTTAATGTATTTTGGGTGGGTTTTAACACATCATGTTTAGATATGTTTTACCTGTTTAGAACTTAGTAAAAGTCATACATAAGAAAGTGGAGTGGGTGTTGTATGTCGTTTTAGATTCCGAATGGATTTTCCCGATTCATGCCCTTATATGGGTACAATTCGCATTGCCCTTATATAGGCATAGAAGTCAAGCCCTTATTTAGGCATAGCCCATGCTACTCAAATACAGACATGGCTACTTCCATCCGTTCTCCAAACGTCACAACGATTTCTTGGAAAATCAGCTTGAATATTGATTTCTCCAAGAACTTGGTTAGTTTTACAATGAACAACTATTCCCTAGGGGTTCATTCATGACGTTCATATGCCCGACTTTACGTCAATGGTATTCCTTAACATAAATATACCTTCACTTGCTTTGGCAAAGTACGATGGCACGGAGCAGTTCGTCGACCTACTTGCCCATCGCAGCTCGCTACAGCAAGTGCCGTAGGTAGCTGACTCTCCAGCTGACACACTGATCAGGAAGCTGCCCTCCTCTGCTGGGAAATCCAGCTCCAGTGTTTCTGACTTCCCTTGCGGGATGTTGGGAAATCGAGTCCAAAGACAGAGATACTAGACCTCCTTCATTCTAAAGATATGGAGCTGATTAGAACCTAGAGAAACCTTTGGTAGATTCTTGGCAAAACTAAACCTATGCTAAAGACCATACTTACTTCCTCCATTGTACTAGACTTAGGTTAGGTACATTGGGGTAGGCGTATTTTAGAAGCACCAGTTGAGTATTTTAGCCTGTGTATTTATGTATGTATTTTTAAATGGCTTAGAAACCATGCAATGCTCTTACAGTATTATTTTATAATACTATTCTCGCTGTACGCATTATACTTTGCATTCTGTCTAACGATTGTAGCAGTTCACCTCTCTTGCATGAGAAATAAGACTGTTCAATAAACCTTTTATTGAAAACACCTGTCTCACTATTTCTCTGCAACTCTGTAGAAACAAAGCATGCACGATTGACTGAGTGAAATACTTATCTATTGTTTCTACGACTCTGAAGATAGGTATTCCAGTCCTAGGGAAACAAAGTTGTCATGTTTATGCGGTTGTAGGAAACTAATCCCTTCTTGTGAATTTGAGATAGTTTCTAGTAACCTCTGAGCTAGCTGGCACGCACTATTAAGTTTAGTATATTCGATAGAGACCTACGTCAAATCTATAGGATATATTATTCCAATGTGCAGAGCCTATTGGGAACAATCGGTCTAACCACTTCAGCAACCCTCTTCCACCTACCATCTTCAAGGAAATAAAAGCCTCCATCCTCTGCTTGTGGTTCAAGATTGTCAGTGCTTCACTAGTGCAAGGCACGATCCCTGACTGTCTAAAAGCAGCACAGGTATCCACCCTTCTAAAAAAAACTAACACTGACAGCTCCAATCTGAACAACTTCCATCCCATTTTCAACATCCCCACTCTGACGAAACTTCTTGAAAAATGTGTGCTAATTTAACTCTTCTCACACATTGAGAAATTCCAATTGTTGGATTATCATCAATCTGGTTTCCGAAGAGGGCATATCACAGTATCTGCACTCACGCTCCTCATGGATGACATTTTAAAGTTCCTAGACCATAATGAATCTTCCTTATTGATCCTCCTTGCTTTATCTTGCGACTTCGACTCTGTGAACCATATCAAATTAATATCTACTCTAGAACGCAGGATGAGCTTATCAGGGTCGGTATTGAATTGGTTCACTTCCTTCCTTCAAAACAGATCCCACTGAATCAATCTATTTCTCAGCCCCGTAAAGTAACTATGGGGGTACCACAGTGGTCCATCCTATCACCCATACTCTTGAATTTACTCTTGGAACTGTTAGCAAATGCCTTGAACTCCGCGAACATTCTTTTTCATATGTATGCGGATGACACTCAACTTTATCTCAAAATCACTCGCCCAGAAGACATCACCTCACTCCTCCTGATGAACACTCAAAACCGGCTCACTGACAACTACCTCATGCTCAACACATCCGATATTGAATTCCTCTCATCTCTCCTCCTAATTCCATTCCCAAGATTCACCTTTGGAGGAAACACCTCACAGCCTTCAACTGCTCCCCCCACATTATTGAATGAATGAATGAATGAAAAGCAATTTCTATAGCGCAACTAAGCCCAAAGGGCGTCAAGGTGCATAACCAAACAATACCAGCTATCAGAGTATACTCCTATTGCGGGTAGGCCTTGACGAAACACCAGGTCTTAAGCGCTTTTTTAAAAGAAGACAGAGAGGGTTGCATCTTAATCTCATGGGGCAGCACGTTCCATAGTTTGGGGGCAACAATTGAAAATGCTCTATTTCCCCAGCGTACCCTTTTGGCACGTGGAACAACCAGCAGATTCATCTCTGAGGATCTCAAAGATCTACAAGGCTGGTAACGGGTCAACAAAGTACCAAGGGGATCAGAAGCGCCATCTGCCAGAGCTCGATAGGCTAGGCATAGGATCTTAAACGAGATCCTCATATGAATGGGGAGCCAATGAAGACTCTTTCTAGCCATCGTGGCTGATGAAGCATTGGGGAGTGCCAAAACAAAACGCGCAGCCGCATTTTGAACGACCTGAAGTCGCTGAATGAGTCCCTTGTTGGAGTCTGCATAGAGCGCATTACAGTAGTCCAACCTGGAACTCACCAATGCCACTGCCACCTGCTTACGTGCTGAGGGAGAGAGATAGTGAAGAATCCTCTTAAGAATCTTTAACACCCCCCAGCAGGTGGCAACCGTACGGTTGACCTGCAGAGTCATAGACAAGGAGGTGTCAAAGATTATGCCAAGGTTTCTGGCGGACTGGGAAGGAGATGGACAGGTTCCCAGCGAGGACGGCCACCACTTGTCAGACCAGATATCCTGGTCTTTGCCAAAGACCAGGATCTCAGTTTTGTCGCCATTCAACTTCAGGGAATTCTGAAGCATCCAGTCAGAGACTGTCTGCATACAGATCCTGAAGTTGGTGGCAGATGTTGACACTGAATGGGCCAGTGACACCATGATTTGAGTGTCATCGGCGTATGACACCAATTCCATCCCCTGAGATTTTACTAGCCTTGCAAGGGGGGGCGACATAAATGTTAAATAGGGTCGGACTAAGAGCCGACCCTTGTGGCACCCCACACTGCAAGGACATAGCAGGGGAGAGAAATTCACCAAGCTTGACTCTCTGCTCTCTTCGCTGTAAAAAGGAGTGCAGAAGATTCAGAGCCATACCGGAGATCCCTGCCTCCCTCAGCCGAGATGTAAGAATCGAGGGAGACAGGGTATCAAACGCCGCGGAGAGGTCCAATAGTACCAACACTGTGGTTTGGCCAGCATCCACCTTCATACGAATGTTATTTGCCACCATAGTCAAGGCTGTCTCAGTACTATGTGCCTTTCGGAATCCATGCTGGGAGCTGTCAAGATACCCAGAGGATTCCAGAAAGGTAGTAAGATGGAAGTTAAGGTGGGACTCAAGAATCTTTGCAGGGGCGGGTAACAGTGAAATAGGTCTAAAGTTTTTCAACTGTTCCGGATCCAGCGTGGACTTCTTGAGTAGAGGCTTCACTATCGCCCTCTTCCATACTATGGGGAAGGTTCCTTGGGTTATAACACCATTCATGACTTCTAAAAGTGGTGGGAGCAGTATAGATCTGCATTCCTTCAATATCTTCAAAGGGCAAGGATCAAGAGGGGATGAGGATTTAGTCCTATCAAGTAAAAGTTCAAGACCTTCCAGAGTAAGTAACGGAAAATCCGTTAAACTATTGGAGTAATCTCTAGTCCAAACTTCTAGATTGCTCAAGGTTTGGAGAGAGGAATCACTTAAAAACTTTCTCTGGGTTTCCAACGTGAGATAGATGTCCTCAATTTTCTTATGGAAAAACTCTGATATGTTGTTACAGAGCTCCTGTGAGCCCACAACAGGATCAGGAACCTGAAGGGAGCAGAGGGAGTCGACGATCTTAAAAAGCTCCCTAGAGGAGGTGAGAGAAGTAGTGAGATTCGAGAAGTACTGCTGTTTTTCCCTAATGACACTAGATTTGTAGTCAGTTAACAGACCCTTATGTACTTCCCTTTCAATGGGGTCCCACGCTTTCCTCCATTTTCTTTCCTGTCTTCTACAGCCTTGTCGTAGAAGTCTTAGTGATTCCGTATACCACGGGGCAGTGGGCTTACAACGAGCCGAATATCTAAAGGATGGGGGAGCCAACTCATCAACCGCCTTGGTGATAGAGTCAGAAAGCAGTACAGCTGCTTCATCTGCATCTCCCGAGGAGGAGCAGCTATAATTCTTTATATACGGCTCAAGGGCATCATTAGTGATATTCTTGAAACTCCTTTTCGGCCCTCCAGTAGTGAAACAGCTAAATCCCTCGGAATCACTCTAGAAATGCACTTGAATATGAAGAACCATATCAGCAATGCAGCCAAAGGAGCTAAACATAAGTTGAGTATACTAAGGAATCTCAAACCATTCCTTCCACAGAAAAACTTCAAACTGGCGGTACAAGTTCTAGTTTTGCCAAGACTAGACTACAGCAGTTCCATGCTATGTGGTCTCCCCAAACAGAGCCTGGCCCCACTAAGGGCTTCCCTTAATGAAGCAGCTAGATTGATTACTGGAACAAAAAGAAAAGAAAACATATCCCCAGCCCTAAAATTCCTAAACTGGTTAAGATACAAGGCGAGAATACAGTTAAAAATCTCCTGCATGATGCACAAAGCCCTTCATTTCAAGACCCCCATCTATCTGGCTCAAAAACTAGAACTATCAGGGGGCAGCAGAGCATCACGAAGTGCAAGTACAATGCTTCTGAAACCACAGATTTTCCACAAAAAGAGATCGAGTAACAGAGCATTCTCTGGTATTGCCTCAAAGATTTGGAAATCTCTTCCTCCAGAAATCTCCTCCAACACTTCCTTCAAAAAGGAAGTGAAAAAAATCCTAATGCTCAAGTTACTGCCCTAATATGCCTTGGCTCCTAGACTCCATTACTGCTCTTTATTCGGTTTTCTTGATTGACTTTTGACATGGTTATATACCTGGGAATAACATTGTTAGCATGCGTTATACATACATATGTTCGAATGTTCCTCACCCATTACTGTATCCGCCCTACTCTTATGTGAAAGTTCAGATACCTACAGAAGCCTTGCACGCGTCTTGCATAATTAAGTAGCAAATGTTTTGCTTCCCAATACTGTATCCCTCTTACCCAAAATTATGAAGCGCTCTGATACCAGTAAGGGTCACATTTGTGCTATACAAAACGTTATAAATAAATAAATAAAGGAGAAAAGGGAACTCAGAATAAGGTGGTTCGAGTCAACAAAGGAGTCCAGATATTCTAAAACAAAACAACCTCTGTGTAATCCCAGGATAATATCCTTTATTCATAGAGTACACAGGGTAGATTTAAAACAAGAAAAGATTATTACTGTAAATGATGGGTGTCATTGAGTGATAATGGCTCAACACACCCTGACTCTGTCTTATAACAACCAGTTTCGGCCTGTTAAAAGGATACCTTCCCAGAGAAATTGTAGTCTGGAAAAAGGGTTCTTTCTACCTGGAAGATCACACAGACCAAAATGCCCACCACCATGTGGTAGATGTAAACACACTCAGACTCTACTAGGGCCCAACTCACACCACATGCATCTCTTTGACTCTGTCTTTACCAACTTCTCTGGCATCACAGTGGATAGGCCCGCCTCCCTCACCTGGACCAACCACTGCCTTGTCTGCTTCAGCCTGCATCTCCACCACCAAAGGAGGACAGCTTAACGCAATTGGAAAAAGATCCCTGAGGAAACATGAAGCTCAGAGCTCCACACCCACCATCCACCAAGCACCAATACCAAGACCTTTGCTGATCCATCACAAATTTCAACATCAGATTCTCTGGCCCAGTTCAAAACCATCACCACCCCTAAGACCAGACCTCAATCTAGCTTGTAGGCAGAAGAACTGCAACTCTCCAAATGACATAAACAACTAGAAAAGTGGTGGAGACATACACAGGATGTAAAAAAAGAAGCACTAACAGATCCACTCTCCAGACACCACCACCACCATGCGCTCTATCAACTCGAGATCCCCCTCAGATCCCTACTGACATCTTACCTTTGCCAAAGGACTTGACCCCATCTGCGTCGCACTCAATCCAATACTCAACATCTCCATCACCACAGCCACTCTCCCAGTTGCCTGTAAATATGCCACCATACTATCCCTCATGAATAAACCCTCAGTAGACTTGAAGACGCTGGTAAACTACAGACTGATATCATCCAACACCTCCATTAAACCTGCATAGAGGTACTCACCCTTTGATGGATCAGCTCCTTCCTCACGAGGCGCACCCAGTCTGTCAGCGTGATGCCATATACCTCTGCTGCCGGCAACCTGATCTGCAGAATGCTCCAAGGATCCTTGCTCAGCCCCATGATGTTCAAGTTCCACATGGCACCGCTCACCAATATACTTCGCACACACTGAATCAGCATCATCTCATATGCCAAAAGCACCCAGTTCATTCTCTCCCTCTCTCTCTAACAACAACAACACCACCAACGCCCGTATGACGTTCACCACCCCTATGTCTGAGGTTCCTACCTGGAGGAAGACCTACTGACTAAATCTCGGTTCTGCCAAGACAGAGATATTAATCTTCGGAAAGGAGACCTCACTGTGGACCCACGCCTGGTATCCTGCTGAACTAGGACTAACCTGTCTAACCAAGCAAGGAGCCTGGGGGTAATTGTGGACAAACAACTTACAATGACCAGTCAGATCAACACAGTGACCTTCCCCAGCTTCCTCACCTTGAAGCTCCTCAGAAACTTTTTCAGTTGGCTCCCGCTCAACACCCTTATAACTGCCACATTGTCGCTGGTCTCCAGAAAGCTGGACTACAAGAACACACTCTATGTCGGCATCACCACACATCTCACCAAGAGATTCCAGGTCATTCAAAATCCTGCAGCTAGACTCACGCTCTAACTCCCATTCTATACTCACATTTTCACACACCTAAAAGACATCCACTGGAACAAGCAGTTCACAAACCCGCTCTTTCAAGCTTGTCGTGCACACATACAAAGTCCTACAAAATCTAAGCCCCAAATACCTGAGCAACTGCATCAAATTCCATCTTTAACCAGAAACCTCAGCTTGGCCGTCCTCCTACTTTCCCACCTCCCCTGCATCTGGGACCTGAGGTTGCAGGCGCGCTTCTCATACCTGGCTCCCAAAGCGTGGAATGGCCTCCCAGAGCACATCAAAGTCACTAGCTCAGTCCTTCCATTTTGCAAGAAACTGAAAGCCTGGCTATTCCAGTAGGTCTCAGCCAGGGCCACAACGTACTTCATTAGGCACCAGGATAGCGCCCTAGGTGAGAATTTTGCCATAAAAATAAAAAAAAAACATAACGTTCATGCTCTGAAGGCATAACTTTAGTCATTTGCTTGGAGATCAGGCTAGGGTTTTCAGAATAGCCACAATGCTTCTCTGTGGTGACTGGCTGCGCATATAGAGTAGCCAGTAGTGCTCAGCTACTCATCCCAGGCTTAGTCAACAATTGTAGATCTTTTTAAATTTGAGAGAGCATCACAAGAGAAAGTGGCATCCGTTGTTTTTTCCCCAAGTGTTGGTTTGCATAACGTGACATCACAAAACATTTGAGATGATTACCTAGTGTAGGCTTTATTTAGACTATAAATTATACTTCACCCTGTGTTAAAGCACTGGTTGCAGCTTTGGTATACTGCAAAGTGATGAGATCAGCCATTGACTCACTCAAAACTTAGGGCTAAAGGTAATTAATAACCAAGTGAAGGCTGTTATAGTAGTTAGTTTCAGTGAAGCGAGTTACAGGAAGTCACTAAGAAGTCAATAACCAAGCAAAGGACTGTTACAGCAGCTTTTAGTAAAGATTGACACAGTTGTCAATAACTAAGGAAAGACTATTCTAGTAGTCAGCATTTAAGTAAGGATTGTTACAGTAGTTAATTCAAACTAAAGACTATTACACTGGTCAGTAGCCCCATGAAGCCTATTACAGTAGTCATTTCCAAATAAAGTGTATTGCAGTAGTCAATAACCAAGTAAGGTGTATTACAGCCTTTACTATGCAACCAGAACTACGCAGTACCGTTATAGAGTGGGCAATACAACAAACGCGTTGTTACCACGCATTCCATTACCACACAGTCGTTATAGCGACTACCACTAGGGAACGTGTTGTTAGATTTTAAATCCAACACCTTCCCTAGTGTTGCACAGGCTGGAGTTGAAATCGTAGCACATACTATTCCATAATCCAGCGCTTCCCTAAGTCAAGACTTGCTCGGTAATGGAGCACATGGTAACAACGCGTTCGTTGTATTGCCAATGTTGTAATGGCATGCATTGTAAAAGCATGCGTGATCGTGTCATAAATCCGTATTACAATAATCCATAACCAAGTAAAGGCTGCTACAGTAGTCAATTACAAGTAAAGATGGTTGCAATAGACATTAAACAAGTACAGAATGTTGCAGTAGTAAAGTTCTAGTAAAATCTGTTGCAGTAGGTAAAGACAGTTATAGTAGTAAATTTCAGGTAAAGACTCATACACCTGCGCGCCTTGAGAGGTACTGTGACCTGAGAATACTTTGGCAGCCTGCTCAGCAACCCCAAATATTTGATGCCTAATCTCTACTGATGACGCATAATGATCCAGAAACACGTGTATAGAGATGGCCAGTACAACTTTGTAATAACTCGAGACAATCGTGCAAGCAAACACGCTTGGTGAACTGCATTGACCACAATGCTCAGGGGCGACCCGCTGGGAGGTGAAGCAGTGTGATCCCACATTGGTTTCCAACCCAGTAAAGACTTTTAAAGTAATCAGTCCCTAAGCAAAGACTGTTACACTGGTGGTTGTACTACTCAGAGTATTTCCAGTTTGTTGTGCTCCCCTTCGGCCTCACTATGCCACTGGGGTGTTCACAAAAGTGATGGTGATGGATGAAGTTCATCTTCAGAAGTTTGGGTTCCAGTCTTCCCCTACCTTAAAGGCTAGCTGCTGAGGGCGAGATTGCCCCAGCAGTAGTCACCCACCTCCAAACTACGTCATACCTCCTGCATTCGCTGGGGTATTTATCACCATGCTAAAGTCATCCCTGATTTCGTCTCAGATACTCCCTTTCATAAGAACCATTCTGGAAACAGTGAAGTTCTGTGTCTATCTTCCGGAGTGCAGAGTCCAGGATATTAGGGCTATGATCATGATGTTTCAGGCTCACTCCTGGATTTCAGTGAGACTGACTTTAAGGCTACTCGGTCTGATGGCCTCCTGCGTCCTGCTGGTGAAGCACTCCAGATGGCATAGGCAGGCACTGCAGTAGGATCTGAAATCCCAGTGGGCTCACCAACAGAGGAATCTCACCAAAGGAAACTGCAAAAGATCTGCAGAGGTAGTTAACGGATCGTGATTGGGTCCATGGCAGACCCCCCCTCTCTTCCCCTCACAGAGCTGACAGTGGGGACCAATGCACCACTTCTGGGCTCGGACTGCCACCTCAAAGAGGTGGAGATCAGAGGACTCTGGTCTCCAGCAGAATCTCAGCCCCACATTGAACTTCTGGAGCTGAAGGATATCCACTTAGCATTGAAAGCCTTCCTCCCTTCATTCAATAAAAGGGTGGTTTAGGTGTTCACGGACAGTGTTCATGGGCAATACCATCAGCATGTAAGATTGCCACACAGGGGGCCTGGCGTCGGGGAACCTGTGCCAGGAGGCTCTGTGCCTCTAGACTTGGCTGGAGCACCAGGACACTTTCCTGGTTGTGCATTAGCTGGCATGCTCACTGAATGTGAAGGCAGATAAACTCAGCTGTCAATGCATTGATGATCATGAATGACAACTGCATTCAGAGGTGGATTGAGGTCTCTTCAAAGAATGAAGAGAACCTTGGCTCGATCTGTTCGCCACCGCCAAGAATATGCAATGTCAGCACTTGTGCGCATTGGAGTTTCCAAAGGGGCACACGCTCTGAGACACATTCTGTCTCGAGTGGAATTCAGGACTCCTGTATGCCTTTCTGCCGATACTACTTGTGCCTCGAGTTCTCAAGAAGATCAGAACAGACTGCTCCAAAATAATTCTAGTGGCTCCAGATTGGGCAGGGAGAGTATGGTATCCCAAGCTCCCGAGCATGAGCATTGGTCTACCAATCAGTCTACCCCTTTAGGATGATCTCCTGTCGCAGCAACAGGGAAGGGTCCTGCACCCAAACCTGCTCAGTCTCCACCTTAATTCATGGAGATTGAACAGCAACCGTTAAGAGTTATAAATCTTCCTCCAGAGCTCTGTGATGTCATTTTGGCAGCCAGGCATCTCTCCATTAAAACTGCCCAAGCCTGCAGATGGGATATGTTTGTGGCTTGGTGATCCTCACGCCATACAGAACCCCTTTCTGCACCGCTTTTGGAGGTGTTGCTGTTTGTTTTGTCTTCAGCCCTGCAAGGCTTTCCCCTAGGCTCTGTTAAGGGTTACCTGTGGGCCATTTCGAGCTTCTTGTAATTGGCAGATCAACCCTTCTTGTTCAAGTTACCTACCGTGAAAGGTTTACTGAAAGGTTTGATTTGTTCCCTCCTACCCCTTTTGTGATTTCCCAATGGGACCTCAACCGGGTCCACACATTTCTTTTGAAATTTTAAGCCCCCACACAGCTGTTCTCTGTGGCTCTTGACTATTAAAACAGTCTTTCTTGTGGCTATTACTTCGGTAAGGTGGGTGATCACGATTCAAGCTCTGTTGGTTCACCCAACGTACTCCAGATTTTTCCCTGACAAACTGATTCTTCGGACACAGGCCTCTTTCCTGCCAAAGGTTGTTATCCCACTTCATGTGGTTCAGAGCATTACTCTGCCTACATTTTTCGCTCCACCTATTGTTTCCAAGGAGGAGAATAAACTCCATTGCCTGGACCCAAATAAGGCTCTCTCTTTCTACATTGATTGCGAGGGTCGGACTAGGGCAGAAAATAGGCATGGGCACCAAAATAAATGTGGTCCCCATTAGCATATGAGATAGCAAAAAAGTAGCGCACATTTACAAATAGGGCAGTTTTGAATTTGTAAAGAGGCTTTGTATAAGTGTTTTGCAAGGTATGCATTCATGTGAGCTTGCTGCAGGCAATATTTGTGGCAATGTCAGGGAAATCAACAGTTCAAACTGGTCCTCCAGACCAGTAAATAGGCCTAAAAATCTACAAAAAAACGGCCCACACACTGACCAATCAGACCAGCCCATCTGACCATGTTGATTGCACAAAAGAACATTGGGTGGACAATTAGCACTTTAGAAATAGATCATTTCTCACTGGATTGTACACTGCATTAAGATCTACTTCACATTACCTAAGAAGCAGCCTATTGAGGGCGTGAGTGGCCATTCCACCAGGACCATGTGGCTTCTACTACATTGGCACACAGAGTACCTATCCTAGACACCTATCAAGCTGCTACGTGGGCATCATTCCACACATTCATAATGCACTACTGTTTGGACAGTCAGGTCCAATGAGACAGGCATTTTGCCTGCTCAGTTATCCAAGATTGTTTGGTTTGAGCCAGTTTGCAGATTCACCTCCAGGGAAGTATTGCCTGGGTATTGATTCAAAGGTGAAGAATCTGAGATTAGAAGTCTCTATCAGAAGAACAAGTTACTTACCTTTGCAGATTCCTCACTGACCTTCCCATCCTCCCTGCTCTGTGAACTGGGCTGTTCACCTGAATATCCCATTAGACACTGCACACTGGTCGAACATTAGGAGCATAATTACTAAAAAGTCACTCAGTGCAGCAAGTCAGCGCTGCACGACAGGAAAAGGGAAGGAATGTGCTATAATTAACATAATACAACACATTCCCATCTTTTCCCACTGCTGGCACACAATGTGCTGCCTAGCTCCAACGCAAGCAACCTTGCCTCAAGATATTTCCCCTCATTACGCCTCCCCTGGAGGCGTAGCATTCGTACGCATTCCCAGGTCTACCAGTATTGGTGTATCTGGGAATGCTTCAGAATCCATGGGCGAATGTGTCGGAACACCCATTCTCCACCCATGAAACGCCCTCCAGGGCAGGGTAACGCAACTTAGCCATTTCGGCTTTGTTACGTTATTCTGGATTAATCAAGTCATTCAGGGCCAAGCAAGGTGGCCTAGCCTGGCTTGATAAATCAAACTTAGAGCTGTGTCGCTTTAGCACCCTGTTGCATGGAGCAAAAGTGACACAACCCTATGATAAATATGCCTGTCCATTTTTACGTGGCTCTGCGTTTTTGGTATGCAAACAGTAATGAAAGAAACTGATATCAGTGTTCCAGGGTGGCACTTATATGTGCACCGCGACGTCAATTACAACGCGGACGATGCCAAAGCCTACCAGCGCGCAGAAGTACTGTTCAAGATTGTTCGGATCCATTGTGGCGGCTGGGGAATATTTAAAGGTGAGGAATCTACGGTTAGATAGAGTCTTTACCAGAAAAAGGCATTGCAGAAGGTAAGTAACTTGTTTGTCAATTCCAAGTAACGATTGTTACATAAGTCAATTTCAAGTAAAAACTGTTACAGTGGTCAATTCCAAGTGAAGACTGTTGCAGTAAACAATAATCAAGTAGGCTTTAGCTTGCATTTACTCATAACTCTTCCTCATGGCCACTCCACTCTGATGTTAGGATCTCAGTCAGGAACATGTTTAGAAGTAGTACATTAAGCAATTAGCACCTCATTTCTTCCACCAACAGTACAGCACATATCAGCACAGCTCTTGCCTCACCAACAGTCAACATCTTCTCTCCACACCCTGTGTTATGTTCTTGCTGTGGTACAGTCATGACATCTACTAGAAACCCACTGAGTCAATGACACTCTAGTACAGCAGATTATAACACATCTCCCTTTTAACAAAACAATAAAATTAGGTTTCTAAAAGGCAATAAAAGTATATGCAGTGAAAAAGGGGAGAATGAACAACATAGATTTCATCTTTAGAAATGTGAAAGTGGATTCAAAATATAAAAGACATTTATGAATGGTTATAAAAATAATATAGACAGAGAGGAAATAGGAAAAGAACACAAAAGATGTAATCCTTAATATAGTAAAAGTATTTACACAATACATACATACAACCTTGACAGACAATCTGCAGGCAAATCTTTCACTCCGGCAGATATTCAACGCAGTAATTATACTCAATTAGAGTCCATTCACCTTTTGATTCGTGGTATTGTGTTGTAAATATTTCTGTACCCTGACAGCTGGATCAAAGGCTTGTGGTCAGTTCTGAGCTCAAAGGGTAAGTCCCACAAGAAAAACTTAAACTAGTGCACCACCCACATGCCCGCTAAAGCCTCTTGCTCTATGACTGAATATCTTTCTTCGGCGCCTCTAGCAGAACATGAGGCAAAGCTGCCACTCTGTCTTCTCCGCCTGTACCCTGGAACATCACAGCACCTAGCCTTTTAATGCTCATGTCTGTGGTGAGTACAGTTTCTATTAAGACATTGAAATGCCCCAAAGTACACATTTTAGCTATACATTCTTTGACAACACCGAACGCTTTCTCACAATCTTCAGATTAGTCAAAACATGCACCTTTCTTGAGAAAAAGCCTAATTGGCTGAATTACACTGGCAAGATTGGGAAAAAATGGGCGTAATATTCTGCCAGACCCATGAAAGATCTAATCTGTTTCTTATTGGTGGGAGAAGGTGTCTCCGGAAAAAATCTGACCAAGTCTAGTTTGGGATTTACCAAAATGGTATGCCCCAAGTAGGAGACTGAACTCACCGTAAACTTGCATTTTTCTTTCTTGAGTGTAAGGCTTTGTCTCTAAGTCTTGTAAACTGTTGTCTGAGGACAAGGTCATGACCCTGTTTGTCCCTTCCATATACTAAGATGTAATCTTGAAAGAACATTACAGATTCAATTCCCTTCAGTACCATTTTCATACACGTTAGAAACATGCCGCAGCGGAGGCTAACCCGAAAGGCAACCTCACAAACCTGTATGGCCCTAGTGGTGTAACGAAGGATGTGAATGCCCTAGAATCCTCATGTAGCTGCACTTGGTATTAACAGCAGATACACCCGTTACGCTAAACACACGCACATCTTTGGGTAAGGTCAGGGCTTCTGCAAAATTGAATTGGGGCTGTCAATCGGCTCAAAGGCATTAGCTGAGATCCCTAAGGTCCACACACACCCTCAGTTTACTCCCATTGTCCTTGGGATCTAAAACAATGGGAGCCAGTCACTACGATGTCTCTATTTCTTCAATCACCCCCAAGGACAGCAAATTGTCAATCTCACTCTCTAATGGTTTATTATTATTATTATTATTATAATTGCATTTATTGAGCGCGCAGCTACCCGGAGGTTTCCCGGCGCTAAAGAAAAACAGAAAGTGAGTTAAGTTGAGCGTGGATAGGCACGCATATTAAGTATTAAAAAGCCAGGTCTTAATTCCTTTACGGAATGTCAAGTAACAGTTTTCCGACCGCAAGGCTTGAGGCATGGAATTCCATAAGGAGGGTGCCAGTAGAGCAAACGACCGGCCGCCCATTTTAGCTCTGTTGACCCGAGGGATCAGAAACTTGTTTTGTGTGGAAGATCTCAGCATACGGGAGGGAACATAGTGCTGGACTAAAGAGGAAAGATATTTAGGAGCTTTACCCATTTTAATATGGTGCATAATGCAGAGAGCTTTAAATTTTACTCGGCTCTCAATGCGCAACCAATGCAGCTTGCGCAGATGGATGGAGACCGAAGACCTAGCAGGCAAGTTACAGAGAAGGCGGACTGCCATATTCTGAACCACCTGAAATTTCTTTATTACCTCCTTACAGGCACCCAGAAGCAGAATGTTCCCGTAGTCCATGCGTGAGGTGACAAGGGCCTGGACCACAGTCCTCAGGGTATCAGCAGGAAGCATCCACGTAATTTTTCTCAGCCACCTTATGATGGTAGTGCAGGTGGCAGAGACTTTTACAACATGTTGCTTAAATGACAGCTGGTTGTCAAAAAGAACCCCGAGGTTGCGAACTGAGGCTGAAGGAGTAGGAGTAGGGCCCATCTGATGAGGCCAATGTTGAGGGCCCCAGAGTGAGGAATGGGGACCGAATAGGAGTAGCTCTGTTTTATCACCATTCAGTTTTAATTTATGACTGTGCATCCAGTTGGCGATTTGTTCTAATCCGGACTGCAAGGAGGACGTGGGGAGATGTTTATTGGTGGATAGAGAATAGACGATTTGTGTATCGTCTGCGTAAGAATAGATCGTGAGGCCTGCTTGCTCTGCCAGGAAGGCAAGAGGTCTCACATAAAGATTGAAAAAGAGAGGGCTGAGAATAGACCCCTGGGACACACCGTGAGGGGAGGAAAAGATGGAAGAAACAGACGAGGAAGAAAAGACTTGGAAAGTGCGATTAGAAAGAAAGCTAGCAATCCAGGCCAGGGCGGGACCATCAATACCCACAGATTTCAGGGTGGACAGCAAGATGGAATGGGAGACGGTGTCAAAAGCGGCACTCAAGTCTAACAAAATGAGTGCCACTGTCTCCCCGCTGTCCACCTGTTTTCTAATGGTCTCAGACACACCAAGGAGCGTGGTCTCAGTAGAGAAGCCAGCCCTGAACCCAGATTGAGAACAGTGAAGAAGATTAGAAGATTCAACATAAGAAGTAAGAAGAGAGTTAACGTGTTTTTCAAGGACCTTAGAATAGCAAGAGAGCAAAGAAATAGGACGAAAGTTAGAAGGGTTATTTGGGTCTGCATTAGGCTTTTTTATCAATGGCACCACCATCGCATGTTTCCATTCGTTGGGGACCATAGCTTCAACCAATGAAGCATTTAAAAGATTCAGAATGATCTGAAGTATGGTTGGATCCAAGGTTCGCAATATTTGGGGAGGCAAAGGATCAAGGGGAGAACCAGTTTTTATTTCATTAAGATAATTTTGAAGAAGTGAGAGCGAAATCGGCTCCCAGGAATGAAGTTGGGGGGCAGTGGGAGTTGGATTAGGTGCATCGATGGAACCAGAAATGAGTAAAGAAGACACGGAAGTAGAAGAGACAGTGGGAGTAGCGTTAAAAACAGCATAGATTTTATCTATTTTCTCCAGAAATTTTTTTGCTAGAGCATTACATTGGGTTGTGTCTAGACAGGGGTCTTTAGGTGCAGAAGACATGCCTGAAAGATCTTTTACCACTTTGAACAAGGCCTTAGGTCTATTTTGGGCATGATTAGCTCTGGCGGTATCACAGGCAGAATGATAAGCCCGCAAGGCAGCTTTATATCTAGTTTTATTAATCGTACAGTAATTGGGGATTAATAAGTTACCGGCTTTATGGGTAGGGCCGGAATTAAGTAGGTGGAGGTCCAAAGCGGCTAAGTCCAGTAATAGGCGCGTACTAATAGGACAAGAAGCTTGATTAAAATGAATATTTAGATCACCCACTATGAGAAAATTAGTGGATTGTAAGATCAGAGGGGCAATAAGCTCAGGAAGAGCAGAGGCCCATGCAGAGGCCGAACCAGGGGGACGGTAAATAAGGATTCCTGTCAAAGTAAAGGAAGGAGAGAGAAGGAGTTTAAAGAGACCTGCTTCGCAACCAGGAAAATCAAGGTCTTCCCATTTACAGGAAAAATCTCTTTTAAAAATGACAGCAATCCCTCCGCCCTCCTTGAGAGTATGGTTTCTCCCCACAAAGGTGTAATTGCTGGGGAGGGCCATGGCGATGTCAGGGCCGGAGCTCTCGTTGAGCCATGTTTCCGTTACAAACATGGCTGCCGGGCTAGATGACTCGAGGAGGTCATAGATATCTCTCCTGTGCCTAGGGAGAGATCGGCAATTGATGCTAATAAAATTCAAGTCCGGGCAGGTTTTCAACTTAGAAGAGGGGACCTGATGCGTAGAAGGCGGAGTCCCCCAGAAAGTAGATGAGAGGGAATCTTTGACCGAGGTCGTAGAGTCTAGCATAAGAGCACATTTGGGGCATTTTAACGGCGCATCTTGACAATTCAGGCTAGGGGCAAAAGTACAGGGAGGTGGCTGTAAACTCAATAGGGCCGAGCGTGAATATGTGATGTAATCTGGGGCAGAGGAAGTGGCCCTTGGTCTCGGCCTGACGCGGACGGGTGCAGACGGGCAGGACTTTGGCACGACTTCGGCGCAAAGTCGGCGCTCCCGCTGCGCTCGTCCGCTGCGCTTCCGGTGCCAAGGTACCATTTAAGCTTGTGGGGCGGGAGGGGCCGAGCACTAGACCGCTCGCCGGCTCCTCGCCTCACCCAAGATGGCGCCCAAAATAGTCGAACCCAGCCAGACCTTAATCATCTGTGGTGGGGGCTACAGCGCTTCAGGGAAAGACAGGTAATTCCCAGTATATGAGCGCCAAGTGCGCCAAGACAATAAATGTTCTTAAAATTGTTTTTAAAATTGTGGGCAAAAGCAAACAAACACAAGATACAGTGTGTGGCAATTTTAAAAAATAAGCATCAGGTCACAAGCATTAGAATTCTCCAAACAGAGTTTCAACATTAGATGTAGTACTCTCATCATCTTGTGCATAGCAGGCTTGCTATTTTTGTTGAAAACAATTTTGTGCTGAAAGTCTTTTAAAAGAGTTACGGGCCGAAGTAGGACACCAAATACCGGTCGGTAACGGCTGATTTTGGCCGTTACCGACCGGTATCTGGTTTTTGATATGTAGGGGCCTTAAATTTTACAGAATCGGTAAATTTACAGATTCGGTAACTTTACCGATTCGGTAAAATATCGAATCAGTAAATTTACCGAATCTGTAAATCTAAGAATCTTAAGAATTCGTTATTTACCACAAAATAATATTCTGTGGTAAATAACGAATTCCAGTGTACATGCACATCTGTGCATGTACACCTGTGCCATGTGGTACCGATTTTTACTGAATCATACCGATTCGGTAAAAATTACCGAATTATTTCCTACATCTCATTTACCGAATCTGGAATACCGAATCAGTAAAATTCGGTATTCTAGAGTCGGTAAATGAGATTTACCTACATCGGGCCCTTAGCCCTTTCCTAAACACATCTGTTATATATTAGACAGGAACAAGCAGATTCTTGAAAGGTTCATTTAATGTTAGCGGCACAGCAACAAACAGCAGCTACTTGACAGGCAGGAACAGTGTAACTGACCTGGTGCCTAGCAGCCACTTGAGTTCTATATGGAACTCAAGCCATAATGAAAAATGCAGTACAATTAAAGTGAAAGGGAAAAATAAATGGAAATAAATGGAGGATGTAACACACCTCCCTTTGTTACAAAACAAAGTTAACAGTATAACAGAAAATATGTAGTTAAGATACATAGTCAGCAAATCTTCTGGGGGGACATCTTGGTCGAACAGAACTCTTAACTCTTGGGAACACCATTGACAAGACCATAGATCCAATCTGGCCCCCCTGTCTGGGTCCTCCCCCTTCACCCAAAGAATCAATCAAAAGCATCGGCATATGGCTAGACAAGTCACTCAATTTTAATCACCAGGCGGCCAAACTATCCGCCACCTGTTTTGGTCTCCTATTGCTGCTGCGCAAAATCCTCCCTTTCATGACGGACGGATTATGGTACAAGGCCTAATCCTATCCCTTTTGGACTGTGGGAACGCCCTATATCTCGGGGCTCCCCTATTCCACCCTGAACAAACTACAAATAATCCAAAACTGCGCAGCCAGGACCCTCCTCCAAATCCCCCGGCGAGTCTCAGATAAAGCCCGACTAAAAGACCTCCACTGGCTCCCAGTAAAGGCAAGGATTGAATTCAAGGTTATGTGCATCGCCCATCGGTCTTACTGGGGAACAGGTCCCATCATCAACCGCCCCCTTATAACCGCTTACCATCCTAACAGACATCCTAGATCAGGATCCTCCTACCTCACCACAATACCCCGATTTAAGAAAGCCAGATGCGGAGGCCGCTCACTCTCTTACAATCTCGCCAAGCTCTGGAACGCCCTCCCCCTCACACTCAGATCAGAGCCCAAACTACTGAATTTCCGAAAACTCCTGAAAACCGGGCTCTTTAACAAACCTGAGTAACTTTCAGCGCCTCTGTCTCAGGCCTGACCTCTTGCAGCGCTGGGATGCCTTAGGGTAGCCACCGCGCTTTACAAATCGTCTTTTCATTTCGTAAGAGAAAATATGTAGTTAAGATACATAGTCAGCAAATCTTCTGGGGGGACATCTTGGTCGAACAGAAGTCTTAACTTTAGAAGCAATAGCCTCTTTTGGTACAAGCTGAACGTCAGGTACAGTGGTATTGTAAACAGAAGGACACTTAGCAACCCGTTTGATGTTCCACAACTTGCCATCCTGAGTGATAACACTGTTACTAAAAACCCTAACCACTTTCATTGGTTTACTAAACTTGTTAGAACATTCAGGGCCCGATGTAGGTAATCCCAGATTACCGATTCTTAAATACCGAATCATACCGATTCGGTATTTAAGAACAGGCAATTGGGATGTAGGTAAAAAATTACCGAATCTGTAAGTTTCGGTAATTACCGAATCGGTATTTACCGATTCGGTAATTGCCATTCATTCCTATGGGCCTGGAGGCCCATAGGAATGAATGTCAATTACTGAATCGGTAAATACCGATCCGGTAAAATTGGGAAACATTGAAGGGTGGCAGGGTGTCACTTTGACACCCTGTTGCACCCCTCAATTGTGCATGGGTGCACATGTTGCAGACATACATGCCCTAAGGGCATGTATGTCTGCAACATGTCACTGTTGGAAAAGCAAAAAAAATGCTTTTTCAGAGGTTTTCATTATTTACCACAAACTTGTAGTTAGTTGGTGGTAAATAACGAATCCTAAGATGGGAAAATCACTCATTTGAGTGCTCCCTACATATCAGGATTCGGTAATTTACAGAATCGGTATTTAAGAATTCGGTATTTTACCGATTCCTTAAATTACCGATTCGGTAAAATACCGAATCCTTAAAAAATGTCACCTACATCTGGAAAGCCCAATACCGGTCAGTAACAGCCAAAATTCTGTAATTTCGGCCGTTACCGACCAGTATTTGGCTACCTACATCGGGCCCTTAGTGAGAAAACCTGGTCTTCTAATTCTTACCCAATCCCCAACTGAGAAATTAGGTGTTTTACCATTGCATCTGTTATCATATCACACTTTTGTTTTTTCTTGTTTACACTCAACTTTTTGAGAAACATCCCTGATCAACTCCCTTGAAAAGGATTTGTTTAAGTATTTGTCCTTTAACCACCACGGACAAATTGTGGAAGCAGGATCACGCCCTTTGATGAGGCGGAAAGGACTGACTTTAGTTGTTGAGTGTGGTGTAATGCGATAAAGCCAAAGTTTTTCTCTTAATAGATTTTTCCAATTACAGCCAGAGTTGACCACGTCAGATACAAACCCCTTCAAAACCCTGTTGAACCGCTCTACTAAACCATTTTCATGGGGTTCATAAACAGAAAAAGTATGGTGTTTAATGTTTTGGCGTTTAAGGAAATCCTCCATTTCTAATGAGGTAAGTTGTACCCCGTTGTCAGTGACAAGTGTCGAAGGACAACTCTCTCTAGAAAACACTTCTTCGAAAAATTCCATAACTATGTTTGTTGAGGCAGAAGTCTTCTTTTCCACATGTTTGTGATAAAACTGAACCAATACCATACATGCTGGCATCTACCGTAATTATACAAGTCTTATTCATACAGAAAGGCCTGAGTGTGGGGACTTGCAGTATACCTGATTTAATTAGCTCAAACGCTGACTGTTATTCTTGGTGCCATACAAAGGGAGTATATGCAAAGTTGTTCACAAACTTGCTATAGTACTCGCACATTCCTGCGAAGGAAAGCAACTGTTCTTTATTGTTAGGAGAAGGAGTATCGGTAATGCCTGCAACATTAGACTTCTTTGGCACCACACCATCACCTGTTAACGTGTGACCCAAATATTCTTCTGAGTTCTGAAACAATTTACATTTGCTTGACTTTAAAGTCAAACCATTCTCCCTTAACTTCTCACAGACACACCGTAAATGTAAAACATGGTCTTAATTGGTACTTGAATAAATCAAAATATCATCTTGAAAACACTTCACAAAGTTGTCAACGTCTCTGAAAATATTAAACATAACTCTTTGAAACACAGTTGCCGCCGAGGCTAAGCCAAACGGCATTCTGGTGTACTGGTACAAGCCTTGGGGAGTGATAAAAAAATCCCGTCCTCGTCGCCAATTTTTATTATATATTAGACAGAAACAAGCAGATTCTTGAAAGGTTCATTTAATGTTAGCGGCACAACAGCAAACAGCAGCTACTTGGCAGGCAGGAACAGTGCAACTGACCTGGTGCCGAGCAGCCACTTGAGTTCCATATGGAACTCAAACCATAATGAAAATGCAGTACAATTAAAGTGACAGGGAAAAGTAAATGGAAATAAATGGAGGATGTAACAACATCCTGGAATTCTTGTACAGTATCCAACCTTTCACCCACATTGGTAATCAAGAGGGCTTGTCCTGGAGAGTTTGAATTGATAATGATGCCTATGTCTCCCCTATGTCACCAGCTAAGCTGATTATCGCCACAACGGCCTACATAAACTTTGCCAATTGTCTCTCTTCCTATAAAACTCATGATCATGACAGCATAACTAATTAGATCAATACCAGAACCTCCATAGCCTTCTGGGTTAAGGTCATGTGGTAGTAATTTTATATTCTCCTTCCCCAAAAGTCCTCTCCCAATTCTTGTCGCCCACAAGAGTGAAAGGTGAACCAGAATCAGCAAGGACCACACGCTGTTTCCCACCAATTGTCATTTCATGTTGAGGCATCGTGATCTGCCCCACAACAACTTCCCCGTCAACTTTCTTAACATTATCCAAAGAAGGTACAATTTGTAATATAGCTTTTTGGTAACTTCCAGCATATTCATGCACTTTGCAATTCTTACACATGCAGGCAAAATGTCCTCTTTTCCAACAGCTCTGACAGACTGAATTGTGGGCAAAACAATTTGGGCTATTTGAAAAAAGGTTGGGGCTGCCACACTCGAAACATTTGAACCTTAAGTCTTTCTCTTGGACGAGGCCTTTGGTCCACACAGGTTTTTAAGTAGCTTTTTTGTTTTCTTCGTTTGCATCACTCCCCATAGTGAAGTTAGTTACTCTTTTCACAGTGCTAGGAAGTGTGCTCTGCATCTCTTTGTCCCAACTAATAGTGTGCTCCATGCTTTCAACAATGTCTACAGCTTCTTTTAAAGTGATTCTTTTTTGCTAAAATTGTTCTTGGATCCTGGCATCATTGGTACATTGCACCGGTTGGACCCTTAGGAGTGAGTCTGATAAGTCACCAAACTCACATGTCCATGCTAAACCTTTCAAGGAGGCAATCTAGTTCCCACTCCCTCACTTTTCACATGCCCCCTCGAGTGACCACCATGATTATTATGTTTCTTATATAGCGCCAGAATCGACCCCCGAAGGGGTATCTCCACGCTTGCCTGGGAACCCGTCCTGGCTTTTCCCTGTGAGATAGCCCCTACAGGGCATCCCCAAGGTGAAAGCCAGGCATCATGCCGCGGGGGGGCCGTTGTGGAGATTAAGCAAGCTTAATGCCCAGAGTTGCAGAGTGTGAACCCATGATTAGGTCAGGCACCGAAGCGAGAATTATCAAGTCCATGGACATTTGAGCTCAAGACCCTGCCGCGTCGGGAATTGAGCCCTGGTCCCGGGTCTGACCTCTGCTTCATTGTCTGCCTGCTCTAACCAGTGAGCCACACTTCTCCACAACCTGCAACGTAAGTGTACCCAACAAACTAAAGAAATAGGCTGATACAAGAGACTAAAATAACAACCCCAAAAGTAACAGGCTCATATAACAATCTAAAATAATATTACATGCTGTTGACTGCTTAATTGTGCTGGAATTCGAACTTAAGAGGCAGAACTGCTCATTAATTGTTGGTTAAAGTCTTTCTTAGATTGATTCCCATGGAAAACATCCAGAAATCGGGGTTACGGCCTAGTTTTCAAATGGGCCTGGTTTCTCATTGGCAACTCCCACTGGTTCATCCAACCGTGCCTTGCACAAGCGATACATCGATTCACATCTGCCTACGAGTAGCAGAATGTTCACTAGACCATGTGCACCGCACTCACAGCTGCAGCCGCTTGCACACCAAATTTGTCTTCCGCTTTCGTTCTGCCTCTCCACTGGGTCTGCAATGCAGAATGACACAGGCAGGCAAACTAGGGCTGGAGGCGTCCCGTGCCTCTCCCAAGGTGAGGCTTTCACTGTACCTCTGCTGGCGGCTGGAGACAGACTGATCGTGACATTCAAAAGACCTCTGCATGCGAGCGGAACAATGGTAGCCTGCAGGGCACAAGTCCTATAAAAAGAAGTAGGGGAACTATTAGTATGCAAATGACCCCGTGACGTCACGTGCTAAACGTGTCCCGATGTCTGAGATGTACACCGGGACACGTTCAGCATATTTCTGTGGGGCCCAGCTTCTTGGCAGGGAGGATGGCGTCCATCTTGTGAAAAGAGTGGGGGGACGCCGTCCACCCGCGTGGACCCCCGACTCGAGCCCTGGTAGCCGGACACTGGTGGCTGGAAGCAGCGTGTGGCATGCTAAAGGCAGAGCGGAACACCACAGGTATGTAGAATGCATGAGGCATCACACGTGAGCAGATTTAACAGCAATTATACGTGGAAAGTTAATAAGAAGTCCCACAGCTTGTGAAAATATAAACAAAATGTAGAATAATCACAATACCGCTTACGCTGTTTTTTCTTTGCACAAAACTAAATTCAATGAGCCAGTATTCAAACCGGGTATAGGGTTCCGTCAGACATCCTTGACGGGAGTTGGTGGAAGTCCTGCCCTTTAAGGTCGCTCGTCGCCAGTGTTAAGAAGTACTACATGAGGCAATTAGCACTTCAAATCTTCTGTATTCTATCAACAGTACAGCACGAGTCAGCACAGCTCTTGTCCCACCAAGAGTCAACTTCTTCTCTCCACGCCTGTATTCTATTGTTGCCATGGTACAGTCATGGCATCTACTAGAACCCCACTGAGCCCAAGACACTCTAGTGCAGCAGATTATATCAGAACCCTAATATGTGAATGAAAGTCATGGTTGGACCCTCCAAGTGATGTTTATGTGAGAGTCATGCAGGTCTCTACTAGCCTGCTAGAGAAAGAGGTCTGTCTGGAAATCATTCTGGTGCTGGCTGTTTCTCAGATTGCATGAGCTCTGGTGGATGCTTTCTAACTGACTTTCAGCCTATGAAGCAGGGTGTGGGTTTAAACAGCAGCTGCTGGGATTGTGGCGTGCAAAAGTGAAAATACAAGAGTAGGTGAACAAGCTACAATGGTTGGTTGAAGTCTGCAGGTTGAGGCTTCACTGGATATATTGGTTTCTGCAATGACAGAATCCTTACAGATGGTGAAATGCAAGCAAACCAATAAATAATGCACTGCAAAAGATGTTGGTATCAAAGAACGGGACATTTCACTGGCCTAGTTGAGACAGTCAAATTGTGTTTTTCTATGAAGAAAGTATATGGCCTCTAAGTTGCCCTCTAAGAAACCCAAGCCTTGTGTTAGTGCCCTAGAATCATCTGCAATTATAAGCATACTGTGCTATTTGCCTGCTCTTAACTTTTTACAGTGGTTCAGTGTATTTTTAGGTCGAGCCTGGGCAGCGCATATGCTGCTGCCAGGCATGCAGTAGTGGAGTATGGCTTTAAAGCCCAACCCACTTTTAGAAGGCTTCTGTCATTGTTCTTCATAAACGCTGGCTTCCGAGTTGTTAGTAAGCTTGTTAGTCCCTCCTTCGTACCGCCTTGTCTGCATATGTTACCTCCCATAACGACTGGACCTTTTACTGGTGTTATGTCATGGTCTGCTATATAAGTTGATGAGCACTACTTTCTTTAATGCTCTTCCCCTATTCCACCTATGACATTGCAGCACGCTGCATGCTTTGACTACTGTATTTATTTAAATTACTACGTGGTCTGCGCTTATTCAATTATTTAATTTACGGCTGGGTCCGCTTTCAGTTTAGCGACCGCGCTTTTTTAATTATTCCTTTCACAGGTGGCCGCTTTCACATTAGTGATTGCGCTTATTGATTTTATTAATTAATAGTAAGGGTTGCTTTCACTCCAGCAGCCGCGCTGAAGAACGTTTGTAAATTAATTATTTTGTTTTTGCTTTGTGTGAAAGTGCACCTTATGAGCATTCACTTTAATATTGTCCATGCCCCTTTGTTTAGACGCTGTTCACTGTAACCATATGGCGAGCAGTGTCTAAAGAAAGGGGCGCAGTCAACATTAGAGTGCTCTTGCATTTGAGAGAGTTTCAGCTATTGGCATTAAAAATAACAATGACTTATATATCTGTTGGGTTCAAAACACATTAATTACAGGCATTGTCACTTAGAATGTCAATTGCTTAAACACTCGCAAAAACGAGACCTATTGCATTGAAAATGCTTGTTTTTGTTTGAACTGGGATTGGTTGTTTATGTCTCGCCTGATACAGCGCATGCACTGGTCTGGCCGAGACATTTAGTAGGTGAGTTTTCAAAGTGCTACAGGCTGGCGTTCACGCGAGCGTGCACGCGCGCAGCCGCCATCTGTCTCCTCAGTCATGGGTCATTAAGTTGCTTGTTTTTATTTCCCCTCTGCCTCCCTCCGATCACTTTCACTTTCATTTGAATCCAAATGTAAATTACCATGGTGTGCAAACTTTTCCGAGTTGCAACAAAATAGTCTTATTATTATTAGTCTTATGAATAAACTTATGGCCTCAAACTTTGCAGTCTCTTCCGAGCACGACCACGTATTTACTCTGTTGTCAATACCTACAAACTATACAAATTGGTATAGAGCCTAATTTAATTGCTCACAACACGCAACTTGCATGGATTACAGTACGCACACAATCACACACCTACACAACCACACACACACAACCACAACCACACACAACCACACAAAATCACACACACAACCACACAAAACCACACACACAATCCCACACATACAACCACACACAACCACACACACAGAACCACACACACCCACAACCACACACCACCACACACACAACCACACGCACACAACCACAAACACACAACCACACACAAACAATCACATACACAAAACCACACACACAACCAAACACGCAACCACAGACACAACCACACACACACACAACCACACAAAATCACATCCACACACACAAACAATCACACACAACCACACACACACACAACCACACACAAACACACACACAACCACACCCACAACCACACACACAACCACACACACAACCACACACGCAACCACACACGCAACCACACACACACAGCCCCACACACAACCACACATAACCACACACACAGCACCACACACACAACCACAGCCACACACACACAACCACACCCACAACCACACCCACAACCACACCCACAACCATACCCACACACACACAGCCGCACCACACACACCACACACACACACAACCACAACCACACACACACACAACCACAACCACACAGAAAACAACCACACACACACACACAACCACACACACACAAACCACACACACAACCACACACACACAACCACACAAACAACCACACCCAGCCACACACACAACCACACACACAACCACACACACAAAACCACACACAACTACAACCACACACACACACAACCACACACAACCACCCCCACACACAACCACCCCCACAATCACAACCACACACACAACCACACCCACAACCACACACCCACACACAACCAACACCCACACACACCCACAACCACACACATAACCATACACACAACCATACCCACAACCACACACAACCACACACAACTGCACACACACAACCACACACACAACCACAACCACACACAACTACAACCACCCACACAACCGCAACAAAAAGTTTTAAGAAAAATTGACTCTTAAAAATTCTGATTCCACCTGAATCCGAGTCCTCCACAACACCCTGTTTTTTTGGCTCTCAGCTGTGAAAAGGTGACCAATATTGCCCCCATTTTTATTATTCTGTAATCTCGGTTCATTTCTGGGGTGCTTTTTTAACTTGTCTCTAGTTCATTGCGAATTTTACCGTTACTAATTAAATTGTGTTAGCTTTGGCTTATTTGCAATGCAAACTTTATCTCTATAAGTTGTTGTAACAAGCTGCAAGTCTGCTACAGAAGCCCATTCATTTACTAATTATTTTCCACATAAGGTTGTAAGACCATAAAGTGGAGTATTCAGGATTTTGAATAGTTCTTGATTTAAGATGTTACTCTCTCCTGCACACCCCACTCCTGTACTAAGGTTATGAGTGACATGGTACCTGCCTTTCAGAGGTTCTTGCAACCACGCAAGTCTGGCCTGGCACTGGTGCGTCCCAGCCTGGCAGACACCGGGTGATGATCTCTGCACCTCCGTCTAGATCCCAGCTCACTACAGTTTGCAGTCTGTCACTCACCCCTCACCTCCCTGGCACTCACCCTTCACCCCTCAGGCCTGGCAGTCACTCCTTGCACCTGGTACTCACCCTTCTCCCTCTCTGGCACTCAGCATTGACTCTGTGTGACACTCAACTGTCACCTCCCTGACACTCACCCATGTCCCTCCTGGCATTCACTACTCGCCCCCTTGGCACTCACCCTTCACCTCCATGGCACAAGCCCTTCATCCCCCTGACTCTTACGTCTCACCTCCATGGCACTCAACCTTCATTTCCCTGGCACTCACCCTTTATCACCCTGACCTGGCACTCAACCTACAACTCCGTGGCACTAGCCCTTCACCCCCCTGGCCTGGCAGCTACCCCTCACCCCTGGCACTCATACTTTCCCCTTCTCTGAACTCAACCTTCCCCTCCCTGGCACTCACCCTTGACCCTCCTAACTATTACGTCTCATCTCCCTGGCACTCCTCACCTTTCTGGCACTCACCCTTCACCCCATGGCCTGACATTCACCCTTGTCCCTCTTGGCATTCACTCCTCACCTCCCTGCCACTCACCCTTGACCCTCCTGGCACTAGCCTGGTTCCCCCAAGAACAAATAATAACAAACATTGGCATAGCCAATAGGTCTCGCCTTTGGGACCTTAAAGTGTTTAGCCACGCAACAGTTGATGTTGCTGCACCAAGGATATTGTGCTGCATAACTAAATACTTAGAAGGTCCCAAAAGCGAGACCTATTGGCTATGCCAATGCTTGTTTTGTACTATTTGCCATTTACACCCAAAAATAAACGACTGACTGTTACACAGTTTTCCACCATGTGACCAAAATATAAATATTGGCACTGCATTCATTAGTGGACGTGCTTGCCAATGTTATCCCTTGAACAGGATTTTAATATTTTTGTAGCATAAAAGCATCATTTTACAAGACTTGTCTCTAATGTGTAAGCTTTGTGACCTTTCTTGCGCAGGTTGGAAACCAGAATGTCCTCTGACATAAATATAATCCTTCAACTTCTTCAGCGGCAGCTCTCCCAGGTGCCTCCAGCTTACAGCCCCATCTCTCCCAGCTCACACACCCTAGGAATGTACTCAACTGGGTCCAAGAGTCTGGATGGTGTGCAGCCCAGCGCTTCGCTGCATGCGGATTCCCCAGTGTCTTCGGTTCCGGTAGGTGTATTTATCCTCTAAGGCATGGGGCATGGTTATGGTCCAGGCAACTATATGTTTGTAAGCATTGTGTACATGTTACTTCAGTGTTTCTCCAGCTCCCCAGCTCAGTAATTCAAGTCACCTGCTCTGTGTATTGATGTCCAGGGAACTCAGTTAACGAATCTCCATCAAGAGTTTGAGAAAACACTGTGACTAGGCTGAGTGAATGTGTGAGTAAACACTTTAGGCAAAGAGGCACAATCACTATAGTACTCCACAGCCCATAACTTCAGCCCTTAGCTGCAACAGCTGCAATCTCATAAAGCTCTACCAGTTCACCTCAATGATGACTCAAAGCGTCACCAGTTAGTTCTGTCCAAGGACCCATTCACACTAGCTTTAATTAATACTTGTAGCATTCCCTGGGCCTTTCTATTTGTTTTCTGTGGCCAGCGTAAATGAAATTTTAGAGGAAATGCATCAAATTGTGTACAGTCCCTTGATCGCTATGGAGCATGCCCCTCTGTGAACATAAAGCCTGACACAATATTTCATTAACCGTATTCCCCACCAGAGCCCATTGTTTTGAGCTAATAAAGAGCAACAATCAGTGCGTTCAATTTAACATACATACAAACAATTAAGTACACAATCTGTGTGTATGTTATGAATATTATGATTATCAATATTATGATCAATAATTACCCCCATAACTCCAGGAATAATTTTTGGGGCAAAGCCATCCTAGGAAATTAAGGTAATTTGTTTGTTTTGTATTCCCTTCCTCACAGAGTTCCAGCTTTACTGACTATGTTGACATAGAGAAGTTCAACCTCAAGTCCAAGGACTCTGTTTCCAGCGGGATCCACCTAACCGTGGAATCTGATGAGACCATCACTATGTTCCCTGAGCAGGATCCAATTTTGCTTCCTAACAGTTTGGAGCTCCGTCAGTTGACATCGCCCCCGCAAGGACTTTATTGTGGGTCTCGATTCCCCTCACTGCCCGAACACCTCGGGGCATCAACATCCGTGTCCTCTGACCACCTGGACTTTCAAAGACACCTATCAGACCCTGGACTTCCAGGGAGTTAGAAGGAGGAAAGAGATACCTCCACTTCGAGAAGACTGAGAAGTTTAGAATTTGTCTGCACTTAGAGGCGGCATGCAACAAGACTTCTACTTTTGAAGTTTACTGTTGAAGCTGTCACCTCTTCAATATTTTACCAGTGGAAAGTTCAAAGACTTGGATGACAGAGCTGGACTCCAGGATACGCTTCCTTGCAACCACGTGCATAGAATAGTCTTTCAGTACCTCACAAAATAGCCCAGTTGGCAAGTTAGCACCAGAATCCAAGGCAGGAGTCTGGGAAATCTGTGCAGACTAGACGTTCACAAGTTCAACTCTCGGAGACGTTGACACGGCTGTACATCCTTCTGCAGTAGACAAAGATAACCAATTGTCAATCTTCATACTTCTGTAGCAGATAACACCACCTGTCCACCTCTCATATCTTCAAGGGAGATACAACAGGGTTGAGTGCAACTGGTTAACACTGAAATGTGTACTTGTTTGTAAAACGCTTGAAGATGCTATGAAGTGTCAGAGGTGCTTTACAAAGACTATGTTACTTGTATTATTTATATGTGTTCAGCTTTTCTAATAGATCCAAATAAGGCAGTGGAAGTGGATGGTCCAAGCATCCAACCCTAACCCTATTCATGTTTTCATCTTTCGCCCTCATCGGTGCATAACCAAGGAAAGCAGCATTTTTAGAATCTTAAAACAATAATAATCAGCATTCCATTGAGCCCTGTTCTCTGCACTGCCATTATGCACAAAGACAGGCCCAGTGACAGTAGATTGAGTGTTGTATTGTTATCATACCCAAACTCTTACATTGTTCTATCAATCAGTTTTGATGGCTTCTTCCCTGCATTACCATTTGACAATTTGGGTGGAAGAGAATGTAGGCAGAATTTCCCACCACCAGCTTTGGCTGATCTCAGATATATGGTGAGGGTTCAAAATCAGAGCTTTTCTTTTTTCCCAGTTTTTAGGAATGGTGATTTTGTGATCTAATGAGAGTTTTAAATCATCCAATCATTAAACAAAGTAATTACATTTGTAAATTTGGAAGAAAGCTTTAAAAATGTATGCTGCTGCTAAATATGAAGAAGGCTTATGAAGAGTTCTTCATTTCTGGTCTCCATGAGCTTGTGCTGTTTGCCGTGGACCATCACTGTTTATCATCAGAGCTGGCGTAACCATTCAAGGCAGAGGAAAAGGCTGGATGGAGGAGGATGCTTACAGGGCTGGATGGGTTGATGCCTTCACCATAGATCTCTTGAAAAAGGGTCAGGTTGGCTGCAGTTTGTTCCAGCACCTCAAAGACAAAACAAGTCTAATGTGGGCACCAAATGATGGGTTGGAGACATTTTATTTGGCCTTGAACAGCCTCTCTTCTGCGCTGTGCACCTTCTGTATGTTAGATGCAGAAAATCTTGTTCTCCTAACTTTGCTCTCTCATTACGCAGGCAAGCTCCCTGTTGGAGTGTTATAAATTAGTATAACACAATCCGTGGCCACAAAGGGGCATCGGTGCAGTGGCTTGGTAACAATTTGAATGCAGACAAGGGGGTGAAGTAAAAGTCTGTATATAAAAGAGGCACTGTGAGTTTACATACTTAATGATGAACAACAACACCTGCTTTTGTATGAGGGAAGCAGCACATACATTACATATATGAGCAAGAAAAAGAGAAAGAGTGGATCATAACATATTACATAAAACATCATATTTGCTGTGGGTATGCTTGAGACGGGGAGCAAGCTTAATGTATACTTGGAGAGCTTTCCAAAATGCAGATACATTACTATAGAAAACTTACTTGAGAGAATGTTTTATGGTTTAGAGTGTTTCTGTGAGTAGATTGAATTCATTCTTCGATTCCCTCAAAACACCAGACATTTTTAGTTTTTGTGTCAGATAGCCGGTGTTGCTCATATGGAGAGCTTTCCGGTGGTGCAAGCGACTCTGAAAATGCTTCTTGATTCCAAAGGTAGGCTCTTGTTAGAGACAAGAACTGGAATTATATCACCATACTATTTTGCTGGAAAGAAAGAGAACAGCAGAGCAAAGACAGCCTGAAGGGGGTGAGTTGAGTTTTAGGATGTTCAGTGAGTAGAGTATTACTGCAGCCCATTCTAGAGATGGCCATTGCTTGTACACCCAGTCTTAAGTCATACACCCATTTTTACGTCAGTGTTAGAGAGGAAAGGGCTCACATTCCGTAACAATTTAAGTCAGTTGTAGACCTCTTTGATAGGCTTTTAATATGGAGCAAGAGGTGGAACAATGCAAGAAGCCAAGTGTTTTAGGATTAGTAATGATGTTAGGGTCTATTCCCAGAGTTTGTCTAACCAATCTGAGGGCAACTTGCCATTTTGTTTGGAAGAGAGGAAGACAAATTAGGTGTTTAGTGGGGAGTACTCCACTCTTATCTTAACCACCCACTCCTGCAGTTTGGTTAGACAAGTCAGAAGGCCGTAGAGTACCTAATACATGTGACTCTATATCGTCAGCGGAAAGAGAGTCTATATTTTCCTGGCAGAAAGTTTAGCCTGAAAACATGTGAATCTATCACTTTTGAAAGAATGTTTCATCTCTTTGGTTCCAAAGCTTTGAAAGATTTTCAGAGCCATTGAAAATCAATTAAGACTTGACTTTTTTCTCTGTTTATTTTCCTGCTTAAGACTCTTGCTAGCTCATGACATCTTTGTTATTGGTCATTCAAGCTGATCACTCCGAGAATTGGATCACAATCTAGAGCAGTATTTATGAAGAATAGCTGTCCGTGCACATCTACACTCAATATAACTTAATATTAACAGCTTTGCCTCTTCTATCATGTTGAAGAGGTAGTTATTTTTATGAAGAGTCCTAAAACTACTGATGACCAACGTTTAATTCGTTGGTCACATTGGGCAACATTCATGGTTTTTTGCTTCATGAAGTTGCAGAGGTGTTGCTTTTTTTAATTACACATCTGTTAAAGGTCAATCTGCAATCTTTACTTACAGTGAAGCAAGTGAATCATGTCAAAAGAAGCTTCATTTACGTTACTTGATTATAATCCTTCAAAGATTTGACTTGTTGGGTTCTTCTCCTCCAGAATCCCTTTTTCAGATATGTTTTCACACATTTGAAAAAATAGAAATTCTAAAACTTCACAAAAGATGTAGGGGCTTATTTATGGGCCCTTGCCTCACTTTTGCACCACCAGACCTCACTTTTTGTGACGCACCAGCGGCGGTAAAAATGTGCCTTGATGCACCATATTTACAAAGTGACGCATCTGCCCAGATGCGTCACTTTGTAAACGCGTCAATATCTTACGCCTGCCTTATGGCAGGCGTAAGACTGACGCAGGCAGTTTTCACACGGGACTTGCCCATGTGTAATGACCCAGTGCTAGAGTTGCGTCACTTTTGTGACACACTACAGCAATGCGTCATTTTTTCGCATACAGATACGTCAGAATTACTGACGTATCTGTAACTCTTTGCGACATGATGCGTCTGACTGAAAATATGACGCATCATTGGTATCGCAAAGAGGGCGCAATGAAAAGTGACGCATCGCTGTTTTCTCGCAGCGATGGGTCACTTTTCATAAATGAGGCGCGTAGTTTCTCACATTAGTTCATGAAGCCCACGAAACCATGCCAACCATCTTGGTGCAACCCAACATAACACATGAAACCTACCTGAGACTGTGCCGGGTTTCCTCTATTCATCAATTACCATTTATTACAAAACTGCCTCTGTGCAAACAAGCATAACTCTTAACCTGTTTCCTTAAGGGCGTGGGATGTACCTACCACAGAGTAACAAAGAATGGACCACCAATGGGATGGACAGAAAAAGTGATCAATTACTGACCTGAGAAGGTTGCATGAGGTCTGGTTCAGTGGCTTGATGGAAAATAAGTGCCCTGACAATCCGGTTTGAATTTCTGATACTGGTGCCAGGAATGGAGGAGTTAGGTGACTGAGCTTTCACTGCCTCTCGTGGTCAGGAAAGGAGCCGGCATAGGGAAAGGCCAGTAATAGGAGCATGTGATATGATCATTATACCATAGAAATTCCATGATTAAATCAGTAAAATATTCAAAGTTTAGATAAAGTGTATTTGGGCTGTTAATTGAGTAGCCCAAATACCCATCCTTTATGGGTCAGAAGCTTAAGGCAAAAATGCCGAATAGAGGGAGCAGACATCTCTCTTCTGCTGGGCTATTGTACAAGCACCAACTCGCTGAAATGGAGCTAAGCATAAAAGGCACAGATATATCAAGGGGCAAGTTTGGAACTTCATTAGGAGGTTACATCTCATACAGAATGCAGCACCCAGACTGATCTTTGGCAAAAGAAGATTTGACAGTGTTCCCCCCTTTCTCAGACAGCTTCGCTGGCCACCTATTAAGATGAGATGCCAGTTTGAAGCTCCTTGTATGGTCCATACAGTTCTCTATACTTGCTCAGTAAAGTAAATCTGAGGCTAGGATAAAAACAATTTCCAAGGCTGCTTTTAGTTGTCAGGCCAGCTCTGCTGTAATCTGCTATTGCTTCAGTGAAGCGCTTTCGTGCTGGTCATCAGTGTGATGCATTCTTCTTTGCCAAGTATTCTGACCTAGGTTTTGTCACCCCCTGATCCCTACAGTGTATGCAGTAAAACAATTACAATATACGTTCCTGATCTAAAAGGAGGCAATAACGCGTGGCAAGCCTTTTATCTCTAGTAGCAAAGTCATTTTAGACCTTACTTTAATAAGGGTATGGTGCCAAAATATTGAGTTTTATATATCAAATGGTACATATATTATACCCACAATGTCAACTTTCACCGTATCGTCAAAATAGATGCTGAATTAAATCACTAAATATATACCTCCCTATATAAGCTTAATTTGTGGATACCATGGTGGTCGACATGTGCAGATCATATTTCTGCATACTGATATTTTGCCATACAACCTTTAATGAGGTTTAAATAGCTGAACAATGATAAGAAGACACCGAAAATGAATGGCATATACAAATACCAATACAAATACAGTCTATTTTCAACAGGCGGTGTCCTAAAACATAGGACGTTGGTTGGGTATTGGAGCCATTTGCTTACCTAAGACATCCGAGTTCATATATTTACTATAAATGATTAAGTCTTACATTCGAGATGCAACAAATGGACTCATGAGGGACCTCATGAGCGTCATGTGAGGAAGCAAGAGCTCCCAAAAAAGGGCATAAAAGTGTTGTGCATAATAAGCAGACAGACTTTGAGGATGTCAGGCCATAGCCTCAATCCTTTGGGTGTATTAATGAGGTTTCAACTAACAGGAGCGATACTGTGTACTTGACATTGACTCTGGATACTAAGGAAAGCGTATGTACATCGCAGAGAGGCCACCGAACGAGAATGACCTGTTTGATGCCTTAGACGGATTGCGACATAAAAGCATCCATGCAGACATCATGGAGAAAAAAGCACACAAGCTCAAACTGAGAACACATTGCAATAATTGCAGCTTTTGTATTGTGGGTTTGAAATGTCCTTTTGTCACTGCTTACCCTTCCTATGGTGTCATTGGACTGATCAGACAGAGGAGACCCTTATGTGTGTGAAGAACGATCAATGTGAATCCTAGTGAAGAAGAACAGCTAGTAACGATAAAAATATGGGTATCCATTTAGAAGACTTAACAGTTGTGTTGTCATGCAGTTCCCAGCACGGCATTTTAAATGGGTTAGTGTGTAAAAATGCACAGTCAAAGCCCTTTAGTATAATAATGTGTCAGTCTGCTAAATATTTTTGGGGGAGTAATAAAGACCAGTGTAAATATGGTCCTAACCAGTGCAGACTATCTAGTGTTGGGCTCGCAAGAGCAAACCCAAGGATTTTATAAAGTAGTTAGACAGCATTGTTCTGGATTGCCTGGCAGATCGCCTGAAGCTTTCTAGGAGGCACTGTAGATCTTAGCAGTACTCCATAACAAACTGGAATTATGTTCTACAACAGTGTAGAAAGGCGAAATTAACCTTGACTGCAAGAGCTTCCCATGGATATTTGTGTTGAAGGTTCCTTAAAGATCCAAGAATTTGAACTTGTGCAATTGTGGGGGCATACACTTTTAAAAACTCAACTTTTAACCTAACACTGCTTACTGGGAATTTTTTTATTTACTTGCTCTTTTTGGCCATCTTACGTACACAGCGTCACTTAGACGCTATAAAACAAGGAGCTGGAGTGTTTGCGCAGCGGGCTCGCCACAGTTGCACCAAAGGCAAGCCTGTCTGCACCCATCCGTACTCCACCCGCGCTCAGCGCCAGCACATGTTGCTGGTGTAGCTACAAGTTAGAATATGCTATACACTGGAGGAACTCATTAGTATTGGTAAGCGACCCGCCACTTTCACAATGATTGATTCTACTGAGAGTCATAATGTTAGGACATCACCTATGGACAGGCTAAAATGGGGTCTGTTGAATGCCAGATCCCTCCCAAAACACTCAGAAGAAATTAATGTACTGCTCGACACAGTGGGGTTTGACGTAATATTCATCACCGAAACATGGACAGCAGGGGACTCTATTTCTGATCTTGATAAAGCATGTACATATGGTTTCACAGGGTTCCATAAGCCCCCAATTGGTAAAAATAGGGTTGGGGGGTTGGTTAAGAATTCTCCACAAAGACAGTTGGGACTTTACTACTTTCCCTCTAGATGAGGCAGACGGTATTGAGTTACTAGGATTCCAGCTAATGGGTCATAAGAAAAATATGCCTACGGGGATCCTCTGTTATAGGCTACCCAATATCGCAAGCTCCTCTCTTCCCTCTCTCTTAGACATCATTACCAACATGAGGCTCATGCACACCAATCTTTTTCTGTTGGGAGACCTTAACTTTTGGGCAGAAGGAGGCCTATCCGTGGCTTGTAAGGAGCTGATGAGTACCTGTGAAACTATCGGCCTCCAACAACAGGTCCATGGCCCTATACACATAGCTTATCACCCCATATATATTGGGATCCCAGCTTCGGGACCACCACATCAATTGGCGGGGTACGTCCTTTGTTCTTTGTTCAGTTTGCTTTTTCCCCCCACGACCTGCCTACATCCCAAAAGAAACCCATTGGGGAACCCCCTTCTTTCACTTTTTCCTATACACATAGCTGACAACACTCCTGACCTTATTTTTTCCCCAGACGGTCTAATTTCTGTTGGGGAAATTATCCCTCCATGCTGGACCGATCACTCACTGATCACCTTTAACCTGCATGTGGGTAAGAACGGATCCCTTGAAAAGACAATCACAGACTCAGTAGAAAGCAGAGCATGGCACAAACTCTCAAACATTAAGTCTAAATCCTTTTTCAACGAGGCACACTTTTCTCCTGCAGACTCTATAGAAGTGAACAATCAAACGTTTGAAAAAGAGATCCTCAAAACTTTAGATGAAATGATACCCCTGGTTACTTCAAGATCCCGAAAAAAAGCCTCAGCCCCGTGGTAAGACCTCACTCTAAAAGAAGCCAACTACAGAAACTAAAGTGTATTCAACTGGAGAGGAGATGGAAGCGCCATTACCTTAAGGAAGATAAGACTTATCTAAAAGCTGCATTAAACAACTATAAAAATAAGTTAACACAAGCGAAAACGGACACATTTGAAATACTCCAGGATTTCATTAATCCCTCCTGTTTTAAGCAAGAAATTACACTTTCGCAGAAGTTATGTGACGATTTGTCGGAATACTTTGAAAACAAGATCAAAACAATTTGAGATGGAATTGATAAACCTACTGCACTAAATAACTTTACTCCAAACACTAATAGTCCCTTTAAACCTGCATCGCCACTCTCTTCAGATCTCATTTCAGTGGTGTTGATTAGGTTGGACCCTATTTCTGTTGAGGCTTTTAAAATATTGTATAGATCCATGAAATCAGGGTCTCCTCCTGAGCCCTTCCCATCAAAGCAATGGATAAAATGGGAAGATGAACTGGCAAGCACTCTCCTACAACTCTGTAACCATTCCCTTAAAACCAAGACTGTGCCTGACTGTTGGAAAAGAGCTATAGTGAAGCCATTACTGAGAAATGATCTGTCTGATCCATCAGATCTAGCTAATTTTAGACCCATTTCCCTTCTTCTGTTTCCAAGAAAAAGTTTAGAGTGTTATGTACGTACAATACTGTTGCAATACCTCGGGGATTATGCATGGCTGGAGGAAGAGCAATTTGGTTTTTGTCCTGGTCATGGAATATGACTGCTCTGATTTGCGCTACTGAAGAAATTCGGAGGATAACAGACAACAGACAATAAATCCTATCTACTTGGCTGCTGTCAGGCGGTATTTGTTCCCCCATTTCTTCCTAAATTCAGAATGACCTCAAATGGCATCCCCAGGGCTCTCCCCTCAGCCCTATTTTATTCAATATTTTATTAAACCCTTTATTTCTCTTATTAAGTCCCACCGGATGAAGCTGAATATTTACACAGACAATACCCAGTTGATTTTGTCATTAAACAAAGATCAGGACGACACTCAATGCTACTTTCAGGCATGTATCCTGGACATCTCTAACTGAATGAATGCAAATTCACTAAAGATGAACAGAAGCAAAATGGAGCTTCTTTGCTGCCTGTCTAACAAAATCCTGGTATCTTTATCCCTTAATTTCTGGCAATTGCCCACAGAAACCCCACTGGGCACCGCAACAGTGATACAAAATTTAGGGGTTGTTATAGATGAAGGTCCCTCTATGCAAAAGCAAGTGAATGGAATCACTGGAACTTGCTTTGTATTGATCTGCGCCCTCAGGAAGCTAAACCCACTGCTTGACCTCCCAGCCAGAATCATCTCTAGAGGTGTAATATTAAGCAGGCTGGACTACTACAATGCCCTTTTATTAGGAGCTCCCAGCTACCTATTAAAGAAGCTGGAACGCATCCAGATAATTACAGAAAAGCTAACATTAAACAGACCTCAACACTCTTCTGCCATAAATGCCCTGAAAGATCTTCACTGGCTGCCTATCCAACAGCTGATTATATTTAAATCAGTCTGCATTGTACATAATGCAATACACAACAAAGGACCGAAACCCTTACAAGCCAAACTGATAAAATACACTCCTGGCACACCCCTCCGGTTGACCACATGCAACTAAGGCCAAGAATTCAGATAATAAAAGTCCAAGAAGGAGAACGTGCATTTACCGTGATCCGGTAAATGCACGTTCAGATCCGGAATAAACTGTCAGCTCCACTAAGACTCCATTCTGACCTGTTAAAATTTAGAAGGTCTTTGATAACCTGGCTCTTTCCTCATTAATAGCCAGTCTTAGCTCTAGTTTTTTCATCAGTCGACTTCCTTACATAGTGGCCTAGTTTGCGCCAGGATACCATGTTTGGTCACAGTGCGCTTTATACATTTTACCTACTACTACAACACAAGAAATGTTCCCACTTGAACTGGAGTCAGGTATCTGTCCAAAATAGTTGTGATCTCTATCTCTCAGTGGTCTGTTATGCTGACGACATCCAGTTGGGGGTGTCAGTCTCAAGCAAAGTGGATGAGACAGCTGACCGTGTCAACTGCTGTATGACACAGGTTAACCTATGGATGCAGTCCAACTGCCTAAAATTGAACCACGGAAAGACTGAAGTCTTGCTGCTGGGCTCCGATTCACCTTTCTGATCACCTAGATGGTGGCCCGCCAGTCTGGGCGACTGCCCAGCCCCAGTGCCTAAGGTCAAAAATGTAGAATTCATCTTTGATGTTAAACTGACATTCAATAGTCAGATCAATACCCTCTCCACAACCATTTGGTTGAGGAGAGGGTATTGATCAGGAAAATGTGTCCATTAATCCCACCTGATGCCCTAAAAACACTGGTTACAGCTTTAGCCCACTCCAGGTTGGACTAAGATAAGGCCCTGTACATGGGAATCCAATCTCAGTGTCTACAAAGGATCCAGCACCTTAAAAATGCTGCAGCCAGATTAGTATTGGATATGCCCAGGTTCGAGCCAGTCCCCCACGGTTTAAGAGCCCTCCACAGGCTCCCGGTGGACAAGAGGATTAAGTTTAAATCCCAATGGCTCGCCTTTAAAGCACTTCATGGCGCCAGGCCTCAATTCCTGAGGGCTCATCTGAAATGGTATGTGCCCTCTAGAAGTTTAATATCCGCTCACAGCAAACTTCTGCAAACACCCAGGTTCAGGAGAGCATGCTGAGGCAGAAGAAGCTTCCTGTTAGGGACACTCAAGACATGGAACCTACTCCTGATCACCATAAAGAGGAGCCTTACGCTCCTATCTTTTAGAAAGGTGCTGAAAACCTGGCTCTTTTCCAATTAACACGATTTGCACACCACTCCGGCAACCTTACTTGACCCACCTGTCTGCAGCGCCAAGATGCCCCTGGGCATTTGTGCGCTTTACAAATGCACTAATCAAATCAATCAATCAAATCACATCTCTCAATTGATGACTGTCTGAGCCATGATAAATCAGGGCACAGCTAGGCACGTTTCAATATAGCGACCATTTTGGTGATGTGCCTCTCGGTTATCTTATTCTTACTGGGTAGGTCAAAAATGTATGGACCTGTAGAATTATGGAATATACGATAAGCTTATTCAGCAGGGGCTGTACTTGTTTCATTTTGAACAAGTACAGGAAGTTACCTAGGATAAAGGCAGTGTAGGGATTTGAAAAGAGGCTTTATTCAAGATAGAGAAATCCTTCGCCTTGGTTTAAATATTCATTTGGACCCATGCATTAAAAAGTTTATTTTTGTTAATCTAAAATTTAGGACAACGACTGATGATAAAACTGAGTCTGAGTGCTTAGTTGCAGCAATGATGAGCATTTCAATACAGCTATTACAAGATATTGAGATGAGGGTTATTGTATATGCATTCCTATGATTACTGCCTAGTGATTTAATATCTAACCAAAGAATGATGTGTAGTAGAATTATTTGCACTGTCCAGTTGGTTTTGCAATTGGTCATCCAGTTGGTTTTGCAATTGATCTTTGTTCTTCCCTAAAATAAGAGATTTATCCTGTTTTTGTTTATTTATTTCTGGATATACTATCAAGTTGTACTTTTTATTTATACCTCGGACACCAGTATATGGCTAACGGTTAATTAAAGAGGATTACAAAATTATTAAAGAAAATGAAAGAGTTATCAACTTTAACAGCATTGTTAATTCAACTGGCTGTCTTACAGCAATCAATCTAGGTCCAGTAGATTGGCTCAAGACAATCTGCAGGTGACCCCTTATCATTATTATATCTGCATTTGTAAAACACTAGCAATCCTGGCTGAATTAAGCACTATTTTGCAGTCGGTATGAGCAACCAAACTACAGAATGTTTAAAAGAGAAACGCGTCAAAGCTCTCCTGAGGGGGAGTAGCTGCACTGTATAGCATAGCGATTCAAGTAGCACATTCCGCAGAGCACTGGCCTGAAATGGAAATGCCTGCCCAGCTGCTCTTACACACTATGTCTGCGGACAATCACTGAGTAGTTATTTGTGAGGTGGATAAGCTGTGCAACTGTTTTAAAGGTTGGGAGTCCCAAATAGTCAAAAAAAACTCTCACCATTCAGTCAATATTTGCTGAGCTTTCATGATTGAACATGGCTTTTCCCCAGAATCCCTGTGCTGGTTGTGGGAGTATGGTTGAGTGTAGAAATTGCCTTGATTCTTGGTGGACTGCATGAACTTTACAAACTGTATATAGTAAACTAAATCCAGTGCGTGTTCAATAATGTGACTTGGAGGTTTTGTTCCTGGGGTAAGGCTTGAGGTTAGGTATGGTATAAGAATTAACTTTCACCATACGTAAGCCACATGCTACAAGCACATTGGCTGTGGTTTTTATGTATATACCATGGTGGGTTTGCTTGATAATGACCTGGTCAAAGTTTTAAGGTAACTCATGAAAACGTTTACAATTTAAGGTCTCAAGTGAAAGTACACGCCAATGAAGTGATGGCAAGGTAGATAGTGTGCCCAGCATACTACAAGGCATAAAGTGGATCAGGTGGTCTGGATACACTGTTCAACATACAGAAGGAGAGAGAGGTGATCCCTGATCTTTTGTCACCCTCCGTAAGTAATAGTTCAAGCAGGGGAAGGCATGTAAGTCCCTGAGGTCTACCCAGCTGTGGTAATCACGTGGAGAGGGGCAGCACCAAAACCCATTCTGGGCTAACTCCACACGGTTAAAATTGCCTAAGATTAACAATAATGGCGAGTTTTGCCTTGACAGCCTATTGCAACATCTGTAAACAGAGGGAGAGTTATATGACGTCTTTTATCTAAATAGTCAATAGAGGCCTACATAATCCCCCTGGAAAAATAGTTTGCGGCACAGTGGGGGCTCGCCCCCAACAATTGCACGAGCTGCACGAATAATAGCAGACCCTATGATGAAACATGCCACCTTGGATGGGTGAGGGGTCCATGTTTTAAAAACAAAAAGTGTCCCAACCGAGATCGTGTAGGACAGCAGGATGTCCCCTGTTGATAGTTCTAGCACAGTGGTGTTCGCCATCCATCCCTTGACGCTCCGTCTCGTTCTGTTTGAGTAGTGAAGGTTTCTATATAATAGCCTGATAGCCAAAAAAATAGTTGTTTTATAGTTAGTGGTCTACACAAAGAAGTGTAAAAAGGGACCTGTGCAATGACGAACAATTTGTAGAGACTTTGGTAAGTATTAAGTGGCTAGCCTCCATGTAGGTCTACTCTCTGTGCATCAAGATTAGGCGAAAGTAGTTATGAGATGTTTGTGGCATAGCATTTAACCAGGTTTTAGGCAAAATGAAACAAATGTCAGGTAAATAGCTCACTACCAAATCTGTACAGTGTGCAAGAAGACTGCCAAATTGACAATACATAAAAAATTACATATCAGTTACCATGAGGTTTAGGCACAATTTGCTGTTTTGTTCGCATCTTTTCTCTAACCCAGCTGCCATGCTTTCTTTAAATCTTTTGCACTCCATTAGTTCAACGAGTTTCTGGAAGAGGAGGCATCGATTCAGACATCTGTCAAATCATTAAAGTATGTAAGGCCAAAGTTGAGTGCCTTCGCTTGCTGGACGCCATAATGTAAGATTTCAATCATAAAATCATATTAGTCAGAAACTTGGAACTGTTATCCTATCAAAAAAAGGAAAAGACTTCCAAGGATTTCCGCCTGCTTTTGATTATTTCCTAGTCTACCATAACTGCTTTTGGTGACATCATACACTGTGATATCGGCAACCTATCGACCAGCCTATTGGTCTAAGTAGTTGAATTTACAGTAAAAAAACAAGCATTGCCCTTCTGTAACTTCTCCTGAAAAAGCATTCCTCAAATGTCCTGTGCATGTTGCAGCTCACTTCCCCACATGCTTCCCTTTCTTTTATTTACCCCTCCTGCTTTGCTTTGTTCCTCTATATTATTATGGCATCCCCTTGTGTTCAACGCTGCTTTGTTTTGTGGGTAGGTTTACCTGTGTTAAGTCTGATGAAAATATACACGTGTTCCAGGAGTTGAGCAAATGATCGCATCACTGTGCTAGACTAATCATGCTGCTATAGTATTTGCAAAACATTTTTTAAAAAGCTTGATGCGATTTTTATATGGAGTTTTGTTCCCATCAATAAGGGTCTAGTGATAACGGATTGGAGTCGCACAAATAAAGATCATTTCTGATAACAGTGCTACAAAAACAACCCTGGTTGTCCATCAAGGGTTTGCAGGTTAAAGCTTTAGTCCAACAGGTATAACACTGTGGCTGTTTATCTTGAGCCTGGGACTCTTGCAGTTTCAACATTGGTGATTGCAAGCTGGATTTTCCACCTAGGAATTTCCTTCAATCAAGTAAAGTAACAAAAGGCCCAGAAACTGCAAAAGTCCTTCTCTAGAGTTGTGATGTAACAAGAGGTCAGAAATGTGGCCTAGACTCTGGTCACCACAGGAGATTTTCCTTTTGTGTGGTGAAAAAGAAATCTTCCCAGAACAGGGAAATGCCATCTCGAGTGAGGAGGGACTTCCAATGCTGAGGTAGAGTTTCAGTTTTTTGTATGAGGCTTGATTTGAAAATACATGCACATCCCCTGTTGTATCTACAGTGGCTGCAGGCGCATCCTGAAACCACTTGAGTGACTTGACCTCGCTGGTATATACATGACCGCTTTGAGAATACTTGTCTGAACCTTTTCAGACAGCAGTGGTGTTGTCATAAGAATTTGGCAGGGAAATTATTTCTAGCTTTTCATTTTAGCAATATACTTTCCTTAGGTTTAAGTAAAACCATCTTGAATAAGGAATAGGCTAAAAGGGCCACTAGGCGATGTCTCAGTAAGAGAAAGCGGTCACATTATTACTGATTATCGACTTAAGAAATATTGTGGAAGAGTAAATCATAGACTTGCATTCCATGGGAAATAGTTTGGAAGTTGATATGATAGTCTTGATATATGTGTAGGTCAAAATTATGGGGTTGATAATGTGACACTCTAGATAACTGCATTTCTCATAGTACCCATCAAAACACGCCCATAAGTGATCCTTGTGGCTTTTGTCCATTGTCTTTAGGTCTCTTCGGCCTCCATCAGGCAACAAGAGGGGTTTGAGGTAATCAAACATTCCTCAAAGGTCTTTTGAGGTCCAGTGAAATTTAATGAGGTATTTTTTCATGTTTCCTCTGAGGTCTTTGAAAAGGTGCCACAGGGCAGCCCCTTTATGTACCACAGGCATGCAGCTGTCTGTTGCTCTTATAAGCAACATATTCATGGGAGTTAGGATGCACAAATCTCACTTCATCTTGACATTAAAATATCCCAGCGTTAAATCTGCTTCCTCTCCAGATCCAAATGTGTTTGCTTAGGAATACAAGGTCTAGGAGATGGAGTAATTTATAAAGAAGACAAAGAAGCCCAACAGACAATCCTCAATTCCCAGTCCTCAGGATACGCACTTAGAACTAATCATGACAAAAATTGACACATTTCCATGCAAACATGATCTACGTACAAATAAATGTTTTTATTTAGATAGCGTCAGTATAAAGCACAAAGGCTTAAGCACAATCCTCTTTTAAATGAATGATGCAAATTATTTAAATAAAAATGAAACGATGTTAGCATTGTCATCGAAGTGTAATTTTTCTATTTGTAAAACTCTAATTGCTTGATTGAAGCCCTCTTGGAAGATTTGGTAGCACCTCTTCATAGTGCCGCAGCACAGCCACTCCAGTAGACACTGTTGTGGTTTTCGTGCCACTGACTAAACAAGCTCCCTAAGAGATTAGCAAAACTGTGATTTCTTTTTTGTTTACGTGTACACTGACTTCAATAAAGAATTTTGTTTGCCATTTCAATTGAACTTTGTCATTCATTTGTGAAAGTTGATCATTCGATGCTTTAAGCCATTTCTTTAGGTCTCAAACATGTGTCCAAAATACATACAGTGTGCCAAACCCATGCGCCAAGAAGACATCTTGCAGGATAAAGTGTTCCAGGTAAATATTATTAATTGAAAATGTTGTTTTTTAGGTTTAAATTAATGGCTTTCCTGATCTGATGTTGATTTTGGATCTTGGGGAGAGATAGTGAGAGAGAGCTAGAGGGAGGACCCTCAAACTAAGACCTAATCTTCCGGCCTTAAGAAAAGAGAGCAAATGAATGTGCATGCAGAATGTAACAGTATTGAAAGGTATTCTGGCTGAGATCCAGATGATAACATGCACAATTGATAATACAGCAGGGCCTTAAACTCAGCCTTTGAGGCAGCTAAAGAATGAGTTTAAGCAGTGAGATATTTAGCCACGTTTTGCACTGCCTTAAGACGATGTAGCTGTATAGTTGGAAGACTCAAATAAATCAGTAGTTCAAATAAAGAGTAGCGTCAGTTTGGACACTAGGAAACTTGATGCACATACTTTCTGAGAAATCCATGCTGGAAAATATTTTCATTGTAAAAAATGGCTTTCTAACGACAGAGCTGATCTGGAAAGTACTTGAGAGTTCTTGACTCACCATAACAGAACCCCAATGCCATGAACGGAAGGTCCGGCATCACATATGGTTCCCTTACAGAGGACCATAAGGACTCGTTCCAAAGGCCAAAGTAATTACTGAAGAGTAATAACTTTGTGGAAATACAATCTGAGCCATGTCTGTGCCATCAAATTGTCAACAACTTGAAGACTTAGGTCATGGAGAGAGATTGAAGATTCTGTTTCTTGGCTAACCTCTTCACAATCTGTTATAATCTATATCCATCAAGTAAATGAAACAAGAGTCTCGTGATGTCTGCCAACAGGTGTAAGAACAGGTTGAAGGCAATAGGAGAGAAGGTGGTTGATGTGAGAATGCTTTAACAGAAGACCTGGAAGGCTGAAAGTATTCAGTCTGTGATCAACATCTGTAATTAGACCTCATCGCCAATGGCTGCAAAGAACAACATACAAAAGGCTGAATCTCCATGGCGAATCTTGATGCTTCACTCATCAACTTGTCAACAGTTCTAATTTCAAGAGCTTTTGTGCTGACACCAAGCTCCAATTCTGGACTCTCTTTGTGCACAAGATGAAGATGGCTTGACAGTAATTGCCATTGCTCTGCAGAGCAAAGTCTCTCTTACCAGTGGGACACTTCAAAACCACTGTCCTGGTTCTGATCCTTTCCAATCTTAACAGTGCTAACACAACACTCTGCTGGCCAGCATCCCTCAGATCCACGTGACTCCATTAAAGAGTAATCCCTGCACAAAAGAACATATCCTGACAGGTCTTTGCGAGTAAGATAGAGTTTCATCACTCCTCTGAGAACGCCACTGGCTCCCACTGTCTCTCAATATCAGTTTCGAGATCTACTGCACTATATACAAGGCAGATAAATTTTGCAAACATGCTCGCTCTTTCATATGAAAGAGCTATGCACCAAGGTTTTAAGTGGTCTGTGGAAAAGGTGATGGTGTGACCAGGTACTATATGGGATAAGTACTCCCTGGCATATATGAGAATGATATTGCAAACCACCTTGGAGTTCCATAACCTTTTAAAGGAACTCAGCCTTTGCCCTCATTCCGCTATATGGCTATGGAACTCCTCTGTGACTTGCAATATCCTTATACTGTACGGCAGGGGGTACTTTAGCCCTTATAATTCGAGACTTGTGACGCACCCAGTTGCTGATTATAAGGAGGAAAGACTCCAGAACTCGACTATTGTGAGTTATTAAAGTAGAGTTCTGACGTCATAATGTCTGCTGCCAGCAGCGGATGTGAAAGGCAGGTCACGGAGCATAACTGAAGTAGCTGTTTAAAGCAACGAAAACGGAACGTTGCTTTTCTTCCTTCTGCTCTAATTTAATAGCTTATAATGACAAACAGAGAGAACATGTTTATGTTTTGCACTCCTTAAATATAGAAAAGCTAAAATCTTTCTGCATGTTTCTACACATTTACTGCAGCTTTCATTTTATTTTTTAAACTGACTTGTTTTGAATTGAACTGTTTCGAATGTATTGTATTGTATTGTATTGTAAGAATACTTGTTAAGCGCGGTTGCTGCCCGTAGGCGTCCAAGCGCTGAGTTGAAGCAGGAAAGTGACGGGAGGGGAGCTAGGGTGTATTGGATTTGGCAAACAGCAGTGTCTTTAGGTTTTTACGGAATGAGAGGAGGTCTGGGTTGGACCGGGGTGAGATGGGGAGAGCATTCCAGAGCTTGGCGGTGTTCAGAGAGAACAGCCTACCCCCAGACCTGGCTCACTTCACTCTGGGGACAACAGCGAGAAACGCCTCCGTCGACCGAAGGTTCCTGTTAGGGTGGTAAGGGGTGATAAGGTAGGTGTTAATGGCTGGGCCCGTTTTCCAGAAGGCGCGGTGCGCCAAGCACAGCGCCTTAAAGGCCACTCTCTGCCTCACTGGCAGCCAGTGGAGACTTTTTAGAGCAGGTCTGGCTGACTGGGTGCGCGGAATTTTCAGCAAGGTGCGTGCTGCACAGTTTTGAACAACCTGCAGTTTTCGGAGGGTCATCTCCGGTGCCCCCACGTATAGGGCATTGTTCGAGTCCAGGCGAGACTAGATGAGACCTTGTACCGCCACCTTTTTGGCCTCTAGGGGAAGCAGCGGGAGAACCTTCCTCAAGATTCTCAGTAGGCCAAAGCAAGTGGCAGACAGCTTTTTGGCCTGGGTGGAGAAGGAGAGTTTGTTGTCCAGCCACACTCCCAAGCTTTTGACACTGTCCTTGGGGGTCGGGGGGGCCCAGTGCACTGGGCCACAGGGAGGTGAAGGACACGGGGAGGTTGGGCCTAGGAGCATGAGCTCCGTCTTATCTCCGTTTAGTTTTAGGGAGGAGTTGGTCATCCATCCCTTAACATCCACTAGGCATTTTAGCAGGTCGGCTGGGGAATGCCTGTTGTTCTCCGTGGCCAACGAGACCACAAGCTGGGTGTCGTCGGCATATGACACGATTTTAATGCCATATGGTTCGACAACACCCGCCAGCGGCCTCATGTACACGTTGAACAATACAGGGCTCAGGGAGGAGCCCTGTGGTACTCTGCAGCTCAGGGGTTTGCTAGAGGACACAGTCTCTCCGTCGAAGATCTTAAACGACCTCCCAGACAGAAAGGAGTCAAACCACCTTAAAGCGTCACCTGAAACTCCGATGTTATAGAGACGGTCCAGCAGGGTGGTATAGGTGACCGTATCGAAGGCGGCACTTAGATCAAGGAGGATCACTGCCACTGATCCTCCCTGGTCCAGTATCCTTCTAGTTTCTTCGGTGACTGCTAACAAGGCGGTTTCCGTGCCATGCTTTGGTCTGAAGCCTGTCTGGGATGTATGTAATAGAGAGTGGTCCTCCAGGAACTGGGCCAGCTGCGCGTTTATGTACTTCTCTAACACCTTGCTAGCCCAAGGGAGAAGTGAGATGGGGCGGTAGCTGGAGTGATCATCTGGGTCTAGGCTGGGTTTCTTCAACAGCGCCCGTACCATGGCCTGCTTCCAAGCTGTGGGGACTGAGCAAGCGGATATGGATGTGTTTAGAAGATCCAGGATTACAGGCAGGGTGGCTTTGCTTGCCTGCATCAGGACTTCTGGAGGAGCCGGATCACAAGGGAAGCCCGACTTGACTTGTCGTGCCACCTTGCTTAAAGTGTCGAGGTCCAGAGGAGGGAAGTGCTCGAGGGAAGGCTGGTCTGGGTGAAGAGGTGATCTAGGGGGGGTGGATTAATTGCATCTGGGGTTGTGGCTGAAGTTGGGAAGGTGGAGTAGATTTTTATAACTTTGTTGTGGAAAAAATCCGCAAGCTCGTTGCATTGGTCCTGGGTTTTGTTGAGTGGGGGTGCCGTGTTGGCACTGGAACATTGCTTTATAATTTGGAAAATTTCTTTGGGCTTGGATTTCGCTTCTAGTATTTTCTCAGAGTAGTGGGTTGCCTGGGCCGCTCTGATCCCTTCTTTGTAGGCTTTGATCGCCTCTTTGTATGATGCCTTTTTATCTGGGAGGAAGTCTAAGCGCCAGGCTCTCTCTCGTTGCCTGCAAAGGCGTTTTAGCTGTCTTAGAGAGTCAGAGAACCAGGGGGGCAGATTTCTGTAGTCTCTTTGAGGAGGATCTACGAAGCGGGAGGATCGAGTCTAGCGAGTGGGTGATCCAACTTTCATAGTAGACGTTAGCCACATTGGGGTCTAGGCAGGGTGACGGGCGAGTGGAGTCCAGGTTATGCAGCCAGGACTACAATGGGAGTTTTGACCAGTTCCTCCTGGTGGTGACTTGGGGAGGGTTGCAATGTCTGATTGCAACATGTGTTTGTTTAATATTGCACTAGAGGTTTTATTTTTATTCTTCATATATTCAAACGTGCTAGCTCCTTGATATGAAAGAGCTACTAAGCAAGGTTTTAAGTAGTTTGGGGGAAAGGTGATGCTGTGACCATGTATTATATGAGATAAAGTACTCCCTGCCATACATGTTAAGGATACTGAAAATCACTTTGGAGTTCTGTTGGACTTGGCCCTTCCTGCTGGGTCATCCCTAAACTTTTTGCCTTTTTCCTCCAATATTTCCTCTGACCTGTTTTTGTTGGTTTAGGACTCTGGGCACTTTACCACTGCTGACCAGTGCTAAAGTGCATATGCTTTCCCTGTACAAAGTGTACCTGTAATTGATGTCCATGATTGGTTTATTGGATTCACTGTCAGTCCCCAGTAAAGCGCACCAGGAGTGCCAGGGCTTGTGAATGCCAATACTGCTAGTGGGCCTGCAGCGCTGGTTGCGCCACCCACAGGAGCATCCTTGTAAAATGTGTCTAGGTTTTGCCATTGCAGAACCTGCGTGCAGTCTGGTACTGTCATGCTGGCTGGGCAAGTGCACACACTTGCCAGCCTTTAAACCTTCCCTTAACTTCATATTAGTCACCCCTATGGTAGGCCCAAGGGCAGGGTGCATTGTAGGTGTAAGGTAGGACATGCTCTGATGTGTGTGGCATGTCCTAATAGTGAATTACTGCCAAATTCGTTTTTCACTATTGTAAGGCTACCTGTTCCCTTTAGGCCAGATGGGCTGCTGGAATTATTACACCCTATAATCCCAGCAGGCTCAGGGAACATGGTAGAAAATAAGGTTTAGTATGCCTGAACTCAGAATAATAAAATACTTCTTTTAGTAAAGTTTATTTTAATATCCTGTGTTTGCAAATGCTACTTTTAGAAAGTTAGCATTTGCTTGCCTAACCATTTCAGCCCGCCTCTGCTTGGATGTGTATCTGACTGTTTGGGATGTGTGAGTGGCAGGGCTGGGGGATGACAGGTGGGGAATGCAAGGATTACACCTTAGTGGGAGGTAGGAGTGCCCCTGGACTCTTGATCAGGCTGTGCTCTGCCACCACAATGCTGGCTCCGCCCCCTGGGGAGCGACTGATGACTCAGCCGGCAGCTGGCCCAGGAAGGGCGAAGCACTGTCATCAAGGTACTCCTGGCTACCCCTGGCCACACAATGCTGGCTCCACCTCCTGTGGAGCGTCTGATGTGCCTGCCCCTCACACTGAAAGCAACAGCCAGAGTACACCCAACAAGTACTTAGAGACTGAAAGGAATTATGCAGAGGCCCCCCTGGCCTGAAAAGACAAAGGAAATGGTGTATAAAAGTAGGAGCCCTGCTCCTTGTAAATCAGATCCTGTTTGCGCAAAGAAGAAGCTCTGCCTGAAGAGGAGGACCCTGGAAGCTGCATGGAGAAGTACTGACTCTGACCCCAAGAGACTGGCCTGTGGTGGGTGCCTTGCTGCTGAAGGAGAGCAGGAGAAGAAAGACTGAAAGACGTTGCTTTTATTCAACTTGTGCCAAACTTTTACCAAGATCTTCAAGGGCTTGCTGTGGAACTTGCCCCCTGAACTGTGCCCCAGGAACAGTGGGCGCTACCCCCCCCCCCCCTGGAAAGAGAAAGCTGCCGTGAGATCTGCATCAGCCTGGTAACCCCCCTGAGGAAAAGCTGAGTGCGCTGTGAAGGAATCACTGTGCCCTCTGAGAGGCCCTTGGCACCCCCGTCCCGCCGAGCAACGCATCTGCTTCCTGGCAGGCCCCAGATAACATCGCCAGGACCAGCCTCGCTGGCCCCAGCACCGTGCCTGTCGCCTGCCTAACTGCGGACTGCACCGCAAGACCGGAATCTGCCTTTTGCCCGCCTACTCCTGAAGGAGAGAGTGCCTTGAAGCCCCAGCCACCGCCGTTCGTGTGCAGCAGCGGCGTAGGGAGAGAAGGAGCACTCCCTGTGCTTGCCAATGCTTGTTTGCGCCTCACTCTGCTGCCCGGGGCGCCGCCCCCTCTTTCTGGGATCTGAGGCGCTGTGCCCGTCTAACCCGACCCGCGCCGCAACGTCGACCTCCTGACCCGAGCCGAGCCGTCGCTCTCATCAGCCCAGCAGAGGAAGACACCGCGACGCTGGATTGCCAGCCGACCCCTGCATGGTGACCCCGACCCCCTTCAAGGATCTCCCTAGGTACTGTGCCCCAGCTGCGGTGCGAGCATCCTGCCTGTTTTAGCTCGCACCGCCCTGCGCCCCTCTGCTGCCCCCGGGAGCCCCGCAGCGTCTGCATCAGAGCCGCTGTGCGAGCGTCCTGCTTCTGAAGCTCGCACCGCTCTGTGTCTCCCTCGGCGGCCCCCAGGAGCCTCGCAGCTGTAAGCAAGCATCGCGGTACGAGCCGCCTCCCTCCAAGTGAGGCTCGCACCGCTCCTGGCCCCCCCGAGGCCCCCCCTGACACTCCCCGTGGCCGGCACCCCCCCTCCACATTAAGTCGCACACAGCAGTGTGACTCATACTGGGAGTCAGACCCGGTCGTGCCTTTCGCCGCTCATGCGAGAAGCGTGAGCTTTGGCAGGCTGGGCCCGATTCACTTAACAGAGGCGCACTGGGAACCACGCCGAAGCGCTAGGGAACACGGTACTTTGTGGAAACTGGGCAGAAGGCCCTAAAGAATACCTTTTGAACCTATAAGAAGCTGATTAAGAACTGTGGCAGAGATAAAGAGTAACTGGAACCATTTTTGTGCATAAGACTGTATTTACAAGCCTGCTTTGAATCTATATAAAGAGATATATTTTTGAAAGAATACAGTCTAGTGTCATTGTGTGGTGGGTTGATGATTATTGTGTGTGATGCTGCAAATGTTTAACCCTATGTACTCCAGAGTTTAGCCTAGACTGCTTGCGCCACACTACCTAGAGGGTGAGCAGGGGTTATTTCTGGGAGTAATCCTTTGCCCTTACTTAGAGGAGAGGGTCCCTGCTTGTCGCCAGTGCTGCACTGCGCCAACCAGAGACCCCCATTTCTAACATTGGATGCAGCGGTGAGGATCACGAATTTACATTTGCAGTGTCCTTACAGTGATTATTGACCATTGCACAGTGATGACAGTCCAGTAACTTAAGCCACATACTCTTTTTGGATTTATGTTTTACTGAGAGAATCCCCATTTGTTGTGAAGTCATGCCTGGGTCAGTCAGAATGGAAATTGAACCAGCAAGAAGCATCATGGATTTTGGTAGAGGCCTGTCGCCAGAGGAGTTGACGGACAGGAAGGAGGCCAGAATACATGAAATGAAGTTGGAGGAGCTGAAATTAAAATGCCAACTGGAGCTAGAATCTAGGAAGTTAGCCCTGGAAGGAATGAAAATGGAGCTTGCGCATGACTTAAAAATGTGGAAACTTGACTTGGAGCTCGAGGGGCGTGAGGCCAGGAGGGCTTCAGCCCAGTAACAAGAAATATGTGTAGCTCAGAGATTGAGCTTTGCTGAGTTGGAGGAGGGGTCCAGCTCAGATGGCGGCAGCAACATTAAGGTAACCAGTGCTGAGAGCGTAGTGCACACACCTAGAGATATGGCACCTGACTTGGAGGGTGTAAACATACACCAGGAGGTTCAAGGGCATGAGGTAGCTCCAGTAGTGCGCAGCGTCCCTGAAAGGAATAGGGTAGCTGGCGTAGGAGTTCATGGTCCTAGTGGTGGGAGGGATTCCCCCATGGTTGAGGTCCTGGTGGCTGAGTGTAAAGACCGCCAGGAAGAGTGTGGGTTGTGTGACAGAGACAGTCCGCTACTGTCTGGGCAGTCTCAGAAGGATGGTGTGGAGTATGTGTGTGAGGCGCTGGATGGAGAGGTGGAGGATAGTTTGGTTAACCCTGCTAGGGGGCTGTGTAATCCAATTGTGGGAGAGCATACTTTAAGTCCCCGTTTTCCAGAGCTATGCCAACACCTGTTAGAGAGTGAGTTCTCTGACCCCAGGGAGCTCACATTGGAGGCTGACCCTTTGGTGGATTCCAGAGGGTCTGGAGAGGCATTGGGGTGTGATCCTGTGGGGAGTGGCTCAGGTATCCTCTAGCCCAGAGTGGTGGAAGTGGCGCAAAGTAGCCCAGCTAGGTCCTGGAATAATGAGAGGGGTGTAGGGCCTCACGTCCTGTCCTTAAGGGTAAGGAGTGAGAATGGGGTTTGTCCCGGTAGTGCCCAACCTCAGTCTCAGAGCCTGGATCGTTCTTTACGGGAACACCATGTGGGGAGCCTAGGCTGTCCGGATGAGTCACCCGCTGAGGGGGATCCCCCAGTGGCTAGAGAACGTGGAGGCTCTGTAAACAGAGCTCCAGTAGTTCTGGTGTCTGGCAGTACCACTCCAGTTGGGAGGGTGCAGAAGTCCAGAAGGAGGGGCGAGAGGGGGAAAGAGTCCCCAGTAGAAGAACCAGTGGGTCAGGGGCCAGCCAGCAGGGCTGCGTCCCCAGTGAATGACCATGGGGACACCACTTCTGTCCTGGGGGATCTTCCCGCACTGTCAGATGGACAGGGGTTGGGAGATCTGTGCCCGGCAGACTGTCGCACGACACATGAGTTATGTGCCACCCTCAGGGGGGGCATGCGTGCTCCCCGGGAAGTCCTGGTGCACCAGGAAAGAGTTCAACTGCAGGGTTGGGTCCCTGAGTTAAGAAGCCAGGTTCAGAGGTTGTCTGGCCTGGAGGGCAGGACTACTGTAATCAGTGTCCTGGCCCATGTCGCTTCTAGGGGTACCACTCAAGTTGGGAGTGGGCAGTACTCTGGAAGGGGGTGCGGAGGGAGGGAGTCCTCACCTCAGATCCCGGTTCAACTAGAGGGTTTAGACCCTACGTTTAAGGGCCAGGTGCAGGGTGTCCCCCCTGACCTGGTACCCCAGTTGCAGGATAGCACCCCTGAACTGGTGGGCGAATTGTGCAGGTCACCTGCCACAGGTGCCCTGACAATTCTGGAGGGGGGTACCACTCCAGGTGGGAGGGTACAGAGCCCCAAGGAGGAGGACCGGGTGTGGGAGAGCCCACCCCAGTGTTTGGTCCAGCCGCCAGGTATAGGCCTGGGGCTGGTGGGTCAGTACCAGGATGTCATACCTGACCTGACAGGAGGGAGAGTGGACAAAGGGTGCCAAGCACCTGGGGCAACTGCCCCCTGCTCTTTAAGGCCACGGAGGTTTGAAAGCCCTGAGAGGCATAAGGCCTGGGTCTCATTCCTGACTACTGTCAGTGGCCACTGTGACATTTTTCTGTCTGCCTGTTGGGACACACCTGTGAGCGAATTAAGGCTAGGTGCTGCCCAGGTGATGTCCACGGGTGAAGAGAAGGGTTCCACATGGGCTGGCTTTGTGGACCCTGAGAGCATACCCAGAGGAATTGAAAAAGGTTCAGTTTGGCGTAGAACTGGAGTCTGCCCCTGCAGTTGCGGGCCAGGTCCTTGTTCTATCGCCCAAAGCAGTGAAGACCATCAAGGTAGTGATTGGTCTACCCTGCGTTTTGGCTGGAAGGGGGTTGTGTTGGAATTGGCCCTTCCTGCTGGGTCATCCCTAAACTTTTTGCCTTTTTCCTCCAATATTTCCTCTGACCCGTTTTTGTTGGTTTAGGACTCTGGGCACTTTACCACTGCTGACCAGTGCTAAAGTGCATATGCTCTCCCTGTACAAAGTGTACCTGTAATTGATGTACATGATTGGTTTATTGGATTCACTGTCAGTCCCCAATAAAGCGCACCAGGAGTGCCAGGGCTTGTGAATGCCAATACTGCTAGTGGGCCTGCAGCGCTGGTTGCGCCACCCACAGGAGCAGCCTTGTAAAATGTGTCTAGGGTCTGCCATTGCAGAACCTGCGTGCAGTCTGGTACTGTCATGCTGGCTGGGCAAGTGCACACACTTGCCAGCCTCTAAACCTTCCCTTAACTTCATATTAGTCACCCCTATGGTAGGCCCAAGGGCAGGCTGCATTGTAAGTGTAAGGTAGGACATGCTCTGACGTGTGTGGCATGTCCTAATAGTGAATTACTGCCAAATTCGTTTTTCACTATTGTAAGGCTACCTGTTCCCTTTAGGCCAGATGGGCTGCTAGAATTATTACACCCTATAATCCCAGCAGGCTCAGGGAACATGGTAGAAAATAAAGTTTAGTATGGCTGAACTCAGAATAATAAAATACTTCTTTTAGTAAAGTTCATTTTAATATCCTGTGTTTGCAAATGCTACTTTTAGAAAGTTAGCATTTGCTTGCCTAACGATTTCAGCCCGCCTCTGCTTGGATGTGTATCTGACTGTCTGGGATGTGTGAGTGACAGGGCTGGGGGGTGACAGGTGGTGAATGCAAGGATTACACCTTAGTGGGAGGTAGGAGTGCCCCTGGACTCTTAATCAGGCTGTGCTCTGCCACCACAATGCTGGCTCCGCCCCCTGGGGAGCGACTGATGACTCAGCCGGCACCTGGCCCAGGAAGGGCGAAGCACTGTCTTCAAGGTACTCCTGGCTACCCCTGGCCACACAATGCTGGCTCCACCTCCTGTGGAGCGTCTGATGTGCTTGCCCTTCACACTGAAAGCAACAGCCAGAGTACACCCAACACTACTCAGAGACTGAAAGGAATTATGCAGAGGCCCCCCTGGCCTGAAAAGACAAAGGAAATGGTGTATAAAAGTAGGAGCCCTGCTCCTTGTAAATCAGATCCTGTTTGCCCAAAGAAGAAGCTCTGCCTGAAGAGGAGGACCCTGGAAGCTGCATGGAGAAGTACTGACTCTGACCCCAAGAGACTGGCCTGTGGTGGGTGCCTTGCTGCTGAAGGAGAGCAGGAGAAGAAAGACTGAAAGACTTTGCTTTTATTCAACTTGTGCCAAACTTTTACCAAGATCTCCGAGGGCTTGCTGTGGAACTTGCCCCCTGAACTGCGCCCCAGGAACAGTGGGCGCTACCCCCCCCCCTGGAAAGAGAAAGCTGCTGTGAGATCTGCATCAGCCTGGTAACCCCCCTGAGGAAAAGCTGAGTGCGTTGTGAAGGAATCACTGTGCCCTCTGAGAGGCCCTTGGCACCCCCGTCCCGCCGAGCAACGCATCTGCTTCCTGGCAGGCCCCAGATAACATCACCAGGACCAGCCTCGCTGGCCCCAGCACCGTGACTGTCGCCTGCCTAACTGCGGACTACACCGCAAGACCGGAATCTGCCTTTTGCCCGCCTACTCCTGAAGGAGAGAGTGCCTTGAAGCCCCAGCCGCCGCCGTTCGTGTGCAGCAGCGGCGTAGGGAGAGAAGGAGCACTCCCTGTGCTTGCCAAGGCTTGTTTGCGCCTCACTCTGCTGCCCGGGGTGCCGCCCCCTCTTTCTGGGATCCGAGGCGCTGTGCCCGACTGGCCCGACCCGCGCCGCAACGTCGACCTCCGGACCCGAGCCGTCGCTCTCATCAGCCCAGCAGAGGAAGACACCGCAACGCGGGATTGCCAGCCGACCCCTGCATGGTGACCCCGACCCCCTTCAAGGATCTCCCAAGGTACTGTGCCCCAGCCGCGGTGCGAGCGTCCTGCCTGTTTTAGCTTGCTTAGCCCTGTGCCCCTCTGCTGCCCCCGGGAGCCCCGTAACGTCTGCATCAGAGCCGCTGTGCGAGCGTCCTGCTTCTGAAGCTCGCACCGCTCTGTGTCTCCCTCTGCTGCCCCCAGGAGCCTCGCAGCTGTAAGCAAGCATCGCGGTACGAGCCGCCTCCCTCCAAGTGAGGCTCGCACCGCTCCTGGCCCACCCCCCCCGAGGACCCCCCTGACACTCCCGTGGCCGGCGCCCCCCCTCCGAATTAATTAAGAGGAAAGGGGTCCCTTACCTCCAGGTGCACTTATGCAACCGCATTGCTTGAGATTATATTTGTTGTTTTTTCCTATAATGTGAATAAAACATTATAGATGTATTTTGGTTCATTTGATTTATTTAATTGGTTGTGATCACTCGCACCCCTCCTTAACTGGGACCCCTTTCCTCTTAATGCTGTACACCCAGGTCCCAGTGACTTATTTGGGTTAACCCTTCCCCCTGATACTACCCCCTCCGCATTAAGTCGCACACAGCAGTGTGACTCATACTGAGAGCCAGACCCGGTCGTGCCTTTCGCCGCTCACACGAGAAGCGTGAGCTTTGGCAGGTCGGGCCTGATTCACTTACCAGAGGCGCACAGTGGCGCTGGGAACCACGCCGAAGCGCTAGGGAACACGGTACTTTGTGGAAACTGGGCAGAAGGCCCTAAAGAATATCTTTTGAACCTATAAGAAGCTGATTAAGAACTGTGGCAGAGATAAAGAGTAACTGGAACCATTTTTGTGCATAAGACTGTATTTACAAGCCTGCTTTGAATCTATATAAAGAGATATATTTTTGCAAGAATACAATCTAGTGTCATTGTGTGGTGGGTTGATGATTATTGTGTGTGATGCTGCAAATGTTTAACCCTATGTACTCCAGAGTTTAGCCTAGACTGCTTGCGCCACACTACCTAGAGGGTGAGCAGGGGTTATTTCTGGGAGTAATCCTTTGCCCTGACTTAGAGGAGAGGGTCCCTGCTTGTCGCCAGTGCTGCACTGCGCCAACCAGAGACCCCCAATTCTAACAAGTTCCATAACCTTATAAAGGAACTTGGCTTTCAGTTATGGAACGTTTTGGTGACTTGCAATATTCTTATGATGTACAGCAGAGGGTACCTCAACTACACTTCAGGCCCTCATAACACCTCTACCGTAACCAGGCAGAGACCACACTGAGATATCAGCGTATAGGACTTTTTTTTTTGTTTGATCTTTTTTATTGGTATTTTTACATATGACAGTATCATCTTGTTATTTAGTGCAGGACAGGGGTTTACATTAAGTTGACATTGTATAGAAATTTCTTAAGGTTAGCATTTTCCAATTAAACTGTTGATTCCTTTGTGTAAATATAATGTAGTGCTGACATTGCATCACACTGGTAATCAGTTTTTATTGGAAGGCCCAACGTTTGAGGTGAGTCAATACAGTGACTATGAGATCGCCACGTATCACTTACTAGCATCTAACAACTTACTTGCAATACATGAAGCCACCAGTGTCCAACAAAACAGTAATGATTTGCCTTACATCGTAAAATCGTAGATCAATCTTTATAATCAAGAATTAACAACAACGTTAAAACCCAACAACAGGGTGGGGGGAAGAGGTCATCATTGATCCATGCAGTTTCCAGACATTACTTGTTATAAGCAATTATTACCTTATTTCCCCAGGATCCTCCACTTCTAGTACCATATAGTATAAATTCAAAGACTACTAATCTATGGGAACCCAGGTATGCGCATGTGTGTTATTTTGCTTGTATTTTACACTTCACTGCTATCATCATTGTTCCCTTCAGGACATAATGGCAATTGTAGTGGCAGCAATATTGCATCCCAGTTGGAGGATATCGGGTATTTACGCAAGCCTAGAGTGTCTTTTCTACGGAGCCCAATCGATTATAGAGCGGGACCAGGCCTGTAGTGATAGGGGTTCGTTAGATTCCCAGCGTCATGTGATGTGGGGCTTAGCTACCACCAGTCCAAGGTCCAGCAATCAGGAAGTAGCTTTTTGGTTTTTGTCCCTTATGAACATGCCTGGTATGCCGATCTCCTATGTATTTGGAAGTGTTCTGTCAGTTCACTCAGACAGGTATCGCGTTTCTCCCTCCCAGTATTCGTGCAACAGAGGTCACCACCATAACATGTGCAGAATATCAGCATCACAAATATTACATTGCGCATAGCTACCATCTTCCCTGTGAAAGTATTGATAAATTCTGTCAGGTGAGATATGCCCTGTGTAATATGTACTACTGGATCAGCCAGAACCTTGCTTTACGGGGGATGAATATAGGGCTTGCTAAAATCATGTCCCACTCCTTGGACGTACATCGGCGGGCTAAATCAGTTTCCCAGCATGTGCGAAAGGAAGCCATATCTGTTGCCGTCTGTGTGCGCAGTGCCTCATAAAACCATCCAGTGAGATGTTTCCTCACTCCCATGACATGTACATATTGCATTAGGAGATGGGTTTGTAGTTCCTGTGTAATATCTTGCCAGTGTTGTTGCATAATGCGTATCCAGGATGTGTGACTTAAAAGCTAGCCCGCTGTATCCCCTCCTCCTCCACTAGTGTGTCATATTTCATGAGTATTCCATCACGGTAGAGGACACCTAGAGTGTGGACCCCTAACTCATCCCAAGGTGCTAGTTCCGTTGTTGTCATTCTCCTGCTGCCCTCCGGCATTCCCAGTAGTGACAAAGCAGTTAATGTGGTGTGATATGTTTAGTTAGAACCAGACAGAGAGGGAAGGAGTTGCTGGCTCCTTGAACTAGTAATGGGAGCGTCTTTGGTGGTTTACACATAGGTGGAAGATATGGAGCACTGTGTCCAGGGTGTATGGGGCACCATTCTCGGCTGTATCTGTTAGATGAAGTTCTGCTAACCATTTGGCTACCTACTGTATCTGGGATGCTAAGTAATAGTGCTCGAGGTTGGGTACTGACAGTCCGCCCTGAGCCGAGGGTATATAGTTTCGTCAGTGCTATTCTGCATCGTGATGTGTTCCATATGAAATCGCAGAGTGTCAGACCTCCAGACCATCTGGTCGACACAGTGTGTGCATTAGAGAGCCCAAGACTGTACCTGAAGGAAGAAAATCCAATCAAGAACCACACTTGGAGAATGTTGTGGAATAAAAGAAACTCCAAGATGGTCGCCAAGTTTCAAACCACTGTGGCGGTCTAGATGTTTTCCTCGCAGCTGTGTGGAATCTTAGGTGAATCGCGCTCTCACTACCGAATGCGCACTTCACTGAAGAAATTCTAGTGTTCTCATTGTGTGAGAATTGCTTCGTGGAATCGACGGTTGTCCCTTAGTTTATTCGGTTCATTTTTCTCGGCATCTCTCCGTCCGGACTCACGTCATGAATAGGTTACCCTCCGCTATAGTCTGCAAGTTGAGTTTCGGTTTCTGAAGGTAAAAGGGGCTTGTCTGGGCATTTCTATTTAGCGTTGCTCCTACTTCCTCCTCAGAGTTTCCTGGTCATCATTGAAAGAGAAGAGTTTCACGAAGACGACAGCATTGTTCTGAAAGACAAGAGAGAACAAAGAATTCATAAGCTAAGTGACATTAACTTAAGAGTATTTGGGTTTTAAAGAAAACAAAATTAAGACATTAATGCATGTACATAGTTGATAGAAAAAGATAAGGAACTTACATCTGGATCGTATTTTTCAATTCCTGTACATAAAAAAAAGAAGGAACAAATTAAAATTCAGCAATAGAAATTACAACACTGAGAAGTTATGAGGATTAATAAAAGAAATGTAGAGTAAAGAAGAAAGACATGCAAACAGAAAATACTGGTTAGTGTAATTAGTAAATATGTCACATAGTTTGGAATAGTAATAGGTAGAACAAACTTAGCAACTAGTTACGTAATTCGCAGGTTGACATTACTGAATGCAGCACCAGTAAAGAAGATAGAAATCACTAACGTCAAAAATCACAACGAAGAGAGGCTCAGTTCTTATGACGTTGGGGTAAATAGTAACACATAGGAGAAAGTATACAGAAAGAAAAGAGTAGAATAGGGTTTACAGTAATTGTGTTATGTTTAGTATTGTGTTATCTTTAGTTTCCTCATGTCTCCTCAGTACCGCAGTCAGTCAAAGGGAGCAGTTGGGAAATCAGAGTACCAGAACCAGTCTCTTCTGTTGTTTATTTTTTGGTACACTCCCCCTTCTCCCAATGGGGTCTTTTAGAGACGAGCTGTTATATCGGTCTCTGGGAAATCCCTGAGAGGGAGTAGGGAACTAGCTTCTTCTGTTCCTGTACAAGCACTCGGTAAGAATTCTCTGTTATCGTCCTTGACAGTGAAGTGTCCACGTTCTTTACTTGCACCCGAACAGAATGGACGAGGTAATAAATTTGCAAACCCTAGGAACGGTCTTAGAGGCGATTCAAAAAGAGTTGGTAGCGGTTAGAGAGGATAATCAGAGTCTAAGGCAGGAAATGATAAGCTCAAGGAAGGAAACGGCAGAGCTAGCCTTGAGAGTGGGGCAACCATTTTGTTCAGGGATGGAAACCTTAAGCCCTCCACCAGAAGGTTCAAATAGGTTAACTACACAAGTAATACACTCCTTATCCCCAGTCATCCCCTTAGCTCCTCTTGAACGATTTAGTGGGGATCTACAAAAGGCACAGGTTTTCATCACTCAATGTTCATTACATTTTATGTGTTGCCCTTCAATTTTCCCTGACGTGCAGTCTAGAGTGGCCTTTGTTTTATCATATTTGAGCGGGGATGCAGCATCATGGTCCATGCCCTTGGTTTCACGAGATGACACACTATTGCATAATTATGAAGAATTCAAGCAAGAATTCCTTTGAATTTTTGATAGACGAAGAATCTCTCAAGCCGTTGATAATGGATTGCTCGAAATACAACAAGGGAACAGAGACCATGTAGCATATTAGGCTCAATTCAACAAGTTAGTGGTGGAGACGAACTGACCAGAGAGTAAAAGAGCTGCCGTTTTTTATCGAGGTTTAAGAGACAAACTGAAGGATGTCTTGGCACAGATTCCAAATCGACCCACAAAAATCTTGGCCCTAGTAGACCTGGTTTTAGAAATCGATTTTTATCAAGACGAAAGGAAAGGCGAAAAAAGGAGAGACTTCAAACCGATAGTTCTAAGATTCGATAGAGTCAGGTCTGAAAACGGCAAGGTTACAAAAGGACAATCAGGCCCAGAACCTATGCAAATAGGGACTATAAGATGTCCTTTGACTAAAGAGGAAATTGAGAAAGGAAGAGCGGGCAACTTATGCATGTATTGTGGTTTGAATGGACACTTTGTAAGAAATTGACTGAAGAAACCAAAAACCTCATTTAGGCCAAAGGAACACTTGCAGCACCACCTGTAGGAGGAGTTGGACCGGTGGATGCTAATCAAGAATCAACTCCACAAGAACATTGAGTGGCAAATACTTTGCAGGGACCCTCACCGCACTTAATATTGTCCATGGTGATAACATTTTGACAAGTGACCTTGACAGAAGTGTCCGTGATGATAGATTCAGGGGCCATCGGAAATTTTTGTGACTTAAAGTTTGCAGCTAAGGTGGGATTGACCGCCATACCGAAATCCAAAAGTGAGCCAGTCCGAGCGGTAGATGGGACAAATCTCTTCTTGTCAGGGCCCATAGTGAGCCATATGGAACAAGTGCAAATGATCTCGAAAGATGGACACAGAGAGGAGATTCAATTTAACTTAATTGATGCGCTCCAGTTTCAACTTATATTGGGGTTACCATGGCTTACTGAACACAACCCGACTATCAATTGGAGTTCCAGAATGATCGTAATGAATTGGGATCATTGCAAGGTAAATTGTTTTGGAGTTGAGAGAAGAACTTTTGAAGATAATCCTGCACATTCCTTGTGTATGGCAGAAGTTTCGGTGTGTGTGATAGATTCACAGGAAATACCTCAAGAATACCAGGGTTTTTAAGATGTTTTCAACGAAAAAGAAGGTGTGCAATTGCCACCTCATCGTGTTTACAATTGTAAAATAGATTTTGAGCCCGGCTCAAATATGCCTTGTAGTCAGGTCTATGCTTTAACTGAAAAGGAACATCGACATCTAAAAGAATACCTAGACAAAAACCTGGCAACCGGTTTTATTCGGCCTTCCCAATCTTCTGTGTGTTTGCCTCTGTTTTTTGTGCCCAAGAAGGAGGGAGATTTGAGGGCTTGCATTGATTATCGTGCAATTAACAAGATTACTAGGAGGAACCAATATCCTCTTCCTCTCATCTCTGTCCTGTTGGATCAGTTCAAAGGAGCGCAAATTTATACGAAATTAGATCTAAGAGGAGCCTATCATCTAATCAGAATTAGAGAGGGCAATGAATGGAAGACGGCCTTCAGGACGAGGTTTGGACTATTTGAATACCAGGTCATGCCGTATGGCCTATGTAACGCTCCAGTAGCCTTTCAGCATTTTATAAACGACGTTCTCAGTGAATTAATTGATCAATGTGCAATTGTATACATTTAAGATATCCTGATTTATTCAGTTGACAAGAGTAAACACCAAGAACAGGTGAGAAAGGTGTGGCAGAAACTCTGAGAGAACAAACTGTTTGTAAAACTGGAAAATTGTGCATTTAATGTTTCCAAAGTGGTGTTTTTAGGCTTTATACTTTCACCTACTGGAATAAACATGGATGAACGAAAAATACAGGCAGTCGTTGACTGGAAGTCCCCTACAAGTGTTAAAGAGGTCCAAGGATTTATAGGATTCGCAAACTTCTATAGCAGGTTCATCAGCGAGTTTTCACAAAAGATATTTCCTCTTACACGGTTACTCAAGAAAGCCATTCATTTTGAATGGCCAGAAGAAGAAGAGGAAGACTTAAAATCCTTAATAGGAGAATTTCACTTCAGCACCAATCCTCCTGCATGCGGATCCCACAGAACCATTTTACTTTGAGACTGATGCCTCAGACCTAGCAGTTGGAGGTGTGCTGTCCCAGAGACATAAGGAAACAAATGAACTACACCCAGTCGCCTACAGATCAAGAAAACTAACATCTGCTGAAGTGAATTATACCATAACCGAAAAAAAGTTGTTGGCCATTAAGGATGCCTTTAAGGAGTGGAAACACTATCTTATGGGGGCCAAACATGTGGTAACCGTTTTCACGGATCACCGAAATCTAAAATTCCTGAAATCAGCTAGAACCTTAACTCTACGACAACTCAGATGGTCGCTGTACTTTGCCGATTACGACTTCGTAATCACCTACAGACCTTGAGCTCAAAATGGGAAGGGGGACGCCTTGTCCAGATTACGAACAGAAAACTAAAAGGGTCAGATGGAAATCCAAACAATTTACCAAACTCAAAAAACATTTGTGCTACCGCCCCCATTGAATTGTCAGAACAAGTCACTCGGGCTTTAAGCTAAGTATGGGCGACATTTGCGAGTCCGCGAGTCCCCGAATTTTCCCGCGAACTCGCGGATTCTTGTGCCATTTGGACAAATATGTGACCACATGTGCCTGTAACTTTGCCGGCGCACCAAAAGGCGCCGAGGTCCCTTGAGTGAGCTGGCCATTATAGTGGGGACGGGTGGCAAGATGTTAATACCGCTAGTGTGAGGTGGATGGGGCCAAACGGGCGGGGCTTCTATGCGAGTTCACATGCATCTTGTTTATAAAGGGTCAGAGACCAAGTAGACAGCAGATGAGGAAAAAGCAGCCTCCTGGTCACAGGAGCTACATGGGGATGGCGCTCGGGAAACTCATGGATGCAAAAATACATTTGGCACAGGACCCCAGAATCCTTCAGATGTCCAAGATAGCTCTGCTGCGCGTGTTGGTACAAAGCCATTCTGATCCTGCTCAGTGGGTTCAGGCGCATGCAGCTGCTGCTGCTGGACAATGTCCCATCTCATACTAAACTGCCCCGTACAGGCATATGCTGGCGCTGGGCAGTAGGGTGCAGTGGCATGCGGGTGCTTCACGCCTGGTACATGCGCATACCGGTGCCAGGCGGGAAACATGTTTATTGGTGCTGTGTAGCAAGTTATGACTTTACATTTTGACTGCACCAGATGGTGGTACCACCTACATGGATCAGGAGCATCCAGGCACCAGACTTCATGGTGCAAGAGCATAATGCTGCTGTGCGGTACGGGTATATATGTACTGGGTGCAGGGGGACACTTAGCACAATGTGTGCTCACACCCAGAGGGCTCCCAGGCAATTGAGCACAAATGATTTTCACACTGAGAGGGCTCCGGGGCAGTTCAGCAGCACGGGGGCTCACACCCACTGGGCACGGGGCAGTTCAGTAGCGCGTGGGCTCACAACCCCTGGGCAGCTCAGCAGTGCAGGGGCTCACACCCACAGGGCTCCCGGGCAGTTTAGCAGCGCCACCCTCTGGTTCATCACTGCCACCCTCTGGTTCACCACTGCTACCCTCTGGTTCATCACTGCCACCCTCTGGTTCACCACTGCCACCCTCTGGTTCACCACTGTCACCCTCTGGTTCATCACTGCCACCCTCTGGTTCATCACAGCACCCTCTGGTTCACCACTGCCACCCTCTGGTTCATCACTGTCACCCTCTGGTTCATCACTGCCACCCTCTGGTTTATCACAGCACCCTCTGGTTCACCACTGCCACCCTCTGGTTCATCACTGCCACCCTCTGGTTCATCACTGTCACCCTCTGGTTCATCACTGCCACCCTCTGGTTCATCACTGCCACCCTCTGGTTCACCACTGCTCCCTCTGGTTCATCACTGTCACCCTCTGGTTCATCACTGCCACCCTCTGATTCACCACTGCCATCCTCTGGTTCATCACTGTTACCCTCTGGTTTATCACTGCCGCCCTCTGGTTCATCACAGCACCCTCTGGTTCACCACTGCCACCCTCTGGTTCATCACTGTCACCCTCTGGTTCATCACTGTGACCCTCTGGTTCATTACTGCCACCCTCTGGTTCGCCACTGCCACCCTCCGGATTATCACTGACACCCTCTGGTTCATCACTGCCACCCTCTGGTTTGCCACTGCCACCCTCTGGTTCACCAGTGCCACCCTCTGGTTCATCACTGCCACCCTCTGGTTCATCACTGCCACCCTCTGGTTCACGACTGACACCCTCTGGTTGATCACTGCCATCCTCTGGTTCATCGCAGCACCATCTGGTTCACCACTGCCACCCTCTGGTTCATCACTGCCACCCTCTGGTTCACGACTGACACCCTCTGGTTGATCACTGCCATCCTCTGGTTCATCGCAGCACCATCTGGTTCACCACTGCCACCCTCTGGTTCATCACTGCCACCCTCTGGTTCATCACAGCTCCCTCTGGTTCACCACTGCCACCCTCTGGTTCATCACTGCCACCCTCTGGTTCATCACAGCAACCCTCTGGTTCATCACAGCACCCTCTGGTTCACCACTGCCACCCTCTGGTTCACCACTGCCACCCTCTGGTTCATCACTACCACCCTCTAGTTCATCACTGCCACCCTCTTGTTCACCACTGCCACCCTCTGGATCATCACTGCCACCCTCTGGTTCACCACTGCCACCCTCTGGTTCATCACTGCCACCCTCTGGTTCACCACTGCCATCCTCTAGTTCACCACTGCCACCCTCTGGTTCATCACAGCACCCTCTGATTCACCACTGCACCTTCTGGTTCACCACTGACACCCTCTGGTTCACCCCTGCCACCATCTGGTTCATCACAGCACCATCTGGTTCACCACTGTCACCCTCTGGTTCACCACTGTCACCCTCTGGTTCATCACTGCCTCCCTCTGGTTCATCACTGCCTCCCTCTGGTTCATCACTGCCACCCTCTGGTTCATCACATCACCCTCTGGTTCACCACTGCCACCCTCTGGTTCACCACTGCCCCCCTCTGGTTCATCACAGCACCCTCTGGTTCACCACTGCACCTTCTGGTTCATCACAGCACCCTCTGGTTCACCACTGTAGATTATGGGGAGAAAGCACACCTGCCCAGCCTCAACCGGGGGCTGGTTAATGTGTTACTGAATTTGAGCTTCAAGTCCGGCACCTGCTTCCTTATCTGTAAGTGCTTCCTGTTGTGGTTTAATTTTTGTGACAGCCTGGAGCATTGGGCCATACTTGTAACTATTCTCTGACCCTGCTTCGAGGGTCAGAGCAGGGTCAGAGAATAGTTGCAAGTAGGCAATAACTCTGGAGGCGCTGCTAGTGCTACATGTACTTCAGTTTTTGAAAATCCGTCCCGAACGCGATTTCATGGATTTTTCTGCAATTTCGCAAGATTCGCGGACCGCGAAATTTCAGAAAATCCGCAAATTCCGCGAATGGAACGGATTTTAGGCCCATGCTTACTTTAAGCCCAGAAGCTATGCAGGAATGGGTCCAACAGGAAGATGGAAGAGAAATTCTACATCAAATGCCTTATCACAAAGGGGCACTGTACTTACCTACACAGGAATTACAGAAACAAGCACTGTACGAATGTCACAATAATCTTTTGGCAGGGCACAAAGAGAATCAAAGACTGAAGATCTGGTGAAAAGGTACTATTGATGGCCTCAAATGAATAAAGATATCGAAAAATAAGTTAAGACCTGTGAAATTTGCGCTCAGAGAAAATCGGAACGGCAAGCTCCAAAAGGGTTGTTGCAAACCATACATACCCCCTCCTTTCCATGGCACACAATCACCTTAGATTTAATAGGTGACTTACCTTCTAGCCAGGGTTTTAACACGATTTTGGTGGTTGTGGACGCATTTTCAATGATGGCACATTTCCTAGCGCTAAGTGGGGTTCCCACTGCTAAACAATTAGCTAGTCACTTCAGCACACAAATAGTGAAAATTCACGGAATTCCAAAGATCATTTTTTCAGATCGGGGTTCACAGTTCCTGTCCCACTTTTGGAGAGTCTTTGTAGAAGGTTTGGGAATTGAAGCCAGATATTCAACCAGTTACCACCCTGAGAAAGATGGGCAGACCGAGAGAGTGAACCAGGAATTAGAGCAGTATCTAAGGTTGTTCCTGTTAAAACATGATGGGGATTGGCCAGCCTACTTATGGGCAGCAGAGTTTGCACATAATAATGCTAGGAACGCATCCACAGGATATTCTCCATTTGACCTAACTATGGTAGGCACCCAAATTCCACTGTAAGGCAAACTGAAATCTCAGTTCCAGCAGTCAAAGATTTAGTGTCCCATTTAAACCAAATCATCAAACAGCGTCAAAGAACTTAGAACAAGCCAAAATTAAATATAAGGCCTATGCAGATAGGAAAAGAAAAGAAGGCCCCCCTTTGGAAGAAGAAAATAGTGTTTGGCTTTGTACCAAAAAGCCTAGGTTAAAAGGGAATCGAAAATATCAGCCTAGGTTTATTGGGCCTTACCTGATTGAGATAAAAGTGAATCTAGTAGCTTATCGGTTAAAATTGCCTACCAAGCTTAAGATTCATCTAGTTTTCCATGTTTCTTTGTTAAAAAAGGCATCCCCAGATTTAAGGAAATAATTTCCTCCAAGACCTATCCAACTAGAATCTGGAGTAGAATTCGAAGTAAAAGGAATCCTAGATTCAAAAAAGGTTAAGGGAAAATTGTACTATCTAGTGAATTGGAAGTGTTATGGTCCAGAAGAGCGATCTTGGGAGCTCAAATCAGATGTTCACGCTCCTGGGTGGGTGAAATTCTTTCAGCAAAGATTTCCTACAAAATCATTTGTTGGGGGGTACTTGTCAGACCTCCAGGACATCTGTTCGATACGCTGCGTGCTTTACAGAGCCCAAGACGGTACCTGATGGAAGAAAATTCAATCAGGTACCACACTTGGAGAACTTTGTGGAATAAAAGACACTCCAAGATGGCTGCCGAGTTTCAAACCACTGTGGCGGGCTAGATGTTTTCCTCTCAGCTGTGTGGAATCTTACGTGAAGCGCGCTCTTCCTAACGAATGTGCACTTCACTGAAGAAATTCTAGTGTTCGCATTGTGTGAGAATTGCTCAGTGGAATCGACGGTTACCCCTTAGTTTACGTTGGTTCATTTCTCTCTGCATCTCTCCGTCCGGACTCCCGTTGTGAGTAGGTTTCCCTCTGCTCTCGTCCGCGAACTGAGTTTCGGTTTCTAAAGGTAAAAGGGGCTCGACTGGGCATTTCTATTTAGCGTCGCTCCTCCTTCCTCCTCAGAGTTTCCTGGTCGTCATTGAAAGAGAAGAGTTTCACGAAGACAACAGCAGTGTTCTGAAAGACAAGAGAGAACAAAGAATTCATAAGCTGAGTGACATTAACTTAAGAATATTTGGGCATTAAAGAAAGCAAACAAAATTAACCCCTTCGATGCTCATGATGGAGTGGTTCCGGCATGAGCATCGGTTGGGCTGTGCTCATGACGGAACCGCTCCGTCATGGCACCCACTCTTGGGGGAAGCGCTGGCGCTCCCACCATGGGCAGCCCAACATGTTGCCACAAAGGGGGATAGCACGGGGAAGACCCCCCCCCCTCGGCGATCCTGTGACGTCAGCGCGCACAGCACATGCCAACATCATCAGGAAGAGCTGGGATGCGTGGAAGCCATTTGCTTCCAGGCGTCCCAAGGAGAGGGTGAGTGTTTGTGTGCTTCGGTGGGGCGGGGGGCCAGATGCACACGCATTGAGGCATTGGGGGAGAGGAAAGAGTATTTCCTCTCCCCTGATGTCTCAATGCAGGGCATTCCTGCTTCACGATTGCGCACAGCGTCACGATCGTGCAGCAGGAATGCCCCACTAGACACCAGGGATGTCTTTTTTGGAAAAAAGGAACCGACCCCTTGGGCAAGGGAACCAAGCCATCACACTATAAAAGTAACTTGACTTATTATGAAAGGATTGGACTTAAGACTTTGGGGGAAGATAACTCCCTTATCATTGAAAAGGCTGATAAGGGTGGGAATGTTGTTTTAATGGATAAAGTTAAGTACGATGCTGATATCTTGGGTCAATTGAGTAATATGGATTGGTATGTAGAACTGTCACACAATCCCATTTTTGGAATTACTAACAATATTAATCAACACCTTAAAAATGGTATGCAGAGAGAATTATTAGTGATGATGAATACAAAAACTTGACAGTGGATCGGCCCCGTTTCCCTTGCTCTACGCCCTTCCTAAGGTTCACAAGGATGCCATATCACCCCCTGGTAGACCTATTGTTTTGGGGATAGGGGGTTCCACAGAAAAAACTGGCAGAGTTTGTAGATGTATTTCTACAGCCATATGTGATTGTACCTACCCTCAAACATAAAGGACACTAAACATGTTCTTAACATTCTGAATGACTTTACGTGGGAACCTGATAAGATGTTAGTAACAATGGATGTTGTATCATTGTATACAAACATAAGCCACGAGCATGGGTTGAGTGCTTTACAACACTTTCTTTACAAGAGACCAGTTGAATTCCTAGAACATACGGAGATGCTGCTCACCATGTCTAAGCTGATTCTCGAGCACAATGTTTTTTTATTCAACGGTCACTGGTACAGACAGACATGTGGGACTGACATGGGTTCCAGATTTGCGCCATCGTTTGCTTGCCTCTTTATGGGGAGGTTTGAGGCAGTACAGATCTGGGGCCCTGGTGGGTCACAGTGGCATGAATACATTTCCTACTATGGGAGGTACATTGATGATCTCTTGTTCCTTTGGACTGGTGGGGAGGCAGAGTTGTTAAAAGTTTTTGCACATCTGAATAATAATGCCTTCAATATGTCTTTTACAATAGCCTACAGTCAGGAGAGTATTGTTTTCCTGGATTTGGTACTATAAGTTAATCAAGGGAGGCTGTGTAGCAAACTTTATAGGAAAAGGACATCATGTAACTCAGTTTTACACTCAAACAGTGCCCATCCTAGATCACAAGTCAACGCAATTCCATTTGGAGACGTTTATAGGGCACACCATAACTGCAGTGAGGAGTCTGATTTTGTCCCATGTGTGAAAGACATTAAGAACAGATTCCTGACAAGAGGTTATTCAAGAGATGTTGTTACTAGAGCTAGTGAGAGAGTGTTCAAACTGGCCAGGAAGGACACTCTACAATCAAGGAATGGAAATCTTAAGAAGCAGAAAAATCCTGTAAGAATGATAACTGGCTTCCACCCATGGTCCTCAAAGATATACCAAATTCTGAAAAGACCCTTACAACCATATGTAGAGAACCATCCTTCGATCTCATATTGCCGGGGTAAAACAATAAGAAAGATGGTGAGTCCTAGGTATCCGAGGTCTCAGACACACAGTCTCACGTGGCTACGTAGGCTTAATACTGGATTTTTCAAATGTGGTAATTGCAGCCTGTGTAGGTTGACAAAACATGGGATACAGAATTTCAGCTATAATGGTTCTCAGACATTTAAAATAACTACTCATAAAGACTGTAACACGACATGTCATTTATGCTGTTATCTGTAAATGCAACAGAATATACATTGGGAGTACGATCAGGAAACTTAGGGAACGTATCTCTGAACACTTCAGGGCTCTGAAGAATAGGGATACTAGATATCCCATTGCGACACATGCAATAGAGTGCACTGCACAAGGGGAGCATCTGTCCTTTACTTTTCATGGTATTGAAGCTGTTTTGCCAGAAGTAAGAGGTGGCAACCGTGAATTGAGACAGAGGCAGAAGGAGGCACGCTGGATCATGCAATTCCGTGCAGTTGACAAAGGTATAAATATCGATAATGAGCTTCAGTACTTCCTAGGGAGCCAGCAACATTTTTGCCTCAACCTGCTTACTGTGTCTGGATTACAGAGGTTACTTGGTACACTATCTAGTAAGATGTTTTGAACCACACAGTAACATTTATTTTACTGTAAGGATATATGTCTTGACTAGTATCAGGTGCTGGTGAATACTTATGTTGTAATTTCATGATATGGTCCTAGGATGCTTGATTCCTATCCAGGAAAAGACATGGCTTGGCAGTTCGGGCTGGACTGTTCCCATGAGGCACAGGGTCAAGGCTGATTTGCATATGGCCTTGTCTGAACGGGGGTGATGTGGAATGCAAAAAAACTATCGATTTAGGCCCAGATCTCTGTACTGGGGTGAATGTATGACATTGTTCTGCATTCTGTCCATCAATTGTTGTTTTTGCATTTGTCAACCCGAGTGGGATGGGTATGCTCAGACGTGAGTCCCATGCTCTCCACACCACTGGAGTCAAGCTATCCTGGCTGAAGACGGCTGATAGCCAGAAACCGGTCCGAGGATGCTTGATTCCGATCCAGGAAAGACATGGCTTGGCAGTTCGGGCTGGACTGTTCCCATGAGGCACAGGGTCAAGGCTGATTTGCATATGGCCATGTCTGAACTGGGGTGGTGTGGAGTGCAAAAAAACGATGGATTTAGGCCCAGATCTCTGTACTGGGGTGAATGTATGACATTGTTCTACATTCTGTCCATCAATTGTTGTTTTTGTAATTTCATGATATGTCCATCTTAGATCAGAACATGTCAATAACCACTTATGTGTTCTTTTGAATTTATGAGTCATGTCAATACTCTGAGCTGTATGATGTAGCTGAATTATGTATTGAACAATTGTTGCTGCTGTAATCTGCTAGAGTGTTCTTAGATTATATAAGTGCTGCTAAAACTTTTCTCTGTTTAAAATATACTAATCCCTTATGTTCATTAGACACGATCGACTTGCAGTCACCTTTTTTTCAGGTGTGTCATGTTGTGGACCAACACACCTTGCAATGGTTGCGAGGGGGTGGTCTCTGCAGGCGCCAATAACGTCGCCCTCATGGGCTGACCCAGCGTGCGCTCTGCCAGCACGTTAGCAAATTAATAAAAGGTCCAGGGACCTGGGCGTGGTTCAGTAGATATCTGGCCACTACCTGACAACGTGTGTGCCAGTCTTTGTGTCCCGCTAGGCCCTGCGCCCACGACACCACAAGGTGGACTGCTATTAACCAGTTTTGTATTTTGAGTGCTTTACCGTTATTGTGAATCTGCAAGGTTTGGTTCATGTTGCTTTTCACAATTTAAATATTCACATATTATTTATGTTGCTGCCGGTAGCATGATCTGCTAGTCTGTAGCCCCTGGATATATATTTTTTTCCTCACGTCACAGGCATAAATAAAAAACCGCTCTCTTCGTACAGAGCACTTGTCCACTTATTACGAGTTTTGTTCTGTTTGTATTATGGGCACATAGAGATATTTGTATAATGTCTGTAAACATGCTATTGATGAGCTAGTTTTATGTACGTACACACAGGGACTTAGGATATCATTTCCAGTGTGCTTGATATGTGAAACTGTTTGGAAATGCTCTTTATAATTATCGAATATTTGCTGTTTTTACTGAGGTTTCTTATACTATGATCGCATTTTGAAAATAATTGTTATAGGTAATAACTTTTTGATTGGAGTGGTTGGGTAGAGAAAAAATAGATACAGTTTTAGTTATATCATTGAATCACTTATATCTATATTAGGGTACCCGATGGTTTCTTGTTACACAAGGGAACTGGAGAGACTAGATTTTCTGGCAGAGCTAGGGTTCAAAAACTACAGCTAAGCACTTTGCAAATAAAGGGTAATGTTTCATTGTGAAAATGTGGTGTGTTCATGTTGCGTTTTGAGCCGTTTCTTTTCGTGGGCACTATGCCTACCCACACAAGTGAGGTACCATTTGTATCGAGAGACTTAGGGTAATTCAGATTTGTAAAGCAACTGTTAATACCTATTGACTTTCAATACATTTCTGCCTTCCAAATGAAAGACAATGTGTAAAAAAGAAGTCATTTTGAAAAATGACCGATAATTCTCATGGTAGTATGAGTATTCCCAATTTCGGAAATGTGTAAATATCTACTGTTTCTAAACACTGTATTTCGTTCCCATTTCCGAAATACAAAGGTGTCTTTCATACCAATTTTTTCATGTAAACATTTTCCCAGAATTGCTATATACCCGGTACATAATAAAAACCCATTGCTAGTCGCTGCTCGGTTTTTGGCTCTGGGTTCGTCGGGCTCTTGGTGAACCTACAAGTCCTATATATCCCCACAACCAGTAAGGTCCCACGGATGTAAAGGTATATTGCTTTCAAAGAGCTGTCATAATTAGAAGAAGTTACAGGTGAAAATGTTGACACAAAAGGCTGTTTTTTTCAACTAATTTTCAATTTTTCCTATATTTAACCGTTAGTTTCTATAAAGAAACCTTGAAGAATCTACACAAATGACCCCTTGCTAAATTCAGTATTTTGTCTACTTTACTGAAATGTATAGCTTCCCAGGGTCCATTATTGCTTTCATATCCATGTCTACCATTAACTGGAAGGAGTTTGAAAGCACAAAAAAAGCTGGGAAAATGGTGATTTCAGCCCCACAAACCCTTTTTTGATACCATGTGCAGGGAAAATCCCAGACGCTTTCATTTGCAGCATTTTGTCCAATTTTTTTCCCCAAAAAACAAAATGTTGCTGTATTTTGGCTAATTTCTGGGTCCCCTCCAGGGGGATCCACAAACCCTGGGTACCTTTAGAATCCCCAGGATGTTGGAAGAAAAGGACGCAAATTTGGAGTGGATACCTTATGTGGTCAAAAAGGTACAGGGGCCTAAGCACGAACTACCCCAAATAGCCAAAAAAAAGGCTTAGCACAGGGGGGGAAGGCCTAGCAGTGAAGGGGTTAATACATTAATGCATGTACATAGTTGATAGAAAAAGATAAGGAACTTACCTCTGGATCGTATTTTTCAATTCCTGTAAATAAAAAAAAGAAGGAAGAAATTAAAATTCAGCAATAGAAATTACAACACTGAGAAGTTATAAGGATTAATAAAAGAAATATAAAGTAAAGAAGAAAGATATACAAGCAGAAAATACTGGTAGGTGTAATTAGTAAATTCGTTTTCATAGTTTAGAATAGTGATAGGTAGAACAATCTTAGTAACTAGCTATGTAATTCGCAGGTTGACATTACTAAGTGCAGCACCAGTAAAGAAGAGTGAGATAGAAATCACTAAAGTAAAAAATCACAAAGAAGAGAGGCTCAGTTCTTAGGACGTCGGGGTATGTAGTAACACATAGGAGAAAGAATACAGAAAGAATAGAGTAGAATCGGGTGTACAGTAATTGTGTTATGTGTAGTTTCCTCAGGTCTCCTCAGTATTGCAGTCAGCCGAACGGACAGGCACAAAGGGAGCAGTTGGGAAATCAGAGGACCAGAACCAGTCTCTTCTGTTAATATTTTGTCCATTCACTCTTCCCCCTTTGGGGTCTTTTAGAAATGAGATTTTATATCGGTCTCTGGGAAATCCCTGAGAGGGAGTAGGGAACTAGCTTCTTCTGTTCCTGTACAAGCACTCAGTAAGAATTCTCTGTTATCACACCTGACAGAGTGTACATTCTAGTGGACAAAAGAAGGATGGGGGTAGATAGAGTGGTAGATTGGCCAAATGATATAACAACTGCGGAAGTGCCACTCTTCCTGTGACCAAAAGAGAGAGTGTTTTTCAGAATGCTATTTGTGATGTCAGGTTCGTGATCATCTTGACAATATTGCATCCACCAGTCGTGGTCGGTGTGAAAAATTCGAATTCCCAAATATATAGTGCCTCCTCATGCATCTTAAGCAGTTGTAGGTCCAGAATGCCTGGCTATGTCTTGTAGTATTCGAATGGGAAGCCACCAGGCCAGGTACTTTCCCCGAAGCTAAAGCGTAGATTGCACCTTGTATCTCAATGTGTGTGATGGGGGTGTCCAACTCCATGTGTAGTTCCGGTGTCAATGTGAGGAATGTAAGTGTTTAGGGAGGAATCCATTTTCGACGCTTCTGACGTTGGTTGATATAGATTTGTGAAATGACGGATCATCTAACCATGAATTTCCTGCTGCGTATATCGCATCGAACCGTCCGGTGTGGACAGTGCAATGATAAGGCCAGCTGATTGATTCTGCCTAATCATCCAGGCAACCAGCCATGCTGGAGGATGCCCCCAACTTCCAATCAACCGTAGTAGATTGGCAAAATGATATAACAATTGCGGAAGCACCACCATTTTGATGAGTGCCACTCTTCCTGTGACTGAAAGAGCAAGCGTTTTTCAGAATGCTATTTGTGATCCCTACAGTGAGAACCGGGTCTGGTGTCCGGGAGATGAACATGAACTGACATGACTTACCCCAGTTAACCCGTAGCCCAGATAGGTTGGCGAAAAGATTCAGAGTATTAGGAATGGCATCTGGGATTGAATCAATATCTCAGAGATATAATTTGCTTATAGCTAAGTTGCATGGATGTCTGTTCCCAGTGGAATACCCCATTGGGCAGCAGACACTTCCAGAAGTGTGACAGGGCCATTGCCAATGGTTCAATGAGTAACATAAAAATGAGTGGGGATAAGGGACAGCCCTGCCTGGGGCCCCTGTGTACCCGTATGGGGTTTGAAATGAATGACTCTGTCTGCACACGTACATAGATTCATTATACAGCAGTTTAATCAGTCTCAGTAATTACAGACCGATCCCATATCTCGGCAAAACATTGAAGAGGAACGGCCATTCAACTGTGTCAAATGCTTTCTCCAAGTCTAGTACCAGGCATCCTGATTTGGTCCAAACTTGTGGAGCGCCTCTCATTACTCTAAATAACCCACGTATTTTTAAAGAGGTTTTTCGCTCTGATACTAACCCATTCTGCTCTTTGTGTATTAGCCAGGTGTCAATGAGGAAATATACTTGCCAGTACCCCAGCCAGTATCTTATAATCGCGTTCAATAATACCAGTGGGCGGTACGAGCCTAGTTGTGTTGAGTCCCGGTCTGGTTTGAGTAGTGTAACTACTGTAGCCTCATTAAGATTAGATGTGCAAATTGCAGTGCCTCCTCATGCATCCAAAGCAGCTCTGGGGTCAGGATGCCCATGTATGTCTTGTAGTATTTGGATGGGAAGCCCCCAGGCCAGGTACTTTCCCCGAGGCTAAAGCGCAGATTGTGCCTTACATCTCAATGTGTGTGATGGTGGTGTCCAACTCCAAGCATTGTTCCGGTGTCAATGTGGGGAATGAAAGAGTGTCTAGGAAGGAATCCATGTCTGAGTTTGGCGCTTCTGACGTTGGTTGATATAGATTTTTGAAATGACGGATTATCTCACCCTGAATTTCGTGCTGCGTATATCGCATCAAACCGTCTGGTGTGGACAGTGCAATGATAGGGCCAGCTGATTGCTCTTGCGTAATGAGGAGAGTGCCTGGGCGGTCAGCTGACGCACGTATGTTCACTGAATGCGCCATATAACTCAGGCAATGAAGTCGATCAATTAGTGTTGTATGCTCTTTACATGCGTCCGCGACGGTAGGACACTCGAGGCCTCCGTGGCAGCATGAATCGCAAGTGCTAGTAGGATAAACTCTACTTTCAAGAGGTCGGCTTCCACCTGCTTTCTCATGCCACCTTCCGCTCCCAAGCAGTGTTCCAGCAGCGTGACCTTAGAAGCATCCCATTCTACTAAGGACAAAACAGCTGCATGCAAAATAGTCTGTGATGGCACTACTAAGGGATTCTTGGAAGGGGGTACCCTCCAGCATGGCCGGTTGTAGTTGCCAGGTGTGGACCGGGGCAATTCCAGGCCTGCAGGCAAGTATTACGTAGTGTGGGTTGTGATTGGAGAGAATTCTATCTAAGAAATTAGTATTACAAAAGAAGAGAGCTACTTGGGTGTGCCCAATATTGTATCCTGCCGGACATATAGCTCATGTGGGGCTGAATAGAAGGAATACACTCGCGCCTCAGGGTTTCGTTGCCTCCATATATCTATTAGTCCCCACTTCTGAGCCCATTCCCTTAGCGCGAACGCATTAGTGGAAGCTTTTGTGTAGTATGGGGGGTAGCGATCCAGGCCCGTGTCCATGACACTGTTACAGTCCCCACCGATCAGCCACGGTAGGCCACACCACAGCGTATAGGCCTTTATCTCTATTATATACTGAGTACAAAATACTAAGTAAAGTCCTAGCAGGCCGCCATATCCCTTTCCTTGGAAAGCTCATTTACACTGACCAATGCAGCTTTGTGCCGGGCCGAAGTACATCCCTAAACATTCGTAGACTATACCAAGTAATGTGGGCCTTCCCAAACCACCTCCAGAATGCAGGATGTCTTTCACTAGTTCGACTGCAAGCATTCGATACCCTCAGTTGGGAATAAATGATAGCCGCCGTCCAAAAATTCGAGACCCCAGACAAATGTATAAAATGGGTGAAATTATTATATACCTCCCCAACTGCACAGGCCCCTAAGGGAGCACTTATTTCAAGCCAATATACAATACAAAGAGGAACACTACAGGGGTGCCCATTGTCCCTCATATTATTTATAGTATCTCTAGAACCCCTAGCACAATCACTGCGCAGTGATGCTCTTCAATGGGGTATCCCAATTGGACAGTCAACACATGCTCTAACCCTGTATGCGATGATATTGTACTATATGTTAGGGATCTACAGGGGGGCCTCCAGTCAATCGCCCAAATATTTACCATGTTCTACAGGATTTCCGGTTTAGCCATTAACTTTGACAAATCACTGTCATTCCCCTTTAGGGAGAACTCAGTACCCAGAACAAGCAACTTTGGCAGGGAAGAAAGTAACGGTGGCCCCAGAACTCCGCAGGATACGCTGGATGGAAACATACAGAGGGTAAACACTTCCTTACGATCCCAGACCACATTCTGGATATCACTCCCATTATATTAGCACTAGAACCCCTAGCACAATCACTGCGCAGTGATGCTCTTCAATGGGGTATCCCAATTGGACAGTCAACACATGCTCTAACCCTGTATGCGATGATATTGTACTATATGTTAGGGATCTACAGGGGGGCCTCCAGTCAATCACCCAAATATTCACCATGTTCTACAGGATTTCCGGTTTAGCCAATAACTTTGACAAATCACTGTCATTCCCCTTTAGGGAGAACTCAGTACCCAGAACAAGCAACTTTGGCAGGGAAGAAAGTAACAGTGGCCCCAGAACTCCACAGGATACGCTGGATGGAAACGTACAGAGGATAATCACTTCCTTATGATCCCAGACCACATTCTGGATATCACTCCCATTATCAGTAGCGGGGCGCCTGGCCATAGCGAACATGGTCATGCTGCCGCGAGTCCTCTATTACTTTACCACCCTCCCAATAGTGATCTCCTCTGTAAGTTTTAAATTATTGAATAAAATAATAATAGAATTGATATGGGGCACTGGGAGAGGCCGAGTCAGTTTACTCTATCACCTGGTGTGCTTTGTCTGCTCCGTTCCACCGCAGCTGTTGTGCCGTTTGAGTGGAGGGCGGGCGGCCATCTTGGGTGTAGCCCGGACCCCTGCTAGACCAGTGGCAGCGTTCTAGCTGGGGGAGGGAGGTGCACCCATAAATTGAGCCTGCTTTAGCGATCTTGGCGACTAGTGTGGGTGGTGGCAGCTCCCATACGGATCTGTTGTTGCGCTGAGGAGATATCTTTGCTTTTTAAAATTGTACTGCATTTTATGTCACTTTGCATACGACTCTTGCACGAAAGCACAGAGGCGCTTCGATCTTTATTTTAACATCCGCTTTGCTCAGTTCTAATCTTTTGGGGGCTATACGCTTACCTCTTGTGCTTTACTCTATCACCTGGAGTGCTTTGCCTGCTTCGTTCCACCGCAGCTGTTGTGCCGTTTGAGTGGAGGGCGGGCGGCCATCTTGGGTGTAGCCCGGACCCCTGCTAGACCAGTGGCAGCGTTCAAGCTGGGGGAGGGAGGTGCACCCATAAATTGAATATGTCCTTTTGAGCGCGCAGCGGTTGCACGCAGCAGGAGCGCCATAGGCGCACCGAAGGTAAGCCAAAGGTCTGCCCGTCTGCACCCGTCCGCGCCTCGGGCGCGCCTAGTGCCGGTCATGCTGTCTCACTTTCCTCTTCTGTGGGTAATCCACTGAAGTATTCTCAGAGTGAGCTTATGGCTCTCAACCATACTGTTTGTAAAGGCACAGAACCTTGGGTGGTCTCTGACGGCTCCCAAAAAATGTGTTCTCTTTGTAACTTTGACTCTACTCTTCCCCCTACCCCATTTGCACCACCTCCTAGAACCAATATCATAGATATAATACTGGCCTCATTACTTAATGCCCGCTCCATGGTGAAACATGCAGCGGACATATTTGAGCTGCTGTCAGAAGGCAACCTTGACATCCTATTCATCACGGAGACGTGGTTTAACAGCTCCTGTGCCCCCGTGGTGAATTTGCTATTTCACGGGGCTACAAGATCATGAGAGCAGATCGTGCAGTGGGGAGAGGTGGAGGGGTGGCAGTTGTTTTTAGAGACACTTGGTCTTTCCTTAGCGAGCCCTCCAGCGATCTGGGAGATGGGGAATTTCTTCATTTCTCGCTTGTTCTTTCGCCTCACTTCACTCTGGGCGGCACTCTGATCTATCGCCCCCCAGGTCCTTGTGGTTTCTTTCTTAAGGCTCTGGAAGAGGCGATTATACCCCGGGCTCTGAGGTTTTCTAAGTTCTTGCTGCTGGGGGATTTCAACATACATGCTGACATGAAGGAGTCACCTGATGCACTCAGTCTGTTAGAAACCCTTAATTTGGCGCAGTTGACTCAGTGGTTTAAATTACCCACTCATTCGGGTGGTCATCTTTTGGACCTAATTTGGTCTAATTTTGCTTTGACTACTTCTGACCCCCAAACTCTTTCATGGTCAGACCATAGGCTCATTAGGTTTTCATGGCCTTTAAATACCTCCCCTTCCCCGGCCCTCCCCATCATTTACCACCAGAAGATTAATGTGTTGTCCCTGTCCAATGCTCTGCAGCAGAGTCGTCCCGAGATTGACTCCGGTCTTACAACTGCTGTTCAGCAATTTGACACCTGGATTAGCTCAGGGATGCAGGCCTCAGCTAAACTGGGCTCTGGCCCTAATAAGCGTGCCACGCCATCTAAGCCCTGGTTTTCAAAGGCCCTGAAGGCAATGAAGCTTGATTGTAAAAATCTGGAGAGGTGTTGACATGTTTACTGCCCCGCGGCTAAGGAGACTTTACGTGCTGCTCAGAGGGTCTACTATGACGCCATAAAAACAGCAAAAAAGGAATTTTATGCAGGCAGGATCTCTAGGGCTAATAATAACATTAAGGAGATCTTTGCAATTGTAAAAAGTTGTCTTTCCCCTCATGCTGAACAATCTGTGATTCCATCTTTCGCCCAATGCTGCGAGGATCTGTCCTCTTTTTTTATAGATAAAATTGTGGGGATTCAGGACAGTTTGCGTGCAAGTTGTCCGGATCAGATTAAGCAGGATATGTGTCTCCCTGATCTCTGCCCCCCTGCTTCCCCTGCTTTTTACGCCTTTCCCCCCGTACCGTGGCAACCACTTTAGCAGTACTCAAATCCATGAAATCCGGTTCCCCCATTGACCCATGTCCGGCCCGTATTTTGGGTGGTGTGGCTGAGGTAGTTTGCTACGAGGTCACAGAGATCATTGGCCTCTCTTTCAGTACGGCCACTATCCCTGACTGCTGGAAGCAGGCTAAACTCTTGCCACTCCTTAAAAAATCAGGTTTAAACCCAGATACTCTGGCCAATTACCGTCCCATCTCTTTGCTCCCAGCTCTGGCCAAAGTCACTGAAAAAATAGCATTTCGCCAGTTGGATGCCTTTGTTGAAGACTCCCATGCACTCCATTCTGCTCAGTCTGGGTTTCGTGCCACCTACAGCACTGAGTCTGCTTTGGTTGAGATCTCTAAGGCTATAAGGGAGTGCCTGGACGGAGGTGGCAGAGAGGCTCTGATTATGTTGGACCTCTCTGCTGCCTTCGACACGGTGCCCCATCAGCAGTTGATTTTGCGTCTGGCATCCGTTGGCATCGTTGGGTCCGCATTACAGTGGCTGACCTCGTTTCTGACTAATCGGACCCAGCAGGTGTGGACGCCCCCCTATGTTTCTTCAGCCAAACTGCTTTCCACAGGGGTACCACAGGGGTCCACTTTAAGCCCTCTGCTGTTTAACATCTATCTGACCCCGTTGGTATCCCTGGCCGAGAAACTTGGGGCAAAAATAATAGCCTATGCTGACGACACGCAGTTGCTGTTTACCTGGCCTGGCGGGGATCTGAATACTTCAGCGGTCCAGCAATGCCTCTCTTCAGTCTTCTCCTGGCTTGCTCAGGCCCAATTAAAATATAATGAGAATAAGTCCGAAATTCTTCTTTATGGGCAGTTCCCCCCCCAATTTTAGAGAGTCCTTATGGCCACCAGATGTTCCCTTCCCGTGCGCGTCCGGCAAACTAGCCAAGAACCTAGGAGTCTGGTTCGGGGAAGACCTCAAGTTTGCGGAGCATATAAAAAAACTCACATGTGGGTGCTTTGGCACTCTTAAATCCCTCCGTAGGTTCTTTCCCCTGCTGCCAAGATCGGCCAAAGAGACAGTGGTAAGGGCCCTAATACTCTCCCGCCTTGATTATTCTAATGCCCTTTACTCTGGTATTCCCGCCTACCTCACCACACGCCTTCAGGTCATACAAAATGCAGCGGCCAGGCTTCTCTTCAATATCTCAAGGCAGTCTAGTGTCCCTTTGCATTTGCGCAGTTTACACTTGTTCCCTGTCAAACAAAGGAGTGTGTTTAAATCTCTCACCCTGGCGCATAGAGCCATTCATGAGCAAGGTCTGGTGTACCTGAGGTCGCGTTTTGCGTGGTATCTGCCGGGACGCCTTTTACGTTCCACTTCCCAACATTTGCTGGCGATCCCTCGCTTTAACCGATCCCGCCTTGGTGGCCAGTCCATCAGGGTGAAAGCAGCTACTGCCTGGAATGGTCTTCCTCTATCTCTTCGTACTATCCAGGATTTTAACCTTTTTAAAAAAGCACTTAAAACTCACCTGTTTAAACTTCCATTTTAACTTTTCCTAGATATCTCTGCCTCCACTGCATCACCTCGCGCCAGGATACTCACGAGTAATTGAGTGTGCTACAAAACCTCCAATACAATACAAGTTCAGTGAAGCTCCAAATGCTAACACATTCTAGAGGTATCGGAGCGCCTTATTTCAGGGCCTACTGTATGGCGAGCCAACTACAATGCCTCGCTTACTGGCTGGCAGGGCACAATCTACAGGAAATAGCATACACCCCTAACATGATTGCACAAGGCATGTTACATACATTACTGTATTTTGGGAGAACTCACCTACCCACAAATCCATCTTTACGGAGAGTGGCACTCACCTACTGGAAACAGGCACTAAAATATACAGCGTGAACCATACCGTATGCACCTATTATTGTGCTACTAGGGCTCCCTACCTAAGCAGGAGTACTAACGCACCACCGGCTCTCTAAATGGGAGCAGAATGGAGTGACTAGTGTTGGAGCACTATTTGGGGAGCACTCCCTACTGACTCACACAGATTTCGTCCATGAACAGGTCTTCACTAACACGTTTTTTGCTTACATGCCAGCTTAACACAATACGTCAGACAGCTACAGGCTCCTGAGGGACTAGAAACACCAACATACGAACTGCTACACCTGCTACATTTAATGGGCATTGACCGACATTTAACAAAATGGTTATACCAGGGCATAAGGGCGCTTGTACTCCCATCCTTAGACAGACTGCGGGCTAAATGGAATGCGGACCTTGGTAAAGTCCTCACGGCAAAAAGACTGGACGTCACTTTTTGCATACCCTTAGGCGGTCTCCCGCAGCTCCCACTTCAAATTCATACAGTATATGATCATTCAAAGAGCTTACATCACACCACACAGATTGCATGCGATGTTCCCCACGGTGACAGAGAACTGAATAGGCTGCGTTACAATGCATGCAAATATATTGTATGTCATTACCACGCGGTCATTACAACGATCATGTTGTTACATCGCATACCATTACAACCCAAGTTGTTACAACGACTTGCTGTAGGGTGCGCTCTTAATATTGACACTTTGGTAGGGTTCATGGAACTTTTTGGGAAGGCCAGAATGCAGACTGGTAATGAAAGCATAGTATTAGTGAATGCATAATAAAGGTAATTCAGGACTGTGTGGACAGGAATTGGCTCTTTCTAAATGAGGAAAGACATGAGTTTCTTATGCTTGCTTCAGAAACATAAAAAAGGTTAAAGACATTTATGAAATGCTCACAATAGCACCTTCAATAATCTTGCTAAAATAAAAAGGGAAAGCAACTGGGGTGTGTTTTGATGCTAGAGTTAGAGGAGGGCGAACCAATGATGGAGTGAGGTGGAAAAATTCCATTTTGTATACCCCTCGTAAAGTCACTTTCTCATATCAGTAACATGAATTAATCGTTTGGTTTTGAAAACTAATCAACGTAGAATAAAATGCACACACACAAGTACACATGGGAAACTAATTTACTTATTTTGCAACCATAATCAACTAACTAAGTGATGTTGTCCAGTTCAAAACTAAGGCAGAAGCTTTAAACTAACCAAAAGCAGCATGAATATGTTTTCTGTGTATGTATATGTGGCAAAAATATGAAGACAAGTGAGTATAACGCGCATATATGTAGCCTACTAGCTAGGTAATAACTAACAGGGATACCTTAGTAAGGGGGGCGGTAAACAGAAGGGTTATAATTCAACAATTAACGTTTAATTGTGTTTATTTCTATAATAGATCCCGTTCTGACCTGTGAGGCCTAGAACAAGATGGACGTTTTCATAAACTCCGAGATTGAGATGCAGTGCGCATATGCGTGGCAGAAAAGGCTGTAAGTCGAGTATGAGCTGCTTCTGCTCGAGCAGAATGGTTCAAGGACAGCGTGCCCTGAAAGCCTGACTGACGGCCAACAAAAATGAGCATTCGTACTTTTGAACCGTGAGAAAGGAACTGAATATTGCAATTTAAAGGACATGGACGAAATAGACATTATAAGAACAATGATGAAATTAATTGCGCTGATTTAGCAGAAGTTAAATAATAAGATGATGAGGTTATGCTCATCCACCCCTTGGACTGCCCAATCAAAACTGTAGAAGACCCCAAATGTTTCAGAATTTAGATAGATTAGCTAGAGAAAAAGGGTATAAAAGAGTATGCCGGGACTTAAGAAAAAAAGCTCTCTTTTCCATTTCCATCTGTGTATCCTGATATGCTGCCGGAATGCTGAATTTTCCTGAGGCGTAAGAACTTTTACATTTTTCTGAACTTTAATTTTGCTTAAATGAATACAGAGTCTTTAGATGAGTTTAATAGCTATAGAGAATGGGGAGGTGAACTTTGGGAACTATTTTGTCTTTTGCTAATATTCATGTCCTATAACTTAATAATAATGTGCTTATTTTCTGAACTTTTAATTAAAATTGAAATATAAATGTATGAGTTAAAATCTTTTTCTTTCTCTTAAAATCTATTTGCATTAAACAAAATAATAAGTGAATAAATAAAGGTCATGCTAGAAGATTTTCTTTAAATAAAATTAGATAAATGAGGAATTAAGCTGGTCTTGTTCATCCTTAGCCTAATTTTTACTAGCGGGTCCATCGACAATCAATGGTGGTGTGTCTGAATAAATTGTCCGTTTGATAAAAACCATGGTAAAACAATTTAAACTGCAGGTGTACATATTATAAATAGTTAATTCAATTTAGACACTCCGCCATGATCCAGCAGCTCTCCTTTGATTCAACACCAATCCATGAAGTAGAAAGAAAGTGTGTACGAGTGACTCGCAGTGTTATGGGCCCCACTGATGAGTGAATGTATGATTTAATACTTCAGGGAGAGGTGATGGAGTTTTAGAAAATTATTTCCGGAGTAGCGCTGCATCACCAACACATTAACAGGGAGAGCCGAGCCAAAGCTGAGCCAAGGGTCTGGCTCACCTCTTAGAGCCCGTGCACATCCTGAGCCCTGAAAATGTTTACTATGTAAATCACACAAGAATCATCCTGTAAAATATGATAACACTGCTTCAAGTGGAAAGGTTGGTCAATTATATGTCACATTATAGGACTACACTGATTTTTATACATAAATCATTCGTGAACTAAGCGGCATGACAGTTGTCATGTAAGCCCTGTCCCTGACCTAGAATATTATAGAGCAAAATTATTGTTTATTAAATCAAACACAATAGGAACTGGCATTCTGAACTCACATACTTGAAAGTGCTTTCTTAGCCGATAATAAAGAACCAGGAGGAGTTTTGGTAAAAAATAAAATATTTGGCTAAGATTACACAATTCAAGCGGGAATGCAGCGATTTATCCGAGTATTCTGGTCTCACTTTGTATGAATCAACTGGTAAATGGGTACATATTTGTCATTTGTTATGTTGGTGCTTGGTTTTTACCTCTTTGTGCATTTTTCTATAGTTGTTATATGGCGCAATCTTGACCTGAAGGTATTGAAGGTTTCGGGATTTCAGCTTGGCTCGTTATGAACTTGAAGTTTCCAACAGGACCTTGAGCTAAGCCAGACTTCAGACTCCAGCTTTCAGTTGCTCACCCACCTCCAGCCAGAATGTTGATAAATAACTAGGTTTTTAGAAAATGATCACCTGACGCTACATAGAAGAGAACACCTACCATTAAAGAGCAGAGACACCATGAAATTAACCGTGTGAGATTGACCACCCCTGGGCCATGGTAACACTCTGCTGCTTTGGACAAGTACGGACATTAGGAGGCATTCTGTTGTTTCCAGGGACAGCTATACTTTTACCTATATCTATCGTCTTTATTTCTACCAACGGCTTGCAGATGCCACTTGCTGAATACTTCAGCAGCAAAATAGGTACAAGTAAGAAAAGTAGAAAAAAACAAAGATAATTTTACAAATGAACACAGATTACTTAATTTCTAGTTCTGTTGAAATATCACGACTGGGCTTTTGCAGTGTCTTAAACATGAATAAGTATACAGCATTTAATTCACAAAGATGACAACCGTAATGTTGTTTACATAAGTTGCAGAGACAGCCACAAAGAGTAGGCCCTGTGCACTCCGATCATCACCAGGATGATTAACAACAGAAGCCCTTGCATCTGCTGTCCTCTCCTAACTCACAAGAAATGCCCAAAGTACTGAGATTAAAAAGCATGTTATCTGCAATGCGAGGGCGTGTCCCTGGAAGCCGAACAATGCCGATGCCAGAAATCCATGTTTCCTGTACAACATTCTTTCCCAGATTTACTGCACAGAATGCCCAAACATTTATCAGCAAAGCAAGCATCATGCCGCGAGACGTCGCTGCTGCTTGTGAAGCTCTGAAGCCACGCCCCATCTCTAAACCTAAAGCCGCAGGTGACCGTGGAGCATGTGCAGAAGCTACTTGCTGTGAAACTTGTGAACCTCTGCACCCTTCACAGGCTACCATGTCCTTCTTCTTGTGACCTACTCTTCCACTGTGATATGCTCCTGCACCCCAAATCTCCGTCACTGCTCCCCATGCGCCATAAATAAGAAATTGAATTTGTTCCCTCACAGCTCAAGTTTTAAAGCAGCGGGCGGCACGAAATGATGTCTCGCGTGATGTGGATGTGTGCGCGCACTTCGCAACTGACACGGTGCGCTCAGGGTAGGTACAGTGCGCACCTTACAGGAAACAATGGTACTAGGGCAACGTGAGAAAAAAAGGGATTTTAAAGGGTACTGCTGCTGATTTTAAATAAGCAATTGTCTATCATGTGTCTGTTTTCTTATAAGGTCGCTTAACTTTTAAGGTGTGATCAATGGACGTGTTTTAGCTGAAAATGGATCATTAATCCAAAGTTGTTGAGAAAAAGGGCCCCAAAATAGGTTTAACCGATGGCCTCCTAAATTCTTATGGTGTCACTGCGAAAAGGATAGTCTAAATCAACAGTATGAGCCTCCTAGAGCCGCAGCCAGACTGTTCAAGATTCAGAAAAGATTGTACTGCTGAATATCACCAGCAACCATTTTTGACCTAAAATAATACTGCAGGCAAAATATAGACAACCTTAATATCGACAATCCTACGCTTACATTTAAAAGTACAAAAATAATCCATTTACAATATTACCATACAAAAACATCTCAATTTAAAACAATACCTAAGGCAAAAATATTAAATACAATAATACTGACGTTTAAAATTAACATAAAAACAAATCAAAATATCAGAAACTAAAATATAGTGAAAACAATGTAGGATATAGCTTTTTAAAATATTGAAAGTATTTAATTAGGATTGATTGCAAATTTTATAAAAATTGCAATACGTTTACAAATATATTTTATATGTTAAATACATTCATCTTGTAGTAAAATATGTACTTTAAATACAAAACAATATAACTTCTACATTAAAAATAATAAAAATGACAAAACATAAATCTCTTAATACAATTAAACTAAATGTTATAAACATCAATTTGTTCAAATATGAAATTCAAATTAAATAGATTATTTTTTTTTAATGTAAAATAACTACATTTAAATCTACCAGCACATAAAACAATGGTAAATAAATTCAAATCTTTAAAACTTAATATGCATTTGTGGGGGTGGACAAATATATTTTCCCCACTTCAAACTAAGCAACACTGAGTAAAGCATTGGATGTTGGGGGCAGGGGGAATCAAGATTCACTGTTCTCACTCCAAAATCGGGGAAAGCATTGAACCCTGGAGGAGTCAGACATACTACTCCCACTCCAAACTAAGCAACACTGGAGGAAAGCCTTGGGCTCTGAGATTTACTATTACCACTCCAAACTAAGCAACACTGGGGACACTGTGAGGGGTTTCGATTTTCCTAAACCCAATCAAACTAATCAATGTTAAGAAAAAAAGGAAAATGCTTTTTGTGAACTATGGGGCGGAACATGGCGGCCGCCAGCTAAACGGCTGCAGTCACGCTCACCTCTTCGTGTGAAGCTGCGGATGGCGACTTGACACTGTGCTGATTTCGGCGGATTTCGGCGGGTCTGTTTTCCTGATGTTCTGGATGGGGGCAAGGGGGCCTCTTTTGATGCTGCCGCAGAGAATGTAGTGGTTGCAGTCGATTCACGGGGATCGGCAGGACACGATTGCTACGGCTGAAGCTGTGAGCGATTAGAGGTGGAGGTGAGAGGAGGCAGCTCGGCTTTGGAAACACTGATACGCTGCCCGCTTCCGCGTCCTGTTGGACTCGAGTCATGTTTTTTTTCCCAGCAGATTTATCTTCTTGTATTGTTTTTGTTTGTCTGATGTAAGGGGGTTCCTCCTTCAAATGCGACGGAGCACAGTGGGTGTAGTTGACTCACGAGGCTCAACGGGCTCGGCGGACACAGCTGAGGCTGCTGATACAGTGAGAGATTGGAAGTGGAGGTGGAAGGAGGCAGCTCGGCTTCGGAAACGCCGAGATGCTGCCTGCTTATGTTTTTGGCTCAGAACGGGCAGTTTTGGAGTCCGGAGCCCCATCTCATCTACAGTAAGGCTGCCCTTAGTGTTGCCATCGGGACTGGAGGTCGGTGAATTTTTTTCTCTGACCCGAAGAACGAGTCTAAGATTAAATAAAGCACTGGAGGTAGAGTGGGTTGGCCAGTCAGAGGTAAATCTTGGTTATCTTTGTGGAGAGGAGTTTGAGGGGACGGTTGTTTTGCCGTATGGGCATTACGAGCTGAGATTCCTCTGTAACAATTCCCTGCAGTATATGGAGGAGAAAAGAGGGAGTAACGAGGAACTAAAATCGGTGGAAAAGAGCAGAGGAGGTGCACTCCCTTTAAAAACAGGGCGGTACACGCTCAGGACACGGCAGCATTCTTAGCCCCAAATTTAGATATAGCCTTGCCCATAGTGACCCCAAGGAAATCCCCCCTTATTGTAGAAAATAAAATAAGGGGTCAGCAGAAGAGTCAGAACATTACAAAAGAAGGAGAAAAAAGGTCAAGGGAAATCCCAAAAAACAGAGGGAAGAGTAAGGGGAGGAAGGTGGGTGCTGTAAAAACCAGAATAACACCCTCGCTGAAAACGTATCAAAAAATAAAGTCCTCTACAATGAGTCCAAGTAAAACAGCCGAAATAAATAGTTTAAAAGAGCAGGAAATAGGGGCTGTTAAAACTAAAAACAAAGTGAAAACCAAAAATTCAGATGCTGATAAAGACTCAACGCCCCTGCTGACTCCGTTCCAGAAATGTAAACAGAGGGGGATTAAGCAACCTATAGCTATGAACGGAAAGAGCCAGTTAGATTCTATACCAGCTTTTTTTGACCCACGGCCACATCCAGGGGTGCTTTTGTCAAATAGATTTAAGGCGCTGGAAGTACAGGATCAGAGTTTATCTCCCGCGGAACTCCAGGATGTTCAAGGAAATCTGGGTGAGGTTCTGAATCAGGATATAACAGATATGAATGCCACCACTGATCCTCAACCTTATCCTGAGTTTGAGCCTGAGCCTGAACCAGACCCTCATCATGGGGAAACAGAAGTAGACTTGGAACATTTTGGAGCTGCAGGGGGTACCGTAAGTGCCTTGCATTCTCTATCGGATTTTTTATTGACAATGAAGAGGGAAATGATATCGGGTTTCAAGATCTCGCAGATAAACCAGGTTGAACTTGCGAGCAGATTCTCTGTCTCGGAAGCTAACCAAACTGCAATTAAATCTTCCTGTGAGGTGTTGGCCCAGAGATTGGAGGAGGTTATAACAAGAACAGATAAAATTGAGGTGGAGATTCCTGTAATTAAGAAAGCATTAAGTTCTGCCGCTTCTGGAATGGCAAAACTGGCAGCCCAGAATAAGACATTACAGGAGGAGGTGGAAAGACTGGAAAACCATTCTATGAAGAATAATTTGAGGTTTTTGAATGTCCCGGAGACCATCGAAGGGACTGATCTGAAGTGGGTTAATAATTTCATTGTTACAGGGTACTGTACTAAAAGGCTGTCCAGAAATAAACCTTTCTCAAGGGATTCAAAGGGTCCACCGAGATCCATTCAGGAGGAAGCAAGGTCAACTTAAACCCCGGAAGATTCTGGTTAACTTTCTCTCGTACACTGTCAAAGAACAAATTCTATCTGCAGGCCTTAAGGAAGGCTCTATATCATTTTCTCTTACTGGGCAAAAACAGATTATTTAGGTAGTGGACGGGGCCTGGCACGGCGGTAGTGGACGGGGCCTGAAACGGCGGTGGTTGACATGGCCGGCACGCCGGTCCTGGGCCGGGCTGGGCCGGCCGGTGTACGGTGGATGATGCAATGTGACTGTAAGGGGGGTCATGAACTGCCATGTCCATTGGCATCAACTAAAAGATGTGTTGGCCTGCACCTCCCCCACCGAATACGTGCCCCGCCATGGTGGCGCCAGTGATTGAACATTGTTGCAAGTGAAGCATCCGTCCCGGAAGCTTGCACATGCGGGTGCCGATGTGTGACCGTGACGGTCTGTGCACATGCAGCCAATGGGAAGTGGGAACAAGGCCCGCGTATGCCCAATCGAAAGTAGCGGATGCAGTGCACCGCAACACCAGGGCCAGTCATTGGCCCTTTTCCAAACACGCATCCAGGGCTGACCAATGGCTGGCGACGTATGCCACTGACATGGCCTCAGGGCCCTATATATGTGTGATTTGCAAAAGCACACATTCAACGCTGGGAACCAGTGCTGCCTATGACCATCGCCTCAACCTACTGCTGCTGAGCTGACCACCGACTGCTGCCTGTGACCATCACCTCGACCTGCTGCTGCTGAGCTGACCACCGACTGCTGCCTGTGACCATCACCTCGACCTGCTGCTGCTGAGCTGACCACCGACTGCTGCCTGTGACCATCACCTCGACCTGCTGCTGCTGAGCTGACCATTGACTGCTGCCTGTGACCATCACCTCGACCTGCTGCTGCTGAGCTGACCACCGACTGCTGCTCAAGTGCCATACTCCGTGAACTTGCCATGTCGAGAGTGAAAGAGATCCGGTCTCGTCCCTTCACCGCCGCGGAGCTGGATGTCCTCGTGGACGGTGTGCTCCACAACTTCGGACGGCTGTACGGCGCCCCCGGACAGGTGGTAAGTGCAGTGGGGGACATGTTGGTGTGCATGAGGTGGTCTATGACTCCTGGCCTCTGCAATCTTGGCGGTGTGCTGTGGGCCCAACACTTTTGTCGGAATGTGCATGGCTGCTGAGAGATACGTGTTGCCCCTATCTGTGTGACTGGCCAACTGTCCACTGACTTGCACCCTTTTGTCTCCCATCATGGTAGGTCAAGCTGCACCTTCGCAAGGACGTGTGGAGGAGCATTGCACGTGATGTACGGGCAGTGGGGGTGTCCAATAGACGACATACACACTGCCACAAACGCTGGGACGACATTTCCAGGCTGAGCAAGAATGTAGCGGAAGTGACACTAGGGATGATTCCAAGAACGCCACGTCTGGCCCGACGCTCAATGACCCCTCTCATGCACCGTATCATTGCTGTGACGCATCCTGACCTGTCCGACCGGCTGCGTGTGGATCAACAGCAAAGTAGCGGTAAGCATACTGTCTGTGTATGTTGCTTGTGAGTGCAATGCATGTATTGTTGCCCAGACACATTAGTGACTTCCGTGTAGCGTATGTATCGTTGCAATGGCATGTTGGTGCCATTGGCGGAGTCAATTGTCACTTCCAGGTCCGGCATGTTGACACGCCACTCACTAAGCAGTTGAGTGTTGATGCACATGCTGTAGTGGTCCGTCATCCCATGCCAAGACATGTGTGCAGTTGTACGTGCTCCTGCCCTATCCGCATGCTGTACATGTTTCACGTAGTAAATTTCAATGGGGTACACCCTAAGAAATCTCTGACCTGGGTCAGTATAGGTAGTTACAGTAAAAACGGTCAGAGTCTATCGATTCGTGAAAGCAAATAAATGTTAAGCAAGTAATTAATCAAAATGTAGAACAAGACAATGTTATATCCAAAAGTGTGCTTACACTATTTATTCCTTAATTCAGCATAGTATAAACCGGGTACCTGGTTCAATTCCATAGGTACCTTGACACAGGAGGTATCTTTACATACAGACACAGGAAATACATTAATCAATTACGTCATTGAAACATCTGTACACCAGTAGGTGTTATTCTTATATTGAATACACCGTTTATAAACTTCATGTAGAAAAACCAAACAATTTGCGCCAAATATTTACATGAATGTCGCGCTCAAAGTGATAGAAATAGGGGAATAGTTAGGTAGGATAGGTGTGATAGGAGACAGGTGAGGACTGGGTAAAGGTGGTTGTGACTAGAAACAATCACAGTGGGATAAAATAAACCCTTTACAGTCTGTAGTTCGATCTGCAGTTCCAATATACACATATACATAGGATTCGTATTACTCTGTAGATTTAATCCTATGATTGGAGATTGGTCGTGATCAGGTCTACGTTTCGACCCCCAGGTTTAAAGGGTAGGTTTGATCCTCATAATGGGGTCTTCATCAGGACGGGGCAGAGCAGGAGCGCTTTAGCACAGACCCTTATGTGGCCGTGATGGTAGGACCACCATGGGTTCCTTTCTTTCGGGGTTGTTACTCCGCCTTTATTGGGATTAAAAGCTTTCCATCCAAAAGGTTGTTTCTCTTTTGTGAAGGTTCACAGGTAATTCATCGTATATGTGGTCGTGGTGCTCGCACCACACGCGATCAGACACAGCCGGCGTACGAGGAAGAAGCATTTGATAGACAGCCACTGCTGTCAAGACCTTACGAATCGCGTGTGGTGCGAGCACCACGACCACATATACGATGAATTACCTGTGAACCTTCACAAAAGAGAAACAACCTTTTGGATGGAAAGCTTTTAATCCCAATAAAGGCGGAGTAACAACCCCGAAAGAAAGGAACCCATGGTGGTCCTACCATCACGGCCACATAAGGGCCTGTGCTAAAGCGCTCCTGCTCTGCCCCGTCCTGATGAAGACCCCATTATGAGGATCAAACCTACCCTTTAAACCTGGGGGTCGAAACGTAGACCTGATCACGACCAATCTCCAATCATAGGATTAAATCTACAGAGTAATACGAATCCTATGTATATGTGTATATTGGAACTGCAGATCGAACTACAGACTGTAAAGGGTTTATTTTATCCCACTGTGATTGTTTCTAGTCACAACCACCTTTACCCAGTCCTCACCTGTCTCCTATCACACCTATCCTACCTAACTATTCCCCTATTTCTATCACTTTGAGCGCGACATTCATGTAAATATTTGGCGCAAATTGTTTGGTTTTTCTACATGAAGTTTATAAACGGTGTATTCAATATAAGAATAACACCTACTGGTGTACAGATGTTTCAATGACGTAATTGATTAATGTATTTCCTGTGTCTGTATGTAAAGATACCTCCTGTGTCAAGGTACCTATGGAATTGAACCAGGTACCCGGTTTATACTATGCTGAATTAAGGAATAAATAGTGTAAGCACACTTTTGGATATAACATTGTCTTGTTCTACATTTTGATTAATTATTTGCTTAACATTTATTTGCTTTCACGAATCGATAGACTCTGACCATTTTTACTGTAACTACGTACATGTTTCACGGCCAACACCGCTTATTTCATGTGAGGATGACTGGTAGGGGTGGGCCGTTTGCAGGTTGGGGGCTACATGTACTTTGTCAGCAATGGCATTAGGGATTCCTTGTCCTACTGTACGTGAGTGTGCCCATGACTTACACCTCTTTTCTGTGCATTTCAGCTTTGGCAGAGGACACTCAGCCACAGACGGCGGAGATGATTGGAGGCAATGCATCCGGATCAGACTTCGCACACACGCAGACTGACACAGAAGAGGGCAGCGCCAGAGAGGGGGACAGGACCGTCCCTGAGGACTCGCATGTGGAGACAACATCGTCCTCATCTTCCGACAGTGTTGGTGAGTCTGCACTGTTGTCACAGACTGGGAGTGGGCAATCAACACCTTCGGTCGGGACACAGCACACAGGGCCCACACTGCCGCCAACTGCACCATGTACTGTTCGTGCACGCAGGAGTAGGGGGAGCAGAGTGGCGTTCGGTGTCGGCACCGCTGCCCCAGCCTCGGTGAGCCAAAATGCACTTTGTGCTGAGGCTGTTGATCTGCTGCGACAGCTGTGTGTGGGGCAGACCAATATGATAAATGCATTCCAAGACCACGATAGGAAGTTGGGGCAGGTGGTGGCATTCATGGAAGGGATGCATGGCGATCTTGCTGGTCTACACAGGAAAGTTCAGTCATTGGCTAGCAGTGTGTCGTCTGCCATTGTACAGTCGCATGGACAGGGTGCTACTTCTGTTTCCCCATCTTCAACACTAGATGTCTCAGGGGGGAGTGAATATTCTGACCAGGACTCAAATACAGGTTATTGCACTAGAAGCAGCGTCCTCAGGGCACGGAGGGCTCAGACACCATCCCCTAGGTCAGCAAAATCTGTTCACAAAGACAACGTCAGATACACTAGAGTAAACACACGGGATCCACAAGTGGTGTTGGGGGAAATGCCTTCACATGCTACACAGGCATCCCACACAAAAGGTACTCCCAAGGCAAGGGTTACTCCCAGTTCCATGGACACTACCTTGGACAAGGACAGTCAGAAGACAAAGGCACCTCTGGAGAGCAGGGACACTGCCAAGGACAGGAACACTAGTAAGGAAGGGGCCAGTCCCAAGGGCAGGGACAAGGTCAGTCAAAAGACAAAGGCACCTCATAAGAGCAGGGAAACTCCCAAGGACAGGGACACTAGGAAGGAAGGAGCCACTCCCAAGGGCAGGGACACTACTAGGGAAGGAGCCACTCCGAAGGGCAGGGACACTAGTAAGGAAGGAGCCACTCCCAAGGGCAGGGACACTAGTAAGGAAGGAGCCACTTCCAAGGGCAGGGACACTACTAAGGAAGGAGCCACTCCCAAGGGCAGGGACACTAGTAAGGAAGGAGCCACTCCCAAGGGCAGGGACACTAGTAAGGAAGGAGCCACTCCCAAGGGCAGGGACACTACTCAGGAAGGAGCCACTCCCAAGGGCAGGGACACTAGTAAGGAAGGAGCCACTCCCAGGGGCAGGGACAAGGTCAGTGAAAAGACAAAAAGCAACTCATGAGAGCAGGGACACTCCCAAGGACAGGGACACTACTAAGGAAGGAGCCACTCCCAAGGGCAGGGGCACTACTAAGGAAGGAGCCACTCCCAAGGGCAGGGACACTAGTAAGGATGGAGCCACTCCCAAGGTCAGGGACAAGGACAGTCAAAAGACAAAGGCACCTAAGAAGAGCAGGGACACTCCCAAGGGCAGGGACACACACAGGGAGAAGGTGTGTTCTGGAGACAAGTACACCACAGACGACAAGTCTGCTGCCAGGAACAGGGCACCATCCAGGGAACAGGGAAAGTCCAGAGACAACATTCCTCCTACGGAAAAGGAACATCCAAGGGACAAGGCTTCTCCCATGGACACTGGAGCTATCAAGGACAGGCATACATCACCCCTTGCTGAACTGAGGCTGATGTTGTTGAGGGAACGGAATACAGATGTCTCCGCGGTGGAGTCACCCCTTACCTCCACTCCCATCAGGGCCCGTCAGGAGCAGAGGAAGGTGGACCCTGTTGTAGCATCCCCCATGACACATGTTGCAGAGGCCAGAAGGCAGCCACACAGCAAACGACAAGCAGGCTACAGCACGTCCCCAGAGAGCATACCCCCGGCAGCAGATGCACCACCCATGGTGGGTGATATTTCATTTCAGTCCGAACCACTTGCCAGTCCTGTCCTGTCCAGGGTACACTCACATATCCCCAAGAGACGTAGACACACACCATTGGCACATGCCCACCCCGATGTCGGTCAAGTGCAACTATCCCTAGCTCCCAGAGCCACCCTGCCTCCTGGCCCATACAGCCCTGTGGCTCATCATTTCAGTGGTCCCAGTGGCGCAGCTGCAGTTGACTCGCATGTGTCAGATAGTGGCACTGTGTCTGTTGTTTGCTGTCATGCATCATGTAGTAGCACTGTATCAGTTGTGCCCTCTCCTGTTTCTGGTGCTGCCTCTGATGTACCTGCTCTGATGTCCACAATGCCCTGTTGCTGTTCTGATACTGCAGTCTGCCCTCTCATGTGCTGCCTCTGATGTACCTGCTCTGATGCGCACTATGCCCTGTTGCTGTTGTGATACTGCAGTCTGCCCTCTCATGTGCCGCCTCTGATGTACCTGTTCAGTGCAATGGACTGTTGATGCACTTAGCCCCTCTCATGTACTGCCTCTGATGTACCTGTTCAGTGCAATGGACTGTTGATGCACTTAGCCCCTCTCATGTACTGCCTCTGATGTACCTGCTAAGTTGTCCACAATGCCCTGTTGCTGTTCTGATACTGCAGTCTGCCCTCTCATGTGCTGCCTCTGATGTACCTGTTCAGTGCAATGGACTGTTGATGCACTTCGCCCCTCTCATGTGCTGCCTCTGATGTACCTGCTCGGTTGTCCACAATGCCCTGTTGCTGTTCTGATACTGCAGTCTGCCCTCTCATGTGCTGCCTCTGATGTACCTGCTCTGATACCCACAATGCCCTGTTGCTGTTGTGATACTGCAGTCTGCCCTCTCATGTGCTGCCTCTGATGTACCTGCTCTGATGCCCTCTATGCCCTGTTGCTGTTGTGATACTGCAGTCTGCCCTCTCATGTGCTGCCTCTGATGTACCTGCTCGGTTGTCCACAATGCCCTGTTGCTGTTGTGATACTGCAGTCTGCTCTCTCATGTGCTGCCTCTGATGTACCTGCTCTGATGCCCACATTGCCCTGTTTCTGTTGTGATACTGCAGTCTGGCCTCTCAAGTGATGCCTCTGATGTACCTGCTCGGTTGTCCGCAATGCCCTGTTGCTGTTCTGATACTGCAGTCTGCCCTCTCATGTGCTGCCTCAGATGTACCTGTTCAGTGCAATGGACTGTTGATGCACTTAGACCCTCTCATGTACTGCCTCTGATGTACCTGTTCAGTGCAATGGACTGTTGATGCACTTAGTCCCTCTCATGTACTGCCTCTGGTGTACCTGTTCAGTGCAATGGACTGTTGATGCACTTAGCCTCTCTCATGTGCTGCCTCTGATGTACCTGTTCAGTGCAATGGACTGTTGATGCACCTACTCTGATGCCCACATTGCCCTGTTGCTGTTGTGATACTGCAGCCTGCCCTCTCATGTGCTGCCTCTGATGTACCTGCTCTGATGCCCACAATGCCCTGTTGCTGTTGTGATACTGCAGTCTGCCCTCTCATGTGCTGCCTCTGATGTACCAGCTGTGGTGGCCACAATGCCCATGCTCAAGCATACACTGTGATTATTCCCCCATTATGTGTAATAAAGCAAGTCAATCATGTGTCGTGCTTTGTCGTAGTCATTCCTGCGTGTGTGATACAGGTGTGTATTTGTCTTTGCTTCAAATCAGTGGGTTCAGATACATGACACTCCCCCTCCCAACGTCACGACCCTTGCAGTTACTCCCCTCCAGACAGCGAATGGTTTGTAGCGTACCTGCGTCGTCCTCGATAGTGGGCCAAGACTAGGACGTGGTGGATCGCGAAGAGTATCGGGTAAGCATGTAGTGCTGGGTCCATGTCGGCGAGCAGCTCGTGGTGGGTATGTTCGCTGTGGGGCATCTGCAGTGTTCAGGCAGGTTGTTTTTCCGCAGCGCTTTTATGTGTATTTTCCGCCATCTTGATTTGGGGGACGGTCCTAGAAGTCAGTCCGTACGGCGGAGTCTCTGGATTGGCTACGTCCGCCGCGTGGTCGGGTGTAGTTGGGCGGCGGAGCGTGATCTTCCGTCTCGGACGGAATTTGGACAATCTTTCCTATCCTGATATGGCGGACGGAGTGACCGCGACAGGCGGACGCAGAAAAGGCATGTTCCGCATACTCCAGGGCTGCGGAGGCACTTCCGTCCGCCATCCTAATAAGCCCCTTAGTGTTTCTTTGTGCCCGGAAACCACACGATCTGAAGGAGACCTGTGTAGTACTCTAAGAAAACAGACATCAAAGCAGGCACCAACTTAATCAAGGTGCGCTTTTTAACAGAGAATTATTAAAATGATGCCTGTGCATGCGTAGAATAGAAGGCAGTGTAAGAGAGCTATTTGTATTGCGCATGTGATTAGGACAGGCCAGGCAAAATATAGTGCAACGTCACCAACCAATCACAGAACAAATAAGCATTGAAAATGCAATAGGACTCAGATTTACCCGAGACCAATTGCATTTTAAATGGAAGTGACAGCATGAAAGAAGGCACGAACAGGAGGGGGTGGAGGGTAGTTGTGGTACAAAAAGTTACAGACTGTGGGAGGGAACTGGGAGAGACAGGGAAACAAAACGGTTTTACTGGTAAAGGGGCTGATAGCCTCGGAAGAAGAACAAGCATTGGAAATGCAATAGGTCTCGGATTTATTTGAGTTTGAGCTAATGGCATTGTAAATGGCAATGTCTTTTAGCCATGTGTTATGGAGTGTATGCATGTGGTGTGTAGTGGAATTATGTGGGTTGGATTGGAATTGTAGCAATAGTGGCATGCTGCGCTTTAGATGAATATGTTTAAAAGTAAAGTGCACCATACTGCATTTGCTACAATAGTTAATTGTGGATGCGTTAACAATTGATGTGTGCACTGATTGCTGGTGGTGTATGTGCCTGGTGGAAGCGTGCACTGCCGGCTGGAGGTGTGTGTGCCTGGTGGAAGCGTGCACTGACGGCTGGTGGTGTGTGTGCCTGGTGAAAGTGTGCACTGACGCCTGGTGGTGTGTGTGCCTGGTGAAAGCGTGCCCTGACGGCTGGTGGTGTGTGTGCCTGGTGAAAGCGTGCCCTGACGGTTGGTGGTGTGTGTACCTGGTGAAAGCGTGCACTGACGTCTGGTGGTGTGTGCCTGGTGGAAGCCTGCACAGATGACTTATGGTGTCGGTGTTTGGTGAAAGTTTGCACTGACGGTGTGGTTGTGTGTGTGTGTGCTTGAGTGTGTGGTTGCGTGTGTGGTTGTGTGTGGTGGTGAGTGTGTGGTGGTGAGGGTGTGTAAGTTTGCACTAAGTGTATGGTGGTGAGTGTGTGGTGGTGAGTGTGTGGGGTCTTATGTGTGGGGTCTTATGTGTGTGGTCTTATGTGTGTGTGTGGTGGTTCGAGTTTTCGTACCCTGCACACTCACACACTGTTCACCCTACACACTCACCCAATGTTCACCCTGCACACTCACACACTGTTCACCCTACACACTCACACACTACCCACTCACACACAGCTCACCCTACACACTCACAATGCTCACTCTACACACTCACAATGCTCACCCTACACACTCACCCACTGTTAACCCTGCACGCTCACACACTGCTCAACCTGCATACTCACACACTGTTGACCCTGCATGCTCACACACTGCTCAGCCTGCACGTTCACACACTGCTCAGCCTGCACGCTCACACACTGCTCAGCCTGCTCGCTCACACACTGCTCACCCTACGTAATGCGAATAGCTCCAGCTCTGCCCTTTGGCCTGTGTTGTAATCGTACAGTAGGTTGTGAGTAGTTGCGCTTGATTGGTTGGGGCGTCACATCCTTGCTGCTTCCCTCACAGAGGGCCGGCTGCATCCATGAAGCTCCCAAGACATGTGTTCAGCTGTTCTTTGTTTTAGCTCCAGTGTGTCAGTGCACCGTGTAAGCGCACAAGCATACCCTGCTCTCTCTGCACTCACTCTCACTCTGCACTCACTCTCACTCTGCACTCACAGTCACTCTCGTACTCACTCTGCACTCACAGTCACTCGCGCACTCACTCTGCACTCACAGTCACTCTGGCACTCACTCTGCACCCACAGTCACTCTCGCACTCACTCTGCACTCCCAGTCACTCTCGCACTCACTCTGCACTCACAGTCACTCTCGCACTTACTCTGCACTCACTGTCACTCTCGCACTCACTCTGCACTCACAGTCACTTTCGCACTCACTCTGCACTCAGTCACTCTCGCACTCACTCTGCACTCACTCACTCTTGCACTCACTCTGCACTCACAGTCACTCTCGCACTCACTCTGCTCTCACAGTCACTCTCGCACTCACTATGCACTCACTGTCACTCTGCACTCACTCTGCACTCACTGTCACTCTGCACTCACAGTCACTCTTGCACTCACTCTGCACTCACAGTCACTCTCGCACTTACTCTGCACTCACTGTCACTCTCGCACTCACTCTGCACTCACAGTCACTTTCGCACTCACTCTGCACTCAGTCACTCTCGCACTCACTCTGCACTCACTCACTCTTGCACTCACTCTGCACTCACAGTCACTCTCGCACTCACTCTGCTCTCACAGTCACTCTCGCACTCACTCTGCTCTCACAGTCACTCTCGCACTCACTCTGCACCCACTGTCACTCTGCACTCACTCTGCACTCACTGTCACTCTGCACTCACTCTGCACTCAATCTGCACTCAAAAAATTCAAAAAATTCAAAAACTTTATTCGATCATTAGTTGATAATAATCATAAAAGTACATACATACAGCATAAAATACACAAAAATACAGCTTATTTAGGACATATTCATGGGTCAAAGGACATATTATTTCTCAGGTGTACCGATTTTAAAATATATACAGCAGTAAAAAAGCAAATATCATGCAAATCAAGACCAAATAAAAGCCTCATGGCAGATTCAATAGTGGATACATTATATTTTTTAAAAAGTGGTTTCAAATAGGTTTTACGCAGATGAAGATAAAAGGGGCATAACAATAAAAAGTGCTCCGAGCTTTGCTTTGTGATCCCATCACATGGACAGGGGGCAATAGTGTGAGTCTTAATATATGGATACGCAACTAGCAAATGAATGGTCCCATCCGCAATCTTGTCAATACATATTGATGAGAACGAATGGTAACCAATTTAAGGTATCCTGCGAATCCCGGATCTACCATATTATATCTATCATAAAAAACATGTGTAGAATACTGGGAAGTAGCAGCCTTACGCTTCACAGCACTGGCCCTTAAGAATACATATTTAAGCTCTTTCTTGGGGATGTCTATAACACAGGGTGGGTTTTCACGCACACTTAAGTTAAAAACATCTTTAAATACATGAATGATATAATTGAGCCAGGGGATACGGGAACAGTTGTCCAAGTGGAGACAGTCTAAAATGATCTTTTTTGTGAACCCCGTCTGCTCCTTGATCCAGATAGATCTCCACACTAGAAGAGGTCTTAGACTGATTAGGTCGGAAAGATGATCCAGACCAACCTCCCGATGGATCAGATTAGTTGATGCAGAGGATGGTAGACACAAAAGCTTTTTAAGAAATTTATTTTCCTCCACCTGGAGCACATTATGATTACAATGGCCCCAAACACCTGAACCATAAAGGGCCAGGGCAACACATTTATGGCGATATAGGTACAACATATCGGGTATCCGCCTGGAGCCTAACTTTGATGCAAACTTGAATATACCAAAAGAACACTTGCCCATTTTAGCTCCTACATTAATCATTTCAGAGGCCCACATCCCTCCGCTATTAAAAGTGATACCTAAGTAGCAAAATTTATCAACCACTTGTATTGTATGATCCATAACTGTAAAAGGTCTTAGATTTTTAACTTTCTTGCCGCAGGCCAAAATAAAAGTTTTTGAATTATTAATTTTTAATTTTCTCCCTTTAATAAAATCCACAAATTTGTCCATGAGTTTCTGCAGCCCAAGGGGGGTTCTCGAAAGTAGGACCGCGTCATCCGCGTAAAGCAGTATTGGAATGGGCATACCATCTGCGGTTGGTGCGTCGGCATTGACTGCACGTAGTTCAGACTCAATAGCGTTAATAAAAAGGGAGAAAAGGAGGGGGGCAAGGACACATCCCTGCCTAATACCGCAGCCTACCGGGATATTCGGGGAACACTCACCTAATTGCCCATAGCGTATCTTTGCCGATAGGTTCCTATACAATTCGGCCAGGAAGTAAATGATTTCCCGTGGGGCTCCCATATCCAGTAAAGTTGACCACAACAGACCATGGTTAACCAGGTCAAAGGCACTGGAAAGGTCGGCAAAGCAAAGAAACAGTGAGCCTTGCTTGGCACGAGTATATTTGCCTATGATAAGGTCCAAATTTATACACTGTTCTATCGTGCCTAACCCCTTACGGAATCCGAACTGGGAGTCCGCAAGGACACCTTTATCTTTGGCCCAGTCCTCCAGGCGACTCAATAGAACCCTGCTCATAATTTTTAGGGAGGCGGTAAGTAGTGAGATCGGGCGATAGTTTTTTGCCTCTTCTCTCGCACCTTTTTTGTAAATAGGGATAATAATAGACTCCCCCCAGACCTGTGGAGCCATAGTCATTGCTGCTGCATTAAAAACCGTGGTTAACAGTGGGCTCCAAAGGGCTACCTCTGCTTTATAAAGATCAACGGGTACCCCATCGGGACCAGGTGCCTTCCCCCCTTGCTACACTGGATAGCAGTATCCACCTCGGTCACTGTAATGTTAAGGGGTAGGGGGGTGACCACAGCCTCCTTATCAACCCCCGCCTCTAAACCATCAGGGTTAAAAATGCTAGAAAAATGGGCAACCCACTGTTCTTCGCTCACCTGAGCGGACAATACCGGGGCTTCATCCTTTTGTAGGAAAGGGCTATTGACCGTTGACCAGAATAACTTTGTATCCTTAAGGTCAACGGCCAAAGTCAGATTGTTCCATGCTTCTTCCCTCAATTCCTGTTTTCTCGCCTTCAGATGAGTTGTATATTCCCTCCTCAGGGCCCTTACGGCTTCCCTATCCCTCGGTTTGTAGTTAAGAGCTGCTTTCAATTTACGTAGGGATTTGGTGCATTCCTTATTGAACCATCCACTGGTGGTCCTAGTGCCTCTAGGTTTTGTACCGGTTAGAATTTTAGCAATGTTTTTATTGATGGTGTCAAAACTGGCTAATATATCGGCGCTTCCTTGGTCGGGTTCAAGACAACATTCTACCTCAGCTAAACAGGCAGACACTAAGGTGTTTAATAGGCGTTCCTCATTATGCCTGCCCCATTTAATTCCCGGGCCATTTGGTCTGTGTGGGACTACGTCTGTCACTATACCATGTGACACCTTAGGCTTAACCCCCCACAAAGCGAGATACATGGTTAGGCAATTATGATCACTGAGGGATAAGTCTACAATTACAGGAGTGGTACACAAAACCAGAATACTGGAGGAGACAATGAGGTAATCAATAACTGTTGCGTGGTTCCTGCCTATAAAGGTAGGTATCGGGTTACCCTCACTGTCTACACCAGTTGACATAATACATAAATCCAGTTTAAGCATGAGTGTGTTTAAAGAATCTCCATAGGCCGAGTGTGAGAAGTGGTCCTGATCTTCGCCATCTTCCCCTCCATACCCGCACACCCTCATGCCAACAAGGGGGCACTTGTTAATGTTGAAGTCACCTCCCCACAAAAATTCAAAAGACACTCCACTGCGGTCACACAACCTATCAACCTCCGCCTCCAGTTCTTCAACCATAACAGTATTGGAGTGGTTAAAGACGTTATTGTAGTGGTTTATTAATAAGACATTCATCCCATTCCTATGTTGCAGCCATAACAACTGCGAGTGCCGACCAACAATCAGATGGGTTTTCACTTGTACCGGCAACCTCACAGAAAGCAGTATCACCAACCCCCCACTGGCTCTCCCCTTGTTGGATGGCTGGGCTTGACAATTATAGGCAACATACCCATCAAGATAAACATCTTCAGTCGCCCAGGTCTCCTGATGGCACATGATGTCAAATTGGGTTAAAAATTCTGACCACCCTAAACAATCCGTCTTGTTATTCCACCCAGCGATATTCCAGCTCCCCAACTTATATCCTCTCTCTGTTGAGATTACAGCCTCGTTGGATAGAGGACTTATTTCGGGAGGGGTTATATTCATGGTCGTTGGGGCATCAAATAACCTAGGGGTACTACCACACATTGATGAGCTTATAGGTGTTATGGTACCATCTCTCTGTATAAGGGGTCCTGGATTGCATAGAGTCTGCCCATTATTAAATCTATTACAGCTGGAATAATGGGCTGTATCGTGCCCCTTAGGTAGGTTGTCCGTAATAGAACCTCCCACCTCCGCACACAAACCCAAATCCCCCGCTGCAACTTCACAAGTTCTCTCGCCCACCTCCCCCGTTGTTAGTTGGCTTCAATCACAGTCCTCCAAGCCACTAAACAGGTCAAACCTATTGCTGGTCTCTAAAGGCGTGAAGGGTTTGAGGTGGTCCATTCTCCTATGTGTTAGGGAATTATGCCGTGGAGCCACAATATTCCATCCATGTGGCTCAGCTACTAATGTGGTATAATGACCTTTAGATGTAAAGCCATTGTTATAGACAGGTGGACAGTATGAATTTGGATACACTTGCCTATGCAATGGGGGAAGAGGGGCTAACAGGGATTGATGATTGGGTGGGTGGAAAAACCCCAGAGCGAGGATAAAAGTATGTAAGAGGACGTGGGGTGATACGATTACTAACGTGATCAGAGGACCAGTTAAGGATAAACTGAACAGCATTCTGGTCTCTAAAATTTATGACCACTATATCTCCCTCAATGTCTTTGGGTCTTCCCCCCAGCCATGGGAGGCGACGAACGTGGACTATTTCGCCATAGATGTTGTTATTTGCAATGGGTCTATTTATACTCAACCAATGCATGATTTTGTTTTTCAATTGGGCAAAGCCCTCACGTTTGTTTACCTCTAGCTCTGGCACCCCAGTAAGGACCACCACAAATGGCACTGCTTCTGGTGGAAGTTCTGGAAGGGGGCCCTTATTAACATTACCCCGAATAGGTCGCCCATTCCCCCTAGCACTCATCTGGTCCCCTACGGCGTGATCTAACCTCTTCGTCGATCCGCTGGCCGTTACAGCAGAAGGCGGTATGGAATTAGTTTTTGGTAATACGGGGATGGCTTTAGATATGTTATCTCTTGCCGTAAGTAGTGGTTGTAATGTGACTGCAGACTGGGCAGGGACAGGGGGTAAAGTAATAACTGGAATAGTAGATGGGGTTGGTAGAGTAGAAATTAGTGGAACAGGATTAGATGGTACCTTAGTAATTGCTAACTTGTTACCCAATTCACGCTCTATCTTTCCAAGCCTATCGTCCATTTTATTAAGTCTTTCAACGATGGCAAGGGTATAGGTCCTAATTATAGACTCTATGCTATCAATTAGGACGCCATTTGAGGATTCCTGTAGTGTCTCAACAGCATGTGAATTATCTGATATAGAGCTGTCCTGTACTTCGTTAAGGGTGGGGCAAGGATGTAGAGGTGATGTATGTATCCTTCCTTTGTCCGTACCTAATACCCGATTTCCCCCTATAGTAGCATCGTTTTTAACTCCAAAAGTGGCATGATTCATTTTCCTCTTAGATAGGTCGGGCTGTTTCCGCCTTTTTTTATTAGGTGGGGGACCAAATATTTTAGTAGGCGTAACTTTCTTAGCCCTAGTTTTTGCAGTTTTAATTTGCCTAGGGAAAGGGGTAATTTGTGCCTCAGTAATAACTGTGGTTTTAATGGTGCTGGGGTTAATAGGGTTAGATGTAGTATTACTAATATCTTGGGATTCGGGATCGGTCGTGGGCATACCCTCTCTAAATAATAAAGGGACACTATCCTGGGTGAGAGGGCAGTCAATCTCAGTTAAGGTGCCCTCCAAGGTAGATGGAATCAGGACAGGGGAGTCAATTAGTAATCTATTTTTTAGACTTTCTACCGAGCGGCGTCGCTCAGCCCGGCGTTCTGCTAAGGTAGGGGTAGTGGGGGTATCCATAACGGATTTCCTAAAGTAATTATCTAAAGTCCCATTGATCAGATTCACAGATTTGTCTGAGCCAACCTGCTCCGGGGTTACAGTTTCAGTGGACATAACAACCAGTAATAATAAACCCCCGAACACTTACTCTAGTAGTCCAGGATAGTACAAAGTTCGTTTAGGGGTTCAGGCCCGACCCGGCCTCCTCAGGCCACGGAGGGCAACAGAGGGCCCGCTCTTTGCTCGGCCTTGGTCCCGCGCGCGTCCCGCGTGCGCGTTCACGAATACGTATATGTAGGAGAGTTGGGGGCGGGAAGAGACTCCAGGAGCGCTCAGGTGTTAAAGCGCTAGGCACCCTGGTTCTCGCAGTCCCAGCCCCGGCAGCGTCCACCTAGATTCCAATGTCCTTTTCCTTCCGGATACGGCACTTCAAGGATGTGGGGGTTGGCAAAGTTCAGCTCAGGTCGGCAGAGTCAGCACGATTGTCCCCCAGGCTTTATCTTGCCTTGCAGCGGCACTCCCCACACGATTCTCTGTGTGATGCGCTCGACCTTGCCACAATATTACCAGACTTGTATAACAAAACAAGCCCTCCAAAGCGTTTTCGACGTCTTCCGCTTTTCTCCACCACTGCTCCTCACTCACTCCTTGCTCCGCCCAAGAAATCAGGATGGAGCACCGTAACCCAGCCGTCACCGTCGGCACACTCCTACCGGTAGATTTTCTCGCAATCTCCACTATCCACCGTCAACACGGTGAACAGATCCCGGCAGAACGCCAAACTTCGAAAACAGGCATAGTCCGCCTTCAACACACTGCCGAGAATAAGCGTTTTTGGCGTCTTCGGCGTTTGTCCGCCACTACTCCTCACTCCTTACTCCGTCCAAGCCTCAGCTCCAAGCCTCAGCTCCGTATTCCGTGCTCGCCAGGTGTATGAAATTAAGAGACCAGGGTGGAGCACCGTAACTCAGCCACCGCCACACTTTTGCCAGCAGATTTTCTCGCTGGCTCCGCTATCCACTATCCACGTTCTGCACGATACCAAAAGTAATTCTTCAAAAGCGGGTAGAGGCCGCTGCTTACATCGAACACAGCACTGCAACCCCGGCAGAACACAAAGACTTTCCCGGTCCGGTCCTCCCAAATTCTAGCGGCTTGCAAGGGCGCGAGGAGTGGTTAGCCTTTTCGTCATTTCACCTCGTCTGCGTGTGATTCATGGTGAGTCTGCTGTGTCAAAGCTCGTCGGCTCGCGCTCGCCACTGGCAGCAGGTCAGCAGCAGGACCCCCGATCCGAGTCAATTGCTGTTAATCAATCTGCACTCACTGTCACTCTGCACTCACTGTCACTCTGGCACTCACTCTGCACTCACTGTCACTCTGGCACTCACTCTGCACTCACTGTCACTGTGGCACTCACGCTGCACTCACTGTCACTCTCACACTCACTCTGCACTCACTGTCACTCTCGCACTCACTCTGCACTCACTGTCACTCTCGCACTCACTCAGCACTCACTGTCACTCTTGCACTCACTCTGCACTCACACTCACTCTGCACTCACTGTCGCTCTCGCACTCACTGTCGCTCTCGCACTCACTCTGCACTCACTGTCACTCACACTCACTCTACTCTGCACTCACTGTCGCTCTCGCACTCACTCTGCACTCACTATCGCGCACGCACACACTCTGCACTCACACTCACTCTGCACTCACACTCACTCTGCACTCACTGTTGCTCTCGCACTCACTCTGCACTCACTGTCACTCGCACTCACTCTACTCTGCACTCACTGTCGCTCTCACACTCACTCTGCACTGGGGATAAATGCTTGAATTGGTGCCCTCTGTAAAGCACTCCATATCTTCTGAAAAAACAGGATTAAAGTAAAGAAAAACCAGTAAGAGGCGCAGTCAGAGCAATAGAAAAAATATGTCGACAGTCAGGGAAACAAGTATACGGTTGTTAGAATGGCTTACGGTAAAAATGCAGTACATGATGCGTGTAGCCCTTAAATTGTGTATATTATTTTTATAAAGCGCTGATGCTACCCGTGGCGGCTTTAAAGAGCAGCTTTGACTACTCACAAATCGCTGAAATCTGCAGTCTCTTACTCTGCTGCTCTGCTCAGTAATAGTCCCGGAGAGTTGCCTCAGTTCAAGGGTTTGAGGGCGTGCACGCCGTGATTGTCCGCAGCGCGTCAGAATTCAGTGGAGCAGCTGAGAAAAGTGACAGGTTCCTTCAGAAAAGCAGAGACCCCCGTCTGCAGTCAGGAGATTGTAAAAACTCAGTGAGCAGAGCTCAGCCTACACACCACAAGCTCTCGGACAAAGCGGGAATCAAAAGACACCATTAAACGCCCTGAGCCAGAACAAACATCACCCGGCAGACTGACACCCCTAGCACCGGCTAGTGAGGGGCCGAGGCGGCGCGAGGAGCATTTGATGTTAACAACAACCTAAAAATGTAATCTTCTTTAATGATTAAAGAACGCAGGCATTAAAGAAATGTTCGAACAGACAGCCCTCCAGCGGGCTGAGGCTTCACCCTTCGAGCACCGAGGCGCTTGAGTGATTATTGTTAATAAATAAAAAGCTCTTGAATTAATAATGCAGCGCGTGTTATCTGTCACCTGCCTCCAACGAGTGATCCCGGGCACCGGGCGCCGCACAGACAGCGGTGTGCAGGCTCCCGCAGACACAGGAGACACACCGGCTGCTGACATGCCACAGACCCACCCTCCCCTCTGGGACATACAGAATAGTGTGCCGTCTAGACAGGTGTGCAGCCGGGGGATCCAATCCCTGCTCTCCTTCCGGTCTCCTGGCGGCCCCGCCCACGTCCTCGGCGGGGCTGCCTGACTTCCTGCAGGCCGGCCGGGGAGACTCTTGTTCACCCGGTCCTTCCTCTGGGACCGGGACTTAAAGGGGGAGTTGGCAAGACTTCGGGCAGCGTCTTTTGGAGGCATGGTGGGCTCCCGTCCTCCTCCCAGCCCGTAGTCTCACCCAGCGGTCGACGGGGCTCTTCCTGACCGGAGCCTCTCTGGATGGATTAAAAAAAAAAGAAACGTGCGCCCAGCATCTGTCTTCAATTACCGCGGCCCCTGACAGCTGGTAATTGAAAAAATATGGCCTTCTGGTGCACGTGACCACACACAATAGGCAATAGGCGGAGAAAATCTACCACCTATGGCCTATTGCGTGCTCTCTTCTAAAAACACACGCATGCAAAGCCCAATTGCCATGCAGCTGGCAAACAAAAGGACGAAAAATCACTAGCATCCAGGAATTTTTTAGGTCGTTTTTCGGAGACCCTCACACAAGGACTCCTGGGCTCCGCGTACACGGCTACGCAATGTGACGTAGGCCCGAGCCCTAAAAATGACACCATAGCAGTCAGGAGGCGGGACTAAGACGCCATAAACCAATCAAAATGCAGGATTTTTCATTGTAGCCAATCAAATGTATGGCCGGAAAGTGGGCGGAGCTTCCCCCCACTATACTGCATACAGCATCTCTCGCTGAGACAGGGCCTTTTTTCTTATTTATTTTTATTTAATGCGATTTTATATAGAGCGAACTTTACCCGAAGGTGTCAGAGCGCTTTACATAAGAACCAGTTGCAAAACATAAGGATTTAGGATTACATGCGTTACATAAAAGATACAAACAGAAAAAGTTGCAAATGTATAAGATGTAAAGTCACCCACGAAGAGATACAAATAGAAAGAAAAATTGCAAATGTACAAATAGTAAAGTCACTCAAGGAAGAGATACAAATGGATATACTCTAAGAGTCACATAGGAATGGTAGAGAGTACAATTGTCTAATGCATATACTAGTGATTAGAGTTATCTCTATATACATATATCCGCATAGTATATTTTCTCAGGTCAAGACCCCAAAAAAAACAAAAAAAACAGAAGAGCAGAGTTCCATTAAGTGGGGTCGGAGGGGGGATGCAGTCACAGCACCAAGGGAGGTTGGGAGGGATACAAGGGTATGGAGAAAAGGGCAAATCAGAAAAGGGAAGAAACATTTGAGGATCGTCAAGGGAGAAACAAGGGAAAAGGGTAAAGGGCGAGGGAAGGGGCGTGGCTTGGATGCCGAGGAGGTAGGCAGCGTGAGCTCGGAGCTCCGTGCCCGATCCCGGAAAATATCCTGAAAATTCATTCGAACCCCGAGATAACTGATACTATCCGGTACTGGACGGTACTGCGGAGGGTCCGGGGCCCACGGAGGACGACACCGAGCCTTCCCACAGCAGTATCTCGACTTTGAAAGCTGAACTCAGCCGAGAAGTCGCGGACCCCAAAATGGCGGCGAGGGCATGAGATCGCTTGTGACGGAGACATCTGCCTGGAGACCCACTGCAGACTGCTCCCGGACACGCTAGAGGTGTTGGCGGCCGCATCGCGCCTCTCCCCGGGTGCCGGATGGACTTTGGGCGCGCCCTTGGGCGGTGGTAGTGGACCGTCTCCTGATTGGGGCGACAACGGTGCGACAGTGACCCGGAGACGAGAGCCCCGGACCTCTGGCGCATCTGGCGCTGGCCGGGCTGCGACCGCTCGGTGCTTCCTGCTTCTTGGTGACATATCTGGGCCTGAGAACCCGGCCGGAGGACGGTGCCCGGCGACGCTCGGAGGGCGACCAAGAACACACTTGAGGACCACCGCCCATCCCGGCCCAGATGGGGAAGCCGAAGGGGAGGGGAGATGGCGCGACCGATACTGAGGCGGCGGAAGGAGCGGAGAGAGACCAAGCGGCATTACAGCGGATGCAGGATCGTATCCTGGAAGCCATCGCCACCACAAAGGACGCCCTGCAGCAGGATATAGCTCAGGTGGCGACGGGCTTGGGCCTCCTGAAGGCCGACCACGACAAACTTAAAGACAGGGTGAAATCCGTGGAGACCACGGTTAAGGACTTAGCCCCGGGCCAGGCAACGGTGAAGGCCCAGTTGGCCGACGTGATGGACCGCCTGAAGGTGCTGGAAAGGAGGGCCGAGGATGCAGAAAACAGAAACAGGCGCAACAACGTACGCCTAGTGGGCCTGCCGGAGAAAATTGAAGGCGACGACATGGTGGGCTACTTGGATAACTGGCTGCGGACGGAGGTGGCACCAGAGGGTCTGTCCCCCTTCTTCTCCCTGGAGCGGGCACATCGAGTTCCGGCGCGTCCGCCAGCCTTGGGCCTTCCTCCTCGCCCGGTGGTGTTCAAGTTGCTCCATTACCGGGACAGAGACTGGCTTTTGCAGAGGGCGAGAGAGGCAGGGCCCTTTCAAGTGGAAAACAACAGAGTCACCATGTTCCCGGACTACACGTTTGAGACGCAGCGACTCCGGGCAAACTTCCTGTCCCTCAAGCGGGAGCTCCGCCAGGAAGGCATCAAGTACTCCCTGTTGTTTCCTGCCAAGCTAAGAGTGGTGGTGGATGAGAAGTCTTTATTCTTCATGACCTCCGCGGACGCATGGGACTGGTGGGACACTTATAAGGCGGGAACGGACGGTGCTAAGGCCAGGGAGGAAGAGGCTAAGGTGGCGAAGCCGATCAGGCAGTCCCAACGGATCAGGAGGAACCGCAAGAGAACCGGGAAACCTTCGATGTCGCAGACGGAGGCGGAGAGGCAGGCGGCCCTACAGGCGGTGGTGGACTTATCTAGAACCGCCAGGACTCAGTCTGGGAAGGGCACAGATTTGGAGGACCCGGGCACGGGCTCAGAGACAGGACAATCGGAATTTGGTGGAGCCCGGGGCCCTATTGTGACGCCGCAGACCTCGGGAGAGATACTGGAGGCGTGTTGAACTGATCTGGCGGAATGGACTCGCTGGTTGGACACCGGGGCAATGGGCCCGCAGCAGTGGAACGATGTTGATTGAGGTTTTGGGGAGCTGTAATGTGGGGATTGTGGGGTGGAGCGCGCGGGGCTGATTTGTTCGAGGTCTTATAGCATTGAGCCGCGCCTTACTGGCCCCTAAGGTCATCGCAGTGGGGACTGCGACTATTACCACCTTTCCTTGAGGGGTGGTCGGGAGTGTTGGTTTGGATGGGGGTACTTCCAGTTGCGGGGGGGCCTGTCCTGGGGGGGTGGGAGTTGCGAGCAGTTGGGGTTGCTCAGGGGGTTGTAGTTGTTGGAGTGGTTCGGCTTCCTGTTTGGAGAGGGTGGGGGGGGGGCCCGTGGTCGCGGGACTTATGCGGACACTGTTCTTTGCTGTATGGTCCGGCTGTGTAGGGGGGAATGGCTAGTACTGGGGCGTTGAAATGTGTGACCTGGAATGTGCGGGGTATGCAGTCCATGACGCGCAGACATAAGGTTCAGGCGTACCTCAAGCGTAGGGGGGTTCATATAGCGTTTCTGCAGGAGACGCATTTAAATAAGCAGGAAGGGGCGGCTCTGCAAAGGCGCTGGAGGGGGCAGTTATTCTACACGACATTTTCAGCTTTCGCGAGGGGGGCATTGATTTGGATACGGGCGGGGGTCCCCTTCCAAGTCTCGAAGTCATCGATAGACCCTGAGGGCAGGTATGTGGCGGTGGAAGGAAGGCTGAGAGGCAGGATGATTTCTCTCTGTAATGTGTATGCTCCTAATGTAGACCTGCCCGCTTTCTTGTCTAACATATCGGGCAAATTAGCGGGTTATTTGGCAGGGCCGGTCCTCTTGGGGGGGGACTTCAACTCAGTTGAGGATGTGCTACTGGATAGGTCCCATCCCCCGCTGCGCGCGTCCCCAGTACATAGGATCGCCAAGCGTAGGTTAGAATGGCAGGAGAGCTGGGCCCTCACGGATGCATGGAGGGCGTTGCACCCCACCACTAGGGACTACTCCTTTCACTCGCGCCTGCATGATTTGCATGTGAGGCTGGATGCGTTTCTTTGTCCGGAATGTGTGCTCCCCGCGGTGGGTGGGGCAGAATACTTGGCCAGGACGATATCGGACCACAACCCCTTGCTGCTGTCTCTGGAATGGATGGTGACTGTTAACTGCGTGCCAACATGGCGCCTGCAACCTGACACCCTGGACGACTTGTTGTTCAGGGAGGCCCTGAGTGAACGTATTGAGAGGTATTTTGAGGAGAACAGTGGCTCGGCATCCACGAGGGCGGTTGAATGGGATGCTTTCAAGGTGGTGGTGCGGGGACACTGTATTGGTCACACGGCAGGGGCGCGGAAGACTCTGTTGGATGACTTAGATAAGGCTGAGACACGGCTGAGGGATCTCGAGAAGAGGCGCCCGAATCACCCTGAACTGCAGGAGGGGCTTAGCGGGGCACGGGAGGGGCTGGCGGTAGAGCTAGAGCGGCTGCGTAGCTTCGACCATAAGGCGTACGTGACGAGGGCGCATGCGGAAGGTGATAAGGCGGGGGCGATGTTGGCTTGGCTAGCTAACCCTATTCGGGGGGGAGGGCCGATCATGAGGATCCAGGAGCCAGGGGAGGAGCCTTGCCACTCCCAACCCGGGATCCTGAACAAGTTCCGTGCTTATTATGAGGGGCTCTATCTGAGTGGTGATACGGGAGGGACGGAGGAGCTTGAGGAGTTCTTGGACGGGCTACAGTTGCCGCGAGTGGAGGACTCGGAGGCAGAAGAGTTAGGGCGGCCCATCTCCCTCGGAGAAATAGGTTGTGCTGTAAAACAGATGGCTAGAAACAAGACCCCGGGCCTTGACGGTCTACCGATCGAATTTTATGGCAAATACCTAGAGCTTCTTGCTCCGCGGCTGCGCGAGGTATACAATGAGGCGCAGGGGAAGGGCCGACTCCCGGGCTCTATGTGCGAGGCCCTTATGATCCCACTCTTGAAGCCGGGCAGGGAGGGTGCGGCGCTGTCCTCGTATCGTCCGTTGTCTATGTTGACGACGGACTACAAGATCCTCAGTAAAATTCTGGCCAACAGATTGCTAGTGCACATGACGGGCCTGGTTCATGGTGACCAGTGCGGTTTCATACCGACACGCAATACCACTCATAACATCCGTAGACTCACGAGACTGATGGGTGCGGACTGGCCAGACACTGTCTCCCCATTTGTCCTGTCCATTGATATTGAGAAGGCATTTGACAGCCTCGAATGGGGATACCTGTATGAGGTGATGCGTCGCATCGGGTTGGGAGACGGATATATACAGTGGACCAAGGTCCTCTACACTGAGGCGGTGGCGAGGGTCCGGGTGGGCGCACTGATCTCGAGACAATACCCGATTAGGCGTGGCACTAGACAGGGTTGTTCCCTATCCCCGCTACTGTTTGCATTGGCAATGGAACCCTTCGCTGCGGTAGCCAGACTGGGCCGCCACTACGCAGGTTTGTCTTTTAGGGGGAGGCCACACCTCATCTCCCTGTACGCAGATGATTTGTTGATGTTTTTGGCCGATGCGGGCGCCGAACTTCAGGGGGCGCGGAGGCTACTGGAGCAGTTCGGTAGGTTATCGGGCCTGAGGGTCAACTGGCCTAAATCCTGTCTGTTCCCCCTGAGGCCGGGGGAACCGTGCCCACTCACTGCTCAGGAACTCCGGTGGGAGCCGCGCTGCCTACATTATCTAGGGGTCTATGTTTACCACGCCCCGTCCGACCTGCTGGATGGCAACATAACTCGCTGTATTAACGCCCTGCGTGGATCTATGGACTTCTGGGCGACTCTACCGCTCTCCCTGGCTGGTAGAATTTCCCTGCTTAAAATGATAGCCCTGCCCAGGCTTTTGTATTATTTTAGGACACTGCCGGTATGGGTCCCGAGCTCTGTTTTCAAACGCCTGAGGTCACTGATCATAGCGTTCCTGTGGGGCACGGGTAGGAGGCGCATAGCGCTCGACACGCTGTTGCGCCCCAAAGATGAGGGAGGTATGGCAGTGCCGGACTTCGAAGGATATTACCTAGCCGCGCAGCTGCAGACTTTTACTCAGGAGGTGGCGAGAGTATATAGAGGTCCCGAGGACGCGAGAGTTGAAGGCACCCCGCGACACGTTCTGGCTTATATTACGCTGCACCAGAGACTCCGAGTGGGAGACCTGACGGTCGAGGAGCAGACTTTCCGGCTATGCTGGGACCGGGCCCGTAAGCGGGCGGGTGTCCGCCTTATGTATGCCCCCGAAATACCGCTGGGAATGGTTACTGCCCTCCCACATGGAGGTGACTGGTCGCGCTTGCTAGGGTGGGAGGAGGCGGGAATACACATGCTGGGTGACCTCTACGAAGATGGGGTGCTGCTGCCGTTTCGGGACCTGCAGGAGAGATTTGACCTACCGAGGGGTGACTACCTGCTGCACGCGGCAGTCACGGGCGCCATGCGAACCCACTGGGGGGAAGGGCTGCAGGAACCAGGCACCTCGATGGCTTGCCAGTACGCCATGATGGCGGCGGGAACCTTTAAGGCCGTCACGTGCCTGTACTCGAGGATGCAGCGGGAGGCCTTGCAACCTTTGGCAGCCCTGAAGGCCAAGTGGGAGCTGGACCTCCGGGTGGAGATACCAGACACGACCTGGGGCCAACTGCTGAGGCGGGCACGGAAGAGCTCGAGGAATGCCAGGTTCCAATTGATCCACTTTTATGTTATCCACAGGGCATACCTCACGCCCGGGAAAATCCAACAGTATTTTGGGGCGACCGACGCTGCTTGCCCCAGATGTAATACAGCGGGGGCGGATCTGTGTCATATGTTGTGGGATTGCCCCTCTTTAGGCGACTATTGGCAGGAAGTTGGGCGGGCCCTTAACGGCGCGACGGACAGGGGTATCCAGTATACTAAAGCAGTTGGCATCCTTCACTGGTTCCCGCACACACCTAGAAATACGATGTCAAGTAAATTTATAGATTTAGGGCTTATCTTGGCCAAGCGGGAGATCACACGAAATTGGAAGTCCAGAGTGGGGCCCACGTATAAAAGATGGTATGGGGAGTGTCTGAGATGGGCCGCGTGTGATAGTACCCTACGATACCAGATGGCCTGGAGGTCGAATGACGAGAAAGCACTGGAAAGGGCGACTGCATGGGAGGTTATGGTGCAGGCGCTCAGGGATGTGGACGACGAGGGGCAGGATGGCGAGAGCGAACTAGCTGGAGCAGACCCTAACACTACACAGGAGAACACACCTTAGCGATTGATTACTTCCTCCTGCAACACACCGGGCACTATTACATGGTTACTCAAGCGCAGCGCGACCACGGGGGAGGGCGGGTAGGAAGCTGGTTTGGAGGGATGTTGGGGTACCGAAATTTGGGGAGGGGGAGGGGCGTAAATCACAAAAGCATTCCAGGGTCCTATGCACGATGAAGCGGTCGGACAATGTAAGAAGTACGAGACCAAGACAGAGATGAAGTCACCCGCGTCATGAGCGAGGTGATCCCTCCGGATGGAGATCGAATGTCCTCAAACTGAATCAGTACATGTCATGTTATTTTTGCTGCATATCTTGTCTGTACATTTATATTGGTGATGCAATAAAAATGATGTTAAAAAAAAAAAAGGGCGAGGGAATGGACAAGATGGCGGGTCAGGGTCCAGAGAAAAGCGGCCGACAGCAGCAGCAAAATGGCTGCCAGGACAAAAGAAAAAGTAAATAAGTCCATGAGAGTCTGTGGCGTAGTTTCTTTCATTCGAATGTGGCTGCAGGGCTGCTGCCTGCATCTGGTGTTTTCACGGCCCCGCTGCTTTATTTTGGGGAGGGGTGTGTGTGCCCCGAGGGCTGCTCCGCACAGGCCCTCTCTGCTGGCCCAGAATTGCGGGGGCTGCTGCAGACATGGGGCAGCCGGGGAGCGCGGCCAGGGCTCACCTTTCTCGGCGGGGGCTGCATGGTGATCCTGCAGGTTTGTGAGAACCATAAATCCCTGCCTAGGCGAAACCTAAAAAAGAACAGAGGCACCTTTCACCAGTCTCTGAGCATTGGAGGGCCTCTCTTAAGTACTGTAAAAAAATGAAATCCTTAAAAGCTCGGAGTGAGTGTAAAAGGCAGTTTAGGTCTATGTCATGTCCTGTTTCTTGGAGAAAATTAATAAAACAATCCACAGCAAACATATGAATAATAAAAAAGCAATTAAAAGTGAGTTCCTAATGTTTTCGATAATTTCCTATTTAATTACTAGCCCAATAAGCTTTAAAATACGTCCATTAAGTTTTCCTCAAACCTGGACATCCCCCGGAAGATCCTTCTTTTTACCGCCCAATCTCCCTTCTTAATTTGGACTCCAAACTCCTGGGCAAAGTCCTCACAGACCACCTCCGCACATGCATCCATGACCTAATTCACCCTGACCAGTCCGGATTTATGCCACATCGGTCCACCGACATAACATTTTGCGTATACATAATGCTATCATGAAGGCCTTGGAGCTGGGCGGCCCTGCCTCCATCCTCCTGGCAGATATAGACAAGGCATTTGACTCCTTAAGATGGACGTTCTTATCTCAACTCCTCAAATCCGTTAATGGAGGGCCGGGCTTCTTGGCATGCACCCAGTTAATATACACAGACTTATCGACCTCTGTACAGGTAGCTGGATACAGGTTGGAAACCGTTTTCTATACGCCACGGTACTCAGTGGAATTGTCCCCTGTTCCCATTGTTATTTGCCCTGGTCATAGAGCCTTAGGCTTGGTTCACTCAGATGATGTGCTGTTCTTTATGAACAAACCTTGGTTCTCTGGACCACATATCTTTCAGATTCTCCAAGTGTTTGGGGAGACTTCATGCCTAAGCGCCAACCCTTCGAAATCTGTGCTATTTCCAGTCTGCGGGGACAAGAGGTGTGGAGCCTGGGCGGTACAGTTGTCTCATGCATCGGATGGCTTTAAATATTTGAGAGTTATTATCTCACCCTGTCTGATGTTATCTGGACTCATAACATTAATCCACTGTGCTAAAGTATACGTGAAGAGACGCAAAATGGTTCCACCTGCCGATGGGCATTCAGCAATATTTAAGAAGGTCTCCCTGCCTCGGATACGGTACTCGTTACAAAACTTCCCATACAATATCCCCAGCACCTGGTTCGCTGAGGTCAATGAAATCCTGAGCGAGTTCTTGTTTGTGGGGGAGGGGGGGCGCCATTCGAGTACCACTACATACATGCACACAGTCGACATACTGCAAGGGGATCACAGTGGCCGATATTTACGCTTATTATGCAGCATCCCATCTTTTGGTCATTAACGAGTTGTGGTATAACTCACGTACGGACCCGGCTTATGCATTACAAAACATGGCGATGGAAAAGATTCCCCTCCTGAGACTTTTGAACAGCCAATTGAACCTAGACTTTCTACCTCCCGCCAGCAGAACATTAGTCCAGCTCTGGCGACATTCGGTTAGAAGCATGGTGTTAGACCTGGCACCATTGGCGTGGGTCTCCCTTCCATTTTTGCTTTTGCCTCACGTGTTTTTGCTGGTGTTAGATGCTTTGGGCACTGTGCCACTGCTGTCCAGTGCCACAGTGCAAGGGCTCCCTATTGTAAATTGATGTATGGAATAGTGATTCCATGATTGGCTGATTTGGTTTACTAGTCAGACCCTAGTACAGTGCACCAGGGGTGCCCAGGGCTTGTAAACCAAATGCTGCTAGGGGGCTTGCAGCACTGGTTGTGCCACCCACAGAAGCCGCCTTGTAAAATGTGTCTAAAGCCTGCCATTGCAGAGCTTGTGTGCAGTCTGGTACTGCCATGTCCACTGAGCACGTGCACCCACTGGCCGGTCCCTAAACCTTCCCTTTTCTTCATATCAGACACCCCTATGGTAGGCCCAAGGGCAGGGCACGTTGTAAGTATAAGGTAGGACATGCTTTAGTGTGTGTGGCATGTCCTAATAGCAAATTACAGCCATTTTTCGTTTTCACTATTGCAAGGCTGCCTATTCTCCATAGGCCAGAATGGGCGGTAGATTATTACATTTTATAATCCTAACTGACTCAGGGAACACGGTATAAATTCGAGTTTAGTATGCCTGGACTCAGAATGATAAGATACATCGTTTAGTGAAGTTGGTTTTAACATTCTGTTTTTGAACATACCACTTTTAGAAAGTAGGTATTTTCTTGTCTAACTTTCCAAGCCTGTCTCAGCTAGCTTGTGTATTCCTTGTCTGGAGTTTGTGAGTGACAGGGCTGGGGGATTCCAGGAGACAGAATGGGTAAGCCAGTGGTGAATAGAGAGATCTGCATCTAGATAGGTGGGAGGAGTTGCACTTGGGACCTGAATAGGGCTGGGCCTGCCTTCCACAATGCCGGCTCCACCCCCTGTGGTGTGTCTGATGTTTCTGCCCTGCACAGTGAAAGAAGAGAAGGAATCATGTCAACAAAGTGCTCCAGGGATGTGATTTTCCTCCACAATGCTGGCTCCACCTCATGTGGGGTGTCTGATCTTTCTGCCCTGCACTGTGAAAGGAAAGGAGGAGTCATGTAAACAGAGTGCTCCAGAACTGGTTTGGACTGGGCAAAGGCCCCTCTGCCCTCAGAGGACAAAGGATTTGGGGGTATAAATATTGGGACCCTGAAAGCAAGAAATTAGATCACTTTTGGACTACAAGAATAAACCTTTGCTCAGGAGTGGAACCTGAAGAAACTGAGGAGAGACTATCCCTGAGGTGAAGTGCTGCTTGGGGGATTGGCCTGCAGTGGTTGCCTGACTGCCAAAGAAAGGAGAAAGAACTTTGTGTACTTTCCTTTCAACTTGTGAAGGATCTCCAAGGGCTTGGAAGAGAGCTTGCCCCCTGACCGAAGTCTCAGGACCAGTAGACCTCACCAGCCTTTGTGGATTGCTGCTGGAAACGCTGTTTTAGTGGCTACAGAGGCAGGGAGCTGTCTATGGTCTATGGTCCTTGACTATTTTAGTGGACAGATGCAAGCACGCAGTCCCTGAGTGTCAGTTACATTTTTCACTAAATGCTTGTCAAACGCTAATTTTAACTGTAGTTTTTTTTCTCTTTTAAAAAGAACCCCATTTTCGCATACTTGCACACTAAAACTTTAATTCACATAGAACTTAGTTCTATATATACTTTTTTGTTGTATTCATTTGGAATGCTCTTGTTTTAAAATCATTTTAAATTTGTACCTGTGGTAGTTGCTTGCCTGGCTCTGCATGATCCCATACTCTATAGTATGGCCGGCCCCTGACCTCCAGCCTCTCTAGCCGCACAGACACCTCTCGCTGGTATCTTTTTGAGTGACATTCTAGCCATACTCTATGGTCATTGACTCTATTTTAGTGGACAGATGCAAGCGCACAGTGGGCGTGCCGGCGCGCCAGAGGTAAGCCCGTCTGCGCCTGTCCGCGCCCGTCCGCGCCCAGCGGCCAGAAATTATGGCCTAAATGTCGTCACTGTAAGTAAGAGAATTACATACTCAGCTGCGCAACTTCACAGACTTAGTAAATATATTTTTCTTAAATGGGCTGTATGTACTCCTCCTTATCGCGTCTTTACTTGCATTCAATGCAATTTTACATTAGGTCCTATGCGTCTTATAAACATCATTTCCAGAACTGGCCTTCAGGTCTGTCACAGCACCACCTCTGCCAAAATGGCATGTCGCCAGAATTTGTACTTTTTAAACCTTAACTGTCGTTCTCTGGCCAAAAATAAGCAGCATATTTTTGCCCTTCTTAGTACTGAACATCCAGATGCACTCTTTCTGACCGAAACATGGCTTCATGCCAGTTCGGACTCTGACATTGCCACTGCTCTTCCTCCTGGATATGTCATTACCAGGAAAGATTGAGACACAGGCAAAGGCGGGGGGATTGCTATAATTTATAAATCTACTAATTTCGGTAAATTTGAAGCTATTTCCATCACAGAGTGTGAAGCGGCTTTGTTTAAACTCTCTGTATCCCCTCACCTGACCTTGTCTGGCATTTTAATTTATCGCCCTCCAGGGAAGCCCGGCCCCTGGGTCTCCACTTTCCCTGACCTTATCGCTCCCTTTATTTTAAAGGCAGCACATTTTACAATTCTAGGTGACCTTCACCTTCACCTAGAAGATAATCAAAATAACATCTGCCATACTTTTTTATCTGATTTGGAGGCTCTAAGCTTACGGTTATGCAATCAGGGCCCTACTCATAAGGCGGGATACCTTCTGGATCCAATTTTGTCCAATCTTTGCTATGACTGTAGTACTCCTGCGCTTCAGTTAGACTGGTCCGACCATTTTTTTATTCCATTCAACCTGCAGCCTTCCACATAGAGTAGTGGGCCCTCCTACTAGCTCAGGTAATCTCAGATCTTGGGGCAAGTTGAATATGGAGTCTTTTAATACTATTCTCTCTACTAGCATACCTGATGTCACTTTACCTTTGCTTTCATTAAATACTGCTGTCTTGGACTGGCTAACCAATGCCATGACATCTGTCTGCCCCCTGTACCCAAACACAGCTTTACTCATCATCCCCCTGCCCCATGGTTTACAAACGATCTTAAAGTTATTAAGTCTAAATGTAAGAAGTAGAAAGAAGATGGAGGAGATCGTACTCTTTAACTTGTAAAGATGCTTACAAAGCTGCTCTTAAAAGTTATCATTCAGCGTTTAAAGAGGCACACATTTGTTACATTGCTAACACAATAACTAAGGCATCTAATCGTCCTCGGGCTCTATTTTCGGTAGTGAAGAAGTTAGCTGGCTCTGATACCATCCCTCCTCCTCCTGTCCTTGATGAAAATCAATGGAATAACATTGCTGACTTCTTTATTCAGAAGGTTGAACTTATTTACAAGTCGCTCTCTGCTCCTTACCCTTCCTTGTGTGGTATGGCTTCTACATTTGACCCTACATATCACAGTAATTGTGACCAGATAGCCAAGATTTCTTCCTGGCACCCATCTGAAGAGGCGTCTTTCCACAATTGTTTAAACAGTATTAAATCTGGGTCTCCTCTTGATCCTTTGCCTATTAACATCCTTTGTCAGCTCTCTGCCACATCTAAAGGCGTCCTTATCGATCTTCCTAACGCTTCTATGCGGGAGGCCTTGGTACCCCCCCGAGTGGAAGTGAGCCATGGTCATCCCTTTGTTGAAAAAGGCCAGAGCAGATCCTTCTGTACTATCTAACTTTAGACCTATATCTCTGCTTCCGGCTTTCTCCAAAATTTTTAAGAAACATATCAATACTCAACTGACACAACACATAGATAAAGTTGGCTTTCTTCATTATTCACAATCCGGGTTCAGAGCCAACTTTTCATCTGAAACCGATCTGCTTGGGGTTACTGAAAAACTGCGCCAGCATTTAGATCAAGGGGAAACTGCGGCACTCATTCTATTAGATTTGCGTGCCGCATTCGACACTGTGTCGCATAACATCTTGCTTTACATCCTTAGGTCTCTTGGGCTGGATGGCACTGCCCTATCCGGGTTTGCTTCATTCCTTGAGGGTCGCACTTTTCAAGTCTTTTCTGCTAAGGCATCATCTAAGATCTGCGTATCAGCACATGGAGTCCCACAGGGATCCATTTTAAGCCCCCTGCTCTTCAACATCTATGTCAGACCTCTGGCAGAGATTGTGGAAGAGGCGGGTCTTTCCCTATATTCATATACGGATGATACGTAGATTGTCTTCTTGCTTTCCACCACTAAAGACGCAACTATATCTGCCCTTCAGTGCGACCTACGGCAAGTGACAGAGTGGATGCGCCTTAACTTTTTGAAGTTAAATGGGGATAAGACTGAGGTCCTTATCCTGGGCAAGCACAAGGACCTATGGGGCCCTCACCATTGGCCTCAGGAAATGGGTTTCTGTCCCCTACCTGTCACCCATGTCCGTAATCTGGGCATCATTATTGATGATAGTCTCTCTATGAGACAACAGGTGGCGAGTGTTGCTGCCAGCTGTTTTACAATCTTGAGGTGGCTTCGTAAGATCATTTGGATGCTTCCTGCCTTAACCCAACGCGCGGTAGTCCAGGCACTCATCACTTCTCGCCTCGATTACGGCACTGTTCTCTATCTCGGTAGCTGCCAAACGGTACTGAGAAAGCTACAGGTAGTTCAGAACTCTACAGTACGCCTTTTTTGTCAAGTTCCTAGACAGGCTTCCACCTCGCTGTATTTGCGTGACCTTCACTGGCTTCGAATTGATCAAAGAATTACATTTAAAACCCTGTGTTACATCTTTAAAATCAAACAAGGTGTGGCACCAGTGTATCTGCAAGAGCTCATCCATCCTTACATTCCTTCTCGTCCCCTGCGCTCTACAGCCCATGGAGACTTTGTGATTCCCAGATTTAAACTTGCAAGAATGGGAGGCCGTTCCTTTTCTTGTCTTGGCCCCAAAATATGGAATTCTCTTCCGGTGTCCTTGAAGAATGACCCGTCCTATCTCAGCTTTCGAAGAAATCTTAAAACGTGGCTCTTTTAGTAGCAAATGGTTCTTGACTGCTCCTTTTCTAACAAGTTTTGTGCTAGGTGCCGGGAACCCTGCTTGGCAGTTCAGGCTGGACTGTTCCCATGAGGCACAGGGTCAGACTGATTTGCATATAGCCATGTCTGACCTGGGGTGGCAGAATGGGCTAAAGAACGGTGATGGATTAAACCCAGATCTTTTGACTGGGTGTGAGTGTTTGATTGATTCAGATGCTCCGTCCATCACCACCCCCTTTTGTACCGCTTTTGGCCGCCATAAGTGTGGCAGGGTATGCTCAGACGTGAGTCCCTTGCTCACTTTGCCACTGGATTCAAGCAAGCCGGGCTGAAGACGGCTGGAATGCCAGAAACCGGTCCTCGGAAGCTTGTTTCCGGTCCAGGGAAGACATGGCTTGGCAGTTCGGGCTGGACTGTTCCCATGAGGCACAGGGTCAGACTGATTTGTATATAGCCATGTCTGAGCTGGGGTGGCAGAGTGGGCTAAAGAACGGTGATGGATTAAACCCAGATCTTTTGACTGGGTGTGAGTGTTTGATTGATTCAGATGCTCCGTCCATCACCACCCCCTTTTGTACCGCTTTTGGCCGCCATAAGTGTGGCAGGGTATGCTCAGACATGATTCCCTTGCTCACTTTACCACTGGATTCAAGCAAGCCGGGCTGAAGACAGCTGGAATGCCAGAAACCGGTCCTCGGAAGCTTGTTTCCGGTCCAGGGAAGACATGGCTTGGCAGTTCGGGCTGGACTGTTCCCATGAGGCACAGGGTCAGACTGATTTGCATATAGCCATGTCTGAACTGGGGTGGCAGAGTGGGCTAAAGAACGGTGATGGATTAAACCCAGATCTTTTGACTGGGTGTGAGTGTTTGATTGATTCAGATGCTCCGTCCATCACCACCCCCTTTTGTACCGGAACCCTTTTTGGGTAGCTGCGCGCGTTACAAAACTAATTTAATAATAATAATGATAATAATAATAATAGGCAGTATTTGATCTCACACCCTAGCACTGTGTCTTTTCTTTCTTTCACTTTAACACACCTTTTTTTTGGGTAGGTGGTTGCTAATGATGAGAACCTGAGGAAGCAGGAGAGTACCGTCCTGCTCACTCCCATGGTGTTACTTCCGTGAGGCACCACTAGCCCCCTCTCCCATTTTTTCTTTTTTCTTGCGGTAGCTTTAAGCACCTGTATCATATCACATAAGGGGATAGGTACGATCATGGGAGATAATAGTTAAAACTAACGCATCAGATACATTTTTAAATAACCTATTTTTTTTTTTTAATGGTGATCCACATCCTACTAGCACAGATGGCATATGACTAATCCACTGGCCCAACAGATTGTTCAAGATTAACTGATTAGTTAGGATTTGAGTAGTATATTAACCACATGAACAGGTCCTGTGTTGTGAATGTTACCAATCCATGCCAGAGCTGTATCCTCAAAGTATTATGGGAGGTCGAGTGGCTGGACCCTCTGGGAGGTGTATAGTGTTTTCTAGTATTCCATCAATGTCTGCAATTGCTCTGGAAGGTTTCTATGAATCTCGCCTTCCGAGTGCTGAATTTCAGCTATATAGTTGGAGAACTTGGGTGGGCATACCAGGTTTGCCAGGACATTTCCAGGGCGATCTCCCTCTCCATACAATCTCGCTACATGAAATTTCCCTCAGAATTTACATTCTCGTTCCACTGTGGCTGTGTACTCTGTCATCTTGTCTCGCAATTTGGCACGGATCCTCTCACCCTCCCCCGCAGAAACAAGGTCCTGCTCAAGTGTTTTAATATCACTTTCCACTCGGCCAAGTTCCCTCTGAATGTCCTTAAGGATCCCCCCACCTTTAGAAATACACCATCCCCTGACCGTAACCTTAAAAGCCTCCCACACCATAGTGAGGCTGGGCACAGACTCTACATTGCATGTGAAAAAATCCTGGATTTCCTGTTCTAGCTCAGTCTTGAAAACCATGTCTAGGAGGTGCGCGGGGTTAAGACACCATCTAGCATAGCAGGGTTGGTCCCCTGGGCAAATGGTCAGAGCATGTATGGGCCAGGTGAGTAACTGCTTCTACCCAATGTGCCATGACTATTGAGATGAACAGGTTAACCAGCCTGGACCATGTGAAATGGACAGCAGAGTAGTGTGTACCTTCTTTTTGTGTAGGATGCTTGTAGCACCATGTGTCAAGAAGACAGTTGTTGGTCACCAGCCTTTGGGAAGTTGTATAGTGCAATGGGGTAGCTTGGGATCTGTCCATCTGTGGGCACATAGTCGTATTAAAATCTCCTCCCCAGAGTAGGTAGGTGGAACCAAGAACCTGGATCTTGCTACATCGCATATTTAGGGCCTGTGGATCATCCACATTGGGACCATAATAATTAGCGATTGTGACATCATGTGAAGCCAAGCGCCCCCAGATCAGGCAGTACCTACCCTGTGAATCAGTCTTAGTCCCCCTCAGCACAACAGGTACAATACGTTAAATAATGATGGCAACCCCCCCTGTAATATGACGAAGAGCAGCGGTGAGAGGCCCATTTAGTGGCAAATAGAGGTGTGGTTGCGGGGTCAAGGTGGGTTTCCTGCAGCATGGCTGTGCTGATGTGGTATCTCTCTAGATATCCTATAACCTGCCTCTTCTTCCGTGGGTTATTCAAACCTCGGACGTTTCATGATAAAATAAGCAACCAGTTCCCAGTGTCTGGAGTGCCCATCATCATCCCGTCCCTATATAGGTTAACAGAACTCTTGTGTTGTGTAAGCTGGACTGGTGATCTAAGTCAGGCGCTACAGGGCAAGGGCCGCCTCCTCCCCCCCACCAACATCCACAACTTGTCGGGCATCATTACCTCCCCTGATCAAACACAAAATAAAACAAACAATCAATAAGGCTTAGAAAAGGATATCCGGGGGCTCACCTACATGGAGGAGTTACTAGTGGCCCATGACTTGACATCTCCCTTCCTGTGTCTCACCCACTTGCTACCAAGCCTTCATCAGACTAGCAGCATGCGTGGGAGGAAGGTGAGTGTCTGGGCGGGCTAGTAGTCAGAGTTTCTTCTCATGTGAAATGCCACTGGTGCCCATCAAGTATCTACTGTCTCTGGAGGTCTCTATGGTTCAGCTCATCGAAGCAGCTGGGCGAGGAGCAAGCTATCAATCTGGAGCCGATGTTGGAGATTGGGATCTGGATTGTGAACGGGCAGTTGTCTCTGTAGGGGTCTTCTGGGGCAACGTTTAAGGTAGTCTTCCGCTTGTTGTGGGTTTTGAAAAATGTGTTGTTTTCCTCTGTGAGTGAAGAGAAGTTTCGCTGGGTACAACATCGCGTATGGGATGTACTGAGTCTAGAACTTCTTCTTGACCGCAGCATATTTGCGCCTCGCCTCCTGTACATTTTGTGTGAAGTCTGGATAGAAGGCGAGGGTGGTGTTTTCGTATTGAACCTTCTTCTTCTCTCGGGCCAGACGGAGGACTGCATCCCGATCGCGGTAGTTAAGGGACGTGGTGGTGCGCCTGGAGGCGGTCGTGCATTCAGGGATCTGTGTGCGCTCTACCGTCAGATGGGGTGAGAATGAGTCTCTCCCAAACAGGTCAACTAGAAGCTGCTCGATGAAGTCCTCCATCCGTGTTGGCCGACTCTGCCAGACCCAGGATTTGGACGTTGTTCCACCTTGAGCGGACCTCCAAATCCTCATTTTTCTCAACTATGACCTTGAGGAGCCTATCCATTTGTGAGACCCGCTCCTTGTTCTCTGTGGCCCCATCCTCCATGTCAGATATTCGAGCTTCCGCCTCCTTGAGTCGTTGGTCATGTTGGTCTAGTTTATGCACCACGGAGTCCAGTCGCGCGCTCATAGTGTCCATTTTCGTATCTATGGATGTTAAACTGTTTTTCATGCTGAGTAGTAGGGCCTTCCAGTCCTCTTCCTGGCCTCCCGCCGCGTCCGAGTCCGTATGGTCCGCAGAGCCAGGCTTAGTCGTCTTGCACGATTCGAAGGGTATCTTCGTTTGCTTTGTATCGGTTCTTCCCATTATGAGCGCTGGAGTTATATAGTGAACTTCTAGACGGGGTGAGGTGTGCGACCGTCCTTTTGGTAGCAAGATCTCCTTGGTCCCATAGTCGCACTTTAAAATGGCTGCCGTCGATCTGTACTTCTCTGCCCCGGTACGTTGACTGGGAAGGGTTCCGCATCCGTCTTCGCCTTCTGTGCTTGTCGTGTATCCCAATCCAGCGATAGGCTGGGAATTCTGCAGACCCCCCTCGTATCCAGCATGTATGCTGTACCCGCTGGTCCTACAGTAGATGCTATTTGTACAGCATCGTGTCCCCGGCTCTCTGAGTAGCTATTATTACCTCACTCAGGGCTTTGTGCATAAGGTGCTCGCGCTATCCCTCCAAGCGCCAATATATCTGCTGGTGCAGCTCCCTACTCTCGCACCGGGCCCTCAGCGCCGCTGCCGTCTCAGCGGGAGCAAGGCTCCCTCCACCTTGTGTGCTCCACTAAAGGGCGACCGGGCACCTGGTAAACACTTGCAAGGATCAGGCCTCAGACAAGATGGCAGTCCGGGTCGGTTCACCAGTTTTACGGGGGCAGCCACTGAGAGGTACGAATTTAGCAGGCCTATGTGATTAACCCCCTCCGCAATACCTCAGCTCCGTGGTGGTCTCAAACAGTGGGAAGGCGCCGTCTGCTGCGTCCCGTTCTGTATTTGTGTCAGAGAGCAGGTCTTCGCTCCCGCTTCAGACCCTGGGCTTGCCTGAATTTCTCTGCCGTCTCTCCGCTTCAGGTCCCAAGCGCGATGGTGGGCGCGGGGGGCATAACACTCTCCGCCTCCTGAACTGAAGTAATGGCACAGGGCTCACTTCACCAGCTTGACTTCCAGTAGTTCCGGCAGCGATTCCGATAAAATTGGATCTCTACTTGCATCGCAGAATGGGTATAACGGATTTTTGTCCGCCCGGTCGGCGAGAGCCTCACTGGTGTGCGGCAATCTTGGTCGTGCGCCACCTAGCACCCTCCATACATCCAGCATACATTAACAAACGCCTGACCCTCCACCAACTGACTAGACACCTTTAATCAGCTTCCCTCTCCCTCGCAGACACCCCACAGATCCGTCGAGCCAACAGCGGAGGACGCTCCTTCTCGCTCCTGGCAGCCAAGGCTTGGCCAACCACCCCCTGCACCTCAGGACCGCACCGACGCTCCGGCACTTCAGAAGAGAACTAAAGACTTTGATGTTTGAATGATCAAACCTCCACGCAGCAGCAAACAGCTCTAGCGCCTCAAGACTGTCACAGGTGATTTGCTGTGCTCTAAAAAATGTTTGATTGATTGATTGATTCGGTCACGACTCAACTGCAATGATGCCTGAAAGAGGGTTCCTTAAGCAGAGGGTTTCCTCTTTTTGCTCCACCAAAGATGGTTATAACCGCCGATGCCAGTCCAATAGGCTGGGGTGCCACCTTACAGACCAGGGGGGCTCAAGGGAGATGGTCTTTAAAGGACAGTGTGAAAACCTCACACTGGAAGGTGTTATCAGCAATCCACTACGCTCTTTTGTAGTTCAGGACTCTCATTCGTAATGAGCAAGTATTAATCAGAATGGACAACACCACAGCGGTGTTCTATGTGAAAAGACTGGCGAGACAAGGTCTGCCTCTCTAGATCAGGTAGGCTTGAGGGTTGGAATTTGAGCAGAGAAACATCTCCTTACACTGAAGGTGATTCATAGCAGGGGAGTGAGCAATTCAGTGGCAGATAGACTTAGCATGGGTCTTCACTCACCTCAAGACCTGTCCCTCTCTCCTCTGGTGTGCTCCCAGATATTTTGCAGATTCTGGGATACTTGGTCAGACCTCTTTGCTTCTAGAGAAACTGCAAATAACAGGCTAACACCCTGTGTGTAGTGTGCACTGCTCCTGTTGAACAGAATGTTTTTTAATACAATACAACTAATTTGCTTTAAACAAAGAATAATTCGTGCTCAATGATGCATTGGTTCAAAAAAAAATTTGTTATTACAATAAATCATATATCATCATACAATTCTTGTGTGCACCATCATCTTATTGCACATATTACAGAATTTGCCTATACATGATGTTTCCATACATCTGAAAAAAACAAGTAAAAAGAACCAAATTCTATACACAGTACTTGCTATAACAACTGTATTAAACTACTCATAATTATAAGATACAACGATGTCGTGAAGGCCAATGCATTTCGGGACTTGCGAATCCCTTCGTCAGGGGAAATACTCTGTGGACAAGAAAATAATTGTCTAATGTTTACCACATGTTGCATATTTTACATAAACGCTACATACATGAGGAAAGCCCCATATCCAGTGAAGATAAAAATTAAAGTATAAACAGTATCAGAAGAATGGACAAAATGCACAGAAAGGAAGTGGTGATTCTCTCAAGACCTGGAGGGTATATCTAAAACATCCTAATTGTCACTGTGATATCAATGAGGCCAGCTCTCATGTGTGGAAACCAAACCGTGGAACAATATAGTGTGCTAAAGATGTGAATGACAACGTAGTGCAACATGCAGGGTGCAAAGAATTAACCCCTTCCATGCTCATGACGAGCTCAGCTCGTCATGAGGCACACTGGAGCTGTGCTCATGACAAGGTGAGCTCTTCATGAATAATGGGATCCTGCATTTCTCAGCACACAGCGGGAATTGCCTTAGCATTCAAGGTGTTAAAGTTGGTGCCGAAATGCTCCTACCTGCGACGCTCCGTATGCAGGGTGCCAAGAATTGGGTATATCATAAGATACAAATAGAATCCTATGGCAGATAAAATGCCTGTTAACAACTCCATTGGGGGCACTCCAATATGCATATAATCTCTAGAAGGCTTTCATGCTATAAACAAACACTCCTGCCCGGTGATTAAATCTACAACCCAATTCATATGCAGTCGATCTACGCCTGCTAAGAACTGTGAAATCAACTTGCTTATGGGCACAATAACCAATGCATTATTCGCACATGCCCACGATGTTCCAACTGTATCTATTCTACACTCACCAGAATATCCAGGAATGATTATCTCCGGTGTAGCAGGACTGAAAGCCAGGTGTAATTCGGTCTCCCTTTGGGATGCTTGCATCTGCAAATGGCCAATAATAGGCTAAATGTCAGTCAATCAATCAATCAGAGTACTTGTAAAGCACGCTACTTACCCGTGAGGGTCCCAAGGCGCTGAGGGGGTTGCTGCTACTGCTCAAAGAGCCAGGTCTTGAGGAGCCTTCTGAATGCGAGTAGGTCTTGGGTCTGCCGTATGTGGGTAGGGAGGGTGTTCCAGGTCTTGGCGGCGAGGTAGGAGAAGGATCTGCCACCGGAGGTCATCCATTGGATGCGGGGGACAGCGGCGAGGGTGAGGCTGGCGGAGCGGAGCTGGCGGGTGGGGGTGTGGAAGCTGAGTCTGCTGTTCAGGTAGGCTCTTCCGGCGTTGTGGAGTGCTTTGTGTGCGTGGGTGAGGTGCTTGAAGGTGATCCTCTGGTTGACAGAGAGCCAGTGTAGGTCTCTCAGGTGGGGGGTGATGTGGTTGCGGCGGGGGACGTTGCCAATCAATTGGGAGGAGGTGTTTTGGATGTGTTGTAGTCGTCGTAGATGTTTGGCAGGGATTCCTGCGTAGAGTGTGTTGCCGTAGTCCAGTCTGCTGCTGACGAGTGCCTGTGTCACCGTTCTTCTTGTTTCGGTCGGGATCCACTTGTAGATCTTGCGTAGCATGTGGAGGGTGTTGTAGCAGGAGGAGGAGACGGCGTTGAACTGCTTAGACATGGAGAGGGAGGAGTCGAGGATGAAACCTAGGTTGCGTGCGTGGTCGGTGGGTGTCGGTGCTGTTCCCAGTGTGGTCGGCCACCAGGAGTCGTCCCAGGCTGAGGGGGTGGGTCTGAGGCTGAGGACCTTCGTCTTGTCCGAGTTCAGCTTCAGACGGCTGCTCCTCATCCAGTCAGCGACGGCCTTCATTCCCTCGTGAAGGTTGGTTTTGGTGGTGTGTGGGTCCTTGGTGAGGGAGAGGATGAGCTGGGTGTCGTCGGCATAGGAGAGGATGTTGAGGTCGTGATGGCGGGCCACTTGTGCGAGGGGGGCCATGTAGACGTTGAACAGCGTGGGGCTGAGGGATGAGCCCTGGGGGACGCCACAGATGATGTCGGTGGCTTCGGATCGGAAGGGTGGGAGGCGGGCGCTCTGGGTTCTGCCGGCGAGGAAGGATGTGGTCCAGTCGAGGGCCTTCTCTTGTATTACCTACTCCTACCCCTAACCAATTCATCACAATATGCGCAAACAATATTAATGACTGGTGAAAATACCTGGTATTGTCCTTAGAATAAACAACTGGATGGTCTGCTAGTATTCAGCTTGCTTCTTCTAGAGAAGACACTCAACTCCTGATGTTTCTCTCTCAATATCAGGGGACGGGGAGGGGTAGAAGTTCTATCTTCACCTTAGCCTCTTCAGCTTCTGTGTGCATTCTCACCTATCCCTCTCATTCCTTGCCTTCTCTGTGGAAATCATTGTAGTGGTCCCATTCTGGCTGAGGAGCTTGATGGTTCTTCTACCTTGGAGAATTCCATTTTTCCCTTGCCTCTCAGGTCAGTGGGGTGTCTATCTCTTCAGAGACTGGCTCTGTCGGTCTGGAGATGTAGAGGACTGAGCTCCAGAGAAGGGGGTGCTGCAGCTTTTAGTACAGATTATTCAGAGTTTTAGACGTACCACCTTACTAAAATCCTATGCCATGCATTGGAGGTTGATTTCTTATGTTTTGTTGTTATCTGTTTTTTTGCGTTGCAATTATTTATTTCGTAAGGAATAGAAATGTACAGCATGGATAAACGTCATCCAATAGTCAGATTTGACAACTTTGTATAGTAGTAAACAGGATGAGATGATACATAACAATAAGAAGGGAGGGGTGGATAGGGAAGTAGTCGTAGGGGGCGTGGTAGGAGGCAATGTCTAAGAGGTGCTGTGGGTACTAACAAATGCTCTTAAGTAATTCTGAGGGCCAAGGATATAGGGTGGTGACCTGCAGGGAGAGAAACTGAAAAGGCTGGGTCACTGTGTGGGGCTTGCCCCCAGGGGACACGTTCTGCGGTGCTTGCAGTGTCACAGGATTTTGGGTGGGGGTAGGGGTAGGGAAAGATAAGCACCCTGAATAAGAGGCATCTCATGTGTAGAGGGACAGTGAGACTAGTGAGTAGGACAGTGCGCCTGGGTTTGGGTGGTGTAGACAGTGTGTGGGGCAAAGGTCAAGGTTGAGTTGCAAAATAGGGAGGAAGAAAGAAATGCCCTCCGATCCTGCAGTCAGTGGTATATCCATACATTGTTGTAGAAATGGATGGTGATACAATGAATGAGATAAAGAAGAAGGTGAGGAGACTGGATTGTTGGGGCTGGGGGTCTCATCTGCTGTCGCCGGGGTAAGGGGGTGGGCCATGTCATTTTGTGGTTCTGCATCTCTGTCGTGATGGAGGAGGGGGAGATGGGATTGTGGAAGGGGAGTGTTAGTGGGGGTTGAGGGGGTGAAGGGAGGGAGGGAGAAAAGGGACGAGGATAGGGAGTTGGGGTGGCGGGGTAGGGGAGAGGATGAGGGGGATAGGATAAGTGGTCCGTGGTTACATAGGAGAGAGATAAAAGGGGGTGGGATGGGGAGGGGGGATAAGGAAGGGTAAAGTGGGGTTGAGGTGGTGGGATGAGGAAGGGGGTGGAAAGCAACATTATGCAAATAGCAGTGAAGGTAGGGAGGGGAAGGAAGGAGGGGGGAAGTGAGTAAGCATTTCTGTTATGAGAGTAGTCAGTTGTACGGTTCAGGTATGGTATTGGTATGGTATGGTATTTGGTATTTGTTAGGCGCATGCATCACCCGTAGGTCTCACAGTGCCAGCGGGTGTAGAAGGGATGTAGTAACTGACTCACTCATGCCAGAAGAGAGATGTTTTCAGGAGTTTGCGAAAACATTTGTAATTGTGTTCATCGCGTAGCTGGATAGAAGAAAGTTTCACGTTTCTGGACCGAGTTTGGAGAATGCTCTATCTCCCGTTCTGATAGTTCACACTTTGGGTACAGCTAGAAGTAGTTTGCTGGATGAGCGGAGAGCTCGGGCTGGTGCGTACCTTCTTAGCTTATTTGCAACGTATATGGGTCCATTGCAGCTGAGAGTCTTATGAATTATGCAGCAAGTTTTGAAAATGATCCTTTTTTTCATGGGCAGCCAGTGTAGGGCCCTGAGGGAGGGAGCTGAGTGAGAGCGAGGAGGGAGATTGAGAACCACTCTCGCTGCAGTGTTCTAAAGCACCTGAAGTTTAGACAGGTGTTCCTCGTTACTGCCTGTGAGTAAAGCATTGCCATAATCTAGACGGCTAATGATGAGGCCTTGGACAAGGGGCATCCGAGAAGTAAGCGGAATCCACTTAAAGATTTTTTTTTAAGTTCTCAGGATGCCAAAACTAGAGCGAACAGTGGTATTAATGTGCTAAGCCATGGAGAGCTTGTCATCAATGATGAAACCTAAATTGCGTGCTGTTTTTTTTGGGGGGGGCGGGACATGGAACTAAGACCGGTGGCCACCAGTCGTTGGTCCAGACTTTGTGCGCATTACCGAAGAGCAGGATCTCCATTTTACTGGCATTCAGTAACAGGTGGTTGTTTGCCATCCAATCGATAATTGATGGCATGCATTTGGAGAATTTGACTTTGGTGTCACCAGGGTCTGTCCCGATCATGATCAGGAGTTGGGTGTCATCAGCGTATGACACTGTGTCAAACCCATAGTTACGTATGATCTTTGCTAATGGGGACACATAAAGATTGAAGAGAGTCGGGCTCAATATTGAGCCCTGGGGGACACCTTTGTCAATGCTCTGCTTTTGGGAGACGAAGGGGCCAATTTGGACCTTAGAGGACCTATCAGACAGGTAACTCCTGATCCATCCTAAGGCCGGGCCCCCGACACCAATCTCCGACAGATGAAGCAGCAGGGTGCTATGGGAGATGGTGTCGAAGGCAGCGGAGAGATCGTGCAGGATCAGGACTGCAGACTGCCTGGCATTGAGAGAGAGCCTGAAGAAGGGCGGTCTCTGTACTATGGCATGCTCGAAAGCCTGATTGGGTTGGATTGAGTAGTTTATTTTGTTCCAAGTAGTGATAGAGCTGGTTATTTATCAGTGATTCCATTGTTTTTCCAAACAAAGGTAAGAAGGAAATGGGACAATAATTGGAGAGTTGGGTTGAATCATCAGAGGGCTTTTTTAGAATTGGACGATGGTGGCTTCCTTCCAGTGTTTGGGGACTGTGGATTGTGTGAGAGAGAGGTTAAAGATGTTCGTGAGATTAGGGATCAGGACCGGAGCGATTTTAGAGATAATTTGGGCAGATGCTGGATCATCTGGGGACCCTGATTTTATCTTGTTTAGGGCTAGGCCCACCTCTTCCTTGGTTAGTCCGCGAAATTGCATAAGAGAGGGGGACGATGGCGTGTAGGTTGCATTATTTCCAGAAGGGGGACTGGTAGTGAGAGGAAATTGATTATAGATATTATCTATTTTCTCTTTGAAATAGGATGAAAGCGCGTCAACCCACTCTTGGGAAGCTTTGAGTTTGGCATGCAGAGGGGTTAGCAAATTTTTTAATTATTTTATAGAGTTCCTTGTGTGAATTGGAAGCTTGATCTATTCTGCTGGCAAGGTATGTTTTTTTAGCTAAGGCAATGTTGCCCATATAAATTTTGTGTAGTTTTTTTCATTGTTGTTTATCTTGTTCATTTTGCGACTGTCGCCATTTGCGTTCTGCCTTCCGAGCTGTAATTTTGTCGCTTTTTAAATCGGGGGTGAACCATGGAAAGAGTTTAACTGGACATTTGGTGGTTTTGATGGGGGCGATAATGTCCAAAGTATTGCTTATTGCGGTTTCCAAATCTTTAGAATATTTGTCAATTTGAGTAGATTCTGTCATTAAAGGGATAGCGAAGAGGGTAGAAAAGGGCTCTATTTGAATGTTTCTCCATGGTCAACATAGTTTAAGTGCACGTAATGGGGAGAGTGTCTCTGTGTCCCTAGGATTTGAAATTTTATTACATGGTGGTCTGACCATAAGACTGGAAATTGCTGGACAGAGAGAATATGAGAAGCATTTGAGAATAATAGATCTAGCAAGTGGCCGGCAGAGTGTGTAGGGCCAGTGACCAGTTGATTTAATCCAAGCGTGCTTAGATTGGAGATGAGATCCATGGTAGGTGGGTCTGACTCAGTAGTGGGATATCTGTTGGGTTGGCGGGATTCAGGTTTGGTGTTTTTGATTAAAGGCAGTGTGGTCAAGATGCAGCTCACGGCTCGTATATTTAATGATTGCCATGTTAGGGAAAAGGAGTAACAGGAGTAACAGAGAAGGAGAGGTAAGAGGCAAAAAGGGCAGAGTGTCTGGCGTCTGGCATCTGGCGTCGGTCTGGCGCGGACGGGCCCAGATGGGCTCGCCTTTGGCGCGCGCGCACCGCTGCGCGTGTCCGCTCGACGCACCTCCTTTTGACTGGGAGGTGGGCGGGACCGCTACGGCGAAGGGCGGAGTGCTGACCTGCCTTTGTCAGCTGGGGTGGGAAGGCAGCTGCAACAGAGCGTGTGTAGAGGGAGCGTGTGTAGAGGTGCTTACCCCTCTGTCAAACGGCACAAGCCACGGCGGACCAGGGGGGCACAGAAGAATGAATCAGGGCTCAAGTAAGTGCAGGTAACAATATTAAAAAAACAGTGCAAGTTTTAAAAAAGACGGCGCGCTTCTACTATGAGACTACAGAGTCTGTTCCTGGCTGGTGAATCAAAGCCTGACTGACGCTGCACGCGTCAGTCGGTTCAGCATGGCTCAACGTAGTTCATGTGGGTGGGGGACCTGGGGGAAAGAGGGGGGCCTGGGCCACCTGAGACAGGGCGTCTGCCTTTGTTTTCCTCATGGAGGAAAGCTATCCGCGTCTGGAGGAACAATTCGGTCTGTTTCTGCATGTTGTAAATGATGCATTCCTGCGAAGCTGTTTGGAACATGGCTACAAGCCGAGCCTCCTGTGCTGGGGGCACTGGCGACCTCTATTGGCGGAGAATACATATCTTGGCTGTGGCCAGGGCTGTGTGAAAGAGGTAAAGCTGTGGGCATGAGAGTTCCGGTGAATTCCTTACATCATGGAGGAGAATAACTGAAGAGGTGAGTGGTAGATGTGGCGGCACGTCAAGACTTATCCAACATATGACCAAAACGGTTGGGTCGAAGGACATTCACAAATAATGTGGGTTATATCGCAGTAATGTGGGTTATATGGCAGTGGGTGTTCACGCATCTCCAACAGTTCGTGTGTTGAAAGAGACCTGCTCTGTTCAATTTTGTCGGTGTCCAATGCCAGTCGTGTAATGTCTTAAAAAGGCAGAACTTCAGACGGGCCTCCCTCGTACCTCTGCCCAGGGTCTGTAGGATATCTGCCCATTCATCGTCTTTGTATGTGACTAGCAGGCAAGAGAGGCTGGGAGAAGAGGTGTGATGAAAGTGTACCGTACAGCTCTGACATCACCCTTTTGTGTCTCCTCCAGATATTCAGATAAGACACTACAGGTGAAGGCTGTAGAGACCACGGGCGAGGGTCCAAACAACTCCTAAGGCAATGTTGTAGTTGCATATAGAGCCAGGTTTGTGTCGGGGGAAGGCCGAATTTCTCTCTCAGTCAGTCACATGGCTTGAGGTCTCAATTTAGTAAGAGCTGGTCAAGACTGTGGATAACCGCTTCCATCCATTGACAGAGTCTGCCCATCGATGCGTATGCTGGAATTTCCCACAATGGAGCTTTTTCATGTAGTCGTGAGTCCATCCCGAATAGGTGGTGTGCGTGTTGTCAGGCCTTGTGCATAACGTGCAACATCAGATGGGTGGGGTTATGTTGGCAGGTGCAGGCCCCATATAGGATTGAAAGGAACATGCCAGCGGATAGTAATTCCAGTTCAATGTGGACCCAGTGCGACGGGTCCGGCACGCCAGGCAGCATGTGTGCCAGTTGGGAAAGCTGGAGAGCAAGGGCATAACGTACCACCGACGGGAGGCCCGGGACGCCACTGGAACAACACCATTAGCTTGGTTGCAGCTAATCTTGGCTTCGGGAAGGTTGCCAGTAGAAAGGGTAACCAAGTATGGCTGCTTTGGTGGTACCGACCTAGATTGGAAGGGCTTCACTCTTGTCCCAGTTTACTTTATAGCCAGAAAGTATCAAGAAGTTGTCAATGACTCCCAGCAAGGATGGGAGGGATCATTGCAGATCAGTCAGTGTGTTGTAGGACGTCGTCTGTGTTGAGATATAACTTGGAGTGGACAGTTGGGAGTAGGATACCCACTGTGCTGGCAGAGTTGCGGAAGGTAGAGGCCAAGGGTTCCATGAGGAAGAGGAGTGGTGAGAGGGGGCACCCTTGAAACGTTTCCATCAAATCGGAAAAGGGTCAGATAGTTAGCCCCCACAGTTAACCTGGGAGGTGAGGCAGCCATCCAGCAGCCGCACCTTAGCGATGAATTGGTCTCCCAGGCCAAAGCGCTCTATCGCAGCAAATAGGTAGACCCCTTCAATGGGATTGAATGTTTTTTTTGCGTCAAGGGTGAGGCCTTCCAGGCGGCAGCCTATTGATGAGATTTCTTGCACAATGTGGTCCATGGTGTTGTCCTGGGCAGTGGCCGCGGGAGGCTTCCATGAAGAGTGTGAGAATTTAGCCTGGCAAATGATGTCCACTAGTTCTAGTGGGCACCTTGCACCAGTCTAATCGACCCTTATTGATGGTGGTTGTAAAGTCAACCTTATAGAAAGCTATCCTAGTGGTAGCATGGACCAGCAGTCATCAGGCAAAGACTTCCGAGAGCGTATTAGGCAAGTTGTTTTACCAATTATAATCCCTTAAGTACCAAATGAAAGGACACTGCACAAGGTATATATCAAATATATATGTATTCATTCTAAACACAACCCCTCTGAACTCTTTATGAGGTCAGAGGTAAAAGTACAATACAAGTTACTCAATTAGCATACGATAAGTTGCACATTATACGTGTGCGTGTCTAAACACAACTGCGTGTTACCATTGACTTTCTATGGAAAACGAACAAGTTACAAATTAACAATTTAAGGACACTTCCGGATGGACTACGATGGAACCCTTTCAAACTAGGACACTTCGAGAGTCAAGACACACAGGAGCACCGGAGTACTCGTGTTACCTCACTCAGGGAAGCCAGGTGCATAGGTGTCTTTTCATGTCGGGTTTCGTCGTCGTTTTCAATTGAGAGCTGCAAAAAAGTGCTGCAGGCGATCAGAGGAAAAGTGTCCGGGTGGATCCAAGGGTGGTTCAAAAATCTGTAGAACCTGAAAGCAGAAGGGACAGAGTCTGGGTCACTTGCGAGTGACCAGGGCGGCGATAGAAAGATGCCACCATATGTTGGGTGATTTCAGGTGATGTGGAGTTTGTCTCTTCAGCCACGAGGACCAGGAGGCGTTGATGATGACCATGAGCTGGATTCGAGCTGCCCGATGAAGGATCGAGTTGACTGCGGTGTCGGTATTCGGACTAGACCCAACAAGCTTTGTGAAACGCAACCCATGCAGGATAATGAGATTGGCTTCGGTGCAGACCAGCAAGGTCTGAGGAACTTGTCCTTTGCAGGGAAGTTGGAGCAAGCCTGGAGCAACCAGGAAAGCAAGTTAGATTCAAAAGAAAGTCTTCGGGGGGCTCACTAGCCAACAGACTAGGAACCGCGAAGACTCGTCAAGCTGAAATGCAAAAGCAGGGCCCATGGGTCACTCATGGAGTGGAGGCTTCTGAGCTTCGGTGTAAATGGTGCTCGGGTCTGGGGGTTCAAGCACCCCAATGCACGACTTTGAGTTACCTCGTGAAATGAGTGCAGCTTGCAAAATGCGGGATGTCCAGGAGTTACGGTCCCACGTCTCTCATGTCTGCCATGGGTCTTAGCTTTGCTGTGAGCGAAGGTCGGGGTCAGAGATGTCTGGAAGTCCATGTCCTGTGTTGCAGATTCTTCGGGATCCGGCGGGAGCCTTGGAAATGAAGACCGGCAAAGTTGCTGTTGGTGCCTGTTTGAACGGGGTGGTCACTCCTTGACCACAAGGGAGATGTCTTCCATCTTCCAGTTGAAATGGAATGTCGAAGGTCCAGAATTTATGTTTCAAAGTGTCATCCAGGGTAATCTAAAGTCCTAGTGACTGGGTTCCTATACTTATACTAAGTTTAGGGGCTTGACTACCCTTAAGGTCCCTCCTATGGGTGGACCTGGGAAGGGGTGGTTACACCCCTTTCCCTTTGTCCCATTTTGCGCCAGAGCTGGGGCAGAGTGCCCCAGCAACCGGTTTAAACTGGGAAATGCATGGAGCACCTTGTGTGCCCCAGGCAGTGTCTGGAAAGCATTCACTGAATGCAGCCCTCCTGCCCCAAAACACAAAAGCCTGTCTGGGGAGGTGCCAGCACCTCCTTGGACAGGAAACCTATTGTCCAGACCTTCCCTGCCGGAGTTTCGTCCAGCAACAGGAGGTCAGACTCGTGTCTGTGGCAGCAGCATCCATTTTGTGATGCAGAGGCTCTGTTTAACTTTAACCGGGTAAACCAGTAACTACATGTCTTCTCCCTCTAGAAGGGTGGAATGCTACCCCCACTGCGAGGACTGGTGGGGGGGGGTAGTATTCCAAAGTGTTTGACACCTTACACAACATATTTTGATAAAGTCAAACCAAAGTTAGTATTAACCACGAGGATTATAATACACTTAAGAGTATATGGTATGGCTATATCATAGAACAGCTATAAGGAGATGGTTTTGAAAGCTGCAGAGGGGCTCAGCTCATGCTAGGGCACCCTCTCACATAAAACCAAGCACTCTGCCTCCAGGATTGTTAAGGCCTGCCATAGGAGTGACTTATAGGTGTATATGTGTCTATATGTATGAATCTATGACAAAATATTGAATAAAAAAATATCTACCTACAAACATATCGCAACAAAAATATCGATTACAATAATATCGACATCCTATCTCTAACAAGGTAAGTACAAAAATATCGAGAAAAAATATAGATGTCAAAAATATTGTTTTTTTTAAATATCCTTTTTTTTAAATAAAAAAAAATTAATGATGTCATATTAACAAAATAATACTTATAAATGTAATAAACATAGTTAAAAATATATTATAATATTTAAAATTAATAAATAATGTAATAAAAACAAATAATAATAAAGATATAATACATAGTATATACTTCAGTAATAATAACTCTAAAAAATTATATTAATAACGTATAAATAAATGAAAATATAATAAATTACAAATAAATTTATATACATAAAATAATAAGATAAATAATAATTAATAAAAATGTCAAACAAATTTTAAACAGTAAGTAAATGTTGGATAGCGTACGGGTAAGAATTACTATTCCAACTCCAGAGAGTGCAACAGTAGGGAAAGTGTTGGATAGCGTAGGGATAACAATTACTATTCCCACTCCAGAGAGTGCAACAATAGGGAAAGTGTTGGATAGCATAGGGGTAATATCTACTATTCCCACTCCAGAGAGTGCAACAGTAGGGAAAGTGTTGGATAGGGTAGGGGTAACAATTACTATTCCAACTCCAGAGAGTGCAACAGTAGGGAAAGTGTTGGATAGCGTAGGGGTAAAAATTACTATTCCAACTCCAGAGAGTGCAACAGTAGGAAGTGTTGGATAGCGTAGGGGTAAAAATTACTATTCCAACTCCAGAGAATGCAACAGTAGGGAAAGTGTTGGATAGCGTAGGGGTAAAAATTACTATTCCAACTCCAGGGAGTGCAACAGTATGGAAAGTGTTGGATAGCATAGGGGTAAAAATTACTATTCCAACTCCAGAGAGTGCAACAGTAGGGAAAGTGTTGGATAGCGTAGGGGTAAAAATGACTACTCCAACTCCAGAGAGTGCAACAGTAGGGAAAGTGTTGGATAGTGTAGGGGTAAAAATTACTATTCCAACTCCAGAGAATGCAACAGTAGGGAAAGTGTTGGATAGCGTAGGGCTAAAAATTACTATTCCAACTCCAGAGAGTGCAACAGTAAGGAAAGTGTTGGATAGCGTAGGGGTAAAAATTACTATTCCAACTTCAGAGAGTGCAACAGTAGGGAAAGTGTTGGATAGCGTAGGGGTAAAAATAAACATACTTATAAATAAATGTATTTTTTTAAATAATAAAAAACTTAACTATTAAATAAATATAAACCATTTACAAATACCAATCATAATTATTAAAAACATGATTAGCAATAAATAATTAACTAAAAAAATTTATAAAAAATACCATTTAATAATATTTAATTACCAATCAATAATTAATTAACAATTATATAATTAACAAAACAATTAATTAAAAAACATTATTACTTAATTAAATTTAAATTACTTCCCACCCTATTCCCCTATAAACCCACAACCCGCTACAGAACATGATTATCAATTAATCAATTAATAAAAATTAATTACCGATTAATTTTAATTAATTACCAATTAATTAAAATTATTTCATAATTCCTACTCATTAATAATTAATTTAGTATAATTAAATTACTTCCCACCCTATTCCCCTATAAACCCACAACCCGCTACAGAACATAATTATCAATTAATAAAAATTAATTACCAATTAATCGAAATTAATTACCAAATTATTAAAATTAATTTATAATTCCTACTAATTAATAATTAATTTAGTATAATTAAATTACTTCCCACCCTATTCCGCTATAAACCCACAACCCGCTACAGTACTAAAATACAAAATTTTATTAAATTACATAAAAATACATTAAAAACATCATGAATACATAATAATATACATAAAATTAATTTAAAAATCGATATTAGTAACATCGAAATTATTAACATCGACATTACTAACATCGATATTTAAAACATCGATATTACTAATATCGATATTAAAATCTATCGATATTACTTACCTTCTATATTATGTCCCTTCGATATTTAAACTTCGATATTATTATATATCGATATTTAAATATCTATATTTTGTCTGCATACCATATGTATATATAGATATAGGTATACTATATCTAAGTAAGGGGTGATTACACCACCTTACCCAGGCTGTGTGAACAGACCTGTGGTGTCAGTTTGGAAGGCAAACCAGGGGTGGCAAAATACAAGCTGCAGCCCCTGGTAGGCCTAGGGTGCACCTATGCCCTGGGTACCTACGGTACACTGCACAGAGGCTCACACGGGTGACTCAGTAACCAATCTGGTATGTACCTAAAGTACATGGTATCAATTTAGAGAGAGGACTGCTGAGCTGTGGGCCTGATTAGCAGGTCCACAGCCATATTAAAGTCGAAAAACAAGAGAATCACAGCAGAAAATGGGGGTACCCAAAGGAAGCAGACCCTACTCTCCTACACAACCCCCTCCCCACAAACACAGGGACATTAAACTAACCTTGACCAGATGAGTCTTCATGTTCTAAGTGAAAATATCTTGAGAGTCCATCTGCATTGGCATGGTTACTCCTAGGTCTATGTTCCACTGGAAAGTCCATCCCCTGTATGGAAATGGACCACCTAAGCAATTTGGGATTTTCACCCTTCATCTGTTTTAGCCACAAGAGGGGCTTATGGTCGGTCTGAACTTTGAAGTGAGTACCAAACAAGTATGGCCTCAGCTTCTTCAGGGCCCAAACCACAGCAAAGGCCTCCCTCTCAATAGCTGACCAACGTTTCTCTCTAGGGGTCATCCTTCTGCTAATAAAAGCTACTGGCTGGTCTTGACCATCTTTATTCAATTGTCATAGCACAGCCCCTACCCCCAACTCAGAAGCATCTGTTTGAACAATGAATCCTTTGGAGTAGTCTGGACTTTGCAGAATTGGTGCAGTGCACATGGCCTGCTTCAGGTCATCAAATGCCATTTGACAGCTGATTGTCCCTTGAACGTTCTTAGGCATTTTCTTGGAAGTTAAGTCATTAAGGGTTGTGACTATGGAACCATACCCCTTGACAAATTTCCTGTAATACCCAGTCAGGGCCAAGAAATCTCTGACCTGAGTCTGGGTGGTTGGAGCAGTCCAGTCCATTATGGTCTGGATCTTGCTCTGCAATGGTAGAACCTGGCCTCCGCCCACAAGGTGGCCCAGGTATACAACCTGACTCAGCCCTATCTGGCACTTGGTAGCCTTGATAGTTAGGCCTGCCTTTTGCAGGGCCTCCAAAACATTTTTCAGGTGGATCAGGTGATCTTCCCAGGTGGAGCTGAATATAGCAATATCATCTAGATAAGCTGCACAGTAGTCATCCAGGCCTGAGAGGACTTGGTTCACCAACCTTTGAAATGTGGCAGGTTCATTTTTCAGACCAAAGGGCCTTACAACAAACTGATAATGTCTACCAGGGGTTGAAAATTTTGTCTCTGGCTTTGCATTATCAGCTAGTCTGATCTGCCAGTAGCCAGCTGTCAGGTCAAATGTGCTCAAAAACTTGGCAGATGCCAATCTGTCCATGAGCTCATCTGCCCTGGGTATTGGATGGGCATCTGTCCTAGTGACATCATTGAGAACTCTGTAGTCCACGCAAAATCTCATCTCTCTCTTACCATCTTGGGTTTGAGGTTTAGGCACAAGGACCACTGGACTGGCCCAAGGGCTCTCTGAGGGTTTAGTGACTTCCAATTCCAACATCTCTTGGACCTCTGTCCTGATACAGTCCCTGACATGATCAGGCTGCCTGTAAATCTTACTTTTAACAGGCAGACTTCCCCAAGTGTCCACTTCATGAGTGCACCAGGTAGTCTGACTTGGAGTCAGAGAAAACATATGTCTGTAGGCCTGCAGAACTTGTCTGCAGTTCTGCTTCTGTTGGTCAGTGAGGCTGCCTGCCAAGGCTACACCATCAACTGAACCATCATCAGGGTTCTGAGAGAGCAGGTCTGGGAGAGGGTCACTCTATTCCTCCTGTCCTTCATCAGTAGCCATGAGCAAGCCCATGTCTGCCATGTCAACATATGGTTTAGTCTGTTGACATGGAGCACCCTGTGCTCAACAACAGTGTGGGGTCCACTCCACTGGTCCTGGAGAGCTTCTGGGGCTACAGGCTCCAACACCTACACTTTCTGTCCTGGTTGGTAAACAGTCAGCACAGCCTTTTGGTCATGCCAGGCCTTTTGCAATTCCTGACTTGCTCAAGGTTTTTGGATGCCACTCTGCTATCCGGGAGTGTAGACCAAGTACATAGTCCACATTTCTTGCTTGGGAAGTTTGAGAGGTAACTCCCATCCTTCCTTCACCAGACAAAGGAGTCCTCTTACAGGATGCCCAAACAAAAGTTCAAAAGGGCTGTAGCCAACCCCCTTCTGTGGGACTTCTCTATAAGCAAACAAAAGACAGGGCAGCAGGATGTCCCATCCCCGCCTGAGCTTTTCAGGGAGACCCTTAATCATGCCCTTTAAGTTCTTGCTGAATCTTTCAACTAGACCATTGCATTGTGGGTGGTAGGGTGTGGTGAACTTGTAGTTCACTCCACACTCCTTCCACATTGCAGTCAGGTATCCAGACATGAAGTTTGCTCCTCTGTCTGAGACAACCTCCTTAAGGAAACCCACTCTTGAGAAAACGTCCAGGAAGGCTCTTGCTACAACAGGTGCTGTTGTGGTCCTAAGGGGAATAGCTTCTGGGTATCTGGTGGTATGATTCACTACCACCAGAATAAACCTGTGCCCAGAGGCTGTTTGGGGATCCATTGGTCCAACAATGTCAATCCCTACACGTTCAAAGGGAGCCCCCACCACAGGTAGTGGTATAAGGGGGACCTTTGTAGTGCCACCTGATTTGCCACTGGCTTGGCAGGTGACACAGGAGCGACAAAACTCCTTAGTGTCTTCTGACATGTGAGGCCAGTGAAAGTGAGGGGCAAGTCTGTCCCAAGTCTTGTTCTAGCCAAGATGTCCTGCAAGGAGAATATTATGTGCTAGTGTTAAAAGGAAGCCACTGAATGCAAAAGGTATGACCAACCTACTGGAAGCACCAGGCTTGGGGTCTCTAGCCTCTGAATACAGGAGCCCTTCATCCCAGTAAACCTTATGGGTCTCACTAGCATTCCCTGCAGCCTCAGCAACAGCTTGCTGTCTGAGGGGTTCAAGAGAAGGGCAGTCCAACTGCGCCTACCTCAGATCTGCCCTGCCCTGGAAGGTCCCCCTGTCCCAAGAAACTCAACCTGAACAGGGTCAAGCTCTTCTAGGACAGTTCCTTCCTGTGTCTCACAATCAGCTTCCTGAGAAGGCTGGTCCTCTTCCTGAGGCAGGGGGAAGGCACTGCCTTAGCCCTACTGCTTCTACTCCTGGTAGGCAACTGGTCCATTATTCCAGAATCCAGTGTTGCAATTTTTGACCTGTGACCTAGTCACAGCAAGCACATGTGCTGAGATGCCTAGCATTTCTGCATGTGTCCTATACTCCACTTCAGACCAGGCTGAAGTCTCTAGGTCATTGCCAAGCAAACATTCTACAGGGAGGTCTGAGCTAACAACAACATCTTAATGCCAGTTACCCATCCCAGGAGAAATTAACAATTGCCATACTGTGTGTGATAGTGACATTGCTAGAATTGGTCACTAGGTAATTTTCACCTAGTATGATCTGTTCAGGGCCCACAAAGCTGGGTGTCCCCATTGTGACACTAGCACATGTGTCCCTGTCGGCCTCATCCACTTTATCATTAATTAAAGGAGTTTGTCTTTACTTGCCTAAGTTATTGGGACTCACAGTAGAGGACATGGTTATGTCGCCATCACAGATCAAAACAGCTTGAGTTGGTATTCTGACTAGGCCAGAATCCATCTCAGTTCCCAGGGTTAACCCTACTACACCCTTCTGTTGAGAACCACCACTTGGAGCTGAACTAGGGGGAACAGTTGCCTTAGGGGCAATGGTGGCTGGAGCTGTCTCCTTTTTGTTACAATCACTGGCCCAATGAGTATTACTCTTACATACGTTGTACCAGGGTTTCTTTTGGCCTTCTTTCTTCTTAGATTGTTGGGAACCCCCATTAGAAGCTTTTTGGGGACCTTGAGAAGACTTCTGGTCTTTTGCTTTCTCCCCACCCTTTTGGTCTTGCGTCTTTTGATCACCACCTTGGCTCTGTACCTTCAGCTTCACCCTGGCTCTGACCCATTTGTCTGCCTTCTTACCCAATTCTTGGAGAGAGGTCAGATCAGAGTCAACCAGGTGTTGATGCAATAGCTGGTTCTGACAGTTATTAAGAATCTGTTCTCTCATTATAAGGTTATACAATCCTGTATAGTCACTTGCTTTGCTGCCGAGTAACCAACCTTCCAGAGCCTTAGCAGCACAATCTACAAAATCTGTCCAGTCTGTGTCTTCTGGGTATCCCTGAACAGCAACCTGTACTGCTCAGTGGTTAGGCCAACCCCATCTATCAGAGCACTCTTCAGGACATTGTAGTTGTCAGCATCCTCTTCTCTAACAGTGAGGAGCTTGTCTCTTCCTTTGTCTGCAAAGGAGAGCCACAAGATTGCTGCCCACTGACTTTGGGGTACCTGCTGTACTTTGCAGGCCCTCTCCAAAGCAGTTATCCACTTGTGGATGTCATCCCCAATCTGATAGGGAGGGACAATCTTGTTCAGGTTTCTATGGTCATGAGACCTTTCCCTACCACTAGGGATATTTCTGCCACCAGTGGGCTCTAGCCCACACAATTTCTTCTCTCTTTCAAGAGCTAGGGTCTCTTTGGCCAGGGCAATTTCTTGTCTCCTGATCCTAAGCTTGACTTCTTTCATTCTAGCTTTGTGCTCTCTTCTCTGAGGGGGGGGGGGTCCTTTGAGCAGAGGCAGAGGACCCTACTGATGAGTCAGAATGTCCAGATTAATCTGAAAGAGATCTGCTTCTTCTAGGCTCATCATTAGGCCTACGTGGAGGGATAGGGGGAGGCCTTCCTAGGCCCTCTCCACCCTCAGGTAGTCCTGTGTTTCCCAAGTTAGGTTCATCAACCTCATCCTGGTCTGCATCCTCATCATCAGCATCATTATCCTGGGTGGGATTCCAACTAGGATCTTCTTCTGATGAGGGATGGCCCCCCTCCCTGCTACCCTGTGCATCTGGGTCTGATGCTTTTTCCAAGTCATCTGCCACTAATAGATTTACTAGGTGCTGGGTGGTTGGACTCTGTCCTTGTCTTAACTTTCTGACAACACACAAGCTTCTCAAATCTTGAAAAGTGAAAGTGTCATACTTAGTTGTCTGCACTTGGCTGACATCTTGCAGAGAGGCACTACCTCTTGCACTTAAAGACATGACTAGTGTGATGTGGTGGGTGCACCTACCTACACTACTTGTTTTCCTACGAGTACCTCTCTAGGAGTTGTAGTCAGGGTATGCTAATCCCTTACCACCTACAACTGCTAAGTTCAGTAGAACTTATTTATATAAGACTTGATTCATATGTACCTACGGGTACCTTGATGTGATCTTTCAAATGATATTCTCAAGATTATTTGGTAAAACAATACAAGCTCTTATCCAATCCGCTGCACACCAATGTGAGAAGTTAGCCTGGCCTATGATGTCCACTAGTTATAGTGGGCACCTGGCACCAGTCTAATCGACCCTTATTGATGGTGGTTGTAAAGTCAACCTTATAGAAAGCTATCCTAGTGCTAGCATGGAACAGCAGTCATCAGGCTAAGACTTCAGAGAGCGTATTAAGCAAGTTGTTTTACCAATTATAATCCCTTGAGTACCAAATGAAAGGACACCACACAAGGTATATATCAAATATATATGTATTTATTCTAAACACAACCCCTCTGCACTCTTTATTAGGTCAGAGGTAAAAGTACAATACAAGTTACTCAATTAGCATACGAGAAGTTGCACAGTATATGTTATGCCCTAGGAGCCTCACAAACCATATACTAAAATAGTGGTATAAGAACCACGTGAGAATTAGAAAGCAGGCCTGGGGCCTGTGGAATCGCTGGGACTCATCTAAACAACCAAAGGGTAGGAAGTAGGAGGCCCACGGGAGACGCGTGCAGTGTCTAAACACAGCTGTGTGTTACCATTGACTTTTATGGGAAACGAACAAGTTACAAATTTACAATTTAAGGACACTTCCGGATGGACTACGATGGAACCCTTTTAAACTAGGACACTTTGAGAGTCAAGACCCACGGGAGCACCGGAGTACTCGTGTTACCTCACCCAGGGAAGCCGGGTGCATAGGTGTTTTTTCGTGTCGGGTTTTGTTGTTGTTTTCAATGGAGAGCTGCAAAGAAGTGCTGCAGGCGACCAGAGGAAAAGTGTTCGGTGGATCCAAGGGTGGATTGAAGATCTGTAGAACCTGAAAGCAGAAGGGACAGAGTCTGGGTCACTTGCCAGTGACCAGGGTGGTGATTTCAGGGGAAGATGTAAAGTCTGTCTCTTCAGCCAGGAGGACCAGGAGGTGTCGACGACAGCCAGGAGCTGGATTTGAGCTATCCCACAAAGGATCTAGTTGACTGCGGTGTCGGTATCCGGACTGGACCCAACAAGCCTTGGCAAACGCAACCCACGCAGGATGTCGAGATTGGTTTCCGTGCAGACCAGCAAGGTTTGAGGAACTTCTCCTTTGCAGGGAAGTTGAAGCAAGCCTGGAGCAACCAGGAGAGCAAATTAGATTCAAAAGAAAGTCTTCAGGGGGCTCACTAGCCAACGGACTGGGAACGGCAAAGTCTTGTCGAGCTGAAATGCAAAAGCGGCGCCCACGGGTCACTCATGGAGTGGGGGCCTCTGAGCTTTGGTGCAAATGGTGTTCGGGTCTGGGGCTTCAAGCACCCCAATGTACGACTTTGAGTTACCTCGTGAAGTGATAGCAGCTTGCAAAAGGCAGGATGTCCAGGAGTTCCGGTCCCACGTCTCTTGTGTCCGCCATGGGTCTCAGCTTTGCTGTGAGCGAAGGTTGGGGTCAGGGAAGTCTGGAAGTCCATGTCCTGTGTCACAGATTCTTTGGGATCCGGAAGGAGCCTCGAAAATGCAGACTGGCAAAGTTGCTGTTGGTGCCTGTTTTAACAGGGTGGTCACTCCTTGACCACAAGGGAGATGTCTTCCATCTTCCAGTCGAAATGGAATGTGGAAGGTCCAGGATTTATGTTTCAAAGTTTCGTCCAGGGTAATCTAAAGTCCTAGTGACTGGGTTCCTATACTTTTACTAAGATTAGGAGCAGGACTACCCTTAAGGTCCCTCGTATGGGTGGACCTGGGAAGGGGGTGGTTAGACCCCTTTCCCTTTGTCCAGTTTCTTGCCAGAGCTGGGGCAGAGTGCCCCAGCAACCGGTTTGAACTGGGAAATGCATGGAGCACCTTGTGTGCCCCAGGCAGTGTCTGGAAAGCATTCACTAAATGCAGCCCTCCCTGCCCCAATACACAAAAGCTTGCCTGGGGAAGTGCCAGTGATGGAGCAAGGATTCGCATGTAAAGCGACTTGCTCTCAATCAAGAACCTTGCCTAACTTATAATCATATTAATTCAACCTGTCCGTCATTTATTTAGCGTTTTCCCCAACACGCGGGTGTCCCCAGGAGGCTTGCCTGTGTGTCTTTTCATCCTAACCATGCTTGCACTACGGAAATGGCTGCTTCGCAGAAAACCAGTCTGCGCATGCGTCGGTCATACTCACGTGATGTGACGCACTCGCATTCTGGAGGGATTTTGTTGCTCATGCGCATTGTTGCAAACATGGCCGCTTGTCTCTCACCACGCTCTCTGCTTGCCACCGCTGCTTCTGCCTATCTGTCTTTTTGCACTAAACCTTAATGCTATAGATATTATAAAGTAAGGGGTGCAGTGAAGCTTATAACGGTATACAGTGTAATCATTTTTACGTATGATTCTAATTTGTTTTCGCTTACTTTTCATGTATTGCGTATCTGTGGGCCGGGGGAACGGGAGCTGCACCATATTTGAAGCTCTTCTAAACCCTGTCACGTGACATGGGAGAAACCCCACTGCGCAGAAGCTGAAACCAGCCAGCTGGCTCCCGAAGCTCGATGCGCCTGAGAACCTACCTAGAAGATGCTGCAGTTTACCTTGACTATGCAACAATGTATCTATATACTGCACTCTCTCATTGTCTTCTATATTCCTATGCCTGGGAACGTGAACCCAAGGGGCGGGTATGCAAAATTGAATATTCATTATGAGAACACTGAATTATAGGTGGTGACAATGACAAAGTCACCTCTCCTGACCAATCATAATGTGGGAATTGTGTCACTTGCAACATTTGTGGGTGGTCTAGGGGTCCCAAAACAGTATAACTAGCTTAGTTTAGCTCAGAGAAATTGTCCGACTTGTCCGAGTAGCAGACCTGTCACTGACCCTACGAACTCTATAGGTGATTGATAAAGAGTGCTGCGGAGCACTCTGCCCGTATTTTCCACAAAACTAGAAGGGGTGGAAATAGTCTTAAGTGCTGGCGGAGCACTTTGCTGGGAAATTCGAAAACCCAATCGGGGTTACTGGCGGATTACTTGCAGAGAGGGGGTAACGCAGGCGTTGCATCCGAAGCTGTGGGTGTTGGTCGTACCTTGGTGAGCCCAGTCCTGATCCAAACCTGAGGGGTATCCTGTCCTGACTGTCCCCGAGCTGTACCTGCTCGTTTTCTGGTATTCCGATCCTTGAGGGTCCTTGTCCCCGTCTTGTCCCAACTGACCCGTGGCCAGGGTTAGTCATCATTCTCGTTCTAGGTAAATATCCTCTGTGGGTGTCTATCTGACTATACTCTTTTTCCTCTTCTTAATAAAAGCTCTCTTGCCTGTGATATTGCTCTATCACCTCTGAAAGCAATTTATATGCAATTGGTTATTAGTGATGTTCCACATCTCTCCCCTACCTATAGGATATTATTAAACTGTCATGTTATTTTAGTGTGTTCCATTTTTCCCTTCCCTTAGCATGATTGCCGTGAACTTAGTAAGAATAGCATAAGATCTAGGGATTACGTTCAAGAATATTAGTGCACATATTAGGTCCTTCTCATGTCCCATGCCTTAGTTTAAGCCTATGCTGAATAGTGTGTTCCCTGATACCCATACTCTATAGTGTTCCCTAAATATTCTAATGGTACTTGCCCTAATTCATAGTTACATTGTGGCTTTAATACTAATAATTGATGTGTTGATTTGTATTTGCCTCATTATACTGGCATATTCATTCTGAAATTTCCTATATAAAACTTTAAACCTCATCAGGTGTCTGTGGTCATTTTACAATGTAAATGTCATTAAAGTACTAAACGTGAAAGGTTTTCTACCCTTTTAGGAATCTTGTTACCTGTCCACTGCTAGCTCCTGATCCATCAGGAGTAATGTGCCTGGGGTAAGTCAGGTACATGTATAGTAAGTGGTGTAAGTGACGCCCCCCGAATTACTCATAGTAGCGTGGTAAAGGTTTCATCCGGTTCATGCAAAACACTGTCATTACATGCACGCCAGGGCCCAGTGCGTGGAAAATTGGTAATCTAGTGACCCGGGTGACCTACGCGCTCTATCAGTAATTTTCTGGTAGCAGAGCTATGGTTAGGACTAGTTAAGATAGGTAGACAAGATAGTTAGTAAACAAACCGTGAAAATAAAATGTGCTGCTAAAAATTCTTTTATTGATTTTATTGCTTCAAATATTGCGCAAATGTTTTAAAGGGTTTTTTATATGAATTTTGCATTGCTGCTATAAGTGTTATATGTTACATTAACAGAAATTGTTTGTAAGTGTTCAGTGTAGTCCGAATCCCCGGGGAAGTCTATAGCTAACGGTGAGCAGAATCCGGTTAGCTGATGAGGTCGCATGTCGTGAGTCATTAGTGCATGGTTAGGAAGGACCGGAAGCACTAATTAGGGTCTTTTATATCTGAATAAATGATAGCCACGAGTCCTTTAATAAAACTTTCATTGTGATATCTCCTAGCAAAGGGACACATACGGAAGGAGTAATAGGGTCTCCGAGGCTTGACTGGTAAGCAAGGTAGTCCGCTGGTGAAAGCCTGACTTAGTATATATCCCGGAAAGAAGTGGATGAGTCAGAGGAGTAGCAGGTTCTATATTGCTCGTGTGAGAGGTTAGACAGAGAAGTCTATCCAGAGTGAATGAAAAGTAGACAGAAGAGGTTTACTTGTAGTGAGAGGAAGATTTTCTTTCTATTTAGAACACTCAGACACTGCGGCGAACGTTACGTGTTAGTAACTAAAATTTGCACTCGCACTTTAGGAAAGATTCAAAGTTTCCGTTACCTTGTGAAGGAGGGAGTCAGTTGGAAGACTGCCCTGACGTCACTCCGTGCCGCGCTGGTATTGGTCGAGACAGCGGGCGTGTAGTGGAGCTGAAATTGTAAGGGAGGGGTGAGTGCCGGAGCGTGAGACCTCGTCTCGCGAAAGGCCGCGCACCCATTGGACAAGGATTTGTAGTAACAGCGTTGATTGGTTACAGCAAGATAGAAGTCGCGTTAGCATTGGAAGCATAAAGGTAAACAAAATTAATCAACAGGAGCTTGAGAAGAGTTTGGAAAGGTGCATGTGGTATCCTGAGTTTCTACCTAATCCACAGCACTTAGGCTTCTATAAGGAACAGATTTTACGAGGTAGACCAAACAAAATGTACGGAGTTAAGAGGAAGATGTCTCTTGCTGACAAAATAAAGAATTATTTCAAGAAAGACCAGCCCATTAGAACTAGGGAGGGTGTAATCATTCCTCCACCAGATACTCCTGCCTCTTTCATGATGTTTGATAAGGGGTATCATACTTGCGTATGGTTAGAAAATTGGGTAAAGTATACTGCAGATGACGGAGTTCTAGCATTTCCTATTAATGGTTCCTTTAATGGCAGAATCCTGTTTAACCTGAGGAATCGAATGAATGAATTACACCCCCGACCCAGATTAACACAGTACGAGGCGTTAGAGGAATGGGAGATTGAGGCTCTGGAAAGAGACAGGCCCAGAATGGATAAGGGTTTGAGTAGATGGTATCCAAAATTGCCAAAAGAAACCAAAGAGCAGAAAATGAAACAGTGGAGGCAGAATATGATGGTTGAGGGATTGTTTCCAATGATGGGGGTACTAGAACAAGGGAAAGGGAAACGTACAGAGAAAACCCATCACTTAATGGCCGTGAGGGACTCTGAAGATGAACACCTAGAAGATTTGTTGATGAAAAACCCCCCTCCCTATGTTGCAGAGTCAGAGCCTTTGAGTTCAACAAACCCGTTTGCTAAATATCCTAGATGTCGGAGGGATAGTGAAACCGACGGAACAGGTACGGATAGTAAAACCAGTGATGGGGACGGGTTTTGCAGACCTAGTTCTACAGTCCCGAATTACCGTCCGTTTGGAGAAGACCCACCTCGGTTGGTTACTCCAACAGCCCCGAATATTTACCCTCCCTTGGTACCCCAAGTGGTGCATGACAATTCTGCCGAAAGGGCTTTGCGTGAGCGAGAGAAGGAAGCCCTAGCCAGACAGCGAGATGATTTAATTCAGACCATAGCCCAGATACATCCCCATCCAGATTCACTGACTATCCCAGTAACTATAGGTCCAGCCATTCCTCTTTACGGGGATAGACTGGCCAGTCCACAGACTCCTGTTATAACCCCGAATATGCAAACTCCCAGTGTTCCACTCCCGAGAAAAGAAACGCTCATAGATGATGATCAAGAAAGCGAATGTGAGTCAGTGGTCTTAATGGATCTGCCCATAAGGGAACCTAGAACCAGTGTGCCAAGGGCAAAAAGTCAGAGTAGGACAAAAGAGGTAATGATTGAAAGCACCTCTGGGGTTAGAAGTGCCACAGTAGTATCACCAGAGGAGTTAGACAGATGGACTAAAGAGTTGGAAAAGGAGACCACACCCCAACCGAAACCCTTAGAAATCTATAGACTAAGGATAGAAATAGAGGAACTGGTGGCCTGTAATGTAGGATTAGATCCGTTAAACTCCTTTAGTGAAGACGAATTACTGTTTATCAGCAAAAACCTTACCCGAAGCACTAGATTGCTACATGAGAGATTGATGGACACAGCCACTGATATGGGAATAGATATTAGTCGATCCAAAGTCCTTAAGAAACCCTACAGAGCAGATTATTCTGACAAAGACCTGGAGAACATGAACATGGTAGGAAAACAGATCCAGATAAAAGAATTACTGAAAGTCCTCCAGAATTGGGGAAATGTAGAAAAATGGAAAACCCGATGGGCGAAAAAGAAAGAAGAGAGTAAGGCTAATCCAAAGGGTTCAGAATACTTACTGAAAGAGGTAGAGCCAGCAGAAAAATTGTGTCCCATGAGAGAGGTACCGGGGGGGAAATATGTCCATGTCCCTTGGTCCCGACAAGACATTGTGTCATTTACAAATGACTTTCCAAAATTGCGGGAGAAACCAGTCGACTGGTACAGACAGTTTGAGCGCTTCATTAAAGTTCAGAAATGCCTCTTGAAAGACCTGGATGGGTTTTTCGACATTGTGGTGCCTGTAGATTTGTGGACCGATTGCAAAATTGAAATTGATTGGCCCACTGATGAATATGCAAGAGACCCTAGAACCGGAGCTCCCTCAGCTGAAGTAATGAGGAAGTATGAGCAAGTCATACAATACCTAAAGAAAAAGGTGCCCGCAAAGGAAATTGATTGGACTCGGATAGATAGAACTACCCAAGAGCGCGATGAAACTGTTCACTCCTTTCATGAGAGGTTACTGCAGGTATTCAAAACTTACAGTGGGATTGATAATGTGGACATGAAAGACATGACCCATTTCAGTTACAGATTCGTGTTAGGATTAAGGCCTGAAATATCCCAGTGGATTCGAGATAATAAAATCAGTTGGCAAGGCAAGCCCATAGATGATGTCCTCAAGTACGCCAAGTACTGTGAGGATGAGATAGAAAATAAAAAGAAAGCCCTAAAGGAAAAGGTGATGTGGGCACAAGTGAAATTGGCTGAACAGCAAGAAAAACAGTTAAGTAAAATGAATAATGCTAATAATGCCCAAAATCCCAATGCTGGGGGAGGAGGGAAACCCCGGGTAAAAATGAGTCGGGAGGAGGCTATGAAGAAGTTCCCCTGCCAAGGGTGCGGTCAGATAGGGCATTGGAGAGACGAGTGTCCACATCTGCAGGCTGGTAATGCCCCTGTAAATGGTTTAAATCCACAGGTGCAGAAAGAGGGGATACGAAAGAACCAGCAACAGGTAAAGCTACCTCCCGTGCCTCGCGCTCCTAGACCGAATTATAAGAATCAGGGTCAGCAGAATGAAAGGGCCGAGATATGGGAGGGAGAGAATGAAAGAAATGCAGCGATTCCACAGTATTTGTTAAATGATTCCTTCCTCTGTGAAGATCAAGATTGACGGGGCCTGAGAGGGGAGGACAAGGAGTGCGTGCTTGGCGCCTCCTTACCGGTAGACCAGACTGGACCATATATTGAAGGAAAGGTTGATGGAAAAGACGTCACCTTTCTGTTGGACACTGGTGCTACCCGTTCTACTGTGAGAACAGTGGATGTTCCTAACCTACCCCTCTCAGGAGAAGCAATCCAAGTAGTGGGTGTTTCAAATCAGATAATCAGTACTCCAGTAACTGAACCAATGGAGATTTCTATAGGGAACTTCAAGGACATGCACAGATTCGTGGTCTGTGACTCCAGTCCTGTAAACCTGCTAGGACGAGATTTGCTGTGCAAAATTAATTGCACTATATTTTGCTCACCAAATGGCGTCGAAATTCAGACTAAAGAGGAAGATGGCCTGTACAAATTGATGATGCTAAGGCCAGATACAGAAGTTAGACCCCTGTCCATTGAAGACCTTCCTGAAGAATTACAGTCAAAAGTGGTACCTGAAGTTTGGGATTTCACTGGAAAAGATGTAGGCTTAATGGCAAATGTAGACCCAGTTAAAATAGCAATAAAAACAAATGCTGTTTATCCAAAAATCCGGCAGTACAAGATGAGTGCAGAAGTGAAGGCTGGAGTCGCAATAGAAATAAAGCGGTTGCTCGAAGCAAACATAATACAGGAAGTAATGAGCAGTCCCTGTAATTCACCCATAATTGGAATTAAAAAACCTAGCGGAATGTACAGGGTAGTGCAGGATTTGCGCAAGGTAAACCAAATTGTTGTACCTTGCTGCCCCATTGTGCCCAATCCAGCAGTGATACTATACCAGATTCCTTGGGATGCAGAATGGTTCACTGTCATTGACCTGTGCCATGCATTCTTCTCCATCCCATTGCATCCTGAAAGCAAGTTCCTTTTTAGTTTTGAATTTGACAGCCATATCTATCTCTGGAATTGTGTCCCCCAAGGGTACACCGAAAGTCCATTGATTTTCAACCAGATCCTAAAAAGATGCCTTGAATCTTTAGTACTGCCAAGAGAGTCTGTTCTGGTACAGTACATAGACGACCTTCTGGTGGCGTCTAAGAGTCAAACTGACTGTGTCACTGATACTATTGCCTTACTGAATCACCTAGGAAAGGGAGGTCATAAGGTATCGCCTGACAAATTGCAGTAGTGCAGAAACTCAGTAAAATATCTGGGGCACCAGATAGAGAACGGAATTCGAAGAGTCACTACAGAAAGGATCAAGATAATTAAAAATATGGGCCTACCCGTGACCCAGAAAGAAGTGAGAATGTTCCTAGGAGTTGTAGGGTACTGCAGACAATGGATTGTAGGATTCTCAGCTCTAGCCAAACCTTTGATAAACATGACCAAGAAAGGAATGGAAGATCCAGTGAAGTGGGATGATGAAAGCATGTCCGCTTGGGTAAAATTGCGAAATTGTCTGTGCTCAGCTCCTGCATTAGGAATGCCTGACTATTCCAAGAACTTCGAATTATTCTGTGACACAAGAGACAATTGTGCGCTCTCAGTCCTAACCCAGGAACATGGGCTGATCAGGCGTCCCGTGGCCTATTTCTCGGCCATGTTAGATCCAGTGGCTGCTGGATTACCAGGATGTCTGAAAGCAGTAGCTGCTACTTGTGTAAGTCTAGAACAGAGTGAGAACATTGTCATGGGACATCCTGTCACTGTATATGTTCCCCATTCTGTTGTGATCTTACTGACCAGAACCAAAACACAGTATCTCACCCCTAGTCGGCTGACTAAATATGAGAGAATCCTAGTTGGTGCCGAGAATGTAATTATTTCTCGGTGCAATATCCTGAACCCTGCTACCCTGTTGCCTATTCCCCTGGATTTGGAGGCCGAGGATGAAATGGAGCATAACTGCGTAGATTTAACAGAGTTTAGCACCAAGCCACGTCCTGATATCCGAGAAATAGCCTTACTTGATGAGGATGTTATGATGTTTGTGGATGGCTCATGTTTAAGACATGAGGATGGAGGTCTGAGTGCTGCCTATGCCGTAGTCACATTGACCACAACCCTGGAAGCATCTTACCTATGCGAAGTGAAATCTGCCCAAGTAGCAGAACTAATCGCATTGACAAGAGCCTGTAAGCGAGGGAAAAATAAAAGAATAACTGTTTATACCGACAGCCAGTACTGTTATGGGGTTGTTCATGACTTCGGCCAGCTATGGTTACAAAGAGAATTCATGACTTCCTCAGGTACCCCTATCAGAAATGGAAAGGTGGTACAGAACTTACTGGAAGCAATTCAATTGCCCAAAGAATTGGCCGTGGTCAAGTGTGCGGCTAACAGATCTGGAAATGATGATGTGACAGCCGGAAATAGATACGCTGACCAAATTGCCCAGTTTTGTGCCCGTCACAAAATGTCCCTCCAAATTGGATTATGGGGTGGTGGAAGCAGCTGCCAACTGATGTTGTTTGCAAGTGTGTCTACATGGGAGGAATTGAGAGACTTACAACAGGCAACAGACAGGGAAGAAAAGGGCCGATGGAGGGCGAACGAATGCAGAATAAGGAATGATGGTGTGGTGGTGAGCCAAACTGGTATGCCTGTACTGCCAGACAGCCTGGTAGACCCCATGGTCAGAATGATACATGAACCAACACATATGGGAAGGGATGCAATGTGTCGTGTGTTTGACAAGGTGTTCTATAATTCAAAGTTCAGAATCCAAGCGGAAAGGCTTTGCCAGAGGTGCCTAGTGTGCCAGCAATTTAACGCAGGAAAGAGGACTGTAGTAGAGCAAAGTACAATTGGAAAGGCAGAAGGTCCCTTTGTTAGGATGCAGGCAGACTTCATAACATTACCCACATGCAAGGGATATAGATATGTCCTGGTCATAGTTTGCCTGTTTTCCAGGTGGGTGGAGGCTTACCCAGCAAAGAAAAATGATGCCATAACTGTAGCTAAACTATTACTGAGGGAACTGATACCTAGGTACGGAATTCCAGAGACCATTGAAACAGACCAAGGTGGGCATTTTTCAAACGAAATCCTAAAAGAACTCTGTACAGCATTTAAAATGGAGCAAAGGCTGCACTGTGCATATCATCCAGAGGCTTCTGGAATAGTTGAGCAGATAAATGGCACGATAAAGTCCAGACTGGCGAAAATGTGTGATTCCACCAAAATGAACTGGATAGAAGCTTTGCCCCTTGTGCTGATGAGTTTAAGGAGTATCCCGAACCGAAAAACTGGCCTGAGCCCCCATAAAGTACTAATGGGGAGAGTGATGCGACAGGCCTGGGTACCTGGACACAAACTGCTAAGCATTTCTGATGATTTGGTACTAGAATACTGCAAGCAGCTGGGTGACCAAGTGCGTTCTATCTCTCACCAGATTGGAGAGACAGCTGACGACTGGCCCAAGACTCCAGCACATAAACTGCAACCAGGTGATTGGGTGGTGTTAAAGAAACACACCCGGAAGAGCTGCCTTGGACCAAAGTGGGGAAAGCCAAGACAAGTGATCCTTGTCACCACCACTGCTGTAAAGTGTGCTGGTGTACCGAAGTGGATCCATGCCAGCCACACAAAGCGGGTGACCGGAGAAGACGCGACTGGAGCTGAAGGTAGCACAGCTGGGGAGACTCCAGAAGAGGGTCCAGATCTCGCTAACATCGAACTACCGAGCACAAGTCAAGACGTCGAATGGTTCCCTGCCGACGATCAAGTTCTTGATCCCATAAGAACAAGAAAATATTCTTACCTAGATAGTGAGTGGGATAGTGAGGGTGAGACAGAACTAGAGGACAAAGGTCAGGTAACCGAAACTCACACCAAACCTGATCAGGAAATAGGCCAAGTAGGGACAGATCAAGTCATCGACACTCCTCCTGAAACTCCGGAGTCTGGAAAGGGACAGATAGTGGTCAAAGTTGAAGTTCATGCGGAAGAAAATCAAGGGAACGAAGTGCATGAACAGGAACAGATAGATATAGACGAACGTGTTCAGGAAGCAGAATCCAAATCGCCTGAAAGTAAAGAGCAAATACAACTCCAACCTGAACAAGGCCAGCTTAGAAACCAGGCAGAAGAAATAGATGAAAGACCTGGAACTAGTCAGACAGGAAGGGAAATAGACACTGCCGAAACAAAAGTGCCACAACGAACAGAAACCAAAAGAGTGCATGAGGAAGGCCAAGTTTCCTCGACCACTGAAAGCCACAAAAGTAAGGGTGAACCCCGATACATCAAAAGACTGAGACTCCGAATAAAAACAGTTGAAGAAAAACTGAAAGACCGAAAAAGGGCTGAAAGTGAAAGGAAGGAAGCCCGAGGCAAGTCTCTCAGAAAAGGCGACAGAGTAAAGAAACAGAACAGATTGTATCGGAGCCCTGAATGGACTTACTTGGTGTTGGAAGAAATTGACGAACCCAACCACAGTGGCAAAAGTGACGAAGAGTCCATTGCTGATCGGAGTTCTGACGAAGACCCTCCCTGAAACACACCTAAGTGAGCCTCTGGTGTAACGAAACGAAGAGGGGTTGAAAAGCCACCTGTAAGCTATAATGTCTGATTCAAGTGTCAATGGAAGATCCAAATTTAGGTGTTGCAAAACTTGCTGTAAAATATGCTTATGTAGTGTAGCCATGTTAATAGTGATATGGATAGGACTAACAGTCTTTATACCTTTTATGATAAGTAAAGATCCTAACCTGTCACCGACTGAACCAGAGACGCTAGACACAAACGTTGTACAGACTGAAGAAACACCACGAAGTTTAGAAAACGTGACAATACAGTTAGTATGAGACACACACGACCTAAATTAGAAGCATCAGATGAGGGTGGACTGCATTTTCACAAAATGAGAAACAGGACACATTTAAATGTTTTCGCTAACCTTTTAGTGCATTATGTAGAGGCTATGGAAATAGAAGATTGTTATGTCTGCATGAAGCTACCCACTTCTGTAGCTGAAGGTGTGACCTATCACCATTTACCCCTAACCTATGGAATTTCCTGTAGTATATTAGCCAGCTTGTTTTATAGAAGCACTTTACAGTACTATTACTCAAACACTGACGTAATCTTTTCAGAACTCCCTATTCGAGGAAACCTGAACCTTGTACATATTAGAAGTGAGGTGACCCGCTACATGGGAGAATATTTCCTGACCATAGGTGAAATAGACTTAAATGAAGCAAGACAAGCTAATCTGACCTGTTCTTTGCAAGAGCAGGAAAAGATGTTTATAAAAATGGCAGATAGAAGGAGAGAAAAGTTTCAGAAAAAGGCAAATGACGAAAAAGATAGAATCCCTAGGTGGGCAGAACACATGGACAACACCTCACAAGGCGAAGCTACTCCTGCTTTGTTGCTGGATTTTGAACGGAAAGGGAAACTTTGTCTCCATAGAGAAAGGACAGATTATTATAACAATGTATTCATCGGTTCCAGCGAGTGTGAACATAATTATAAGGTAATTGGAGGTTAGGGTTTCAAAAATGGGTCAGAACCTGTGTTTCCCGGAATTTATTATATATGTGGGAACAAGGCTTATTTCAAATTGCCGGATCACTGGTATGGGAGCTGCTACTTTGGCATTGTTTTCCCGAAAGTATACCATGTGAATACCGCTGCTGGAAGCAATGAAGAAACTAATGGCTTAGCGCGTAGAAAAAGAGAAAGTGTAGGAGGAATTATAGGTGATATTTTTAGTGCACTGATACCTGGAATGGGGGTAGTTCTGAATACTCACAGAATCTGCAAATTGTCTACAGTAGTGGATCGGTTATCAACTGACACTGCTGCCGGATTTCTGCTGGTCAATACTGAAATGGTTGCGATCAGATCAATGGTTTTACAGAATCGCCTTGCTCTTGACACCTTATTGGCAAAAGAGGGCGGAGTCTGCAGGATGCTGAAGGCGCAACATTGTTGCACCTACATACCTGACAAAAGTATCGAACTTAAGAAATATGTAAGGAACATAACTAATTTGGAAAAAGAACTCAAACCATTAGAGGTTGACAGTGCCTGGACGAGACTGACAGGAGGTCTCTCCTCTATAGGTAGTTGGTTTTCTAACTTAGGTAAGAATCTCCTGTGGAAAATACTGATGCCAATAGCTGGAATAGGTGTGGTTGTACTGATCATCTTTATCTGTTGTAAATGTCAAAAATGCAAAAAGTACACTGTGAATAAGAGAGGAGTGAAGCGAAATATTGATGAGTTAGAATTAGAAGAATTAAGGAACCAAATCTACAAAAAGGCCAAGAATCGCCATTCTCATAGAGAAGCTGAAAGAAAATTAAACAATAAGTCTGTTGAAATTGAAATGGAAGAAATGGAAGAATGAAGTTGGCATCTGTTTCCTTTGTAGTGATGATAGTAAATATCATCAAAGAGGGGATTGATGGAGCAAGGATTCGCACGTAAAGCGACTTGCTCTCAATCAAGAACCTCGCCTAACTTATAATCATATTAATTCAACCTGTCCGTCATTTATTTAGCGTTTTCCCCAACACGCGGGTGTCCCCAGGAGGCTTGCCTGTGTGTCTTTTCATCCTAACCATGCTTGCACTACGGAAATGGTTGCTTCGCAGAAAACCAGTCTGCGCATGCGTCGGTCATACTCACGTGATGTGACGCACTCGCATTCTGGAGGGATTTTGTTGCTCATGCACATTGTTGCAAACTTGGCCGCTTGTCTCTCACCACGCTCTCTGCTTGCCACCGCTGCTTCTGCCTATCTGTCTTTTTGCACTAAACCTTAATGCTATAGATATTATAAAGTAAGGGGTGCAGTGAAGCTTATAACGGTATACAGTGTAATCATTTTTACGTATGATTCTAATTTGTTTTCGCTTACTTTTCATGTACCGCGTATCTGTGGGCCGGGGGAACAGGAGCTGCACCATATTTGAAGCTCTTCTAAACCCTGTCACGTGACATGGGAGAAACCCCACTGCGCAGAAGCTGAAACCAGCCAGCTGGCTCCTGAACCTCGATGCGCCTGAGAACCTACCTAGAAGATGCTGCAGTTTACCTTGACTATGCAACAATGTATCTATATACTGCACTCTCTCATTGTCTTCTATATTCCTATGCCTGGGAACGTGAACCCAAGGGGCGGGTATGCAAAATTGAATATTCATTATGAGAACACTGAATTATAGGTGGTGACAATGACAAAGTCACCTCTCCTGACCAATCATAATGTGGGAATTGTGTCACTTGCAACATTTGTGGGTGGTCTAGGGGTCCCAAAACAGTATAACTAGCTTAGTTTAGCTCAGAGAAATTGTCCGACTTGTCCGAGTAGCAGACCTGTCACTGACCCTACGAACTCAATAGGTGATTGATACAGAGTGCTGCGGAGCACTCTGCCCGTATTTTCCACAAAACTAGAACGGGTGGAAATAGTCTTAAGTGCTGGCGGAGCACTTTGCTGGGAAATTCGAAAACCCAATCGGGGTTACTGGCGGATTACTTGCAGAGAGGGGGTAACGCAGGCGTTGCATCCGAAGCTGTGGGTGTTGGTCGTACCTTGGTGAGCCCAGTCCTGATCCAAACCTGAGGGGTATCCTGTCCTGACTGTCCCCAAGCTGTACCTGCTCGTTTTCTGGTATTCCGATCCTTGAGGGTCCTTGTCCCCGTCTTGTCCCAACTGACCCGTGGCCAGGGTTAGTCATCATTCTCGTTCTAGGTAAATATCCTCTGTGGGTGTCTATCTGACTATACTCTTTTTCCTCTTCTTAATAAAGCTCTCTTGCCTGTGATATTGCTCTATCACCTCTGAAAGCAATTTATATGCAATTGGTTATTAGTGATGTTCCACATCTCTCCCCTACCTATAGGATATTATTAAACTGTCATGTTATTTTAGTGTGTTCCATTTTTCCTTTCCCTTAGCATGATTGCCGTGAACTTAGTAAGAATAGCATAAGATCTAGGGATTAGGTTCAAGAATATTAGTCCACATATTAGGTCCTTCTCATGTCCCATGCCTTAGTTTAAGCCTATGCTGAATAGTGTGTTCCCTGATACCCATACTCTATAGTGTTCCCTAAATATTCTAATGGTACTTGCCCTAATTCATAGTTACATTGTGGCTTTAATACTAATAATTGATGTGTTGATTTGTATTTGCCTCATTATACTGGCATATTCATTCTGAAATTTCCCATATAAAACTTTAAACCTCACCAGGTGTCTGTGGTCATTTTACAAAGTAAATGTCATTAAAGTACTAAACGTGAAAGGTTTTCTACCCTTTTAGGAATCTTGTTACCTGTCCACTGCTAGCTCCTGATCCATCAGGAGTAATGTGCCTGGGGTAAGTCAGGTACATGTATAGTAAGTGGTGTAAGTGATGCCCCCCGAATTACTCATAGTAGCGTGGTAAAGGTTTCATCCGGTTCATGCAAAACACTGTCATTACATGCACGCCAGGGCCCAGTGCGTGGAAAATTGGTAATCTAGTGACCCGGGTGACCTACGCGCTCTATCACCAGCACCTCCTTGGACAGGAAACCTTTGTCCAGGCCTCCCCTGCCGGAGTTTCGTCCAGCAACAGGAGGTCGGACTCGTGTCTGTGGCAGCAGCATCCATTTTGTGATGCAGAGGCTCTGTTTACCTTTAACCGGGTAAACCAGTAACTACATGTCTTCTCCCTCTGGAAGGGTAGAATGCTACCTCCACCTTCAGGACTGGTGGGGGGTAGCATTCCAAAGTGTTTGACACCTTACACAACATGTTTTGATAAAGCCAAACCAAAGTTAGCATTAACCGCGAGGATTTACTGCACTTAAGAGTATATGGTATGGCTAAATCATAGAACAGCTATAAGGAGATGGTTCCGAAAGCTGCAGAGGGGCTCTGCTCATGCTAGGGCACCCTCTCACATAAAACCAAGCACTCTGCCACCATGATTGTTATGGCCTGCCATAGGAGTGACTTATAGGTGTATATGTGTCTATATGTATATATAAATATAGGTATACTATATCTAAGTAAAGGGTGATTACACCACCTTACCCAGGCTGTGTTAACAGACCTGTGGTGTCATTTGGAAGGCAAACCAGGAGTGGCACAATACATGCTGCAGCCCCTGGTAGGCCTAGGGTGCACCTAAGCCCTGGGTACCTATGGTACACTATACAGGGGCTCACAAGGGTGACCCAGTAACCAATCTGGTATGTATGGTATCAATTTAGAGAGAGAACAGCTGGGCTGTGGGCCTGATTAGCAGGCCCACAGCCACACTAAAGTAAAAAAACTAGAGAATCAGCAAAAAGTGGGGGTAACCATAGGAAGCAGACCCTACTCTCCTACAAAGAGGAGCTGTGATGCGGACTTGCCTGTGGGCATGTCAGCTGACATTTGCCCTTGAATGTTGTGGAGCACTGCGCTCTTCAGCATTGCCGGTTCTGGCACCAGTAGGGCATGGAAGTCGTGGTGGTGTCTAATGGTCAGCGTCTCCGGGTTCTAGGTTGCAGGTCGGTGGCGCTGGTATGTCCTGTGGAGGCTATGGGGCGTGTGTAAGAAGGTGATAGCACCCCTCAGCATTCCAGACTGCTGCGAGGGCTCAGGTTCCTATGTAGGAAGGAGCAAAACCTATACCAGGACTCTTATGGGCCGTGTTGAGGAGGTCCCCTTTTCCGACTCAAACCCTCCAAGTGGTGCGGCAGTGATAGGCCCAGAGACTGTTAGTGTCCTTGACTGGCATTCCTGGAGTCGAGGTATCAAGCAAACTGTGGATGGTCAGGCAGAAAACTTGGTTGCCCCATACATTCACAGGTCTGCTGCATAGCCCTTCTTTATGACAGGCCATGGGGGGAGGGTCTGCAGGCGTTAGATGCCCTGGAAAACAGGTAGAAAGGTCCTTTTGTAGTGGGTAGAAGGGCAAATGGGCCGGATGTTATGCCCGATCTGGTGTGTCTGCGTGGTTAAGACAGGGAAGGGTGCTCCGACCTCATGATGTCATCTGTATATGGGTCCAGTGTACTCTTGTTTGCGCAGGTTATTGAGCCATAGGTGATGGGAAAGGAGACAGCCATGTGTCTGCCACCGTCTAACTGGGTAAATCCGCCTGCAATCCGGCTCTGCAGAAGGTACAAAGGCTGGAGGGCTAAGGGCGGATGCTCTGTAGCCCCCCGCCTTGCTGTGAATGTACTGCTGCCCGCCCGGGTGAGTTGAGGAAGGTGCTGTGGTGCTGTACTAGGCTCCGCCCAGGCCTTGCCTCTTTCCGATTGTGTCCATGTTCCCTTCAGCCAATGATACAGGGAAGCAGTGGTAAGGCACAGGCAATGAGGGGGAGGTGTGGGACACCCACTTACCATCACCAGGCCATGCCAGCATATGGGCCCTAATCCAGGGTCTTGCAGGCTCCCGACCGCCATGTGCTTCAGTGCAGGGCCGCATGTGAGCCTCTAAGCCACGGGTACTCATAGTACGGCCCGCGGGCCGGTGGCGGCCCGGCAAGCCTTCCGTGGCGGCCCGCGGACCATGAGACATCCTACCCCTGTTTTAAAAGAGTGTCTGCAAACACTCTGCTGTTCTGTGGGAGCCGGGCAATTCAATCCAGCGAGGCCGGAGTGGAGCTGCAGGGGCGCTAAGAGGAGGTGAATGCACATGCAAATGGTCTTTTTAAAGACCTGTTAAGTGCTGTGAAGTGCTCGGTGGGGGCTGTGTGTCTGTGCGCGCTGGGGAAGCTAGCTGGGTAAGCTGTCTCAGCCCGTGACGTAGGCAGGGTGAGATGACAGAGGGTGACAGAGGGAGGTAGAGGGACAGAGACAGAGGGAGGGAGGGAAAGGGAGGGAAGACAGAGGGAGAGGGAGGGAAGACAGAGGGAGAGGGAGGGAAAGGGAGACAGAGAAATGGAGACAGAGAAGGGGAGGAGGGCGACCGAGGGAGACAGAGGGAGGGAGATGGAGTGAGAGAGATGGAGTGAGGGAAATGGAGTGAGGGAAGGGAGTGAGGGAAGGGAGTGAGGGAAGTGGAGTGAGGGAAGGGGAGGGAGTGAGGGAAGGGGAGTGAGGGAAGGGAGTGAGGGAGTGAGTGAAGGGGAGGGAGTGAGGGAAGGGGAGATAGGGAAGGGAGTGAGGGAAGGGGAGGGGGTGAGGGAAGGGGAGTAAGTGAGGGAGGGGGTGAGGGAAGGGGAGGGAGGGGGCGAGGGGGTGAGGGAAGGGGAGGGAGTGAGGGAGGGAGTGAGGGAAGGGGAGTGAGGGAGGGAGAGAGGGAAGGGGAGTGAGGGAGGGAGAGAGGGAAGGGGAGGGAGTGAGGGTGAGGGAAGGGGAGTGAGGGAGGGAGAGGGGGAAGGGGAGGGAGTGAGGGTGAGGGAAGGGGAGTGAGAGAGGGAGAGGGGAATAAGGGGAAGGGGAGTGAGGGGAAGGGGGGTGAGGGTGAGGGAGGGAAGGAGAGGAAAGGAGAGGGAGGAAGAGGGAGGGAGAGGGAGGGAGATGGAAGGAGAGGGAGGGAGAGGGAAGGAGAGAGGGAGAGGGAGTAATACAGACAGAGTGAGTGAGACAGAGGGAGACCGGGAGGGAGAGAGGGAGATAGAGAGATGGAGGTAGGGAGGCAGAGAAAGAGATAGAGGGAGGGAGAGGGAGAGAGAGAGAGAGAGGTGTGTATGCCGGGTCTGGTAGCTCAGTGGACGAAGGCGTTTGCTGCAGGGACCTGTGTTCAACCTCATGGTCACAGTTTTTTTTGTTGCTCTAGCCCCGCCCCCTCCCCCACTGACCCCACCCCCACCGGTGCGGCCCTCGGACACAAATCAGACTGTAAATTTGGCCCCCGAGAGAAAGTTTGTGAGTACCCATGCTCTAAGCTAACCATGTGCTGGTCAGGCCATCGCCGGTTCCACCTCTGTGGTACGGTGGCTGTGCTATTGCAGGTCAAGGATGCAAGTCCTGAGCCCCCTGGCATGTCCAATTCACGTAGAGTGGTCGCCGCAGGACGTGGACTGCCGGCGGCTTGAGATGATCTCTGGAGGGAGGGGCGGAGGTGTTATGCAAGAGCAGGGGCCTCGACTCCGCCTAAAAGCCCCGCAGTGGTGCCTGATCGCGTATGGCTTAAAGCATGCTAGGAGCTGCGGCGGTCATCGGTGCTCCCTGCAGGGCGGCCATAGGCATGTGCAAGCTGTGCACCTGTACAGGGCTACCAAACCCCAGGAGCCACCACGCCAATATATATCCTTAATATAATAATCCTCTGAGGATGGATACATATTTGCGTGGCGACCCCAGGCAGGGATTTGGCGGCCTCCAGCTCTGTACCACTTCCAAACACCCACCCCCCTCTCTTCACTGGCCTCCGCGCCTGCATTCCACCTGGTTCCTGATTGGCTTCGTTTTTTTCCCTACCCACTGCTGGCCATGCCGTGTGTCACAATACACTCCTCCTCCTACATTTTATCGTTATGAGACGAATTTGGAAGGGTAGGAGCAGCCGCAGGTACTGGTCATCTAACGCCTTTTCTGGACGTTTTATTAAAACACCTTCCTGAGCTCCAGGGGGCTGCGCCCCGCCCGGACCCCCTCTTCCGGGCCCCCTACCTTCACTCCCTGCCCAGGGCCGCCATGAGCCTAGAGCCGCCCCTGTTCCCTGGTTGGACATCAGGAGATGAGTACAGAAGAGGGATGGTAGGTTGCAGGACCTCTGCCACACCAGGAAGGCCACTGTCTCTGTTTGGGGCCCGGCTTTCGTGGACCTCCAAAATCAAGCGACTATCTTTGCTCGTGTATATAACCACAGAGATTCTATCAAAAAAGTGAAATGAGTGATACTATTTTTATAAAGTATTTGTCATAGGTGCTAGGCTCTCTCTTACACGTGGAAAGATGGGAGCACAATGTGCTTGTTAAAATACCCCTCACACTCTAAAAAACCAAGTAGAGTCATGCTTCATCATAGGGGTCTTCCCGCCCCTATAACGGGACGGGGCGTGCTGCGACCAAACGGAATACGCGGGAGCACTAAGATGTGACAGTGGCTATGTGTGGGTGTATGGGAATCAGTGAGGTGTAGGGACCTACCACTAGTGAGGGTGCAAAAAGTGAGAAAAATGGAAAAAAATGTTAAAAATTCCCTGGCTTGGTAGAAAAAAACAATTTTATTAACTTCTCCAGCTGGGAATATTAAGAAGGGGTTGTGTGGTAGGGCATTAGCCACTACCTTGTCGACATGTTTCGTAAGCAGTCCCCCACTGCTTACTCATCAGGACCAAAAGAACAGTCCCTACTGTATTTACTCAGTTACTAACAAGTGATGCCTACTGTCCTATAAACAGCCAACAAAAATCAGTTGGCTGTTTAGGCCTCTGGGCATGAGTTGGCCCAAGTGAGGCAGAAAAATCGACCTATTGCGGTCTTTATCTCAGCAGTTATCTATGCCCCATGAGGTTTTGCAGGCGAAGGGTAATCTGCGCAGTTTTGAATTCTGCGGCAAAAGGAAAGCATTGTTCCTACCCCCGTGCACCTCCTCGGAGGTGCACGGGGGTAGGAACAATGCTTTCCTTTTGCCGCAGAATTCAAAACTGCGCAGATTACCCTTCGCCTGCAAAACCTCATGGGGCATAGATAACTGCTGAGATAAAGACCGCAATAGGTCGATTTTTCTGCCTCACTTGGGCCAACTCATGCCCAGAGGCCTAAACAGCCAACTGATTTTTGTTGGCTGTTTATAGGACAGTAGGCATCACTTGTTAGTAACTGAGTAAATACAGTAGGGACTGTTCTTTTGGTCCTGATGAGTAAGCAGTGGGGGACTGCTTACGAAACATGTCGACAAGGTAGTGGCTAATGCCCTACCACACAACCCCTTCTTAATATTCCCAGCTGGAGAAGTTAATAAAATTGTTTTTTTCTACCAAGCCAGGGAATTTTTAACATTTTTTTCCATTTTTCTCACTTTTTGCACCCTCACTAGTGGTAGGTCCCTACACCTCACTGATTCCCATACACCCACACATAGCCACTGTCACATCTTAGTGCTCCCGCGTATTCCGTTTGGTCGCAGCACGCCCCGTCCCGTTATAGGGGCGGGAAGACCCCTATGATGAAGCATGACTCTACTTGGTTTTTTAGAGTGTGAGGGGTATTTTAACAAGCACATTGTGCTCCCATCTTTCCACGTGTAAGAGAGAGCCTAGCACCTATGACAAATACTTTATAAAAATAGTATCACTCATTTCACTTTTTTGATAGAATCTCTGTGGTTATATAAGCTTACTTTGGAGGGTGATTCTATCAATACCTCTACGCTTCTCCTTTTGGTTTGGATATCTTTGCTCGTGGCCAGACCACGCCCTGCATTGGAGGAATTTTTGACATGTGCTGTGCCTCCAAATCCATTTCTGTGGTACAATGTTAAAACTCTTCTAAGCTTCAGTTTCTTCTGGATGGGTTTTAGAAGCAACTAAGTTTAGTGCTTAAGGCACCGCAGGGTGTTCCTTTTGAACCCCTTATTTCAGTTGATTTAAAATAATTGGCTTTTAAAATGGAATTCTTAGTGGTAGTTACCTCTGCTCAGAGGATTAGCGAGATGGGAGCCTTGTTGTGCAAGCCTCTTATCTTACTGATTTTGGAGGATGGAGCTTTGTTTAAGCATAATCTAGCTTTCCTTCCTAAATTGGCATTCAAGATGTACCCAGAACAGAAAGTATTGCTTCCTAAGTTTTTTCCTCCTCCTTCTTCCAGGGAGGAGGATATGTTTAATTTGTTAGATGTCAAAAGAGCAGTTGGAATCTACATTCAAGGATCTGAGGGTTATAGAAGATCTGAACATTTCTCACTTTTGGGATATCCAACCTGGTTCACTGGGTTTCTAGTTTTACTTTGAGTAGATGGATTAGATCCATTATTGTGTTGGCTTATTCTTTTTCTAATCTACTACTAACTGAATGAATCTAGGGTAGATTTACCAGTGGAGTTGGAGCCTTTTGGGCTGAAGCTTGAGGGATTCATCTGGCAGAAATCTGTAGACTAGCCACCTGTGCCTCTGCTCATACTTTTGTAAAACACTACTACATTGAATATATTTTAGAAGGCAAATCATTTGGGGAAAATGTATTATCAGCTGTATTTTCTGCATGGTTTCATTGTGTCTTTTATTACACTGATTAAAACTGTGCAGATTGTGATTGGTGCATGATGTCAGTTCTCTTTATGGAGTTTGGTTGGCCTTGAAAGCCGGATTTTTGCTTGGGTACACGTGAAGAGTAATGACTGGGAAGAGGACATGTGACATAGGTATAAAGACTGTGACAAGGGCATTAGGAACTAAGCATGGGCGGATTTTGCGGATCCACGATCCGCGGATTTTGCGGATTTGCGGATCGTGGATCCGCAAAATCCGCGGATTTTGCGGATTTGCGGATCCGCGGATTTGGGGCGGGGCTTCCATGCGAGTGCACATGCTTCTTGTGTGTATAAAAGGTCAGAGAAAGATCAGTTCAGCAGATGAAGAGAAATAAGCTCCTGGTCACAGAAACAGCACGGGTATTGCGCTCGTGAAAGTCACGGATGCAAAAGCCTCTATCCAGCATCACAGCTGATTTTCCATGGTAGAGTTGGGAAGAAGGCACACCTGTCCAGCCTCGACGACGCTCACGATTGTTTTTGGGCTAAAGAATGAGTCACTGAATTTGAGCATCAACTAGTTCGAGCGACCATGTGTGTGTTACTATGCAATCGCCCCGAAGGGCGCAGGGGTCCCTTGAGTGAGCTGTCCATCATAGTGGGTGAATGGCGGGAAGACGGTGCAAACCGCGAGTGTGTGGGCGGGGCCAAACGGGCAGGGCTACCATGCGAGTTCACACATGCTTCTTGTGTGTATAAAAGGTCAGAGAAAGATCAGTTCAGCAGATGAAGAGAAATAAGCTACTGGTCACAGAAACAGCACGGGTATTGCGCTCGTGAAAGTCACGGATGCAAAAGCCTCTATCCAGCATCACAGCTGATTTTCCACTGTAGAGTTGGGAAGAAGGCACACCTGTCCAGCCTCGACGACGCTCACAATTGTTTTTGGGCTAATGAATGAGTCACTGAATTTGAGCATCAACTAGTTCGAGCGACCATGTGTGTGTTACTATGCAATCGCCCCGAAGGGCACAGGGGTCCCTTGAGTGAGCTGTCCATCATAGTGGGTGGAAGACGGTGTAAACCGCGAGTGTGTGGGCGGGGCCAAACGGGCAGGGCTACCATGCGAGTTCACATATGCTTCTTGTGTGTATAAAAGGTCAGAGAAAGATCAGTTCAGCAGATGAAGAGAAATAAGCTCCTGGTCACAGAAACAGCACGGGTATTGCGCTCATGAAAGTCACGGATGCAAAAGCCTCTATCCAGCATCACAGCTGATTTTCCACGGTAGATTTGTGAAGAAGGCACACCTGCCTCGACGACGCTCACGATTGTTTTTGGGCTGATGAATGAGTCACAGGAAGGGCATGTTGTAAATATTTTAGGATGGCGCCGGCAAGCTGCCAGCGCCATCCTAAAATACTTACTAAATTAGCTTCAACAGGAAGCTCTAATAGATAAAAATCGAGCACCTGCTTTATTTTATCTATTAGAGCTTCCTGTTGAAGCTAACTTAGTAACTATTTTAGGATGGCGCTGGCAGCTTGCCGGCGCCATCGTAAAATAGTTACAACAGGCCAGGCTTCAACTTTTGCCCCCGGAATAATCCGCCGCTCGCGGATTTGCGAATTCTCGGTAAATTCGCGGGAGTTCGCGGATAGCGAATTTACCGAAAATTCGCAAAATCCGCGAGCGGAACGGATTTTCCGCTCATACTTATTAGGGACTAAGGATAGTGAGATTGCTAGTGTCGGCAGCACCATATTAAAATGCATGTCACTCAATTATAGCCCTCCTAGGACCACCCAAAGCATGCTGTAGGAGCTCAGCTGCACAGAAGTAAGAGGTTGCATTGGTGTGCGCTGTGCTAGTAGAGCATGCTGTTTCACTTGTTTTAATGTTCACTTAGTATTATGTCACTGACAGGAGTACATAATAGTGCCCAGCGGATGAATCAATTATTCAAACTGAGCCTGGTGTCTCTCTCATTAACAATTCCAACCACCAGATTGCTACACGTCGATCATGGGGCAGTGCCTTGCATGTTGTTGTTTCCCAGCAAGGCGTGTGCCCCATTGTGACCACACAGGGTCTGATTGCCCAGAGTCATACAGTGACAGACGGCAGCTTTCTTTTTCCTTGCTGTGCCCGCCAATGCCTGAATGACACATTAAGTTCATGGGCTGGCCTTCACGCGTAATCTCCAGCATTGAGAAGACCATGGTTTGTACTCAGTGTAGAAAACAGTCTCTGTCAGCAGGCAGGATGTGTTCATCACAGTTGTCCTGCAGCCACGACCCACAGAACAACTCCCAGAACTGGCAGACAGTTGCCACTGCAAGGGAGGGGGCTGCACCCATCAGAGCTAAAATATAAAGAAACAAACATTACCTGCCTTCCACATGTGTTGTGGGTCCCAGGGTCACTTTCTGACTCCAGGCAGGATGTTTTAATTCGGCAGCCGTCTGAGAAGGTCACACTCATTTTGTTATTCACCACCGACTCCTTAAATGTATAGTGTTGTGGAAGATAGCTCAGCTAATCTTCTGTGAACAGCACAAATGCATAATATGCCGAGAGTCAAAGCAAGAATCAAAGAAGTCATTTGGGGAGCCCCATAGATGAAGCTGCTGATTGGTGTGTAGGTATCCCATACCTCATTCTCGCTTCTGCAAAAACACACATTTGAAAGAATCTAACATTTTCAATTTAGATAGGAAGCTTCTGATGTTATCAAGCTTAAAATGTATCTAGCGTTATCCCCCCATGCCACTTAAACATTTATCACTTTAAATGCAGGTTAATGTTTACATTATTTTCCCAGTCCATTTGCCTTGTTACAGGGTTTCCAGGACAAGGGAAGTCAGTGGTATGCAAGCTTTTCTTAATTTATATTTTGGGATGAAAAAAATGCTTTGGGTTACTTCTTTCACACAGAGAATTAATGATATTGAATTGGTCTTTCATCTTTAGGTACCTACATATATAATAATCACACATCTAAATGAATGGCAAATCATACAAGTTGATTTTGATGGGAAATTAATTATTTAAGTTAATTATAGGAAATGTCAATTGGTTACTGCAATAATTGCAAAGATTCGGTATGCAACTAGAGAGAAACGGAACTGAGTCCTGGTTGGTACAGTGGGAAACAGTTACTTCTGTATCATTGTGTATTATAGTGCTACAAGGTCGCAGTCTGAAAACTGAAAGCACAGTGAATATACACATTGCTTTAAAAATGTAGTACACCCAGTATAAGATAGGCTGCAGCAAAGCTTGCAGAGATTTACTGTTATAAAGTGAGTGTTAAGGAGCAAGTGTTAACCTTCTGTTTCAGGGGTTTTGCAGCACTTTTAAGGTAAGTTAGAACTAACCGTTTTTCAAAAGGGTGTAATTTTGATGTTTATCTGTTTACGTACAAGTCATTGGTAAATTTTACTCGCGAGTAAGCATCACTCCAAATGTCACACATTTGGCAGTTTAATGTCACTCATAAGGCTACTGAAACCATGGAAATGTCACACATAGCAGGGCTTTAAGTGGGCCGGGTCTCACCTGGTCTGAGCACCGGCAGTTTTTTTCATGGAGCCTCGAAACGGGTCTCTATCGGGCTCTGTTTTGTGCCCTGGCACAGGCGGTCCATATTTTTTTCAGGACTGCTGTGACAATAGGCACATCGATGTGCGTGTGGTAAGCTTTGTAGAGGAAGGGAAATCCTTTAAAGAGAGTTATTTTCTCTCTGGATTTCCCTTCTCTTTTTGAAACTCAGGAGCAGCAACATTGTCGGGTTGTCACCAAGGCTGAAAGTGGAAGTTTTTTCAATATTATATACAAGCCATAGTTGCTGCTTATTTATCTTTTTATTTATATTTTATTTTATGCGTTTTTATATAGCGCAGACTTTACCCGGAGGTGTCAGAGCGCTTCACAGTAGGAACAGAACTGATACATGAGAGAAACATTACAAATGAACAAATTACAAAAGCAAACGTTAAGTTACATGAGGCAAAAATGACAATTGTGAGCAAACAAAATACAAGAGGTAGAAAACGGTGCATTACAGGAGGAAAAAGTGGCATGTGTGCAGGTTACAAAAGCGTACAAAGTACAAACAGAGGTATAATACTGCAATACATGGCAGACACTCAAGCACAAGAAAGAGCATAATGCAAGTCTGGTGGCACACTTAGCTAAACCCAGATTTTTCGTTTATGTGTTTGAAACCACGACCTTAATTCCACTGACCACGCTTCTTTGAGAGAAACCTAACCTCCCCAGCTTTTTCATCTCACTTAAAGCCCTGACTGGTACGTAACCGGGCATTACCGTCACCCGCATGCACCCCCTTATTATTCGCTCATTTCCAGGAATTCCTTTTGCGAACTTGTTTCGCGCGCTCTCCAAAAACGTTTACGTTCTTCCTAAATCTGAACCCTGTCAACCTTTCTGATTCCATTCACGTGCTTGCGCAGACTCGAATGCGCACTGTAAACGTATTTGTTTTGGTTGTAGCACGACATGTTAAACTGAGCTGCACAAGGACAGCCAATGGGACTGACGGAGCCAGTTGGGTGTAGCTCATTCTAACATAGTCCCTGTGGGAAGAAGGGCGTGACCCAACAGGTTTAGTTTTACCTACACCTATAGCTGGCCGCGGTAACACCCGCAGCTTGGTGCAGGTAACCGAGGAAACGCCCCAACCTGCTCGTACGCATGCGCGTGACTAGAAAGTCTCGGAGTACTATACGTCACCGCGCACTGAAGCTCCGGCGCAAGTGGTTCGGTTTTCGTTCTCCGCTGCTGTATTCACGCGCTTAACGGTCTCTGCCGTCTTTCCCATTGTGTGTCAAACAGTCGCCCGACCTTACGGAGTTTGCGACATTTGGAGATCGCGTCGGTCGCCCCTCCCCGGAGTTATCAACCGGACAGGCCTCCCAGTCGCCCTTTCCGAGATCAAGGGGCCTTGCTGGCGGCTTAAGAGCTAACAATGTCCCTGCACGGGAAACGGAAGGAAATCTACAAGTATGAGGCGCCGTGGACTGTCTACGCCATGAATTGGAGCGTCCGTCCCGACAAGCGCTTCCGGCTGGCCCTGGGTAGCTTCGTCGAGGAGTACAACAACAAGGTGCGGGGTCTCTGGGGACTGACTCTGATGAAGGGAGAGGTGGTTACTGAATACGATGCTAGCTATCTGACACATCTCCTGTAGTGGATGCGTCGTATAATTACATGAAGAGTTGTAACTAGGGGTTCAAACTTGATTTGTAAGGTCAGCAAGCTGCTGCGTAGGAGGTATTTAATTATTAATGAACGAGTGTGGGTGTTGTAATAACACTCCCTTTTTCACCAATATTTCATTTTTATTATTCCTCCTTTTTTATTACTCTTTCTTTCTGAAGTGTATGCGCACCAATACCAAGGAGCACGTTAAAAAAACGATGCCTATTACAATTGTGACTAAATAAGAATACTAACCCAAGAAACAATTCACTTGTGTTGAAGAAATAGATTTCGATAACCTAAGGTACATCAAGTTCAAAAATTTCTATAGCGCACTACTCAACTACTCACCCAGAGGGTCTCAAGACGCTTGAGGGAGAGGGGGGGGGTATTTTACTTATCGAATATCCAAGTTTTTAGTTGCTTTCTGAAGGAGAGGTGGTTCTGTGTAAGGCGGAGGTGGGTGTGGAGAGAATTCCAAGTTTTGGCCGCTAAGAAGGAGAAGAATCTACCTCCCATGGTGGATCTATGGATGTGCGGAATTGCGGCGAGGGCTTGATTGGACGATCGCAGTTGTCGGGTGGGGGTGTAAAAGGACAGGCACGTGTTGAGGCATTCGGGTCCTAGGTCGTAGAGGGCTTTGTGTGCGTGGGTGAGGAGATGGAACGTTATTCTCTTGTTGACGGGGAGCCAGTGGAGGTCTTTCAGGTGAGTGGAAATGTGATCTTGGCGCGGGATGTCTAGTATGTGTCTGGCTGAGGCGTTTTGGATGCATTGGAGTTTTTTCTGTAGTTTAGCTGTGGTTCCGGTGTTAAGGGTGTTTCCGTAATCCAGTCGGCTAGTGACCAGTGCGTGGGTGACCGTTTTTCTTGTTTCGGTGGGGATCCAACGGAAGATTTTTTTGAGCATGCGTAGGATGTTGAAGCATGATGATGAGATGGCGTTGACTTGTCTGGTCATCGAGAGGGAGGAGTCCAAGATGAAGCCCAGGTTACATGCGTGGTCCCTTGGTATGGGTGCGGTTCCCAGGGCCGGTGGCCACCATGAGTAGTCACAAGCAGAGGGGGATGAGCCTAAGATGAGGACTTCCGTTTTGTCCGAGTTCAGTTTTAAACGGCTGTTCTTCATCCACTCGGCTACATCTTTCATTCCTTCTTGTAAGTTGGTTTTGGCGGTGTTTGGATCTTTGGTGAGGGAGAGGATCAGCTGGGTGTCATCAGCGTAGGAGATGATGTTGAGGTTGTGTTGGTGCGCGATGGATGCGAGGGGACTCATGTATACGTTGAAAAGGGTGGGACTGAGTGATGATCCGTGGTACGCCGCAGATGACTTCGGTGGCCTTTGATCTAAAAGGGGGGAGGCGGACTCTCTGGGTTCTTCTGGCGAGGAACGAGATTATCCAGTCCAATGTTTTTCCTTGTATTCCGACGTTGCTGAGGCGTTGTATGAGGGTGCTACGACAGACTGTGTCGAAGGCTGCGGAGAGGTCAAGTAGGATGAGGGCAACTGTTTCTCCGTTGTCCAGTAGTGTTCGAATGTCGTCTGTTGCTGCGATGAGGGCGGTTTCGGTGCTGTTTGGCTCGGAAGCCGGACTGTGAGGGGTCGAGGGATTTGTTGGATTCGAGGAAGGCGGCGATTTGACTGTTGACGGCTTTCTCAATGACTTTGGGAGGAGCGAGATGGGGCGGTAGTTCTTAAGTTCAGTGGGGTCTGCTGTGGGTTTCTTCAGGAGGGCGCTGAGTTCGGCATGTTTCCAGCTTTCCGGGAAGGTAGCGGAGTTGAGGGAGCAGTTGATGACGTCTCGGTGATGGGGTGCGATGATGGTCTGCTTTGTTGAAGATGTGGTGGGGACATGGGTCGGTTGGCGATCCTGAGTGGATGGAGTTCATCAGGCGGAAGGTGTCTTCAGTGGTGATTGGGTTCCAAGCGCAAAGGTTGTTAGAGGGGGGTTTTGGTTCGGAGGTGGGTGGAGCGGACTGGTCTCCGGGCTGGTTTTCAAAGCTGTTATGTATGTCGGCGATTTTGTTGTGGAAGAATGAGGCTAGGGAGTCGCAGAGGTCTTGGGAGGGAGTGATGTCGTTGGTGCCGGCGGTGGGATTGGTAAATTCTTTGACAATGTTGAATAGTTCCTTGCTGTTGTGGGCGTTGTTTTCAAGTCGATCCTTGAATGCTGATTTCTTGGTGGATCGGATCAGTTGGTGGTATTTGCGGGTGGCGTTCTTGAAGGTGGTCATGTTGTCAGTGGTTGGGTTTTTTCTCCTTGCTTTCTCGAGGGTGCGAGAGAACTTCTTGGATTTCTTAAGGTCATCGTTGAACCAGGGGGCTTTTTTGCTACCTTTCTTGAATTGATGGTTTTTCAAGGGTGCTAGTTCGTCGGCGCTGAGGGTGATCCATTGTGTGAGGTTGGTGGCAGCTTGGTTTGGGTCCAATGATTTGGCACAAGGGTTTTGGTGGAGCGATGTGAAGAGCTGGTCAGTGGTAATTTTGTTCCAGTTTCTTCGGGGAACTGGTTGTGGACTTTTTGTAGTTGAAGTGAACGCAGCTATGGTCTGTCCAATGGAGAGCTGTGGTGTGGTTGATGGAGATGTGCTTGCTGGAGGTGAAGATTGGGTCGAGCGTGTGTCCGGCATAGTGGGTGGGGGTATCAACAAGTTGTTAGAGTCCGAGGTTGGCCTGGTTGTCCAGGAGGGTGGTGGTGTTGCTGTCGTTTTTCTTTTCAAGGTGGAAGTTGAAGTCTCCCAGTAGAATGCAGTCCTTGGAGGGGAGGGCGTGTGGGCTGATGAAGTCAGTGATGTCTTCGCTGAATTGTGTGCGGGGTCCTGGTGGCCTGTAGATGAGGGTACCTCTGAGTGTGGTCTTGGGGTCGGTGTGGATCTGGAAGTGAAGGTGTTCGGCTGTTGTGAGGTTGTCGTCGGAACTGGTCGTGATGCGGATGGTGTTCTTATGGACGATGGCGATGCCTCCTCCTGTTTGGTTGGTGCGGTCCTTTCAGATGATCTTGTAGCCGTCCGCGATGGCTATGGCGATGTCTGGAGCTGAGGAGGCATTCATCCAGGTTTCTGTAAGGAAGGCGTTCATCCAGGTTTCTGTAAGGAAGGCGACGTCTGGCGATGTAGTGTCGAGTAGGTTCCAAAGGTCAATGGCGTGTCTGTGGACCGGGTGTTGAGTAGGATGCATTTCAGGTGGTTAGTGTTGGAGCTCTGTTTGGAGTTAGTGGATTTGGTGTGGGTCCTGATGCTGTCGAACTTGCAGGAGCGGCAGGTGAAGGGTCCATGGGTGTGTCCTGGGGTGGCTTGGTAGCAGTTTGGGATTCGGCCGGGGTTAAATGCTGAGAGGGTAGCGGCGTCGTACGTTATGCGGGCGGAGTGGAATTTGCGGGGAACAGGGAGTCTGGCGCTGGGCGCGGTCCAGGCGCGGATGGGCTTACATTTTGGCGCGCATGGGACGCGATCGCTGCGCGCAAAAGCGTCTGTCACATGTGCATAGTGGAGGGGGGTGGGGCGAGGGAGGAGCAGCTGGGAGGCAGGAGCGGGGTGGAGGGATGGGCTAGGAGGCAAACAAACAACAAAATGGCATCAGCAACAAAAGCGAAACCAGGTGCAGCAAACACACAGGCAATGCGATATAGCGCTACGATGTGGCACAATTCAAATGCAGGCAATATTACAGTCCAACACAGCGCTACGATACCAATCTGGCACGGTATGAATCAGGCAATGTAGCAGTCCAGCGCTACGAGATCAGGAAGCGTGGGGAGCGACCACCTCTGCAGGAGTCAGGATGGTCACAGCGCTGGGGGAGGCAGGACGATTCCTATGCTATTTGTGGGAGGTAGGAGCAGCTGGGAGGCGGGAGCGGGGTGGAGGGACGGGCTGGGAGGCAAACAAACAACAAAATGGCATCAGCAACCAAAGCGAAACCAGGTGCAGCAAACACACAGACAATGCGATATAGCGCTACGATGTGGCACAATTCAAATGCAGGCAATATTACAGTCCAGCGCTATGATACCAATCTGGCACAGGCTCCTCCACCACCCAATCTTCACACTCCTCTATTATGCTGCATCCTCCTTTATGATCTCGAAATTTATCTTCATCCAGCCAGTTATAACATTTAGTTTTGTTTTCTTCAATTTCCATTCCTCTCACTACCGCCCAACACCATCCTACATCTTGAAGTTATACTCGTACTATACACGCCCATCGACGAGGTTAGCCGAATTAAGGAAAAAATCCCTAACTTCTAATGTTGCCGAAAACGCACACTTACCCTTCCGAGTTCTTACTAGTTTTTTTTTTTCACACGCTCCTCTCCAGCCTCCAAACAGTTCCCTTGTAGTTCATACCTTTTTGTCATAAACGTGTTTATAAATATCTCTTGCTCTTTCAGCCATTCTAGTTACCATCAAGTTACAACTTTCAGCCCTGACCCAGATATCAAACTCCTATTATTGTTAGTAAATGCAACACTCCCTCTCATAATGGTAAATGGGCTATATCACTTCACGGTAGGAGTGATCCTGTACATACAATTTTTCCATTTCTCAGTTCTTTTTCCTACACCATGTTAGTTTTCAGAATTCCCTTAATTACATTATTAAATCGCTCCACTTCGCTGTTTCCTTCTGGGTGATAAACTGAAGCAAGTTGTTATATACCATTACTCTGTTAAAATTGTTGTACCACTTCTACTTCAAACTGAACACCAGTGTCCGTAATTATTTTTTGGGTAAGCCCTCCTACTAGAATTATATTTTTATTGTAATATTTTTAAAAAAAATATTTGTTGTTCTCAGCTGATAACTAAATAAAATAAACTTAACACCTTGGCTGCTAGGCGTTTTCCCGCTGTGTGCTGGAAAATGCTTTATTCCTTTATTTATGACGAGCTCAGCTCGTCATCAGCACAGCTCAACTGTGCATCATGACGAGCTGAGCTCGTCATAAGCATCGAAAGGGTTAAGAAACTTAACTTAAGGGTAAGCCCTCTTTTGTAAAAATACTATCCTTACATTAACCACACCTGAAGCATCAGCACGTTCCACAAACATTATTTCCGGACACTTAGAAAATGAATCCATGTCAGCAAGAATGTGCACGCCTATTACATCTTCACTTACCACTGGTCCCATAATATCCATAACAATTACTTCCAATGCCATATTAGGGCTGGAAATATGAAATAAAGGAGGTTTAAGGGTGTCATTTGACTTCAATCAATCAATCAATCAAGACATTTATAGAGCGCACTACTTACCCGGAGGGTCTCAAGGCGCTTGGGGGAGGGGGGTGGGTGCTGCTACTGCTCGAACAGCCAGGTCTTGAGCTTCTTCCTGAAGGAGAGGTGGTCTTGGGTCAGGCGCAGGTCGGTCGGGAGGGAGTTCCAGGTCTTGGCGGCCAGGTAGGAGAAGGACCTTCCTCCTGTAGTCGTTCTTCGGATGCGGGGGACGGCGGCGAGGGCGTGACTGGCTGATCAGAGGTGGCGTTTGGGAGCGTAGAAGTTGATGCGGTTGTTGAGGTAGCTCGGGCTTATCCACACTATTACATTCAAGACGTTATATTGTAATGCTATCTATCTCGACATACATCCGTGGCCACCAATAACCCTTCCTTGACTCTCCTTGCTTTTGACAATGCCCAGAGGAACTTTCATAATCCTATTTCTCAAAATTTTTTGTGAAACCACCTTAAACAACAATTGAAAATTCATTCTGTACCCCTCCAAAAACTACATAACTGTTTATTTAAATATACTTGTGCAGTCCAACCATTCTTTACCCATTGCTTAACATTTTTCAAATCCTTATCAGTTTCACATGCAGTATGCCATTCTTACTCGGTGAATGTTTCACCACCTTCCGGTCCTATCCATACAACATTACGTTCTTCCTAAGTATCTATAGGGATTTCAACCAAGTATAGTAATGCAATCGACCACCTTATTTTAACACCAGCTGCATACTATATTGTGTGATTATGGTCCACTAATCTCATAAACGGGTGTTTCTATAAGTGACATTCATCAACCCATGGGTTGTCAAGTTTTGCAAGCAGTTTGTAATCGCACCTTACTAATACTTCATATCCCCAAAAACAAATTGCCTCCAATGTTCCAAACACCAGGGGTTTCTTTCTTCACCGCTGAATACCTCTCATCTGTGTAGATGACGCTCTTTTAAAGTTGCATCAAATCCATGCAATACTTTTGCTTCACAAATGTTGTTTAATTTGACCAAACTCAGTTTAGGTGAGTTAATTTCATATAAACTGCACCTGTTTTTTTTAATCAGTTTCCTCAAGCATGCGCAATTCTTATCCACCTCAGTTCGCCTAACTCACCCCAGCATTCCATTACACAGAATGTATACTGAGGTACCCACATTCCATGGATGGTATCAAACTGTAATGAAGATATAACACCCTGCTGGTCGCCTTTTTCCTTCCTTCTTTCCTTCTAATTTTCTGGACTAGCTGCAAATGCAACTTAAAAAGTACATCAGTTGGGTTGTGTGTTAGCTAGTTCCTTAGAAGTGAAGTTTAGTGTTTTCATTTTCAGTGGTCCCTTACAGGTGACATCCTATATAGTGAATAAAAACACCTGTGTAGTGTTTTTGATTTACAAATCTGATATTCTGCTGCTGTGTTGTGTGTGTGTGTGTAAGCAACTAATTCTTTTGTGTAACTTGTAGGTTGAATTTTGAATGAAAGATTCAATTGTACGTCCATTGTCTCTATCACTTTGCAAAGGCTCAGTACTTTGTGTTACCTCGCTTCCCTGAGACTCGAGAGGGGTGAAATGCCTTCTGTTACCGAGCTTTAATATTGCACGGAGTATGGGGCACAATGCTTGCAGTTATGATACTTCGAAGTGAACTTCAAATCTTTTTTATTTCTAAGCTTTTCCCAGACATTTGAGAGGGGCCTAAACACATTGTATTATTGGTCCTCCTACATGCACAAAGAAGGAGGCTCGCTACTTTTGTTACCATGATTCTTTCTTACACTTAGGAGGGAGATAACTGCTCTGTTGCTGGGCTTCTTTTGTAACAGCAATTTCCCCTGCATGGTAAACTCATGCATGCTCCTGCCTTGGGTGACGTAACTCTTCATGCACTGGTATCCTGACTTCCAGGGGCCTGCTTACGCGCTAATCAAATGTGTATGCTGATGTGTAGGCCTGTCCATGATGACTCTGTTACTTGTTCAGTATATATATAAATTCCTTTATTCGGTATTTCATAGTAGGAATCCATAAAAGCATTTTTGTACACATTATGTCATACAATGGAAAAAGGAAACAATATTTGCAATAAAAATTTACACAAAAATTTTTGAGGAAGAATGCTTAAAAAAGAATTCAGGTCTCTTTACATTGAATACATTTCATTGTGTTGTAAGCAGTTTTCTCACAGATTATTTCTATGTTTAAAAATACATTTTAGGAAGTTAACCATGTGGTAACAAGTAACTTCAGAATCCAAAAATTGAAGGCTCAGCATGGCAGGGCGACATTGTCTTAAGTTCCATGATTTCAGCAATGGTACCAACCAAATTTTGCGATGGACATGATACAACTTACAGAACAATACTGTATGTATAGTGGTCTGTACAGATGTATCATCGCAAGGACAGAGTCCTAAAGTTTGTTCCCAGATGTTTCTCATGGGGAAGGCTACTAACCGGTGATAAAGGTTTAGTCTGAATCTGGTTAGTAAAAAACGATCAAAAATGCCAATTTCAAGCGTTAGGTAGGGCTGAATTGTTTGGACAAAATGGACCATGATTGCATGATGGACAGAAGGTTTCCCTATTTCACTTGTGAGTCTTAGTCCATCTAAGTGGCTCTTGTTCAGTAACCTGGAGGTGGGCACCAAGCATGACTTCTTTCTTGAAATGGGGCTACTGTTCATTTCCTGGATTGTTGATCTAAAGTGGTGGTGGCAGCTCACTGGTATTTGTACATATTTAAGATGGAGTGTAGTGGCTACTGAACTGGTCTTACTTGTATAAAGTTCCACTTATACCCGGACCCTTCCACTGTCATCCTTTGTGCCTGTTAAGTGTGTGTGGAAATAGCGGCGAGTATCCCAGCACCCATTTTGATTGCACTCACTTTCTATGACACGAGAGATGATGGAGTATAGATTGCTCAGATAGCATAAATAGGTTTCCTGCATTCCTGGAGTTTAAGGAAAGAGTCCTAGACATGGAAGCGTGGGGCAATAGCAACAGAAATTGTGCTCAAACACAGTAGTGGACTAATTACTAGTTATTTTAGAGCACTGTACTTGGTGTGGGGATTATAGGAGTTGGCTAGAGCTCACTAGTTTTATTTAGTAGAACCCTGAACCCCCAGTTACTGTGTGTAGTGTCTCGGTTTTTCTGGTATTAACTATTTTGTTTTACAAAGAACAGCAGTAGACTGTACATTAAGTTCACATGTCTGTTGTTTGAGTTCTGAGCCTGTACTTTCATCTCTTCTGAACTAACCTGGGTGTCCAGGGCAAAAGTGTGTACTTGGCCCACTACGCTGCACCATGGTAGGACGGACAGCAGAGGCAAACTGCTCCAGCCACCATAATTAGGTCCCAGTATGCCTGTGTGCCCTGTGCTCAGTCCTCCACCTAACAGGGTCTGATTGCTTCTTTAAAACACTGGGTAGGAAACTATGCTTTGTGTTTCTTGGTCTCTCTTCTGAACCCAAGTGAGAGGGTTGAAATGCTCACCTTGCCCTACAGAAAAAGAGTGGCTAAGGACATGCAAGGAGCAACCGAAAGATTAAACTAGCATTTACAATGCAACGGTCTCTGCATTGCAAAAGTTAGAGCTATTAGCATTGTAAATGAACGCGAGTTTAAGGTCTTGACATTGTAAATGAAAAGGTCTTTTATTTATGTTTTAAAAACCAAAACATAAATAAAACTCATTGTCATTTACTATGCCAATAGCTCAAAGTCGCGTAAATGCAAGACCTATTACATTGCAAATGCTTGTTTTCAAATGTTGGCAACTACGAATTTAATTAACTGTCGTGGACCATTCCACTCTTGCAGTGTCGGTCATTATGTCAGTTGTGGTTAATCGGTGCTAAAGTGTACCTGCGTCGAAATTCGGCTCCACTGCCTGAGAGTGGGCAAGTTAGATGTAATATGCAACTAGTCCAGCACAGAATGTTTTTGAAAAGAAGTACATAGTGCCGAAAACGGAAAGAGACAGGTAGTGTAACCGAGGAAAGAAAAAAGTAGACTATACAGGGTATGAAAGGATAGAGAATGGAAGACAGACAATGCGTGAGAGGTGCCTGTGGTATTTCTAGAGACCAACCCTGCTTAATTTGAGCCAGTGGTTTCCGGTGCTCCACGCAGCACTTAATTGTCAGTACGGGTGCTTGTGACAGTCTGCCTCATGGCGGCGCTGTCTGGCGGTGCTGTCTGGCCAATTTAAAGATGACCACAACAACAGTACATTATTAATTTAATATATATAAAAATTACTTACCGACCAAGGCATTCTTATAGGTTTGGCAGCCTGAAATAGTCCAGATTAACACACTTGTAAGGGGTTTGATGTTAGTAGTTGTGTTGTTAAAAGCATTTGCAATGTTGGCTGGGGCAATGTGTATGGCAAACTACAGTAGCCTCCTGACGAGTGCCCTTTCACTTAATTTTTTACAAATGAAAGCCCTGGCACTTTTGTTTTTTACAAATTAAGCACGGGTGGTGTCCGTGTGTGCATGGCAGTGGTGGTGTCCGTGTGTGCATGGCAGTGGTGGTGTCCGTGTGTGCATGGGAGTGGTGGTGTCCGTGTGTGCATGGGAGTGGTGGTGTCCGTGTGTGCATGGGAGTGGTGGTGTCCGTGTGTGCATGGGAGTGGTGGTGTCCGTGTGTGCATGGGAGTGGTGGTGTCCGTGTGTGCATGGGAGTGGTGGTGTCCGTGTGTGCATGGGAGTGGTGGTGTCCGTGTGTGCATGGGAGTGGTGGTGTCCGTGTGTGCATGGGAGTGGTGGTGTCCGTGTGTGCATGGGAGTGGTGGTGTCCGTGTGTGCATGGGAGTGGTGGTGTCCGTGTGTGCATGGGAGTGGTGGTGTCCGTGTGTGCATGGGAGTGGTGGTGTCCGTGTGTGCATGGGAGTGGTGGTGTCCGTGTGTGCATGGGAGTGGTGGTGTCCGTGTGTGCATGGGAGTGGTGGTGTCCGTGTGTGCATGGGAGTGGTGGTGTCCGTGTGTGCATGGGAGTGGTGGTGTCCGTGTGTGCATGGGAGTGGTGGTGTCCGTGTGTGCATGGGAGTGGTGGTGTCCGTGTGTGCATGGGAGTGGTGGTGTCCGTGTGTGCATGGGAGTGGTGGTGTCCGTGTGTGCATGGGAGTGGTGGTGTCCGTGTGTGCATGGGAGTGGTGGTGTCCGTGTGTGCATGGGAGTGGTGGTGTCCGTGTGTGCATGGGAGTGGTGGTGTCAGTGTGTGCATGGCAGTGGTGGTGTCAGTGTGTGTATGGCAGTGGTGGTGTCCGTGTGTGTATGGCAGTGGTGGTGTCCGTGTGTGTGTGTGGCAGTGGTGGTGTCCGTGGCAGTGGTGGTGTCCGTGGCAGTGGTGGTGTCTGTGTGTGCATGGCAGTGGTGGTGTCTGTGTGTGCATGGCAGTGGTGGTGTCTGTGTGTGCATGGCAGTGGTGGTGTCTGTGTGTGCATGGCAGTGGTGGTGTCTGTGTGTGCATGGCAGTGGTGGTGTCTGTGTGTGCATGGCAGTGGTGGTGTCTGTGTGTGCATGGCAGTGGTGGTGTCTGTGTGTGCATGGCAGTGGTGGTGTCCGTGTGTGCGTGGCAGTGGTGGTGTCCGTGTGTGCGTGGCAGTGGTGGTGTCCGTGTGTGCGTGGCAGTGTCCGTGGGTGCATGGCAGTGGTGGTGTCCGTGTGTGTATGGCAGAGGTGGTGTCTGTGTGTACACTTGTCTGGTAGTTTTTGGTGCATTCGTTTTTAAATATACGACCCGTGCCCCTCCGTTCAAAGCACATCACCATAAAGAAATGACATGAACTTTTGAAGGTTTTTTAAAGTAAGAGCTTTTCATCTTATTGTTGTCCAGGAAGCAAAAAAAGGGAAAGATAACAGCAAAAGAAACAAGTGGACAGACCGGCCAGTAGATAGTTAATGCAGAAACAACAGAGATAGGTTTCAGTTCACACACTTCTTTGTGGCCGCCAACGTGGGTGGCCTTGTTTTTCATAGAGGGCGAGTGAAGATATTACTAGTGCTAGTAAGTGCTATATAAATTCAGTTTACAATGACATTATATCAGAGTCTTTTGGTTTTGTTTTGTTTTGAAGGTGTAACCCGAAGCTGTTGTGTTGTCCACGTAATCCGTGTATTTTTCTGTACTTTGTCCCCGTGTGGATTAGGGGAGAAGTGTTTACATCTGTAGTGTGTATGCCTGAGTCCTGGCTGAATGTCTCTATGTTCTCCAGCCCTAGGGTAGCATGTCATATACTTCTGTTTGATGGTGACGATGAAGTGTTTATTATGATGACGTGAGAGGGTTGTAGACCACTGTGAGCTCAGCCAATGGTCGCTGCCTTTGGTCCTTGATCCGAGTTGAGTGAGCATCACTGCTCCTTGCGTGGTACTGTGATCTAGTTGTTGTAACATTTAGGAAATGGGCTTCTTGCTCTGAAGCTGATGGCGATCGACATTCTCTGTATCATGCATGCTGCATTTTAGAAATAAACTTCGATATATGGTACAGTTTAAATCCGTTAATTTGTATCTTTTAGTCAGAGCAGGTTTTGCTTTGTGGCGCACAAGATTGCTCACAGAGACAAGCCTTTAAGCACTGGCGTTGAGGTTGAATGCAGTGAGTTTTTCACAGTGCCCATCGCAGTGAGATAAACGAGTCTTGCCAGCATGCTTTGTAATTTGAATCCAGCCTGCATTCCACGCTCCGAGACGGCACGGAAAAAAAAACATGGCTGATTATCAGCGCCGCGTGCCTCTCTGCAGACTCCCCCTGCATTCCAGAGAGGCGCGCGACGCGATCCGCTCTGCATGCATGCTGTAGAGACAAGACCTGTCCGCGCGCACATCGTTATCCTATGGGGAAACGCTGCGCGCGGCCAGGTCTTGTCTCACTTCGGCGTTCTCAGACTGCTGAGACGCCGACAATAGTTCTCGGCGAGAACACGCTTTCAGCGCGTTATAGCCGAGACCTAAAAGGTTGCTTTGGGAAACGGTAGTGATGCAGAGAAATAGTGTAAGATCACTGATGTAGAAAGCCAAAAAGCTGTCATTTCTTTAGCAGTGAGGCAATGTTTAACCGGAAGGTAAGAAAACTAACATTTTGCTCAACTTTATTCTGCAGGTGCAACTTGTTGGACTTGATGAGGAGAGTTCAGAATTTATTTGCAGGAACACCTTTGATCATCCATACCCAACTACAAAACTGATGTGGATTCCTGACACTAAAGGAGTTTACCCAGACCTTTTGGCAACCAGTGGAGATTACCTCCGTGTTTGGCGTGTAAGTAATGTCAAATAATATTGGTATCTGAGAAGTATGCTGATCTCCTCTTGGAACAGTGTTCTGGAGCATTTCAGCATTTGAGCCAGTACAAGATTGTGACATCTGATAAGTCACAAAAGGGTAAAATGCACATATGTGCGCTTGCAAAATTATATTTGTTCTTTAATGTTGTGTTAAATTCTGTTACTTATTGGTATAAATATTGCTACATGTAGAGCCTTGTACCTAAGGGACAAGAGTAATTGTTTGTTGAGCTAACTAACTGGCTAGTTTCAGAGGTTTTGTCTTCTGTTAAGTAATCATACATTCTATGTCTGGACCGGAGGCTCAGATTATGATCATATTCTCTTTTCGCTTTATTTTAACACATTTTACAGCAGCCAAAACATCAAACTTTTCAGGGAAAAAACTACTCCCATGAGTCGTCTGGAGATTCACAACGTTGTAGTCCTTTTAAAGTGTCCATTGTTAGACATATAGCCCTTTCGCACTGTCTTTATCTCCTCTTTCTTTGTTCCTTCGCAGCCATTTAAGTATGTTTTCCTTATTCACTGTGCTTTGGAGTGTTTCTGGTGTTAATAGTTGTATTTTGATTGATGGTATTGCTGTGTCGAGTGAAACCAGTTCCCAAGCAGTTTTCTGGTTTTTCCTTTACAGATTCCCTGAGCCGCGGGAGCGCTTACACGACCAAGGCTGTTATTGGTGCGGACCTTTGTATGCCTGCTAGGTGGATTGCTTTGTCTCGCTTCCTCCCGCTGCACGCGTCTCTTCAGATCGAGTAGACCGCGCTGCGGGAATCGCGCTGACCAAGCCTTGTCCCCGCTGCCACAGCTACGCCCAGAGCTCCGGGTCTGTAATTTCCTGCTGGTCCGTATTGTGGGGGAAAACCAGCAGTGACCCATGAACGTGGTATTTGTTTAGTTCAGATTTTATCGAGAGTGATCTCGGGCGTGCTCGGCTGGGCAGCAGAACCCTGTCAGTTCAGCTGAGGGGTTTTTCCGTGCGCTGGGCTCTTCAAGCCCAGTTGTAGGCCTCCGGTGTACCTAAAAACAGTTCTGGGCTTCCACCAGCTACCTAATAGTAGATTTTTTGGATCATAATTGAGCGTTATTGCAGAATGGTTCCTGTGAGGAAGAGAGTCCCAGGGGTACATGGAGTGGGACAATGACTTTTTTGATGCTGTTGATACATCTACTGATAGGGTTGTTAATGAGGTTATGGCACCTATGGAGCAGCGCCTCTCAGACAGGATTGTCCAAGAGTTTGCTAAGATAGCAAAGGCCCGCATCGTTCTCCCTACAACCCCACCCCCCGCAGGAGACAAGCCTCCCCAAGCAAATAAGTAATGTATTGAGGGGTGGCCAGGGACGCTTTCGCGCGTCTTAAGAGGGCGTTTTTAGCGAAGGGAAACACTGCGCCAGCGGTGCCTTTGGCCGCTCCGGAACCCCCAGAGACTCCTAGCCCGGCTTCTCCTGAGCCTGTCGCGGACTCCCCGGAGGATTCGGATGACGGGGAAGGGTTATCACGGCCCTGGTGCCCTGTGGTAGCTTCAACTTCAACCCAGGAGGACAACTCTGGCATGCTAGACCCGGACCAGATCATCCACCTGCGGTACGCTGCTTGGACCCCTGGGGACAAAGTGACTAAGTTCGTCGCAGGCCGCCTTCGCAAGCCCCTGGAGAAGGAGGCCCCCGGAGCTAGACTAAAAAATGGCCACTATTTTAGCCAAATTTATGAAAGATCCACGCAAAGGGATCGACAAATCTTGGCATTCTTGTCAACATAAACTTCTTGACGCCATCGGTCCCATGACCAAGATTTTGGACATGGCGGAAGAGGCAAAAGTTTCAGGTTCCATTATATCACCCGTAGTGCTTTCTAACTGGGCTCAGAGGGCCATCATATTCATGGGTAACGCCAACTATGCCTTGTCAACGATACGCCGGCGTTCCCTTTTGATCAAGCTGGACCCCAAGATTGGGGATGTGGCCTTCTCGTAGGAGGGGGCAGTGGCACAGGGGGGCCTTTTCGAGGACTCCTTTGTGACGGAAATTGGAAAATTTGTAGCGACCTTTACATGCCTAGATAAAGTGCAGTCTAATATCAAACGCGTTTTTAACCTGCAGGTTTTCCTTGGGGCCTGCCAAGGCAGGGGCCGCTTGGCTTCCGGGGATTTAAAAAGCCCCAGAAGGGGGACAAGGCTCTGGTTGCGGACAATGTAATCCCAGCGCCAACTACACCAATTTCTACCCCACCAGGGGCCAACGCTTTAGGGGCTGTGGAGGCTTCAAGAACAATGCCGTAGGCGGAAATTCAAACTGTTAGTGTGGTACGTTCTGATCAGGGGTCGGTTGCCAGGCTTTATGAACGCATGGCTTTCTATTACCTCTGATGCATGGGTCTTACAAACCGTACACATCGACTTCTATGACCACCCTCGTCAGCAGTTACACCCTCGGCCTATTTACTTCACAACTCACGATGCGGACCATATAGACGAAGAGCGCAAGGGAGCAATTTGTCAGTTGGTCCTGCATCGCAACAGGTTTTTGAGCAATATATTTCTAGTGGACAAGTCCGTCGGTCGGTTATCAATCTCCGGGAGTTCAACGGATGATTGGTGTACCGCCACTTCAAGATGGAGAGGATCCATCTTCTTAGGGATGTCCTACTTCTTTCGGATTGATGGTGTGCCTGGATCTGAAAGACACTTATCTGGTGGTCCCGATACATCCCCCGCATCGACTGTTTCTACAGTTCCGATGGAAAGCCCAGATCTACGAGATTACCTCCCTTCCTGTCTTTTGCTGAGCATCTTGTTGCTTTACCGAAGTGCTCCACCCGGCTGTGGAGTTCCTCAGAGCGCAAGATATTCACATGGTCTTCTATTTAGACGATATCCTCCTTATGGCGCAGTACCCCAAGATCTTGACAACGCAGCTTCAGCTAGCAGTGAACCTTCTCCAGGGACTGGGTTTCATCATCAACGAGCCCAATTCGGTTCTCGTTTCGTCACAAAGAGTAACCTTTCTCGGGTTTGTCAAGGACTCGGTCCAATCTTCCTTGGGTCTCCCGTCGTGGAAAATGGCCAAGGTCTGCCATGAGCTGCAACAGACGATGGCCAAACAGCGCACGCCGCTCAGACAAAACGCCAGGCTGGTGGGCTTCACTCCTCTTCAATCCAGGCGATTTTTCCGGGGCCCCTGCACTATCGTGCCCTCCAGCGATTTGAAGGTTTACCATCTTCGGAAGGGTCTGTCTTACTCTAGTCAGTGCCGCTCAATGCGAAAGTAAGGGAGAAGATGGAGTGGTGGCTGGCCCACATGGAGACATGGAACGGCCGGGCAATTTTCACTCTGCCTCAGACCTGATCATAGTCAGACACCAGCAGGACAGGTTGGGGCGCCCGTTGCGGGGAATTCTTCACTGGCGGAGTCTGATCATTAGACGAATAAGCTGTTCATATCCACTGTCTGAAGATCCTGGCGGGGGCCTTCGCCATCAAGTGTTGGACCAAGGACACGGTTCAGTCATGTGTCCTTCTAAAAATGGACAACATTTTGGAGGTTCAAATTTTGAACTTGGCTGATCTGGCTATAAACGGCTTGGCGTACCATTCAATCAATACGATTCGATCGGTGATTTCCTCGGGCCATGCCCCATTGGAGGGATTTCGGGTGGGTGAACACCCTTTTGTATGCAGGTTGTTGCAAGGCATTCACCTCTTCTGGCCTCTGGAACCGCACTATTCTGTTTTATATGAAGTTAATCTGGTCCTGTATCTTTTTCTGTCCTGGCAGCAGTACCGTTACCTTTCAGTGAAAGAGCTATCGGCTAAGCCGGCGATGCTATTATGTTTGGTCTCCTGCATGAGAGTTTCTGATGTGCGAGCCTTGGATATCTCAGCAAGGGTGTTCTCCTCAGAAGGGGTGGTTTTCACGGTGGGACGTTGCAGTAAATCCTCACTCGCACTATTTCATATCCGGCTTTCCCGGACGTGCCGAAGCTGTGTGTCAAGGGCTGCCTCAAGGCAAATTTAGAAATGACTCAATAATTTTGTCCTCCGTGCGAACGCCTATTGCTCTTTGCCCTAAAGAAGCCCCACAAGGCTCCCCCCCCCCCCCCACCATTGCCAGGTGGGTGCGTTGGGTCATGCGAGAAGCGGGCATCGACACAATTAGTATTTATATAGCGCATAAATCACCCGTAGGTCTTGGAGCGCTGGCAGATCCTCAAAAGCTGGGACAGTAGTCAGACGATTATAAAAGCCAGGTTTTTAGGTTTCTTTGGAATTTCAAGTGGTTGGGTTCAGTCCTAATGTGTTGGGCCGGGGCGTTCCATGTTTCAGGGGCTATTTTGGAGAAGTCCCCGACGCCGTTTCTAACTGTGCAAACTTTGGAACTAGTTGGAAGCAGCATGCTGGAGGATCTGAGAGTTCTGACCGGACAGTGGTTTTTGTATTTTATTTTTGTATATGTTGGTCCTTGTCCTGATGGTTCTATGGACTAGGCAGCATAACTTAAATTTTATGCGTTTCTTTATAGGGAGCCAGTGCAGAGTTCTGAGGCTGGGCACAGAGGGGGTGTGGGGAGGAAGATCAAGCACCATTCTGGCCGCAGTATTTTGCAGCACCTGAAGTTTTGCCAAGAGATTCTCATTTATGGAGGCCAGCAGAGCATTTCCATAATCCATACGGCTTATAATTAGGCCTTGCACTAAGGGCATGCGGGACGGAAAGGGGATCCATTAAAACATTTTCTTCAGACTGCACATCAGTCAAAAGCTTGTCTGTACTATCTTGTTGACCTGTTCAGTCATGGACAGCCTATTATCGATTGTCGCCCCTAGGTTCCTGACTGAGGTCTTGGTAGAGGGGCAAGGTCCCAGGGTCGGTGGCCACCATTCATCTGTCCAATATTTGTCGGCTTTTCCGAAAAGCACGATCTCTGTTTTACCAGCATAGTTGTTGGTCATCCAGTCCTGTATTGAGACCATGCACGTTTGGAATCTCAGTTTGGTATCACTGGGGTCTGGGCCTAAGGTGATCAGTAGCTGAGTGTCGTCAGCATAGGACATGGTTTCAAAACCGTGTGCTCTGATTACTTGTGCCAGGGGGGATACATATAGGTTAAAGAACTTAGGGCTCTGTATTGATGTCCTGCATCGAGGGTCATCCTGATATTATCTATTATCTCAAGTAGGGCAGTTTCAGTACCATGAAACGCTCTGAATCCTGATTGGGATGGATCTAGGAGTTTGTTTGTCTCTAGATTTTTGCCTAGTTGCTTGTTTATCAAGGATCCCATGATCTTTCCAAACAGTGGCAGGAGGGAGATAGGGCGATAATTAGCAAGTTGTTTAGGGTTGGCAGAGGGTTTCTTTAAGATTGGTCTAATCGTGGCCTCCTTCTAGTGCAAGGGAACAGAAGAGTGAGACAGAGAAAGATTAAGGGTTTTTGTTAGGTCAGGAAGCAAGGCAGGTGCTATTTTTGCTAAAATTTGAGAGGAGGCTGGATCGTCGGGGGATCCAAATTTAATTTTGTTCATTGTGGATGCTACTACTGTTTCTGAGAGAGGTTAAAATTCTTTAAGGGCTATGGCGTGGGGAAAGGGTTCCATGTTAATCTTTTTAGGCGTTAGACTGGTCTGAATAGGGTTTGTTGATTGGGGGAAAAGTTTATGGATATCGTTAATTTTCTCATGGAAATAGGATGACAGAGTTGACCCAATCTTGGGACTCTGTGAGTGGAGGCTGACAGGCAGGGGGATTCGTGAATTCTTTAACTATTTTGTATAACTCTCAGAGTTGGCTGCCTGATTTATCCTATTCCTTAGATAGGCTTTTTTTTGCCACGGCGATCTCGTTCATGTAGAGTCTGTGTGCTGCTTTATATTGTCTGTTTATTAAGTATTTAGTTTGTTGCCATTTCCGCTCGGCTGACCTGACAGAGTTTTATTTTTTCCAGGTTTGCGGTGAACCATGTGGAAAGATTGTTAGGAGGTCTAGATGCCTTCTTGGGGGCAATTATGTCTAAAGTCGAGGTGATAGCACGTTCTAGGCCGACTACTGCTTTATTAGTGTTGGTAACGTGAAATGAGTGGTGAAGGAGTCCAGGTTGTTCTTGTTCCATGGTCTGCTCAGTTTTACTTGTTTTCTAGTCTGGGGCTGTGTTAAAATTACTGAAATGTGAAACTTGATAACATAATGGGCAGACCATAGGACCAGGAGTATTTGATTGATCTCTACTTTCGGGGAGTTTGTGCACAATAGATCTAGTGAGTGGCCTGCAATGTGAGTAGGGCCGGTGGCTAGCATGTTAGTCCTAAGGAGTAATCAGATCTCTGGTGTGAGGATCTAGGGTTTGTTCCGCGTGATAATTAAAATCCGCTAATAAGAGGAAATTACCGGAGGCCAGGACATGTAGAGCTATTATCTCCATGAGTTTGTTGACAAAGTGGGTTTTTATACCTGGGGGCCTATAAATGAGGGCAACCTTCCATGACTCCTCGTTCTTATGGTGGCGATGCACATTTTGCCCCAGTTTTCTAAGTGGGAGTCAATGACGTGCAGTTTAATATATGACCTATGAATGATTGCAGTGCCCCTCCTCTTTTCCCAGTATCTTATAGTCTTGAGGTAGGGCTATGGAGATATCTGGTGTAGGTGACTCTTGGAGCCAGGTTTCTGTAACGAAGAGTAGGTCTGGCTTTTCAGTGTCTAGTAGCGACCATATTTCTAGTGTGTGCTTAGAGAGGGACCGGGCATTGCAGTATAGGCAAGTTAGGTTTGTCGGTGAGTGAAGTGAAGGCCCGCTTTTACTGTGATTGATGTAGCTATGAGCCTTTAAGTATTGCTGAGTATGCGGGGAAGCTTCCTGATCTGTGCGGGTGTTGGTCTATAAGGATAGGGGGTTTCTCTGTGGAGGGTGAGACGCAGAGTTTGAGTGGAGCTCCTGACTAGTATAATGTATAATAGCCATCGGCTATCAGGGTAGCCACGGTGGAAATTGAAACTGGCAGGGTACCTGGCGTCTGACAGGCGCAGGCGGGCTTACCTCTGGCGCACAGCTGCACGTGTCCGCCCGGCGCACTTACTAATAAGCAGGACGTGGGCGGGACCGCAGCAGAGATGCTGTCGTGCGTGGTGTGCTAACCTTATGCGCCAGTTTGGGGCACATTCAGCAAGGGGACCATGGCCTCAAAAGCTTTTTCCTTGGGGGTGGGGGGCCCCCATCTGAAGGACTTGACTTGATGCGTGCGGCAGATTGGTCCTCTGACTCAACCTTCAAAAGATTTTACTTTAAGCCGGTATTAGATATGGCTCAGATAGTGGTAAGTAAACTTTAAACTAGCATAATCTGAGCCTCCGGTCCGGACATAGAATTGAAATTTGCCTAGCATCGTTTCAATGCTATTAAGGACACGGAGGTGAGGATTATCCCGCCTGCAGCGCCTTAGGGCGAACTTCACCACCCCCGCATGGTGGTAAGTAATTCGTTCAGAGTTTTGGTAATAGTAGTTTTTTATCTGCGGCAGTTGCCATTGTGAATTTCAGTTCCTCTTTATCATGATGTTGACCTTTGTGCCTTCAGCTGGATTTTGGGATGATTCCTCACGCTGTCCCTATTTTTCTTTGGAAACAACGGTTCCAAGCGGGATTAGTGAGAGGAAGCTTTGGCGTAACTCGCGCGAAGAAAGAGGAGGCAAAGACAGTGCGGAGGGGGCTATATGGCTAACAATGGACACTATAAAAAGACTACAATGTTGTGGATCTCCCGATGACTCATAGGAGTTTTTGTTTTTTATCTGGAAAGTTTGATTTTTGGCTGCTGTAAAATTTGTTAAAATAAAGCGAAGAGAGAATATGAGCATAATCCTCGCCTCCGTGTCCTTAATAGAATTGAAATTTACCGTTAAGATGCTAGGCAAATTTTGATTCACATTGACTGCAATTTTTTAAGGGAATTGTTTAAAAAAAATTGTCAATCTTATGAGAAATGGAAACCATAACTTAAAGTAAATTTTTGTTTCTTTTTGATGAAATGTTATGTTAACCGAGATTGGTACTTCAGACCTTATTTTTTGTGTAACCTTCACCGTATATAGGTCTTTGGCCCAACCTTCTGTGTGGGCATATGAATTTGGGTCGAAGGGCAGGGCCATGTGGCCCATCCATGCACTCAACCACCTGCTGCTGAATGCCTTAATCCAGATGTCTTTGAATTGGAAGGCCCCACCATTGGGGCCTGTTTAGCTATTTTCAGGGGGGTGCACACCCTCAAGCAGTTAGTGGAGTCACGTGTGTAGGGGCTGGTTGGTGTAATGTAGGGTAATTCACCAGTGCTTAAAAGGTAGCCTGAAAGAGCTATCTCTGGTGTTTTCAGCCTGTCATTCACACATCATTTACAGCGATGAGAGTAAGTGGAAGAGCCTGCTACCTCTTCAAACTGGCACTGATGTCATTGAGAGCGGCGGCGTTGTCTGGACTGATTCCTGGGGGCTATTATCGTTGACTGAAGCGATCAGAACATGGTGGGCTAGGGGGGACATGCTAACTCAATCTGGTTTTCAAATAAAGAGAGGTGACTGCCTGCTGGGGACCTCATAGCAATGGTCATGCTAGACAGGGAGGAGGGTACCTGTTGTGCCTGGAACTCCATGAAATCAGTCATTCACGGAATGCCTATGGAGTTGCAGTTGGAATTGGGGTATTCTGAAACAATGTCCTTCCTCATCTAAAGCGCTATGATACCTCTGGGTCTTACTAGCGCTATTCAAATAAATAAGGAACCGTTGGTCGCCTAATGGGGACTTTAATATAGTCTTAAGCTCCCAACGAGTGGTCATCTTATCTTGCGAGTCCTTATCTCATCCTTCTCCGGTCACGCTGGGGGTTCCACAGAGATCTGCACTCACCCACTCTCTTCAACCTGTTCATGGAGCCTTTAACGGAAATTCTGACATCATCCAGCATTCACTATCACATGTGCGCAGATGATACCCAACTGTACCTGAAGATCTCCTCTCCTGAGCACATCAGGTCCCTCAACTCAGTCTTACTGAAAACACAAAGCTGTTTGACACATAACCATGTGAAGTTAAAGACCCTTAAAACGGAATTCTCTTAATTGCACCACCCAAGCAATCGCCAGTCCTAGAGCAATGGATGAATCGGCTAATAGCACTTAATTGTACGCAACACGTCATTGATTCTGCAATCTCTTTGGGAATAATGCTAGACAAGTCTGAACATGAAGAAGCACATTAGTACTATCACTAAAGGAGCGAACTCGCAACTCCGCATCTTAAGGAAAATAAAACATTTTCTCCCACTTTACTTGACTTAAGGGTTGCGGTGCAAGCCTTGGTGATCTCAAAGTTGGATTATGGTAGCGCAACCCTATGCTTCCTTCTAAGATCGAAGACTGCTGCGCTCAGGGGTGCCCTCAATTATTCTGCAATGCTTTTAACAGGCGCTAAAAGATACAATCATGTCTCGCTAGATCTGATATCCCTGAACTGGCTCCCATATGAAGCATGGATAGAACTAAAAATTGCATATATGGCACATAAAGCCATTCATTTCAATACCTCAATGTACCTCGCTCAACAACTGGAGCTCTCAGGTGGTTCGAGAGCCTCTAGAAGTGCCAGCACTTTACTGCTTAAACCACAAAAATTCAATTAAGACCCTACAATCGAGCCTACTCTGTTATCACCCGAGGATATGGAAGTCCTTGCCCCCTGAGGTCAGGTTGATCCCTTTACTGTCCTTTTCAAAAAGGAAGTTAAATTGTTACTGATGAAGAGATTTTTTCCATAGAAAGGTAGCTTCCAAGGAGCTAGAGAACACCCTCGCTAGTTTGAGTCTACAAACTCTGTTTTGTGGACCTATTGGTCCTTTGTGACCACTGCTTCTTCCGTTTACAAATGTTATACTGTATTGTGCCATGACACCCCTATTCCCTTGCTTGCTATATTGTAAATCCCTCCACTGCCTTTTCAAGGAAGCAAACCATACGGATGAAGAATCCTCTGTTTTAGTCCTAGCTTCCTAAGTTCCCTAGGGCGCCCAACTCTACAAGAATGTTAATTTTGTTTTTTGTTTGGTTGTTCTGTTTTTACCTCTTGTATCCTTCTTGATGTATAAACTGAAACGCTCTCCGATACCCTTGGTCATCATGTTCGCGCTATAGAAAACTTAAAAAATAAATCTTCTTTATTGTAGTGTTGACGAGCAGGAAACCAGCCCGCGTCCTGCTGCGACCACTGGCTTTTGTGCTGCTGCTGTGTGTTTGCCAAACCACGCTGCAGCTGCCTCTCTGACCCTGGGGCCAGTAATTCTTTGTGGTAGCACCGCTTTATCTATGGCTTGCACCAGAGGATCTCCTTTAATTTTGAGGAAAACGTTTCCTGTGATGCACGTCTACACGTTCCATGCGGCCACAATCTTTGGGTCCTACATAGATAGGACTTCGGGGCAGCCACTATTTTAGAATTGGGCACGTTGTTAATCTGTGGGGAAAGTACTCTTGATGCCATTTTAAAGCCAAGCGACTTTTAAGACAGTTGTTTAAATCTATATATCCAGCATTTAAAAAGCAGGTGCTCTTCCCAAATGTTGTAAATCCATCTATATTTTGAGCTATCTTTGTGGCCGTTGGCAATACATCCTGTGCAAATAAAAAAAAAAATATATATATATATATCAACAAAAAAACTCAATTGCAAAACAGAATATGCCGCTGGAGTGTCCTTGTGCTTTAAGGTACATTGGGAGAAAGAAGACCCGGTCACTCGTTTGATGGTTCTGCTCAATTTTTATTTAGGGCAGAATCTTGCACTCAGGTATTTAATCCTTCTGTGCAATCTATAAGTTTTTTTGAATATTGAAGAAAAGTAAGTGCAGTGATTTTTACAATGCTGTGACTGTCTGAAGAGTTACTTACTGTCCTGCACATGGACACATGTATTTACATATATTTACAAACACAATTTACACATTACTTGGAAAAACACAAAAAAACAGAATTTGTACATTTAAATAATATATACAAAACAAGCATTTGAGAAAATTTGAGATTGACAGTACCCTGTCCATATACTTTTCGTCAGGCCACTAAAACCGAATATTTTTACTTTTTCTTGTGGCCTGATAGCGCAAGAGGCTGTTAGTATGATCAATGTTTTATATATTTATCAAAACATGAAAAGAGCCTTATGCGCCAAACAACATTCGGACTTAAGACGAATAAAGGTCAAGAGCCTGTAAGCCGACGCGTTTCTGAGCCTGTCTATGTACTTGGCAGGCTCGTCTTCAGGGCTTTGGGGCTGGGTACCTGTGTAAGTACAAATATAGGGCATACTGAGTTTTTTTGACCCTCTTTGATGCGTCACCAAAAACTATTCAACTGGCGTTATTATTACCTTTTTGTTGTGCAGTCTCTATTATCAAATCTTCCGATCGATTTCTTTTAGTGGGGACTCTTTAACTTCTAAAATGGAAACAATAACATGGTACGTTCCCAGGCTCTTATTTTTCTACTAGTGATTTCTACTCGATCTTTTTTTAGCACTCACGTGTTTAACAGCCAGGATGTTTTCCAGCAGGTTGTTGGTCTCCGATATGAGCGGTAGTTACTGCTGGCGCTACAAAGTCAACAGGGACGTTTTTAGTAATCAAACACTATCCAGTTTATCGCTACGAGCATTTATGCGCTGTGATACTAACAGCCGATCATTAGACACTTACTTTTTAGCGGGCGCGGAGCGCCGTATTTCTTTTTTGTGGAGACGCCACCTCTCGGTGCTCTTTAACACTCGGCGCTGTAAGTTTAAGCGAATGTAATGTTATAGTACTAGATTTTCAATATTGTAGGCATTCATTTTCACAACACAAAGGATGAGACACCTACTTGTACGATGTAAGCGTTGGGTCTATGTCCGAGGGGGCGTTGCTCAACTTCTAGATTGTTTGGGTCGATGCAGTTAACGCTGTGATCTATTGATAAAGCGAAGATTTAGAGTTGCGTTTTGGCAAGTGTTAAACTAATAGGTGTTTGGCGCATATGCTCGTTTTACCTGTCGATAAGTCGCTAGACGCTGCTGTTTACTCCAGAGTTCCTCAGATAGGGGAAGGGCTGAAAAAAACGCGAGGGTTGGGAGTTATTTTATATCACCCAGTGCTTCTGGGACATGTAGTCCTGAAGTCTCAAGATTGATTTTTTTAGGGGTGGTCTGTACCACCTGCGGCCCAGTTATGGATTTTGGCTTTCTGTGTGTTCATTCAGTCCATCATTCACGCAGTCGTATTTCAGAATCAGATATGCCTCCCTTTTTGCTAACATTGCTTCTACACTACCCCCTCTTGCAGGGACTTGGATCTTTGATAATACTGACCACTTTAATTCTTTCTCAGTGTGGCCTAAGTCAATACAATGTTGGACCATTGGGGCATTTAGGACTTTTTGTTTAATCCTGGATCTGTGTTGGGTTAGTCTTTGTGACACTGTTTGTGTGGTTTTCCCTATGTAGAGTTTGTCACAAGGACAGATGATTACATAAACCACATTTTTGCTCTTGCAGTTTGTGAATTCCACGTGGGTCCATTTCACACTATGGTGTTCAAATGTGGTACCTTCAATGGTATTTGTGCACGAGATGCAGTTACCACACTTGTGGTGTCCTTTGACCGGACTTAATTTCCATAAAGTGGGTAAATCGCTTTTTGGTCTCTGAGTGCCCAAATCGGCCCGAATTATTTGTTCCCCTATACTTTTACTCTTTTTAAGGGCAAATAAGGGTTTTGGAAATGGTATGTTCAGGTTTGATAACAAGTGCCAATTTTTCAATACTATGGCCTTGAATTTGTTGGTTAATGGTCCATACGTGGTTACACAAACTAGCTGTTCTAACGGTTTCTTGTCCTTCTTTGTTAACAGCGCTTCCCTTGGTGTAAACCATGCGCGTTTAGTGGCATGTTTTAGCATCTTTCTAGGATACCCCCGTTTGGACAGTTGGTCACAAAGCGTTTCAGCATGTATCATATAGTCCTCTTTCCTTGAACAATTACGTCTGATTCGTAATAGTTGGCTATACGGTAGGTTTGCTTTCAGACTTTTCGGGTGAAAGCTATCGTAGTGTAGAATTGAGTTTTTGTCAGTTTGTTTGCGGTGAAGGGTGGTGGCTAATTCTCCTTCCTGATGGAATACTTCCACATCAAGAAAAGTTAAGCGGGTGTTACTGCTAGTCATGCTGAACTTTATATCAGGGTGTCTATTGTTCAGCCACTCATAGAACTCTTTTAATTTTTCCTCAGTTCCTCTCCACTGACACCAGATGTCATCAATATAGCGATACCATCTTAAGATGTGTATGCCATAAGGGTTTTGATGGTAGATGAAACGCTCTTCATACAATGCCATGAAGAGCACCGCCATCTCTGGGGCATAAGGACACCCCATGGCGGTGCCCTTCACCTGCATGTAGAAGGTGTCCATGAATCTAAAGTAGTTACGCTTAAGTGCCAGGCTTGCCAATTCAATGATGAAATGAGTTGGAACTCTGTGTGGTCTAGGCCGGGTTTCAAGAAAAAATTCAATAGCTTCTAATCCCTCTTCCTGGGGGATTTGTGTGTACAAGGAGTTAACGTCAAAAGTGACCATTAACTCAACTTTGTCATCAAATGGTGTAGTTTCTATTTTTGTGATGAAGTCAGTCGTATCTTTTATATATGATTTGACATCACCCATGAATGGTTTTAGGAATACGTCAACGTATTTGGCTAATGGTTCCAATATCGAATCGCACCCGGAGACAATAGGTCTTCCGGGTGGATTTGATAGATTTTTATGAACTTTAGGTAAGAAATAAATTACCGGAGTTCGAGGGTTTCGTTTGCTCAAATATTCGTATTTCTTCGGACCTACAATTCCATCGTCAAATCCCTGTTTTAGTCTTGCTTGAATTTCATTTTGGATTGAGACAGTTGGGTCCTCTGTAAGCTTCCTGTACCATTCTGTGTTGCCTATCTGACTGTTAGCTTCATCAATGTATTTTTCTTTTTGCCACAGGACTAGGGCGCCCCCCTTGTCGGCCGGCTTGACCACTATAGTTGTGTCATTACTGAGTTGTCTGATGGCTGATTGTTGTTCTTTTGTTATATTCTTCCTACAGTAGTTTTTTTGTTTTCCTAACTGCGTGAGTGATGACTGAACGACCTGTTCGAATGCCAAGATTTGTTTCGGTATCATTTGGGATGTGGGAGTGAAAGTAGACTTATTAGACAAATTGGACAAACCTGAACATACCATTTCCAAAACCCTTATTTGCCCTTAAAAAGAGTAAAAGTATAGGGGAACAAATAATTCGGGCCGATTTGGGCACTCAGAGACCAAAAAGCGATTTACCCACTTTATGGAAATTAAGTCCGGTCAAAGGACACCACAAGTGTGGTAACTGCATCTCGTGCACAAATACCATTGAAGGTACCACATTTGAACACCATAGTGTGAAATGGACCCACGTGGAATTCACAAACTGCAAGAGCAAAAATGTGGTTTATGTAATCATCTGTCCTTGTGACAAACTCTACATAGGGAAAACCACACAAACAGTGTCACAAAGACTAACCCAACACAGATCCAGGATTAAACAAAAAGTCCTAAATGCCCCAATGGTCCAACATTGTATTGACTTAGGCCACACTGAGAGAGAATTAAAGTGGTCAGTATTATCAAAGATCCAAGTCCCTGCAAGAGGGGGTAGTGTAGAAGCAATGTTAGCAAAAAGGGAGGCATATCTGATTCTGAAATACGACTGCGTGAATGATGGACTGAATGAACACACAGAAAGCCAAAATCAATAACTGGGCCGCAGGTGGTACAGACCACCCCTAAAAAAATCAATCTTGAAACTTCAGGACTACATGTCCCAGAAGCACTGGGTGATATAAAATAACTCCCAACCCTCGCGTTTTTTTCAGCCCTTCCCCTATCTGAGGAACTCTGGAGTAAACAGCAGCGTCTAGCGACTTATCGACAGGTAAAACGAGCATATGCGCCAAACACCTATTAGTTTAACACTTGCCAAAACGCAACTCTAAATCTTCGCTTTATCAATAGATCACAGCGTTAACTGCATCGACCCAAACAATCTAGAAGTTGAGCAACGCCCCCTCGGACATAGACCCAACGCTTACATCGTACAAGTAGGTGTCTCATCCTTTGTGTTGTGAAAATGAATGCCTACAATATTGAAAATCTAGTACTATAACATTACATTCGCTTAAACCTACAGCGCCGAGTGTTAAAGAGCACCGAGAGGTGGCGTCTCCACAAAAAAGAAATACGGCGCTCCGCGCCCGCTAAAAAGTAAGTGTCTAATGATCGGCTGTTAGTATCACAGCGCATAAATGCTCGTAGCGATAAACTGGATAGTGTTTGATTACTAAAAATGTCCCTGTTGACTTTGTAGCGCCAGCAGTAACTACCGCTCATATCGGAGACCAACAACCTGCTGGAAAACATCCTGGCTGTTAAACACGTGAGTGCTAAAAAAAGATCGAGTAGAAATCACTAGTAGAAAAATAAGAGCCTGGGAACATACCATGTTATTGTTTCCATTTTAGAAGTTAAAGAGTCCCCACTAAAAGAAATCGATCGGAAGATTTGATAATAGAGACTGCACAACAAAAAGGTAATAATAACGCCAGTTGAATAGTTTTTGGTGACGCATCAAAGAGGGTCAAAAAAACTCATTATGCCCTGTATTTGTACTTACACAGGTACCCAGCCCCAAAGCCCTGAAGACGAGCCTGCCAAGTACATAGACAGGCTCAGAAACGCGTCGGCTTACAGGCTCTTGACCTTTATTCGTCTTAAGTCCGAATGTTGTTTGGCGCATAAGGCTCTTTTCATATTTTGATAAATATATAAAACATTGATCATACTAACAGCCTCTTGCGCTATCAGGCCACAAGAAAAAGTAAAAATATTTGGTTTTAGTGGCCTGACGAAAAGTATATGGACAGGGTACTGTCAATCTCAAATTTTCTCAAATGCTTGTTTTGTATATATTATTTAAATGTACAAATTCTGTTTTTTTGTGTTTTTCCAAGTAATGTGTAAATTGTGTTTGTAAATATATGTAAATACATGTGTCCATGTGCAGGACAGTAAGTAACTCTTCGGACAGTCACAGCATTGTAAAAATCACTGCGCTTACTTTTCTTCAATATTCAAAAAAACTTATAGATTGCACAGAAGGATTAAATACCTGAGTGCAAGATTCTGCCCTAAATAAAAATTGAGCAGAACCATCAAACGAGTGACCGGGTCTTCTTTCTTCTTATGATTACAATTGTCCTACCCGGCCACACCCTTTGGACATAACCCCCCTTGATAACAGTTAAGGTACATTGGAAGCACCCGGCAGGGTTGCCCGCTCTCGCCCATGCTGTTTGCGATTGTCCTGGAGCCGCTTGCGTGCCTGATCCGACAGAGGCATAGGGAGACGGCGCTGAATTTTAATCATCGCCCGGTCTCGATCTCCCTCAATGCGGACGATATGGTGTTGTTTGTGCGCGAGCCGTCTCGATTTCTGCTACAACTGCTGCGAGAGCTTGTGAAGTTTGGATGTCTGTCTGGACTCAAGATAAACTGGGATAAGTCATTCATAATCCCACTCACGGCAGGGACCAGTTGCCCGGTTCTTGAATATCCGCTCGTGTGGTCAGACACTCCGGTCAAGTACCTGGGAGTTTGGGTGCACTGCGATCCGACGACAGTCGTGCGGGAAAACTACGGCAAAGCTTGCGTAAGCCTTGAGAGCATGATTGAAAGTTGGTTATTGCTGCCACTGTCGTTAGCAGATCGAAAAGCCCTAATCAAAATGGTGGTCTTGCCCCATTTCTGTATTTATTTGTGAATATTCCAATAGTACTGAATCTATCCTTCTTTAAGACGCTGCGTGGACATCTCCGTTTGGTCTGGGGTGGTAAGAAAGCTAGAGTTTAGTGGTCCACACTCACACTGGGATATGAAAGCGGCAAATTTGCGGTCCCGGATTTCTATGTCTATTATCTGAGCGCACAGGCTCAATACCTGTATTACTGGTACAAACCACATGCTTTCACACCTCATGTTGCGGTGGAGGAGGGCGATGCGGCTCCGGTCCCGTTGCATAGCGTTGTCACGCACAGCTCGCGAGGTAAATCGGAGATAAACTCAATAGACTCAACAATCTCAGCATGGCAACGAATAGGGTGATTGGCGCGGAAGTCACCGCTTTATGCGCCAGACTTGAGGCTGGAGTGGCATGGACAACTATCGGTCACCAGCGAGGGCCCGTCAATGAGAGTGCTCAGAGAGGCGGGAATCACTCACCTCAAAGACATTTACCCGGACGGCACCTTCCTAAATCAAGGGGACCTTGGACATGTCGTGAATCAGACACTCATGTTCCGCTTCGCGGTCCATCGACTGAGAGGTGCGGCTAGGGAGCACTACACTACCTTCCTGGATGAGCCTCCAGTGCTGAGGTCGCTGCAGATGGTTCTCACTGTGTCTAATAACAAACACCTATTGTCAAAATTGTATGCGCTGATTAAAGATGAATCAGAAGTTAGTGTGGATGACAGCTGGGTAAAATGGAATGATTGTCTTGGCGAAGATATCTCGGAAGCCAACTGGAGACATGTCTGTGGGCTGACTGGCACGCTAAGTATGAATGGTAATCTCAGAATTATCCACTTCAAGTATTTACATCAAGTGTACCACACGCCGGCACGACTGTATAAATATGGCCTACGAGACACGGCAAGGTGTGAGAGATGTAGTAAAGACAACGCAGATTTTATACACCTGGCGTGGAACTACTGGCGGGTGGCTGCCTTCTGGGAGGCAGTAGTGAGTAGCATGAGTGAAATGGTTGGCGTTGATATCCCTTGTGCGCCACTGGTGTGCCTCCTATGCTGCGTCCCACACATTAAAGGCGCGAGTGGCAGACTGGTGAGGTTGGCGCTGCTCTTGGCGGCTAGAAGGGTGGCGATGGTGTGGGGGAAAGGCAGACGTCCGGGTCTGAAGGATTGGCTGGCTGACTTGGTGTACTGTAGGGATAGTCTCGGGGTTTATGCGGAGGAACTGCCCGCCAGGTCCAGACCGAGAGACGTCTGGGAACCGCTGCGCTTATATTTGCTAGCACATGCTGATGCGAACACAGATTAATCCAGTTGGGGAGGCAATGGAGTCAGTGAGGGAAGAGACCGGGGATGGGCCCCCCTTATGAGACACTGAGGTGGTGCAACCTGCGCTAGTGGGCATCCACGGGTGGATCGGACTAAGGGAGTCCCTACGAACCCTGGGATAGATTGTGGGCCGCAGCGCCTGGTCGGCTCTTTGGGAGGTGGCCCCACACACTCCTAGGATGCGCAAGGACAGGATGGCCCGAGCTTCGCAGCCGAACACCATCACACAGTACACCACCCAGCGGCTCCTGTTACAGCGCATCACGCGCCAAACCGGTCCGGATGACTAGAGGGATGCCCCCGGTAGCCCTGGTGAGCCCTCCCGGGTAGAGATACTGAAGGCAATCCAGGGATCCCACAGTGCCTTGGAGAGGCAGATAGAGACAGTGTCGATTGACGTGAATCTCCTGAGAGCGTATCTCCGCAAGGTAACGGATAAGGTCACGGCAGCGGAGGGCGACATAGTCCAACTTCAGGAGGAGGTGGCGACCCTCAAGCAAACCGTCTCGAGGCCAAGTGAGGCCAAGTGTTTCACTCCTCATTTTCAACATATGCTCGGGGGTCCTAATTTGGGTGGCCTCCGGGGTCCCGTTCGCCATCCAATATGTGGAGGTGGATATCAATGGCAGGTACCTGCTCCTGCGGGTGAAGCTAGACGTGAGGGAACTCTCCATTTTAAACTCATACGCACCCAATGTAAACGACCCTGACTTCTTTTTGCACCTGCAGGAGGTCCTTGTTTCGGTCTTGGAGGGCCCACTGCTATGGTTCGGGGATTTTAATTGTGTGTTGGACCCCGTCTTGGATAGGTCCCCTCCCCGTACAGGGACGAAGCCACGCATGACAGCGCGACTTCGAGAGGTGATGCAGAACTTGGGGTTCAGTGATGTGTGGCGTCTGGGTAACCCGACTCCAAAAACTATTTACGTATTTTTCCCCCACTCATAACACACACAGCAGACTGGACAGGGTTCTAGAGGCAAATGTGGATGCTTCTCTCTCCCTAACAGTCACGCATCAGGCCCGTTTTTTATCCGATCACTCTCCAGTAACATGCGTTGCCCAGTGGGAGAACCAGCCCTCCCGCCCTCGCACCTGGAGGATGCCGATAGACCTCTTACAGGACCAGGTGGGGAAGGACCATGTGGAGACTGCCCTCAAAAATTACCTTGACTTGAACTGGGAGGGAGGGGACACTACTTATTCTACCAAATGGGATGCCCTGAAGGCGATCATACGAGGTGAATGTATGGCCCTCACCTATGGAGTCCGGAAACACTACTTTGGGAATTGCGTGACGCAGAGGATGAACTTCTGCACCTGCAAACTTTGCCAGATCCCGACGACCTAGGCCAGGAGTCGGAACGGACAGCCCGCTCGTGTGTACATGACATACTGAATCGTCTAGCCAAATACACTCTGGGCCAGTATCGGCAGCGCCTCTATCGGGAAGGGGACAAGTCGGGCCGGCTATTGGCCTGAATCCTCCGGCGTGAGTTCGCCCCAGAGAGGATTGTGGCCCTGAGAGGCCCCGCAGGAGGAATGGTACACTCTGAGGCGGGCATCCTTTGGGTCCTCCGGTCCCATCTGCAGACGGTGTATGCCGTGGATCCCACGGTTACTGAGGCCTCCTTCCTCCCTAGGGGCTTACCCTACAGGCACTTTCGAAGGAAGCCGCAGAGGAACTGGGTGCAGTTTTGGCGCTTCATGAAGTGAAGGTGGCGATAGATGGCCTGCCGAGGGCTAAATCCCCAGGAGGAGATGGCGACCCCTGCAAATTCGATCAGGCATTTGCGGACACCCTTGCCCACCTCCTCTTACAAGTGTACCTAGAAGCGTTTGAACAGGAGACACTTCCGCCCAGTATGAACCAGGGCGAAATCTGTATGATCCTGAAGCCAGGCGGGGATAGTGGCGACCCCGCAGCGTACCGACCCATCACCATGATAAATACAGATGTGAAGTTTTAACTAAACTTTTGGCTACCCGGCTGGCGCCACACATGGCACACCTGGTACACCCCGACGAATGTGGATTTATCCCTGGCAGCAACACCGCCATGAATTTGAGACGACTGAACCACATCATTCATGAGGTGCGAGATAGGGAGGACCAGATGGTCCTGGTGTCGATTGATCTCGCTAAAGCATTCAACACCGTCTACTGGGGGTACCTCTTAGAGGTCCTCCGGATGGTGTGGATGGGCCCTGACATCTGTCGTTGGATCCGCATATTGTACAAAGCCCCCCGGGCCAGAGTACGGCTCGGTGCAGCATGATCGGAGGAATGGCTCTTGGGTCGAGGCACGCGGCAGGTGTGTCCCCTCTCGCCGCTCCTTTGTGCCCTGGCGATCGAGCCTTTGACGGTCCAGGTCCGAACAGAAATGACGCAATGGGGCATCACGCGGGAGTCGGTGCCCGTCCTGCTTCAGCAGTTGGACCATTTTGGTGCGGCTTCGGGTCTGAGAATTAACTGTGGGAAGTCCCTGATTTCCCCCCCTGGCAGGTTGCGGCGTGGGACTGCTGACGGCCCTGCCGAATCTAGGGTTACGATGGGAGCAGGAGGCGTTCCGGTATCTCGGGATCCAAGTAGCACCAACAGGTGCGCAGGGGTTGGCCCGTAATATTGACCGGGTCCTCAAGTCCTTACAACAATCGGTCACTTTCTGGAACTCCTTGCCACTATCCCTTATGGGGCGACTGGCCGTCGCAAAAATGGTGATGCTCCCTAGGACGCTCTATGTCCTTCAGAATTACCTGTGCCCAATCCCCTCGGGCGTTTCCCGCCCACTCAACACGTTGCTTACGTCGTTACTCTGGGCGGGCCGGCGTAGCCGAGTTGCCCTTCATACTGCTGTCTGAACATGGGAGGAGGGGGGGTTAGAGGCGCCTAGATTTGACTTGTACTACTATGCGGCACAACTGTTACCGGCTGCACGGTGGTTCGCGGATGGAGACAGCTGGGAGAGGAGTCTACTGGCTGGCAGAGCTGACGAGCGAGTATTGCAGGTGGCATTGATGCGGGGACGGGGAGCAGATGAGGCCCTACCCTATGTGGTGCACCACACTGCTGCGGTCTGGCAGCGGTTTGTGTAGAAAATACTGCGGCGAGCCCCCTTTCATAGGGAGTTGCCGGTGTGGATCCTGGCCCCTGTTGTTGACCTGGCAGAACACATGTCCTTTAGGGACTGGAGAATGGGAGGCTGTGAGACTTTGGCGGACCTTTATCCCAATGAGTCATTCGTGTCCTTTGAGCAAGCCATGGAAGCCTTTGGCCTGGGGGAGGGGCAATATTTGCACTATTGGGGCCTTCACGTGGTAGCAAGGGCCACGTGGCCCCACACCCTGAACATCCTCCTCTATTGTGGTAGAGGGCGTAAATTGATATCTCTGCTGTATTCGGCCATGAGGCAGGTCTCGACACCGCCGATCTCGCCTTCCTGGGGGGCCTGGGAGACAGACCTGGGGCTCGTTCTGAACCCGGGAAAGCGTAAGCGCATAGGGAGCCTTAACCATAGAGTGTCCTGCAATGCGAGATTCAAATTGACACATTTCAACTTTATGCATCGTACCTACTTAAACCCGCTTTCCCAGAAGCGTATTTCGGGAGACAGGGAGGACAACTGCCCCAGATGTGGGATGGAGAAAGCGGGGTTCCTACACCTGGCTTGGGACTGTCCCTTGGTCTGTAGCTTCTGGAGGGGGGAGGGAGGAGGGGGATCGTATACACTCCGTAACCGGCCTCCGGATTGACCTGACCCCGCTTCACTGCCTATTCGCCCTGGTCCCTAAGCCTAGGAAGAGGAACCTTTCCTACAAACTTTTGCAATTAATGTTGGTGCTGGAGAGGCGTAGGGTAGCGATCACCTGGATGGGGCGGAGGGCTCCTGAGTTGTCAGCTTGGCGTAAAGATGTAAGGTAGTGGTCACTGGCTGAGGAGACTCATATGCAGAGTACCCGCAGGGATGAGAGGTTGCAGGATGATCTCTTTGCATGGCGAGTCATGTGTGCCAAGGAGTTGTCTCACAGCGATTCAGATGGCACGAGTGCTGAACTTTTCTCTTCAGGGGAATCGGGGTCTGAGAGGGAGGGTGAGGGGGGGTGGGGAGGTTGGAGCCGCTCTAATATAGGTGCACTGCCTGTTCCTCAGGAATCACTCTATTGTCTTCAATGGAGCTCCCAACATTCCAATGTTCTAATTCCTGTTAGTACTTTTTGGGTTTCGCCTGCCGAAGGCTGCGCTCTGCGCAACTTTTCGGCGCAGGCGAAATCCATTGACTCTAATAAGGACTTCAGGAACGTCCCCCGGCTCCCATTGGCTAGCTCCATAAATGGAGGCTAGCCATTGGGAGCCGGATCTGTCCGTCCAGGCCGGACCAGATTCGGGGGCGTTCCCGCGATTTTTTTCCCTCTCCACCCACTTCTGTTCGTCTTCGCGGCGGTAGGTGTGTGTTATTTTTTTTTTTCGAGTCTCCCTTTTTTCTTCATTTTACACGCGTCTGTTGTTGGAGTTAGTTCAAGATTCGAGTTCCCACGAAGCGATCAGGGATCAGGTAAGGAGTATTTTGTTTATAATTGTGTTTTCACTTTGTAAGTTTAGGTATTTTGTTCTGTGCCGGTTCCCGCCCCCCCTCCCCCTCCCGCTATCCTGTGCCCGTTCCCGCCCCCCTCCCGCTGTCCTTGTGTCCGTTCCGCCCCCCTCCCGTGTGCCCGTTCCCGCCCCCCCTCCCCTTTCACTCTCCGTTGCTTGTTGTATTTATTGTGCATATTACCCCCATTTGCATACCACTTATGCTGTCATGTTCAGCTTGTCTATCACGTTCCACCCTGGACGGAAGTCCTTCACCGCTGTCGATGACCCTGATCACAACACGCCTCTATTAACACACTTCTGTGTGCTAAGTAAACATTTTGAGCCTCGTTGTGGTCTCCACGCAACCGATTTTGCGGTTTTCGGTTAAGATATGCCATTTTCAACCATGTACACTTTTACCGTTTCGTTACGCTTTTGGGAATGCATGCGGCACCATTAGATATTACCAGCACACAGCAGTTTCACCAGCCGTGCGTGTCTTGTCTAAACGGCCGCCTCAACTAACTATATACGGCTCATTCGCGTTCCCACCACTTTTGTTTGGTTCTATGCAACTTCACCATCCGAGTATGCACGTAAATCCGCTCTGAAAGTTTTTGGGAATAGTAGTTTTGATGGATTATACACAGCTCATTCACACTCCCATAATTTTTGTTTGGTCCTTGGTCTGTACATTTATACCTCATCTTTTTTTTTTTTTTTCACTCGGTCACAGTCACTTATCAGTCATGGCAATTCACTCTTAATGCACCAGTTATTTTATACACATTCCCCAATGTTCATTTTCTAATGACTCTTTCTGTATATGTTTTTTGAGGCTGAGTTCCCATCCTGAATGGTGTGTGTGTGTGTGTGTGTGTGTGTGTGTGACTGCTCCAGTGTGTGTATGTGACTGCTCCAGTGTGTGTATGTGACTGCTCCAGTGTGTGTATGTGACTGCTCCAGAGTGTGTGTGTGTGACTGCTCCAGAGTGTGTGTGTGACTGCTCCAGAGTGTGTGTGTGACTGCTCCAGAGTGTGTGTGTGACTGCTCCAGAGTGTGTGTGTGTGACTGCTCCAGAGTGTGTGTGTGTGACTGCTCCAGAGTGTGTGTATGTGACTGCTCCAGTGTGTGTATGTGACTGCTCCAGAATGTGTGCGTGTGTGACTGCTCCAGTGTGTGCGTGTGTGACTGCTCCAGTGTGTGAGTGTGTGACTGCTCCAGTGTGTGCGTGTGTGACTGCTCCAGTGTGTGCGTGTGTGACTGCTCCAGTGTGTGCGTGCATGTGACTGCTCCAGAGTGTGTGTGCGTGCATGTGACTGCTCCAGAGTGTGTGTGTGTGTGTGACTGCTCCAGTGTGTGTGTGTGTGTGTGTGACTGCTCCAGTGTGTGTGTGTGTGTGTGACTGCTCCTGTGTGTGTGTGTGTGTGACTGCTCCAGTGTGTGTGTGTGTGTGTGTGTGTGTGACTGCTCCAGTGTGTGTGTGTGTGTGTGTGTGACTGCTCCAGTGGGTGTGTGTGTGACTGCTCCAGTGGGTGTGTGTATGTGACTGCTCCAGTGGGTGTGTGTATGTGACTGCTCCAGTGGGTGTGTGTATGTGACTGCTCCAGTGGGTGTGTGTATGTGACTGCTCCAGTGGGTGTGTGTATGTGACTGCTCCAGTGGGTGTGTGTATGTGACTGCTCCAGTGGGTGTGTGTATGTGACTGCTCTGGTTGTGTGTGGGGGGGGGCTCTGTGTGTGTGTGTGTGTGTGGCTGGCTCTGGGTGTGTGTGGCTGGCTCTGGGTGTGTGTGGTAGTAATTGCTGTATGCTGAGCTCGTCCGTAGGGTACAATAGTTCTCACATTTGCGAGAGATTAAGCTATTGGCAATGTAAATGACAATGCCATTTATTTATCTGTTTTCAAAACCAACACATAAATAAAAAATTTGTCATTTACAATGCCAATAGCTCTAACTTCTCCAAAGGCGAAACCGTTGCATTGTAAATGCTTGTTAAGAGAGGTTGAATCGTGTTTTGCCAACACTCACTTTGTATATAATGGCTGTTTTCCAAATGGTTATCGGCATCTGAACAATATTGCATGCCTCAATTGGTATGCCTACAAGCAAGTGATGAAGGCTTTAGGATTGATTCGTTAGTCGGGATAAATTGTCCAGTGCTACATGTCTAATGTGTTTATTTATTATAAAGCGTTGTGGTAAACGTAGCAGGCCTGTCCTGCTTATGGTGAAATAAATGTATTAAAGCCAATTGGCGTTAAAAGGGTTTATTGCTACTACTGTGTTAAAGGTTTGTATTTTGTGACATGGAAATTCACAGCTTAACTTAATGAGCAGTGTTTTTTTGTGTTGGTTATCCACTCGGATAAATCCTTAGAGTAGAAGATTTGCTTGTTGATGTTTTTTGTTATGCCTTTTGAGAGGGATTGTATATTGTTTGCAAAATAAAAATGTTATATGTATTTGTAATGTTCATTTTCCTGATGGCTGCCTTTTGAGATTTCCCATTTAATATGTCTGAGTTGATGGCTCATTTGGGAAATCTGTGTCCGATGCAATATGTTTGATCTGTGTATTATAAAACCTGTAGCAAAGACGACAGGACTGACTAATTTATTGTGAAAAGCATATGTTAATCCAAAAAGGTGTGTATGGGTGTATTGTCTTAACACTGTCAATAGGTATTTTGATACGTGGAATCTGAAATTACCATCTCATGCTATACCATTTGAGGGCTGGAAGCAATGAAACTCTTCTGACCTTGGACTTATATTTCTCCAATTACATCAGCTTGTTGAGCGCATTTGTCCGCAAAGTTCTGTCTGAGACGTGGAGGTTGGAAAAAGCATTATGGCCTAAAACCTCTAAGCCTGAAGTGTTCACCAGGCAGAATGGAAGGCATAGCAGATGAGGCTCGGGAAGCTCTGGGCAGCAGAGGACAAACTGGGCTGAAGGGTACACACTGACTCAGATCAAGGCTGGAGCAAAAAGAAGGCAAATATATCCAGTAGGGCTATTTACATGTCGAAAATAGTACAGCTGCATTAGGGAGCAAGTAGATGAAAGGGCTAGCTGCTTTTTACTGGAAATGCAAAGTCTAATGCTGTCCTGTTGTAAAAAAGAGCCGTCTTGGAAAGGGAAACAGAAAATATCATGGTCTATGGCGTCTGCCATTTTGGATAAACTCACATTGAAAACCACTTCCGAGTAGGGAGTGTAAAATTCATATTCGAAAGCACTCCTCAGACTCCCTGATAAGGAATCACATTATGCAAAGACGCATACCACCCTGTTAACTAGGGTCTTTAAAACCCCCAAAGGTGGTATAGCCCACATTATGCCAAGCAAGGACCGAAAGGGGATCAGCTGTGAGTCTGCAGCCCCACCAGGAACATTGCTTAAACACCCTGCTCAAACAGACAAGTGTTAAATGTTCACCCCCAGTTTGGCACCCCCTGTTCTTGGATGGCACAATTGTCCTTCTTACGATGTGCCACCCATGAGTGGGCAGGTCAGCATTTAGTGTTGGTTAACCCATGGCAAACATTAGGGGTATATTTGGGCTTTGAGATTCAATTTCATGTTGTTTTAGAGGGGGTTGTATGTTCTTTTGCTTGCTCTAATGTTGTGGAAATTTATAATTTTATGACTTTATAGCGACAGTTGTAGTTTTGTATAGAGGCAACCTAGTGATAAAAGTAATGTCTGATTGGTTCATAAGGACATGTAATGTAATGTAAATGTACTTATATAGCGCAAATCACCGACCCGGTATCTAAGCGCTTGCTTAGGGAACCCGTCTTGGTATTCCCCTGTGAGATAACCCCGGCAGGGTATCCACAAGGTGAAAGCCAGGCATCCCACCGCGAGGGGCCGTTGTGGAGATTAAGTAAGCTATTGCCCAGAGTCGCAGAGTGTGAACCCGTGAATCAAGTAGGCACCAGAGCAAGAATTGTCGAGTCCGTGGACATTTTAGGACTCAAGACCCCGCTGAGCCGGGAATTGAACCCTGGTCCCGGGCTGACCTCTGCTTCCAGGTCTGCCTCCTCTAACCAGTGAGCAAGCTATGTCTGTTGCCATAGGCCTGATCTGTTTATAATTAAAAATTACAACCAAGGCAGAAGTCCTGACTGGAAATCGTATGTTGAAGGAAGATGGGCTTTTAAGGGTCAAGTGATATTACACAATATCTGATAGAGACTTCTAGCTGCAGATTCCTTACCGTAGACTATTCCCCAGGTGTCGGACTGGATCCTGGAATTTTTCAAGCAGTACCTCTGCATACAGGTAGGTGGCGTCATTCTGTTCCTTAGCATTATCCAAGCTGGAACTGACATGAAAGGTGGCTATATAGGTGCCTCTCCGCGTACTGACATTTCTTTTCTTTCTGCGCCAGTCGGGCTGATCCAGAGCGCTACCGTCTGTTAATTTTTGACTGACTTTTCTTGACATTTTGTTTAGCCCTTTCTGTCTCCTTGTGTGGTAGGATGTTCCCTAAGAAACCGGTGGGGTTTTGGCCCTGTTCCTCTTCAGACAGAGGTAAATGACACCCATCTGGTTTGCCTTTGGGGCATGGGGCATGGAGCCAGACCACAACTCCCAAACCTCCTAGTCGCCTTGTGCCTCTATGCCACTTTAGGTCACCGGCCCGTTCGTGGGATCGTTTCAGGTGCTGGTCATCACGCTTGAAGTCACAGTTTAAGTCCCACAAAAAGTCCAAACAAAACAGACGCTCTTCGACTTCACCGCGCCAGTCCAAATCTTCGGACGAGATGTGGGAACGTCGCTCTAGGCCCTGCTCCACGCAGAACCTACCTCTGGGTCCGCTCAGTGCCTCCATGAGCTTCCTGGAGCCAGAGCGCCACCGCTGAGTGTACCTCCTTTTTGAGTGGGCCAACTCCTTTGGGATCCCTTCTTGCCCCATGGGTGAGGCGGGTGCGCCATTTGGGCCCCTTGGATACGGATCTTCACTGGCTTAGATCGCCATCTTCACTGGAACCTGTTCCAGTTACACCTTTCTCACGGCGGTGCTGACCCCATAATCATACCAGACTCCTATACGGAGACATATTGGCTGCGGCGGTGCAAGCTGGAACTTGACCTTACACTTAAAGCCAGTGCTTCCTTTTTTGACAGGCCTGGAGAGGAGCATTATTGGGGAGGATCTGAGAATCCTTATAGTTATACCAACCCACTTGATGAGACTTAAGATAACTGGCAGATGCCACTGTTCTGGACACCTCTCCAGACCCTGGCGTGGTCTCTCCTCCTAATGTGGCTACTTAACCACCGGCTAGGGAATCCAAGAATCTGGACACCTTCAGCAAGATGAGGTTTTCTTCCTCCAGCCTGCCACTGCAGTCGGTGAACACTGCATGCCTTTTGGGCCATACACTCACAGGGTTTGTATTTGGTTGTATAAGTGTTGCCCATGGTCGTTGAGGAGGCCGAGCCGTACTGTCACAGGCTATTGCAGATGGCAGAGACGCAGTTCACCATTTGCTGCGGACTGGATATGACCAATTTGGCAGGCAGAGAGATTGCGTCATCCTTGGCACTCCGATGCCATGACTGTCTGAGATCTGCTGGCTTTTCGGGGGATGTCCAGGCATCCCTTATAGGCCTGCCCTTCAATGGCACCTGTCTCTTCTGCGACCAGGCAGATTCTTCTCTGAATTTCTTTATAGACAGCTGGCCATTGCCAGGTCCTGTGGTCTCTCCACGACCCCACTCCTACCCCATTCTGCCTTTCTCCTCTTTCATGGCTAAAATAGAGGCTAGCAACAGCTTCCATTCCTGCCCAGCCACCAAGGCCAATGGACTCCCCAATCCTTTTGTGGTTGCGGTTCCCACAAGCCTCATGGGGGACACGTCCAGAGATCCACCCAGTCGGCCACACAATAGGAGTTCCAGCCTCAAAGGCACTTTAGTTTGGTCTTGTACCATCACAGGCACCGAGTTGGTGGCAGCATCCGTCATCATCTGCCCCGCTTGCAGTGCAGAACATCGGACAAATGACACCACAAATTGTTCCGCTGGGTTACTCTGTCCTTTTGCTAGAAAACCACCCTCTCCATGCTCTGTCAGGACGTTCAGGCCTTTTTTGGCCAAAGGAGCCATCACAAGGGTGCCAGCATTAGAACTAGTTTGTGGTTGCTATTTTCTCTACTTTCTAGTGCACAAAAAGGACAGAAGCCTTTGTCCATTTTAGGTCTGAGCCCTCTCAATTTCTTCCTGAACTAGGAGGAATTAAAGATGCTCACGTTAGGTCAGGTTCGGTCTGCCCTACACTCTGAAGACTGTATGGTAGCATTAGACTTGCAGGATGCCTACTCCATATGTCCGTCCTGTCTGCCCACAGACGCTACATGCGGTTCATGGTGGGCCATGAGCTTTATACGTTTGATGTGCTGCTGTTTGGCCTCACAATCTCCTAACTAGAGCGGACCTTCTGCATTCGCTAACTAGAGTGGACCTCCTGCATTCGCTGGGGTTATATACTGTCTTTAACACACATTGCCTTTACCAGTGTGTTTAGGGGAGGGTAAGGGTATGGGGTGGTATGGGTATTCTTAGGTTTTAGGGTGGGTAAGGGTATTGGGTGGTAAGGGTATTTTTAGACCTTTTGGTGGGTAAGGGTATTTTTAGGGTGTACGGGGGTAGGGGTATTGGGTTGTAAGCATTTTTTTTAAGGTTTTGGGCAGTAAGGGTGTGTTTTGGGGTGGGTTGAGGTATTGGATAGTGAGTGTGTTTAGTGTTTAGAGATGGGTAAGGGTGTTTTTAGGGTTTAGAAGTGGATAAGGATATTGGTTTGGTAAGGGTATTTTTAGTCCTTAAAGGTGGGTAAGGGTATATTTATTGTTTAGGGGTGGTTGAGTTTAGGTTTTGGGTTTAATAAGGGTGTTTGTGAGTGTGTGTATGTGTGTGTGTGTGTATATATGTATGTGTACAGGGCTCGACAAATCCGAAAAATGGTACTAGTCCTGCTGGTCTAGTACCATGGAAAATCCCCTCGACCTGACTGCAACCCACTTGACCTCCGTCTCTGAAAACGGAGCAAAAGTGACAAGTTAACAAGATTTAAAGGCATCTTTATTGCTCATTTCCTTAATGAGCAATAAAAATGCCTTTAAATCATGTTATCTTGTCACTTGTGCTCTGTTTTCAAATACAGAGGACAAAAGTTAGTTTGACTTCCTACTCGCCAGAAAGGGCGAGTAGGACCTAAAAATAGCTCGTCCTCATCCATTCTCCCTCGCAAATGCGAGCGGGCGAGAGGATTTGTCGAGCCCTGGTGTATATATGTATATGTGTATATATATGTGTGTGTGTATATATATATATATATATATATATATATATACACATACATACACCAAGTGGGTTTATTTTCGCTTTAATTTAATGAAGTGCTGCAATTCCACCTCCAAAAAGACCGGCCTTTCAATGAAAATTGTCCCTCGACCAAACGCGTTTCAAGTTTCCTCTTCATCAGCAGCCTCGGGACTGCAAGTGTTCAAGGCACAGCTTGTGCATATTTTTATCCATCACGAACTTCCCTTTGTGGGTGTGGCCGCACCATCGGCCTTCTGGTTCGTGTAGTTCGCACTGTGAATGAAATGAAATGAAATGAATGAAACTTATATAGCGCACGACTTACCCTGGGGCATCTCCGCGCTTGCTTAGGGAACCCGTCCTGGTATTCCCCTGTGAGATAACCCTGGCAGGGTATCCACAAGGTGAAAGCCAGGCATCCCACTGCGAGGGGCCGTTGTGGAGATTAAGCAAGCTATTTCGCAGAGTGTGAACCCTCGAGTCGAGAAGGCACCGGAGCGAGAATTAACGAGTCCGTGGAATTTTGTACCCAAGACCCGCCGAGGCGGGGAATTGAACCCTGGTCCAGGGCCGAACTCAAGCTCCAGGTCTGCCGCCTCTAACCCCTGAGCCACACTTCTCCACAATCTGCTGGTGTTCTATTCACTCATGAAGAGTCTTAATTGTCATGCACTACAAGTCCCAAGATGCCAGGAGCCACGCCCACATGGGGCAGGACGTTAACAAATATAGTGCAAAGAAGCTTGAATGAACTAGCAGCAGTCAGCACACCACCATTGATGAAGAGGACAGGGGTCCTTGAAACGCGTCTGGAGTTTGTACTTAAGATCTTTGTATGAAGTGGTAATCACGCTGCAATTTACCAGCAGGCGGAGTCCAATAAAAAGGATTAAGAAGATTTGCGTGAGGGTTCTTTCACAGGGGCAACCTTTTCGAATTTATATTTGCGGCTGGTCCGGCCGCGAAAGGATCCCGCTGCCTGAAAGGCAGACCAGTGCTGTTCTAAGGAGAATAAGCGCGAAATGGATGCAAATATTCCAGGGCTTCGTCGGAAAGCAAGGTAAAAGGCTGCGATGTGAGACCCACTTGGGCAACACTTGTGAACTATCTGCTGGTGTCTATTCACTCACGAAGAGTCTTAATTGTCATGCACTACAAGTCCCAAGATGCCAGGAGCCACGCCCACATGGGGCAGGACGTTAACAAATATAGTGCAGAGAAGCTTGAATGAACTAGCAGCAGTCAGCACACCACCATTGATGAAGAGGACAGGGGTCCTTGAAACGCGTCTGGAGTTTGTGCTTAAGAACTTTGTATGAAGTGGTAATCACGCTGCAATTTACCAGCAGGCGGAGTCCAATAAAAAGGATTAAGATCTGCGTGAAGGTTCTTTCACAGGGGCAACCTTTTCGAAAAAAAAAAATATATATATATATATATATATATATATATATATATATATATATTTTTTTTTTTCGAAAAGGTTGCCCCTGTGAAAGAACCTTCACGCAGATCTTAATCCTTTTATATATATATTTCACTAATCTGTTATCTACTTAGATTTTCGTGGGAATGGCAAGTCCGGTTCCATCATACACCCGTTCACTATAAACGTGCCAAGGTCACACATGACTCCCTCTCAGATGCTCCCTTTCACCTGGGCTGTTCTGGAACTGCAAGTCCAGGATATTCATGCTATGGTTATGATGTTTCTGCCTCTATCCTGGATTTCGGTGAGGTTGACTCGGAGGCTGCTGGGTCTCATGGCCTCCTGCATCATGCTGGTAAAATATGCCTATTGGTATGTGTGGGTTCTACAGTAGGACCTGAAGACCAAGTGGGGTAGCATCAGGGACTCTGACCTGACCCAGACATTGAAGGGAACTGCAAAGACCTGCAGTGGTAGCTAGCAAACTGCAATTGGGTCAGCGGCAGACCCCTCTCTTTTCCCCGAATCCGAGCTAACTAGTGGCATGTCACTTCTGGGCTGGGACGACCATCCGGGAGAGATAGAGATTAGAGGACCCTGGTCTCCGGCATAGTCAACTCTACATAAATCTGCTGGAGCTGCGAGCGATACAACTGGCATTGAGCGCCTTTCTTCCTTCCATCGAGGGAAGGCTAGTGCTGGTGTTCATGGACAACACAACTGCCACGTGGTGTTCCAACAATCTGGGTGGGGTAGCGTTGTAGACATTGTGTCAAGAGGCTCTGCGTCTCTGGACATGGCTGGAACGTCTGGGTATTTCCCTGGTGGTTCAATATCTGGCAGGCTCTCTGAACACCATAGCGGACTAATTGACCCATCGATGCCAAGCAGATCACAAATGGCGCCTCTATCAAGAGGCGGTGCAAGGTCTACTCAGGTTTTCTAGAGAATCTTGCTTAGATCTGTTCACCACCACAGAACATGCACAATGTCAGAGCTTCTGCACGCTGGAGTTTCCAAGGCAGCTCTAGCTCGGAGACTCTTTTCATCTCGAGTGGTGCTCAGGTCTTCTGCGTGCTTTTACGCCAATGGTACCCCTTCCCAGAATTTCCAATAAGATCAGGAACGATCAGGCCCAAGTAATTCCTGGTGCCCTGGATTCAGCACTAAGGGTATAGTATCCAGAACACCTGCGCACGAGCATCGTTTCTCCGATTAGAGAGGGTCTACTGTCACAGAAACAGGGCAGGGTCCTGCACCCAAACCTGCGCACACAATCCACCTTCATGCATGGAGATTCAGCGGCAGCAGTTAACTCTTTGACCTTCCCTTCAGACGTTGAGATGTCATTCTGGCAGCCAGGCTACCCTTGGTTAACACAGTATATGCCTGATGTTGGAACATATTTGTGTGCGTTTAATAATGTTGATCCTTTTTCTGCACCTTTATCTGAAGATTAGTTGCACATTTTCTCCCTAGCCAGGCAAGGTTTTGCTTGGAAAGGACTCGAAAAGTAGCTAATGTCATCACACTGGGGTTGCGCCTATATAGGCACTGATCACGCTACTTCTGGTGTGGAGCCGAATGATGCCACCTACTGGTGCGCAGAGATACTGCTCAAACATTCCGGATCCAGTCTGACGCCTTGGAAATATTCTAAGGTAAGGAATCTGCAGCCAGATAGTCTCTACCAGATGAAGTGTTACCCAAAAGAAGTAACTTGTTCGTTAATGACAGGCATTTCGTTACATGGAAGCTGTAGTAGGCACGGAATGTGGTGGTGAGCATTTCGTTACATGGAATCTTACAGATTGCTGTAGTAAGCACGGAATGTGGTGGTGGTCACTTGGAGATGAAAGCTTTGCTGTGATAATCCTCTTCTAAGCCCTCTCATGAGGGCCTGCAGGTGTAGATGTGTGCTAGACCCTTGAAACGTGAAAACAAACTTGTATATTTTATGCAGGCTTTGAGTAATTCCCTCTTCTGCCCGAGTATCATTCACATTCTCTCTTCCCCATGACCATACACTGCATGGGGCAGTGAGTAGACCATTTCTGCCATTGGTAGTATTTCTTTAGGAGGAGCTGCATTTTTTCTAATCTTGTGTTTAAACCTCCTCAAAAAGATTGTCTTACAGTGTTGATGGGCCAGTCTTTTTGTTTTCATTTTGTTTTAGTGTTCTGCAGCTCCCAAGCCTGTCCTACCAGGTCACTCACGTTCAGAGCTTTTCATCTAAATTGTGCTGCTTCTTGTATGGCAGCTATTTATAAAACAGGCCGCCATCTTGGAATGTTTTTGTCCATAGTGTATCATTGTTTTATCGTTCCAAGATAGTCGGTGTTTAAAAGTACAATGTGAAACTACATACTTCTTATTTGAGGATGGCCGCTTAGTGCAATGCTTTCTGAGAGGCCATCTTGTAACGGCATTGTGCATAGTGTATACTCAAACGAGGGGACACAGGCTTTTTAGTTCTAGGTCCTGCATACATGCCCTGCAACGTCTGTTTCAAACAGAAAGGTATGCAGTTCCTAAGGGAAGGGAAGGCTGGATCAAAGGTAAGTGAAGGGACAGGAAAGGGGTGGGGGTGCTCCAATAAGGCGCAAGGGCCTTCACACACCCCGAGAGGTGTCATGCTTCATCATAGGGCAGCTCCTCGTTGGGCTGGTGCTGCAATGCCCAACGGGCCCCGCAGGAGGTCTTCTAGATCACACGCCGGAGGCCTTGTGTAAAGGGGTGGAGGGGCAGACATGTGATGAATAGAGTGGATGAAGTGTGTGAGTGTGTTAAAAATAGCTATGAGTGTCCTGGGAAATCTTTAATAGTTGGACATTGACGTTATGGCTAAAAACAAACTACAGGAGTCGTGGCTGTTTAAGAGAATTAAACCTGCTGCAGCCCAATGTGTGTGATGGGGGTGAAAGTGGTTAAAAGGTAGACATGTTTCACGCCTCTATTCTCCTAATGGAGGAGTGGCATTTCATCAGGACCGGGGTAAGAAACCTAATCTACTCTGTAAACAAGAGACGTCCAGAGGGTATCTAAAGGTGTATCGTCCCTGTATCTTGGACTCAAGCGTAATCCGGGAAGGGGCACAAGGGAGCACGTCCTTCTAGCGAACTTGGAAGGGAAGAAAGGTGGAGAACAAAGGACATGGTAATGCAACATTGTGAACGGTTGTGACAGATCTGTGGTGTGAACACACGTGCACAGAGCATTAGAGCAATAAACTACAGCTACAAGGTGGCCCACAGTGTTAAATTACGGTATGCGTCTTACGTACCGGTTACTAGTATATTCTCAACGGTAAACACACTGGTAAACAAGCATTTACAATGCAATGGTCTTGGCATTATTAAAGGTAGAGCTATTGGCACTGCTCATTTTTTTTAATCATAATGGCATTGTCATTTACATTGCCAATAGCTTAATCATTAAATAAATGGCATTGTCATTTACAATGCCAATAGCTCAATCGCTCGCAAATGCATGACCTATTGCATTCACACCCACACAGAGCCACACACACAAAACACCCACACACAGAGCCACCTACACAGAGCCACCTACACAGTCATTCACATAGAGCCACCTACACAGAGCCACCCTCACATAGAGCCACCTACAAAAAAGTTAGCCACACAGAGCCACCTACAAAAAAAGCTATCCACACAGAGCCCCACACACACACACACACACACACACACACACACACACACACACACACACACACACACACACACACACACACACACACACAGCCACACACACACACAGCCACACACACACACAGCCACACACACACACACAGAGCCACACACACAGAGCCACACACAGGAGAGCAAGCACAGCCAGGGGGCAGGAGAGCAAGCACAGCGAGGGGGCAGGAGAACCAGGGGGCAGGGGAGCAAGCACAGCCAGGGGGCAGGGGAGAAAGCACAGCCAGGGGGCAGGGGAGAAAGCACAGCCAGGGGGCAGGGGAACAAGCACAGCGAGGGGGCAGGGGAGCAAGCACAGCCAGGGGGCAGGGGAGCAAGCACAGCCAGGGGGCAGGGGAGCAAGCACAGCCAGGGGGCAGGGGAGCAAGCACAGCCAGGGGGCAGGGGAGCAAGCACAGCCAGGGGGCAGGGGAGCAAGCACAACCAGGGGGCAGGGGAGCAAGCACAGCAGGGGGCAGGGGAGCAATACACACCCAGAGCCACACACACACACACACACATACACACACACACATACACACACCGAGAGCCACACACACACACCCACACACACACACAAACACACCGAGAGCCACACTCACACACACACACACACACACCGAGAGCCACACACACCGAGCCACACACACAGAGCCACACACAGGAGAGCAAGCACAGCCAGGGGGCAGGAGAGCAAGCACAGCGAGGGGGCAGGAGAACCAGGGGGCAGGGGAGCAAGCACAGCCAGGGGGCAGGGGAGAAAGCACAGCCAGGGGGCACACACCGAGAGCCACACACACACACCGAGAGCCACACACACACACCGAGAGCCACACACACACACCGAGAGCCACACACTGAGAGCCACACACACCGAGAGCCACACACACACACACACACACCGAGAGCCACACATACACACACACCGAGAGCAACACACACACACACACACTGAGAGCCACACACACACACTGAGAGCCACACACACACCGGGAGCCACACACACACACACACACACAAACACACCGAGAGCCACACTCACACACACACACACACACCGAGAGCCACACACACCGAGCCACACACACAGAGCCACACACAGGAGAGCAAGCACAGCCAGGGGGCAGGAGAGCAAGCACAGCGAGGGGGCAGGAGAACCAGGGGGCAGGGGAGCAAGCACAGCCAGGGGGCAGGGGAGAAAGCACAGCCAGGGGGCACACACCGAGAGCCACACACACACACCGAGAGCCACACACACACACCGAGAGCCACACACACACACCGAGAGCCACACACTGAGAGCCACACACACCGAGAGCCACACACACACACACACACACCGAGAGCCACACACACACACCGAGAGCAACACACACACACACACACTGAGAGCCACACACACACACTGAGAGCCACACACACACCGGGAGCCACACACACCGGGAGCCACACACACCGGGAGCCACACACACCGGGAGCCACACACACCGAGAGCCACACACACCGAGAGCCACACACACCCACACCGAGAGCCACCACACACACACACCGAGAGCCACCACACACACACACACACCGAGAGCCACCACACACACACACACACCGAGAGCCACCACACACACACACACCGAGAGCCACCACACACACACCGAGAGCCACCACACACACACAGAGAGCCACCACACACACACAGAGAGCCACCACACACACACACACTGAGAGCCACACACACACACCGAGAGCCACACACACATACCTATCCACGAAGTCGTCTCCAGTTTATCAAAATTGATTGGCTGAGACACTTACTGGTTATCTCTTTCCTTGCCTGACTGTCCAATCCTAGAATATACATTTTCCACTGCTTTCATTTACTTAGACACTCATCTTTACTTCGTTACAAGCTAGAACGTTTTAGGACTCTATACATATTCTGCAACAGACTTTTGAGGTTCAATAACCTTAAGCTACGAGCCAATGAGCATTCAGACGTTAAAAGCCACAGGCCAATGTGAGCTGATAAAGCAATCTGGAAAGCATTGCAGAAGAACACACTAGAGTTATATGACCAGGCTAGGCCATTCATGCATTAGTAAGTAAACAATTTCACAGAAAACAAAAGTATGGTTTTAACTTTAAAGGAAAGCAACACACGAGTAATATGTGCACAACCTGCGTGGAGACGTTTGCACCTGTGACAGCATGATTTCTGACAGAGGTGTTTCAAAACAGAAAGGCTTGGCAGACTCTAAATACAGAGTATTAGCTACCAAAATGGCTATGCAAAGCATACGAGTTGAATGAATTACAACTATTTTACAAAACTTCTGTGGAACAGGACCAGTGGATTTCTTTGTATATGTTTATGGAAGGTTCAGAATCACTGCATACTTGGAGTATTGTGAACATCAGACCTTTGAATAAATACTTCCATCAAGGAAAGTCAAATCCCACGCCATGATCCTGCAAAGAAAACTTTAGTGTTTCTAGAATACGAATGGTGCATGAATTGTCATAACTTATTTCATTGCTTTTATGTTTCTTGCACATTGTTTGGGCATCCAATAAATGGAAATTTAAGTTCTAAACAGAGATGGCCAAAATGATGGCTTTAAAACATCCTCTGGGCATTATTAGGAGCGTGGAGAATGTTTGCATCTGTTGAGGGTTTAATTAAGCACATAATCCCCCCCCAAAGAATAAAGATGATGGCCCACACTTACAAGCCGTTTGCGTCAGGTTTGCATTACTTTTTTAATGTAACCCCAATACAAAGTGTACTGGTGGTATTTTCAATCCAACACAAATCATGATTTGCAGTGGATTGAAACCAAAAGCAACACAAAGCTGCACAATGTGCTGCCTTGTGAATGGTGGTTCCCATGCAACGATCATGGTAGATATGGCGCTGTTCTGCTCTCTCCTGTTCCCATACCTTAGCAACTTTACTTGCTGTGTTGCATAATTTTTTTTTTTTGATCTGGGCCCATCTATTCTCAGAATGATTTGAAGGCTACAGAACAGATAAAGCAGCAGAACTGTAAGGTCGTTTATTAGATTAGTGGCACAACATTCTGCTGCATCAAAAGCTGTCAAATTATTAGGATGGGGCGCATCTGTGCAGCGAATAGCGGAAGGCAGCACGTGTTTGTTGCACAGCTGGATTGCACTAAAGAGTGAAGAGCACAATCCGGAAGATATGGTTAGCAAGGAGAGCTAATGCAATCTCAGTCACAGTCAACCAGATCATGGTTACCACCTTAAATACAGCAGCAGTAACACATTGGTCAGAGTAAAACTAGTTTCTGCATTATTCAAAACAGACTGCATTTCATTCCCGAGACTAATGTACAGCTACATTGAATTAAATGTAATTCAAGCAGCATAAACCTTCAACTTCCGGTGAAGTATTCTAATTATCTATTTACAATGTGAAGCGTGGGCTTTGATAAAAGTCTTGGCACATGTGCAACCACAGAAAACTGCTGACACTGTATTTACAACAGGGAAGCCGCCCTTGCAAAAACGACTTGCAAGATCAATAGAATATCACAAGAGCAACTAAACACGAGAGCGAAACCATAAAATCACTTTGAACAACTAAACCACTGCTTTAAATGAGTTAGCCTGGGTGAGTTATGATTTGCTTTTAATGCCTAGGCCTCAAAGATCTTTGGGATGTACTGGAGTCAGAAGGTTCTCGGGTTAACGCAGAGGGGAGAAGCATAAGTGACCTTTCCAGTCGTCGACAACCCACCACCTAAGATTATTACATTCTTACACTCCATTTTTGTCACCCCACGGCCTCGAAGCAGTAAAAGAAAGGAAAAAATCAAATTAACATTTCGAATGTTATCATTTTATTCTGTCCTCCTGCTGCTGCAGCTTGCGTGAGGGGGCGGGGTGGGGCTAAAGAGCAGTGATGGGGTGGCCCCGTCGGAGGCCCAAACCAGTCATGCGCACTTTCCCCGTTCTCCATGCACGCTGCATTGCCGCCTGTATGGAGAACATGCCAGGGCCTCCGGCCCCTGGCTGAGCGCCGTGTCATAGCGCTCAAACCAATCACAACGATGCATTGCAGTGTTGTGATTGGCTGCAGAGAGCGTGGCAGCCCTAGTGCTTCCCACTTCCTGTTTCTCACCAAAAGCCAGGAAGAGTACGCAGGAAAGGCAGCAGCGGACAGCCACCTAGCCGGCCAGGAGGTAAGTGATTTCTTTTTTAAGTGATCTCCCTCATTCCCCACCCCACTGCTGCTTCATGGCAGCTATTGGGACTGGTCAGGGCATTTACACTAGCAATGCTTGGTGTGTGCTGTGTTACAGGTGGTGGACATCAGCATTCAGTTTTGGGCTCCAGGACTTGTATTTCATCATCAGTTTGTGAGCAAGAGAGGAAGAAGCAGAAAATAGAATATAGGAAGAGAAAGATAGGAAAATAGTGAGAAAGAGGGAGGGCAGGGATAAAACAGAACTTGCAAGAGTGAGAAAAAGAGGCAGGAAGTGTGGGGTGTTGGAAGAAAAAGGCATGAAGTGGAATCAAAGACAGCTTTGGTATCCAGCAACCCCGGCATTTGGTAGAGGAAGTGGTGGCTCCTAATTGAAACTCAAGGGCCCGCACATATTTATTTCCCTTCCCTTGTTCCCTAGGGGGCACCTAGCTATCGAACCTGGCTGCTCAGGGGTCACCGTGGGAGCTCCCGGGGTACCAGGAAGAGGCTCTCTACTTTCCAGAGCGCACCCTGTGATACACAATGCTCATTCTCTTCAAGATGGCAGCTATATTTTTGCGCCTCTGCATTCTCACCAAGCCTCAACGCGCAGTGAAGCCATTGTAGGAGCATGTTAGCGCTATTTAAAGTACAGAAATTCACCAGTGGGAGAGCACAGATTGCTTCCAGAGCAAAGGTACTCCCATAGTTCTGAAACCACAGAGTTTTTAAGAGAAACCTGTGTCAGTGCTTAATTTGAGCCGGTGGTTTCTGGTGCTGGCACCAGCACTTAATTGTCAACACTGGCACTTATGGCAGTCTGCCACAAGGTGGCACTGTCTGGCTGATTTAGAGATTACCACAACAGTCAATTATTAATTCAGTATATATTAAAATGACGGTTACCTGCCACCCAAGCTATTCTTATAGCTCTGGTGGCCTGAAATAATCTGAATCGTCACACCTGAAGGAGTGTGAAGGTCAGTAGTTGTCTTGGTACTGTTTATCAAAAAAATGGGCACTGTTCCGGAATGAGGGGTGTAAATTATTACCCACTCAATGTGAAGAGAGGGAGAGATGAAAAAGAAAGAGGGAGAAATACATAGTCCTAGGAGTAATTAGGACCCACTTGTGAGATGAAAGAGCAAGTTTTGTCTCTTGTTGCCCTCACGCACCCGAAGCTTGTCATGCTTCATCATCGGGAGTTTTGCTCCTCGTCGGGCCGGCACTGCAATGCCCTACGGGTCCCCCGAAGGGTCGCTTTAGCGGAGAGCTTTTGAGACAAAATGCCCCAAGGTGCATGCGGGTGTGTGGAGTGAGTCCTCTAAGAAGGAGGTGTGGTGTGTGCAACATGAGTTAAAACTGTCTAAGGGTTGCCCGGATAAAAGTTTTTTAAATGAAAGTAGGTTAGGGGTTACTGAGCCCCAGGTCACTACAATGTAGAAAAGGTCGACATGTTTTCCGCCTGATTGGTCTACAAGATCCGTGGCACTTCTTCAGGACCGAAAACAAGCAACGTGAAGTGCTGTGCACAAAGTGTAGCAGGGTAACAGGGTAACTACCAAGGCACAAGTCCTAAAAAAAGAAGTGGGGGGACGCTGACGTCATGACAGGAAGTGACGTCACAAAAGGTGGCTTGCACTCAGTTGCAGTTTATTGTTATCAAGCTCCCGGTAAAATAAGCGGGGGGACGCCGTCCACCCGCGTGGTACCCCGACTCTAGCCCTGGTAACTAGCCTAAGGAGGTGTCAGGGCGGGCAAGCGGATAATGACCCGTGCAGTCTACCTGCAACAAAACGTATTCAGTTACGGCCGTTCCTGTACATCGGTATGTAAATATCAAGGACCCCCTGAGAATTAATATAATTCCTGGGACAGGGTAGACATATAACGAAAAATAAAGTTCCCAGGCAATGTTAAACATGCGCAATGTAGGTAATGTGTTCAGAGAACAACAAATGTTGAAAAAAACAATACATTTTAATTTTTTAGATAAACACATTTATACTTTAAAATCAACACCAATAGGATTTTGGTACATATCCTCAAAACCTTGGATAAAGAATATACAGGGTACACAGTTATAAATGGTTGGAGATGATGTCCTCACGCGTTTCGGCACGAAAGGGTGCCTTCGTCAGGAAATTACCACCAAATAATCTAAAATTAAATCAAAACAATATTTAGAACTGATTCTTAATAACATTGCAAAACATTTTATATAATATACATTTAAACTGCTCTCAGATTCTTTTTCAATTTTTTACCTCAGATAGAATAGTTTATAACCAAACAGACTAATACATCCATTTATTCCACATGGGGAAGACAAAACACACATTTTGTGATCTAAAGATTAGGAGTCAATATCATGATAAAATGAGATACATTTATTCGAATGGGAACAGATAATTCAAAAGAAGAAAAGAAGATATGTTATTATTAGGGAGTATCTGGATATTTTGTTAGAAATAAGGAAAAGAGGGGAAGGAAAGGTGAAAATGAACGGAAAAAAACAAAGAGGAGAAGGGGAGGGGAAAAGGAAAAAAGATCAGAGATAGAAAGAAAAAGAAAAAGGGTGTGATAAAAGGGGAAAGATGTGACGAGATTCGAAAAAAGAAGGGAAAGAAACAGGACAGAAAAAGGAAGAAAAAGTGGTTGTTTGTACCAGCAGCAAGGATGAGAAAAAGGGGTGGTTGATAAGAGATAGAGACATCACCTCAAATATCAGGAGAGTTGCTCCATAGGCTAGGACAGTACGGCGCCAGCACCTTTCCAGGAGTTTTTCTCGGGTGCTCGCTCTTTAGCACCTACCCCATCCGTACTCCTGCATTTCATATTATGATGTACAGGAGCGGCCATAACTTGATAAACGGTTTAACGTTAGAAGCACGGGCACTGGACCCACGAACAGCTCCTGGTCCCCCCTCTCTCTTTTTGCATTGGTACAGTTGTCTTGGTACTATCCTTGGCAGCACTGGCGGGGCAATGGTTGGTGCAAGCTGCAGTGGCCTCGTAACCACAGCCTGGCACTCCTGTTGTTTAAAAATTAAGCATTGCTGTGGCTCAATATTAATAACTTGTTTTGGGTCTGGCCGATAGACCGCTTTAGCTGTCTTTCCAGCCGCAGGTTTTTTAAACAAAAAAATACCTACATATACAAATGCTTAAATGGCCTTTCGGCTTCCCTCTTCATCCACGGCCCGTTCATTCACACTGCTCCCCCTCGCCACAGCACTGAGCCCGGTTCATCTACTGCTTGTCTTGCACTGTGAGTGGCAGCATCGTGCCAGTGCGGTGCTGGTGTAACTGGGCCGCTTGTCCTTTCCTTTCTATATATTTTTTAAGTTTGCCAGGTAGTTTTTCTTATAACATATGTTTGCAAAAAACCCACAAAACATTGTTGCCAAGGACAGATCTATTGGTTTTGACTGTTCGTCTATTAATTACCACAGTAATCCTGCTGAGGTGTCCACTGTGTCTGAAAAGCCTTAATTGCTTAATTTGTGAAAAAAGTGAGTGCCGGTGCCCCTCTACCCAGAAGCCCGACTGGCGCTCTTTACTGTCAGCGCCCAGCTGCGTAGTCTTCAACCCGTCAGGCCTCTAGTGCTTCGACCCTTTTGTGACGGTTTTCCCGTCGTTTTCCTCCTCCATCGTTTCGCTCTGAGTCTTTTTCTATTCACGCGCCCGGGGAATCGACAGATCAGGAACTTCAGAATAACTGCCAGTCCCCAAAAATGAATGAAGGTGCCTCCCAGCGGCTCACATTAAACATTGCCGATAGCAGCAGGAACTCCGTCATAGTAGTGATATTAATTCTATCTACCTCAGGAGGATGAAAGGCTGAGCCTGCTACTGGGTCTCCGCCCCGTGCATTAGAGGTCTCAGCAATTTTCAAGCTCCCAGAAGCTGAGGGGGCCTGGCAGGCGCCGTCTCGTTCCAGCCCAGCTTGTGGCTCAGTGCCTGCTGCCTGAGAGAGGCCGTGCTGCGGTCACCTCTGCGAAGCTGGATGTCTCTCGCAAGGCTGCTTCTCATGTTGAGGCGATGGAAAAAGTGACACAACCGGTGGTGAGAGGTCACCTCCAGGGGTGAGTCTAATGCGAGCAGACCGCCTCTGGGCGCTCGTCTGCACGCGAGGCCGATTGGCGCTGCCAAGGTCACAGGCTGACACATTTCACATCCTTCCTCCGCCCTCCCTGCGGCCCCGTTGGTCCCTTCGGCCCCCGTACCTTCCAGCATGCTGACGTGCATGGCGTCGTTGACTTTCTTCGGGACGCTCAGCATGAGGCACAGCCTCAACAGGCAGAGCGCAACAACAGCAACCACGCAGTAACCGGGATTTAAACAAAATGGCGACCACAAGGCTTCCAAAAATTTCAGATTCGGGGGCGTGCATTTGTTGTTTTGAGTGACGGGTGACGTCACTGGCGAAAGAACAGCAAAATGTATGCCCCCGAATCCGAAAGAGACGGAGCTTGTTTCGAGTGACGCCTCTCTCCTCCAATGGCTGGCCTCCTTTTAGGAAGCCAGCCAATGGAGTAGAGGTAGAGTACAGAGGCGGGTTCAAGCTCTGTACTCAAAATCATTAATTCTCTGACCGGAAGCTGGCAAGCCAGCATTTCCGGTCCTCGACCTAAAAACGGGTGCAACCTGTTGGGGGACAGTAGATCCTTACTGCCGCAAGAGTAACCCCATGGCCAGACCAACTGAAAAAGGGAAAACTCACCTATATAAGGAGTGATGCGGGCATCTACCTGAACGTCCAAACCAACCGCTACACTGGCGGGAGGGAGTTGCCCGTGGGAAGGTAGATCCCAAATCGAAGGAGTCTCTGGTAGTGTGGCCCAGTAATGCCAGAGGTACAATGGTGGGCGTTGTGGTGTTGATAATGTGCAGTGTAGTGCCAAAAACATGGCTGCGCTATGTCAGTGGGCGTAGGCACCCGCATGTAGTGTGTTGCCACACGAGTCGCTGTCTTGTAACTCAGGGCAACGTGTGTCATGAGAGGGAAGAGGCGGTAGGTGGGTAGGAGTAAGGTAATTGGAGGGAGGAAGAGAAAAGCAGTAACTAACACCAGCAGGAACATAAAGCCGGAATCGGGTCATAGTGTGATGGGAATCTAGGTATGTGTGTCAAAGCTGGCCCAGTGTGGCTCCGGGGCTCGAGGCAGGGAAAGCTGGTGAAGAGGCAGAAGACTGATGCCTTCGTCAACTAGTGTTGTGCTCCTCATATGCGAGGTTGCTCTTGTGTAGGAGGGAGCGGTATTGCCATGAGGGAATGTAGGTCCGTATTTATCGCGGATGACTAACCCCAGGGTATGGAGGCAATACTGCTATCAGTGGCCCACAGTACCGCTCGTTGCCCTGCGATACTCTGTGGGGCGCGTAGTTGTGCTGACAGCTCCCGGTGAAGGCGGTCTAGCGTGGCCAGAGTTCTATGGAAAAGAAGGTGGGGATAATATCTATGTCACACCTGGTCTGCTGAGCCTGGTGGTGTATGTAGTGGTTAACATGATGTCCTGGGACCAGCAAGCCTCATACAGCGTCGAGGGGCCACCAATCGTATCTGTACTATGAGGTAGCAGTAGTATTACGTAGCTAAACTCAGTGGGGTTGCATGCAGTAGTTCTAGGGATGTTGCAGTATGACACTGGCCACGAGGGTCTCCTGGATCTGACCACGTCGTATAGGCAAGCGCAGGGGTGGGGGTTGTGGAGGGGGGGGTTGGAAGAAGGCCGGGGTAGGGGGAGGAGGTTAGCGCACTTACTCACGGCCAAGTAGGTGCTCCAATGTATGTATGTGTGTGTTCTTATATAGCGCTCGACTTACCCTAGGGCATCTCGGCGCTTGCATTGGGAACCCGTCCTGGCTTTTCCCTGTGAGAACTCATACTGGGCATCCCCAGGGTGAAAGCCAGGCATCCCGCCGCGGGGGGCCGTTGGGGAGATTAAGCAAGCTTAATGCCCAGAGTTGCATAGTGTGAACCCATGCTTAGAGGACCTACCCACATCCGGCTGGTGTCAACTCCCCCTTGTGTACGATTGATCAATGTTTTCTGATCTTTTGTATTTTATTTGAATGGGGACTAAATGACGTGACGCAAGTGATCTATCACAGGTCAGGCATCCACATTGTTCAAGGGGGCCTTCCCTGTTATTGCATGCACATTTGGAAGCCTTCTGCACCAGTCTGGGGGTAATGTCTGGCCACAAGGTCTGTGGCGAGTGCAAATGCCTGCTCCTTGTAATCACTAAAGATACTGAAATTGCCCAAAGGGGAGGTTATCCCGCAGGTGTTTGGGATGGTGGCTGTTCTACCTGAGGAGACTTGCAGTCAGTGGGTTCCTTGTAGGTTTTAGTTGCTGCCTTTGAGGGTGATCAAAAGGTCCAGAAAGGCAATTTTAGATGTGGCAAGGTTACTACTGAATTTAAGGAAACGATTGTGGGTATTCATCCAATGGCAAAACTCCACACGTACGTGCCCTGCCACAGGATCAGGTTCTCATCGCTATTCCTGCGCCAAATAATAATGTTGAATTTAAAGGGGTTGTCATTGTGGAAGATGCACCTTTGCTCGAAGTCAGCCATGTAAAGACATTTCTGATAGATACATCTGCCAGTGGATTCCTCACCTTGTGAATATCCCCTTGCATCGGCAACATTCAAATTCTTTTTGTAGTTTCGCGCCAGCGTCACAGAGGCACGACATCACGAGTGACTCCGCTGACGTCACCGACACTAATAGGCCCACGCCGGCGTGATGACGTCAGTTCCGCCCTTTTTTCCGTGCCTTCGAGGCACACGGACGGACAACAGTAGATAAATACATAGTATACAATAGTCAAGATAAAACACACAGTGTAAAGACAATGCAGTAATTCAAGTAGAATAAAACACTACTTTTGAGAATAACATATATACATTAAAACATTGCAATTATCTAAGGTATAGAAGAGTGGACAACTGGGAGGCGGGTGGGCATGTGAGGAATCCACAGGCAGATACTGTATCTACCAGAAAAAACGCTACCGAAGGCAAGTAACTTGTTCTTCTGATAGATACACCTGCCAGTGGATTCCTCACCTTGTGAATAGAGTCCCACAGCAGTCCCCACTCCCGGAGGGGAGTGTCCACTCTCCTATACCAGAAAATCCTGGAGGACAGAACGCGCAAAGTGGCCGTCCCTCCTCACCTGGTAATCCAAGCAATAATGCTTCGCGAAAGTATGGCGGGAGGCCCAAGTTGCTGCATTACAAATATCTTCTATAGGCACACCCCTAGACAAAGCAGATGTTGAAGACTTTGCTCTAGTAGAATGAGCCCTTATACCATGTGGAGGTTCCTTAACCGCCAGGGAGTAGCAGATCTTGATGCAAAGTATGATCCATCTTGAAAGTGTGCGCTTATGCACAGCTTTTCCTTTCTTGCAGCCATCAAATCCAACAAAGAGCTGGTCATCCACCCTGAACTCTCCTGGTTCTGTCCAGGTAGAAGCTCACTGCCCTCTTAGGATCCAGGCGATGAAGTCTCTACTCCTCCTTGGAAGGGTGAGGAGGAGGATAGAAGGTTAATAGACTGTCCTAGATGGAAGGGAGTCACCACCTTAGGCAGAAAAGCAGCCCTGGTCCTAAGAACCATTCGTTCAGCATGAATGGTCAAGAATGGGGGCTTCGAACTAAGAGCTTGAAGCTCACTTACCCTCCTTGCTGAGGTAATAGCAAACAGGAAAACCGTCTTAAAAGACAAAAGTCTCAAGGGACATTTGTGCAAAGGTTCGAAAAGAGAACCCATCAGGAAAGTAAGCACCAGATTTAAGTCCCATTGAGGCACAATAAAGGGAGTAGGAGGAAATTTATTTGTAAGCCCCTTCAAAAATTTTAAAACCACAGGAGATTTGAAAAATGACGGCTGATCCGGTAAACAGAAGCCGACAAAGCCGAAAGAAAACCCTTGACAGTGGCAACAGCAAACCCTTGCTGCGCCAAAGAAAGAGCAAATTGTAGTATATCAGATAAACGAGCCTTCAATGGGTCAACAGATTTCCCTCAATGGGTCAACCGATTTCTCTCCACACCAAGCGCCACGTCGGCGCGAAGCTACAAAAAGAATTTCCGAATGCTGCTGACGCCAGGTGATATTCACAAGGTGAGGAATCCACAGGCAGATACTGTATCTACCAGAAAAAGCGTTACCGAAGGTAAGTAACTTGTTCGCCAGACTGGGAGCAAAGGTGCTGCCCATCGATGTTCCCTGAGTCTGGTGGTAGAGGGTGTCCTTAAATTGAAAAAAGTTTTCCTTGAGGACCAAGGTCGCACATTCCATGATGAAACTAATGGGGGTGGCCGAGGACCAGCTCTCTGCCCTGAGACAGTTCTCAATTACCTTCAAGGTGTCATCCTGGGGTATGTTGGTGTACAATGCCTCTGTCGAGGGTAATGAGGATGTCCACGTGTGTGTCTTCTCCAAGATTTTCAAGGGGGTTCAGTGCTGCCGTTGTGTCCTTCAGGAAGGAGGGTGTCTTGGTAACGAGAGGTTGGAGGAAGGAATCACAAAACTGTGACTGGGGTTCTAAAATGGAGCCAATCCCTGACATTATAGGTCTCCCTGGTGGTGGTCTAGTGGCCTTATGGATCTTCTGGAGTGTGTAGAAATAGGGTGTCTTTGGAATCTTGTTGATCAGAAAAGTTGCTTCTTTTTTGCCGATCCACCCCTGGGTCTCTGCCGAAAAAACGATGGACGTGATGTTTGGTCAGGCTGCCAGAGGGGTCTTCTCTGATAGGCATGTAGTGTGCCCGATTTGATAACTGTCGCTCACATTCCTGGTTGTAATCCGTGGTATTGAGGATGACTGTCTCCCCCCTATGTCTGCTGGTTTTATAGTCACTGATTCATCTTTGCCAATGGAGTGCATCGCCTGTCTCGACTTTTGACATGTTAAAAAAAAAAAGTTTAACTAGGTGCGCAACGTGCCACTTCTTTAAGGACTGCTTTCTCAAGGGTGAGAAGTTCTGGCGGTAAAATCCATGTGGTGGGGTGAAGGTCGAGGCACGGTGCAGTCCTGAGTCTGTTTCTTCAGGTGGGGCCTTGTCCTGGAAGAATGCATAGAGAAGAATTTTCCTGAAAACGAGGAGCTGACCTATGATAAAGCATAATGAAGCATGACACCTCTGAGTGTATGTGGGCCCTTGCTCCTTATTTGAGCAGCCCCCCCCCCCCCTTCCTGTCCCTTCGCTTACCTGCTCTCCCGCCTCCCTTAGATCCGTCCTTCCCTTCCCTTAGGAACTGCATACCTTTTTGTTTGACCTACATGATTGTGCATAGTGTACCATTTGTTTTTTCTCACCATGATGACCGGCATGTTGCTTCTTAACGTGGCAGGTATGTTGAAAGTTGGAAATGCACTATGTGCAATATCGTTGCAAGGGGGTTGCCCACTGATATGTATAAGTTTTGTATTGCAAGCGTATGTCTGCCAAATTTTGGTGGTTGCATATTTTCTTCAGTAGGTGGATGAATGGATGTCTGAGTGCAAGTATGAGAAACGAAGTATGCTTATGTGTCTAAACTAAACATTGACTGGAGAGGCACTTTTAGTTATAAGCCAGACTTGTTGCCATTGCTAGTAGTTGTAATAATATTGCTGTAGGGGTTTATTTCTATTGATTGTAATTTAAACACACCTACTTATTTTGCTAGGTATATTCTTTCCAACAATAACTTCTGTTTAGAAAATAGTGAATATCTGCTTGATGTGCAGATCTTAAATTTTATTTTGTAATTTGTGGCAAAATTGTTTTCCTTTTGAGGAGGACCATGATTCACCAGACACTCTTGTTGGTATGAATATTTGCACACACATTGTGTAGTTTTATGTTGAACTGTTTTTGTTTATATTGTGCTCTAAAATTTTATTTTGAAGGTTGGCGAAACTGAGACTCGACTGGAGTGCCTCCTTAACAACAATAAAAACTCAGACTTTTGTGCCCCTTTGACATCCTTTGACTGGAACGAAGTGGATCCAAATCTCCTTGGTAAATGTTCAGCTAAAACACTTATTGTTTTCGTGTACTATGTTGCTGCTTTTAACCCATGTTTCCTTTTATTATAGGCACATCTAGTATAGACACAACCTGTACTATCTGGGGGCTTGAGACTGGGCAGGTCTTGGGGAGAGTAAACCTGGTATCCGGTCACGTGAAGACCCAGCTTATCGCCCATGATAAAGAGGTGAAGTTAACTGTTCTCTTTTATATTTCTATTCTCTATATGTTAAATGTTCAGTGTCCTGAAAGTGGCATTACTTTAAGTAGCAGCATAGTGGTTCAATTTAAAGATCGAAAAGAGATGGCTAGAGGCTCTATTGCCTGTAAGTACATTGCAGGTATCTGGTAAAGACTGAAGTGTGGGAGACTAAAATTTCACAAATTGGGGCTCTTGGCGGAGCAATAGTTGGTAAACCAGTTATGTGCTTGACACTTTGCCACAATATTTGATTCAAGGATGTCAAGTGGAATTATCTTCTAAGCTAAGACTCTTATAGATAGAGCAATAATATGGTAGCCTTTCCCCACTCCTCTGGTGAGGAGCCTGGTATCCCATATACCTCCATATCGTCAATCAAAAAGCAGGAAGAAAAATAAGTGGTTGATTTTGGGAACATTGACAGATAAAATGGTGGTAGATCCAGTGGTAGATCCAGAGCACACTGGGCTACTGTACGTCGAGCTTTTACTCTCCCCAACTACATTTTGTTTCTCCCTCTTAGCAGCAAACGTAGTTTAATACCTTAACTATAATAAGCGATCACTTTGTTGACAAAGCCGAAATAATTTTCAGCTGCTTTGATTGTCATAGTTTACTACCTCCTCTGCTCAGTTGGCTAGGGCACCTTCCTCAGTTGTCAACTCATTGATAGGATCTTCATCCAAAAATTATTTGTCAACACCACCTTTTAATCTTTTCTATATCCAACTTACATGTCACATTTACTTTTTGCTGAGCTTTATGGCGTTCGAACTAACAAAGGTGGTACTCTACCTGAAATCTCAGGAACAGGATGAAGGAACTTAAATGTGAGGACGCTGGGATAATCCAGCTAGCGATCACCTATTTGAACTCTCCAAAGATACTGCTTGTAGAAATCGTTGCATCAAAACCTTCATCGCAAACTGTGATGACAGAAAAGTCTTGAGTTTGAGGCACACGTGTACCCATATCATATTTAAATCATACATTGCCAAAAGGTACCAAATTATTACACTGGTTTTCAGAAAAGTACAATTTGTCTAAACTCTTTTGACACTACTCAAACAATTGGATTCTGATACAAGCTGAAAGCACCATGACATCTGGAAATGGGGAGGTGGACAAGGTAGAAAGACTCTTTTCATGCCAAAACCACCTACCACTGATTACTAGCCAGAAATCTGATAATTATAGCATAACACTTGGCACATGTGTACAATGTCAAAATAAATTCATTGAGTAAACTAGTTGAAGAAAATCACTATTGGGTTTTAAATGAGACTGCTAACGCTTTCAAACATCAGCGCTTCCCTTCTTTAAACTTGTTTGGAAGTAACAATACATGCCAAAATTACACATTCAGGTGCCTTATGTTGGAATTCTAGTACAATGGCTATTCTGTCATGTGGTGTTTAAAATTCCTTTATGAATTGCTAGCAATTCAACTAAATTGAACAGTCACAATTTCAGGAAGTGCAATATAAGAACGATGCTGTTTGCCCAAAGTACTTGTACAAGCATAGATACACAGGTCATCAAGTTAGAGAGGCCTCAAGGGGGACCATGCCAAAGGCTACTGATTTCCTAAAAGTCATCAGTGTGAGGTTCTTATCCACCCCACAGGAGCATAATTTTCTGTCTACCTTTTTGGACCCTGTTGTACCCGGGATACCCGGCCCACTTGGGGTAGCCTGGCACAGGGTGGTAAGGCTTAACTTCAGGGCCCATGTGTTGTACCTGCGTCACACACACCACAACCTTCCCAATGCACCCCCACCAAAAATGACACCACACCAAAATATTAGAAATGCTTGATCGTTTTCTGTAGATTCGTTTCCAAAATTCTTGCAGTTCATAACTTATACTCAGCATTTCTGCATTCGATTACCTGCATCAATGAAAACATGACCATGCATGCATAATGTCTGGAACCAGTCTCCAGCTGAGGTTAGGAATCAGATAATTTCTACACAGTACCTAAAATCGAGTAGGTATTTCACAGTATAATTGAATCTAGCTGAGTTTACATTCGAAGAGAATTAAGTGGATACCTATTTCAATTCACCAATAGCTGTAAAAGTACATTAGAAGAAAGGCAGGCAGGTAATCATATTACTTCCAGAAAACATGAAATCAAGCAGGCAAATGTAATAAGTTCAGTTCCAATGACAGTTGGCTTCTATAGAGTGGCATTCTATTTTCATTCCTGTCACATTTTTCCCCATTCAGGCTTTGCTATTTTGGGCTATTTGGGGCTTGTGTGGGAAAGTAGAGCAGACCTGAGGACATGGGCCCACACACGGCTGAATCTTGAAGTCACAACTCCTCACTTAAATTCGCCAGCAGACACTGGGATATCCGCTTACGCTTTTCAGCCATTTCCTGTTGTTCCACGGATAGTTGTCGAAGTCAAATCATTCACAGTCTTTCTCATAGCCTTGGATTGGTTCAGACAATACTGATACTATGACCCTTCGATCTGAAAGGAGGAATGTATAGTTGCAGGTTTTAACAATCAAAGAACAATATCTGTTACCAAAGGTTTGTTTTCTCCATAAAATCATCCTTTTTTGCTGGAGGCACCAATGCATTTTTCACCCTAATGAGCCTGTGATACTACAGTCTTTCTTGAGGTGTTTGAAAGTCTACCTTGCTAAGATGGAACACTTAAGAAGCATTGTTCAGTCAATTTTCTTTTGCCATCCAAACAAAGATAGGCCTTTATCAAATCAAGGCATTGGAAGATGGATGACGGAAGCAGGAATCTTTATCATCAGAAAGAAAAAAGCCTTCTGTTGACCAGAGGATGGGTACACTCTACAAAAGGAGTAGCAGCTTTCTATGGACAGAAGGCTTTGCACTTACTGGACCTAAAAAGAGTTTTAAAGTTCTATCTGAATAGGTCCAAGTCGATTAGAAAGTCTGATCTACTATTCGTTAACTATGGGTCGATCAGAACAGGTTATCCAAAGCGATCCATCTCCAGGTGGATAGTTTCATGCATCAAGTTTGCTTATCAACTAGCACAAAAGCCCCTTGGGCCTACTCCCAAGGCGCATTCCACGAGCGGAAAGGCACCTACGACTGCTTTCCTTCATAACATGCCTATCTCTGAGATCTGAAAGGTGGCGTCTTGGTGGTCCGTCCATACATTTACAAGGCACTACTGTCTAGATTCAGACACCCAAGTAGGCCAGGCCTCCTTGAGGAATCTGTTCAACAGCTGATTGCTGCTGTTTGTATATTTGGTCATTCACTCTCATTTGCCTGCAGGCGGAAGATAGGCTTGCTCTTCTATTCAGTGTTTATGACTATTGATGAGGATTCCCTGGAAGAGAAGGATAAGTTACTTACCTGTAATCCTAGTTCTCTTCCAGGGGTATCCTCGTCAAAGTCATAAGCAACCCACCGCCTCCCCAGGCAAATGAGATTTCTTCATTGTAAAACGATCTATTTGTGCCCTGATCTTCAGGGTTACACAAAGAACAACAGACCTAACTGTCACCCCTGAGGCATGATGGGAAGCTAGGGGTCATGGCTGCCTTAAAGGCACGGTGCCAGTTTTGTGTGAAAATGCTTTCATTTTCTATGCTATTGGTTTACAATGCAGCCTGTAGGCTAACAATGTTTGCTTTTGTTGCAGTTTTTCAAGAGGTACCTGCTCTCCTGTGTTTTTATACATACATTATGTGTTTGCAAAAACAGTTTTGTATTGGTTATTGCATTGTTTAGCCTCCTAGATGGGGACCGCATTGGTGTGAGAAAAAATGAGATATATGTGGGTGTGTGTATGTTTTTCATATATAATTTTTATTATTTCCGGGGTCCCTGCACATGGGCGGAAATATTCAGTGCTTATGACTTTGATGAGGATACCCCTGGAAGAGAACTAAGATTACAGGTAAGTAACTTATCCATACCGGTCGTGCAGTCCCAAAGACATTATCTGTAGTTTAAGATAGCAGTGTTTTCAGTTTGCTGTGCTCCCCTTCGACCCCACTATTCGTAGACTCTGTTTTTTAAGAAAGATAGCAGTGGTGGCCGCCCAACTTTGGAGGTTGGAGATACCAGTATCAGTCATCAACATGCATACAAAACCACAGTCGGTTGTAAACCACCTCCAGAAGATGGCAATCCTTCTAAAGTCATTGGGGCTCACTATTAATGAGCAATAGTTGCATCCATAGTCTCATCTGACCCTTTTGAGGAGGCTCCGTTCATTAAAACTATCCTGCACACTGTGTAGTTCAGGGCCTTCGAACCGGTGCAGTAAATACATGACATTTGGTCTGTGGTCCAGATGTTTTACCCTTTCTCTTGGATCACAGTGAGAGCAGCTCTGAGGGGTCGTAACCAATTAGCCTCCTGCAGGCTGCTAGTCGGCGACACCAGGTGGCACATGCAGGCTGTGCAATGGACAAAGTTCCAGTGGGCCCAGCATCAAGGAGATCTGACAGATGCCATCCAGATCATGGAGGAGCCTACTCACCATCTACAGTGGTGGCTGCTCGGAGGGAGTTGGTTCAGCATCTGCTACCTGCCCTTCCCCACTCAGAGCTTGGTGTGGTGATGGGCACGTCCTTACTGGTCTGTGGAGGCTATCCAAGGTGGAGATCAAAGGACTTTTTATGTGAAGCTTTGCTTGTATCGAGAACCAATATGTTGAAGTTGCAGGCCATTCATTTGGCTGTAAATGCCTTCTTGCCTTCAATCAAAGGGAGGCTGGTGAATGTTTAGCAGGAAAACAACCACCCCCATATGTCATTGCATCATGCAGGGCCTATGGAGACCTTGGCTCGTGCCAAGAGGTTTTACTCCTCTAGGGTTGTTTGGGGCGCCGGGTATTTTCCTGATTACGAACCACCTGGCAAAGTCCCTGAATGCCTGAGCCGACGAGCTAAGCATGCAACATATGGCAGATCACGAGTGGTGTTTACATCCTTTAGTGGCGTGGGGCATCTTCCGACAGTAGTGAGGACACTGGTTAGATCTTTTGGCCACTCTTAAAAAAAAAAAAAAATAATACTTTCTGTCGGTAATTAAACACAGGACACGTTGTCCTTCCCGCCCCGGCCTAGAGTGCTGAAACAGATGAGAAATAACGGCCCCATGCCATCCTATTGGCACGGACTGGGCCACGAGAGTGTAGTCTCCGAAACATCTGAGTACTGTCCTTCAATCATGCTGCCACTTCGCAAGTATTTTACGCAACAGGGCAGTGGCCTTCACTCAAATCTGTACAATCTATACCTACGTGCGTGGAGATTGAGCTGGGGCAACTGACTGTGTTTGAAATACCACCTGAGGTGGTGGATGTGGTACGTGCCACCAGGTACTGTGCCATAAATTTAATTTATGCCAGACGCTTGGACAGATTTGTGGCCTGGTGTGGTGCTCGTAAGACTGATCCCTAGCAAGCAAAGCTGTCCGACATCTTTCGTTTCTTGCAGTGGGAACTATTAAATGTTACTGGTTTCCCTTTCGGCCTTTCTACATTTACTGGACCATGCAACTGTGTTTAAATCACCTGTTGTGATGAGATTTATTTTTAAAGGTTTGATACTTATGCAGTTGGTTGGACTTTAACTTTGTCTTGACATTTCTCATGTGTACACCCTTGCACAGCTGCATGCTGAATCTCCTGACTTTGAGCAGTCTACTTTCGTTCTCATCATGATTACGTCAACTTGCCACTTGAGTGAACTGCGTGCAGTATCAATGTAACAGTCATATACCACCTTTTTTCCAAACAACCTGGTGCGGAGGACTCAAAAGTAGCGATTCCCTTGGGCAGTCTGTCACTCTGCTAGTGTTCTTTGCTCTCCCTCACCACTTGAAAGTGAAGTAGAGGCTCAATTAGCTAAACCCCAAAAGGGTTTCAAACTTGGTAGAGGCTCAATTAGCTAAACCCCAAAAGGGTTTCAAACTTTTACATTGATCGTATTGAGGAAGACCAGGTGGGCGATCAGCCTTTTGTGGGGTTCTCCAGGGCAAAGAACGGGAAAGCTGTGTAGAACAGAATTGTCTTCTGCATTATGATCTTTTGTGCACTGGCCAAGAAGCAGCCTTAGGAATATCTGAGAGCCCTTTCCACTCAGAGCTAATGTTGCTATCACTACGTTGGCTCACAGTGCCCGGTCCTTGACATCTGACAAACTGTGACTTTAAGGTCCATGCAGTCAAGTAAAGTCAAAGAATTTATATAGCGCACTACATACCCAGAGGGTCTCAAGGCGCTTAGGGAGGGGAGGAGGATTACTTGTCAAATATCCACGTTTTAAGTTGCTTTCTGAATGCTAGGTGGTTCTGGGTAAGGCGGAGGTAAGTGGGGAGTGAGTTCCATGTTCTAGCTGCCAGGTATGAGAAGGATCTGCCTCCCATGGTGGTCTTGTTGATGCGAGGTACAGTGGCGAGGGCTTGGCTGGAAGAACGTAGTTGGCGGGAGGGGGTGTAGAAGGACAGTCGTGAGTTGAGGCATTCTGGTCCGATGTCGTAGAGTGATTTGTGTGCGTGGGTTAGCAGTCGGAAAGTGATCCTCTTTTTGACGGGTAGCCAGTGGAGGTCTTTGAGGTGACCAGAGATGTGTTTGTTACGCGGGATGTCTAATATGATCCTGGCTGAGGCGTTTTGGATTCGTTGGAGTTTCTTCTGGAGTTTAGCGGTAGTACCTGCGTAGAGGGTGTTTCCGTAGTCCAGTCGGCTCGTGACCAGAGCATGGGTGACTGTTTTTCTGGTCTCGGTTGGGATCCAGCGAAATGTTTTTTTGAGCATGCGGAGAATGTTGAAGCAGGATGAGGAGACGGCGTTGACTTGTCTGTTCATTGAAAGTGAGGAATCCAGGATGACGCCCAGGTTCCGTGCGTGGTCTGTCGGGATGGGTGCTTTTCCAAGGGCTTCTGGCCACCAAGAGTCGTCTCATGCGGAGGGGGAGGTACCTAAGATGAGGACTTCTGTTTTATCTGAGTTCAGTTTCAGACGGCTGTGTTTCATCCATTTGGCTACTTCTTTCATTCCTTCGTGTAGATTAGTTTTGGCGGTGCTAGGGTCATTAGTGAGTGATAGGATCAGTTGAGTGTCATCCGCGTAGGAGATGATGTTGAGGTTGTGTTGGCGGGCGATGGCCGCGAGGGGGCTCATGTATACGTTGAAGAGGGTGGGACTGAGTGAGGATCCTTGTGGTACGCCACAGATGACTTCAGTGGCCTCGGACTTGAATGGTGGAAGGCGGACTCTCTGGGTTCTTCCGGTGAGGAACGAGGTGATCCATTCAAGTGCTTTTCCTTGTATTCTGATGTTTCTGAGGCGTTGTAAAAGGGTGCTGTGGCAGACTGTGTCGAAGGCTGCAGAGAGGTCGAGGAGGATGAGGGCGACTGTGTCTCCATTGTCCAGTAGAGTTCGAATGTCGTCTGTTGCTGCGATGAGGGCGCTCTCAGTGCTGTGTTTTGCTCGGAAGCCGGACTGTGAGGAGTCGAGGGATTTGTTGGCTTCGAGGAAGGCGGCGAGCTGGTTGTTGACAGCTTTCTCGATGACTTTGGCTGGGAAAGGAAGGAGCGAGATGGGGCGGTAATTTTTGAGTTCGGTGGGGTCCGCTGTGGGTTTTTTCAGAAGGGCGGTGAGTTCAGCGTGTTTCCAGCTTTCCGGGAAGGTGGCGGAGTTGAAGGAGCAGTTGATGACGTCTCGGAGGTGCGGTGCTATGGCGGAGTCTGCTTTGTTGAAGATGTGGTGAGGACATGGGTCTGTGGGGGATCCTGAGTGGATGGAGTTCATCAGGCGGATGGTGTCCTCAGTGGAGATAGGGTTCCAGTCGTTAAGAGTGTTCAAGGGGGGAGAATGTTCAGCATATGGTTGGGTGGGTTGGTCTCCGGGTTGGTTGTCGAAACTGTTGTGGATGTCTGCAATTTTGTTGTGGAAGAATAAAGCCAGGGAGTCGCAGAGGGCTTGAGAGGGGGTGATGTCATTGGAGTTGGCCGAGGGATTGGTAAATTCCTTGACGATGTTGAAAAGTTCCTTGCTGTTGTGGGCGTTGTTGTCTAGTCGATCCTTGAATGCTGTTTTCTTGGCCTTTCGGATTAGTTGGTGGTGTGTGCGGGTGGCGTTTTTGAAGGCGTCCTTGGTGCTAGTGGCTGGGTCTTTTTTCCAGGCCTTTTCAAGGGAGCGGCAGTTTCTTGGACTTCTTAAGATCATCGTTGAACCATGAGGCCTTCTTGCTGCCAGGTTTGCGTTGACGTTTTTTCAGTGGTGCTAGGATGGCGGTGTTGGATAACCATAGGGTGAAGTTGGTGGCGGCTTGGTCTGGGTTAGAGGAGTGGGCTGGGGTGTTTAGAAGGAGCGATGAGGAGATCTGGTCGGTGGTGATTTTGTTCCAGTTTCTTTGCAGAGTTGGTTGGGGGTGGTTGATGGGTTTCGGCTTGTTGTAGGTGAAGTGAACGCAGCTGTGGTCAGTCCAGAGGAGATCCGTAGTGTGGCTGAAGGAGACGTGATTGCTGGAGGTGAAGATAGGGTCGAGTGTGTGACCTGCGATGTGAGTGGGGGAAGTGACCAGTTGTTTAAGTCCGAGGTTGGCGAGGTTGTCCAAGAGGGTGGTGGTGTTGCGGTCGTTGTTCTTTTCAAGGTGAAAGTTGAGGTCTCCCAGAAGGATGTAATCTTTGGAGGGGAGCGCGTGTGGAGTGATGAAGTCCGTGATGTCTTCACTGATTTTTGCGCGGGGTCCTGGTGGTCTGTAGAGGAGGGTGCCTCTAAGGGTGGTCTTGGGGTCGATGTGGATCTGGAAGTGAAGGTGTTCGGAGTTGGCGAGGTTGGCGTCAGAGCTGGTTGAGATGCGGATTGCTTTCTTATGGACGATAGCGATTCCTCCTCCTGTGTGGCCGGTACGGTCCTTGCGTGTGATCTTATATTCTTCAGGGATGGCAATGGTGATGTCTGGGGCGTATGAAGCGTTCATCCATGTTTCTGTTAGGAAGGCGACGTCTGGAGAGATGGTGTCTAGTAGATTCCATAGGTCAATGGCGTGCCTGTGGACCGATCGGGTGTTGAGAAGGATGCATTGTAGGTGGTTGGTGTCGGGAATCTGAGGTGTGATCGTGGCGGAGTTGGTGACGGTACCGATGAATTTGCAGGAGTAGCATGAGAAAGGTCCATGGGTGTGTCCAGGAGCGGCTTGGACGCAGTTGGGGGAGCGGCCGGGGTTAAGGGCTAGGAGGGTGGTGGCATCGTAGGTAATGCGGGAGGGCTGGACAGAGCGAGGACCAGGGGGTATGGTGCTGGGCGCGGTCCAGGCGCGGACGGGCGTAGACGGGCTTACCTTTGGCGCACCTTCGGCGCGGGTTGGGCGCGGTCGCTGCGCGCGGGAGTAACTGTCATATATGGATGGGGAAGGGGGGAGGGGGGAGGGGCGAGGGCTGCTCAGCTGGGAGGCGGGGCGGGTTTACTCTGACCACAACAACAATCAAAATGGCAGCGGAGCGCTGGGGGATAACGCGCAGGCACAAACAAAGTTACAGTAGCAATGACAATGTAAAACAGAGCAAAAGCGGCAATGATCAATCTCAGCAGAGCACAAATGCGCCAAGCAAGGCAAAATGCAGGTAAATACAGCGAGGCGCTGCACAACGATACCAGGTGTCGTCAAGACACTGGGGAGCGACTACTCGGCTCGGGAGAGAAGAGTGAGCACAGTTTTCTCACTGCCTTCATACCACCCCATTCTGTGGAGTGGCCTCTTTTTAGCATCTAAAAAGGCCCTAGTTGGTATTCAATACACTGGTACCAACATTTGTTCACGTTCTGCTTCTGAGGTTGTGAAAGGGGGTGGGGTGGGGGGCTTAATTGTCAGCATACAAGGGCTGCACTTGTACCAAGCTATGCTCTACTACATCTGGGGTGCTACGGAGCCAGCACCTAGCACACTATTCTGCCTAGCGGCATGCAGGAGCACTGTTAGATAAAAGTTTCTAGATCCGAGTCTGGCGCTTGGGGGAGTATTTGAAGGGGAGGAATCTATGGTAAAATAGAGTATCCACCCAATATCTTGTTCATTCTGTAGGTTCGAAATCATGGGCCTAATCACAAGTAATAAGGAATGCAATTCATACTTTCAATTATAATTTAAAGGTGATATGCACATGTTCTGCTCTTCAGTTGATCGAAGGGAAAATGGTGTTGCAATTGTACAGACCAGATTAAACACTCTTGAAAAGTCAGTGGGAAGCAGAGTTCATGTTTGGGCACCTTATAAAGGTTCCTATAAACATTTGTTGCAGAATACTTCGATTTTGGTAAAGGTCATTGTAAAGGGGTGAGAGGGTGTCCCTTGATGTCTTACCTAATTCTTGTTCTATCTGTTGGCAGGTATATGACATAGCCTTCAGCCGTGCTGGTGGTGGACGTGACATGTTTGCATCTGTTGGTGCAGATGGCTCTGTGCGCATGTTTGACCTACGACACTTAGAACATAGTACTATTATATATGAAGATCCTCAGCACCACCCATTGCTGCGCCTTTGTTGGAATAAACAGGATCCAAACTATCTTGCTACAATGGCCATGGATGGAATGGAGGTAAGACATTTTCTGAAAAACATGGCTAATGGTAACTATTGTGAATGTGGATTGCAGTGTTTTTCATTTTTGGGCAAATTCATCATGAGATATATTTGCTTATTGTTGATCCAAGGACACGTCATCATTAGATTAAATTAAAAAATATATATAATTAAAAATAGCTAGCCATACAGATTCTAAAGTATTATTTTTGTATAGCCTACACAGCTGTGTGGAAACTGTGCTCCAAAGCCTCTTCACATAGTATACTGACCAAACTGCAGTTTCATTTGTCTTCTATATAATGCTTTTCTGGGTTGAGCAATAAGATCTTTTCTACCATTTGCATCCAAATATGGCTCATAATGCAGGAAATATCCAGAATGACGACTCATAAACTGAACTGTTTCCCACATAGGTGCTTATATAGCTTCATAAAATCATCATTGCAAGGATTTTCTGCAGAATCGTATTCATCCATGTAAAAGCATGCGATGTTGAATGCTGCAGGTCATTGACTTAGAGTTAAAGTTTGGACCACCCAGATATTTAATTAACGAATTAACAGACAAAACGAAATCTTCTGCAGACACCACCGCCCTTTTGAACAACTCCTGGAGGCCAGCAAAGTTTGCACCTACCCCCACACCAAAAGACTACACCTGCAACCTCGGCATCATCATGGACAGCAAACTCTCCATGAAATATCAGGTCAAGGCCGTCTCTTCAGCCAACTTCCATATGATCCACATGTTCAGTGAAATCTTCAAATGGCTTTCCATCAGCACAAGGAAAACAGTGACGCAGGCCCTCATCAGCTAGTTTTACTACTTCAACACACACTATCCCGGCACCACCACTTACCTCATGCTAACACTCCGGGCAATTCAGAATGCAGCAGCCAGACTGATCCTCAACCTGCCCAAGTGGACGCACATCACCCAGGTGATGGTGTCCCTGAGTGATGTGGTGGTGTCCCTGAGTGATGTGGTGGTGTCCCTGAGTGATGTGGTGGTGTCCCTGAGTGATGTGGTGGTGTCCCTGAGTGATGTTTTGGTGTCCCGGAGTGATGTGGTGGTGTTCCCAGAGTGATGTGGTGGTGTTCCCAGAGTGATGTGGTGGTGTTCCCGAGTGATGTGGTGGTGTTCCCGAGTGATGTGGTGGTGTTCCCGAGTGATGTGGTGGTGTTCCCGAGTGATGTGGTGGTGTTCCCGAGTGATGTGGTGGTGTTCCCGAGTGATGTGGTGGTGTTCCCGAGTGATGTGGTGGTGCCCCGAGTGATGTGGTGGTGCCCCCGAGTGATGTGGTGGTGTTCCCGAGTGATGTGGTGGTGCCCCCGAGTGATGTGGTGCAGCAGCACAGAGACTGAAGCTAAGAACATGCAGGGTTGAGTGCTACAAAGCGCGTTCAGTTTCAAAGCACAGAATGACGGAGCCGGGAAAAACCAATGGGAAACAGGAAAATACAGGGAGAGTGTATAATGTTAGAGGCAGTGAGGGCTGGGGCTTGGACAGCAATCAAGTACGGGGTCGAGAAGGCACTGAATTGGAGAACATAGAGAACACCCAGGGCCAAGGAAGGAAGATGCAAGCACACAAGCAAAACAAGCTCTTGGCATTACTGTGACATTGCGGGAGCGCATTCCTTTGAAGTCTGATGCGACGGAGCGGCAGCCTTTGGAAACTGGGTGGGGGGGAGCTGCAGCCTTTGAAGTCTGATGCGAGGCACAGACAAAGGGTGGTGTGAGACGTGGCTGGTTTGTGCACGCGCATAGATCACATGAACTGTGTCTAATCCGCCGTTTTGGTAGACTGTTCTTTTCCCCTTACTATAATCTTGCCGGAGCAATGCGCAAGCACATTGGCTCAGGCGATACCTAAAAGTACCCTTCTTTGACACCTTGACTCCAATGGATTTCTGGCAAGAATTTAAAAGCTAACCCCAATGTTAAATACACTCCTAATCTGTCTAATTTACTGGTGAGCGCAGAAAGCTCCTGCAAGAGCTCAATCGGCAATCAATCTTCTTTGATCGATGTCCTGTGGAATCCAGTATTAACATCAGAATGTCAGATTTCCACTTTATAGCTCTACCACTGAATAAAACTAAGGAAATAGTGGTGCACAATTGAATCTACCCCCATGCGGCTATTTGCATTGACCAGGGAGAAGTCCACTGGTCTTCACCAATCCTCCAGGTAAGGTAAAAACATGCAGGCAAATCACCTGCCAGGTTCTTTGCCCTGACTCGCTTATCTTTTTTTTTTTTTTTTTTAATTTTTGAAAACCTTTATTTAAAAAACAATGCACACAGCTATTCAGCCTTACATCCCGGAGGCGAGGCAGCAGAATGGAGCAAAGGAACAGGATTGCATGAATCACTACACCAGAACGAATGAAGGTTGATTTTCAAATTTTATAACTAGTGCAGAAAAGGGGAAGAAAGAGAAAAGAGAAAGGAAGCTTCGAAACTGGCGCAAAGAAGGAGGCAATGGAATGTAGAGTACAGTGAGGCGTAGTGAGGGGGCCGGGACGGCACAGCGAACACAGATATGTCAGTAGAATAGAATACTAGGAATGCAGAGGGTGGGGAACACAGGATGACAGCATGAATAATATACAGTTGGAGTCACAGGCTACAGTGATAAGAGTTCCTCCTGTGGAGCGGATTCTGGGGGTACGCAGATGTCCCCTCTGTATTCGTTCCAAGCCCCCCACATTTTCTGCCATTTCTTAGGTTTACCCCTGGCAACATATACAGTCTTTTCCCGGAACATACACCAATCCATATTGGCCTTCCACTGTACAACCTTCAGAGCCATTGTGGCTCCCCACATCTGTGCGATGTCCCGTTTCGCAACCATATTGCCAAGGGTCACCCATCGAGTCTGGGCCACGGTATGATCTGTCGGACCCCAAATGTTCAAAAGGCATCTCCTTGCTTCCGCATGCACATCCACCCCAGTCACCTCGCTCATGATCGAGTGCACACGTCGCCAGTAGGAAGCTATTGCAGGACATTCCCATAAAATGTGCAAGAAAGTGGCGAGAGCGCCACATCCGCGCCTACAAAGGCCATCGACAGAGTAGCCCATATGCACAAGTCTGGGACCAGTGACATATACTCTGTGCAGGATTTTGAGCTGCACCAGCCGAAGACGGGAGGAGATAGCTACCTCCTATGGGGAGGACACCGCACTCTGCCAATCTTCGTCGTCAATCTCTATCCCATCTCGCACCCACTGGTCCCTCACACCCAGGAGGAGGTATGTACGGACGTTGAATAGTTTCTTGTATGTCAATGAAATGGCACTGTCTGGCATATGGCCATCCAGCACCCTATCTTCCAAAGGAGAGCTATCGGGAATCACCTCCCCCTCCGGCTTGGCGGACAGCAATGCATGTCTCAGCTGAGCATACCAGAAGCCTTCCGTGTCACCCAGCTGAAACTCTGCTTGTAACTGGGCGAAAGTTTTAACCTCGCCACGCAGCAACACGTCCTCCACTCTGGAGATGCCAATTAGATCCCACTTGTCAAAGCCCTTGGTATGCCATAATTTACCCAGGATGTCCGTATCGTATAGTGGGGTCGCCTTTGTCAGTCTATCCTTCCATCCCTGCGCCTTAGTAATCGCCCTCCAAATGTGGACCGCGGTTTTCGTTGGACCAGACATCCGCCTGTCGAGAGACCTCGAGTAAAGTGCCCTGTGATACTTCCCTCCGCTCAGCAGCCATCGATACATGGCATAGCCCGGGTTGTCCGCTGGACCGTATAAACCATGATTAATAGCTGCTAACTGGGAGGCCCAGTAGTACCTCCTCATATCAGGCAATGCTATCCCCCCATCGTACCACGATAGCGTGAGCTTCGTGATAACGATGCGAGGGCGGCCATCCCATAGTAGGGCGCGTTGTAAGTTCTCGATCTCACCGAAGTATCGAGCTGGGACCGGGTCTTGGGTATTTTATAGGGCGTAAAGGAACCTGGGCAAGGACATCATTTTAAACAACGCCGCGCGCCCAAGCAGGGAGAGCGGGAGTTTACGCCACCCCTCCACATCACGCCGAAGGCGGAGAAGAGGGGGAAGCAAATTGTGCTCATAGCGCGCCTTGGAATTAGTGGAGATGTAGATCCCCCAAATATTTGAAGCCCTGGCTTGCCACCTGTATGCCACAACCCCTCGGAAGGCGAGGTGTTCCCCCTTTCAGGACGTACAAATATGACTTGGACCAGTTAATAACTAGGCCAGAATACTGACCGAAAAGTCGCAATACGTCACAGGCCACAATAAGGGATTTGCAGGGGGAAGTGAGGTACAGCAGAATATCATCTGCGTACAGTGACACTCGGTCCTCGAAGTCAGGGGCCCATCTGATACCATGTAGGTCGGGGTGGCTGCGTAGCCAGGCCGCCAGCGGTTCAAGTGCGAGTGCAAACAGGAGGGGCGACAAAGGACAGCCCTGCCTGGTGCCCCTCTGAAGAACAAAGGGTGCGGAAACTCGACCGTTGACAGTCACGTTTGCCAGCGGTCCAGCATATAGACGTTTGACCCACCCCACAAATTCCGGGCCAAAACCGAGCTTCGCCAACACTGCCCACAGATAGCTCCACTCGAGGGAGTCGAAAGCCATTTTGGCATCCAACGACGCCAGTACAGCCGGCTCCTCAAGCGTATGGGCCCTGGCCAGGGCACCGTGAAGTCGGCGCAGGTTAAGAGCAGTGTTGCGGTGTGGAATAAAGCCCAACTGGTCCAGGTGCACTAAATCACCGATGACGCCAATCAGACGGTTGGCGAGCATTTTGGCTAAAATCTTAGGCTCCGCGTTCAAAAGACAGATGGGGCGATACGATCGGCACAAGTCTCTTGGCTTCCCTTCCTTATGGATAACCACGATGGTGGCCAACCTCTGGTCAGGGGGAAGTATGGCAGCCTCCTGCGCCTCCAGAAACATATTCCGCAAATGCGGGGAAACCACATCCGGTTTGATCTTGTATAGCTCTACCGCAATACCGTTAGGGCCAGGCGCCTTGCCAGATCTCAAGGAACGAATTGCGAGTGCAACCTCGTCCACCGATATGTCCCTATCCAGGTCGTCTCGATCCGCTTCCGAAAGGCACGGGATATCGATGTCCGACAGGAAAGCGCCCGAGTCGGCCTCTGACCGGTCCGAGACAGAGGAATAAACACCCTGAAAGTAGTCCGAGAAGGACTCCGCGATGGCGCTCGGGTCGGTGACCAACACTCAGTCCTCTCCCAGTATCTCCGGGACGCGCAGCTGGCCCTCTCTTTCTTATCAAGCCAAGCCAGCAACTTGCCCGCCTTGTCACCGTCGTAGATCCGACCCTGCTGTTCCCTGCCCAGGACGAGAGCAGCGTCGGTGGCAAGGTCTCGATACTCAGATTGTTTAAGGGAGAGATTATGTAGCAGGTCGGGCTCAGGGCCCGCATCCAATCGTGAGTCGAGCTCCATGATCTCCTCCTCGATACGTACCAAGTCGGTGTCTCTATTCCTACGGGCTTCAGCTATAAGGGAAAATGCTTCACCCCGCAAGACCGTCTTGAAAGCCTCCCACAAAGTGGCAGCCGATGCAACCGACCCCGCGTTCTCGGTGAAGTAGAGTTCGATATCCTCGGCCAGGAGATCACGAGTCTTGGGGTTGCGGAAATACCACGGATTGACCACCACCGGTCGGTCCGTTACAACAATGTTAAAGACGAATGAGACCCACAGCGGGGAATGATCCGAGATACCCCTTGCTAAGAAACGGGCCTCAAAGACCGCCGGTGCATGAGCTGCCAAGGCAAGGACGTAATCGATCCTGGAAAGACTACCGTGAGTGCCAGAATGAAATGAGTATTGACTCTGGGAGGGATGTAGAAGTCTCCAGCAGTCGACCAACCCCATAGTGTCAAGGAAAGTGGGCAACCACAGCTGCGAAGCACGGAGGTCTCTAGGCGGATGTCGGTCCAAAGATCCGGAGCTAACAGAATTAAAGTCACCCCCACAATGAGCAACCCCGCTGGCAAATTCAAAATGGCGCTACCAAGGTCCTGGAAGGTGTTATTTTGCAAGCCCGGAGGAACATAAACCGAAACCAATGTCAAGACACGCCCTTCCCAGCGCCCCGCAACGGCTGCGTACCGCCCCCTCTCATCAACAGTGGAGTCAATCTCAAAGGAGAGGGACGTGCGCACCATAACACCCACCCCCCGAGACCCCGAAGAAAACCCAGAATGAGCCACCATTTTGAACCACTTCCTGTTGAGTGCTCTACAAGTATTCCCCACCAAGTGCGTCTCCTGCAAGAGAACAATATCGGGCATATGTCGTTTAAGCAGTTGCAGTACCACCCCTCTCTTAATACGATCACCCAAGCCATTGACATTCCAACAAAGAACTTGTAGTTTCCTACCCCCCATCGTCGTGTCCCAAGCCCTCACCAGCCCCCAGAGGCCTCCTCGACAAGTGAAACAAAACAGATATTACCCATTGCCTGAAGGGAAGAAGACAGAAACAAAGAAAACACACAAAACTATCCCCAACACCACCCCCCACCCTGCACCCCTGCAGCAGACTAAAAAGCCCCCCCAACCAGCAGTGTGCCTGTCGCCCCATAGACTAAACTACAACAAGGACCCTAGAGGAGTAAGGAGC